>NW_028261381.1:157664172-159101672 GCF_051295495.1 Thamnophis sirtalis | reverse complement strand
CAGGTTTATAAAGGATCAAACCAAACCAAATGACTCAATGGATAGTTCCACTTCGAAAGTTGAACAAAACAAAACAGGTTTGTTTCACTAAATGCAAACCCATGGGCAACCTAAGCAAAGAGAGAAGGAGGGAAAGTCAAAAAGTCCAACCTGAATTACAATGCAGAGTAAGTCTGTGGATGCAGGAAAAAAACAGAAAACCTTAAATCAGCCATTCATAACAGCAGTTTGTGTCAACTTGGCCCAGAACTCTGAAAAGGAGAAAGAGAGAGAGGAGGAAAAAAATCTATCAATTTTTGGAAATCACAAGGGGATTAATTCACCAGAAACTTCATTAACAATTTATTCTTTTGACTGCTCCTGGCATGAGCAATGCTGGAAGCACCAGCGTGACTTGGCAGAAGATTGTTTCATAGGAAGCACCAACACTCCCTTTCATTGCAGAAGACGGTGGGACAAATCAGACAGCAGCTGCCAGTTTCTCTGTTCTACATAAAGAACTTTGCTAATTTCCTTTATCTTCACTGTGGGGTTCCTCATTTCCGAATTCCAGGGAGCTCCTATTGAGGGCATAGAAGGAAGGAAATGACCAAAGCATGAACATTTCACTTTAGTAGGAAAAAAAAAACCTGCAAGAGCTAAATATCAGTGCATCCATCCAAACTTGGTGGGTCAGGGGAAAAAATATCCCAAAATGACAAATAAATCCATTGGTTGGTAACGTTGTTCCCCTTGTTCAGCAAAGCTGAAAGTAATTTCCGTGCTGATTCAGCAAACGTGTGGCCGGTGAAGCGTGAAAGGTTCTTGGCTTTGTCTTATGAAATGTGCAGAATCTGCTTAGTCGAACAAAAAAAATAATTATGGAAACATGTTTATTCAGTGCAAAAGGTGTCAGAAGCTTTTTGCCTAGGGAAAGTCACAGTGCTAGCACTCGGATCTCTCCGGGGAAGATACTAATAGTGCAGCTGGATATTAAGCAGTGGTTGGGTACATGTTCTAATATCAGACAGTTCCTGCTGGATCAAATCAAAAGTCTATTGATCCAACTCCTCTTCTGTCAAACCCAGTTTCAGGTACTGGAACCTTAGGGAATTAACTGAATTGCTTCAGGAGAAAATTCTGACTAATTAAAGTTTTCCCCAAGCTCAGCCACTTGGCGTCTTGCTGTACTATTGTTTCCTAGCCAACTTAAAACTATATACTGAATCTCAGGGATTGTATTAGATTCATCAAAACAGCAAACTTGAGGGAAGGAGGGTATTTATATGGATACAGATTAGCAGTTGGAAGGTACCTTGTAGGTCATCTAGTCCAAACCCGCACCCAAGCAGGAGACCCTACACCATTTTTGACAGATGGAAGTCCAGTCTCTTCTTGAAAGCTTCTAGTGATGAAGCTCCCACAACTTCCAAAGGCAAATTCTGTTCCATTGGTTGATTGTTCTCATTGTCAGAAAAATCTCTCCTTATTTCCAGGTTGAATTTCTCCTTGATCAGATTTCATCCATTATTCCTTGTTTGGCCTTCAGGTGCCTTGAAAAATAGCTTGAGCCCCTCCTCTCTGTGGCAGCCCCTCAAATATTGGAACACTGCTATCATGTCTCCCCTGGTCCTTCTCTTCACTAGACTATCCATGCCCAGTTCTGGCAATTCTTTATTATCTAAGATAATTATTTATTTTCTAAGAAGGGAGCTCAGTTTGATGGAACTCTTTTATTGTAATATTTTTATTCCTTAATAAGTTTGTTCTGGGGTATGAAGGTAGGAGGAAGTTTCTATATATTGGTGTAGACTTTTATGGCTAATAACTGTTGGGAAGTGTTGAGCTTTAATGATCGTGATATTTTATTGGCAATGGTGGCTGCATCTTCAGAGGCAAAGTTATCTGCATAGTGGAAAGGTAAAGCATCCTATGAATTTGTGGCATTCACACACAGAAAAATCCAGGCAATAATCCTTCCAAGGGTTAACTTCAGTACAGATCTTATCAGTTCCTTGGATAAATGCCAGGCTGAGAGCTTCCAGTCACAAAGTTAATTTACAACTTCCTGGCAAGCAGTCTCTGAGGCACCAACCACGATAAGCAAATCTTCTAAAAGAAATACGAACTGTTGTGTCCTGCAACTACCACTCCCCTTTTGCTTCTATTTATTCCTCAGCCAGGGAGGGGCCATTCAGCATCCACGTGTGCCTTTCTTCCTGAGTTGGCACCTGTTCCTCAATTGTTCTCCTCTCCTACAGCTCTGTGCATATGTGGATCTGGAACAGGCCCCAGCTGTTCTTCTTCCCCACTTATCTCTGACTCCAAAGATAGGTAGGAATTGTCAGATGACCCTGGCTCTATCTCTGCTTCTGACACAGAACATCCATCAGAGCCTTCTGCAGCATCCAGGACTGGCCCAAGTTCCTCCCCAACCTCCTCACTGTCTGAGTCTACCGCCAGCTCTGCTGATAGCTGGTGGGTCACAACAAGCTCAACCATTAGCGTCTAAAGCAGGAATCTATAAAATTCTTATTAATGAATGGAAACTATACTGATCTCCAAAATACAGGGTGAAGAAAAATGAGACATAATCACTGAATTTGAATGTCAGTCCTTCAAGGTGGGGAAGGTCAGGAAATAGATACACAAGAAATTCTAGAACTCTAGAATCCAATCTGAGTTGGTCATCGGGGCAAAGGTTTATTCTTCCAAGCTTCCAGGTTTGTGCTTGGAAAAGTATAACTTTGATCACAATGACAGACTCAGATTGGACCCTACAACATTACCCTGGGACATGTATATTTGCCTTCATTTACTGGAGCTTAATAGCTTAATAACAGCATCTTGAAAGTCTGATAGTGTTCCCCCTTCCTTCCCTCTTATGCCAAAGACAGTGAAAATAGAAAAAGCATGTTTCTTTCCCATGTTTCCTGTTCATGTTTCACTGTCACTATATATTTCTTTCTAAGGTCATACCTGTACTCCTCTGTACCATCCCAGCCTCTGAATATTGAGATGTAGGTATCTTGACTCAAAAGCTTGCCTTGAACTTCAGGCCACCTCCCAGGTGAATTTGACTATCTAGGAGGAATGTCACAAACAGCCAAGCCAATGACATGAGTTCCAGATAACTGAAATGATCTTCAGACAACCCCACAGGACCCACCTACCCTTGAGCACCTCAAATAGAGATGTCCAATTGGAATCAACTGAGTGGATCTTGGTGACTTTATTTGTCAGAGAGCAAGAATATTCCTTGCAGCAACCCTGCAGGTGGTAGTATAGCTTGTCTCTCCCCAATAAGGATATTCCCCTCAAACAGGACTAGCAGACAGCTATTGGCAGATGCAACCCTATAAGAGTGGAGAAATATTCTCCCAATGCATTCCTTACTATGGGTTCTTATTCAAATTTGGTCAAGTTGTTTCTTTTCCTCAACTGATGATGCTCAAAGTTCTTTTCTTACACTTCATTTCCCACAGTTCCTCAGAAAACTCTATGAGGGAAGTATGGTCTAAGGCAGTGACGGCTAACCTTTGTGTCCTCGCGTGCTGAAAGCGTGCCCATGCCCACACCCATAATGCAATGCGTGTGCAACAACCCCTGTGGCCCCCCTGCTTATGCATGTGTGGCTCCCCTGGGCTCCACCCCGCTTGTGCCCTGTTTTGAGCCTAGCCGGCCTCCCTGAAGCCTCCTAGGACCAAAAAGGGATGCGGGGGGGCACTTCATACACCCCCACAGCCCATTTTGGGCCTAGCAGGCCTGCTAGAGAGGGCTCCTCATGCCACTTGTGGCACATATGCCATAGGTTTGCCATTACAGGTCTAAGGCCTCTGCCGCATCCCCATTCCTCAGGTAAACTGCCCACATGATCTTCAGAAAAACTCATGTGCTTCCTCTGGGACCTCATCAAGTTCTTCAGTCTCCTGGGGCAGGATGATCAGACAGGCCTTTCTTTTCTGTGAGGTGGGCTAATACCAACAAGCCAAAAAGTAATCAGAAAGTGATGTAACCATGGAAAACATTATAGCGAAGTAATATTCGACGTGCAAACTCTCAAAGTCTTTAAAACAACCATTGGAAATCAGCTGACTTAAACTTTTGATCTCTTGTTTCACCCGAGCATTCCAATAAAACATCTTTCTCACTATTTTCAAATTAGATTGTTCTACAACAAAATTTCTCTGGTGATTTGGGATCAAAACATAATTGTTTTTTCTTAGGATATACATTAATCTTAATGCAATGTTCATTTTGGTAACATTAATTTTACCCCAAAGACTTAACGGGAGTTTTAAATGTTGAGTCACATCTACTGAAATTGCATCTACACCTCTAAACATATTTAGTTCAAGATACAGTTTTTAAAGAAGACATAAAGCATTTTATAGTTTGTATATATTATAAAGTTTATTTCTTACAGTAATACATAGCTATATTAGATCATAAAGGGAGCCAATTAGATTTGTGGAAGTAGATGGAATATTATGTTGCTCAACCATATTGTTGAATGACTTCAATAACTGTTAAAGAGATTTATCATTATGTGCGTAGATTCTTAGTGACCACATATAGTACATAGATTCTCTCCACAATAATCTGTCCCAAACCTGGTCATTTAGGTCTTCCAGCATTGCAATAATCTCTGCTGGTCAGCCTCTTCTTCTCTTTCCTTCCATCTTTCCCAGCATTATAGCCCTCTCCAGACAGCTAGGTTCATGTTGGTGAACTTATGGCATGCGTGCCACAGGAGATAGACGGGCATGCAAGCCGTCACCCCAGCTCAGCTCCACCGTGCATGCCCGTCTATCTCGTGCCAGCAAACTGGTTTTCGGATCTCTGCCCCACATATTTGGGGGGAGATGCACATGCAGGAGACACATGCGCATGTGTAGGGTGCGTGCATGAGCAAGGGGCGTGGGTGCAGTGCCCACCCCCAGTGGCCCATCTTTGCTCCCAGGAGGCTGCAGGGAGGCATACTAGGCCCAAAATGAGATGCGTGGTGGGGGGTTGCATGCGGATGAGCAGGGGGGGCGGAGCACATGGGGGGTGTCATGTGCACATTGCATTATGGGTGCAGGCATGCACACTGTCGGAGGTGTGTGCTTTTGGCACACAACAACGAAAAGGTTAGCCATCACTGAGCTAGGTCTTCACATAATGTCCAAAGGAGGATAATTTAGATCGGGTCATTTGTGCCTCAATTGAGAATTGTGGGTTGATTTATTTGATGATCCATGTCTGTCCTTTCTTGGTTATCCATGGGATTCTCAGAAGTCTCTTCCAACACCAGGAAGTTCAAAAGCATCTATACTTATTTGATTTCATGATGGCACAGATTTTTCAAGTGCCATCCAATTTTTATTTTTATTTTTTGACATGGCATCCAGTGAGCTGATAATCACTGGAATCACCACGGCTGGTTTATCTCATAATCTTTCCATTCCAATTTTCAGATATTGATACTTTGTCTTCTATTCTACTATACCTTTCATATTATTCACACATCCTTCTTTTCAACTACAGTTAAATCAGGTATGTTATGAGCAAAGACAGTTTGCATTTGGAAATTCCACAGTATTTTAACTTCCTCATTTTTTGCTTTTTCAACTTTATAAGTTTGTATGAACTACTTGCATTAGCTGAGTATATGATCTTTGTACAATTTGCACTGTGAATCATTTGATGATTTTTCAGTTCTGACCTTGATTGCATTAATTTGAATAGCTTACTCTTCAGCAGCCAAAATGAAGAATCGAGATTCTTTTTAAACATTCCAGTTGTGAGCCATTGTAAGGTTTTATCTTACCCACTTTCCCCTAAATCCTTTGTAGAGAGTGACCATATCTATTGACCATATTTTTAATTACATTATTTCTATATTCATGTTGGTTTCCTGGACATTCAGTAAGTTCTAATTTTTTACATCAAAGCTTGTTCTTGGCTGCTTTTTATGTAGTCAAATAATGCATGTTTTTCTTCTTTCTTCAATGACTTGTGTTACTTGAAGGAAACCACTTCCCACACTTTTATGGGGCAGGTATATTCTATCAATATTGTTACAAGGATGCATTGTCATTAGTTTCCTGGTTTTTTGGTCCAAAATGTCCAAATCAGCTTGTGTCCAGTTAACTATACCAGTTAACTATACCAGTTAAAAGATACAAATCAGCTTGTGTCCAGTTAACTATATATATAATATATTATTATAGTTTTATTATATATTATTATTATCATCATCATCATCATCATCATCATCATCATCATCATCATCATCATCATCACAACACAATTGTATCACAGCAGCCAGCTGTTTCACCAGATTTGGCATTGGTTACTAGTCGGGCCCCACCCAGGGGCCTAGGACGTCGTAACATATTTTCGTAATATGTATGCAGATCCAAGCAGTGTGGCTTTTTGCATTTGAATGATGATGATTTTGTCAATTTTTAACTGTTTTAAATGTAATTCCAGTGCTTTTGGAATAGCACCCAGTGTGCCAATTACCATAAAGTATCCATAAATTCGGTTTGCAATGATACCAATAAGGACCTTGTATGTTGTTGGCAAACAAGTGATTGGCCTATAGTTTCCAGGGTCCTTTCCTTTTTCTTTATCTTTTTGGATCAAAAATGTCCTTCCAGTTGTCATCCATTCATCATTTTCAGGTGTTTTTAAGATCTGGTTCATTTGGGCTGCCAATCTTTTGAGCACACTTGTAAGTGCCTTTAACCAGATGCCATGTGATTCATCTGGTCCAGGTGCACTCCAGTTCTTCACTTTTCTTGACTGTCTTTGCACCATTTCTTTTGTTATTTTCACATCTTCCATTTTATGCACTTTAATAGAATCCTCAATCTGTTTGATCCATTTTGCATTTCTGTTCTGGTTCTTGTAGTTTTCCCACAAATTCTTCCAGAATTTCAGAGCTTTCTCTTTATCAGGCTTTTCATTTGTTGTTACTCCATCTCCAATTTCTAAGCTTTTATAAAACTGGTGCTGCTTTGCTCTGAGTTGTGGGTTATTTCGTGGTTATGAAGGCTGCTGCATACATCAGCTAGTTTGTTTCAGCTAATGTAGTGGTTTGAATGGTTTGCACAGCCTCATTGACCTTTTATGGTACCTTTCTCAATTCTTACCAGTTCACTTGGTTCAGCTTTGGCAAACATGTTCTTTCGGCATCTTCCATTTGATGCTTTATTTTCTCAGCTAATTGAGCAATATCTGCTGGTGTTTGTTCTTTAGTGTTTCCTTGTTCTTTATCTTCATCCTTTTCAGCCTCCTATTCCTCCCTTTCTTAAGGTGACCAGACGTCCCGCTTTTAGCGGGATAGTCCCTCTTTTGAACAATTTGTCCCACATCCCGCGGCGTTTTTAAAAAGTCCCGATTTTTTTTTAAGCACGGAAGGAAAAATCTGCAAAAAGTTACAGGGAGCCCCGGGGATTGTTCCTCGCAAAGCATCATGGTCGCAGAGAATGAAAATGAAGGTGCTTATCTCCCCGCCCAGCTCCGTGTGCTTATATTCAAATCGGAGTCACGCTGAGTCCCATTCAGAGGGCGGAGGGATGCTGTGCTTTTTTGCTTTATTTTACCTATGTTCTCACAACCATGCAAAGGTGGGTTTTGTACTACAAGGATCTTTCTTTCTTTCCCTGTCCGCGGAAGGAGGGAAGGTGAAAGGATGGAAGGAGGAAGGAACAGAAGTGAAGGGGAAGAGAGAGATGAAAAGAGCAGAAAGACAGATAAGGTAGATAGGCAAAAGAAAGGAAACTGAAAGAATGGAAGGAGGAAGGAAGAGAAAAGGAGGAAGGTAGTGAGTGAGGAAAGAAGAGAGGATGGAAGGAGAAAGGAAGGAAGAGAGGGAAAGAGCAGAAGACGGATAAGGTGAAGATAGATAAGCAAGAGGAATGAAGGAAGGAAGAAGGAAGGATGGAAGGAGGACGGAAAAAGAAGGGAGGGAGGAAAAAAATGGAAGAAGAAAGGAAGAGAAGGGGAAGAACAGAAAAATAAAGAAGAAAGGGAGGAAGGAGGAAAGGTGAAAGGATGGAAGGAGGAAGGAAGGGAAGGGGAAGAGAGATCTAAAAAGCAGAAAGACAGAAGGTAGATAGGCAAAAGGAAGGAAAGAAGGAGAAAGAATGGAAAGGGAGGAAGGCTAGAAGGAAGAAAGAGGGAGGGAGGGAAGGAAGGAAGGTGAAAGAAGGAAGGAAGGGGTACTTCCATTTGTAGGTCTGGGACTGAATGCAGGAGGAGTCTCTCCATAGGTTCAGCTGCTCCTCTGATCATGGTCTATGAAAATGTTACTGCCTGCCTGATGCAAATTTAGACAGATGGTGCTTTGGACTGCCCCTCAAATCCCCCCTTTATTCCTCCCCCTGTAGAATTCAGCCCCCTGGGTTTTGCCTTTGAGGGGCATCTAAATTAAGGTGATCAGACATCCCACTTTTGAACAATTTGTCCCACGGTGCTTTAAAAAAGTCCGGATTTTTTAAAAATTTTTTAATCAAGAACAACACCCCCCTCCCCGTTCAATGGTGTCCCTCTTTACCAATGTTAAAATCTGGTCACCTTACCCTTTCTTCCTCAGTTTGCTTTTGAGTTTGCAGATCATTCTTGATGTTACTCTTCTTTGTTGGTATACTCAGACCATTAGTTGATTTCTCTTCGATTCCTATTAATTCTGCTGTAATGAAAAAATTGTGGCTTAGAATTACACGTCATTGGTCCATTAGCCTTTGTTCACTGATATCACAATCCGTGTGGTTCACCTTCCAAATCTGATACATTCATTTTTGAAATCCATGTTTTGCTGGCTCAGATTGATAGTAAGCTTTAATAATAGAGATGTTTTCTTCCCTAGTCCAGATTTTTCACTTTTTCGCTTTTTCTTCCAGTAGCTTGTCAACTCCATGTCCTGGTTGCCTAGCAGAGGGAGCTGAGCCCTGCAGCTCATTTTGCACAGAATGCCCAGGAGCCATAGCATCCAATGGAACCCTTGTTAATCCGGGCGACGGTTCAGCCGTCATAAATTTCATTTTTTTTTTTTTGTGTATTCACCATATTTGAATGGGTTGTAGAGCAAATTTTGTCTCCGTCTTCACAGCCTGCAGCAATTTTTCTGAACTTTGGTTCACATAATCATTCAAACTTCATTTTTCTTCTTCTACAGTTTGATGGATTTGCAATAGCCCCCTGCCCCCTATTTGTCTTGGCAGGTACAACTTTTTGATGTCACTTCATGGATGTAAACCGTGGTACATATTCAAAAGTTTGCATGTTTTCCGGTCCAGGTTTTCCAGTTCAGTCAAAGTCCAGTTGATGATTCCAGTTGAGTAGTGTATCACTAGAACTACCCATGTATTAATGGTGTTAATTATGTTTCCAGAATTCAGCTTTGATTTTAATATTTTTTCTGATATATTCCTTTTGTGTTAACTCTTTGACTTTTCTATTCAAGAAGTCATCTGCTTCCAATATGTCTAGGTACTTGTAACTATCATCCTTTGCTAATGCTTTCACTATATTTCCATTTCCCAGTTCTATTTCTTCTGGTTTTTTTTTCCTTTCTGTTTTTCTCTTTTTATTATATATACTTTATTCATTAAACATGAAACTCAACCAACTGAACATTCAAAAATACATCATAAATACCATTGACTGGTATTTTTATTATTATTGTTGTCATTGTTATCATTATAGACTATTGTAGTTCAACCCATTCTAATAATAAAACAAAAAAAATCAATAAATGAATGGCAATGGTGATAAAATAAACCCTATTTCATCCAGAAACCCTATTTTAAGCTACCAATATTTTTGAGCATGGAGCGTGGTCATTAATTTCAAGTTGTCAACCTTTTAAAGGATAACTGATGAACTAAAAGGAGAAAAAAAGATAGTGATGAAAATAAATGCTACTTAATTTATGCTTCTTGTAAATCAAATAATCTGAAGCGGGCAGCTCACTGGAGACTTTTTACCAATAAAGATATTGTACATGATATTTTTAATAACCAGAATCTTGAACAACTACATATTAAACCTTGCAAAGTCATTTGTAGAACATAAGAGCCAAGGTGGCGCAGTGGTTAAATGCAGCACTGCAGGCTACTGCTAGATCAGCAGGTCAGCGGTTCAAATCTCACCGGCTCAGGGTTGACTCAGCCTTCCATCCTTCCGAGGTGGGTAAAATGAGGACCCAGACTGTGGGGGTGATATGCTGACTCTCTGTAAACCGCTTAGAGAGGCCTGAAAGGCCTATGAAGCGGTATATAAGTCTACTGCTATTAAATATTAAAATGCATTTATTTTATTATATGCAACCCAGGCTTGTTAACAATTCTTTGCTTAGAAACCAATCTATAAAATACAAGGACAATGGGGGGCTTTTAATATTGCATTTAAGGTGTTTCTGAAAAGACAGATTGTGTAACAGATAGTAACATACTTTTCCTAAAATGGCTATATAAAATGTTAATCAAAGGTAACTGACTAGACAGGGAAGCTTTTAGATCCAAGGTAAATGACACAGCCCAGGAGAAAATTGAAGGCTTGAATTAAGAGCTTAGCTGAATAGGGACATCTGCACCTCTGGCTACTTTCATCAACATAAAAAAAGTGCAATGTTGCGTTGTTGTGCCACAAGATCCATGCAAATGTGTGCGATGTCATGCTGCGCATACAAATCGGCAGGATTTGCTTTCATCCCTCTCTCTCCTGGACACTCCTGATCAGGAGCAAAAAGGGAATGCAGTTCACGTGGCATTAATATGCATTAATTGCAGAGACGAACAACCAGAAAACATAGCTGCATCCCACAATATCAAAACAGAATCACAGATCCCTATGTTGAAACATCCACGTTTATTAGCCAGGGTCCTCCTTATAGTTTGCAGGTGTTAATTAAAGTACATTTCCAATCAAGAAGCTCACAGTTTGCTCAGCGACAAACCTTGTTGCTGTGACACTCATGATTACGCAAAATATAATTTTCTGCTCCGAAATTTGCCACACGGGAAGGCCATTACCCACTCCTACGCAAGGCCTTCCAATTAGCCCCAGATTAATTCCATCTTCCGTGGTTTCAACGCAGCAGTGATGGTTTGTAGAGCCTTGTAGATGGCATTCGCAGGCGCATGGAGAAACCCTTCCCGACTGAATTTTACTCTCAAGCTGGGGAAGAATATTATTATTACAACTTGTGTTGTGCTGGAAGTAGAAAAGTGCATTCTAAATGAAAAGATTTTTCAGAGAGTGTTTTCTTTTCTTACTTTTTTTTTCTCTTTATAAGCACACATTTCATTCCATTGCTTTAAGGAAATAGCAGCTTGACCTTTTGGCAGCCCCCAGGATGGCCCAAGTAGATGATATCTTGGAGGATAAATTCCATATCTCTAAAATGAGAACATGAGCAACCTGCTTTATAGAGTTGTTGCAGTGAGGTAGCAAGGATAATCAAAGATAGATTGTTATCCACTCTCACCTCCGTGGTGAGGAATAATTCTATAAAGTAACAAATTACTGTAAACTCTTGAAAACTTTCAGATACTTTGAAAGGAGAAGTCTCATAAAAAAACAACAACCACCTCTACCAAGGCATTTGGACAGAAAGTCCCTAAAGGGCTTTGAATCAATGTAGCTTTACAGAATATTTTCAGGCTATTTAATTGTGCAGGGAAATCTTGCTAGGCAGCCAACTATTCTACTGCACTTCACTCCTCCAGTGCTTGGACTGAGTGATGCTAATGGAGCTGCAGCAATTTTAAATTATGTATTAGTTGAAGTCCCATAGAAAACAAAGTCTGAGTTCACAGCTTTCCTTGCTCCAAAAGACCCAGCGGATGGCTATGGGGCAGGTGGCTATGGGCCGAGATGGCGCAGTGGTTAAATGCAGCACTGCAGGCTACTTCAGCTGACTGCAGTTAGGCTGTTCGGCTGTTCAAATCTCACCGGCTCAGGGTTGACTCAGCCTTCCATCCTTCCAAGGTGGTAAAATGAGGACCCAGATTGTTATTGGGGGCAATATGCTGACTCTGTAAACCGCTTAGAGAGGGCTGAAAGCTATTGCTATTGCTATTGCTATAGTTGCTCTTTCATTCAAACTCCAGTGTTGATCTGGAACAAACCCTCATCATGGTTCCAATATTAGTGTGGAGTTCTAACAGCTAAACAGATGAATACAATCAGCTTGGGTTCAGAATCTACAATGATATTGCAGCTCCTTGATGATTAGCTTCATTCTCTGGTTTCCATATTTGCCCTGAAAGTAGCATTTTCAGTGAAGGAAAAACATGGGCTGAAAAATAATCAATTTCATATATGGGCCTTGCATCAAATATTGAATTCATTTCCCCACCCTGATAGATACCATGTTTTCCCCAAAATAAGACAGGGTCTTATTTTCTTTTGACCCCTGAAATAAGCGCTTGGCCTTATTTTTGAGGAGGTCTTATTATTTTTGAGGTGCAGGAAACAACAAGCATGGTCACCTCATGGCTGCTGCTGTGTTACAATATTTTTGGGGAGGGCTTATTATCTGGGGTGGTCTTATTTTCATGGAGGCAGGATATTATTTTGCTTTCCTCTTATGGTGGCTATCCCAGAAGAAGAGTTGCCCCTATGCATTTTTTGGATTAGATCTCTAAGAGTTTCTAATTGGTGTGAATATGGAAGTTCTCCTCTAAAAGATCCAGAAGAAACCAAATTGTCCCCAAAATAAATGCTTAATAAAATCAGACCTGACTCTTGGTGATTTCAAAAGCATAGAGTTTTATTTGCAACAGAAATGGTATGCCATTCTTTTCCTTAGGTGTTCTATTAGTATGGCCGTATGGCCACTGGTTAGTTGACAAGTGATACATCCAGAAAGTTTCTCTTCAGGTTTCTTTGTAATGTTGATCAATTCTGGTCCTGTCCTCTGGATAACAGAACCTTCTCTCTATGAAAATCTGACATCTCCACATTCAGCCCAACTTAGCCAGATGCTCCTTAGTTATGCATGAATCCTACTGGCTGCTATTAATACCCATGTCACAACATCAACTTTAGAGAGGCAACATTCTCTTGGTCTTCTGTGGGTCTCCACAGATTATGGGGCTCCCAGGGAACTAAGACCAAGAAAAGAGAAGGACAGGAGGAAGCACCAGAACAAATCTGAAACAATATAAACATAATTTTAGAAAATCAAGAATAGGAACAAATGACCAGTTCTCACAGAAAAGTTGCATGGAAAAGTAAGTCATTTGGCTACCTCTGGTACCCTCTCCTTGGCAGACTTTCTTTAATACAATATACTGTGCTTGCAGTATAGCAATTGCTATATTAATATGGCCTTAGAGTTCAGGAAAAAAGAACCACCATAGAAGACCACTGGCCCATATCATTAAATTTCAGACAAGTCTAGAATAACCAACACTTCCATGGTTACTCTTCCTGCCCAGCTTCCTTTTTTCTTGTCTTTATTTTAGGAAATCATACGCTGTCTTAACAGAATAACAGAGTTGGATGGGACTTTGGAGGTCTTCTAGTCCAATCCCCTGCTCAAGCAGGAGACCCTATACTATTCCAGACAAGTGGCTCTCCAGTCTCTTCTCCAGAAATGGAGCACTCACAGCTTCTGAAGTCAAGCCATTCCACTAGTTAATTGTTATCACTGTTAGGAAGTGTTTCTTTTTTTTAGTTCTAGATAGCTTCTCTCCATTGCTCCTTGTCTTGCCTTCTGGTGCTTTGAAAAACAGGTTGACCACCCCCCACTTCTTTCTCAAATATTAGAACATTGCTATATCATGTCACCCCTAGTTCTTCTTTTCTCTGGATTAAACATACTCAATTGCTCAAACTGTTATTCTTATGTTTTAGCTTCCAGCGCCTACATCATCATTATTGTTCTTTTCTGCACTCTTTCCATCTTGTTTATAATATAGTGACCCAAAACTGGATGCAACATTCTAAGTGTGGTCTTATGAAGTCTTTATAGAGAGATACTAATACTGCTGCAATAGATGACAGTAGCCAGTTGAGCTGACAAAATCCAGATGAACAAACCATTAAACCCAGCTAATTCTAAAAAGCCTGGAGAAAAAACAAACACTTTAAATCTCACCCTGCACCAAGTTTTAACAAAGCTGGAATCCAGTGGCAGATTTTTCTCTATTCTAAAGCCCACCATGGAAAAAAAAATTAACTGTTGAGATTAAGCTTCTCCATGGTGGGATCAGAAAAACATATCCAACTGAAAATCAGAGTGTAGTCAACTGTACAAGAGTAGATGATCCTGTCTTTGTCTCCTCCTCCTCCTCCTCCTCTATTCTGCCAGTCCTATTTTCTCAGGCCCCAACAGAGCATCATCTTGGTTTTACTTCTTTGCCATCAATCAATATCTCCACACTCAACATTTCAGGGAAATTACACCAGGCCTCAGATACATTGAGAAAGGCCAAAATGTGCATGGAATAATAGGCGTGATAAATATCCCTTTTGTTATCCTTACATGAAAGCGTTTGGGTTGATGTATAACAGGTGCCATGTTCAGATTAGCTCGCTTGCTGTCTGAGCGTAGGCAAATTTGAATCATTTCCAGATCTTTCCTGATTGAAGTGAGAACGAATCACATAAAACACCTTTGCTGCTCTCAGTTGTTCCCCTCCAATAAAGGAACAAGATAGCATTTCACAGACAGAATCCATGAACCACGTTTGCCTTGGACTTTAAATGTTGGAATATGTTCAGCGGTAACTGATTAAAATTAATTAGTATTCCAGATTCTTCAGACTCCCCGCTCTCCATATAACATTCAAGCCTTTCTTGGTGTGAATTTCCATTGTCCCTTTTGAGCTCATGCCCCTCCCTGTGCTGAGGTTTAAACATTCAGTGCTCCAGCTAGTGTTATAAAATGAACCTGTCCCAGATTTCTTTTACCTTGAAGTGTCATGATCCACTAAATTGGACTGTGCTGCAGCATGGGGAATAGCAATAAAATGATGAATCTATCATTTTCTGCAAGGAAAGTTTGAACAATCAAGATATATTGTGGAAAGTGTCAGCACAATATCTGTAAGGATTACACAACAGCACCTAGAGGCACAACATCAGAATCATATGTCCATTCTTTATCGAGGATGTGCCTGGTCTCAGCTTTTATGGGTTGGGTTAGGCAGGGCAGCAAAGCTGTCACTCAACACTTAGTTTATAGCATAAATGCTTGAGGTTTGCACACAAAAACATGCCTCCAAGTAACATCAAAGGATGATGATGGATGATCTCTTCTAAATAATAATTTGCTAATTGAACATGGGTAATGTAGGGGAAATTCAAACGTTACTCAAACCCTGATGATCTCTTGCCTGATTTGCAAAACAAAAGCCATTTTAGCAGCTATTCGGTCTTTGCAAAAACAAGAGACCAAAATCCTTTGTCCAGATGGCATGAATTGAGCCTTTGCATTGTCTTTTGAGATGATTTCTCAAATCTGGAAGAGAATTTATTGCAGAATGAAACAGATTCCTAGGGTTAAATCTTCTTTCCTGCCAGCTGTTTTACTGCTAAATATCACAAAATATTATAAGCCTGCAATTTATATGGAATTGGCTTTGTATAAGATAACAGCTGCTGAGATACTTTATGCCTTTTACTGAAAATCATATATAATTCCTTCTGTGGAAGAATAGCAAAATAAGTTGTGGGAATACATATCAACATCAAAAATAACATTGTACTTGGGGAAAAAACCCAAATCTAATAGGGAATTTAACCTGAATGCCATTCATGGATTATAATTCTGCATATGGATTTACATTTATTACTTATTTATACTGTCTTATGTTTGTATTTCTTCTAACATATGGCTTTAAAACATTGGATTTTATCTGCTTTCCTGCAATACCAATGGACCTTCTTAGATTAGATAGAAAGTCCCTTTAAATATTCATCCCAATTGAGGATTCTTTTTATATTGACTGTCTTTGTTCATTAAGAAAATTAATTTGGTTCTGAATAGTGGTTTTGAAGTGCTAAATTGATGTAAGTCTACTTTTATATGCAGTATTAATCTAATATTTCAATTTTAACTCAGTTTAATATTCCTTATATATTTCTTTTCTTTCTATCTTTTTTTCCTGGTCTCTTTTCTTGTTCAGCTTTCAAATATCTATTTGATGATGATGATAATGATGATGATGAAGGAGGAGGAGGAGGAGGGGGAGGAGGAAGAAGATATATATGACTCTCAGTTGCTTAGTTGCACCCACAAAGAGAATTGTATTTCATTTGCCTGTCATTGTATAAAGCATCTGCACAGAATGGACCAGTTTGTAGTCCACAATACTTAGGAGCAGGAAAAAAAAAAGAGACCTTTCTCAGCCAGGATCAAGTTTCTGCAAGACCATTGTCAACACCTCTTCATTGGGTAATTAGGAAAGAAGACCACGAGACTCCAGAGGTAGAAATCAAGTGTACTTTTACTAATTATAAATGATTAAAGGCGTAGCGAAGCGAAGACTGATTATTTAGGCGCGAAAGCGATTGATATATAGAATAACCCATTCCCCACCCCTTGGCATCTCAGTTACAGTCCAATCATAATTCTCCTAAGTGTCAGGTGTGAGATAACTTCAAAAGGCATCACTAAGATGGAATGTCGGTGCCGTTAGTCTTGGCGGGAACCTCCTCCGCATGCGTAGTCCGACAGGCAGCAGAGCTCCAGAATCTTCCTCCAGCACAATTAGTAAACTCCTCCCAAATACCATGCCCTCCCTCCCCGTTTCATGGCAGCCGAAGCAGCAGCAAAGCAGAGGCTGACATCCATCAGCCACTACTGATAAGAAAGGCTTTCCAAAATCAGAGCTTGAAAACAGGCACAGAAGGGGCAAGGTCCAGCCAAATGAATCACAGAAATAATGGGACTCCAAAACAATTGCCTATTTCCCTCTGAGTGCAGTTTTCTGCAACCCTTGGCTTCCTCTCCTTAGAATGCAAATCAAAGCTGGTTAGGCAGCATAAAGCCACTCAGGTGTGCTGCGACTTCCACACTCTTAGAAGCTATTACGGTTTGCTTTGCTCTGAATCAGGAAAATTGTATTTGTCAGCAAGCTGAATAAACATTGCAGCCATGACTGTAGAGGTTAGATAATTGTGATCTATCTATCTATCTATCTATCTATCTATCTATCTATCTATCTATCTATCTATCTATCTATCTATCTATCTATCATCTATCTATCTATCTATCATCTATCTATCTATCTATCTATCTATCTATCTATCTATCTATCTACCTACCTACCTACCTACCTACCTACCTACCTACCTACCTACCTACCTATCTATCATCTATCTATCTATTTCTCTCTCTCTTCCTTTTTTTCTCCATCTATCATCTTCTTTCTTTCTTTCTTTCTTTTTCTTCTCTTTTCATTCTTTCTTTCAAAGAAAGTTAGCACCCACCCCTCTTAGAATAATGAAATATTTTAGGAGATATTAAAAAGGCAGAATATTGTATTTTCCTGGATGAGAAAAGGAGAAACATGTTTTTAAAGACAAAGCAGTTCCTACCTCCAGCAGATATTTGGGGCACATTAAGACAGGGCCAGCCTATCTACAAGACAAAAGTCCCCCAGCTCCAGGGTGATGGGATTAAGACATGACTCATCAGGACATAATAGGATTAGCCCTCTACCCATCTAATAGCAGGGCTCACTGCATTGCGAAATCACCTGGGGACATTACACCAGTACAAGCTTTCCATCAAACTTGATTCAGGATTCCACATGGGAGTCTGACAGCAATCAATAGAATACATGCCCTTGCCACAGGAACAGAAAGCTCAAGTTCAAAGCCCAAGACAGGGTATAAATACCTCTCACTTGCCACTCTGTGTGGTCAGTTACCCAGAATCACACGTGCTTGGTGGTTCTGCTTCACCATTAAACTATTTTCCAAGCAGCCTTCATGTTTCCAGTGTCTTTCTCCCCACTTGGAACTGAACCAAAGTGGATATTTCTTTCTTTCTTTCTTTCTTTCTTTCTTTCTTTCTTTCTTTCTTTCTTTCTTTCTTTCTTTCTTTCTCCATCTGTCATCTTCTTCTTAATCTGGTGGTAAAAAGTACCCCACCACACACATATCTGAGCTACCATTCATAGCTGAACCCCCAGTTTTCCTACATAGGTTTAATGTGCCCTTATAAGAAAACATCCACAGCAACTTAGTGGCAATAGGGAATGAATCAGTGAGAAATCTGTGGCTCAGTAAACCATTTTTTTCCCATTTACTGGCCATATCTCAGAGATAATATCGCTAGCATGATGACCTAATAGGAAGGGATACATAAGAAAGACACACAGAGAAGTTATCTAAAACACATGCTTCAATCTGCCTTTTTCTTTGTCTTATTTTTGTGATGTAGGAGGCCGGCATTATTCTCTGGTTGTGGTTTTGATCAGAGCATTTTCAGCAAAAAGTTCATAAAAGCTTTCCAGTCTTTTATAAAAACAAATAGTTGTACTCCCCCCCCCCCCCTTAATCAAGCAGGACATTTAGTCATTTCTGCAAATTGAGTTATCTTCATGATCCATTCCCTCATTTTGGGTGTTTGGGTAGTTTTCTATTTCTTTGCATATAACAGCCTTGCTCCAGTTACCAAGTATAAAATTAGTTGTCTGCAAGCC
Organism: Thamnophis sirtalis; assembly: GCF_051295495.1. Lineage (NCBI taxonomy): Eukaryota > Metazoa > Chordata > Lepidosauria > Squamata > Natricidae > Thamnophis > Thamnophis sirtalis. The sequence continues at coordinate 159,083,034 of NW_028261381.1, read as the reverse complement.
TTTTCTATTCGACCACCCATAAGATTTAATAAGAAAGATTCTGGTTTCATTCCAATGTTAGCTTTTAAACTCTCTGCATCTCTAAATGTATCTGTGTCCAGAACGTTTTCGCTTTTTCACAAGTTCCTCATGCATGATAAAGTGTTCCTTCATGTTTTTCACATTTCCAACAGTGATTAAATAAATTTTCATGCACTTTCTTTGACAGTTAGATAGTTTCTAAGGTCCCTTCCCACACTTCCATTCTGTGCTTCTAAAGCTGTGCAAAACATTGAAAAAGGTGCTTTGAAAAGCCAATCAGTGAAGCCGATAGGTTCCTCTTAGAAGTATTACAGCAGCTGCATCCTTTGGCAGTTTTGCCATGGCTGGTGCAAAGGATTGTCAGGGTTGTCTCTCCCTGCATGTGAAAGTACAGCCACTTTTCAGGCCTATCAGCTGCCCATTCTCCAGCAGGCAGCCCAGGAACTATTTCCAAGCAGCTGTGTTAAGCCTTCCAAGGATGAAAAACTCCTTCACTGTGTTCACACCAAATGCTTTATTTACATCAGCTCATTCTATGAATCCCCATTGGAATGCTTGGCACAATCCTAATAAATGTGTTTCACAGTTTGTTGGGTCTGCTGCAGTGGTGGGTTTCAAAAATTGTTGGAACCTACTCTGTGGGTGTGGCCTCCTTTGTGGGAGTGGCTTGCCACCCATGTGACCAGATGGGAGTGGCTTGCCACCCATGTGACCAGATATGAAATTATGAATTAGTGCTTAGATCGGTCCAAGTAGCTATTCAGAAACTCTGGCATTGAAGCATGCAAGTCTTAAAGCTGTCAAGTTACAAGATCCTTGCTAGTGGTGGGTTTCAAAAAATTTTGGAACCTCTTCTGTACATGTGGCCTGCTTTCCGGGTCCACTGGTGGAACCTCTTCTAACTGGTTCGGTAGATTTGACGAACCGGTTCTACCGAATAGGTGCGAACTGGTAGGAACCCACCTCTGGTCTGCTGATTCTTGCTTTTGATATATGGAGTAAACTAATTATTTATTCACAACCTTAGTGTTCTAATGAAGAAGGAGAGTGCAAAAGTTGGCTTGAAACTCAACATCAAGAAAACTAAGATCATGGCATCTGGCCCTCTCAATTGCTGGCAAATAGAGGGGGGAGAAATGGAGGTAGTGACAGAACGACCTCCATTTCCTGGACTCCAGGATCGCTGCAGATGGGGATGCAGCCAAGAAATTAAAAGACACTTGCTCCTGGGGAGAAAAGCTATGGCAAATCTAGACAGCATACTAAAAAGCAGAGACATCACCCTAACAACAAAAGTGTGTATAGTTTTCCCAGTTGCAATGTGTAGCGGTGAAAGCTGGACCATAAGAAAGGCTGAGCACCAAAGAATTGAGGCCTTTGAACTATGGTGCTGGAGAAGACTCCTACAAGTCCTTTGGACTGCAAGGCGATCAAACTGGTCAGTCCTAGAGATCAACCCTGACTGTTCTTTAGAAGGCCAGATCCTGAAGATGAAACTCAGATACTTTGGCCACCCAATGAGAAGGAAGGACTCACTGGAGAAGAACCTAATGCTGAGAAAGATTGAGGGCAAAAGAAGAAGGGGACAACAGAGAATGAGGTGGCTGGATGGAGTCACTGAAGCAGTAGGTGTGAGCTTAAATGGACTCCAGAGGATGGGAGAGGACAGGAAGGCCTGGAGGAACGTTGTCCATTGGGTCGTGATGGGTTGGACACAACTTTGCAACTAGCAGCAACAAAATGTTCTAATACACTTGTCACTTCAACCTTCTAACAAAGCCAATGGGACAGGATTGTCATGATTGAGTCTCCTGGTGATCCTCCCCCCTCCCTCTCCAATAAGGCAACACTCTACTAAGGATGTTAAATTCTTTAAAAAGGCCTCCAGTTCCCTTAACTAGGACCTGGTCATTTATGCAAGCATTTGTCCAGGAACAGAGAATTCCCATCATTGCACAAAGACTCACCAAGAACCCTTCAGCTGTCAGAATATTAAAAAATCAAAATACTGTGACCCATTACATATATTTCGTGCCACGGTTTGTGGGCTGGGAGGAAAGAACGTTGCATTCCCTGGGAACATAATGTCAAGGAGGGCTTAAAAAGAAGGGCATGAGGAGCCAGGCAAAAAAAATAAAAAATGTTCTCCTTTGGTGCTCTGATTGTCTGGAAGACAGCGGGGTTGACAGTAATGCAGGCATTAGAGGATTCTTAAGTGTCTCTGCACCAGCTTAGGAGAGGAAATCTATTAACATTCTGCTGAGCTCTATTGTGCCTGCATTGCCTTTAAGTCAGAGCTGTGCAGCTGGGGTCCTGAAGGCTAAAGGTGATGCCTGAGTAGATCTCTTGTTGGAAATGTAAACAACTGTGTTGCAGCATTTCATTACACCAGCCCTCTCTTCCAACCTGAACGGATTCCTTTGGATTGACCACCCTTATTGACTGAAGCCTTCCAGTAGCTTCGGGGGAAAATATTAAGAGAGCAAGAATTTTGTCTTCCTAGGCTGATTTAGTCCTTTTTCTATTAAATAGAATAGAATAGAATAGAATAGAATAGAATAGAATAGAATGGTTTTTTATTGGCCAAGTGTGATTGGACACACAAGGAATTTATCTTTGGTGCATATGCTCTCAGTGTACATAAAAAACAAGATACATTCATCAAGAATCATAAGGTACAACATTTAATGATAGTCTTAGGGTACAAATATGCAATCAGGAAACAAGCAACAAAGTTACAGTCATAAGTGGGAGGAGGTGGGTGATAGGAATGATGAGAAAACTAATAGTAATAGTGATGCAGCCTTAGTGAATGGTTTGACAGTGGTGAGGGAATTATTTGTTTAGCAGAGTGATGGCGTTCGGAAATAAAACTAAAATTTTTCTTCTTAAAAATTCTGTCATTCCTTCTACTTTCTTTTTAAATTACAATGGATCTGCATTGTTGCTCACAATTCCCCCTCAGCAAGTCAATGTATTTAAGACACTGAATTTAAGGTGGAATAAAAAAACATCTAACAATGGTAATATTGCTTACATGTGTGAATGTTCAGATGGAAAAGGAGGAACACTAGCAGATTTCATCTCTATCAGCTCTGCCACCCATCGTTCAGTGGTAATAAATATAATTAATAAATGTAAACAAAGTCCATTTTAACTGACCAAACAGATTTGCCTAAAATCTATGATGGGTTTTTATTATATTCCCAATTGTGTCCCAGTTGAAAGCATCCCAGGGGCCTTAAGTTCTTGATCCTAGACTTAGGTAAAGGTTTTCCTCGCACATATGTGCTAGTCATTTCCGACTCTAGGGGGCTATGCTCATCTCCATTTCAAAGCTGAAGAGCCAGCACTGTCCGAAGACATCTCTGTGGTCATGTGGCCAGCATGACTAAGCACCAAAGGCGCACAGAACACTGTTACCTTTCCACCAAAGGTGGTTTCCTATTTTTCTACTTGCATTTTTACATGCTTTCGAACTGCTAGGTTGGCAGATGTGCAGCACTAGGGATTCAAACCACCGAACTGTTGACCATTCTGATCCACAAGCGCAGCGTCTTGGCCACCGAGCCATCCCTGATCCTAAACTTAAGAATGTCTATATGCAAAGCTGCCTCTATTTAGGGAGTCAAAAAAAAAAAAAGGTCACATTTGCAACAACCATGTAATGAAACCTCATCTGTTTTTAAGAGGGTGTTAAAAAGGGGGCAGAGCTTCTATTACCTATCATCTAGATTATTTTTTTTGACATATACACATACTCTCTTAAAAAAAAGAAGAGCTTTATGTTCCTTTGTACTGTTATCTTCTGAACCATTTTTTTTTCTCTTTCTCTTTGGGAATGTGTGCTTGCCAGCTATTTTTTTTTTATGTTTACTTTGGTCCCCTGGAACAATATTTTGCAATCGCCTGAGGCAATTGGAGGTACAAGGCTACTGAAGAAACAACATTTTTAATAAGCCTGAAGTGCTTGAAAACATAGGAACAAATTGGATTGAGGAAGCAAGGCATGTACCTGAAGCCGGAGACTTCTCCCAAACCAATTAACTCAAGGTCTTCGTTAAGCACTCATCTGTTTTCTGGACGTGAAGAAAGACATCCTCATTTCCTCAGTGGAGCATTGGAGTTCACTGGGGATGAGGGATTCCTTTTCATCTTTCACAAGGGCCTGATTGAAGGCTCTTCATGCAGGCTGAACATTTGAACTGACCTCATCACCATCATCAAAGAAAAAAGGGACAAGTAACTGAGCTTTTCCTGTTTACCGATGCCAGTTTTTTTTGTTTTTGTTTTAAAAAAACAGCTATTTTAATATCTTCATATTAGATAACAGTGCTTTCCTAGGAAATATTCATGAAGAAGATAATCACAGCTATAGTCATATCTCCGCCCAAGGGGTGGGCTTCAAAACTTTTAGCAAGGGGTTCTCTGCCCAGTTGCTGGGTGGGCCTTGCCATGGTGGGTGTGTCCTAGTCGGCCTCTTGTACCACGGGGAGGGGGTTGCCCTCTCCGGGCTCCAGAGACTTTTCTTGAGCCTCCGGAAGGGAGAAAACATCCTCTCCAGTTCTGGAGGCCAGAAACGAGCCTGTTTCCAGTCTTCCTGAACCATTTTTCACCCTCTCCAAGCCTCTTTGTATACCCTGCACTTACCTACATCCAAAATGTGTGGGGACTCCTAGGAAAGGTGGGGAGGGGTGGGTGGGGCCAGCCAGGAGTGGGATATGGGGGTTCTGCGAACTGCACAGAATCTTAGCTAGAGATTCTCTCGAACCCCTGCGAACGCCCAGCAACCCATCCCTGTCTGTGCCTAAACTCACTGCTGTACCATAGACAACAGTGCTTTTCAGACTTGGCCACTTTAAGATGCATGGACTTCACCTCCCAAAATTCCCCAGCTGCTCTGGGAGTTGAAGTTCACACATCTTAAAGTTGCCACGTTTGAAAAGCCCTGCCACACAGGGTACTAAACAGCTGCATAGATCATAAAAAAAATACATTGATTATTTTAAATGTTTGAATTGGTTGCGATTTTCTTCTCAGCATCTCCTCACTTGTTTGGCCATGACTTTTGAATATCCTTAAATACAAAGTACATCTGTGGGAACCATAAAAAGGGGGGGTGGCCCCTTCGGTATGGAATACCATCATTCCTCCCAACACATTCCTGGGTCCTCACCTTGTTGCTTTTGGGAAAGGCCTTGCAGACATAGTTCTGCCAGCAGGCCTAGGGACCACAAATCAGAGATGAAGCTGAACAAATGGCTGATTTGATTGTGCTGCCACTGCCATTGGAGTGAGGGAGATGTTGTGGATTTTTAAGGTTGTAAGCCACTGGAATCACCTGTGTATGAGTTGGGTGCCATATACATTTGTACTGCATAATAAATAAGCAAGCAAATCAGCAATGAGATTCACTTACCTTCCCTACTGATTCACAAATGTGAATGTGGGTGTGTCTGCAGCTGGGCATGTGCACCGCCTTCGGCGCATGTGCAGTGCTCGCACATTATGTTGGGGTGAGTGGGTGGAGTCTCCCACAGCCACTGCTATCTGAACTGAAGCGAACCGACTGAATACCACCTCTGAAGAAAATGCATAATGAAATATTTTCAATGTTTGCTAATTCTAATGTGTTGATCTCCTTCAGATTGCTTATTGGCCTATGCAGCAGCATTTTAATCCATCATATACCAAGATAGACTAGACAGAGACAGAGATCTCCTTCAAGTCAGTCTTGATTCTTGGTAGGATTGAAGCTAACCATGTCCTGGTTTCTATCTAGTGCCTTTAATCACAACAAAAATGGCTTCTAATATTGTACCAGTGGTGGGTTCCTACCAATTTGGACCAGTTCAGCTGAACCGGTAGTGGTTTGATGACCCAGGCCTGCCAGTCCCCTGAACCAGTTCTCTGGGCAGTGCCATAGGCACCACCATCTTGTTTTTCGCTTCGGTGCATATGCAGAACAATTTTTATTGCACTGCGCATGTGCGCAGTGCACCCATGAGAGAAACCGGCAGTAGTGTCTGTTGGAACCCACCCCTGCATTGTACAATACATGGAGATTATAGAAATACACAGAGTGGAACAGAAAGAGAGCAAGAGAAAGAGGGAGAAAGGGAAAGAGTAACAACTTATAATGTATTTTTAGCAAAGTGTTGACAATACCAGTGTAAGCTGAAGTAATTACCCTTGACTTTCTAATTACCTATCTTAAGGGTGTATATTTGTTTCATTACTTTTATTGTAGAAAAGAACATTCAAACTAATGCTAACCTTACCTGACATTCAAAACTAAAACATTAAGTTCAATCTGAATTGATATTTAGTTGGTGGCAAAACAAAGACAAAAACGGAGGAAAAAGAATTGTTTGTTTATATGTGATCTGTTTCACTGTGTTTGTACTTTACTTTTTGCTGTCTGTTTAAATCAACATATTTAAAACCCATTCATTTACTACGTACATTCATATGGTTCTAGTCAAGAAGGCTTACGGCAAAGGCACACAAAAGTAAAAATGAGGTTAAATGCATACAAATATGGGCCCAAAAGCAGGAAAACAAAAGATTAGAAAATATGTATTTTGAATCAAATTGTTTAGAGCTCGATTTTGAGGATAACGAGATGCCAATCAAAGCAACTTTCTACCAATAAAAAGTCTTGCAATTAAAAATAAAATAAAGAATACTTTGTGTCTGTGTGTTTCTCTCTCTCTCCCCCCTCTCTCTCTGTTGCATAATGTAAGGAAGAAGGAAAAGACCAATCATAGTAGGTTTCAGTGATTGTAGCCATATCAATAAAAAAATAAATACACCCCCCCCCCAAAGAGTCACCCCCAAGTAAATAGTGCAAGGTAGTTTTTACTCAGTCTTATAAAATAATGTAAGGCTTCCTATGCAGTTGGTTTCTCCTCATCAAGGAAATAAAGGGGTGGTCTTTGAAAACATTGTCAAAATTTCTTCACTCTAAAGTCAGATTGTGAAAGTTGGTTGTTGATTTGATCCTTAGAATAGGTGTGGGGGAAAATGGACTCTCTATAAAGCCATTGTTACATCCTCTAACCGTCACAGCTTCAACCTTGGTTTACAGAGATTGTCGCAGGATGGAAGCAGTTCCATCCCTTGGATGATTGGTGAAGGAGGAGGAGGAGGGGAGGAGGAAGAGGGTAGTAGTAGTAGTAGTAGTAGTAGTAGTAGTAGTAGTAGTAGTATGGATAGTGGATGTGGCAGTGCCTGGAGACAGCAGAAGAGAATAGAAAGAACTGGAAAAGATAACAAAATACAAAGACCTACAAATTGATACAGAACGACTGTGGCCAAGGCAAGCAAGGGTAGTACCAATAGTTATAGGTGCTTTGGGTGCAGTCCCTAAACAACTGGAGCACCACTTGAACTCCATCATTTGCATTGACAAATTTCCCATCAGTCAATTGCAGAAGGCGGCTTTACTTGGAACTGCTTCCATTTTCCTATCATGAACCTAACCCTATTCCTAAGAGATCCGTAAATGGGGCGTGCACAAGCGCAACAGCGTGCCTAATGTCCCTGTCCTACTGTCCCGATCTATTTGTATTCATTTCTTTCATTTATATCCATCTTTATATTTATACCTGCTATTTTGTACATGTTTGACAAGCTAATAAATACAAATGCAAATGCAAATTTTATTCTTTCACATTGCCGTGTATATCTCACCTGGAGAAAGTCAGAGGGAGCCTTTTTTTTTTTCCAGAGGAGGCCTACTTTCTTGTGAATCCCGAGTCTGCTTCAGCAAAAGTGTTTCATCCTGGCTGCTGGCCAATTTTTCTACACTCAGCAATTTCAGTTATTGCAAGATGTCCAAAAATAATTCTCAGAATCTGTCTGAAAACTTCCATGGGCAACTTTGATGTATATCATTAATAGTACATGCTCTTAAGTATTTCATGGTGATTTGGCATTCCAATTCACTTCTTAATTGGACATATGTTCTTCCTGTAAATTTGATTCCTGACCTGATAGGAGGGTTGCCCTAATCGTTGACTCAGATAAATCTCTTGTTACTTTCTCATTTGATTTTTTTTCAGCCTGAAATATGAAAAGAATGCCTGTTCCCTCCATTTGGCTAGCCATTATCTGACAGAGATAATGAGGTATAAAGATAAGAAAGAGGAAAGAAAAAACTGGAAGATTAGAATATACCAATATTCTGCTGCCAACATCGCAAAAAACTAATAAACATATTTGGGTTTAAGCTTCCTCCCACCCTCTTTGAGCCGGAATACTTTATACTGTGACGAAAGCTGGTAACATATGTATAATGTTCGTCTGATAATATTGAAGTGGAACTGTTGGAATTATGTTTGCTAAAATTAAGGGAGCAAAAATAATTTTTAAAGTACTGAATTAATTTGTAAAAATATTAACATATTCTTTAAATGATGGGTAGCATATCTTAGCATACTTCATACATATGTTTGCTTTGTTTTGCAAATAAATTGTATTACATTACATTTAAAATTTATATGTGTTGTAACTCAGCAGAAGCTTGCTGTGAGTTGCGTCAAGATGCAGGAATAATGAGCAGCTGTTGCTCGTTAGGGTCGTCTTCTGCAGATAAAAGATGGTTTGGTGCCACGCCTTAGTGGCAGAAGTCAACGTCGTTCGTCGTTCATCGTTCATTTGTTCGTGAGTTCAGTTTCGAGATTCAAAGAGGCACTTGGATAAGTGATTTGTATTCTGTAAACCTGGTTTGCTATAAGAGCTTTTTGTTTTTGCTTTTGCTGTGTAACTTTTTGCCAGAGACTTTATCTATGTTTATTTTTGGGCTCACAGCCAGCTTGAGCCAGGACAGATAAAGATATTTCCTTTGAAGTTCTGTCTGACTGTTGTATGTGAACAAGCAAAGAGGGGGGTCAGAACAATATGACGCAGAATAACAGATTAATAAAGTTGGAAGGGATTTGGAGGTCTTCTAGTCCAACCTCCATTCAAGCAGGAAACCCTATACGCGTGATGGCAAACCTGTAGCATGCGTGCTACAGTTGGCATGCTGATCCCTCTCTGTGGGCATGCCAGCCGTCACCCCAGCCCAGCTTCACTGCACATGCATATGCACCTCCCGCCAGCCAGCTGATTTTTGGGTCTCTGTTGTGCATGCACAGAGGGAGCGTGGGGGATGCACACATGCAGGCATAGGGGGGGGGGGCTGGGGGCATGTCTGTGAGGTGCTCGCATTGCATTTTGGGGGTGTCCTTTCAGGTTGGTGCAGGGGACTTTCCAGGCCCAAAACAGGGCACTTTGGGCACTTGGCACCAAAAAGTATAGTCCATCACTGCACTATACCATTTCAGACAAATGTTTGTTGAATCTCTTCTTCAGAACCTCCAGTGTTGGAGCTCGTAGAACTTTTGGAGGCAAGCCCATTCCATTGATTAATTGTTCTAACTGTCAGAAAATTTCTCCTTAGTTCTAGGTAGGTTCTCTCCTTGATTAGTTTCCATCCATTGTTTCTTGTCCAAACCTCGGGGGCTTTGGAAAATAGGCTGACTCCCTCCTCTTTGCAGCAGCCCCTTAGATATTGGAACAGTGCTGGTTCATTTTAACTTTCCCACAAATTCTAATATGGAATGTTAGAAAGATGTTTATCTCTTGTATAAACAATAACATCTCACTGTTCCTTATTAATTAGTACTTTGCCATTGTCAAGAAATTTGTGGTTTTGCCTAGAGGTTAAAGCATTTTCAAGCAATCATACCAAGTACATTTTATCATGCTACTTCTCCATTAAAAATGTACAAATTTCCATTGTTTAGCAATACACAGTACTGTAGTTAAGCAGCATTGCAGTAATAAATATAGCAATATAGTAGGGCAATATACCTCTTTCACCAGCTAAAATTTGATTGCTAAAAGAGAGCCCGTTTGGCCTATTGGTTAAGGCACCAGGCTAGAAACTAGGAGACTGTGAGTTCTAGTTCTGGCTTATTCATGAAATTCATATGGGTGACCTTGGGTCACTGCCAGTCACTCTCTCTCAGCCCAACCCACCTTACAGGGTTGTTGTTGTGGAGAAAATAGGAGATGGGAGGTGTGCTGTATATGTTCACTGCCTTGAGTTATTTGTGAAAATAATAAAGGTGGAATATAAATAAATAAATGAGTGTCCCAAATAGCATCCAAAAGTAAATCAGAATCCAAGGCAAAGTATTGCTCAAAATTCCAATTTATTAAGAGAGCCATTTTGGCACATCTGGGAAAACCCAAATCTGAAAGCTTCCTGGTTTTCCCCACCTAGTTGAAAGTTCAAGATCTTGCCGCGACACCCACAAGTCCATCACATGGTCCAATCTCCCACTGCCATGCTGGCACTTCCACCCATCCAGTTCTGGTCAGGTGCAGAGGTGCAAAGACAAAGGATGACCTTGGCTTTCTAAAAAGAATTTTGTTATGGCTACATAGCATCTTACGCCCTACAATCCCCGCTCCCATTTTCCCACAATGGAAAATGCCTAGTAGAATAATAGAAAGTGTGGCAGGCCAAAGATTCAAAAGAAAAGATGGCTGCAGGCCTGAAAATGAGAACAAAAAAATGATTTTGTGTTGTTTTCTCTGTTGTTGCTTGTTCTGACCAACAAACATATGTAGCAAACCAAAAACAACCAATCTTGTATTTGATTTTTCTAATTAGGCAGTGAAATTCATTTCCCAATGCAGTTTATGCAGGACATATTTTGCAATCTCGGGAGAAATAAGAATTTATTCTTATGTTAGTCACTGGTTTTTAATAGCCTGCAATTACAAGTTTTAGTTAGTTCCTAGTTTGTTTGTTTTAATCAAAGATCTGTCAGGGAATGGGAATGCAAGCTGGCTTGAACCAGTATTTCTTCAATAGTGCACATCTCCAGAATATTAAAAGGAAACTTTCCTGTTCACCAGCCTCTTAGGGAAAATGAGATTGGGCATCACCTCCCTTCCGATCATCTTACTGCTGCTTTACTTGTATGATTTTGTCAGATAATTCTATCCAGTCTATTTCATGATCCTTTCATCAATTTCATTGTCCCTTAGTCAATTTCACATCACCAATAGAAAACTCCCCAGCTTGATTTTCTCTACTTATGTCAGGAGGACTTGTGCATTGAAAAAGTTCCCTATCATTATTCCTTTTAAAAAAAACAAAATATTGGAAGGAGGGAGCATGTCTTCTTTCTTCTCTCTGTGAGACAATCAGTATTTTGATGGAGTGTAATGCCCATGTAGATTCCATCCCAGGGAAAAGAAGCAGATATATTTTGATTTAATAATCCAGCTTTCTTCTTGCAGATAGCTAATCTTCTCCATTCATTGTCACAGCAATGGTCTGTCAGTGTACATTATCTCTCACTTTTACAAATAGAATCTTCGATTTTATCTGCTCCATCACACTACTTAGGACCCGCCGCTGTTGGATTTTTTTTCTTCCCTGAACTGTGGCACTGGAGTCTACTTTATTTTCCTTGGCTTATCTGTTTTGCATTGTATACATTGCATTATAAAAGCTAGTTTTTCTGCTGCAGAATTCAAGGTGGCTCACAATGTGTGTGTGTGTGTGTGTGTGTGTGTGTGTGTGTGTGCGCGCGCGCGCGCGCGCTGGCCTTGTTGTATTTGGTTTTTTTCCCATGTAAGATTGAGATTGTCTGGACAACATTTTGGCGAGGTCCCACTTGCCATCTTCAGGCTGGTGTTTTCGGCTTCGTGCTTGTGCGAGTAACACACACTCTCTCTCTCTCTCTCTCTCACTCTCTCTCTCTCTCTCTCTCTCTCCCCCCCTCTCTCTCCCCCCCCTCTCTCTCTGTCTATCTATACTAGTCCCCCTTTATTTATTTATCAGCACAAATGCAACACAAATGTAACAAAGGCAACAGTAAAAATAATGGCTTTCTGTCTGGATGGTCTCTTATGATGAGCTGATAGACAGAAAAAGGAAGCAGTATGCTTCCTCCCATATTTGGGCATACCAGGGGTTGTGACACAATACATACCTATTTCCCTGGCTTAGCTGATAAAGGAGGAGGGCCTGTGGCCTAGGGGCAAATACAACTGCCTAATATGTAATACAGCCCAGGTTCGAATCCCAGTAAGGGTATGGCTAACTGATGAGAGCTAAATAGCTTGAAATAGATCTATACTAGTCTCCCTTTATTTATTTATCAGCACAAATTGCAACACACACACACACACACACACACACACACACACATACATACATATATATATGTATTTGTATGTATGTATGCATATATATATGCAAAGGTTCCCATTCAACATATGTACTAGTTGTTCACGACTCTAGGGGGCAGTGTTCATCTCCATTTCAAAATTTGAAGAACCAGCATTGTCCGAAGACGTCTTCATGGTCATGTGGCCAGCAAAACTAAATACTGAAGACACATGGAACATTGTTACCTTCCCATCAAAGGTGGTGCCTATTTTTCTACTTGCATTTTTATATGTTTTTGAACTGCTAGGTTGGCAGAAGTTGGGACAAGTAACAGGAGCTCACTCCGTTAATGCTGCACTAGGGATTCGAGCCACAGCACTGCCGACCTTTCTGATTGACAAGTTCAGTGTCTTAACCACTGAGCCATGGCATGTATGTATGTATGTATGTATGTATGCTTATATGTATGTATATATATACACACACATATGTGCATGTGTGCATGCATAAATAAATAAGCCCTTTGGAACGACCTCCCCGTGGAGATCCGGACCCTTACTACCCTCCCGGCCTTCCGCAAAGCCACCAAGTCCTGGCTGCTCCAGCAGGCCGGGGGGCTTGTGAAATATCCAGCCCCACAGCAACTGTGGATGTTGCGTATTTTAAGGTGTTGTCTTGTTTATTTATCCTCTTCCCTTATTGTAAGCCGCCCAGAGTCCTTCGGGAGTGGGCGGCATACAAGATCAATAAATAATAATAAAAATAATAATAAATCTCATTCATAACAGAGATTCCTTCTGACTATTCCAGTGGTTTCTATAAGCACAAATACATGTGCCATTATTGGAGAGGATAACAGCAGGCTTATTAGCTAAAAAGGAGAAACTAATTAAATGACTTCTAAATGCCAAGAAAAATGTTGTAGCATGTGTGGCAGAAAAAAGCAGATTTATCAATTAGATTGCCAGATTTTGTTCACACCTTTCAGTGGTGTTATAAACTAGGCAATGTCCTAGTCCAGCAGTCGGAAGACGATTCAGCAAACATTTGTCTGAAATGGTATAGTGCAGTGATGGACTATACTTTTTGGTGCCAAGTGCCCAAAGTGCCCTGTTTTGGGCCTGGAAAGCCTCTTGCACCAACCTGAAATGAGACCCAAAAAATGCAATTCAAGCACCCCCACACACATGCCCCCTGCCCCCCCCCATGCATGCACGTGTGCATCCCTCACATGCCCTCTGTGCATGCACTACAGAGACACTACAGAGACACGAAAACCAGCTGGCTGGCGGGAGGTGCATATACATGTACGGTGAAGCTGGGCTGGGGTGATGGCTGGCATGCCCACAGAGAGGGATCTGCATGCCAACTGTGGCACCCATGCTACAGGTTTGCCATCACGGGTATAGTGTTTCCTGCTTGAACGGGGGTTGGACTAGAAGACCTCCAATAATACAGCCCAGGTTCGAATCCCAGTAAGGGTATGGCTAGCTGATGAGAGCTACTTTATTAGTCTGTTATTCTGCGTCATATAAATTTTAAATGTAATGTAACACTATTTGCAAAACAAAGCAAACATATGTATGGAATGTGTTCAGATATGCTACCCATCATTTAAAGAAAATGTTAACCCTTTTACAAATTAATTCAGTACTTTTAAAATTATTTTTGCTCCCTTAATTTCAGCAAACATAATTCCAACAGTTCCACTTCAATATTTTCAAACTAACATTATACATATGTTACCAGCTTTCGTCACAGTATAAAGTATTCCGGCTCAGATGGGACACTACTCCAAAAATTACTAGATTTGAGCTTCTTTCATTCAAGCAAGGCTCTAGGGATCAGATGGGATTGCTGTTATCATACCAGCTTCCATATTATGAGTGATTTCCTCCATACGTTTGAGCTGCTGGATGCTGTGGTTGGGTTAGTGGTGAAATTCACCTTATAATTTTGGAGGAGTTCAATCTGTGCTTTCTTAGGCCAGAGTCAAAAGCAGCTCAGAGTTCATGGCTTCCAGGGCAGCTATGGACATGATCCAGGCCGTGGTGGGATTCAAATTTCAAATTCAAATTTAATCACCGGTTATCTGCGCTAATGACCACCTCTCGGACAGGTCGCAGTCGGTGTTAGTGGGGGGGCAGAGATCGTCCCCTAGGCCCCTAAATTATGGGGTGCCTCAGGGCTCGGTCTTATCCCCCCTGCTATTCAACATCTACATGAAACCGCTGGGAGAGATCATCCGCAGGCACGGGATTAGATACCATCAATATGCGGACGATACTCAATTGTATCTGTCCGCCCCGTGCCAACTCAATGAAGCGGCAGATGTGATGAGCCGGGGTCTTGAGGCCGTTATGGACTGGATGAGGGTTAACAAGCTTGTGCTCAACCCAGAAAAGACCGAGTGGCTGTTGTGTTTTCCTCCCAAAGATTTGACTAATATTCCAACACTCAGGCTGGGGGGTCAAATTTTGCACCCCTCAGAGAGGGTTCGCAACTTGGGAGTCCTCCTGGATCCACAGCTGTCATTTGACCACCACCTAACGGCTGTGACCAGGGGGGCATTCGCCCAGGTTCGCCTGGTGCGCCAGTTGCGACCCTACCTGAATCGGGAGGCTCTCACAACAGTCACTCGGGCCCTTGTGATCTCTAGGCTGGAATACTGCAATGTGCTCTACATGGGGCTGCCCTTGAAGAGCATCCGGCGGCTTCAGCTAGTGCAGAACGCAGCCGCGCGAGTGATCGCGGGTGCACTCGATTCACCCGCATAACACCCATCCTCCGCGAGCTGCGCTGGCTGCCTGTCGATCTCCGGATGCGCTTCAAGGTGCTATTAATCACCCATAAAGCCCTACATGGCAGTGGATCTGGATACTTGAGAGACCGCCTTCTGCCAATTACCTCCCTGCGACCAATAAGATCCCATAGACTAGGCCTCCTCCGTATCCCATCGGCCAGCCAGTGTCGGCTGGCAACCACAAGGAGGAGGGCCTTCTCAACAGTAGCCCCGGCCCTTTGGAACGAGCTCCCCGTGGAGATTCGTACCCTCTCCACCGTCCAAGCCTTCCGCATAGCCTTGAAGAACTGGCTCGCCCGTCAGGCCTGGGGATAAGGATAGTTACCCCTCCCGAATGATGAATGTATGTTGCCTACTATTTTATTATATGTCTTCTATCTTGATGTTTGTGTTCCCCCCTTCCCAGTTTTATGTGAGCCGCCCTGAGTCCCCTCAGGGAAAAGGGCGGCCTACAAATTCTAATAAAACTACAAACTACAAACTAGGCAGGGCTCGGTGGTCATGTGACTGGGTGGGCATGGCCAACTCAACATCACTCACATTGATGGGTGCTTTGCCTTAGCTGTTACAAAGTAATAAGGGTTAACCAGAGAGGCAGTTTCTGTAAGCAGGGCAATAAAGATTAGACTAGAAACAACACCATAATGTTTCCTTCCTGCCTTCCTTACAGGATTAGCCCTGTAAAGTGGTAAAAACGAAAGGATATTTCTTCCAACAACCAGTTCTCCAAACTGCTCAGAAAGTTAACAACTGGTTCTCCCAAATAGGTGTGAACTGGCTAATCCCAACACTGGATACAGGTCCATTGAGGACTGAATCCACAGGGAAAGTCACATGAAGATTTGGGGAAGTAGCAGTGTGATCTGAAATTGGGAGACATTACTATCTACTGAAGTCTTAAGTCAGTGTTTGGAATGACCAAGTATTCATGATTGTTCTTCTGAGGATTCTGACTGCTCTTGGATCCTGGACAGCCATCTGGGTTTCAATGCTGGGAGATGAAACAGCAGGAGAGATGATTTATGCTGTCATCTGTCTTATAATGAGCACAAATAAGAACCTTTGTTAAGACTTGTGTGGCAGTAAGAACAACAAAACACAATTAATCCATCATTCTTATTGCAGTCACAATTTCCAGCCAGTGGTCTTATTTAAGGTGACTTGGTTGCTCTTGGGTAAGGAGGGGCCAGAAGAGCACTTTTCAAGTCCCTGTGAGGAATATTTGAGGCATCTATCAGATAAGGTTGCTGCAATTCACTCTGAGCTGGATGCCAGTTGTGTGGTCTGTAGGGAGTTGACTGAGAAACTGTATTGCCCAGTTATTTGTGCCAAGTATGAGCATGTTAGCTCTAAGGAAGTTGATATAGTTCCTGGGACTTTAAATGAAGCCATATGTGTTTTAGATCCATGACCCTCATGACTGATCAAGGCCTCCCAAAAGTATCATATAGTTAGGTCCACATGCTGGCAAATGCATCATTGAGAAACTGCCACCTCTAAGGTAGTAATGATTTGGCTCCTCCTCAAGAAACTTTTACTTGAAACTTGTATCTGTGACCAGAAAGGCATTTCCATAACTTCATCTTACATATCAATTGTATCTATTTCAGGTTTGGGAGGCTCTGCTTACAGTCATTCACATCTAAGCCACCACTCAGTTGGATTTCTGCAATTCAGTCTACTGCCTTGAAGAGCATCTAACAGCTGTGACTAGTCCAGAATTCAGTAGCACAGGTAGAATGGTCAGCTATACGAGACTTCTGGGTGCAATTTAAGCCGTACTGCAAGCTATATTTGAAGACTTCTCAACAGATTTTCGACCAGCACTAAATGGAGAGGCAACAAAATATATTTCAAAAGTTTAGCCAGATACAGCAGTAGCAACAGGGACCAAAAGTTATCCCCATGCCATAGAAATGCAAATGCTCTGTTGGATTTCGGGCATCTCCCTTCTTGACCACATCACAAATTACACCATTCGACAACATTTTGGTGTGGCACCAATTATAGAGAAGATGAGAGAAAGCCGGTTTGAACATTTCCAGAGAGCAGCACCTTTCACCATGGCCAAGATTGCCTACCAACTAGACGCCAATGGCTGGCGATGCCAAAATAGAGATGGCAAGAGATCATCAACAAAGATATGCAAGCCACTGGCCTGCACCCTGGAGACGCAACTGGCCATGCAAACTGGCATTCAGTGATCCAGAAAGCAGACCCTGAACCTGTAGAACTACGCTAGGAAGAAGAAGAACCAGATAGTAATTAGATCAACTGAACAATGCCAGAAGAAATAGTAATAAAATGTTATATTCATGTATTATATCTAAAGGTGACGTACATAGTATTCCATCCAGAGGTGGTATTAGCAGGTTCTGACCAGTTCTGGAGAACCAGTAGCAGAAATTTTGAGTATTTCAGAGAACCGGTAAATACCACTTCTGGCTGGCCCCGCCCCATCTATTGTTTGCTTCCCGAATCTTACCTGATCGGTAGGAAATGGGGATTTTGCAGTAGCCTTCCCCTGGACTGGGTAGGGAATGGACATTTTACAGTATCCTTCCCCACCAAGCCCTTTCACGCCCATCAAGACATGCCCACAAAGCCATGCTACACCCACTAAGCCACGCCCACAGAACAGGTAGTAAAAATGTTTGAATCCCACCACTGATCTCATCCCAGTTCTCCTTAGAAAAAGAGAATTACATTAAGACATTCTAGTATATATCATGCATATCATTTTATTTGTAGGAAGGGGGAGAAAAACTATCCCTTGAATTGTATGTAATTATTAAAGGCAAAGGAGTCTAACAGAATTTCCCCAATCCCCCTTAATAAAAGAAACAGAACCCCCACTCCAAAAAATAAATAAAGCAACATGCATTATTTTTTCATTATTTGGATTTCAAGCAAGCCAAGACTTCTTCTGAAGTGAGGGAGAAAGAGATATAATAATTAGGTTTTGAGTGTGTGCAATACTTCTTTTGAAATTGTTAATGGTCTCATTGTTAGACTCAATCAATTAAACTGGAACTCGCAGCAGGAAATATAATTATTTTAATTATTCTGAATCAGAGACTGACGTGTGCCGAATTCAAAGATATTTTGTTATTTGCCTTGGGCATTGGAGATTAAATGCTCTCATGCAGTTTGAAGGATGAAACGAAGGTTGAGAAATATCCACCAAGCAGACCAATGAAAGCAATTATTTCTTTGTTCCTCTTGTTTTGCTTGCATGTGTGTCCATGTATGTATCTGCATGAGTGGATATGTATGTATGTATGTATGTATGTATGTATGTATGTATGTACGTACGTACGTAGGTACGTAAGAATATACACACAAGCATACAGATATACTTACATAGTCTTATAGACACAAACATAGATAGACGGACAGACGGACAGACGGACAGACGGACAGACGGACAGACGGACAGACGGACAGACGGACAGACGGACAGACGGACAGACGGACAGACGGACAGACGGACAGACGGACAGACGGACAGACGGACAGACGGACAGACGGACAGACGGACAGACGGACAATTAGCCTAGCATTGTTTAGTGGATTTCAGGAAGCATCCAGCATGTGGAAAATTGCTCCTACTGCAAACATTCAGAAATGTAATTATTTCATGTTATCACTTCCTTTGTCTTTTTTCTTTGCTGTTCTGGCAATCATCAGACATTCCCTTTACCTTCCAGAAAATTAGAGGAACAAAAGTAAACAAGCAAAGAATAGTTAAACAGATGGTACAGGGAGATATCTGATAGTTATCTTGTCCAGAAATTTATTGCATAAACCTCCGCAAACATCTGGCCAAACCCCCCCTGGAGCATTTTTATTTTATTATTAGCTCTGCCTGTTCAGTTTGATGGTGTTGCTATTAAATGCTAGGCTAGTTCATAATAAGAACTCATTCATCCATGACTGAATCATGGGCTAGGAAGCTGATTGTAGTTGCTAGTTTGAGACAAGTTAATATCATACCAGTTTTGCCTTCTTGAGCAGTCTGCAAACTGGAAGATTAGGGTGGGGAAATTTTCTAGTGCTTTCCCCAGGAACAACTTGCATCCAGTCTGAGTTTTGAAGGTGTTGGTTTATAGGGACATTTGAAAGATGTTGACCAGATATTTCTTTCTTGGTTGCATAATGTCCCTCTTGGATTGAGCTGTCTTGTCTCAGAGATGATGTTGAGAACCATCAAACTGGGATATGTCATGGTGGCCAAGAACATCTGAGGGACATAGCATCAGCTGACCTTAGAGAAGTTCAACATCCATGTTGAGGTTAGAGTAGTGGTGAAATTCAATTTTTTTTTACTACCGGTTCTGTGGGCATGGCTTGATGGGCATGGTGTAGTGTGATGTCGCTTGGTGGATGTGGCTTAGTGGGCATGGCTTGGTGGGCATGGCAGAGGAAGGATACTGCAAAATCTCCATTCCCACCCCATTCTGTGGCCAGCCAGAGGTGGCATTTGCCGGTTCTCCTAACTACTTGAAATTTCCGCTACCAGTTCTCCAAACTACTCAAAGTTTCCACTACTGGTTCTCCAGAACCTGTCAAAATCTGCTGCATTTCACACCTGGGTTAGAGGCTTTGGGACCTCATAGCTTCCATAACTGACATAGCTATCTAGCCATCTATCCTGCCTTTTCTTTAACAGTAGATGATCTTGTTTAATAAAAATGAAACAGCATAATCCCCACCCAAAATGTTTGTATAATAGCTAGTTCCAAGAACAAGTACTGTCTTCTGGGCTCATGCTTGATTTTGCATTCCACATGTATTCTTAGAGGCTGATGTGCCTCTCTAAGGATCAAATCCTATAGGCGGAAACATTGCTTCTCCTTGCTTAAAATGTTTGCAAACCATCTCAGCTAATCTGGTTTATATATGCCTTTGCTCTTATTTACATTTTCTTCTTTGTGTGGCATATTCTATAATGGTGAATTTCTTTTCTCCAATACAGTACGTAGGCATAACAATATGCTAAATCTTTCCTTAGGCAATGTTTAATCCACATTTGAAATTTAAGAAGCACATAGACCCAAATTCTTCCCCTGCTACACTCTCTGTCTAGCTCAATGGTTAAATACATATTTATGTCTTTTTTCTTTTCTCTCTCTCTCTTTAAAATAGTTTCATTCAGAGTGTGAGACCAGACAGCTGCTAAATATTAAAATTCATATTTATAAGGAAGTGTTATGCAAATTTATTTCTAAACCAAGAGGTTTGAAAGAGATTATTTCTTTCCTCCTAATGCCCCTAAATATTACATGGGTTTTTTTTCTTTTTGAAAAAGGATCCCATATGTAGCAATTGAGTCTTTGCACATTATATTTAATTTTAGATCAGAGGTCCCCTCCTGTTGATAATACTAATGCTGGACAAGCATCTTTCAGAGTTTTCAATCACTCAAAAAGCTTATTTAAAAAGTGCCTGCATACCAGCTACATTCGGGGGGCAGGGGGAGACAAGTCCTGCTGGATCAAGCTGGTGAACCCTCTATGGCAGGGGTGTCAAACTCAAGGCCCACGGGAAAGATCCAGATCCAGGTGCTTAGATCTGGCCCATGGGGCCACCCTGGAAACAGTGAAGGCCGCAGTGCCTCTGCCAGCAAAAATGGAACTCGGGAGAGCTACATGCGGCCCATTTTTGCTAGCAGAGGGTTGCAGGAGGCCATCCCACCTGTGCATGGCCCACCTGAGCTTCGTTTTTGCTGGCAGAGAGTTTCAGGAGGTTGTCGCAGCTGAAAACAGAGCTCAGGAGCCCATTTCCCCTGGCAGAGTGCTCAAGTCATCGCAGGTGCTCCAGACACGAGTGACACCAAGCTGGCCACACCCACTCTGGCCAAGCCCACCCTGGCTGTTGGAGATCAAACACAACCCGGATGTGATTCTCAATGAAATCAAGTTTGACACCCTTGCTCTGTGGTGAATCTGAAGTTGGGAAATAAAGAGAAAGGGAGAAAGAGAGGGAGGGAAAGAGGGAGAGAGAGGGGGAGGGAGGGATGGAGAGGGAGGGAGGGAGAGAGAGAGAGAGGGAGAGAGAGAGAGATTGATTGATTTTTCAGGCCTTCAGAGTTATATCACCACTCGATATGGAAGCTCCATTATGCAGCTAACATCTCTGATAGCTACCACTATATTTTGTTGTATTATTTGTGCACATGGTTATAAAAATACATAGCTGCAGAGACAAATGGAGGGGGTGCCATTGCCCCATAATGCTGTTATAATGACCTCACCAAGCTCATCAATGATTCCAGATGGCCCCTTTTGGAAAGTGATGCTGACAGGAAATGTTCTTGGTCTGACCTATCAAAGCTGTTCTTTATATTTCTTAGCCCATTTCAGAGAGGTTAAGGTCTCTTGTTCCAAAGGTGCCTTTTCACCAGGCAACTGGGCTTTCTGATTTTTCTTTGAAGACATTTCACTTCTCATCCAAGAAGCTTCTTCAGCTCTGACTGGATGGTGGGGAATGGAAGGATTTGTTCTCCTTGCAAACAGCTGGTCATTTGCATTTGTCTTCAAAGAAAAATCAGGAATGCCTCATGAAGAAGCACCTTTGGGACAACCATGACCTGGATGACTGAGAATCTCCATAGACATTCAAGCTTGTTCCAACTTTGCAGCTCCAAAATATTGTGATACACACAAACAAAAAATACAGGTAGTTCTCAAATCACAACAGTTCATTTAGTGACCATTTGAAGTTACAATGGCATTGAAAAAATAACTTATTACCGTTTTTCATACTTTTTCACACTAACAACAATGGTGGCATCTTCATGATCATATGATCAACTTTGGGTGCTTGGCAACTGACATGCATTTGTGTCTTCTGGGGCCACGTGATTACCTTTTGTGATCTTCTGACAAACAAAGCAAACGGGGAAGCCAGATTCACTTAACAACTGTGCTATTAATTTAACAACTGCATGATTTGCTTAACAACTATGGAAACAAAGCTCATAAAATGGGACAACATTCACTTAATAACTAAATTAATAATTTAGCAACAGAAATTTGGGGCTCAATTATGGTCATAAATTGAGGACTATCTGTACACCCATGTCCAAAAAGAGACATAATGTGAACATTTTTCATATTTGTATGATGAATATCAACCTTTAACAGTATATTGTGTATAGAATATAGATCTATGTATAATTCAATACAGTACTCCAGTTTCTGCAGCCTGTGATAGTTTGCACATCCATTGTTAGCTTAAAATAGTTTTATGCCAATAAGCTATGCTAAATATTTCTCATTCAGAATTTTCTATTGTCTGCCCGTCTGTGCATCCATTATCTATCTATCTATCTATCTATCTATCTATCTATCTATCTATCTATCTATCTATCTATCTATCTATCATCTATCTTCCTTCCTTCCTTCTGTCTGTCTGATCTATCTATCTATCTTGTTAGGAATGTAGGCTAACATTTGGATTAGCAATATATAAGCCATGATAGTAGTACTGTTGTAAATGTGATTGGTTGCTGTTACCTCAAGCGGCCATAAGATGGAGCCAGAATGACTGTTAGCTCTCTGTTTGTTAGATACTGATCTTGGATACTGGTTGTAGATGTGTCGTGTATTGCTCAATGTGAATTACAGTGAGTTTTGCTACTGTTAGCGACTTTGTGTGCTGAACTGATTATATGATATTGGACTGTGTTTGATGGATCACCCCTTAAGTGAGAACGTTGATGACTGATTGTCTTAATCGTGTATGAATTGGACTCTGCATACCTCTATTTCCACAGAAGTAAAGTACTATCTGTTTTACAATTCAGTGTCTCCGTATGCTGGTCTATGCATTTCTTCCACTCTCATTACTATTCTCTGTATGCACTCGTTCTCCTAACGGGGAGCTATCTATCTATCTATCTATCTATCTATCTATCTATCTATCTATCTATCTATCTATCTATCTATCTATCTATCTACCTACCTACCTACCTACCTACCTACCTACCTACCTACCTATCTATCCATCTATCATCTATCTATGTGCCTGCCTACCAGTGGTGGGTTCCGGATCCTGTTGCAAGTAGTACAGTGCAATGGGGCCCGTATCCACCACATGAACATGTGTAGCAGGCATGCATATGTATGTAGCAGGCGCGCACAAACACACAGAGTGTGCATGCATCCTTAACTCCTACGATGCTCTGCGACGCCTCCGCAATGCTCCAGCTGCTCGGTGGAGCATTCGCATAGGAGACGTACTCTCCGTGTGTGGAAGCACCAAAGAGCTCAAATACAGGTAAGCAGGGCAAGCAGGTGGGTGGGCCCTCTGGAGCACCATACTGAAACGGTACCCGCTGCTCTCGGCAGGCACCGGTACGTCCATACCAGGGTGCACCGCTTACAACCCACCATTGCTGCCTACCTGCCTACCAACCTACCTACCTTCCTTAAGTCTTAGGATAAGTCATGTTCTTGCTTTTACTTCCTGCTTAATCCTGTATCTGAAAAGGGAATCTACACATGTTTTAGGCATAAAAAATACTAATAACAATAATACTTAGACTTACTGTATATACCACTTTACAGTACTTTACAGGCCTCTCTAAGCATTTTGCAGAGTCAGCCTATTGCTCCCAACAATCTGGATCCTCATTTTACCCACCTCAGAAGGATGGAAGGCTTAGTCAATGTTGAGTCAGTGAGATTTGAACTGCTAAACGGCAGCTAGGAGTCAGCTAAAGTAGCCTGCAGTACTGCACTCTAACCACTGCACCATCTTGGCTCTAATATTACCCACTTAATTGGAGTCCAATCACTATCAATAGAATACTAGAAATCCATGTAGGATTAGACATATCCAAATTCTGGATATTTGGGGATTATTGGAATTGATTGATTAATATTATTTAATTAGATGTATAGCCTCTGCAATTAACCAAACATTTGACGGTTTCCTACTCAACATAGAAACACTTGCATTGTCCACAGTAAATAACATCAGCAACAACAATTCCGTTTTATAAAAATCTATTACTTTCCTTAGCCTTCCAAAACAGTTCAATTTTTAATACTTTCCAAAAAGCTAACAAGGAGTGGACCAGGCTAATCTTTACATTTTACATTTTGGGAAAAATCACATCAGACGTGACTAGGAATGTATGGTCATTTAAAATCTCATTTCTTTTAAGAGGGACATTTTGTTCCAGTGGGTTTCCTGATCATTTTGAAAATCTGTGTAACATATTTTAATGATTTATTTCTCTCTTATACCATTGCTCTCAACTTATGGGAGACGTTATGTGAAAGCTGATGCTCTGAAGAAATTGTATGGGTGTAAAAAGCTGGACCAAAAGTTACAGAACCCATGTCCTCTTGCATCCTATGGATCATCTGTAATCCATGATAAACATCTCTAATGAAATGGGTATTAAAAGAGTCTCCATGTCAGCGTTCCAAATATCATCCAGAAAGAAATCAGAGTCCAAGGCAGAACTATCCTTAAACTTCCAATTTAATAAGGGAGACATGTTGGTACATCTGTGGCAATCCTGAATCTGAAAGCTTCCTGGGTTCCCACCCAGTTGAAAGTTCAACATCTTGCCCCCACACCCACAAGTTCATCACATGGTCCAATCTTCCTCTGCCACGCTGGCATTTCCAACCATCTAGTTCCAGTCAGGTGCAGAGGTGCAGAGACAAAGAATGATGTTGGGCTTCTAGAACGGAATGACAACAACACATTCTACAATTCTACTCCTTACTATTCCCCCTCCCAAGTACTACACTAATGAAACAGCATAGTAAAATAATAGAGTGTGGCAGGCCAAAGATCCTAAAAGGAATATAACTGCAGGCCTGACACTCCAACTTGGTATCCCCCAGGGAACAGTGATATCACCAGCTGATCCTTTCACCACAGAAGCACTTGGATGCCTCTGACATGGTAACATCTCTGCCCCATCACAAGGAAATATTGGTGCAAAATTCAGAAATGTCTGGAAGAAATTACAGAGCAAAAAATAGAATTGAACCAGAATCGTTCTTATTAGGAATATTAGACCCGAAAATGGACAATTTCAATAGATAATACTACTCATAATCACTGCAGCTAAGATTGCTTTCGCACAAAACTGAAAACAAATCAATACACCTGCAGACAAAATAATAATTAGAAAAGTACTCAAATGTGCAGAGATGGACAAAATGACCAAGGAATTAAAAGAAAGAGAAGAATTGGATTTCTATAAAATATGGAATAGAATGTATAAGTGGCTAGAAAACAGACACCAAAACAGGAAATAGAAATCTTTGTGGGTTTTTTTTCTAAACTAGTATTGAATAAAAATTAACCAAAGTTAATTACTATCAAACTTAAAGTATTCACTACAATGTAAAAATAATGGTAATATGAACAATTAATATTATTACAAGTGTTAGTACTACTGTTATATTATTAGAGAAGGTAAAATTGATAGGAAGGCAAAGTAGAATGGAGAACTGCAAAGGCTAAACATGAATGCAGATACAGAAGGCTGTATAATTACTTCATATTGTTATGTGTGTCTTGTTTTTTTCCTTCTTTCATTTTTTTTTGGTTGTAAAAAAGGTAAAAGTGTTTCATAAAACTATTTTTAAAAAGAAAGTATAGTAACATCTCTAATGTACTACAGAAAGGGGAAAATGTTTTTGTATACTAAAATGTCAAGTGTTATGTCCCTTTAATGAATTTGCATCATTGGTAAACTGATTTATTTAATTTATTTATTACATAGATAGGCCATTCATCTCAATGTTGCAATGATTTGGGGCAGCTTACAAAATGAAAAAAGAGAAAAAGATAGTATTAAACATATCTATGGAGATTCTCAGTCGACTAGGTTATTATGTGTGTCCCAAAGGTGCTTTTTAAAAAAAAAAAACTGCACTTTCTTTGTTTTTCCTTGAAGATGTCTTTGCTTCACATCCAAGAGGCCATCTACATTAAAACTGAACAGCCCTCTCTCAACAGACAGGAATGCCAGGGTTCCAAGTAACACCCCCAACAAAAGAAGACTCCAAGGCTTGAAGTTCCTCAAAGTTCCATTTTATTAGAGATGTCACATTGGCACATCTGGGAAAACCCAAATCTGAAAGTTTCCAGGTTTTCCCCACCCAAATGAAAGTCCAAGTCTCTGCCCAGTACCCACATGTCCATCACATGGCCCAATCAGGCACCATCCCAACTGGAGATGCCTCCTAGTCACACCACTTAAGTGCAGAGCAAGATGTCCTTGACTCTCTGAAAAAGGAATGTTATTATGACTATATATCTCCCATACTCCATATAATTCTGCCTCCTATTTTCCCACAGCATTAAATGTGGCAGGCCTGAAGGCCCAATGTAAAAGATGGCTTCCAGGCCTGACAGGGGAGGGATACAACACCACCTATCTCCTGTTTACAGTACAGTCCTTTCGTGACCCGACAAAAGCATGCACAACAAAAGTGCACCGACAAAACCATGTCACAAAAACCGTGACATCATCAACGCACCGACAACAGCGCGGGAACAACAGCGCGTCGACAGAAGGGCGATTTACAACAGCGCATCGACAGAAGGGCGATTTAAGTTAAGGTAAGGTAAGGGTTAGGATTAGGGTTAGGTTTAGGGTTAGGTTTAGGGTTAGGTTTAGGGTTAGGTTTAGGGTTAGGTTTAGGGTTAGGTTTAGGGTTAGGTTTAGGGTTAGGGTTAGGGTTAGGTTTAGGTTTAGGTTTAGGTTTAGGGTTAGGGCTAGGGCTAGGGCTAGGGCTAGGGCTAGGGCTAGGGCTAGGGCTAGGGCTAGGGCTAGGGCTAGGGCTAGGGCTAGGGTTAGGGTTAGGGTTAGGTTTACAGTGCACTTCTGTCGCCGCGCTGTTGTCGGCGCAATTCAGTGCTCATTCGTTGGAGCGCTTTAGAACTCGCGGTTTTGTCACCGCAGTTTAGTTGGGCGTGCTTTTGTCGGTCGCCCTTTTGTCGGTGAACCCAGTCCTTTCAGCAGTTCCAAAAAAGTTCCACAGCTATTTGCACTATTCAGGTGACTCTGAGGGCACAGATAAACCTCCCAATGGCCTGAACAACTCTCAGAAAGTGTGTTAACATCCAGATGACTTCAAAGAATATAAATAATTCCATATCCCACCATTCAATCAGAAATGAAGAATTTTCTTGGATTGAGAAGCAAAACGTCTTCAAGGAAAAACAAAGAAAGTCCAGTTGTCTTTTGAAAAAGCACCTACAAAACAATTAAATTTAAGAATAACTAAATAAAGACTATAAACCAAGAAGACAAGGTAGTTCCGGCTTTATTAAAGGGAAAAAAGTGGATGGGATATGGAGAGAAGCAAGCAAGAAGTAGAATTTGTTAAGGTACATTATCCAACTTCATGATAGCTCTACTCTAAAAAAGGAGTTGGGTTTTGAGAATGAAATAGTTACTTGGTTGTCAGCTTGGCACACTAACTGTGGCCCACTTTCCCCAAGATGAATATGCCTGGGATACTTCTAAACCAGTGTTTTACAATTCACTCAGTCCTAGGAAGTCACAGGAGACTACTCTGAGAAGAGCTGACAGGAATAAAGCAGGTAATAAAGTGGTGTACCAAGCCAAGTTTCCTCAGACTGCTGTGATTTTTTTCCCCCTCCACCAATCGTACTTAGCTTGCTTTCTAACCAGCCATGCCGTGAAGGCATTTCATGGACTTCTGAAAAAGCTGCAGGATTTCTCTTTTGCCAGGCTCATCGATCGAGGACCTCGGTTGCCTCTGCCTTCTCCAGGAATCGCATGACTCAGCTAAGGATATTGATTAGCTCTAAGCAACTGTGAAGAACTTGCTAGATATAAACAAGGATGACAGAACGGGATGGCAACATGATCTCAGAGGCTGCCTTTTGTTGAGCTAATTCCCCTGCTTAGATTGATATAAGAAGCAGAAGCAAAAGAAAGAAGAGGCTAGAAAATAGCCATAGCAGTGACCACAAATATATTAAAGGAAAAATACATCATATAAACACTTTCAAACTTAACTACTTATTTCCCTACACACTATCCAATACCAGCTTCAGATTTTTCATCTCCTCTTTAGAACCACAGACTCTAAAGATTCTTCATATTCTTTTCTGACAGAAATAGGACCCAGTCTAAGAAAGCTTCCCTCTTTCCAATACCCTGGTAAACATTATGGTCATATAACATCTTCCTTAAAGACCCTCTAGTGATTGTATAGGATATCTATCTGAATGGCTGGCTGATAAGTATCAGCCCTATTGTCATTAAGAAGGAGATTGTCTTCCTGTCTTGGGCAGAAGACCCTTCTGATGAAGTAATAAATTCTCTTGGGCCACCTATGAATCAAAGAGTGATTGCTACAACAGCCATATATATGAGAAATTGATTGCTTTCATCTGTTGAAACAATAAATGGGGCTATTCCATAAAAGGAGTTTGCAAAGCCATAGCAATAGCATTATATACTTATATACCACTTTACATTGCTTTACAACCCTCTCTAAGCAGTTTACAGAGTCAGCACATTGCCCCCAACAATTTGGTTCCTCATTTTGTCCACCTCGGAAGGATGGAAGGCTGAGTCAACTTTGAGCCTGGTGAGATTTGAACTGCCAAATTGCAGGTAGGCAGCAGAAGTAGCCTGCAATACTGCACTCCAACCACCACGCCACAGTGGTAGGTTCCCCTTTGCTGGAAATCTGCAAGCAGGATCTAGACAGTACTTGTTAGAAATGTTTTCATCTGGATTCTTGCACTGAGCAGGAGTTAGATTCAGGAGTCTAAATAGGTCATCTACTTATATGATTCCTTTATTTTAAGTTGGGCAGATTCCTTCAGAGATAAGTCAGTAAAGGCAGGCCCAAGGGTGGAATGATGTTATTATTTCATTAGAAAGGCAAAAAAAAAAATAATGCAAAAAGTTTGTCAGACCTGCAGCCATCTTTTCTTTTGGATCCTGGGCCTGCCACACTTTCTATTATTACCATGCATTTTCTGTTGTGAGAAAATGGGATGGGGGATTGTATGGAGTTAGACGCTATGTAGTCATAACAAAATTCTTTCCAGAAAGCCAAGATCATCCTTTGTCTTTCTACTTCTGCACTTGAACAGAACTGGATTGGTGGAACTGCAAGCATGGCATGGGAAGATTGGACCATGTGATGAACTTGTAGGTGTGGGGATAAGATCTTGAACTTTCAACTGGGTGGGAAACCAGTTGGCACATCTGGGAAACCTGGGAAGCTTTCAGATTCGGGTTTTCCCAGATGTGCCAAGATGACTCTCTTCATAAATTGCAACTTGGAGGAACTTGGAGGAACTTCGCCTTTGAGTTTGATTTGCTTGAGGATACTATTTGTAACCCTGACACAGTTTAGATTGCACCAGTTTTCAGAGTCCAGGTTGTGACTGAAGCCCATTCCAGGATTGTGCTTTGTCATTGACTAACTAGCAACCCCTAGACTACTGAGATTCAAATTTATACAATTTATACAAACATATATAAATTGTGGTGCACATCTCAGTGTATATGGATTTAGTTTTCTTAAGCACAAGCTGCTATTAGGAGCTTGACAGTTGTGTCAAGTTGTCACATTAGAGATATCAGATCTGGGTGGCAACAATCCAGTTGATTGCTAGGTAGCAGAAAAGTTGTAGATAAAATTTATTTAATGCCATTTAATAGCCCTCAAATTGCCATTCTAACCCCGATAAAACTGATGTCTATCACATATTGTAAAAGAATTTAGAAGTGATCTTGGAGATAGGGAAGAAGCAAGTGAGACATCAAGGAGGAACTTGTAGAAAAGACTTCGCCGTTCCAAAAAAGAGAAACATGAAAAGGAAACTCAGAATGACCCCTTCCTTGATGATGTTTGATATAAAAAGGGGCAGAGAAAGTTGGAAAGGATTTTAAGATTGCTGTCAATGCTTCAACGTAGGCTAGATTAAGAAATGGGCAAGGTAGGGATTCTGGAATGCCTTCAAGATTCTGTTTTTAAGATTCCAATGCCTTACCTTATTATACTCAATAAAGATGGCAATAAAGTGAAATGTCTGAATCTTAAAGTAGATCTAGAATTGTTGGCATAGCAAAGCTGTCATATAATAATGAAATAGTGAGGCAACAGATCGGCAAGTTAAATTGTAACTCCTTGGAGATGCCAGCCACACAGGCTCCTTCAGTCTTCAGTAATAAGTATTTTTTCCCTTTTGTGGCATTTTTTAATCTTTTCTTTTCCAAGACAGCTTGTTAGAACTGTTTGTGGGAAGTAGTGAATAGGAAACACCTGTTACAATGGAGTGTCAAGATTTATTCCATTGACAGCCAACCAAATTAGTTCTGTCATTGTGGTCTTGGCCCAATGGAAGGGATGGGATTGTTACAGCTTTTCCAGGACTTTTAAATGGAACTAGCAAGCATGAAATCCGGCTCCTCCTAAATGCACATCTCCGTGGAGACATGGAAGAACTGACAAGAACAGAGCTAAATGTCTTTTCATTTTCCCTTGTGCTTTATGGCGTTGGTCCTGAACTTTGAAGAGGAGAAGTTGAAGTGAAACTAGATCAGATCAGATGCCAAAACATGTTTCCTGATCTTTCAAAATTTATTTTATTTATCAAATTTAGATCATCCATCTGTTTCACAGAAGGCATTTTTATGGGTCCTAAAAGCCAGTTTCTCTGAATGAGAGATACTCAACATCCTCCAATAGTATTTAAATAAAGTCAGGGAACACTTTTGCACTGAGATGCACCACTGTACCGAACCACAGCGACACCAACATGACAAAAGCTGCATTGTGGTGTCACAACGTAAGTCCCACACTCTCACACCTCCACTGTGATGTTGCATGCATGTATGTAAGGGGTAGAAGTAGTGCATAAAGAAGATAGCCTTGAAGGACAGAAGATCAAAAGATCATTTACCAAGGGAACAATCATGTAAACGAAACTGAACCAGACCCCAAGAAGTAATTGCAAAAACATCTTAGACAGTCCACCCAGCCCAAGTTTCATAAAGATAAAATAGGGAAGAAGACTGGCACATTCAAACTTGCAGAACTCTGTTATTACTTCTGCTCTAATAAAAATAAGTGAGGTTTGCACAGAGCCTGTTTCTTAGTCTGTCCTATTACATCATAATGTTGCAGTATGTTTCCTCATTTGCCTTCCCTTGTCCCCCTTGACTTTACAGTTTGCTGCCAAGTTTAAGCAACATGATCTTGGATGCTAAGAGTACAAAATAGGTGGAGAGAAGATATGCATGTAGATAAGGGCCTATTCACTGACCATACTTGTTTAAAGGAAAAGTACAGAATACGCAAATATAACAACAAATATATATGCAAGTATATAACTGTACCTTGTACAGTGCTTTCATTATACTTGATCAGGTAGAAAAAAACCCAGTGCAGTGATGGCGAACCTTTTAGACACCGAGTCCCCAAACTGCACATGCACACAAGCCCAAACTGAAAGGTATCTGCGCAACTGCATGTGCAAACATGCACATGTGTGGACATGCACACGCATGCACAGCAGTGTCCCAAAGACCAGCTGGCCCGCGGAAGGTGGGACATCCCAATACTGGCAGAGTAGCAAGAGGTAAGATCTCTTTTCTTTCATGAGCTCCTGTTCCATCATTTGCAGGGAAGCACAAACTCACAAAAGAAACACCATGGGGATCTGACCCGGGATGATGGCACACCTGTGTGTGTGTATGTATGTGTGTGTGTGTGTGTATGTATGTGTGTGTGTGTGTGTTTGTATCTATATCTATATCTATATCTATATCTATATCTATATCTATATCTATATCTATATCTATATCTATATCTATATCTATATCTATATCTATATCTATATCTATATCTATATCTATATCTATATCTATATCTATATCTATATCTATATCTATATCTATATCTATATCTATATATCTGTTGTGACTCAGCAGAAGTTTGCTGTGAGTTGAGTCGGGATGCAGGAATAACAATGCAGCTGGGGCTCATTAGTGTGGTCTTCTGGAGATAAAAGGACTGATGGTGCCACGCCCTGGTTGCAGAAGTCAAAGTTCACTCGTTCGTTCGTGGTTCGTCATTCTTTTATGGAGAATTCAGTTCCGTTCCTGTTTGAGTTTGTGAGACACTTGGGTAAGTGATTTTGCTTCCTGAAAACCTGGTGCTGTAAGAGTTTTGTTTCTGCATTCTGCTGTGTAACCCTTGTTGCCAGAGACTTTATCTATGTTTATTTTGGGCTCGCAGCCAGCGTGAGCCAGGTCTGATAAAGTTATTTCCTTTTAAGTCTGTCTAACTGTCGTCTGTGAACGAGCGAAGAAGGGGGGTCAGAACAGATTGACCTCTGCCAAACAAGCCTCCATTTGATTAATTATGGAGCAATTAATTGCTGAAAATAGGCAAATGGCCCAACAGATAGCGATATTGGCGGACCAAATTGCACAGCTGCAGAGAGCTGCAAACCCGCCCCCCCCAGCCAAGGAGGAAGTGCCCAGTAGCCATGCCAGATAAATATAATGGGAGTCAGGCCATATTTTCTGCATTTCTGGGACAATGCCAGCTGTTCCTGAGTTTGAGAGTGGAGGACTTTCCCACTGACTGGACGAAGGTGGGATTTATTATCAGTTTGCTCTCAGGCACAGCTGCCCGTTGGGCTACCCCCTTGTTAACTCAGCCGAGCCCTTTGTTGGACGACTTCCAGGGTTTTTGTCAGTACTTTAAACGGATGTTTGAAGATCCTATTGTTGCAGCAGATTGAGGTTTGCAATCTACTTACGAAAGACCAGGACTCGAGACCACGAAGGTGCGAGAGAAACAGGTTTATTGATGCATCAAGTTCAGCATGCTAACACACCAAAATCTGAACTGCCTGGGCTCTGCCCAGGATGCTACTTTTATGCCATGTTCCACACTGTGCATTCTCAAGGCGTTTCCATACACGAGACAAACATGACATATCGAAAAGGAGGAGTTCATTTTGGAAGGTTACAAACAGAGAGGTACATAGGAAAAATACAAAAAGAGAAGTTCTTATAATGTCTTAAGCTATCAGCTGTTTCACCTCTGTTCTATCTTACACCCACACCTGGCTTCCTGTGCCCCTCCTTTACAACGTCTTGCCACACTGTTCCAGCACTATTTTTAATACTTGAGAGGAAGTTGGATATAGATAGATATAGATATAGATATAGATATAGATATAGATATAGATGTAGATGTAGATGTAGATGTAGATGTAGATGTAGATGTAGATGTAGATGTAGATGTAGATGTAGATGTAGATATAGATATAGATATAGATATAGATGATATAGATGATATAGATGATATAGATGATATAGATATAGATATAGATATAGATATAGATATAGATATAGATATAGATATAGATATAGATATAGATATAGATATAGATATAGATATAGATATAGATATAGATATAGATATAGATATAGATATAGATATAGATATAGATATAGATATAGATATAGATATAGATTGTATTGTATTGTATACTTTATTTGTATGCCGCCCTTTTCCCTGAGGGGACTCAGGGCGGCTCACATTTCAGGGGGAAGGGAAGACAAACAAGTTACAAACATGAAGACAGTACATTGTTAAAAAAAAGCACAACAGTCATACCATTCGGGTGGGGTTAAAGTCATTAGCCCCAGGCCTGCTGGGACAGCCAGATTTTAAGGGCAGCGCGGAAGGTCTGGAGGGTGGTGAGGGTCCGGATCTCCACGGGGAGTTCGTTCCAGAGGGTTGGAGCAGCCACCTATCTATATAGATATAGATATAGATACACACACACACACACACACATATAGTGTTAAGTTATAACATATTGTACAAACCCAGATGTTTTGTTTAGTTTCTAGTGCAATGTTTTGGAGAACTCAGTAAATGGATTACATCATAATACAGGTTAAACATGTATTGGGAATATAGCTAAACCGTTGCAGCTTTCAATCTGCAAACTAAAAGTTATTGTAAGTAATTCATTTCTACCATCTCTCTGTCTCTTACAAGAATAGTTCTACTTTTTTACTTGATACCCTAGATGCTGCTGCAAGAAATGAAAATGACAGGTTTTGTCCAGGAATCCTTTCTTCAAACGTATAAGAGACATGACCCTTGGTAGCCATGTATTATGTGCCTGAAAGAGCTATTTCCAGCAGCAGCATACATTTTTAACACATTGTAGAAAGTTAGCAACCACCCTTTTCCTAGAAGAATGATTTTTTTGGAGAAATATTAAAAAAAGGAAGGATAAAATATTTTCCCTATAAGAGAAATAAAAATCTTAAGGGAGACAAAAACTCGGAGCCCCAGCTCCCTGCCCCCAAGCAGATACTAAGCTGAGGCCTGCTTTTAGAAATGCAGGTTGGGTAATCCATTACACCCTGCAGCAAGGTCTGAACAAAGCTAGGGTTATCCCTCAGTCACAATAGGAATTGCCCAACAGGTCCCTTCATTGCATCAGCCAAACCTCAACCAAACCTAGCTCAGACAAACTCCTAGAATTTGTACATGGTCTCATGGGAGTCTGACAACAGTCAATAGAATACATTTTCTTGCGCAGGAACAGGAAGTTCAAGTGCAAAGTCCAAGAGAAGGTATAAATACCCTCCACTCTCAACTCCATGTCATCAGCTGCACCAGAATCACAAACATGTGCTTCTGTTCATCAATAAATGGGGCCCTCTTTCCAATCAGCCTCCAGCCTCCATTTTGTCTCCAGTGCCTTTCTCCCAGCTTGGACCAGGACCTGGTTATTTCTTCCTACAACAAGAAAGCAAAAAATAAATACTTCATATCGGAAAGTCTAAATTTAAATGAAGCAAAGATACTGTATATGAGTCCACCCTATTTGCATTTGAGGATACAAATGCAAATAGGGTGCATTTTATATACCACTAAATCTCTCATTGTGATTTAGCATCTTAGATTGGCATCTTTCGGGAAGGGGGAAATCAAAATCTGAAAGGTGGCAGATCTGGCATCAGAGTCAAAGCCCTGATCCTTTAATACAGGCTATGATGTTGTTTAATTGATTACATGCTATCAAGTTGGCATTGATTATAATCAGCCACATGGGAAGACATTTTCCAGGATGAAGTGGTGTTCCACATAAAAAGAGGAAAGGTTTCATTCTTAACCCTGCACTCACCATTCTGCTAATTTTGACCCCATTTGGGCAATCTTGTGGCTAAAACTTACTGGGGTGTACCTTTCAAATCACTTCTCCCCAATGGATAGACCAAAGTTTCTTAACCTCAATATCTTCAACATGTCTGGACTTCAACTCCCAGCCTTCCATGCTGGCTGGGGAATTCTGTGGTTTGAAGTCCAGATATCTCACAGTTGATGAGGTTGACAAAGACTGAAGTAGACTGTTCCAACATGCAACAAAGTGAATTCCAATGTCAGAACAAATAAAACAAATATAAAAGGAAAACAAACCACACACACTGCAACCAAAGTGTAAATTAATATCGTCTCCTAAATAGTACCCATGTTCTAAACTATTCCAGCTCTTCTTTCTTTCACAGGAAACTCTGAAAATTTGCTCTAACCCAAAGGTAATTTATGCTTATCACTTCCCTTTATCAACTATCTCTAGTAGCCAATTTGCTAACTCCTCTCCGTCAACTATCTTCTCCCAGAATCTCCCCTCTTTCCCGATGTAAGATAATATTAACACATTAGGAACACTCAAGCACTACTAAGGGAAGGCATGCTTTTCCGTTTGAATCCCTTTCTAAAAGCAACTTCCCTTTTATCACATCTGTGAATGAGAAGGAAAAAGATTTTTGAATTTCTCAGCCTGGTATTAAAGGATGCTCTCTGGAAAACATGAAAAGCCAACTGCAAGGGGAAAAAAAACCCTGGCTCCTGGCCCAGGTGTTCTCTTTCGGTATTTTAATTGACACAGATTCTGGGCTTAAAGAAAACTTGGCCATTTTAAAGCTTTAGTTTCCAGGGTTTGAAATTGTAATAAGCTATGGAAAAACTACTCTTTGAGTGTATTTTGCTTGAAAATGAGAGGACCATTTTTAAGGGGTTAGATGGTTGCTATGGTCATCCCCTTGGATGAATTAGGGGTCAACTGCAAGTCCTTGTGCACTGAGCATGATATCTCTTTGTCTACACCGATCCCAAGAGATGCTTGAGTAGTGTTGCTTGAGAATTGTGTAACTACATTATTTGCCTGGGATCTTTGCTTTGAAAAGCAATTTAGTCAAATCTCTCAATTTAATTGACCTTTCAGATTGAATGGGGAAGCCACTTTGAATCACTGAATTGAACTGGATGCCTCAAAATCGATTTGAGCACTTCTGCTCATGCAGAAACAATGTTTCCTGAATTGATTTGGAAATCTGAATCGGCCCAATTTGATTAGGATGCCAGAATTGAATAGGATTAGTTTTTCTGAACCAATTATAATTGCCAAATTGAATTGGATTGACTTTTCAAAAGCAAAGCAATTGTTTAGTTAGAGTTTAGCTGATGTACACAGAGCTCATGGCTTTTTCCCCCATCTCATCCCTTCTCTATTTTCATATTAGGCAGAATCTGCATACCACAACCTACACCTTATGAAATAATGTTTCAGTGTGGTTCCTTGAGCTGTTTACATCCAATGTTTGCATTGTCCTGCTCAGTTTCCCCACCAAAGCTAATAGCATCCCATCCACTTCCTACTTGCAAATATGTTGCATATAGTCATGAAAAATAGTTTTTCACTGTAAGTGTTAGCCTTGCAAGATAGTCTAGACAAGAAGCACAACTAGGAATGCTACCTGTATCTTTATTGTAAGGCTACATTAACAGAATCTTGCAAGACAAGTGGTATTTCTGCCCTTTTCCTTTACTCTCTGGAAAACTAGTGAAGGTCCCTTCTGAAATATTTCCTGTTCCCGATCCTTCTGTAGCCTGGAATATCTTGTATATGCTGGTTGGCAAGTCTCATGCTCTTCCTCCTGTCTCCCAAGGTCATTCCCAGATACCATTACAATGTCTGACTCTTGATCAGGAGTGGCAACATGTGGCCGATAGCACTCACGCCGGGTTCGCTGTCCCACTTACCCACACACATAATAGTGGTTTAGTGGGCTTATTAATAATCCCAAGCAACTCCCTTCACCAAAAACCTAGAACTCCCAATTAAGTCCAGCCACAAGTAGACCAATGCTAGTCTACAGAGAAATGGGCAATGAGTCCACAAGGCACTTGAAAGCTTTCCAATCAAAATAAAACAACCAGGCAAAATTAAATCCACAATACAAGAGACTTCACAAGGCAAGAAAAGTCCAAAGTTCATAAGACACAATCCAAGTCAAGGTACGGGGTCCTTCCAAAGCATGACAAGAATCACAATGACTAGAAAACACACAGCTAGGAAACAAACATGTTGTTCCCAGCATTACCTCTATCTGTCTCCTGTGCTAAATAGCCATCTTCTGGTGCAGCCCATCAAGAAGCGTGAGGTTTTCCCCCCACGAGTTATCTGGCTGACCTTCTCTGCTCCTGCCTTTTCTCTGCCCTACACATTCTTGGATCAGTTGCAGAAGGCAGTTCCTCTTCCTCATCACAGTGTAGCTGGAGCTTAATGCTTTCCCCACCTGATGCCTCAGGGCTGCCCTGCTGCAGTTGTGATTCAGAAAATCCCTTTTAGATGGCTACTGGGAGCCACTGACCGAATCCCTTCTTGATATGCCTGGAACTGGTTCATCCTCCTCCAAGTTGACATCTAGAGAGGTATCTGGGGAAGCCTCTAGAGGAGTCAACACAACATGTAATTTCATTTCCCAAAATGCTTTTTGGAAAGCTAACTTTTTGATGATGCGCTGAGAAGAAATAGCTCAATTCTGTTTTGCATTCATCTCTGCTTCATGTACTCTATAATATTTTCTATCTCCCATTTTAAGAGACATTGGAAAAGTTTTAAAGAAGGACAATGAGAAAGATTAAAGGAACTGGGTATGCTTTCTTCTCCTTATCTAATGGTCTTAGATTAGAGGACATGAGATTCTTTTTGCTTTTATTTTTTTAAAAAAACTTGTTAATGGGAAGCACAGTTGGTGAGCCAGTTACCCAAAGGGATCCTCTTTGTTAGATGTCTTTTACTCATCTTTACTTTAGATTCTTATAATGAACTATGATTACATGGTTCCTACCTCACTTTACAATTCCATATCTGGCTATTGAAAGTTGTTATCAGTCCTTGAATATCTTTATAGCTACTGTAAAGTATTTAAACAATGTATAACTTTATACCCTGGAAAACTATAATGTCCACTAGCTTAGGTAATCAGTTCCTGTATCCAGTAATTCAAGAGTGAGGACAGGTGATACTAGAACAGGCTTCATAGATTTTTGCATCTGGTTGCTGTATTATACAGCTATGGAAGAGGAAGACAGCAAAAGCAGGTACTGAAGTGAACAAGAGAGATAAGACTTGTTAAGGGATGAGGATAGGGGTGATAGTGAGACTTCATTGATTCATAAAGAAATCCACTAGATTCTATTGGTAAATATTGTTACCACTGAGGAATTAAATGAAGACATTTCTAGTATTTGATTTAAAATAAGTCAGTTCTGGTCATCACAATATAAAAAAGAGCAATCAATGAAAAATAACAAAGTATATTGTTTCCATGGTAAAGGAAAATCTCCATGAAGTCCATGAAAGTCAACTCCATCAAAGGTAAATTCAAACTCAGCAACTTTCTAGTGTTGTTGTTGTTTTTCTTTTTGAGCGTGAACAGGTTTGTTCACCTGTGAACTTTGTTCAAAAAGTTCAGATGACTTTGTCAACATTGCATACTTGGATTATATTTTTTTTGCCAAGGTGTTCCAATTCACAACAGCATCGTTGAGCAGGCCTAATACAGGAAGTCCTCAACGTACGACCACAATTGAGCTCAAAATCTCACTTGCTAGGCAAGAATTAGAAGTTGAATTAGAATTCTTTATTGGCCAAGTGTAATGAGATACACAAGTTTTTGCCTCCAGTGCATAAGCTCTCAGTGTACATACAACAATATGATAGATCACTATCATAGACATTGTAAAATACATTCATCATAAAACATTAGCTACAACAATGATAATCATGGATACTAAATAAGCAACCAACATAAACCATACTAAGATACTAAGTAAACAATATAAATCATAAGATATAAGGATCAAAGTTATAGTCATAAGAAGATAAGGATGTAGGTAATAGGGAAGATAAGAATAATGATGGTAATATTGCCTTTTTAGATAGTCTTGTGGGAATTAATTGTTTAGCAGAGTGATGGCATGGGGGGAAAAACTGTCCTTGTGTCTAGTTGTTCTGACATGCAGTGCCCTATAGTGTCATTTTGAGGTTAGAAGTTGAAACAGATAGTTGTTCAGTGAATTTTACCCCATTTCACCACCTTTTCTGCCATCGTTTTAAATGAATCACTGAAGTTGCTAAGTTAGTAACATGGTTTTTAAGCGAATCTGGCTTCCTCTTGTGTTTGTCAGAAGGTAACAAAAGGTGATCCCATGATCCCTGGATACTTCAATCATCACAAATATGAGTTAGTTGCCAAACATCTGAATTTTAATCATGTGACTATGAGGATGCTACAACGGTTGTAAGCAGGAGTGGGCTGCTGGGGGTTCGCAGGGGTGCGGGAGAACCTCTAGTTAAGATTCTTTGCAGTTTGGAGAACTCCCAAATCCTACTCTTGCCTGGCCCCACCCTACCACGCCTCTCTCAGGAGTCCCCATGTGGCACATTTTGGATGCAGGTAAGTGCAGGGTGCATACGGAGGCTCGGGGAGGGCAAAAATGCCCCCCTGTCATGGTGCAGGAGGCCAACTAGGCCATGCCCACCATGGCCATGGCCAACCAGCAACCGGGCAGAGAACCCCTTGCTAAAATTTTTGAAGCCCACCCCTGGTTGTCA
Source organism: Thamnophis sirtalis (assembly GCF_051295495.1). Lineage (NCBI taxonomy): Eukaryota > Metazoa > Chordata > Lepidosauria > Squamata > Natricidae > Thamnophis > Thamnophis sirtalis. The sequence goes on along the minus strand of NW_028261381.1, from coordinate 159,043,048 downwards.
GTGTGAAAAATAGTTGTAAGACACTTCTTTCAGTGTTGTAACTTCGAGTGGTTACGAAACAAGCTGTTGTAAGTCCAGCATTACCTGTAACGAGATAATCATTTTATTGAACCACATGTAAAAGAACACCAGTGTTTTTGACTTAAGCCAGGGGTCTGCAACCTTAAACACTCAAAGAGCCATTTGGACCCATTTCCCACACAAAAGAAAACACCGGGAGCCACAAAATCCTTCCGGTGTCTGACTATTTCCTGAGTGCCCCCAAAACCAGCATATATATTTGAATTAAAAGTTCTGTTTTCTTCTGAAACTTTTATTTTCTTGGATTTATCCATGGTTGGCCTACTGGAGGTCGAAAAGCTCAATAAATTGTGTGCTGACAGGTGTCGCACATTGGCCGTTGTGACACATATTTTTAGCATCAGGGAGCCACAGCAGAGGGATGAAAGAGCCACATGTGGCTCCAGAGCTGCAGATTGCTGACCCCTGACTTAAACCAACAGTAGTTCAAGAACTGGGGGGGGGAGCCTGAACACTCACTTTTTCATGCTGATGAACTAACAAGCTATGGAAAAAAGTAAGCATTTTTATGAAGCCCTCAGTGTTGTTCTGGAGGAAATCCCTACCTCCCAATCAAAGAGGAGCTGCATCTGGTTGGCTTCTCATTCCACCCGCTTCGTCCCTCCCCCCTTTCCGAATCATGTTTGCATTGCTCAAAAAGACTCCATTAACATCAGCTCTGTTCTGCTGGCTTATTGTAGCATGAAGTGTTTCTGATTAGCAGGTAATTTGATGGAGTGAGGCAATTTAATGGGCCTGGCACAGGAATGTTCATGCAAACATGATATAGAAATAGAATTTTATGAACATCTTGCTCCCGGCACAGGTATTTTCACTGCTCGGTCCAGAGCCGGAACACCCATTTGACTCAAGTGTTACAAAGTAATTGAATTAGAAAAGGGGATTAGGGCTCTTTCAAGCGCAATCTGAGACAGGGGTTTTTGTATTACAATCTGTTGTGTTCCATAAACAGTTGCAAATGAATTAATCACAGAACCTGGTTGCCTGGTGTTGGTAGAAGTAATTGAGAGATATTAATGTTTCACTTCCCTCTTTCTTTTCCCTCTCAAATGAAGGAAAGAGGGGGCTGAGATGTCCAAGGAAGGAATATCTTTCCCATCTGCTGCGTATTGCAATTCTTAGCAAAAGCACCCCGTCTGAGTGAGAGCAGGGGATACTAACAGAAGAGAATATTTGTAGTTGGGTTGAACTGTGGGTTCCTTGGTAGTCTTTGAGCTTACTGTATTTTTTGGTCTATAAGATGCACCGGTGTATAAGACACACCAAGATTTCAAAGAGGTAAGTAAGAAAAAAAAAGTTTTTGTCTTCCCTGGCCCCAGGAGCACTCTGCAGGCTTCAGCAGGGCTGTGGTAAGGCAAAAAGACCCCCATTTTTCAACAAAATGGGGCATTTTTCCCTTCCCCCAGCCCTTCTGAAGCCTGCAGAGTGCTTCTGGAGGATGGATGAAGGCAAAAACACCCCTGTTTTGATGAAAAATGGCCCATTTTTCACAAAAATAAGATGCAGGGGCAGGCTTCGGGAGACCAAAAATGGTTGTATTTGGTGTATAAGATGCACCAACATTTCCACGCTCTTTTAGGGGGGGAAGGTGCATCTTATACTCCAAAAATACAGTAGTTGTTTCTTGCAGATGTTTCACTACCTGTCTTGGTAACGTCATCAGTGTAAAGGGGAGAGGGGTTATTCTCTGATATATTCTAGTGGCTTGCTCTGTTAGTGTTGGTGGGAGTGTTCTAGGTGGTCCCTTGTTTAGGTCTGTTGTTCACTGTTTTTCTGAGTTGCTATTTCCTTGATTGGGTTGCTGTTTACAGCTTGGTTGTTGGTCTACTGTTAATCTTGAGGTTAATCAGTGGTAGGATGCAACTGATTAAACAAACAGTTCCATAAGCACGGGAATACATGCTTTGCTTGTGTACACACCTAACACATGCTTTGCACACACATGCAGCATTCAAAAAACACCCATTTTAAGCTTAAAAACTTACCTTCTATGTCGGTGCCAGTGAGTAAAACAGTGAGCAATCTGTTGTGCCACATGAATCACCTTAGCTAAAAAAACCAGAGAAATGTAGGATAGAAAAGAGCAGGGGTGGGTCAGCAGGGCCAACTGCTCACCAGAATTACTGGTATGCCCGAAGAGGTCTGAACTGGCTGAATTCCACCGCTGGTGTTAATCCAATGGTGGGTTCTGGATCTTTTTGCAATGGGTACACCGCAACAGGGCCTGGCATCCACCACATGCACAGAACATGTGCAGTTCCCACATACGTACTTACCACCCATGATGCTCTGTAATGCTCCAGCTGCTCAGCAGAGCGTTGTACAGGCACCGTACTCTCCATGCACATGCACGAAAGCCCCAATTGGCTCAAATACTGGTAAGGAGGGCGGGAGGGTGGGCCTCCAGAGCACAGTACCGGAACGGTACCTGGTGCTCCCAGCAGGCACCGGACACCTGTACCGGGGCATACTGGTCATATCCTACCACTGTGTTAATCTCTGCTTATTTGGATGTGGATTGTTGAGGCATTTTGGTCTTTTGATTGTCTCTTTTGACTGGTAGGAATATTGTTTATCTCTGTGTATCTGCTGATGGCTGATTTGTCTGAGCACCAATCTTCCAGGAATTCTTTAGCATTTTGGACTTAGCTTGGTCTTAGGTGTCTTATCTTAGCAAGTGACTCAGAGGTGCACAAAGACAAAGTAGGGTGATGGATAGGATCCCAAGAGAAAGGAGGGAAGGTAAAACTTTTGCTTTTGCAGCAGCAGTTCAAATATAGCAGGGAACTACTTTTCCTTATTTCTATAAATGATAAAAAGGAATGTTCAGTATTTAATCAGTCTGATTGAGGAAGAGTCATTATACATGAGTCGAGCACCAGCTGATCTCCATTTCGAGAAAGAAAACCTTGCAAGAAGCTCACAAAATCTCTTTTCACATGAGATCACATGAGATTTTGTTGAGGTTGCCTGGCAACATTGTACAAAGCAGCAAGAGTATCCAGTACCTGAAAGGCATACTGATCCCTGAATTAGATGAATGGCTTATGAAAAATGGGACTGCATATAAAGCTGCCCCTCTAAATCTGATTTTTGAAGAGTAAAATCCAACCCGCAAAGGACTGCCTGTGGAAAGAGGTATCATTTTTGAAAGAGACACCCCCATTCTCTCAGCCAAGAGTGTATTGCTTTTCCCATGAAGATGTTTGCTACAAAGTGTAGGTTTCCATTTTTAATAAGGAAGAAATGTCATAAAATATCAAACTATATTGGTTTCATGCAAATGTAATCAGATACTGATTGATCAATTGACAAAGGACTTGCATGATCAGTCAAAGGGTGTTGTTTATTAAGTCAGGCACTGGTTCAATTTGGATATATCAATCTATGATTTTTGAAGAATAGCAATAGCACTTAGACCTATATGCTGCTTCACAGTGCTTTACAGCACTCTCTAAGTGGCTTAAGAGTCAGCGTATTGCCTCTAACAATCTGGGACCTCATTTTACGGACCTCAGAAGGATGGAAGGCTGAGTCAACTTTGAGCCCCTCACGACTGAATTCCTGGAGGTGGAATGCAGAGTTAATCTGCACAACTGTGTTGTAATCACAGCATCATCACAGCTCAAGAGAGAGTGGGAGGTTAGTGTTGCAATAGATGAGAGATCAGAAAGGTCAGCAGTTCGGCAGTTCGAATCCCTAGCACCGCATAACGGAGTGAACTCCCACTACTTGTCCCAGTTTCTGCCAACCTAGCAGTTCAAAAGCATGCAAAAATGCAAGTAGAAAAATAGGAACCACCTTTGGTAGGAAGGTAACAATGTTCCATGCACCTTTGGCATTTAGTCATGCCAGTCACATGACCAAGGAGACGTCATCGGACAGTGCTGGCTCTTCGACTTTGAAATGGAGATGAGCACTGCCTCCTAGAGGTGGGAACAACTAGCACATATGTATGAGGGGAACCTTTACCTTTATCCAATCCATACTAGCCAGGGAATTCTCAGAGCTAAAGTCCCCAAGTCTTAAAGTTGCCAAGGTTGTTCACTCCTGATTTAAATTAATGGACGATGATGATGGTGATGATACTGTCCATTTATACATATCATACTCTTATGATTCTATGGGCCAGGTCTCTCCATGTCTTCCAATCTTGCATTGCTTTTTTGAGTTGTTCTATGTTCTGGATAGTCTCCACTTTGAGGGTTCTTTGGCAGCCTACTTTCCTTTTACTGCTAACAAACAAGCTTACATACCTAAGAGAAATTCTTAGCTTGCTCAGGACCTTTTCAGAAGCGATGCCATGTTTCTTTATCTCTAGCATCCTGACCTATATTAGATAATTTAGAGTTCATTACTCAGCAGGTTTATATGTTTTGTGGAACGCTTTTTTGTCAAAAACCTGTCTGACATCTTTATTAAATTTGCGATGCAGGCCAAGTTTTTCTTTTCTTTCCTAATCATAATAGTTTAGTTTGGCCTCAGGAGAATTTTTGCAAAAGCTAAATGCTACCTGCTATTTTCTCTGGAACTTTATTATTTAGACTGCCACTGTTGTTTCAATGTTTCACCATGTTTTTAGTTAGGAGTGACTGAATTGTTTTAGAATGTTTTTGTTGGGATATTGCCTTAGGAATTTAAATTGAAAATGTAAAAGTATGAATTGTTGATCTGGGACTACAAAAATGAATGTTCCTAAAATGCTCCTTGACAGTATGTACACCTGGGCTGCTTATATAACTAAGAGAGAGTGCCAAATTGGGCTCTCCGAAAGTCTTGGCTAGTTTGACAAAGAATTTAGAGAGGGCACCAGATTAGAGAAAGGAAATATAGGACAACAAAGAAATAATTATTTTGTAGGTAGTACACTGAAAATTTGTAAAGTATCAACATGTAGATAGTGCTCAACAAGCAACTGGAAAAGGAAATGCTTATGGAAAACAAAGCATTCATGTTACATTTAAGACCAATCAGAGTGACATTAAAAGATGGATTTATACAAAGTGCAAATGAAACATCATTACTCTAATGTGACGTACTTAAATAATGGCTAAGCGTGATGGCCCACATTCAACAATCTAGTAAGAGAACTGTTGAGTATTTCAAAATATGGTGAACCATACATTCCTCAAACCTGTTATAGCATTGCTCAGTGTTTGTGCTGAGTGAATGAAAGAAGTGGGCAAGTTTCAAAGTTTCCCAAAATCTTTCCATTAGGCAAGTTGTTACAAAAACCAAGTAATGGGGAAGAAGAAAGAAACTCAGAAATTAACTGCATGTTAGAGTCATGAGATCGATGATATAAATTCAGCCCCAGGTTGTGGACTGCATAAATTTGTTGTTCTAAATTGTCTGGTTGGACTGACTATTCAAAGTAAAAGTTGTAGTTCTCACTTCTAAACTCACATAGTTGTGGAAAATAGGAGAAAGGAATGTTAAGCATGTTTGTTGCTGACAGCCAGACAGACAGTTATAGACAACCCTCATCCTAAAATCATCCAATCTTAATTTAAAATGATTTAAGATTCTAATCCTTTAATCACACCACACTCATGTCAGAGGCACTGAGATGCCTCCAGGTTGAAAGATTCAGCTGGTGACATCACCATTGTCCAGGGGACATCTAGTTGATGGTTCCTTTCATGTCCATGGAAGGAACTTGAGCAAAGGACAGAAGCTCATCCTGCCCCATGATAGGACTCGGGACTTGAATATAGCTTGCTTGTGCTTCACTTGTCAAGTGAGTATCCTAACTAAATGAGCCATTGGGCTGCTACATCCTTAATTAAAATATGCTATTTTAACCTATTCCAAATTGCCTGCAAGTTATCCAGATTGTCTATTTTAATACAACTTTTAATTAGAAATAAAAATCAACTATCCATTTAGGAACACCAAAAACTTTTTCAAGTGGAGTCCTTGATGCCCTCTGAGCTTGGCTGTTTGCCTGCAGACATTTCCTTAACCAATTAGATAACATTTTCAGTACTAGAAGAGAGTATACAGTATAATATAAAGTAGCTTACTGTCAATGTTGATTGGGGGTGTTTTCTCTGTGGTAATTCCTTGATTGGACTGCTTATAGTTTGTTTGTTTGGTTTTAATCCTAGTGTTCATTGCTGGTGAGGAGGTGTTCTAGTCTTATTTTTTTGCTTTCTAGCTTTTTTATTATTGTGTTTGAATGGTGTGTAATTGTTGTTTATCCCTATGTGCTTGTTGACAACTGATTTGTCTGAATGCCAAGCTTTTTCAAGTGATGATACTAGCTTGAGAACTTTCTGAACAATTCACATATCAGGTCCAAATTATGTTTAAGAGGTGCATACATTCTTCTTGAGGACCGATATAGACTCTGAATTGTTTTAAAGTTAATCTAAAGTATTGTGGCTTTTTTGTTGCTCATTAACTCCAAAACAATGGTTTGCTGGTATTCTTTAGAGTTGTTTGACACATTCATATTGATTTTTCATGAAACTTTGGAATACTGATGAAAGTTGAGGGGAAAAACCCAGCATGCACCTAGATTATTTTTCTCCTCTCTGCAACTGACTACTATCTTGATGAGTATTGGAGACTGCTGTTAAAGGGTATGAGCTTTCCTTTCAAGAAAGAAACATATCTTTCAAAATAAAACCCCAATTTGTATACAGTACATGGTCACAATACCAGGAGCATTTTCGGTCACTACCTTGGATAGTGTTTCATGGGCCATTTGGCAAGGACCCTCATGCTGTTCTGTTGGAGAGAAATGACAATCAATATTTGCTTATGGTTATCAACCATTCAAGTATAATGCTAAGAAATGAGATGACATATGATGACCTTCATTCATCTAAATCCACCAGTGCTTCTTCAGCCTGTGCAAGTTTTGCTTGCAACTGAGAACATTCTCTGCCATACCTGGTATAAGGTAGAAACTCTATACATTTCCAGCCATGAACACAGTGTGGACTTCAACTCTCAGAATTCCCTAGCCAAATCATGCAAATAGAGTTATCTAAAACAGTATTTCTCATCCTCGACCACTTAAGAGTTGCAGACTTCAACTCCCAGAATTCCTTAGCCAGCATGCTGCCTGGAGAAATTCTGGGAGTTAAAATCCACACATCTTAAACTTACCAAGGTTGAAAAACACTGATCTAATGGCTGGGAAGGCAGATAAATATTTGGCAGATAGGGGAAGAAGGCGGGGCTTAGCAGTGAGAAGACGGAGTTTCAGGCTATTCCTGAAATTCCTCTATTCCGAAGGATTTTTGGATGGGTTTTTTGGACCCTAGCTGTCCCGGAGACGACAGTGAAGGTGAGGGGAGACCCAGGACCTCAGAGACATTCACAAAGTCTCTGGGGGGGGGGTGTGTGTTATTAACCCCTCGTGCCAATTCCTTTCTGGATTAGCTGCATGCTAACTGAAACTGCAGGTTGCCCCTAAGAATGGCAGAAGTGATGTCATCTGGTAAGCTGATTTTATTATTCAAGAGAGACTGTCCGCACTAAAAGCTTAAGCTAATTGAAACCAAAAAATAGAAGAATCTAGCGGCGAATTGGTCTTTTTTTAATGGATTTATGGCTGGTGGCTACTTTATTTCTTAAACGCTTCAAGGAACGCTTCGGCAGCCCTCCCCACTGACTCTTTCTAAGTGGATCGTAAAGTCAACTTTCTACTAATTAGCCCTTCACGATCTGACATTTTTATTATTTGGCTGTGTTTACGATCAGATAAGATTGCAGTTTCCAGCGTGTTTTTACTTGCAATTTCTAACTATGACACATCATGGTGTCTGAAAATACTTCTAAGGTCTCACTCCAGATTCTTTTTTCCGCATGTCGAGAGCTTTTTGACTCTTTTCAGAGATTGGAAAGAAAATTGGATCATCTGATTTTAAAATATGAAGGAAAAACTGAGATCGTTGAATGTTTGAATGTTCCTGAAATACAAATGGAAAATATGAGAAATGGCGTCTGGTCTATCTCAGAGGAAGAAAGGAGGGGGGGAGCTGTAAAGAAGATTCGTTTAAAGAGACAGAGTGCAGGAGAAATGAAAACTCCACCCTTGAGAATTAAAGTCAATTTGAAAAGTTTTACAAGCCTGGGACAACATTATTATTTCATCACTGACATTCAGAGCCAAAAGGTGCGAAGATATCTTTGTCTGGACTTGCTTATAAAAACATTTGGTAAATTTATCCAACGAATGGCAATTGGATTGAGAAATTTTTGCTGTTGGAGGGACACAGGCTGACAGATGGAAGAATACAATTTAAAATTAGCTAAATCTGATTACTTTAATTTGTAATAGATATAGCTGAATAATAATTGATATTGATGGTAATGTATATAATGTGGAATTGGCTGATAGATTGAAGAATACAATTGAAATCTAGCTAAACCTAATTGCTCTCTCTGTAACAGATATAGCTGAATAATAATTGATGTTGATAGTAATGTATATAATGTGGAGTCGATATGATAAATAACAATTGGATATGAGAAAACATTTTTGGATTATACATAAAGAGTATTAATTACAATAATTATCACTATTATAAAAACTAAATAAAATACATACAATCAAATGTTAATCAATACTGGGAAAATGTTATGATATATGATATAATTAAATATTATGGATGTTCAGCTAAAATAGGATATGAGGATTTGATGTTAATAGAGGATTTTACAAGTAAGTAAATGAAATGTCAGCATGTGTTATGGATTAATTCTTTGGCATAGCTAAGGATGAAGGATGTTTAAATAACTATAGGTAATTAAAACTGGAGGTATAATGATGTTAATATGGTAAACATTTGAGTTAAGATATTTGAATTAATATGAGTTAATGGAAGAGAAGCACCAAAGCATGTTGTAACCAGTTGATATACTACTTCTTTTTTATAATAGATACCTGTGTTTTGTTTTTTTTCCTGCCTTGTCCTTTGTCGTTTTTGTCTTTTTGTCTTTTTTTTTTTTTTTGCCTTTTTTTTTTTTTTTGATTTTTTTCTTTTCCCACTGGTGTGGGCAGGTATTGTTCAAGATTATTACTTGTATTAATATTTTTAAATAATAATTACAGTCAAACAAAAATGGATATATAATAATGCTTGAGTTAATATGAGTTATGTTTGTTGACCATGGAGGATCTGTAATCGATTGATACATTTTCTACAGATGTAAAGAAAGATGCTGTACTTGTTTCAATTAAAATTAAAAAAAAAACATTTATTTTAAAAAAATTTTGGCAGATAGAAGGTCTACTGAAATAATTAATGAGGAAAAAAAATACACCTTTTTATACCAAATGGTATCACACAATGAAAAAGAGTAGATAAGTTAAAAAATTCCACCGTGGACTTCTTAGAGAGCAAATCTAATAGGGAGGAATACTTCTAGAGGAAAGTATGGCAAGATGAAGACTTAACAGTAATAAAGCTCAGCTATTTTTTTGTCTACTCTAAGGAAAAATAAATCCACTGAGGGATTATTCACTGCTGGACTGACCCTGTGAACACCGGCCAAAGTTTTCCGTACTTCTTTTTTTTAATCCTCTGAAAACTGTTCTCGCAAAGCAAAAAGCAGATTCTTAAGCATCTATGGATTTTGAAAAGAAGTTAGTTGCAGCACGGAAAGTGGCAACATGTTCTTATCTCTGCTGACCTTGAGTTGATTCTTCTCTCCCAAGCTTGGGCATTTGTAGGAGATGCTGTCAAACAAGTTGGTATAAACAGACCAGAAATACAGGGTTTTGATGCAATACAGTGAAGCTTAGGCACAGGTGGCCCTTCCAATATGGTTGAACCACAATTCCCAGGAACCCTTGCCATCGACCTTCTGGAAATCCTAGTTCAATCACAGCTGAGCATCATACAAATAATGGAATGGTACAATGGTGGGCTGCTGCTGGTTCAGAGCAGTTTGGGCGAACCGGTATTTATGACCAATGGCTGGCCCCGCCCGGCTGCCCCGGTGCTATCATGTTCTATTTAATTACCGTGTTTGATGCAATGTGCATGTGCACAAAGTGCACACGTGTGCGCAAAGCTATCCTGTCCTATGTAATCATCTTGTTTTTGAGCAAAAGGCACATGTGTGCAAGGCATCCGTGAGAAGCTATCCTGTCATATGTAATTACCTTGCTTTCGAACACACACACATGTGCACTTCTAATGGGGAGTAATTGCCTTATTTTTGAATGAAGCATGCATGTGCACAAGGCATGCGTATGAAGCTATTCTGTCCTATGTAATCACCTTGTTTTCAAGCGAAGTGCACATGTGCGCTCACTCACATTTTCAATTCTGGGTGAACCAGTTGTTAAACATTGTGACACCCACCACTAGAATAGTACCAGTATCTGGAGCATGATTGCTCAGTGGTTAAAGATACTGAGCTTATCAATTGGAGAGGTGACAGCCCAAGATTGAGACCCTAGCTCCACACAATGGGGTGATCTCCCATTACTTGCCCCAGTTCCTGCCCACCTAACTGTTCAAAAACTTGCAAATGTGAGTAGATTAATAGGTACCACTTTGGTGGGAAGGTAACAGTATTCCATGTACCTTTGGCATATAGCCTTGTTCAAGCACAGATATTGTTTTCAGAAAATGCTAGCTCTCTCAGCCAAGAAATGGAGATGTGCACTGCCCCTAGAGTTGGACATGAATGGACAGGGAAACCTTTACCTTTTTTTACCCAGTATCTACTCCCTGATTGGTTCTGATGGCAACCTCCTTTTCATAGAAAAGACTTCTCTCTTGACTATTAGAATGAAGGGTTATTTCTCGTTTTGTTCTCTCTTTCTTTATTTCCCTTCTGCCTCTCATATTTCTTTTTCTTGCTTCTTGGTCACGTGCTTTCATATCCCACTGACAACATTTTTTTTTGCCCTTGGCTCTGTATTGCAAAACATGTCCTTTTTTCTCTTATTAATTTGAAACATTTTCATGCCACTTCCCATTGAAATAAACCTCAAAGCAAGGCACTTAACAGTAGCCAAGATGGGCTCCAAGTCATGCACTCCTGGCAGTTTATCTCTCTACAAACAAAACTACACTCATTGCAAGTGACAGTCACTTTGCTTGTGTGGAGTTGGCTTTGTTTCTATGGAGCAAAAACTGCTCAGTGGCTTCTAGAAAGGGAGAGATTAATTGGTAGAAAGAAGAAAGCTAATATTATAAATTGACGGGGCTTAAATAATGCCCATCAGTTATGTACTTCTGGTCTTCTGACATCTAATAATGTACTTTCTCCCCCATTCTCCACCTCTGATATCTCAGCAAACCATGTGGCCTCATAAATAAAGCTGGTTGGTGCCGACAAAAAAGCTGTCCCTAGTGATGGATGAAACACTCAGATGGCCATTAAAAAGGTAGTGCCGCATCCAACAGTGTGCTAAGTGTGGGACTTCACAACCACTGGCATGAAAAAGATCAATGACACAAATGTTCTGGTTACACTGAATGGCGCATCCTCTCCGTCTTGCTTCCGTCACAACAGAAGCTGAGTGCATTTTCAAGGATAGAAAATGATAGCTGGTGAAAATTCAATAGGGAGAGTGGTTTATTCTCCGGGCATTTTTCATGTTGCACGTACATTCTCTGGTTGTCATATTCACAGTAACTAGTGTTGGATTGGGTGATCATAACCTACTTGCATAATAGAATAGAATAGAATAGAATAGAATAGAATAGAATAGAATAGAATAGAATAGAATAGAATTCTTTATTGGCCAAGTGTGATTGGACACACAAGGAATTTGTCTTTGGTACATATGCTCTCAGTGTACCTAAAAAGACAAGATACATTTGTTAAGAATCGTAAGGTACAACACCTAATGATAGTCAAAAGGTACAAATAAGCAATCAGGAAACAATAAATATCAATATAAATTGTAAGGATACAAGCAACAAAATTACAGTCCTGCAGTCATAAGTGGGAGGAGGTAGGTGATAGGAATAATGAGAAGACTAATAGTAATAGTAATGCAACCTTAGTGAATAGTTTGACAGTGGTGAGGGAATCATTTGTTTAGCAGAGGGATGGTGTTTGGGGAAAGACTGTTCTTGTGTTGAAACAATTTATAGGATGCGAGGGGGTCTGTAAATATTTTCACGGCCCTCTTTTTGTCTCGTACAGTGTACAGGTCCTCAGTGGAAGGCAGGTTGGTAGTAATTGTTTATTCTGAAGTTCTAATTAGCCTCTCAGGTCTGTGTCTGTCTTGTTGGGTTGCAGAACCAAACCAAACAGCTATAGAGGTGCAGATGACAGACTCAATAATTCTTCTGTAGAACTGTAAAGGAGTTGTCTCGGCTTCATACCCATGAAGGCCTTGTTTAAGGTTGCTATCCAAATGAAAAGCATAAGATAAAGGTAAAGGCTCCCCTGGCACATATGTGCTACTTGTTCCTGACTCTAGCGGGTGGTGCTCATCTCTGTTTCAAAGCCCAAGAGCCAGCGCTATCCAAAGATGTCTCTGTGGTCACGTGGCTGGCATGACTCAATGCCGAAGGCACACTGTAGGAAGGTAACGCTGTTACCTTCCCACCTAAGGTGGTTCTTATTTTTCTACTTGCATTTTTTTCATACTTTCGAACTGCTAAGTTGGCAGAAGCTGGGACAAGTAGCAGGAACTCACTTCATTACGCGGCTGTAGGGATTCGAACCACCAAACTGCTGACCTTTCTCTTTGACAAGCTCAGTGTCTTAGCCACTGTGCCACCGCATCCCGAAAATAAAAAGCATACAAGAGATAAAAAAGAGACAAGATTCAAGAAATAGCCTAATGTTTCAAATGTTGGTAGATAAAAGAGAAATGCAAGCTCAGACATGCTGCCTAGTAACCTCTGCCTAGAGACTCTGAGTTCTAGTCCCACCTTAGACATGGAAGCCAACTGGTTGACTCTGGATCAGTTATTCTCTCTCAACCCAACCCGCCTCGCAGAATTATTGTTATGGAAAATAGGAGGAGGAAGATGCATTAGGTATATTCATTTTCTTGACTTACTTACAATGTAATAAAGGGCAGTATAAACATCTAATAAGGTTAAAAAAGAATCTGAGTCATGGCTAAGTGTTAATTGATGAAAACAGGGCTAAGTATCTGGAGGTCTAAGATTTATTGCCATATCATTCCATCAGAACCCAGACACATAGGAGGAGCAGGGTTCTATTCATAGTTCAAAGCGGAAGAGGAAGTTGTTCAACCTTTTCATAGAATCACTGAGTTTAACATGTTCACGTTGTCCACTGAACTGAACCTCCACTCCACTGCAGGAATCCAAAGTCATCATTTCCCTATCCACTAAAGGGAAGATCACAACATTTCTGGTTCTGTTCTCAAACTGCTTTGATTTGTTACGAAGATTTTTCTCTAACATTGCACTGGAATCTTCTACCCTATAATTTGAATTGATTATTTCACATCTTGCACTCTGGAATGAAAGTCTTGACTTCCTTCTGTGTAAAAAGCCTTCCTGGTAATTAAAAACTGCTATTATGGCTAATTCTGTTACAGATTTGAACTCTGGGATCTTACGTGGTAATGAAATACTCAAGGAAATGCACTGCACACAGAGAACCTCTGTAACCTACAAAAGTTTTGCTAATTATAGTTTCTTCTCTTTATACTCACTTGCTCCATCACACCCTGGCATGGTAATGCACAATTTTTTGAACCTGTCAGTTTCTCTGAGTCCTTAAAATGTGGTGCCTAGTAGTTGACACAGTATTTAACACTGATGTTTGACCATCACAAAACATCATCATTATTTTGTTTTCCATGGTTGGGAAATTATACTGTCATTCATTCAGACCAAAACTGCATTTTCTTTTTGAAGTGGCATCATACTGCCAATTCAGTGGTGGGATTCAGCCAGTTCAAAGCTATTAGGAGAACTAGAGCCGAGGTGGCGCAGTGGTTAAATGCAGCACTGCAGGCTACTTCAGCTGACTGCAGTTCTGCAGTTCGGCTGTTCAAATCTCACCGGCTCAGTGTTGACTCAGCCTTCCATCCTTCCGAGGTGGGTAAAATGAGAACCCGGATTGTTGTTGGGGGCAATATGCTGACTCTGTAAACTGCTTAGAGAGGGCTGAAAGCCCTATGAAGCAGTATATAAGTCTAACTGCTATTGCTATTGGTTGTTAACTTTCTAAACAGTTCAGAGAACCGGTTGTTGGAAGAAATCTCATTTTGTTTCTTTCCACTTTACAGGGCTAATCCTATAAGGAAGACAGGAAGGAAACATTCTGGTGTTGTTTCTAGCCTAATCTTTATTGCCCTGTTTACTGAAGCTGCTTCCCAGTTAACCCTTATTACATTGTAACAGCTAAGACAAAGCGCCCGTTGATGTGAGTGACATTGAGCTGGCCACACCCACCCAGACACATGACTACCAACCCCGCCTACTCAGCTGGTCATTAGGGCAGACAACCAGTTGTTAAAGCATTTGAATCTCACCACTATGCCAATTCGTATCCAGTGTGTAGTCAACTGTGGTTCCAATATTTGTTTTCTAAGTATTATTACCAAATCAAGTATCCCCCATCCTGCACCTGTAAATTTCCTTCCCGTCTCGTTAGTGAGTACAAATGCTTTTGTTTCAATCCCATTTTTCCCCCTACATTTCTCTGAGCTATCAATATTAAGCTGAACGGTCTATCTTTCTATTTCCTAAGATGTCAGCTATTTTATCCATTTTTGCAGATCTGATAAACATTCCCTTCACCTCTTCCATCCAGGCCATTAAGAAAAGCATTGAACAGTAGAAGACCCAAGACTGAACCATGACATACTACTTGATACTACTTCCAGTTTTGAGCCCTCTTTGAGTAGTTTTCAACCCAGCTATGTATCTACTTAATTATCATGCCATCCAGCCTACACTTAACCAATTTGCTAATTAGAATGTCAGAATGTCACAGTGTACTTTGTCAAATGCTTTGCTGAAATTAAGATATATTACTTCTACATCATTTTCACAACCTACTGAGCTAGTTATCCAATTAAAAAATAAGATAAATTTAGACTGGAAATAATTTTTTCTTGAAAAATTGACTTCTGGTGCTTACCACATTGTTTAGAAAATTCCTACTAATAGATCTCTTTAGGGTTTATTTTAAAATCTTCCCAGAATGATGTCAAATGGAGTATACTACAGGTTTCCAGATTGAAAGTTTTGCTCCATTTTTGAAGATAAGATGAACATCAAGTTTTGTCAGATAATTCTCATTCAAAGAATTAGGTGTTTCATTATCTTTAAGGATATCAAGCTGTCTTCCATTCAGTCTCTTCATCACCTTTTTCACAGTTGCCTAGTAGTAGATATGTTCACTACTAGAAAGTCACAATAGGAGTTGAGTTCTTTTTTTCCTTGCCACATTAGTTTTTGGGCGGCCTTTTTGGCCAAATTCACTGAGCATGTGGTATAATTAGAATATAACAAAGTAAAAGTAAAATCATAAGCACATAAGCATATTATAAGATTATAACCACCCTAATAGTTTCACTTAGATATTTTATTGTTTAATGACCAGGTTGGTAGTTCCAACAGCGGTTACTAAACAAGGACTATATGTATTATTATTATTATACAATTGTATCACAGCGGCCAGTTGTTTCGCTGGATTTGGCATTGGTTACTAGTTGGGCCCCACCCAGGGGCCTAGGACGTTGTAACATATTTTCGTAATATGCATGCAGATCCAAGCAGTGTGGCTTTTTGCATTTGACTGATGGTGATTTTGTCAATTTTTAACTGTTTTAAATGTAATTCCAGTGCTTTTGGAATAGCACCCAGTGTGCCAATTACCACTGGAATTACCACTGCTGGTTTGTGCCATAGTCGTTGAATTTCGATTTTTAAGTCCTGGTATTTTGCGATTTTTTCATGTTCCTTCTTGGCGACCCTGCTATCACCTGGTATTGCGATATCTATGATTGTGACCTTATTTTTCTCAACCAGTGTGATGTCTGGTGCATTATACGCCAGTATTTTGTCCGTTTGTATACAGAAATCCCACAAGATCTTGACCATCTGATTTTCGGTGACTTTTTCAGGCTGATGTACCTACCAGTTTGTTGCTGTTTTAATATTATAATTTTTGCATAAATTCGAATGGATCATTTGTGCTACTGAATTGTGCCGCAATTTATAATCAGTCTGCACAATTTTTTTTACAGCAGCTGAGTATGTGATCAACAGTTTCATCAGCTTCTTTGCAAAGTCTGCATTTGGCATCATCAGAGGATTTTTTGATTTTGGTCTTAATGGCATTTGTGCAGATAGCTTGTTCTTGTGTAGCCAGGATTAGTGACTCTGTTTCTTTCTTTAATGTACCTGCTGTTAACCATAACCAAGTTTGTTCACTGTCCACTTTATCTTTTATTTTTTCCAGAAATTGGCCATGCAGTGCTTTGTTCTGCCAACTCTCCATTCTTGATTTTATCACATCTTTTCTGTATTCTTGTTTCGTCTGTTGGGCCTTCAGTAGATTTTTGAATTAATTGGCCATTGGGCATTTCAATTCCCTCACATGCAGTGATTTTGCCCCTTTTTATGGATACAGTGGCGCATTTTTCCATGCCAAACTGCATTGAAATATCGGTGCTGAATACTCGGACTGTGTTTGTCAATGATTGGATTTCTATTTATGACTTTCCATAGAGTTTCAAATCATCCATATATAGTAAATGCGAAATTTTTTCAGCTTCTTTGGCTGTTTGGTAGCCTAATTTCATTTTTTTTAAGATTACAGATAGTGGGATCATTGCGATGATGAAGAGAAGAGGTGAAAGTGAATCACCCTGGAAAATTCCTCGCTTGATATTAACCATTCCGTAGATCTCATTCCCTACTGCTAACTCAGTTCTCCGTTGTTTCATCGCCTTTTCAGTAAAGGATGTAATATTTTTGCTAATGCCAGTTGTTTCTAAGCATTTTATGATCCAACTATGTGGCAGTGAGTCAAATGCCTTTTTGTAATCAATCCAGACCATATTCAAGTTCGTTTTTCTGTTCTTACAATTTTCTAATATCATTTTATCAATTAGGAGCTGATCTTTTGTGCCCCTGCTCCTTCTTTTGTTGCCTTTTTGCTCTACTGGCAAGATGTTATTTGTTTCCAAATAATCCATCATGTTATCTGCAATAATGCCTGTGAGTAATTTGAAGGTTGTTGGCAAGCATGTTATTGGTCTGTAGTTTTCAGGTGTTGTTCCTTTAGTTGCATCTTTCTGAATCAAGTATGTTTTTCCAGTTGTCAACCATTCATCAATTTGTCCCTTTTGTAAAATTTCATTCAGTTGCCTGGCCAATATTGCATGTAAACTGGTCAGATATTTGAGCCAGAAACCATGTAATTGGTCCTTTCCAGGTGATGTCCAATTCTTTACCTTTTTAACTCGATTTTTGACCATCTCAGTTGTTATTTCTAATACTTGCATTTGTTTGTTGCCAATGCTTTTCTCAAAATCATGTATCCACTTTGCTTCCTTGTTGTAGTCCTTTGCATTTTCCCACAATTCTTTCCAGAATTCAACTGTGGCCTGTTTTTCTGGTTTTTCACTTTTGGTGTCACCATTCACATTAAGACTTTGATAAAAAAGCCGTTGGTCTGATCGAAATTGCTGATTTTGTTTATATTGGATGATTCGTGTCTCATATCTTTCAATTTTTCTAGCTGTTGCTGTTATCTGCTGTTTTACAATCTCTACAGCTTCATTGATGTTTCTTGTATCCAATCTATATCTCCTGATTAGCCGATCTATGACTTTGTTGTTTTTAAGCCGTTGCTCATGCATGTTCTTTAAGTTACTAGCATCTGCCCTTAATTTTTTTATTTTTTGTTCTAAACGGATTTTCCACTTTGGCTTTGATGCTTTTTCTGTTGTATGACTAGGTACTTTAATTTTGATGCCTAGTTCATTAGTGACTATTACAGCTGCGCTGTACATTAACTGGTTTGTTTCCAAGATGGATCCCGGTTCAATTGTTGAAAACACTGCATTAACCATTTTCATGATAGGGGCCAAAATTTTCTTCGGCACAGTTTTTAGTGATGGTAAACGTTGCCTTTCCTCATTAAGCAGAAAATGCTCCATGATCTTATCCTTCAATTCTTTTTGAGTTAGTTCATCAGTTGGTTCAGTGATAACTGGTTCTAGTGGTGGTGATGTTATTTCCTTCCCAAGAGCTTCTTCTGGGAGTTCTACTATAATGTCTTTAGTTGTGTCTTGAATATCAGTTATTTCCGCTTGTGATATTGTTTTTTGGGTTTTGCAATTTGCCTGAATTTCCTCTTGTTCAACTTCACTAAACACTTTATTCCGTATAATAAATCGCCTTTGATCTGCTAGTCGTTGTTCACTAACATTTGAATCTGGATATTGTTGTTTCCATAATTCATACATTCGCTTTAAATAGCCTCTTTTTTCTGGCTCTGAGTTGTAGTAACAGGCCATTATGGCACGGTTTTCATCTGCACTATATTTTTGTCGTTTTGTTGGCTGGTCCACTTGTAGCCCACTTGTCGACGGATGTCCAGGGACCCCAACATCCGCCGCGGCCCTTGTTAACCCGCGCGACGACCGATGCGGTATGGAATTCTTATTTGTTTTTTTCACCATATTGTATGGGTTGGCGGGGGGTTTTTTACGGGACCAGATGCCAACCTGATCCCAACCTTCCTCCTTTCTCATCCGGGCTTGGGACCGGCAATGGCGGAGTTGTTGTTGTTGTTGTTATTATTATTATTATTATTATTATTATTATTATTATTATTATTATTATTATTATTAATTAAACATGAAACTCAGTCAACTGAACATTCAAAAATGCATCACAAATACCATTGACAGGTGCTAATGGTTGATACGGGTTGCTGCCAGCATCCTAAATATCAACCAAGTACCTTCTTAAAATAAATGATGTTCCGAGGAGCATAGTTTTTTGCAGTTCCCCTGGTGTTATTGCAGGAATCTGCAATTTATTGATGTGTTTTGTAAAATTCTTGGATATGGTACCAAGTGTCCCGATGACAGTGGGTATCATTTTTACAGATTTCATCCATAATTTCATAGTTTCAATGGCCAGGTCACAATATTTCATGATTTTTTCCAGTTCTTTTTCTTCAACTCTGGCGTCTCCTGATACAGCAATATCAATAAATTGTACGCTTCAGTTTTCCACAACCGTGATATCTGCCGTGTTGTATTCCAAATGATGATCCGTCTGTATTCAAAAGTCCCACAAGATGTTCACCTTTTCATTTTTGACAAATTTTCACTTTATGTTCCCATAACTTTTCAGATACAGGTAAGTTGTATTTTGTCTATTGTTGTTATTGGTATTTACAAAAATAATAATGTATCATGTATCAGCATAATGTAGGTGCAGATCCAAGCAGTGTGACTTTTTGTAATTGACAATGAAAATATTGCCAATATGCATATTTTTTAAATGCCATCCAAGATATTTTGGTATGGCAGCCAGTGTGTCAATAACTACTGGGGCCACAACAGGCAGGTTAGCCCATAATCTTTCAATTTCAGTTTCAGATTTTGATATTTCTCCAATTCTTTATCTTCTATTCTACAATCTCCACATCAATTATCCATACTTTCTTCTTTAAAATAGGTAGATCACTACAGTAAAATGTTAAAAGGTGGAGGAAAGAGAATTCTGCCAACAGTACAGAAATGGAAGGGAGCACAATAGAGAAAGACCAGGAACAGGAAAATAACATTGGAAATACCATATAAAGAAAATTTATTTTAAAAGTTTTATAGGTGGCATCTGCCACCCGTGAGAACAGCCAAAAGGTTTAGAAATTTAGTGCCAAATTGTTGGAAATGTGATTATGAATCAGGCACATACTACCATATGTGGTGGTCGTGCCAAAAAAAACAAAAGAATATAGGCAGAAAATTCAAGAGTGGCTGATAGAGATAACGGAAGAGGAAATAGAATTCAAACCAGAACTATTTCTTTTGGTAATCATAAACGATAAACATAACAAGGGGTAATCTGCTTAATAATATATATTATTACAGCAACAAGAATGGTCTTTGCACAAAACTGGAAAAACAGGGAAATTCCACAAGAAGAGGAAGCAATTAGGAAAATTCTGATTTGCGCTGAAATGAATAAATTGATGTGGGAATTGAAGAACAAAGACAAATTAGAATATTATAAGCTGTGGGATAAATTTTATCAGTGGTTGGAACAAAAAAGGAAAGACCCAAAATAAGCAATGACTAAGTTTTATAGAATGGAGATTAGAATTATGTATGAAATCATAATAGTGAAAAAGTATAAGACAAGATTGAAGCAACATGGGTGGAAATATGATATCCTTATATCTGTAAAGGTATGGCAAATACATTGCTAGATGGTTACACTGTGTCCAATGTTTTAATGTGTAATAAAAAAAAACTTTTTAATTTAAAAAAATAGAGAAAGACCATTCATTGACTGTAGTCCAAGCGGACCTTGACTTATGAACATAATTGGGAGTGGAATTTCAGTTGCTAAGTGATGTGATCATAAAGTGAGACATTGTGTGTGCCTGACTCACTTAGTGATTACAATTCTTGTAATCCTCACTGCCATTTTTAAGCAAATTTTGCTAGTTGCTAGCATCCCAATCCAAACAATTGCAGGCTTATTCTTTCCCAGCCCCCAGTGTTTCTTTGCAAAACAACCTTCACAAGAATCTTTGTCCTAAATATTTCTTTGCAAAGCAGACTTTTTTTTTTTTGCAGTGAAAAGCTGGCCACAGCCTGGCCCAGCAGCCTCGTCAGCAACAACACAAGAAGACAATTAAGGTCATCTGGGATAGCAATAGCACTTAGACTTATATACCACTTCACAGTGCTTTACAACCCTCTTTAAGTAGTTTGCAAATGTCAACATATTACCCCAACAATCTGGGTCCTCATTTTGCTGATCTCAGAAGAATGGAAGGCTGAGCCAACCTTGAGACAGTGAGAATAGAACTGCTGGCAGTCTGCAGAATTAGCCTGCAATACTGCATTATAACCACTGAGCCACCATGACTCTTACAGTTGAGGACAGCATAGTAGGAGGCTAAAATTTGAGGTATAGCATAAGATAGCATAAGTGGGTAGTGCAGTTTCAGTGCCCCTATGGTTGCAAGTCAAGCAGGATGCCAAGAGCTGTCTATGTGTGCCTTCAAATAATTGTTGACCAAAATGGAATGGAATGGAATAGAATAGAATAGAACAGAACAGAACAGAATCTTTATTGTCACTTTAAATGTGCACTAATTAGCATACATTAAAATGAAGATAAGATATGTCAAAAGATAACCATTATGCATATACCCATATTTACACATCTATATAACACAGAAAAAAACATCACAGTCTAGTTCAAATGTATACATATAGATGACAAAAAAGTAAATCCTGCAAGTTTGCAAGATGGATGGCATAAGGAACAAAGCTGTTACAGAATTTAGTAATCCTACTATAGATACTTCGAAACCTCCTCCCAGAGTGGAGCAACAGAAACTGACCCTGAAGTGGGTGTGTGAGGTCTCTAACAACTTTTTGAGCTCTAAGCACATAACGCTTATAAGCAGCCACCTGGATAATGGGATGTGATCTTCCTATAATCTTGTCAACTGTCCTTACCACACTCTGTACGGACCTTCTATCTGAGGCAGTGCTGACACCAAACCAAACAGTGATGCAGTTTGTTAAAATGCTCTCAGTTGTGACCCTGTAAAGAGTAGCCAGGACAGAAGGAGAAAGATCTGCTCTCCTCATCAGAAGCTAGAAGCAAGCAACTTAGAACTGAGGAGAAATTTCCTGACAGTTAGAACAATTAATCAGTGGAACAGCTTGCCTCCAGAAGTTGTGAATGCCCCAACACTGGAAGTCTTTAAGAAGATGTTGGATAGCCATTTGTCTGGAATGGTATAGGGTTTCCTGCCTAGGCAGGGGGTTGGACTAGAAGACCTCCAAGGTCCCTTCCAACTCTGCTATTGTATTGTATTGTATTGTATAAATGAAAACTCTGGTTTGCACATTTCATTAAAGATAACATATGAAGAGACCAAACCAGATTGTTAGTTATCTTCACCTCCAGATATTTAATACTATTGGCCACCTCCACAGCTGCAGCCTTGATGCGAAGTGGAGTATGACTATGCCAGCTCTTTCTAAAATCAACAATGATCACCTTTGTTTTATTTTGTTTTGAAATACTTTTTATTCAACATTTTTTAAACATTAAAATCACAGTTACACTTTTACAGCTTTTCGTTATCTGTGTTTTTCCCCCTAATTTCGATTTTTTTTCATTCTAAGGTCTATTGTTTTATACATATACCTCCTTATTTCATAATTACTCATTTATGTAATATATACAACATTTACACCTCTGTTACTCTCTAAATATATACCATTTCCTTTTGTTATATTTTCTATATATTCATTATGCATTAATTTTACATCTCTTTTCTAGACAATTATACCACCTGTTCCATATCTTATAATACACTGTTTCCTCTCTATCCCTTAGTTCCATCATTAATTTATCCATTTCTGCGCATTCTAGCACCTTTTTTATAATCACTGCATTTGAGGGGACTTTTTTTGTTTCCAGTTTTGGGCGAATGTAATTCTGGCTGCAATAATTATGAGAAGCATAATATATTGAATTTCTTTACTTGTATTTCCTTTTATTATTCCCAGAAGGTTTCATATCAATTTTTTGGATAAAAATCCAAAAATGGTTGGAGGAAATAACAGAAACAAAAAAAAATCGCCTTTGTTTTGTTAACATTCAAAACCAAGTTATTTTTATTGCACCCGTACACCAAAGCCTTCACTTCCTCCCTATAAGAACTTTCATTGTCATCCCGGATAAGCCTCACCACTGCCGTGACAATTGCAGGCTTCACAATATGATTTGTAGCAGACCTGGTACAGCAGTCATGGATCATATCAAGGTGAACAGCAACAGACTCAAGACACAGCCCTGTGGAGGAGTCATACTCAAAAAGATGGAATTGCAAACTTTTCTTCCAATTCACACAGATTCACTCCTGGTAGCTGCCTGGACAAGTCCCTGCAGTTTTGGCAAGATTTTTCAGAAAAGCCGGGGGGGGGGGGGAGTTGCCATTGCCTTCTTCATAGGGCTGAGAGAAAATGACTGGCCTAAGGTCACTCAGCTGGCTTTGGGCCTAAGGCAGGACTAGAACTCACACTCTTCTGGTTTCTAGACTGGTGCCTTAACCACTACACCCAACTGGCTTTTTGCCAGTGTACTGCTTTTAACCTTTCCTGACACAAACATCAAACTATACTTTTAGTAGATACACCAGGGATGGGTTCCTGCCGGAATTACTACCAGTTCAGCATGCAAAAAATGTTACACTCGCGCATGCTAGATGCGTGTTCCACGCACATGCACATTTGCACCTAAAAAGGTCTGCAAATGTGCACAACATTAGAAAAGGAAAAAAATAACATTTTTTCAATGAAAAATGTTCTGTGCATGTGCAGAACAGAAAATCAAGATGGCGGCCCCGAGCATAGAACCGGTTCAGATGCGTGTCCGGCCGAATTACTACCTATGCAGCCTTAATGGTCTGAACTTGTAGGAACCGATCTCTGAGTTGCACTGAGCAAATATGTATCTGCTTCCTCTGATCTAGATGGAGGGAGTGACTGGGGATGCACTGTGAGCACACATAACTGGAAATTACCCACAGTAAATATTCAACACAGGAAAGCTAGATTATATCTTACTTATCTATTATGCTATCAAAAGCCTGTCTCCATCTGTTTGGCTGAAGTCATTTTAATGGTCTACCTGGACTGCCTAGAAAGCAGAGTATCAACTAAAGACTATAATCAAAGTAGCATGAATAGAGGACAAGGCTGACTTTTATAAGGAATATAGATATTAGAATATCAAATTTGCACTATGCAGCAAAATTGAGGTAATGTTATAATTCGCACCTGCACCCCAGTAGGTAAAGGTAAAGGTTTCCCTCGCGTATATGTGCTAGTTGTTCCCGACTCTAGGGGGCATTGCTCATCTCCGTTTCGAAGCCAAAGGGCCAGCACTGTCCAAAGGTGTCTCCATGGTCATGTTAAAAGAGAATTTGACAACTAGACAGATTCTTTGGGTATTAAAAGTTTCTTTACCATGTGGAATGGGAAAAAGGAATGATTACCCTTAAGATTAGTTGTTCTGTTTGCTTCCCCTAACTAAAACAAATGAAACAGGATATTTGTACCAATACCCCCTGTGGGGAGTTAAATGAGTAATGAATGTCATGTCTCTGTTTTAGGAGATTGTGTAGAGGTCTACATGACACAGGAAAGGGGTCTACGTGACACAGGAAGGCCAGGTATTTGGGGATGATTGATAAGTTGTCAAAGAGTATAAAAGACTGTACACAACTGCCATTCGGGGTTCAGGTTTTGCTCCTGAACCTTTGCGCAAATAAACCTTTCCCTTTGACAAAGAGTTGGTCTTGTCTCATTTTCTGCAACAATGTGGCATGACTAAATGCTGAAGGCACACAGAACGCTATTACCTTCCTACCAAAAGTGGTCCCTATTTTTCTACTTGCATTTTTACATGCTTTCAAACTGCTAGGTTGGCAGAAGCTGGGACAAGTAACAGGAGCTCACTCCGTTACACAGTGCTAGCAATTCGAACCATGAAACTCCCGACCTTTCTGAGTGTCTTAGCCACTGAGCCACCACATCCCTTTAGACACCCCAGTAGTCTATTGCTATTACCCAGAGCTGTTATTTTATCCAAGGAATTTGAATTTAGCTTGAGAACGAAGGAAGAGCAGCTAAAATGATCACAAGAAGAACACAGTTTTATAGCTCTACGTTCTTTCGCTAGCAAATTTTTGACTAACCAGTCAGATTTTTCAGAAGACAAATTCCTGTAAATGTATTCTTCTTTCATCTTTAAAAGCAGCTGCCTTCTCATAACTGCTGTGATTTTTTAGTATTCATTTGACCAATTGCATTTTCCCAACAATGGATTTTTGTCAGTTGTGGGAATTTACCCCAAAGCTGAGTTTGCTCGATCAAAGCAAAGCTTTATAATATTGCTGAAAATTATGTCACTGTTATCCACCCAAAATGCTCACAGACCTGCAAAAATTGTCCTATGAATTTTTGCACCTATTACAGTTGAAAAAGCATAATAGTTGTTCGATTGGCATTTCCTAAAGAAATCATAACTGCACCTCAATCACTTGTTCAGTGGGAGAATGGAACAATCTGCATAATTTTAAATGGAGTTGATTTGTTTTAGATAGAACTGTTAAGATTAGAAACATCAAAATAACCTCTCTTTTTTGGCTTTTTGTTCTGGATTACAAAATGTGGATTTATCAGGGATTAAAAAAAACATATTTGACTTTAAATTTCAAAAGTTAGCAGGTAGGTGTTCCTTTCCCTGGGAGTCTGATTGCCCTGTCAATTGCCCTGTGCAAGTGCCATCAACAAGTCTATCACATAATCAAATGCTCAAATGTTGAAGACTTATTATAAAAATGTGAAACTTTTTTTTTTTTTTTTTTTTTACATTTCCTTGGTTTGCAGGTTTGGAATTAATCAGTGTAGCAGCAACACAGAGCTTTCTTTTCTGGATTTTTTTTTATTTTTATTTTTGCAGGGGGATGAGGAATGTGATTTCATTTAGACAACACAGATAGTATATTTGTAGTGCGTCATTTTTTTTAAAGAAATACAATATAGTATAACAGGGGGCAGCCATATATGAGCAGCAGCAATTTACTATAACCTCCAAGATCCTATGACCATGATGGCGAACCTGTGGCATGTGTGCCACAGGTGGCACGCAGAGCCATTTCTGAGGACACATGACGCATTGCCCTGTCAGCTCCAGTGTGCATGTGCCCGCTGGCCACCTGAATTTCATCCATTTTTCTTGGGAAAAGTTTGGGAATGGACTTCCAGTTTGAGTGGTGGGTTGCTTTTCACCCTCCCCAGGCTTCAGGAGGCTTCTCTAAAGCCTGGGTAGGGTGAAAAATGGCCCAATGGGGCCCACAGGAAGTTCAGGAACGAACTTTTGGGTTGCCTGTTGGGCCATATTTCTCCCTCCAGAAGCTTTCCTGAAGCCTGCGGAGGACAAAAAATGGTCCAATGTGCCTCCCAGAAGTCCGGAGGCTTCAGTGAGGCTTGTGTGCATATGTGGGAGTGTGTGTGCACATGCGTGGGGGAAGGCATTGCATTATGGGTGTGGGCACACACACGCGTGACCACCTCCACTGCCCCCGTGGCCCGACAAAACCGCCCTCATCAAAATAGCGGCAACAAAACCGCATCGCTAAAGCCGCGACGTCATCACTGCAACATTATCACCATGGCGATAACAGCGTGGTGACAGAAGGGCGCTTTAAAACAGTGCGGCGACAGAAAGCCGATTTAAATTAAGGTAAGGGTTAGGATTATGTTTAGGGGTTTGGTTTAGGATTAGGTTTAAGGTTAGGTTTAGGGTTGGGTTAGGGTTAGGGTTAGGGTTAGGGTTAGGGTTAGGGTTAGGGTTAGGGTTAGGGTTAGGGTTAGGGTTAGGGTTAAGTTTAGGGTTAGGGTTAGGGTTAGGGTTAGGGTTAGGTTTAGGGTTAGATTTAGGATTAGGGTTAGGGTGCTGAGTGCTTCAGAAGGCGCAGATTTGCCCTCCACGGTTATGTCATCGCGCTAGGGTCGCCTTTTTCCTTAGCGCTTTGGACGGTGCAGATTTGCCCTCCGCGCTTATGTTGGCGCGGATAAGGGCTTCGTGGTTTTGTCGGTGAACCCACTGCCCCCACTTTTGGCATGCCTCAACAAAAAGGTTAGCCATATGGGACAACATAAATTTCAGATGTACAATTCTCTGTAAAATATCTGTACAACCAAAGTTTTACTTCTTGTTTCTCATGACAGTGACTAAACGCAAGTGCCAATTCTGGGTTGTATTGACTGTTTTAATTGTTGCCTTTGTTACTTCATGATCTAAGAAAATTGGAATTCCAACATATTGTCCATTTGACTAGTCAGATACTGTCACAGCTTCCTGGGTTTTAACGCTGACAATCCCACAGTGAGCCACTCCGTTAGGTATAGCACATTTGCCCATAAAATATCACTTTTTCCTGAAGAAGTAAAGAAATCATCTCTTTCTTCAAGCATCTTTTCACCCAATGTTATGCTACAGTTGTCACTGAAATGAGAATTTATGGCATGTGATTAAGCATGTCTACTAAACAGCTTTTTTCTGACTTTTCTCAGAATGGAACATCAAAATTACAGTTTCTCCTGCCCTAATCTACTTTAATGCATTTCAAACTGGCCCTCCCCCCATCCCCCACGCACAGAGTATATTAAAGAAACAGCCAATGGTAGCTGCAATATATTAACAGTGTTTCTCAACTTCCAAACTTTAAAACATTTGAGCTTCAACTCCCAGAATTCTGCAGTCAGCATGTAGGCTGGGGAATTCTGGCAGCTGAAGTCCACACCTCTCAAAGTTGTTAAGTTTGAAAACACTGCATTAGGTAATCAACCAGTTCTCTGACTTCGGTATGTGCTACTGAAAGATAATTTGCTATGGTGTCAGCTTCTGAGTTTGTTCATCTTGATTTTATTGTCAAAATTTTATTTTGATTTTATTGAATCTTGATTAAAAAAAAAAAACCCAGAATAAACCGTCCTTGCTGTAGCACTTGGAGTGCCGTTTTTTCCTTCCTATAATTCTGCAAGCCATCTTTTCTTTTGGACTTCAGGCTTGCCAATAGGAGTGTTTGTCGTGTTATGATTTAAACCAGGAAGAATTAAATTTCAATTTGACCATAGAAACTAATGATCATAAAGAAGAGCGAGTCAATCTATTCTCCAAAGCACATGAATGCAGGACAAGAAGCAATGGTTGGAAACAAATCAAGGAGAGAAACACCCTAGAACTTAGGAGAAATTATCTGATATTTATAACAATTAATCAGTGGCACAACTTGCCTCCAGAAGTTGTGAATGCCCCAACACTGGATGTTTTTAAGAAGAGACGTTTGTCTAAAATGGTATAGGGTTTCCTGCCTGAGCAGGAGGTTAGCGTAAAAGACCTCCAAGGTCCCTTCCAACTCTGTTGTTCTGAATAAGTTAAGTGCGAACTTTTATCTCATAGAACAGTTGTGAGGATAACATTGAAAATGGAAGTACTGTGTATAATACCTGGGGCTTCATAAATCTAAAGAATAAATAAATATCAAAAATGGCTTCTCTTCTGTGTCCTTGTATATTCACCTACTGTTTCCGAAGGATCTCACCTGTGAATTTCCAAAATAAGCACTAAATTAGCCTTCTCTAATTGATTGGCCTCCAGAGGAGATGAACTTGCCAGACCATGCAGAACAAAAAAGCAGGTGCAATTCAATTCACTTGGAGGGCATCAGAAAGAGAAAATGTGCTAATGTGAATGAAGTTGTCCTACCTGAAGTTCTGGGAGTTCTTTCAAGGGCAACCACTAATATGAGACAATGAATTGTCCACAACAGAAGTTACCAGAGCATGGATTATTCTAGTGATCCTATCCTAGTAGGTCCTACCTAGTCTTACCATTGCTGATAAGGATTCTTTCTAACATAGAGGACACTTGTAGGACACTAACAACAGAGATGGATGTAAAATAATCTAGAAGTCATAGATTTGAGAGTTTAGAAAGGCAAAAGCCAGACTCTTCCTGCCTGTCTTCTAGTAATGATCATTCCAGCAAGGCAGTGTCTGTGTCAAAACTGGTCCTAGATTGCAGTTGAAAAAAAAAAAAACAGAATAACAGAAAGAGTTGGAAAGTCTTGGGGTTCTTCTAGTCTAACCCCCTGCCTAGGCAGGAAACCTTATACCACTTTATATAAATGGTTATCCAACATCTTCTTAAAAACATCTAGTGTTGGAGAATTCACAACTTCAACAATAGAAGTTTTTAAGAAGATGTTGGATAACCTTTTGCCCAAAAATGTATTTCATCCAAAAGGATCCAGATGTGATCAACTATCACTTGCTCAAGCATTTTTGCCAGGAAACAGATGTTGTCCATACCCCTACAACTCAGTTATTTAATGAGGTTGGGCTCAATCATTATTACACTTCTCCTCGAGTTACAATGAAGCTATGCTGGGGCTGCTTATGACCCAGATTTGAAGTGCTTATGGTCACCTGCTGCCCCACATGGCTGAAATTCAGGTGCTCAGCAACACAGCGACATGCATGGGCATTTACAGCATCTTACAGCAATGTGGGGATTTTTTTCGATGATTTTGGTGAAAACCATCACTTCTGCTTTTTTTTTTCTGGTTTACCGGTTTAACGTCCATAGTGCACCATGGGTTCACTTAACAACTGAGAGGTTTATGTAACAATCATGGATTTGCTTAATGACCAGTGCAAAAAAAAAACCTTTGTAAAATCAGGTCAGTCACATGACCAATCCATTTTACAACCACTTAAAACTGCAATGGGCAGTCTCCATTACCATCATAAGATGAGGACCACCTATATCCTTTCTATTAGACATAATGAAGTGTCGGGAGCACAAGCCAAGGAAACAGAGCTGGTTGGTTGCATGATATATGTGACCTGATTTGATATAATTGTATTTAAGGTAAAGGTAAAGGTTCCCCTTGCACATATGTGCTAATTGTTCCTGATTCTAGGGGGCAGTGCTCATCTCCGTTTCATAGCCAAAGAGCCAGTGCTGCCAGAAGACGTCTCTGTGGCCATGTGGCTGGCATGAGTAAATGCCAAAGGCACACTGAACGCTGTTACCTTCCCACCAAAGGTGGTTCCTACTTTTCTACTTGCATTTTTTTACATGCTTTCGAACTGCTAGGTTGGCAGAAGCTGGGACAAGTAACGGGAGCTCACTCCATTACACGTTGCTAGGGATTCAAACTGTCGACCTTTGTGATCCCTCATCTATTGCAACATTAACCTCCCACTTGGCTGTGTTTAAATACAGTCTTAAACTATCAGAAAGATTGTCCATTCTTGGTTTAAATTAATTTTGCTGTTGCAGTAAAACACTCCCAAGTTCTTTACAGTAAGAAACTCTGCATGGCTCTCTCAGACTTTTGCTGACGATGCTTTCTTGCTAAGTTGCCTCTTGTGCAGTTCATCGCTGGCCTACAGGTGAAGTCCAGGCATTTGGAGAGTGCAGCATTTTGACCATTCTATCGAGTGACCTTTTTTAATATGCTGGCTGGCTTTGTCTGGCTAGCTATTTGATCTATTTCCCAAAGGTTATTGGGCTTTGCTGTGTAAACACAGGACACTTGGAAAGAACCAAGCTCTGTAAGTTGTACATTTATTGAAAAGGTCATATCACTGTGCGTTATCATACTGCTGCACGCTACATTAACCTGCACAAGCTACAGTGTAGGTGGGAAAGAAAAATAAACCATCTGCAAGCAACAATTGGAGTCAGCATGGCTTTTGGCATCCCTGGGTGTTCAGTGGATATGAGTTGGTTTAAGAAGCGTGTGTTCAAACCATCGGCAATGTTTCTGATTGAGAGTGTGTTGCTTTTTATACATGTATGCGTTAGTTTATAGGGTGCAGGCAAAGATTCACAGCAAGTGCCTATGTGTTCAGTCTTTTCTGTGCTGATTATTGCAATTAGATGGGTGATTTCTCCAAAGTTCTTCTTCAGAAGAAAAAGGTTCTGCCACTATTTTTTACACGGAAAGCTCACATTGAACCCAAGAGATGGAATTTGCTTCTGAAGTCTTTTCTGAATGAACATATGGCAGAGCACATCTGCAGATCAAAGGAGCAATGATTATACAATGAATGAAATGAAATATAAAATGCTTGCACACAGTCTTTAGCCACTTCACCACTAAAGAAGTGCAGAAGCATCATACTGTGAAAAATTCTTTTCCTTTGGAAATCAACTCTAAAGCAAATTCTCTATCATCACATAGAATAAACAACTAGTAGAGGTGGGGGATGACTTAAAAAAAGATAAATCTGGTGTTCTGGCATTTCCATGCAAGCTGTTTTCTTCTAAGGCTGTTTTTTTTTCCCCATATGGTTTCATCAAACCTCACCATGCCAGAAGTCAAAGAAGCACCATATAATGAGCTTCGTAAATTTCCAGCACCTAGAAGAGACAAAATCCATTCACATTGACCTAAAACCTTCCTTCTAATTTCCTGAATGTTTTCTTGCCCCCGAAAGAGATTTCTGTGTTTCTATTCTATTCTCCAAAATGCTTTTGATATTTTTAAGTGTTCTTCTTGCTAGTACTTAGCATTTCCCCTGACAGTGAAGTTAAATTCTTGAGAAATGCTGATATCATTGTTTCAGTTTTAATTGCATGTTATATTTCCTATAATGTTTTCTTTTTGTTAAGTAACATGCCATCTTTCTGCTTCCCCAGCTTCCAGCTTCTTCAGAGGCGTTTCATCAAAATGCCTGTCTCAAAATTTAATAATAATAGTAAAGGAAGGCTTCAGATAGCAATAGCACATAGACTTATATACCGCTTTACAGCTTTACAACCTTCTCTAATCAGTTTACAAATTTGGCATATTGCCCTCAACAATGTGGGTTCTCATTTTACTGACCTTGGAGGAATGGAAGGTGTTTTGTGTTCAATGTATATAGTTGTATTAACTGTGCTAAAGCAAAACTAACCTTTAGATGACCCTAACTGTTTTGTAGGGAAATTTAGAACATTTATATTTGGGCAGGCTTTTTCTAGATCTATGATTGGTTAAGGCCCTATGGCAGGGATGGGTTGCTGCCGGTTTTACTACCGGTTTGCAACCTGTGCATGTCAGGCACACATGCATTCACTCTTCAATGTAAATTGTTCTTTCAGCATGCGCAGAACAATTTACAGTGAACTGCACATGTTCAGTCACTAAAATACAAAATGATGGCAGTGAGGGAACTGGTACAGGGCATGGCAGGCCTGGGTCACTGCTGGTTCTGCGACTGAGGCCTGAATTCCACTACCGGTTTGGCTGAACCGGGCCAAACCAGGAGAAACCCACCTCTGCTCTGTGGGCCTAGAGTATAAATCACAAGCATTTGTCTGCAGTTCCTCAGTTCCATTTTTGAGTCAATAAATGCTGTTGCAGCTATGCTGGTCTGGTTCTTGCCTACTGAAGCCCACTACACAATAGAAGGCTGAGTCAACCTTGAGCCAGCCAGGATCAAACTCCTGGCAGTGAGCAGAGTCATCCTGCAATACTGCATCCTAACCACTGCACCACCAGCAATCAGTGGTCAGTTGGGACAAATGTTGAAAATAGTGTCACACTGATGCAACACAAAAAAACAAAATCCACTCTTGATTGGAACTGACCTAATTTGAATGTCCGGATCAGTCCAGATCTTTGAATCCGTTTGAAATTCCATTGGTATGTAGGCGATTTTTCAAAGAGAATCAATTCAACCAATTGGATTAGATGTAATATGTTCTGGATTACTCTGCAGGAAACTTCCAATTTTCTTTTTAACAGCAGTTTGGATGATATGCATCAGCAACTACCTACATTTATTTGCATAGCTCCTTTGATTTAACTCCCCTGTAACAAAGCCAGAGCGCTCATACCCTGATTGCCACATAGTTGGATGACAATAATGCACTCTGAAGAGGGCAGCCCTTGGAGATGTTGTGGAGTTCCTGCTGATCCAAAGTTGTTGGCCAGCCTTGCTGTAGAAGAGGGTCACTGCTGAAAGCCTTGCACTAATTACTAAAGGCTTCTAGACCAGTGTTTTTCAACCACTGTGCCGCGGCACACTAGTGTGCCGTGACATAGTGTAAGGTGTGCCGTGGGAAAAACACCCAATATACACTCAATATAGGCACAGAGTTAATTTTTTTAAACATTTTCTAATGGTGGTGTGCCTCGTGATTTTTTTCATGAAAAAAGTGTGCCTTTGCACAAAAAAGGTTGAAAAACACTGTTCTAGACTGGAAGTATTGGTTATTATCCTCAGAGTCAAACACCACCCTTGAATCCTTCTGTCCAAGGAAAACATCAGTGGAAGCTATGCTCTGACCATAGGAGATGAGGGACAACTGGAATACATTCTTGGAGGAGGTTCACCATTTGAGAAACTCTTTATTCTTAAAAATGTATAGAGCCCCTCCCCCCCATCAGGTGGTGGACAACTATTCAGTGATGCCACCTAATGATTGGTGTCATGCATCTTGAAGATGGCTTTTCTTCTGTGATATGATTATAATTTGGAGGGTGATCATACTTACAGTAGCAGTGAGGGCTAACCTTTTTGTTGTTGCATGCCAAAAGTGCCCCACAATACCCCGCACATGCTCACATGATCCCCTGCATGCCCCCTGCCCCTGCACGCATGACCCTGCACATGTGCGCATGACCCTCACAAATGCACATCCCCACATGCGTGAGTGCACGTCTTTTGCAGGCGCCCGCCCCCTGAACATGCACGGCAGAGACCCGAAAACCAGCTGGCTGGTGGGAGGCGAGCGTGCATCCGCAGTGGAGCTGAGCTGGGGCAATGGCTTGTGTGCCAAAAGAGAGGGCGCTGCATGTCACCTGTGGCACACGTGCCTAGGTTCACCATCACGGGTATATAGATATAGAATATAGAGATAATATTCTTGATATTATTCCCTAAGTAAATAAAAAGCAGCTATTGGGAGTAAATAAACTGATCCTCCTCAGTAGGTGAAACCTCATAGCTGCCTGTAGGAAACTATGAGTCTTTCTTGCCCAAATCCTCTCTCCTCCCTCTTTAACCTTTGAAGTCCTTCCCATGGACCTTTGCTCAAAGCAAAGTTTGGAGTTCAGAGGGAGATGTAATCTTTCTAAGCCACTGACTCACAAAGGGATAACCAAGGCAAAGATGGGAAGTTGACTAGATTATCCAAATCCCATCTAAGTCACAGAATATTAACATTCAATATCTGTAGTTTGTTTAATGTTTGGCATTTGCAAAAAAAAAAAAAAAGAGAGAAGTATTTGCACAGATCATTAGCATCCCCAGTTCAGAAGATAATAGTCTCTGATATCCGTTCACATTTTTAAGGATGCAACTTAAATGAAAAATAGACTTGCTTTTGGTCTAATAAGCCTAAAGTCGCTGTAGGCGGTCTCAAAATATCTTACAGATGACTACATTAGCTTCTATTTCTCTCTGTGTTTCTTTCTCTCTCAAGACTACAGTATATGTTTGTGTATTTAGGCAACATTTTTACACAAGCACTGATAATATTTATACATTGGGCTGGAGCAGTTTTCATTTAAAAAAAACAAGCTGCATCTGAAAGTTGCATTTACATAGGAACCTGTTGTATTCCAAGCACTTTGCATGATTTTCCATATTGTGCTAATACATAATGCAATAGGGCTGCTGTTTTTTGCAACCAAACTTACTACAATGCCTAAAGGCTATCAATAAATAAACCATGATTTGTTCAAAACCAGTTAATCATACACTCTGAAACCATAATTTAGTCTTCAATTACTGACCAACTGTGGTCCAGCAAGATATATGGACGGAACAAGTTGTGCATTTATTGTTTTATGGCAAAAACCTGATACGTTTTTGATCCCAGCTATATTTCTAGCGAATCCCAGAGATACAACATGCAAAAATGGCTTAGAAACAAAGGAAAAACGACCAGGAACTGAATAAACTGGGTATGATTACTGTATTTGTCTGCAAAACTGACCCTGCTTACTCATTAGACTGGGTTTTGTGCAGGGAGTTGAAACTATTTCATGAACCCAGAAATGTCTTGTGTTAAAATGTAGTCTGGTGTTGTGGTTTAAGAGAGATTCCTTCCAGATGGCAGACAGAAGAACTTGGAACGTCTGAAAGCAGAGTTGGGCTTCACATATAACCAGTTCGCCTAGTGAAGAACCAAAAATGTGAGCACGTGGCTTCAAACACATAGCCATTTCCTGCATGTGGCTTCCAGCACAACTTTTTGGGCAGCCGCAGTGAGTAGAGAGAGCAAAGCACAGAAATCAGGTGGGCTGCCTGGGTGGGACGAGCGAGCCAGAGAGTGAGATATATAGGGCTGGATAGTGTTGGGATGGGTGGGAGCACCCCGTCGGTGGTCGGAATTACCGGCTCACCCAAACCAGTCTGAACTGGCAGCAGCCCACCTCTGTCTGAAAGGCAAGAATAGCAATAGCAATAGCAGTTAGACTTATATACCGCTTCATAGGGCTTTCAGCCCTCTCTAAGCGGTTTACAGAGTCAGCATATTGCCCCCAACAACAATCCGGGTCCTCATTTTACCCACCTCGGAAGGATGGAAGGCTGAGTCAACCCTGAGCCAGTGAGATTCGAACAGCCGAACTGCAGAACTGCAGTCAGCTGAAGTAGCCTGCAGTGCTACATTTAACCACTGCACAACCTAGGCTCTTCTAGAAGAAGGAATAGCCGGACAATCCCAAGCAATTCAGAGAGTAGATCTATCATTCTGCAAATAATTAATCTGACAAGACTTCTGCCTGTAGATGAACAACGCTAGAGAAACTACTCAGAAGCAGCTCCACACATTATTCTTGGCTTTTGGACCTTGCTTTTTTTTTCATTTATAGGATTTCAAGGTAAGAAAAAATAGTTAAATACCATAATAAGCCCTATTACAATTTTAACATAGTGGGTATTTTCAATTAAAGGGGGAGGAATAACTGTCTCTTGCAAATCAAGAAAAAAGAAAGCAGGAACCACTCCACATGCAATCATTTCATTTCCCACAATTTATCCACCCACCACAGTGCTCTGTGTTTAGTGTCTCCCCCACCCAAACAAAACCCCATTCAATACAGCTCTCAGCAACTGAAGATGCACCTCAAAGTCATGGCCCATGAGCCACCTGTGGTTCGCCAAGTAATTTTCTGTTGCTAAAACCACACTTAGAGGAAAGCCACACGGGCATGAATCTCTCACTAACAAAGGTCCACTCAAAAGAAGGCAGTCATGCTCCATGACTATAACAGAGGATAAAACAAGTGAGACAAGAGATAACTGCTAAAAATCACATCTCTGACCAAGGTCAGCAATCTCCTATCATATTGCTGACAGTCCTTTTCCTGCTATGTCCTTAATGAGTGGAGGCACTTTCTCAAGTTCTGGGCTGTAGTGAAGCCAATATCCTCCTTTTACCTCCCTCCATTTATCCATCAGTCTATTATTGTAGTTGCTGAGATTTTCAGAGACTGTGGCATTAACCAGGCTCATTGCAGGCGGAGAGAGAGAGTAGTTTCCTGCCTAGCAGTGGTGGGTTTCAAAAATTGTTCGAACCTACTCTGTGGGTGTGGCCGCCTTTGTGGGAGTGGCTTGCCACCCATGTGACCTGATGGGAGTGGCTTGCTGCCCATGTGACCGGATAAGAAGATGCCGACGACACTTGTCAGAACCACCTTAAATTACCTCACACACAGCACTGGCATGCATAAGAATATGATGTAAACTTGTTTTTTAAAAGGCATCTTTGGTTTGCGTTAAAACAACTTCACCACACGCAATGTTCAGATTGCACTACAAACGCAGTAGTCATCCTTACCTTTCACAGAGGCACTGAGTTTTATAAATATGAGCATGATAGTGTAGAATAATCATATCCAAGGACCAGTGGTGGGTTCCAAAAAATTTGGAAACTCTTCAGTAGGTGTGGCCTGCTTTCCGGGTCCACTGGTGGAACCTCTTCTAACCGGTTCGGTAGATTTGGTAGATTCGGTTCTACCGAATAGGTGCGAACTGGTAGGAACCCACCTCTGCTGCCCATGCATGAGAGACACCAATGTGGTGTCTGAGTCCTGGTCTTCTCCACTTTTCTGTTCCCTTTTCTATTACTACAATTTATACTTGCTACTTAGATCTGCTTCAGGAATTGCTTCAGTTGGCCTGTTAGACCAGTCCTGCTCCCTCATACCAGAGGTGTACTTGTACTTGTACTTGACGCCTCTTCACCCATCGTGGGTATAGGCGACTTCCATGGAAATTTGGCGCCACTGTTTTCGGTCCTGGGCTAGGGTTGTCAGGTGGTGCAGCCAGTCGCTATTATATGATTTTCGGCTAAGATTGAATGGGCGCATGACTATATCTTCGGCTTTCCATTTGAAGTGACGCAGCAGTAACCCAGAAGTGGGTTACTGCTGGTTCGGCCCAGTTCAGCCAAACTGGTAGTGGAATTCAGGCCTGAGTCACAGAATTTGGCAGCAACCCAGGCGTGACATCCACCCACCCCAGAACAGGTTCCTTCACCAACCCCGATGTCGCTGCCATATTGGACTTTAGTGACTTCACATGAACAGTTCACTGTAAATTGTTCTGCACTTACGCACAGAACAACTTACATTGAAGAGTGGATGTGTGCATGTTGCACACAGGTTGCAAACTGGTAGTACTGTGTTTCCATGAAAATAAGACATGCCTGATAGTATGTCCAATCAGGTTTTTCAGGCCTTGCACCATAATAAGCCCTTCCCTGAAAATAAGCCCACCCCCAACTATTTGAGTGCATGTGCAACTGGTCTCCACCATTACTACTGTACCACCTATCAGTACAGCTTGCAGGGCAAAAAGAGGCAGGTGAAGCAAAGCAAAAAACAGTGGCAGATGAAGCAAAGTGCTTCCACCCCTCCCCGCCCTCCCCTCCTGTGCAAAAAGAGCCCGCTGCAAACATGGTAAAACTGGCAGCAACCCACCCCTGCCTCATACATTGATGGAGGACAATGGCGGGATCCATGAACCAAGTTAGCTGGATTTTCAGCATTTCTACCTAATAGAGTGTCATATCCTTCTGAGATTGCTTGAAACCTTTTGATCTTTATGAGTTCAGCAATCTCTTTTGTGCTGTACTTAGGGGCAGGGCTAACAATTTTGCTCTCCCCTAACCACAGCACAAAACAGATTGCCTGAGACCTTTTGATCTTTATGAATTCAGCAATCTCAGAAGGTCTCAACTGATACAATGAGTTTTAAACACATAAGACTTGTTAATTGATGAGGTACTTGTAATCAGTCTCACAAGTAACCTCCATCTGCATAACCAACCCCTCTTCACCTCTTCTTTCCACCTATACTTCATTGAAATTTAAATCTTGTATCCGTCTAGCCACTCCATACATCTGATGAAATGAGCTGCTTCTCACAATAGCATATGATTTTTAATAAAAGTTGTTATTACCA
Source organism: Thamnophis sirtalis (assembly GCF_051295495.1). NCBI lineage: Eukaryota > Metazoa > Chordata > Lepidosauria > Squamata > Natricidae > Thamnophis > Thamnophis sirtalis. The sequence goes on along the minus strand of NW_028261381.1, from coordinate 159,004,776 downwards.
GGTCCTACCAGACTCCTTCTGATTAAATGAGATTGAGAGTTTGGGGTTATTACTTTAATCTGCATAGACTGGTTCTGGGTTATCTAAAGATAATGATTTGTCTTGAGCCCCCTTCAAAAATGCATTCCGTGTTGAATGTAGGGAACCAACCTCTTTACGTCATGTAAAAAAATGATAAATAAATCAGTTTATAATGTTAGATTAACTTTTATTTTTTAAAATATCATTTTACTATTTCTGTTAACTCATTCTAAATTAGGGGAAAGTAGCAATATCAATATCACTTAGACTTATATACCGCCCTCTTAAGCAGTTTACAGAGTCAGCATATTGCCCCCCACAATGTGGGTCCTCTTTTTACTGACCTCGGAAGGATGGAAGCCTCAGTCAACCCTGAGCCAGTGAAAGTCAGTCTGCCAAATTGCAGGCAGCCGGCAGTCAGCAGAAATAGTCTGCAGTACTGCATTCTTTTTTTAAAAAAAATGTTTTGTTTGTACAAACATAACATCTTTGCAACACTTTATACTTCTTTTACATATCCATTGTCTTTCCTTTATCTGTACATGTGAATCTTATATAACTATCTATCTATCTATCTATCTATCTATCTATCTATCTATCTATCTATCTATCTATCTATCTATCTACATACATATTTTATTTCATATATCTTTTTATCAGTTCTATATATAACAACTTTTATATACTTTTAAATCATCTTATATCATTTTATTTCCTACTATTATTATCTACAGTCTATTTTGTATTTCCACCTTTTATTCATTTTCCAGTTTTGTAAATGTTTTTTTTTCTTTATCTTTCTTTTTTTTCTTTATTGCTTTCCTACTTTTTTCCCCTCTAGCCAATTATACCATAAGTCCCATACTGAGTAATAATCGGATTCGTCTTTATCTTTTAGTTCTAACCACTGTGCCATTGCGGCTCTTGAATAAAGTCTCAGAAGCTCAACTTCTGGCAACTTCAACTTCATTAGTGTAACTTTTATGGTAGCCATAGCATGTGCTATTATCTTTCTTCCAGAACATTTCTTTGTTCCATAATTTCAACTGTGAAACTGTAACCATCCTAGACCAAGCCAAGTTCAAAAACTAGAGAATTTCTAGAAGCCTGGCATAAATTAGCCATCCATAAACACATAGACATAAACAATAGCTACATACTGTTGAAAAGAGATAATCAACATGCCAAACAGAGAAAAACATCTCTCCACAAGCAAGCAATATCTAGATTATTATAGATTAATTCCAAGATTAATATCAGACGAACAATCAAGAAGAAAACAATGTTCCAATCAAGAACTTCCAAATAAGCTAACAGTAAACAGCCCAACCAAAGAACTTCCAAGACCACTCCCACCAACATTGTCAGGGCAAGCCACTAGAATATAAACCGAGAGCAAACCCCATTCCTTACTAGCACTAATGATGTTACCTAGTTTGGTAATGAAATGTCTGCAAGAAAAAAAAAACATAAACTCAGAGAGCACCAAGGATGCTCTCATTCCAGAATATTCCCCCCTAACTTTTCAGACTAGCCTACAGGTCTGGGATCCCCTGGTAGTTTCCCATCCAACAGTTAAGCATATCTGACCCTGGCCATTTCTGAGATCAATTAATGAAGTCTGCCTAGATATTGATACCTAGTTCAGTGGTACTTTAAACAAGCTAACCAAGAAAAAACTGACGCCTTGCAAAGGAGAAAAGCAGAGTTCACCATTTGGCATCTCTCCTGCATCTGTTTGAAATATGATATGTTCTTTCCTAATAAAATATAAGGCTTCAGGTGTGATGCTTTGCTAATATCCAGGCACTATTCTTAAAACAGTCCTGAAGAAATCTTGGGTTTGTTCTGATAAACTGCTTGTTTTTTAGCCTCAGAGGGAATTATGACTATTTTATTTGGCAAAACCACATTCCTCAAAAGCAGCATCTTTAGCAACCTTCCTTTGTGTGCTATCAAACTACCAGGAGAGTTGTTTCAAGCCAGGCTGGTGAATTATTTAATGCCTATGTTTTACTAAATTAAAATGGAATTGCAACTTATGAGAAAGAGAGAAAAGCTTTTAGACTGAAGCTGATATTGCCAAGCTCTTCAAGAAATGCACCCTGGAGCCGAAAGATTTGCTCAGTTTCAAGACATATTGCAGTATTTCTAAGAAAAATACCTAGGAATGTTTACAATCTCAGTACTCTGGACTTTGCCAAATTGCCGTGTTGACTTCATAGTTCTCTTCCAGACCAGGCCTTTAGCCAACCCCTTTAATCTTCATTCTCAAACCACATTGGGATTTGCAATATTCCTGTAATTCTATCTGTGCCTGTCTATCTGGCCTGTGTCAGGCCTGCAGCCATCTTTTCTTTGGCCTGCCATTACTTTCTATTATTCTACTATGCATTTTCTACTATGGGAAAATGGCAAGGGGGGATTGTAGGGCTTGATATGCAATGTAGCCATAACAAAATTATTTCTAGAAAGCCAAAGTCATCCTTTGTCTTTGCACCTCTGCACCTGACCAGAACTGGATGGGTGGAACTGTCAGCATGGCAGTGGGAGATTGGACCATGTGATGGACTTGTGGGTGTGAGGGAAAGATCTTGAACTTTCAACTAGTGGGGAAAACCAGGAAGCTTTCAGATTCGGATTTTCCCAGATATGCCAACATGGCTCTCTTAATAAATTGAAACTTTTAGCAATACTTTGTCTTGGACTCAGATTTACTTTTGGATGCTACTTGGAACCTGACAGTCTGCCTTGAAGGGCTGGTATGAATCTCAGTGTCTCATTGTAGTGAAGTAGAATAACAGAATCCTGAAAGCCTATCCAGGTTTACTCCTGTCCTACCTTATATTAAACAAAGTTAAGGTGAGGTTTATTTATTAAACCTATTGCATATCATACATGAACTAGCAGTATATATTAACATTTCACCTAGGTTACTAAAGCACAATAAAATATGCTTAAAAGATCTATGCTCAAATATCAATGTCTAGGCCATCTAACCATTGAAGTGCAGCTTCATTCATATTTTTTAAAAATCAGATACTAGACCTGTATATACTCAGCTTATAGCCAGCCACAATGTGATATCTTGTTTGATGTACTCTGCAGTCATACTCAAGGAAGGAGGCTATGTCCCATTTATATAGATAATTCAGTCTCACACATCTCTCTTTCCCAGGCCTTTGCAATGTCTTCTGCAAGACCTCCATTATGACTTGTTTCTTTCTTCCCCAAGGCAGATCTGAAGCCCGCTTGAAGGCTGTGGGAATTGGGAAAGGTTAGAACAGAAGACAAACTGGACAGTGAATATGATAGCATTCCAGGGGTGGGATTCAGCTGGTTCAGATCAGTTTGGGTGAACCAGATGGTAATGTTACATTTGGTTCACTGAACTAGTAGTTGCAAGGACTGGCTGGCCCCACCCATCTCACCCTGGCCCTCTCAGGAGTCTCCACGTGGCCCGTTTTGAATGCCAGGTAAGTGCAGGGCCTGCGCAGAGACTCAGGGAATGTGAAAAATGAGTCTCCCGGAGGTACTGGAAGTCCGGAAACAGACTCATTTCTGGTCTCTGGAGGGTCTCCGGAGGGCCTCCGGGGCCCGGGAGAAGCCATTTTCACCCTCCCAGAGGCTCGAGGAAAACCGCACCCAGCAACCGGGCAGAGAACTAGTTGCTAAAAAATTTCAATCCCACCCGTGCAGCATTCCACAAATATCTGAAAAGGAAATCCAAAAGAAAATGAAAAAGAATATTATACAATGAAGATCAGAGAATTAACAGATTTAAGTTGCAGGAAAATGGATTTCAATTGTATGTCAGGAAAAAAATCCCTAACAGTAAAGCCAGTTTGACATTAACCCCAAAGATTTAAATAAATGATGATCTCCTTTTGTTAGATATGGTCACTAAGAAGCTAAGCAGCCATTTGTCAAGGAAGATTTATTATGAATTCCTGAAAAACAGGGAGATGGACTTCATGGTGATACGATGATGATTTAATGTAAGATCAATGCATGCTACTATTATTTTTATTTTATTACAAAAATCCATCATGTGAGATGGATTTTTTACTTCTGACTACTTTATATCAGTGAAGCTAATGGTTATTTTACTGTGTTTTAAATACAGTATTTCTTATTGTCTAATTTTTGCCGTGAGCTTGGTGTTGTTGTTGTTGTTGTTGTTGGCAAAGCAAGATACCAATGCATAACTACACATTTAATAATTGATTTAGTCAGCTGTTACATTGTGTCCATGGGTGGTATTTAATTATCTTCCCTACCAGTTTGAAAATGTGAGTGCGCATGCACTGCTTCCTTTGCTCACACCTGCCACCTTCACGCACGCACTTAGCGGTCCGCGCATGTGTTTTTGGCGAAAGAAAGGTCCTAAATGAGATGCCATAGAACTGGGGTGGTGGGCAGGGCCACCAGCAATTTCCACTACTAGTTCAGGTGAACCGGTCCAAACTGGTAGAATACCACCTCTGGTTGTGTCCTTTATTGGAAATGAGATCTCAAAACTGTGCAATAGTGTTAAGGTAATAGCTAAAATACAGGTACCTATTTTAGCAGGGAAATGATTTAAAGTATTGGCTGTTGTGCTTAAAAACACAGGTATTCAGATTTGGTAGTGTAAAGGTCTTTCTGTTCAGGTTTTTGCAATCGATGCCCCCCTGAAGGTGTTACAGACAATGAACCTACCCAGAGAACTCCTTCTTCCATATAACTGCTGATTGATCTTATATAGGTCATGGTATAACCAACATGACCTCAGGTTTTGTATTTTCTCATATTTAAACATTGTTTTGCAAATTTAAACTAAAAAAACCCTCCTCAATTCTAATATATAAAGTCCTTTCAGTCTTCACAACTCAGCATGCATTAGATTCTCAGTTTTTCTGGAACATTTGGACATCCATTCAAAGAAGTGTCGAATTTTGTGGCTGTTGTGTTTTTTTCCCCTTCCTTCCTTCCTTCCTTCCTTCCTTCCTTCCTTCCTTCCTTCCTTCCTTCCCTCCCTCCCTCCCTCCCTCCCATATAATAATGTGAACTCCCTGCAGAAGTCTACGCTGATGGAGGCTGTTCCATTTTATCTATCAGAAGTCTTCTTCACCAGAGATGAAATGTCAAAGTGAATTGAAACCTGTTGGAAGCAGTTGCCTTCCATTTCTTCAAACTCATTTATCAAATCCCCTGCAAACAATAATATTGTTTCAAATGGACAAATATAGAATGCAGAACATGAAATAACAGGGTTGGAATCAGGTGGTATTCAGCTGGTTCGGACCGGTTCACCTGAATTGGTAGTGGTGAACTGCAGGTGGGCCTGCCCCCTTCCACCCCCTCCCACCCCCACCTGCGCCTGCTCCAAAACATCCTATGTAGTCTCATTTTTTATGACGCCGCATGTATACATGCCACACTCACGAGCAAAGCACATGTGGAGAAGGCCACATGCATGAGCAAAAGGCGCACACATACTGCAAGTGTGTGCTCACACACAGTGTACTGGTGATAAGCCTAAGTGAATCCCACCGCTGGTTGGAAGGCACCTTGGACATCTTCTAGTCCAATCTCCAATATTTTGCAGAGGTTACATGGTAATTATCTGCAGACTACAGAGACATTTTGTTGAAGAAGAACAGGCATGGGTGCTTGCAATCTCTCCCTTGTAGCAAGCTGTTCCTCTCCTTGGTCTGTAAAGTTATAAAAAAAAAACAGACTGGCCAATTCACTACTGGATAAGTCTCCATGGCCAATTCGCCATGAGACAACTCGTTGCAGAACAATTTAACAATTCTATTTAATTGTTTAAAATAAATTAAAAATATTTTAATTTTTGCCATTCACATTTTATTCTGTCCCTCCTTTTGCATCCTTTCTTTAATGATTCTATTCCACCATTTATTTGATATTAGTGTAACTCTCGTCCTGCAGCAAGCTGCCCTGCGGTTGAGTTGTCCATGGCAAGTTGGCCATGGTGAATTGTCACAGACCCTCTGGGAGGGGAAAAGAACTTTAAAAAAAACATGGTAGGTGCGACTGCATGACCCAATCCCAATTTTTTAAAACATGTGCACAATGCCCCACAATATTAAAAAGTGTCAACCATTCAATGACAGCTATGTTTTATTTTTACTATTTTTTAAAACTTTCCCTGCAGATAGTCTTATCTGGAAGCAACTTGAATAGGAAGAAACATAAAAAAAAAAAATTCCTGCTCTTCTTCAGCCATTCTTGGAAAGTGTGTTGCCTAGGTAGATATTTTGGTCTGTCTTCATTTTTGAACCTTTGAAGATTCTCAAGCCAGTTTCCTTTTCAAAAGTACTAATTAGTCACTTTTTTCTTACTTCACCTTGAGTTGCTCCTTCAAGCATAGGTATGTCCTATTTCTTGGTGTCAGTCAGTTTATGTGTTTCCCTATATTAGTGGTGGGATTCATTTTTTTTATTACCGGTTCTGTGGGCTTGGCTTGGTGGGCATGGCTTGGTGGGCATGGCTTGGTGGGCATGGCAGGGGAAGGATACTGCAAAATCCCCATTCCCTCCTGATCAGCTGGGAATTGAGAGGCAGAGAATGGATGCGGGCGGGGCCAGTCAGAGGTGGTATTTATCGGTTCTTTGAACTACTCAAAATTTCTACTACCGCTTCTCCAGAACTGGTCAGAACCTGCTGAATACTACCTCTGCCTTATATGCATATTTATGGATATAAGCAAAAGTAACATGCATGCTTATGAATGAAGATCTGTCCTTCTTTTTCCCAAGCAGAGCACCATGTTTACAGGTTTTCTAGCTCAGGGCTCAGTGACCCATTATCCTGATGGCAGACATCAAATACCTGTGGGAGAGACACCACATTTTATTGTTCGAATTTTGCTTAGGATTATTCTTTCGTCGTTTTCTCCAGCCATTTCCTCCTGACAGACCCATTAATTTGTTGGATGTGCATTTCATATTTCCCCAGGTTGTCTTTTATCTCTTAAGTGTGGACTTTTATGTGACTAGATGCTGCTAAATCCCATTCATAGTTATATGAGTCATAATTTGTTATTACCAGTTGCTATGAAAAGGGAATTGTTGTTTGAAGGTGAGAGAAAGCAATAGTTCTTGTGATGGAAAGTAGGAAGGAGTTGGAGTCCCAGGTGGTTGGGAAGCATTCCAGAAGAGTAAAAGGCAACCCAGCCAAGATGTTACATATGAGAGAAAGAGGGTGAAGACAGCCCTTACCTAATAGTTCCCAGAGCATATTGAAGATACTGATAAAGTGTTAATACCACTTTATAATGCCTTGGTAAGGCCACACTTGGAATACTGCATCCAGTTTTGGTCACCATGATGTAAAAAAGATGTTGAGACTCTAGAAATAGTACATATCCTTGTGATTCATGAACAGATCCAGACTGGCAGTTGTGGCAATGAGTAAAGTTTCTATGACATCTGAGAAAGAATTTTAGAGAGACAGAAGAGCAACGAAGATGATTAGGGGACTGGAGGCTAAAACATATGAAGAATGGTTGCAGAAACTGGGTATGTCTAGTTTAATGAAGAGAAGGACTAGGGGAGACCTGATATAGCGTTCCAATATCTCAGGGGCTGCCACAAAGAAGAGGGAGTCAAGCTATTCTCCAAAGCACCTGAGAGTAGGACAACAAGCAATAGGTGGAAATTAATCAAGGAGAGAAGCAACCTAGAACTAAGGAGAAATTTCCTGACAGTTAGAACAATTAATCAATGAAACAATTTGCCTCCAGAGGTTGTGAATGTTCCAACACTGGAAATGTTTAAGATGATGTTGGACAAGCATTTGTCTGAAATTGTGTAGAGTTTCCTGCCTAAGCTGCGGGTTGGATTAGAAGGCCACCAAGGTCCCTTCCAATTCTGTTATTCTAATCAAGGAGAATCTTTGGTCTGGCAAGATTTTTTTCCATGCATGTGAAAACAACAAAGGATTTCGCCTGGAAGTATCACAATATGCCCCAAAGGTGCTTTTCCCCCCTCTTTTTTCTATGAGATAACTGGGCTTTCTGGTTTTTCTTTTTCTTTTCTTTCTTTTCTTTTCTTTTTCTTTTTGAAGATGCCTCACTTCTCATTGAAGAAGCTTCTTCAGTTCTGACTGGATGGTGGGAAATGGAAGGATTTATACGCCTTGCAGCCAGCTGACATTTACATTCTTTTAGCGGGTTGTTAAGGTCACCTGGAGGTTTATCTGTGTCATCACAGTCACCTAAATATGCAAATAGGTGTGGAGTCTTCTTGGAACTGCTGAAAGGACTGTGTTATAGCTTGGAGATAGATGGTGTGATATCCCTCCCCCTTGGTTGAGAGAGGGATGTTCAATTTTGACAAAGATTGACATAGTATACTCTTGTGTTTGAAGAGTGCATGTATGTTATGTTGGCTGAAGATCCTCCTAAGCTTTTCTTATATGCCACACGACACCGAAGAGCACTCTCTACAGGAGAGTTGCTCCTGTAGGGTCTCTTTTGAGATTTGATGAAGATCCACTATCACAATGTGCCATTCTTGGGTTTGGGACTGATAGTTCTCTCCTTTATCAGTGGCCCCTAGTAGAATGTTCTTGAAAACAACAGTACCACCACCAGTGGCCTGTCATCTCTATCTGTGGTTTGGGTAAGAAGAGTCACACCTTAATAATGAAGATCTGAGAAGATGTGGGTGGGATGTTTCCCTTAAGCATGATGCTGGCAGAAGGTACCATGCAAAGATGCTTCCAAACAGTGAGAGATCAAACTAGTTGTCCCCCCCGGAGTGGGAAGAAGGCAGGAATCCCTTTGCTGTCTGCTTCTTCTTTTAGTTTGTGTCTCTGGGGCCATCATCTCATAATATAAGAAGGAACTATTGTGTGACATTAGCACCCCACCCCGTCCTAGAAGAATGAAATATTCTGGGAAATATTAAAAAAGCAGAATATTATATTTTCCTGGATGAGAAAAGGAGAAACATGTTTTTAAAAGACAAAGCAGCTCCCTACAGTGCCCTGCAGCTCCCTCCTCTCCCATTCAGCTCCAGGGTGATGGGATTAATACATGGCCCTCAGGACATTATAGAATTAATCCTCTACCCATGTCACCACATGGCACCTGGGAAGATTACAGTACTCAGCTCAACCAAGCCTGGGATATAGGCAGCCTACAAAGTTAGCTAAGACCCCCGTTCCCTGGGAGTGACAGCCAATGGGATACATTTCTTACATTGGAACAGGAAACTCTAAGACAGAGCTCAACAGAGGGTCTCCCTCCCTCCCTCCCTCCCTCCCTCCCCCCATCTCTTTCTTTTTCATTGATATGTACAATAACCATACATCCTATATTATAAAGGACTATTTTTCCAGAAAACTATCCTTTAGATTTATTTATTTTTCCAAACCTCACTTTTGTTCTTTATTTTGTGCATTTAATTTTCATAAAAAATTAAATTCTCATTTTTAAATACATTTACATTTTAAATACATCTTGGTTTCTCTGTTGGATTTTTCTTTGTAGACCAAAACTTGTGTGTGATATATACGGACAAACATTTTTTCTTTGTTGATAAACCTCCTTCAGATTTATCACTTTATCAGAATCTCCTTTATTTTTTCAAAAAAAAAAAAAAAAAAACATGGTCCTGGTATGAATATAGGAACTACAAAGATCAGTTGGAAGTGGGAGAAACTTCAAAAGTAATTTACGGAATTCCCTGCATGGATTTTCTCTACAACTATGTGGGACAGATGGGGAGGAAGCTAACCATGAGATTGGAAGAACACGAGCGACTGGTTAGACAAAAAGACTTAAACTCATTGGAAGCCTCACATTGCAATGACGAAGGACATCCATTCAATTTTGAAGTTACTACAATTGTTGGCTAAGCCAGGGAAAAAATACCCAGAGAAATCCTTAGGAAATGGACCCCGTGTCATAGATTCACAGTCAATAGGAGTGCTGATTTATTTGTTTGCTTATTTGTTTGTTTGCTAGTCAAACATGTACAAGATAACAAGTATAGGTATGAACATAAACATGAACAAATGAAGTAAATACAGGTAAATGGGGACAGTTAGATGGGGTCGGTAGGCATGCTGGTGCATTTATGCATGCCTCCTTAATGGAACTCTTAAGAATGGGATGAGGAGGTCCACGGTAGACAGTTTGAGGTTGAAGCTGTGAGGGTTTGAGGCTGTAACAACGGAGTCGGGTAGAGCATTCCAGGCATTGACCACTCTGTTGCTGAAGTCATATTTTCTGCAATTGAGTTTGAAGCGGTTTACCTTGAGTTTGTATCGATCGTTTGCCCATGTATTATTGTGGTTGAAATTGAAGAAGTCATTGACAGGCAAGACATTGTAGTGGACAATTTTGTGTACTATGCTTAGATCCAGATTGTCCAGATTTACCACTAGCCTCTCAGGTACTTAGGAGCTGGGGGTGTGGCAGCACAAGGAAACAACAATTAATGACTTAATAGCCAGCCATCAATACCCTAATTAACAACTAAAAGCTATACACAACCAGGAACCACATAAATACAATGTGTAGGACAGTTCAATGCACATATTCAGGAGAGAGAGAAGTAAACTGATGATAGGCTGCAGCACAAGCCCAAAAGCTTGAAAGAATAAATGTTTGTTCCTGGTGAGGGACTCAAATTGGATCCTGCAACATTATCCTGGAACACATATATTTGCCTTCATTTGTGATTTAGAAACTTGTCAACATACTAGCTTTGGCTAGAATATTGTATTCTTATGCCTTCTGTTGCGATTGGATTTTCGGTCCTCAACATCCCTCCACCCCACAAGGCTGGAATTAAGCTGTTCAGATGGTTGGCAAGATTTTAATGGATTTTTTCCCCCGGTTCCTAATCATTTTTATATTTTAGTCCTCCCTTTAAAATGTCATATTTAGCCCCTTATCTGTCTACCTCGAGAAAATGTGCTTCAAATAACAATGATGGAAATTTATTTGTGCTGCTAGATACATAGCCTCGAGTGTTGCCAATTAAAACGTAATTTGGATTATTGCATACACCCATAGAGAGAACAGCTCTATTCATTCCTTGCCCTTTTTAGAAATAACAGCATCTCAGGTCACCTTGAGAAGAAAAGATATGCATGGTTGTATTTAGAACCGAGCATGATTTTCAGAGGTGGGGAATCAATTGTTACTGTATTCTTGATTGCAATAAAGAGGAACCTTCTGATAAATTTCCATGAATATGCATAGGTTGATGATTGGCTGATCCACAAGAGAGTATTTCTTTTTGAAAAAAGGTGCTAATAAAAGCTGCATTCACAGACTGAGGCGATTTTTAAGTTTTCCCACAAGGAAAGAATGAAGTTCTCTGCCTTCTTGCTCTTATACAATTATCTGACATCTGATTGTCTTGCTCTCTCAGATGTCAAACCCACACCTGGGTTGTATCACTACAAGGTGCAAATGGGGCTGATAATGTGTGAATGTTTCTCCATGGAGGGGGAAAAACTGATCATAGAATCAGAAAGTCAAGAGGTACCTGAGAGGTCATTTAATCCAAACCTTTGCTCAGTACAGGATCTATAAAGCATTCCAAAGAGCTGGACATCTAATGATGGGGAACATGTCTGTTTATGAGGCAACTTACCCTATTGATTGACAGATCTTGCTATCAGGAAATTAATAATATTTAGTTTGAATTTTCAGTCCCCAAAGCGCTTTTATTTTAAAGGCAACTGGTTTTTCTGGTTTTTCTTTAAGATGCTTCACTTGTCATCCAAGAAGCTTCTTCAGTTCTAACTAACTGGTGGTGAATGGAAAGGCTTCTCTGAGGTTCCAACACATTGATCCTGATAGCCACAGTAAGAGATCAGATAGGTCATTTCCTTTCTGTGTATGAGAACCTTTTTTGTTACATGAAGACTGTTATTATATCTCCCCTCAGCCTTATCTTCTACAGGCTAAATATATTCGGTTCCCTGAACTATTCATCACAAGGTGTACTTTTCGGTCCCCTCACCACCTTAGTAGCCTTCTTCTGAATTGGCTCCAATGTCCTTTTTAGAACATAGAGAGCAAAACTAGCCATAATATTCCAAGTAGGGCCAAATGGAACAAGGAAACCTGCCCCCATCACCATCAGATCAGAAGTCTGATATAAAAATCATGTCAAAAATGTAAAATCTCCAAGTCAGTGTTGATTCCTAATGATTGGCTCATCTGCCAGCAATGGTTTATTCCCAGCCATTTTATGGCTTTTCAGTCTAACTCATAGTCTTGGTTTTCCTCAGGAGTCTTTCATCCAAGTGGTAACAAGATTTAGTCCTGATGAAATTTGAGAGATTAGTCAAAACTCTGTATGGGCTGGGAAAGGCCAGAGGAAAATCTATATCAGTATCTAACCATATCTGATTTTCAGCATTATAATAAACACGTATTTAAAAACTCACACAAAACATTCTTGAGCAAGCTATCCAAGGTGTTAGCTGATCAGTCTGAATATCCATATTTAATTATTCAGAGCTTATTGATGCTTGAAATTTCTCCATTGGTTGAAATTGTTAAAACTTCAACTAATGTCATATATAGGTGACAACTGAAGATGTCACCTAGATATGATTTGAAGAAGAGACAAAAATACCAATTTTGTTGTTAAAAATTGTAGAGTACTCACTGGATTGGAGGTGTAAATGACAATCTGTCAATTCTGCATATAATAAATGGGTGTACCAAGGGGGGGAAACCAAATTGCATTAATATTGTTTTGTTTATAACATGCAGTGAATATATTTTTATGAAGGACTATTTAATTCCAAGCTTTGTGCAATGCCACAGTTCAGGTTTACTATTTGTGACAGAGAGAATCTTTTTAAGACTTTCAGTTAGTGACTACAGGTTTATAAATTGGATATATAGGAATCAGTCAAAAGATTAAATGTGGCAATCAGTATAAAAGCAGAAAAGAGCATGAGAGGAAAGAGTAAGCTTCATTCTCACTGACTCCTGCTTTTGTCTAATCTGCTCATGACATCCTTAGCAGCAGCATTTATATTTTAAGAAAAACAAATCCACCCAGGGAAGGAAGCATGATCTTCAGGACTGCATATCCTTTGTGATTCATGAACAGATCCAGATTGGCAGTTGTGGCAAAGAGTAAAGTTTCTATAACATCTGAGAAAGAATTTTATACAGAGAGAAGAACAACAAAAAGGATTAGCGGACTGGAGGCTAAAACATATGAAGAACGGTTGCAGGAACTGGATATGTCTAGCTTAATGAAAAGAAGGACTAGGGGAGACATAATAGCAGTCTTCCAATATCTCAGGGGCTGCCACAAAGAAGTGGGCATCAAACTATTCTCAAGGCACCTGAGGTTAGAACAAGAAGCAATGGGTGGAAACTAATCAAGGAGTGAAGCAACTTAGAACTGAGGAGAAATTTCCTGACAGTTAGAACAATTAATCAATGGAACAACTTGCCTTCAGAAGTTGTGAATGCTCCAACACTGAACGTTTTTAAGAAGATGTTGGATAACCATGTGTCTGAAGTGGTGTAGGGTTGCCTAGGAAGGGGTTTGGACTAGAAGACCTCCAAGGTCAATTCCAACTCTGTTATTCTATGCTATGCTATGCTATGCTATGCTATGCTATGCTAGGCTAGGCTAGGCTAGGCTAGGCTAGGCTAGGCTAGGCTAGGCTAGGCTAGGCTAGGCTAGGCTAGGCTAGGCTAGGCTATTTGCCATGTTTTTCAATCTTGGCAACTTTGAAGATATGTGGACTGCAGCTCCCACAATTCCCCAGCCAGTATTGCCAGGGTTGAGAAATATCATTAGAGAGACTATGGTTGTGCAAACATTCAGAACGGAATTTTTGCAAAGCATGATGCATGAGCAAAGCCTCTTTCCTTAAAGAATTAACATAGTTGCATCAGCCAGAAGGTTGGGTTCCTTTGATATTCCACTTAATACCAGTGAATGGGTGAATGTGTATAGCTACTTTTGCTGAGAAACCCAGTGTAAGTGTTCCATGTAGTTTTGCAAGCATCTAAGGTGAGGGATGCAATGGCTCAGTGGATAAGATGCTGAGATTGTCGATCAGAAAGGTCAGCAGTTCATCGGTTCAAATCCCTAGCACCGCATAATGGAGTGAGCTCCTGTTACTTGTCCCAGCTTCTGCCAATCTAGCAGTTCAAAAGCATGTAAAAATCCAAGTAGAAAAATAGGGACCACCTTTGGTGGGAAGGTAACAGCGCCCCATGCACCTTTGGCATTTAGTCATGCTGGGCACATGACCACAGAGACATCTTCAGACAGCACTGGCTCTTTGGCTTTTAAAAGGAGATGAGCACTGCCCCCTACAGTTGGGAATGACTAGCACATATGTGTGAGGGGAACCTTTATTTTTAAGGTGAATCACAACTGCCAGCCAACCTGGCTAACGTGCCAATTGATGAGGGATAGAGGGATGAGCTATAGGGAGTCATAATGGGTCAGGGTTAAAGATGCTTAGTTTGTCAGCTGGAAATCTGACAGCCCAGGTTCGAGACCTGAGCACTGCATGACGGGATGAGCTTCTACTTGCCCCAGCTTCTGCCAACCTAGTGATTTGAAAGTATGCACATGTGAGTAGATAAGTAGGTTCCACTTGCTGGGAAGGTAACAGCATTCCCTACACCTTGGCTGGCCACATGACCATGGAAATTTGTTCAGTCAATGCTGGCTAAGAAGCGGAGATGAGCACTGCCCCCTAAAGTCAGACTAAGGAACTGTAGTTTAGCTATGTTCAGGGGGAGTGGGGAATATGTTCCCTGGCATTATGTTTATCAAGAATGTTCACCATTCTACAAAACCTGTTGTTTAGCAGACGTATGCATGATTTTGAGAGCCCATTGATTACATTAAGTCTTTGAATAATGTACAGGCAGTAGGCTCAACTTCAAAAGGTGAAAGCAGATCTGAAAAAAACAGACACATACACGCTAAACTACATTTTGCTTCATTTGAACATACATTATTTTTTGTTAAAAAAAAATCAATGAATTGAATCACAGTCCTCATTATCTTTTCTTTTATATTAGATGTTACATTGGAAAGGAAATAAGGCTGCATAAGTGACTTTAGGGGGGAATCCCTTTAAGAACACTTCCCCCCCCCACACCAATCAACAGTGTCCTTATATTATCCAATAGCCTGCACCTTTCTCTGAATTGTAGTCTGATTTAGGGAGACAATTTTTCTCATTTCTGAAAAAAAATCCAAAGTATGCAGAGCTCAAGCTTAATAAAAGGGGCTACTGATTGCTTTGGTTCGCGTTTTGTCTTGAAAACATTAGAGGCAGTTTCTCAACCTTGGCGACTTAAAGTCCTGTGGACTTCAACTCCCAGAATTCCCCAGCCAGTGCTGTGCTGGCTGGGGGATTCTGGGAGTTGAAGTCCACAGGACTTCAAGTTGCCAAGGTTGAGAAACACTGCATTAGAATGTTCTCAAGCCTTGATTTTTTGGTGACTGCATGCATGCTGCTTTCTTGCTGGTGGTATATCACGGGTTCTTTCAGACTACGGATGTCAAACTCATGGCCCATGGGCCAGATGCGTCATGTCCTGGCCACACACCCTATCCCCTTTTTAGCTAAGGGGACAAAAGTCACAATATATCACGTGACAACAATGTGACCCCCACAAGTTTGACACTCCTGTTTTAAACTGTACCCAGATCAGTGGGCTCCAAACCAACATAGCCAACATAGTCACACAAGGACTCAAAGGCTGGTACTTTTGCTCATTATTCCATTCTTCCCCAGTTCTACTACCAGGGCTGGGCTGCTACAGGTTCACCTGGGTTCGGGAGAACCTGTAGCTATCCCTGGCTGGCCCCTCCCATCCCATTCTGCCACTCCCCTTCTCTCCCAGGAGTCTCCATGCAGCCCATTTTGGATGCGAGGTAAGTGCAGGGACCATGTGGAGGTTCAGGGAGGGAGGAAAACAAGCCTCCTGAAATTCTGGAATTCCAGAAACAGGCCCATTTATGGCCTCTGGAGGGCCTCTGGAGCTTGGGGGAGGCAGTTTTCGGCCTCTTTCAGGCTCAAGGAAACCTGGGGAAGATGAAAATATAATCACCACCACCCCCATGGTGCAGGGTGCTGATTAGGCCATGCCAAACATGGCTACACCCACCCAGCAACTGGGAAGAGAACCCATTGCTGAAATTTTTGAAGGCCACACCTGTCTTCTACAGCTTCTACTTCTGCTCCTCCACTACCATTCCTTGTGAGCCCTACTGCTGGAGAGCAGTATCTCTTTATTTGCCTTAGGCTGCTTCAGACTTTATTTCCATAAACAGCCACAAATCACCCTCCTTCTCACATCAATAGCAATAGCAATAGCAGTTAGACTTATATACCGCTTCATAGGGCTTTCAGCCCTCTCTAAGCGGTTTTACAGAGTCAGCATATCGCCCCCACAGTCTGGGTCCTCATTTCACCCACCTCGGAAGGATGGAAGGCTGAGTCAACCTTGAGCCGGTGAGATTAGAACCGCTGAACTGCAGATAACAGTCAGCTGAAGTGGCCTGCAGTGCTGCATTTAACCACTGCGCCACTTCGGCTCACATCAACACTACCACATCCTCCATCTGACTCTCTGCTCAGCTTTTGTAGCCAGAGGTTGCTTTGCTGCTTACTTTAAAGGAACAGGGCAACAGGCAGCTCAACTAATGGCCCTGTTGGAAGCAGGCTGCTTTCTTTCAAGGTGCAATATGATTTCTCCGAAACCTTTTTTCAGGATATATATTTAATTTCTAGGCAAAAGTTTGGGATGCCCAGGTAGAACCCCTCCCCCAACCCCAGACAATCTCAAGAACTAATCAGGGCTTCCTCTGCTTGGCTTACCAGAATATCCAAAGTCTGCTAGCTGCTACCAGCTCCTGAGACATATTTTTTCTTTCTTGCAAGTGAATGCAATTAGAGCTCTCTTTTGCACTGCCTTTATTTATTTAATTAAAAATTGTGTTGTGGGTGTGCCTGGACCCTTTGGGAACGTCCGCAGGGCAATTGCTTACATCTTATGCAGGCTGTATGCTCCCGTAGCCATGCTCAACTCTAAACCAAGTTTGTGCTTGTAGAACAAGCCAGATTTTAATCATAAGCCTTTAAAGCTGGAAAGACAGTTCTCTCCATGAGAATTTCTCCCCTAATGGGGTACTTGTCTTCCTGTAACTTTCCTGTCAC
Organism: Thamnophis sirtalis; assembly: GCF_051295495.1. Lineage (NCBI taxonomy): Eukaryota > Metazoa > Chordata > Lepidosauria > Squamata > Natricidae > Thamnophis > Thamnophis sirtalis. The sequence goes on along the minus strand of NW_028261381.1, from coordinate 158,987,556 downwards.
TCTTTAAAAGTGGTCATCCTTTCTACCTCTGCTTCCCCGATGGGCAGATTTGGTCTCTCATCAACAAGGGTATCAACTTGAAATGGTTAAGGAAATCAATAAAGCATACTTACAGGTGGCAACAAGAAAGCATCGCAGATGGTTAGGAAACTCCCCAAAGCATCATTAGCTTGTTAAGTGGGTTGATTTGTATTAACTTTAGAAGCTTATTACATTCTAAAAGTTCAACTGGAGGTATGGATTTTCAGTTTAGGGAAGATGGTCTTGAATAGCTTCCTGGAAAAGATTGTGTGGGATCAAGGATGCTCCAAGTTCAAAGCTGTCCTATCCGTTTCCCCCTTTTTGCACTAGTGATACCATCTCTTCCTCCTAGGGGTATCCATATGTTATGGTTAAAAAAAAGTGACTGGTAGAAGAATGCAATTTATTTTTTTTCTTCATGTCCTTCTATTTCATTATCATGCTGACATCTCAACCTTTTTTAACATTTATTTATTAATTGATATGCCACTAATTTCGCTCTCAAGGGATTCTGGGCATCATATTCTGCAAGCATTCCTGCTTCTTTCTTTCTACCCTACAAAACCCCCAATTCTGTTTCTGAGGAAGTCCTTGGTGCTCTCTGAGCTTGTTTCCTTGCAGATGTTTCATTACCCAAACTAGTAACACCAGCACTGATTCATTTGGTAATGAAACATCTGCAAGAAAACAACGGAGATTAAGGATCCTTCATTTCAACCATGAGCTATAACTATTCTCCTTTATTAATTCTGTTTCTTCATCACCACTGATAATGTGTCCATCCCTTATACCTTCTCTCCTACTTGCTTCTGCTTTCTTCTGCTACCATCAACATATTTCCTCTTTTCCATTAAGAACCAGAAAAGGGGAATAATCTTAATAGGAAATTCTGGACTGGAAATCAGTAATTTGACTTTTGAAACTACTGTGGGGTAGAGCAGTCACCTGCCCCTGATATTTTTGGCTAATAAACCATCTTTTAATTGAAGAATGTATTCATCTTAGCAGTGAAGTGCTAAATTTCCTATTTATTCAGGATCAGGATGAACGAAATTGAATTCTTTCTTTCTTTCTTTCTTTCTTTCTTTCTTTCTTTATTTCTTTCTTTCTTTCTTTCTTTCTTTCTTTCTTTCTTTCTTTCTTTCTTACTTACTTACTTACTTACTTACTTACTTACTTACTTACTTACTTACTTACTTTTTTCTCCATGGTCCCACCTAAGCTTCAGCATTTGAAAGTTAGAATTGCCCATGATTTCTTTATTTAAGTGTAAAAGCATGTGTGCGATAAGAGGAAGGGACAGCCATGTTTCACTGATTTTAGGACTGGAAAATCCAGCTCTGCAAATAAGCTCACAATTACTTGACTGCCTGAATGAGTTCATAATAAATCCACCATCTGAAACCTTTTACAATTTCCTCCCATCCCAAAAGAACTGTAAATTAAGAAACACTTAATTCCACATCAACCTCTTTAAATAAATGTTAAAGATCTTCTGAGATCTTGTTCTCGGGCATTTTTAAAACTTATTAATCATTTAATGTATTGAGCGATGAATTAAACATGTATTTTAGTAGAGGGTTTTTTGTATTAGCATTTGTTTTATCAGGTTATTCTTTGTGTCACTTAGGAATCCATGTCAAGAATTGTGATAGGCAGGACAAGTAATTGGAGGACCTCCACAACAGTACTGTTGATACCTTATTGGAGGGAGAGAGAGAGGGGGAGAGAGCTTACAGCTTTGAGAAGAAAAGTGTTATCAACAGCAGGCAACAATTTCATTTGTAACGTGTGCCATGTGTTTGCAGTAAAAAACAGCAACAACAATGAAGGTTATCTTATTAGATATATCAGGCCTGAACAAAGGTCAGAGTCAGTTCCCAGAAGCCCTATTCCAGACTTCCCAAAACAGCCACCCACCCAATGTGAATGTTGGCATTCCTGTACACCATTAGGTGAGCAAGCCCTTGGGAGTCAGATGCACCCAGAGTAGCTCAATAAATTTAGATCAATGTTTCTCAAACCTGACAACTTTAGGGCATATGGATTTCAATTCCCAGAATTCCCAGGAAGTTTGAGATACATTTATTTAGATTATCATTCATCTGCATCAGACTTGATAGGCACCAGCTGAATGAAAGTAGTTTAGTGAATCTGCAGGGACTTGTCCAGGCAGTTGCCAAAAGTCAAGTTGACCTGAAGGCACATATACAGCGTTAATTAATTAGATTTGGAAGACCACCTGTCTTCCATATGACTCCGGGTAGCTTATATGATGAAAAAGAAAGTTAGAAAAAGAACAAGAAAAGAAGGTGTACTGAAAAAAACAATGTAACTCCAACCCTGGGAGCAAAGCCAGGGTTGTGAAACCATTGTAGAGCGGGAGCTGTGTGCATCTTTGGGAGGATACTGTTCTTAAGGTAGGGTAGGTACAGTCTCTTGTGTAAAATATGATTGGAAACAGGGTTGGGATCCTACCGGTTTAACAACTGGTTCGCTGAACGCTGTGTGTGTGTGTGTGTGCAGAGTTTACAGAGAAATCACCTTCCGCATTGCTGCTGGGGAGGAAAACAGTTGAGGCGCACTCTGCTACACCTGTCAGCTGGGCTTCAGAAAAGGGAAGATAGGTGAGTATAGCGCAGGGTCCAGCTGAAAGTCGGAGCAAACCGGTTTGCCCAAACCGGTCAGAAACGGTAGAATCCCACCCCTGGTTGGAAACAACAACTATTATTTCTGAATGTGTGTTACTAGCTACTCCTTTGCCTTGAATTTTGATTGCCCAATAGACCTTGATGTTTTACTGTTCATGTGCTGCCTGGATCCATTCATTCACCTTCTCCTTCCGGAGCCTGATCAAGATTTAGCATGTCTGGCTTTGACTTAACTAATATTAGAAATTAGACTTTTCAACTATACTATTTCTCCTTGGAATACTTAATCTGGCCAAGAGAATGGCAATAGAATAGGTGTCTGTGTAAAGATGCCTTCAAATCTGGTGCCTGCCTAGACTAGTCCCTGCAGTGTTCTTGGCAAATTTTGGAAATAGTTTGTCATTGCCATCTTTCTAAGGCTGAAAGGGTGTCACTTGTCCAAGGTCACTTAGCCAATTTTCTGCCCAAGGCAGAAATAGAATCTATGATCTTCTAGTTTTTAACCATTACATCAAACTGGCTCTTGGTATCTATGTGTTCTTCACACCAGTAGACTCAGAGGTGGTATTCAGCTGGTTCAGACTGGCTTGGGTGAACCACTAGCGGAGATTGTGGCAGCCCCATAACTATCATGGTTGTGCCATCCTATTTAGCCACATTTTGGGAGTGGGGCGCATCCATGGAAGATGCACGTGTGAGCAAAGTGCATGTGTAGATGGCTGGGCAAATGCACAAAAGGTGACTGCACGAAGCGAGTGTGCGTGCGCACGGCAAACCAGTGGTAAAAATAAGTGAAACCCACTGCTGAATAGACGGCAGCAATTGGGAGTTGTTGTTCAGAACCATTTGGAAGCTGGTGGTGAGTCCTTTACTGACCAAAATGCATGTGAAGATGTGCAGGTATTTCAGTTAGGCTTCTTTTAATGAGAAATGCTCCACTGGTGTTCAAAATAAGCACCAGAGTCTCCTTCGGTTCAAGCCAAATATTCTACTTAGATCTAGAGTGCTTCTGATGTTAAGACATTCCCCACAAACAAGGCCATCCTGATTACAAAGCTGTGTTTTTATTCTTTTTATGCAGTAGGGGGGCATGAATTTTTAACTTCATACATCATTTACAATTTGCTGCAACAATTCTACAAAAATCAGTAAGCTTTAAAAAGTTAATGAAAGAGAATACATTTCCCCCTTTTCTTTTGCTGCCTGTCATTGTGAGTTTTGTGATTTGTTGGTCTGAGCTGGCGGTTTATTTATTATGTTGGTGGAAAGAAAGAAAGTAAAGGAATACCAAATAGTAACATTAAAAATAGTTTGAATATGTGGCACCAGCCATGAGCTACGAAGAATCAAGTGACAGCACACAGGTGATCTTATTGATCTTGAAAAGCTAAACGGGGCTGAGTTTGCAACTATTCAGGATGGAAGACCAACAGAAAATGCCAGGCAATAAGATAAATTGTGATACAGAAAAAAAATATCCTGAAATGTCAAGCCAACAAGGTAGACCAACCTAAGAAACCAATGGCATGTAAATCAGGAGTGCTTTTATTATAACAACTATAGCAATAAAATCTTGCAAGTCTGCATGTACTTTCTCCTTTCTTAAACTTCACATGAACTAAGGATGGTCTTAGCTGAGATGTTTTCTCGCATTATTTTCTTGGTCCAGTTTCAAGCCACTCTTATCTGACCATGCCCTCTTCCACCTGTTCTTGAAGGCATTTCCTTTGCCCTCTGCATGAACAAAAGTAGTGGCAAACCATTTTTACGTGTTGCCAAAAAACACTCTCATGGACAAAAGAAGGACCAGGGGTAACATGATAGCAGTGTTTCAATATTTGAGGTGCTGTCACAAAGAAGAGTGGGGCAACCTATTTTCCAATGCACCAAAAGGTAAGACAAGAAAAAAAAAATGGATGGAAACTAATCAAGGAGAGATGCAACCTAGAACTAAAGAGAAATTTCCTAACAGTGAGAACAATTAAACTTAGACTAACTTTATTGTCACTTTAAATGTACACTAATTGGCATATATTAAAATCACATTTCCTTGCATGCAGCTCTCAAAAAGTTACCACCTCCAATATACACTACATAAACAGGACAAAAATAAAGAAACAATTATGCATATACCCATATATGACACACAGAAACAACACAGTCTAGTTCGGATGTATACATGTACAAGGCAAGAAAAAGAAATCTTGAGAGTTTACCTGACAGATGGTATAGGGAATATGTAACAGCATAGGGATAGGTGTTGGCTGTTACAGAATCTGGTAGTCCTGCTAGAAATATTTCAAAACCTCCTCCCAGAGGAGAGCAATTAACTTGTGGAATGGCTCACCTTCAGAAGTTGTGGGTGCTTCATCACTGGAGGCTTCTAAGAAGAGACTTGGCTGGAATAGTATAGGGCAGTGAGGGCTAACCTTTTTGTCCGTGTGTGCCGAATGTGCGCACAACAGCGCATGCGATTGCCCACACCCATTATACAACATGTGACTTCCCTGTCCATGCACGTGTGACCACCACCCATGCCCCGTTTTGAGCCTAGCAAGCCTCCCTGAAGTCTCCTGGCACCAAAAAAGGGGCGGGAGGGTGCAGGGGGGAGATGCACCCCTCCATGCTCTCCCCCTACACATGCCTACCAGTGGTGCAATTTAAACTTTTTACTACCGGGTCTATAAGCATGGCTTGGTGGGTGTGGCTTGATGGGCATGGCAGGGGAAGGATACTGCAAAATCCCCATTTCCTCCCGATCAGCTCGGATTCAGGAGGCAGAGAATAGATGAGGGCGGGGCCAGTCAGAGGTGGCATTTACTGGTTCTCCAAACTACTCAAAATTTCCGCTACCGGTTCTCCAGACCTGGTCAGAACCTGCTGAATGCCACCTCTGATGACAACGCTATTATAGGTGTTATATCCGCCTTGTATGCAGCTTTATTCCTCTCTAGCATTCACCTCCATTGTTCAGTGATGCATTTCCTGTCTCTCTAGGATTTATCTCTATCTGCTCCAGTGAGGCGCTTCCTGTTCCTCTTGGATATATATAGTTATATTCTCGATGGCTTGTATAGTGTTTGAACTGCATTTTGATTAAACAACACTGCAGAGACCCGAAAATTAGCTGGCCTGCAGGAAGTATGCATGGTGGAGCTCAGCTGGAGCGATGGCTCACGTGCCATCTGGCAGAGAGGCCTCTGTGTGCCACCTATGTCACGCGTGCCTTAGGTTCACCATCACGGGTATAAGGACTCCTGCTTAAGCAGGGGGGGTTGGACTAGGGGACATCCAAGTCCCTTCCAACTCTGTTATTCTGTGTTCCATAAGTCCATACAGTCACCAGGGGCCTATCCGACTTGAAAGACATCTTCCCTTGGAATTAAATCAGGGCAGAGCAAGAATTATCTAAGCAACGTGATATCTTCCTTTTCTATCAGGCTAAGAATCTTCTAATCACAAGCACTGCATAAGTGAGATAGCGGAAAAGTTTAATGGTTTGAGTTGGTTCAACAAGTATGAAATTCCAAACTGCTGAAATGTCTTTCTCTTTGGCTGGCTCTATTTTATAGATCTTCTTATGTGTGTCATATGAATTTCAAGATGATGGGCAAACATTTTTATTAATGCTTTGCTGAAAATGACTTCTACGTTTATTTGATTGACTCACTGAGCATTCTTCATTATTGAATGAAGTAAAATTTATTTTAGAAATTCATGAAATCACAGAACTGGAAGAAGCCATCTGCCCATTGAGCCCAAGTCCCTGCTTAGTGCTGGAATCCAAATTAAACACATCTCTGAAAACATCTACTGAAAGGAAGTTACTCCCTCTCTGGTTATCTAGTTATGTTGTCAAACTGCTCTTATGGTTTGGAAGTGACAGTACTTGCAAGTGAGGTATGGTTTTCTTATGTTATATTATTTTGGAAGTGTTCTGATCTAGGCCTCCTGAGATCATGAAGCCAACTCCTCATCCCAATAAAACCTCTTTTATTTAGGTTAAAGGGAATTCCTCTCCAGCAAAGTCCCAGCAAACAGTCTTTCATGAGATTTCACAACTACAGACTTTTATCAGGCTTGGAGAGTTGCCAGGCCGATATCTTCCAAATGCCATGCTGTAGCAGCAATTAGGTGGCAAGAAGTCAGGAACAGATCTTCACCCTAATGAATTGAACTAACTGTCTCCTGCAAACTCCCCTCCCCTTTTGCTCCTCTTTATACCCTATGGGAGGGGCCATTCACCGTCTACCTGTGGCTTTACTCCTGAGTTGGCCCTTATTCCTTAGCTGTTCTCTTCTCCTGGCAGCTCTGTGCATGCGCACATCGGGAACAGATTCTAGCTCTTCTGCCCACTGATATCAGAATCCGAAGGCAGCTGATAACTGTCGAACAACCTTGGTTCCATCTCTGCTTCCGACACAGAGCACTCATCAGAGCCTTCCCCGGACTCCAGGACTGGCCAATGTTCCTCCACAACCTCCTTACTGTCTGAGTCTGCCACCAGCTCTGCTGGCTGCTGACAGGCCACAATAGAAAGTAGCCAACCAATGTATATGTTTCACTCCTTACTCAGCTCCATAACAGCCTACAATTCCTCTATTTTCCCAGACTTTCATTCATTTTAGTAATGCATCTCCTGATCACCACCCAAGTAGGCTCTTATTATTGTGTTGTTGGTCTGGCTGCCCTTGGAGACATCATATAATCTATAGCTAATACAAATTGTGGTAGTTAGATTGCTGGTGAGATGACTCCACCAACTGAAAGTATGACAGTTTTAAAGTTGCTGAATTAGTAGGCTCCAAGGACAAATTGAAAGTGCTGGCTATTATCTTTAAATCCTTTTTTTGGTCCAGCACTGAGATACATCAAACAATGCCTTGCCTCAATTAGCTTTTCAGTCCAGTCATCTAGGAGAGTCTGTTAAGAATCCCCCCCATGAGAAAAACAATGGAGTGGGGGGAAGACAATGGGTCTTTTGGGTAGCCGCAACTCTTAGGAAGACCATCTCCTTAAAATACATGTACCCCTTCTCATTCTTTCCCATGTTAAATCTGCAATATTTCCATAAGCCTTCAGCCCCAACTCAGGGGTGTCAAACCCAAGGCCTGAGGGCTGGATCCAGCCCGTGGAGTACTTAGTTCTGGTCTGTGGGGCCACCCTGGAAACAGCGAAGGACCAACCCATGGTGCCTCCGCCAGCAAAAATGGAGCTCGCGAGGGCCCCATGTGGCCCTCCTGAGCTCTGTTTTCACAGGCAGAGGGTTGCAGGAGGCTGTCACAACTGAAAATGGAGCTCAGGAACCTGTTTTCACTGGCAGAGCACTTGGCCTGCCACAGGCGCCCACAACACAAATGATGTCACGCTGGCCACACTCACCCTGGCCATTCCCACACCGGTCCCCTAAGGTCAGAAAGAACCCTGATGTGGCCCTCAATGAAATCGAGTGAATGAAATTGACACCCCTGATCTAACTGATGGCATCCAGGTATGTGATTTGTGTAGGTTTTGGGGAAAATTGTACATGCTAGCTCTATTTTATGGTAATCAAGAAAATTAGAAGTACAAATTTATGTATTAAAATTATGTTCTTACAGTTTATACATTCTATGGTGGAAATGCACATGTGAGCTGCATTCACTACAAAACGTATCTAATTCCTCATCCACCCCATAGATGTGAACTGCTTAAAGTGTCTTGTAAGAAAATATGCACAGCAAGCTGTATTGTCCCAAATTGGCAACAGAGAGAAACTTCAGCCAGGAACCATATTGTTTATGTTCATTGACCATATAGTTTAGTTTAGTTTAGTTTAGTTTATTTCATTTATATGCCGCCCTTTTCCCCCAAAGGGGACTCAGGGCAGCTCACAACTCAACCAGGGAAGGGGAATACAGACAAAAAGAAATTTTAAAAAACAAAGCATAACAATGCATAATTTAAAAACATACAACAGTCATACCATTCGAGACGGGGGCAACAGCTCTTTAGCCCCAGGCCTGTCGGAACAGCCAGGTTTTAAGGGCCTTGCGGAAGGCCTGGAGGGTGGTGAGGGTTCGAATCTCCACGGGGAGTTCGTTCCAGAGGGTCGGAGCAGCCACAGAGAAGGCTCTCCTCCAAGTATGGAGGTATATATGTATATATATACCTCCATACAGTATATATGTCAGAGATAGCATAGTTAGCATAGTTAGCATAGTTAGCATGCTGACCTTGTAAAGGTAAAGGTTCCCCGTGTATATATGTGCTAGTCGTTCCTGACTCTGGGTGTGTGTGTGCTCATCTCTGTTTCAAAGCTGAAGGGCCAGCGCTGTCCGTAGATGTCTCCATGGTCATGTGGCCAGCATGACTAAACACTGAAGGCACACAGAACACTGTTACCTTCCCACCAAGGTGATCCCTATTTTTCTACTTGCATTTTTACATGCTTTTGAACTGCTAGGTTGGCAGAAGCTGGGACAAGTAACGGGAGCTCACTCTGTTGATTCGAACCACTGAACTGCTCACCTTTCTGATCGACAAGCTCAGTGTCTCAGTGCCACTGATCTTGGCTACTAAGCCATCGCATCCCTATGTGACCTTGTAGGAGGGGATAAATAAGAAAAGGGTCACCCAAATGGAGTTACCTGAAACAGTGTTTCTCAACCTCAACCATTTTTAGAGATGTGGATTTTAACTCCCAGAATTGGGAGTTGAATTACAACACTAATCTAAGTCATTCCCACATGATGATTTAATTTAAACTGTGTCTACTTTTTTCCCATTGTCTTGTCTTTGACATGTAAGTAGGCATATAAACTCTGGTTTTGCTTTTGATCAGCTTCCAGTGCCTTGCAGGGAGCTCAGTATATGCTGTAATCGGATGCATGCTTAATACAGTTATGTTGTCTCTTGAAAGTGATTCAGTTGCTTTAGGTGAGGCATAACAATTCTTATATACTTTGAAGTCATACAGAATCTTTTTTGTGGTGGGGGCAGGTTATAAGCATGGTTAAATCCATCCATCCCAATGGAAGACAACATGAGAGACCTTCTCCCCTGGTGGCTTTTACTACTCGTGCTAGTGCTGTCACTGTTAATGGGGCATACTACCTTTGAGGAACAATTGGATATGTCTCCTCCTGCTGAAGAAATGAAATCCCAGGGGAAGCTATTCTGAGAAACTCCTTCAGAATGGCATTTTCTGATTAGGAAGCAGAGACAGCAGGGGGGTTGCAGATTGATGTGTAATAATAAAAAGAAAACTCTGGCAATACCACATTAAATAAGTTCAAAGTCCCACTAGAAAAAACTCTGAAGAAATCCTAAAGCAGTGGATCTCAACCTTCCTAATGCCATGACCCTTTAATACAGTTCCTCATGTTGTGGTGACCCCCAACGATAAAATTATTTTATGTTTTCTGTATTTATTTGAAAGTATGTGTTTTCTGATGGTCCTAGGTCACCCCTATGAAAGGGTTGTCCGACCCCCAAAGGGGTCCCGACCCACAGGTTGAGAACCGTTGTCCTAAAGCATCATAAAAATCCGCCTTCACTTTGGAAGCAAGTCAACTATCGCCTACTTTTTCCATGCATCTCTTCCCCTCTCATTCTAGCTCTCGGGTGTGGTGTGTGGAAAGTTGTGTGAAACAGTTGCAGGTACCTATGCTGCAGGGGTGGGATTGAAAAAAATTAGCAACCCATTCTCTGCTGTGGGGGCGTGGGCATGGCCATGATGGGAGCGTGGCCATGGGGTGTGTGACCTAGTTGGCCTCCTGCACCACAGAGGGGTGTTTTTGCCCTCCCAGGGCTCTGGAGGTTTTGCTCGAGTCTCCGGGAGTGTGAAAACGTCCTCCCCCAGGCTCCGGAGGCCAGAAATAGGCCCATTTCTGAACTTCTGGAACTTCTGGGAGGCCCATTTTTGCCTTCCTCAGGTTCTGGAGGCTTTCCTTGAGCCACCAGGAGGGTGAAAATGGCTCACCCAGGCTCTAGAGGGCCTCTGAAGGCTGGAAACAGGCCCATTTCAGGACTTCTGAGAGGCCCATTTTTCACCCTCCTAGAACTTCCCTACACTTACCTGGCATGATGAACGGGTCATGTGGAGACTCCTGGGAGGGGAGGGCAGGTGTGGGCAAGGCCAGCCAGTCCTCCCAACTACCGGTTTGGCAAACCAGATGTAAAAATAGCATCCGATTTGCCCAAACCAATCCGAACCAGCTGAATCCTACCCTTGCTATGCTGTCTTCTTCCCCTTCTTTTCCCCAGCACCAGCATGGAAGATCTGCCAATAAAGCAGAGACCTCAATGCAAGTGTAGAAGGAAGTGACAAAAAATGGAGGATATGTGCACTTCTGCAGCCACCAACAAACTGAAGGTAGCAGCCAGAAGAAGCAGTTTTTCCTTCAGAGGAAGGGGATGGTCCAAACGAGTGGAAAGGCTCAGCAAGTACAATATAAAAAAGGTACAATAATTCTGTTAGAGTCACTTGACAGTGAGATGGGTGGCATAAAAAAATAATAATTAAAAAAAAACATTTTACATACTGGCCCTTAACAGAAAGAGACAAAGAAATCTCAGAGAGAAGGTACTTAAGACAGAACAGGCTTAAGAAAAAATATATATATTGCTGCATACTAGTAATGGTATAGATCTCAGTACACAGATAATTATAACAGAGAAATAGGTAACAAGACTAAAAGCTAATGGTAATAAAGTATAGTATATTGAATAGTAACAATCTATAAGAGAGATGTCCAACCTTGACAACTTTATGACTTGTGGACTTCAACTCCAAGAATTCCCCAGTCAGCATGACTGGCTGCAGAATTCAGAGAGATGAAGTCCTCAGGTCTTCAACTTGACAAGGTTGGAGTGTCTAGGTTCGGCAACTCACCCTGGGTGACTCATCCCGGCCAACTTGCCCTGGTTGACTTGTGGTGGCCAACTTGTGGCGGGACAACTTGCCACTCGACCAAAATTGAGCCCAGAATTAATGTTGCTAAGTGAGATATTTGTTAAGTCAGTTTTCCCCCATTCTTTCTTGCCACAATTTTTGCCATTTATGTATAATTTGCAATCATTAGCTTCATTGTTCCCATCAAGCAGACCTACTTCCAAATCTATTATTTGTTGTATCATACAGTCTGTCAAAAAAATCACAGCGTATCATTTGGGTTTTCAACCAATGCAGCATTATTAGCATATATTAGCACATATATATTCAGTTCATCCCTAACCAATAGATCCTTAATGTCACTGGAAGCATTCCTTCTACTGTACAATTATCCAAAAACATTTAAAACAAACAATGGGACATCTAATATCTCTGCTCATATTGACTTATTATCTAATCATTCCATGTCTTTCCATGTGCTTCTCTTCCCCATCTTGCTGTTTGGCAACCTTTAACTCTATCAGTGTAGCAAACAATCTATATTCCCTTTATTGTATCTAGTGTACAATAAGCTTTGTTATATTCATTTTTTCAGGAACCTGTTGCCCAGCATGAACCTGCAGTACACTCTCACATTATTTTCATCATCTCCTTTTGTACCTTCTCAGTCAGAATTCTCCCAAACATTTTCCTTAACAAGCTAATCAGCTGTAATTTTTTACACCCATTCTTGTTTCTTGTGTGTGTGTGTGTGTGTGTGTGTGTGTGTGTGTGTGTGTGTGTGTGTGTGAGAGAGAGAGAGAGAGAGAGAGAGAGAGAGAGAGAGGGGGGGAGGGAGGGAGGGACGGAGGGAGGGAGGGAGAGAGAGAGAGAGAGAGAGAGAGAGATCTATTCAATCATGTCTGATTCTCAGGGACTACCTGGACTATTTGATTATGAAAAACTACTGTGGAGCTTGTATTTACAAATAAAGAACTGATGCTTAATGAAAATTCTGGATATAGTTTTGATATAAAATAGCACAAGGAAGTTATGTGTTAAGCTAACATTGGTGCATCATGGAATTGCTGCCATTTCTTTATCCCTGTTTGTTATCCACAGGATTTATTTAACCAATAAATTTGAAATGATTTTTGCTCTGTGAGTGTCCTCTCTAGTATCTTTAAATACATACATAGATAAAATTAGACATGAAAGACTATCCAGACCACATAAATCATGGGGGCACCAAAGGCATTTCCTAAGTTACAAGACATTCTTTTCAGTAGCCACCAGTGTACAATTAGTCCGATTTGGGGAAGCAAGCATCACTTCAGGTTGAAATTCAAAGGCATCAGCTATTACAGAAAATAGAGGTAAATTTCATGGTCTTCAGAGCACACGAATTCAAGCAATGCTACAGCAGTATCATTAATGGTAAACAACCCCAGGGTTCCTTGTGGAGATCACAAAGTAGCATTGTTATGGCTAACAGTGTTATTTTGAAATCTGGCGCAAAATTCAAAATTGCCTCATTTTGTTCCTTGAGAGTAATAATGGTTAGGGAGCTTTTGCATTGGTACATTTACCTCTATATACCATATCATGTATGTTTGCTCATTTATTGTGTGTCTGTGTCTGTGTGTCTCTGTGTGTGTAGATAGATGCAGTGGTGGGATTCAGACAGTTCACACCACTTCGGGAGAGACGGTTGTTAACTTTCTGAGCAGTTTGGCAAACTGGTTGGTAGAAGAAATCATTAGGACAGAGAACCAGTTGTTAAATTACTTGAATCCCACCACTGGATAGAAGATAGATAGATAATAGATGATAGATGATAGGTAGGTAGGTAGGTAGGTAGGTAGGTAGGTAGGTAATACACACACACACACACACACACACACACACACACATATATATATATATATATATAGTGTCACAACCCCTGGTATGCCCCAATTATGGGAGGAAGCTAACTGCTTCCATTCTCTGTCCATCGGCTCGTCACAAGAGACCATCCAGACAGAAAGCCCAATATTTTACTGTTGCCTTTTGTTACAAATGTGTTGTATTTGTGCTGATAAATAAATAAAGGAAGACTAGTATAGATCTATTTCAAGCTATTTAGCTCTCATCAGCTAGCCATACCCTTACTGGGATTCCTCCCATAATTGGGGCATACCAGGGATTGTATAAATATATACCTACCTCCCTGGCTTAAGCTGATAAGAGGAGGACCTGTGGCTTAAAGGTTAAAACATGGAATGGACCAGCATCTTGAATTTTATCCAGAAATCAGCTGGGAGCCAATGCAGCATATAAAGTAGAGGTATTTATTATGTGGACATAACATAATGTGCCCATTACTATATTTCCTGCTACATTCTGGATCAATTGTATAAACAGAGAGATAGAATCAAAATCACGTGAAGTGTTCATACAAATTTATAATGCCTTGGTAAGGCCACACTTGGAATACTGCATCCAATTTTTGTCACCACTATGTAAAAAATGTTGAGACTCTAGAAAGAGTGCAAAGAAGAGCAATAAAGATGATTAGGGGACTCAAGGATAAAATATATAAAGAACAATTGCTGGAACTGGATATGTCTAAAGAAGGAATAGGGGTGACATGATAGCAGTGTTCCAATATCTCAGGGATTGTCACAAAGAAGAGGGAGCCAAACTATTCTCCAAAGCACCTGAAAATAGAATAGAAAGCAATGGGTGGAAATTAATCAAGGAGAGGAGCAACTTTGAAGGAAGGAGAAATTTCCTGACAGAACAATTAATCAGTGGAAAAACTTGCTCCAGAAGTTGTCAATGCTCCAACACTGGAAGTTTTTAATAAGGTGTTAGATAACCATTTGTCTGAAGTGGTGTAGGGTTTCCTGCCTAAGCAGGGGGTTGGACAAGAAGATCTCCAAGGTCTCTTCCAACTCTGTTATCCTATCCTATCCTATCCTATCCTATCCTATCCTATCCTATCCTATCCTATCCTATCCTATTCCAGCTTCCAGATACTCTTCAAGAACAGCCACATGCAGAGACTTCCTGGGAGGAGCCTACTGGTGAAGGCAGCAAAAAATCAGCTGCCTCCGAATTCCTGGCTACGTACCTGTTTAGAGGATCTTCCATCTGACGTCTTATCAGGTTTTCTTATCCTTCAGGCAAGAAGGAAAGAAGAAACTGTTTTGCTGGCAAATGCTCTTCGATTTTTGCAGCTTTTGTGCTTGCAAGGAAAGGGGGGCTAGCCCAAGGCAGAACGGCTGTCCGTGCTGGGAACTTCAAACTGCCTTGTGCAGGACAAAGTAGGTCTCTCCCACTCTGCTCTAAGTTTTGTTTGATTTATTCTTATCACGAGCTGGATCCGTTTACTGTGGACAATAATTGCTTATCAACATTTTAGCTTCTTTTCTTTTTCTCCTCCGAAAAATTATTTACTCAGAGGCTTCTAAAATGGCGCGGAGCAGGCTGGTTTCTCCGGTAATAACGAACACTTTCTGCTAATCTCACAAGAATTCAAAACAAAAGAGATTGCTTATCACCTGTTTTGGTTTCACAACAGAAGAATTTTACTCCTTCATTAACCTTGCTTATTTGGAAGTTAAATGGTGATGAATCTGCTGAATGGTCTGGTTACAATGTTTACTCACTGAAAGTTTTGCCAAGCCTTAAACTTCAAAATAAAAGCCTCTTTATTTAAAGCTGCATATTTAGGCAATAGAGTTTTATTAACTGCAGGCAGATAAATTTTGAAATGGCCTCAAAACCAAATAAGTCGTCACCCTCTACTTCCAGGGGCACATCCTCAGTGCCTGGCACAAAGCTGCAGCCTCCGCTTCCTACGCCCCCTGCTGGGGATGTGTTAACGAAAGAATTTTTCCTGAGTAATCTAAGCGAGGCTCTTAATGCACAGACAATTAAAATGGAAGACAAATTTAGAGATAATAGAGAGGAGAGAAAAGAGGAAATAAAAGAAATGAAAGAAGAAATTAAAAGTGAAATAAATGGACTTAAACAGGAGCTGTATGAGAAATTTGATGCTAAGATTGATAAAATTAGAGACGACATGCTGAGTCTTGTAACTGTATTAACAGAACATATTTCTGGAGTGGAAGATACTCTAGAGGTTCTTAATGATGCCAATGCTAACTTGACATTGAAAACAGAGGTGGTGGAGCAAAAAGTGGAAAATGCTGAAAAAGAAATTATTATGATACAGTACTGACAAATGGAGTTCGCATTAAGAGTAAGGGGGCTGCGTGAGGAGAAACAGGAGAACCTGAAACAGATCCTATCGGAAGCTTTTGACCGCCTGATGGGAAGACCAGGGACCAATCAAGACTGGCGAATTGACAAAGCTTACCGCGTTAACTCCTGGCTGGCAAAGCAGAAGCAGCTTCCTCGAGACATTGTTATATATTTTACTACAAGAGAGTAGTAAAGTATGAGTAGTATGGTACTGCAAGCATCTTATAATACTAAGCTTCAAATTGGCGGTCAAGACCTGGCTGTTTTGAAAGAGATACCACCTCTAATGTTAAGAGCCAGGAGAGACTACGCTTTTTTGGTCGAAGAACTCAGAAATCGTCAGATACAGTATAGATGGGATGCACCATTTGGCATCATATTTACATTTGATAAGCAAAGATACCGCCTCAACTCTGTATGGAAAGCCCGAGATTTTTATTATAATATATTGAAGGCCGGACACCCTGTACCATCTGGACCTAGAGAAAGACCACAAGAAGGACAGGATAGACAGCAAACTACACAACCACCAGACAAGATGGAGCATCTCTCTTCTCTAGAAGTGCAAGGTGCTATGGAACCAAGACCTAGCCGCATGACTACTAGACGTATGGAGAAACAAGCTAAAAAGCAACAGCACCAACAATCATCGGCCATCGATCAAGGATCTACAACAACAAATCTGGAAGCAATGGGAGGAGCTAGACCTAAGGTTAAACAGGCCATGCAGGAAGCTCTAAAAATGCTTCAACCAACCAAAGATGACAACTAAGATTTTAACATGGAATGTCAACGGACTGAACTCTCCACAGAAGAGGAAGAAAATATTTCATTATCTCAAACAGTTTAAGAACGATGTAATTTGTTTGCAAGAAACTCATATCAAATCAACTGATCAAAAATATTTGATCAACTCAAAACTTGGTCAACATTTTGTAGCTTCTGCTATGGAAAAGAAGAATGGTATAGTTGTATACTTAAGAAAAGACATGAAAGCTGAATTAATAGAAGCAGATCCCTTCGGAAGATATATTGCTTTAGACTTAATCTTAGAAGGGAAAAAGACATTACTTTTGGGAATTTATGCTCCCAATCAACAGCAAGATAGATTCTATAGAAATCTTCATGCTAAATTAGTACAATGGGACTATAGTTCCTGTATACTATTGGGTGACTGGAATGGAGTGATAGACACTAAGAAAGATAAGAAGATTTCCCGCCTAAATACCAAGATGCGAGCAAAGTTACCCAAATCTTTCTTTGACATTATGGATGATTTTGAATTGAGAGATATTTGGCGAGAAAGAAATGCAGAGGAATGTGACTTCACTTTCTTCTCGGACAGGCATCAATCCCTCTCAAGGATTGATTTTATTCTAACCACTAATGATTTGCTTTCTAGGGTCAAGAAAACAAAGATTGCAGCTAGGATCCTTTCGGACCATAACCCAGTTTGGATGGAGTTGGGAAGGGTAGTGCAGGCAAGAAGGTCTTGGAGATTGAATGAAAACTTATTTAGATATGAAAAGTATATTAATGATTGTAAAAAATTACTATCTGAATATTTTGTTTTGAATATGAATAAGGGTACATCTATGGAATTTGTATGGGACGCAAGCAAAGCGTATATGAGAGGAGTTTTGATGAATATAAATAAAACACATAGAAATAAGCAAGGGTTAAAACGTACAGAACTGGAAGAGGAAATTAAGAGAAAAGAGCTGGAGTTAACAATGAACCCAGACGATACAAAGGTTAAGGAAGCTATTAACATATTAAAATCTCAATTTGACATGTTGATCTCTGACCAGGTGGCTACTAATCTATTATATGCAAAACACAATACTTTTTGTAATGCAAACAAACCTGGCAGATGGTTAGCTTATCAGATTAGGAAAAAAAGGAAAACTCGAAATATATCTAAACTGATTTATAGAGGGAAGGAGGTGTTTCAACAGGAAGAGATTCAAAAGGCTTTCTGGGAATTTTTTACAGAACTGTATAAAGGGGATAAAATTAATGGTTTAGACATAGACAAATATTTAGACAAAGAGAAAATACCTTCAGTTAGAGAAGAACACAGGCAAAAATTGAATCAACCAATAACCTCCGGGGAAATCCTGCAGGTAATTAAGCAATTAAAGTCAGGGAAAGCACCAGGTACAGATGGCTTGACAGCGGTTTACTATAAAAACTTACAGTTAGAAATGGTAGAACCTCTTAGAGAATTATTTAATATGATTCAAACGGAAGGTAAAGTCCCTCCATCTTGGAAGACAGCGTTTATATCTTTGATACCCAAAGAAGATCAGGATACTACTCAACCCAAAAATTATAGACCTATTTCATTACTGAATGTAGATTATAAAATTTTTACTAAAATATTAGCAAATAGGTTAATGTTGGTCACTCAACAATTGATACATACGGATCAAACAGGTTTTATACAAGGGAGACAGATGAAAAGTAATGTTAGATTAATTATTAATGCATTAGAATATTTGGGAAAGAACAACCAGATCCCTGCTGCGTTTATATTTTTGGATGCTGAGAAGGCCTTTGATCGAGTTAACTGGCAATTTCTGTTGATGATACTGCAAAAAATGCAGATAGGAGATAATTTTTTACAGTCAATTAAAGCAATATACCAACAGCAAACAGCACAAATCATAGTCAATGGAAGTCTAACAGACTCTTTTCAAATTGGAAAAGGTACAAGACAGGGCTGTCCTTTGTCCCCATTATTGTTTATTATAACTTTGGAAGTATTGTTGAATAAAATACGGGGCTTGGATGGTTTAAAAGGGATCAAGATTAGGCAGCAAGAATATAGAGTCCGCGCTTTTGCGGATGATTTGGTTATAATATTGGAACAACTGCAGGAATCCAGTATGGTTTTAATGAATATGATTAATCAATATGGTCAAGTGTCGGGCTTTAAAATAAACTTAGGAAAAACCAAAATATTAGCTATAAATATGAATATTAAACAAAAGGAAGAATTAGGAGTGATGCTAGGATGTGAGGTAGTTAAAAAAGTCAAATATCTTGGAGTTAACATTTTAGCTTCAAATGGGAAATTATATAAGCATAATTATGAACCACTTTGGCATAGCATACAGACAGAGATGAAAAAATGGGAGAAATTGCACCTATCTTTGCTGGGTAGGATAGCGGCAGTGAAAATGAACATTCTACCAAAATTTTTATTTCTCTTCCAAATGTTACCTATACTAAAAAAAGATGCGAACCTTTTAGAATGGCAGAAGGGTATTAACAAATTTGTGTGGGCAGGAAAGAAGCCGAGGGTAAAGATGAAAATAATGCAAGATGCACGTGAGAGAGGAGGATTGAAACTACCTAATTTAAAACTATATTATGATGCAGTGGCATTATCTGTAATTAGTGATTGGATTCACTTAACCAATGATAGAATATTGAACATTGAGGGACACGATCTGCTATTTGGTTGGCATGCTTACCTGTTATTCAACAAAAAATTGGATAAGAACTTTAAAAGTCATATTTTAAGAAATGCTTTATTGCGGGTCTGGAAGAAATACCAACATAAATTAAATGACAAGATACCCATGTGGGCAATTCCTAGACACGCAATTGAAAATATGAATACAGCACAAAAACAGGATAGAATTACTTACAGACAGCTTCTTACCTCGGAAAGGGGGGTATTACAATTAAAATATTTAGAGGTATTAAAAGAGGAGAAGGTAGTTCAAACATGGTTCCAGTATGGGCAATTACAGGCTAGGTGGAAAATAGATCAAAAAATTGGTTTTATTCAAGTTGAGGATAATCTGTTTAAACAAATAAGAGATCAAAGCTTAATGCATATAAAGAGGATATATAATGTATTAATACAGATGGATTCGGAAACAGAATTAGTTAAAGATTGTATGATAAAATGGGCTCAAAATATTGAGGAACCAATAATGTTGGATACATGGGAAAGAATCTGGGTAAGAAATGTGAAATTTACACAAGCTCAAAATCTGAGAGAAAATTTTTACAAGATGTTCTATAGATGGCATTTAGATCCTAAAAAGTTGGCTTCTATGTATCCGAATGTACAGCCTAAATGTTGGAGGTGTGGTTCTCTCGATGCTATATATTATCATATATGGTGGACCTGCCAAAAGGTTAAGGCATTTTGGATAAAAATATGGTGGGTCATGCAAAATGTTTTTAAAAGAAGGATAAAGTTTAGTCCTCAGTTATTTTTACTAGGTATATGTACTGACTTTACAGTGGTAGAGACCAATTTGACTTTGCACCTGATAACTGCAGCAAGACTGTTGGTGGCGCAATATTGGAAGAAGGAAGACTTGCCTACAATCCAAGAATGGACATTGAAAGTAACAAACTTAGCTGAAATGGCTAAAATATCGGCATATCTCAAAGATCATTCAAATGAGAGATATAAACGAGACTGGAAAAAATGGATTGACTATATACAAAATAAATACGGGACTAAGAAATTCCAGTTAGCCTATGCTTAAGATCAGAAATGATTTAAACTGTTAAAAGTTAGTTCAGTAAGAAGAAGCTAAGGTCAATCTAGAATGTCATTAATTTCTTTATTTCTTTTTTCTCAATAGATTTTAGACTGTGTTAGTTAAAAATCCATACCGGGTACGGGTTCTGGGAAGTCGGGGGGGGGGAAGGAGGAGGGGGGTGGGGGGGTGGAGGGAGGGAGGGGTACACACAACAACAAAAAAATTGTACTTCAATGTTTTAATGATTGACAAATGACATATTTGTGTTTTTTTTTAAAGAAAAATAAAAAAGTTCTGTTTAAAAAAAAAAAAAAAGAACAGCCACATGCAGAGCGCATCACAACTATCTAATTAGAAGGTTTAAAAGGCATGTGTGGCCAAAGTAGAGCTTCCCAATTCAGGAATAGGCACCACTGGCACACAGCTACTACCTGCTTTCAAAAACATATTCTATGCATCCAGGAGGAGCCCTATGTTGTGCACCTGTGATGGGTGTGCAAATGAAACCTCCTCCAGTATCAACAGTGGAAAATCTCCAGTTCCATGCTCAGATTCCTTATTCATCAATATCATTTTATCTCAAAAGAAGAGAAGACTTTATCTGAAGTCTGCAATGTTTCTTTTGTTTTAAGGCTTTTCTGTGAGCGAGAGAAGCTTACTAACTTTGGCTGTTGGCAAACAAACAACTGATTTTAACAGGGTAACAAGTACGGAACAGTCTACTGGGAAATACCAGATATCGGGCATCTCTGGACTGAACAGGCAAGCAATGGAAGAATCAATTTTTAAGGACAAGCATTCTGACATATAAGAATTCTAGTAACTGCTGTGAATCAGATAAAAGGCCTATTTATAGTAAAATCAAGTTTCAAATTCTTCTATTCCTTTCTTATGATCACCCATACAAATCATTCTGTTTGGAGTAGAATAGATGATTTACATTTTTTTCTCTTATTTTGATGGCAGAATTGATATGGTGTCAAGTTTTTTGCTTGTGATCATAAAAGAACTGGCTTTAATACTGTGACCAGAACTGGCTTTAATACTGTGGCTAATTTGAGAAGTAAAGGAAAGAATTACAAAAGACAAAAATGGGACTAACATATTGTTGCTACCCAAAAGGGGAAAAAAAGGGATGTTTCTATGGTGTCACCACATGGTGAGCAAAAACTCAAGCAAGTTTTTACTTTTACCTCTGGGAACATTTAATTCAAATGGAATTGATGTGGCGGAAAGGAGGCTCATCACAATCAAGGCAGCTCAGTATCCTCTACGTTTACAATTTGGCCAACACTTACTTTTAAAAGCAGTAGAAGCAGATGATCTTTGATCTTGGTGAAAGGTGGAATATGAAGTGTAATCAGTGGACTTGTAGAATTAATTTTCTGGCTGTTCCTTATTTTTTGGCTTTATATATGAGTAGTAGAAAATAATCTTTTAAAAAATGAATGGATTTGATTTGATTTTACTTATAAGAGCCTTTCTCTAGGACAGCGTGGACAGAGCATTTGGCTTCCAGCAATTATTCTTTTAGACGTTAAACTTGTCTTTGCCCCATTGAATTAAGAAGTTTTTTCGCCCTGCCTTTTCTCCTTTTCTATTTATTTATTTAGGATGACGATGACGACGACGACGATGATGATGATATCCATTCAGTCAAACCTGATTTTATCGGCAAGGTCTCTCCACATCTTTCACATCAATCTATTTCCCAAAGCACCTGTAGCCCAGACAAGGATCAATGGATGGAAACTGATCAAGGAAAGATTCAACCTAGAAATAAGGAGGAATTTTCTGACAGTGAGAACAATCAATCAAAGGAAGAGATGTGGCCTTTAGAAGTTGTGGGAGCTTCATCACTGGAAGCTTTCAAGAAGAGACTGGACTGGCATCTGTCAGAAATGGTGTAGGCTCTCCTGCTTGGGCAGGGGGTTGGACTAGATGACCTACAAAGTCCCTTCCAACTTTTTAAATCTGTTCTGTTCCTATCTTGCACTATTTTTTTGAGTTTTTATGTACACTGGTTGGTTTCAACTTTGATACAGTTATATGACTGCCATTTATATTATTTATATAAAACATTTATATGACTGCCCAACAGTGACATTTTTTACTCCTCAGAAGGTCCTCCTCAATATTAAATGAGATATATCTGACACTCACAAGTACAGTTCATAGTGGATCCCCAACCATTCTGCCTATCCACACAGCCAGATTTTCCATTCATACATATTATAATGTGGATAATTAAAGGGTGCTTACACAGTGTGGGGCAGACGCTATAGTCACCCAAACAAAGCATCAGAAAACTAGTCTGAACTATTGAGGGTAACTGATTGTACAGATAGGTTGAGGATTACATCATGAAGTATGCTAGTGAGGCAGTCATCTATATACCATAATAATATTCCCATGTAGATTAGATCTTTATCTTCAGATATAGAGCCATGGTGGCACAGTGGTTAGAGTGCAGTACTGCAGGCTACTCCTGCTGACTGCCAGTTGCTGCAATTTGGCAGTTCAAATCTCACCAGGCTCACAGTTGACTCAGCCTTCCATCCTTCCGAGATGGGTAAAATGAGAACCCAGGTTGTTGGGGGCAATATGTTGACACTATAAACCACTTAGTGAGGGTTGTAATGAACTGTAAAGTGGTATATAAGTCTAAGTGCTATTGCTATCCTCTATACAAGAGAGATAGTCCTGCAAATGCCATCACCAAAGACTAATGGCAAAACTACTTGTCCCTAGAAATTGATGTTCATCCAGCAGTCAGCTGGGCACATAAAGATTGCATGTAGTTATGGAAAATAACTGTGAATGGCACTTTCACCTATTTTGACTTTTTTAAAGAAAGTAAACTAAACTAATGGCCGTCACCTCATCTTGGGGTGATGGATTTCACAAGTTAATTAGGTGTTATATGAAGCAATACTTTCTTTTGTCCATTCAGAGCATACTGCCAATTAGCTGTCAGTGTGCGTATAATTAAAGTACAGCTCAGGGAATCAGAGAAAAGTCATTGAGTGCCACAAAGAGAAAGGACACCAGGCCTCTGTGAATACCTAAGAATATTTCATCAAAACAAGAAATCCAGTTTGACAGCATCCGTGCTGCCAAACATTGAGATCCTTTGGGATTTGTTTTTAATATAACTTCTTTATTGCAGTTCTATCCTTCAAACCTGCCTTCAAAAATGGAAAGCCTAACATTAAACATTTTCTGGCGAATATATTAATTATTGTTCTCCTGAGCGAAGATGTTCTTGGAGGAGAAAAGGGTGACAGTGTCACATCTGAATTAAAGTCTTTTGCAAATTAATTACACCCTGATTGACTCTCTCTGGGGCAGGGATTCCTGCCCTAGGTTGGGGGGCCTTGAAGTTAAGGAATCAATCTACCCCATAATCTATCCAAGTGGATATGAAACCAAAGTCCCAAAAAAGTGAGAATTCAGTTTATCAAGCTGTAACTGTTTTAAGCATGATGGTTGTATTTTCACTCGGATTTCCTGCAGAAGAGAGAAAGTAACAAAATCTGATTTCTTTCAACCAAACACATTACTTTTTATATGTTACTTAATTCTCTGTATTTATTTATTTTATTAAATTTATATGCTGCCCATCTCGCTGTCATGTGACTCTGTGTCGCTTACAACATGATAAAACAATATTATAAAAATAAAACAAAAATAAGGTAAGAGGTAAAGGTTCCCCTCACATATATGTGCTAGTTGTTCCTGACTCTAGGGGGCAGTGCTCATCTCTGTTTCAAAGCCACAGAGCCAGCGCTATCCAAAGACGTCTCTATGGTCATATGGCTGGCATTACTAAATGGCGAAGGTGCACGGAACACTGTTATCTTCCCACCAAAGGTGATCTCTATTTTTCTATTTACATTTTTACATGCTTTCGAACTGCTAGGTTGGCAGAAGCTGGGACAAGTAATGGGAGCTCACTCCATTATGTGGCACTAGGGATTTGAACCACCAAACTGCCAATCTTTCTGATTAACAAGCTTAGTGTCTTAGCCACTGGGCCACCGTGTCCCTGAAAAACAAAAATATAACCTTAGAATTAACAGAGAATTAGCCAAGATTTGGGATAATATACAACAGGGTGGATGTGGGATCTTCTATTTAATCCACTAACCATCTCAAGAATGGCACACTCCCATCTAGACCCCAGGCCAATTGGCAGAAACAAGTTTTAAGGCCCTTCCCAAAGGTCAGGAGCATGATGGTGGATCTCTTCTCAAAGGATACAATGTTACAGTAAAGGCTCTTCTGGATCCCATCAGCCAGAATTCTTTGACTGATGGGGTCCATAACCTGTCCCTTCTTTCAGCAAAAGTGACATAGGCCAATTCCATTGGGATGAGATGGTTCTTCAGGTAACCTGAGAGCTCCCAGTTCCCTCAAAGGCCATATTTTGGACATCTGCATAATCCAAAGAACACGACCCATGTGTTTCAGTTCTTTGGAAAGTTCATCTTTACATCTGAAACTGCTTAGGGCTTATGTGAAGCAAGGTCTTTGCCTCACATTCTTTCCCAGTGAGAGAGCCCTAGGTATGAAGGTTTGGCCAGAGAGACCCTATAGCCATCTTCAGAGCAA
This sequence comes from Thamnophis sirtalis, assembly GCF_051295495.1. NCBI lineage: Eukaryota > Metazoa > Chordata > Lepidosauria > Squamata > Natricidae > Thamnophis > Thamnophis sirtalis. The sequence goes on along the minus strand of NW_028261381.1, from coordinate 158,962,648 downwards.
AAACCCTAAATATGGAGGAAAACAATATCTGTGCTCTGGTTGTTCTTTCATGTGCATTTTTACTTGAAAAACCAAAGTACACATGTAACTATGATATCCTGAATTGAACTGATGAATGTGCATGATCAGAACAGTCTAGACAAGATTCCATTTGTGACCAGCTCTGTGCTTATTTTCATCAACACTTAATTACATATCAAAATTAGGCATTCTGGGAAAGCATGGCAAGATAAAAAAAAAAACTAGTCAAGGATATCACAATGCTCTCCATGCTTGGAATGTTCAAATATACGATGAATGTCATCATAAGTGTTGTGGCCTGGCAGGAGCCGTTGGAGCTGCCACCAGACTCCGACAGCGAGGGGCCCTATGAGTCGGCCCTGGAGGATGTGGAGGACCCTGGACAGGGTTCCGACTCTGAGCAAGGCGCAGAGGGACTGGTTGGCCACCAGGTGGCGCCTGAGCCTTAGATCAGTGGGGAGGAGATAAGAAAGAGTGATCCAGAAATCAACAGTGAGTTGTTCCAGGATGCACGCCATCGAAGGGCTACTCGGTGTCAAGAACAACTACATAATTACAGGAGGTAATTACACTCAGCTGATGGTCATTAAGCTCCTCTCCAGACTATAAAAGTGACTGCTTGTGCCACGCCCTTCTTGCAGAAGTCAACACTTTGACTAAAGAGAAACAAACTTGGCAGGCTGGATTGATGCCAGAGTTTGTCTGAAGTGCTGCCAAGGTCCTTATCTGTTTGTTTATTTGGCTTTCAGCCACCAAGATTCTGGTCTTGTTATTAAAGGACATTCCATTTTATGCTTGTCTCGGCTTCCGTTACTGGACGGAGGAGGGGGTCAGAACACATAAGTATGTAGATTTGTAGGGTTTGTGTAAGCCAGGGGTGTCAAACTCTAGATCCATGGGCCACATCCGGCCCATGGGGTGCTTAGAACTGGCCCACAGGACCTCCCTGGAAATAGCAAAGGACTGGTCCACTGTGCCTCTGCCAACAAAAAAAAAGAGCTTGGGCATGTCACAAGTGGCCCTCTGTGCTCCATTTTTGCTGGCAGAGGGCTGCAGAAGGCCATCACGACTGAAAATGGGGCCCATGGGGCCATATGTGGCCTCCTTGGGCTCCGTTTTCACTGGTAGAGGGCTATCAAAACAATCCAAAAGCAAAACAAAAGAAGAAATGTTTCCCCTTTTGCATGTAAGAAGGGACAGGAAAGGAAAACGGGAAAGAGGATAGAAAAAGAAAGAGAAGAAAAGATGGGAAGATAGCAAGGAAGGAAAAATAAAGAAAGAGGGGAAGGAAGAAGAAAGAAGAATGAAGAGGGAAGGAAGGAAATTATAATGAGAGGGTGGGTCTGAGGGAAGTCCTGCATTAGCACTTTGCCACCACAGGTGCTCCCGACACGAGTGACCATGCCCACCCTGGAACCCCAAGCTCAAACACAACCCTGATGTGTCCATCAATGCAATTGAGTTTGACAGCCCTGATGTGGGCCATTAAGTCCAACCCTTGCTCAGTGCAAAAATCAAGAAAACATCCCTGATGGGCCACTATCAATTCTCCCTGCTCAAATCCAGTTTAAAGTGAGGGGCATCTTGCCCATTCCACTGGTGAACTATTCTTCTAGTTGGAAACTTTTCCCTATCATTTTATCAGCATTTTCCTTCTTGTAATTTAAATTGATGACTCCATAACTCTGCAGTGATAGAGAACAGGTTAATGAAATAGTTATTTCCTAGAGAGCAGTTGTAAAAAGAAAAAAATCAATATATTGCTACAACTGTACAATACATGAAAAAAAGGAGTTAGGTTTCAATCCTATGGTTATGACACCATGTTGTGAGCTGCTGAAAAATCTTATATATCATATATAAAGAAATAAAAATTCTGCCTTTTTTTGTTAGAGTTTGTTGTTGCGGCAGTACATCCAGCAAGCACATACAAGTAAATGAACTTCTGCTGGATTCAATTATATATAATAAACGTCTTTATATACAATACCATACAACAGAATTCAGCATACAAAATCAGGCACACAGAAGCAATATTCATAGAAGCAAGTCATTACAGACAGTGGTGGGATTCAAACATTTTTACCACCGCTTCTGTAGACGTGGCTTTGAGGCTGTGACGTGGCTTTGTGGGCATGACTTTGTGGGCATGGCAGGGGAAGGATCCCCATTCCCTCCCCACTCCTGAGGGAAGGTTACTGAAAAATCCACATTCCATCCCCACCCCACTAACTTTTTTTTTCCAGCTCCATTCTCCTTCCTGTTCAGGGCAAGAAAAGAAGATCATCTGGGAGCTGGGAGCTGGGAGCTGGGAGGCAGCGGTGGCGCCAGCCTATTTGCTGGTTCTCCGAACTACTCAAAATTTCCACTACCAGTTCTCTAGAACCTGTCAGAACTGGCTGATTACAGAGTAGAGAGATACAGACAGTGGTGGGATTCAAATAATTTAACAACCAGTTCTCTGCCCTAATGATTTCTTCCAACACTCAGTTCACCAAACTGCTCAGAAAGTTAATAACCGGTTCTCCTGGAGTGGTGCCAACTGGCTGAATCCCACCACTGGATACAGAGGCTAATATTGTACAGAGATTGAATAAAGTTACAGAGGCCAAACCAACTCTTATATACAGTTCAGCAAGCCATGCCCAGACTCCAAAACTTATGGCCCCATACAAACAAATATTAAGTTTCAGTATCCAAACAGTCCTCATTGGCTGACCTATTGCCATTTCTACTCCAACAGTCCCCTTTGGCTGACCTGTTGCCATGTCTATCCAAAGAGTCCCCATTGGCTGACCTGTTGCCATGTCTATTCCAGTCTATGAGCATACTCTGACATTTTTCGTATCTTTCTATTGATGCTCCCAGTGCTGATGGATGTTCTCAAAATTCCAAATTTGTTCATTTTCTAAAAGAAAAAATGTGGAGATCCCTGGACTAACTTTACTTAGACCTGACAAGCCTATCTGTCTTCCCCCAAAATGGGTGTCGAAACTTTTTTTATAGAGTCAAATTCACAGAGGAAAATGGGAGGCAATTACTTCTGTAGTGCTGATTAGTCTCTAATTTAGTCCATTAAATGCACAGTCTTGTTCTTACCAGTTCTACTGAGAATATTTATTTATTTTAAATAAAAATATGATGCAGGAAGATAATCTATCTTTCTAGCAGTTTCCGTCAACTTTGTTTAATTGCAGCTTTTTAACAACACAGAGGGAATGAGTTGTATACACCTCCTTCCTCTCTTTTAATTACCTCTATATTTTCTATCTCTGAAGGAAATAACTACTGATCTAATTGAAGGCACTTTATTTATTGTAAAGAGGCAGAAGCATGTACGAGATACAATTTAAATTAAATGTTCACAGATTATAAACACTCCAGTTACAATTCAGTCAGATGGGGATGACAGACAGAGATAAAGAGAAAGGAGGTGGGAAAGGAAGAAACCTAATAGGGCTTAAAAGTTTGTGAACCCTTTTGAGTTGTCAGGATTTCTGCATAAACATGACCTAAAAGATGATCTGCGTTGTTTTTTTTCACACTAGTCCTAAAATTAGATAAAGAAAACCTCATTAAACAAATGAGTCAAAACCATTACATTTATTCATTGATTTATTGAGGAAAATAATCCAGAGCTACATATTTGTGTAAGGCAAAAGTATCAGGAACCCAAATGCCCACTCACAGTCACCTTGAATAGTAATAATCACAAATGATTGTCATTCAGCTTTGCATGTTACCTTGGAGGAACTTTAGACCATTTGTTCTTACAGAACAGCTTGGTAGGCTTCCTCACATCAGCTGTGGTGGTGCAGTGGTTAGAATGCAGTAAAGGTAAAGGTTCCCCTCACACATATGTGCTAGTTGTTCCCAACTCTAGGGGGAAGTACTCATCTCCGTTTCAAAGCCAAAGAGTCAGCGCTGTCTGAAGATGTCTCCATGGTCATGTGGCTGGCATGACTAAACACTGAAGGTGCATGGAACGCTGTTACCTTCCCACCAAAGGTGGTCTCTATTTTTCTACTTGCATTTTTACATGCTTTCGAACTGCTAGGTTGGCAGAAGTTGGGACAAGTAACAGGAACTCACTCCGTTACATGGCACTAGGGATTCGAACTGCCTACCTTTCTGTTTGACAAGCTCAGCATCTTCAGAATGCAGTATTGTAGGCTAACTCAATGCTCACTGCCCGGAATTCAATCCTCACTGGTTCAAGGTTGACTCAGCCTTCCATCCTTCCGAGGTGGGTAAAATGAGGACCTAGATTGTTGGGGGCAATAGGCTGACTCTAAACCACTTAGGGAGGTCTGTAAAGCACTGTGAAGTGGTATATAAGTCTATGTGCGATTGCTATCTCAGATCACCTCACAACAATCTTATAAGGTTAAGGTCAAACTATTTCAAAACATTAATCTACTTATTCCACATTTATTATTTTTATAAATACCTCAATATGAATACTCACATTCCTCCTATTTTCCTGACAACAAAACTGCCACCATTTTTTGGTCACACAACTTGTTTTAGGTCATTGTCTTGTTCCATAATTCACTTTCCCTTAAGCTTTAATTCATAAGCAGAGAGCATATATTTTCTTATAGAATTTGCTGGTACAACTCAGAATTCATAGTTGCATAAATGATATAGCAAGCCATCCTGGTCCAGAGGCAGCAGAGCAGATCCAAACCGTAATACTTATACCACCATGTTTTAAAGGTAGGATAAGGTTCTTACGCTGGCATGCGGGGTTTGCCTTTCATTAAACATGGCACTTTCAGCTCAAGCCAAAAAGTCCCAATTTTGGACTCAACCATCCTTAGAACATTCTTTCAATACATTTCTGGCTTATTCACATGATCTTTCAGAAATTACAGATGACCAGAAATGTTCTTTTTGAAGAGCCTTGCAGAGGTAGGTTCCAGCTGCCACTACTACCGGTTTCCTCGGGGACACAGCGCGTATGTGCTTGATGCACGTTGTGCGTGCATGTGCAGTCCAACCGGTTCAGTGGCATGGCAGAACCAGTTCGGGGGTATGACAGGCATGGGTCACTGCTGGTTCCAGCAAACCAGGCCACCAAGTTGCTACCAGTTTGGCCGAACAGGTCCAAACCAGTAAGAACCCACCTCTGGAGCAGTGATTAAGTTTAAGTTTTATTTTATTTATATGCCGCCCTATTCCCTAAAAGGGACTCAGGGCGGCGAACAATTTAAACGGGAAGGGGAAACATACAAGTACAAAATAAACATATTAAAATGACCAACAACCACACCTGTCGAGAGGGGAGGGGAGCTCATCAACCCCAGGCCTGCCGACACAGCCAGGTTTTAATGGCTTTTCGGAAAGCAGGGAGAGAGATGAGGGTCCGAATCTCCGCGGGGAGTTCATTCCAAAGGGCCGGAGCTGCAACAGAGAAGGCCCTCCCCTGGGTCGTAGCCAGATGGCATTGGCTGGTGGATGGAACCCGGAGGAGGCCGGCCCTGTGCGATCTAATGGGTCTTTGGGAGGTAATTGGCAGCAGGCGGTCTCTCAAGTACCCAGGTCCAATACCATGAAGGGCTTTATAAGTAATAACTAGCACCTTGAAGCGTATCTGGAGACAGATTGGAAGCCAGTGCAGCTCGCGGAGGATAGGTGTAATGTGGGTGTATCGAGGTACACCCACGATCGCTCGCGTGGCCACGTTCTGGACCAGTTGAAGTCTCCGAATGCTCTTCAAGGGCTGCCCCATGTAGAGCGTGATTTTGTCGTTGTAACCTTGCCATGCATACCATTATTTTTCAGTACTCTTCTGGTGGTGGTCACTGACCTTTGTCAATGCAAGAGTGGTCTTTCATCCTTTATATGTCATATAGCTGTGAAAGTTGGGCCATAAGAAAGGCTGAGTACCAAAGAATTGAGGCCTTTGAACAATGGTGCTGGAGAAAACTCCTGCGAGTCCCTTGGACTGCAAGGCAATCAAACTGGTCAGTCCTAGAGGAGATCAACCCTGACTGCTCTTTAGAAAGCCAAGGTTTAGAAATGTAAATAATTAATTCTTATTTTGAATATGTTATAAAGGTATAATGTTATTGGATATATGAAAGTAGATAACAAACAATTTAACTAAGTTTTATAATTAGTAAGTAGTAATTTAGTAACTTATAGATGGTTATGTTAAAAAATAATTGATAAGGGCAATAAGGTATACATATATGTTGGTTTGATGAGAAGAAAATAGATATAACAGTAAAGGATTTTTTGTTAACCAATATTAATTATAACAACTAACAATGGAATGATAAGGATAAGGGATAAGGGATACAGTTAATGATACATACATGTACCACCATAACAAAAGGAATGTGGACACAAATTGTAAACAGTGATTTGAGGGGAGAAAAGGGCTTAGATATTTTGTCAACTAATTTTTGTTTAGAATATGTTATAAAGGTTTAAGGCTATTGGATGACTCTGTAATAATTAATGAAATGCCATTAGGTGGTTGTGGTTTTTTTAAACTATGGATTAGTCTAGGCAAAAGGACATTAAAACAATTTTAGTTAAATGAGAACTATGATATGTTGAAAGTAAGACTCATCAAAAACTTTGATATTCGATATGAATGTAAGTAATGACTCTGGAAGAGATGCACGAAAGCTAATTGTAACTAATTGACACACTTTCTACAAGATGTAATGTAAGATGATTATTTGTGTGTGTGTTGTTTGTTTAGTAAAAATAAAAAAAAATGTTTTTTTTAAAGAAAGCCAGATCCTGAAGATGAAACTCAAATACTTTGGCCACCCTAATGAGAAGGAAGAACTCACTGGAGAAGAGCCTAATGCTGGGAAAGATTGAGGGCAAAAGAAGAAAGGGACAACAGAGACTGAAGTGGCTGGATGGAGTCTCCGAAGTAGTAGGTGTGAGCTTAAATGGACTCCAGAGGATTGGAGAGGACGGGAAGGCCTGGAGGAATATTGTCCATGGCGGTCGCGATGGGTTGGACACAACTTTGCAACTAACAACAACATGTTACTCTGGGGTTCTTATAGATCTCCCAAAGTATTCCATGCCTTATTCTTGGTGTGATTTTGGTTGGTCAACCTTTCCTGAGTAGGATAACAATGGTGTTGAATTGCCTCCATTTGTACACAATCTGTCTGACAGTGGATTGCTGGGATCCAAAATCTTTAGAAAAAATTCATTTCATTTTATTGAGTTTGTATGCCGCCCTATTCCTGAGAGACTCAGGGCAGCTAACAATAAAAAAGGGAGGGTTGAAAAAGTTGTGTAACCTTTTCCAGCCAGGTGAGTATCAACAAATATTTTTTGGGAAATCCTCAGAAGGTCCTCCTTTGTCAAGCCATACTTCCATATACTTACATTGCAAAGATCAGCCTCTATTAATGAATAGAATAGAATAGAATAACAGAGTTGGAAGGGACCTTTGAGGTCTTCTAGTCCAACCCCTGCCTAGGCAGGAAACCCTACACCACTACAGACAAATGGTTATCCAACATCTTCTTAAAGACTTCCTGTGTTGGGGCATTCACAACTTCTGGAGGCATGTTGTTCTACTGATTAATTGTTCTACCTGTCAGGAAATTTCTCCTTAGTTCTAAGTTGCTTCTCTCTTTGATTAGTTTCCACCCATTGCTTCTTGTCCTGCCCTCAGGTGCTTTGGAGAATAGTTTGACTCCCTCTTCTTTGTGGCAGCCCCTGTAATATTGGATACCCAGAATTTTGTTCTTTATGTAATTTAGGTCAACCCATGCTCACATCTAATTATCATTCTATGCATTCAAAAACCTGGTTCTAATTTTATCTTTAAAAGAGTGGGAAAGTTCACATATTTTTGTCATACACAAATATTTAGCTTTGCATTACTTCCTACAATAAATAAATGAACAAGAATAATACTTTTACTCATTTGCTTAATTTGGTTCTCTTTAACTAGTTTTAGGACTTGTAGAGAAGAGATCAGTTTTAGGTCATATTTATGCAAAAATATTGAAAATTCAAAGCAGTTGAATTTGGCATAGAGACATCTTATGCCATTTTTTTGTATTTGGTGGGTCTGGAAGCTGCTTTTCTTATTTAAAGAGGTGATTGGCTGCTTCTTTGTAAAATATATAAAGTTTGTAAATATCTTGGACAAAGAGCATGCTTCTCTACAATATTGCAATTAATTTGCTCTTACACTAAATTCACATGATTAAGCCAAAAAATTTATACAGTTTGATGAAGAAGAATTTCATTTAGGATTTTTTTCCAAGGAGAAGGGCACGTTGGGTGAACAGCCTATTATTGTTGCAATTATTTAGTGATGAGGAAGTCAAAGAGAATGTGTGAATGTTCAGATTTTGTTGACCAGTCTACTCTCCAGCAATTTTCAGCATGCTGAAATGTCTCATCCCAACACATCTGAAAAGCACCAGCGTAAAAAAAGCTGATGCTAATTCATAAAGTCACTAAACTATGTTGCATTTTTATAGCGATTATTGTTAACTGTTAAAAATAACCTACTTGTTATGTTTCCGATTTGATTTTGCTAGCCATCCTGATGTTCATTTTCTTTAATGAGAAAGTGGGTCTAAATATTTTAGTGAATAAATTAATAATAACAGTAAAACTATGTTCAGAAGTAATAGGAATGTGCTACACTAAGCCAAGGACTTTTAAAATTCGCCTTGCTATTACTGATACACAGCACATTCAACCCAAGACTCATAAAAGCGGCTATGTGATTTTTGCAATTTAGATCCACATAATTGTACATCTTGCATATTATTATCTACCACCAGCCTCAAGTTGTACATTATCATCTCCAATAAAGCAAATATGATACAGACCAGAAGAAATCAGTTATAATAAAACAGATAATGACACTTTCTATGTGCTACTATAAACTCTTTATCTGCATAATTAACCACAATACCATGGAGAAGTCAGTGGAATGGTAAAAAGCATAAACTAATACATTTTGCAATCAAAATATTCAAGTCACGACCATCATAAAATGGCAATGTTTGGAGAATACTTTTAACCAGTTCACTAGAAAATTCAGTCGCTGTAATTCAGTGTATGTTAAGCTTGATTAGAATTAATCATCATTAATTATATTGGTTGAGATCATAACCTGATTATTTCTGGCTTTGAATTCCCCAAAGTTACTATTTCCTTTTGTGGTTCCAAGTTATATTTTTTTTTCTGCAGAGCCCAATCTGGATCAGTCCCTGGGACTAGATGTTTAGTCTTGCAAGCTTTTAGACTTGTGCTGGAGTCCATCCTTGGGGAATTTATCTCTAGCAGTAATTGTACGGTGCCTGGTTCTGTGTGGCTTTTTAGTTGTTGATTGGGATATTGATGGCTGGCTGAAACATCTGTCAGCAACTTAATAGCCAGCCATCAACACCCCAATCAACAACTAAAAAGCCACACACAACCAGGCACCATATAGGCTAGAACAGAACAGAATGGAATATAATAACAGAGTTGGAAGGGACCTTGTAGATCATCTAGTAGTCCAACCCTCTCTCAATCAGGAGACCCTTTACAACTTCCAACAGATGGTTGTCCAGTCTTTTCTTGAAAGCTTCCAATGATGAAGCTCACACAACTTCCAAAGACAACTTTTGTTCCATTGATTGTTTGTTTTCACTGTCAGAAAATGTCTCCTTATTTCCAGGTTGAATCTCTTCTTGTTCAGTTTCCATCCATTATTCCTTGTCTGGCCTTCTGATGCTTTGGAAAATAGCCTGACCCCCTCCTGTCTGTGACAGCCCTTAAAATATTAGAACACTGCTATCATGTCTCCCCTGGTCCTTTTCTTCACTAGACTAGCCATGTGCAATTCCTGCAACTGTTCTTTGTATATTTTAGCCTCCAGTCCTCTAATCATCTTTGTTGCTTTTCTCTACACTCTTCCTAGAGTCTCCTACAGTCTTCCTAGTCTCAACGTATTTTTATAGTGTGTGACTGAAACTGAATGCAGTATTCTAGTTGTGGTCTTACAGTGGTATTAGTACCTCCCTTGATCTTGATTGAATCCCTCTGTTAATGCAATTTAGGATTGCATTGGCTTTTTTGGCTGCTGCTGCACACTGTTGATTCATATTTAATTGACTGTCCACTAATACGCCAAGATCCCCCTCACAGTTACTGCTATTAAGCCAGGTTTCACCCTATCTATATGTGTACTTTTAGTTTTTCTTGCCTAAGTGTAAGACTTTTCTCTATATAAATACTAGAGAATAGCCCAAAGCAGCTCTCTGCTAGAGAGAAGGTCCTTGAGGATGGGCTCCAGCCCGAGTTCAAAAGCTTGGAAGACAAAACTGGTGACCCACCCAGATTGGATCCTGACTTGATATTGTTTCTGAGATTAAAACTGAAGATGGTGTAAAGGGACTCATCACTTGCCATTCAGAAACAAGTGCATAATTAGATCCCTATATCAACATAATCCACATCCATATCTCCTACCTATTTCTATTTATTGGCATATATAGTAACAAGATTGAGGATTGCTGATCTCCACAATTCAGAATAACCAAACTGCTATGTAGTTCTTATACAAATAAGACTAGGAGGAGAGAGGGGGAGATACAATACTGTCAGTAATATTCCAGATATAAATTGTAAATGTAATCCATGCTATCATTTCTTTATTATTGTTAGCTGCAGCTGTAAACAGACAGAAACAAATGTGTTTATAACTACAAAGGGAAGTGCTAAAAAAAAACCAGCCTCTCCCTCCTTCTCTACTTTATTTAATGGTTAAATGTGTTCATTAGAAGAATCCTTGTAAGCTCTTATCCACTTCTAAAGACTTGTTCTAGAAACTGGCAGAAAGAAATTGCACATATAAAAGGAGAGAGAAAGAACATAAGGAGCCTTTTTTATGGACTTCCTTTAGCCCATATAGAGGTATGTGAAAGATTATTTCTCTCGGAAAACAGGAAAAAGGATGTTTGTTTCGGGAGTGAGTGGGTGGGAAAATGCTACTTAATTGGCAGTTAAATGTAGAAGACTTGCATCATGTATGGATGAATGTTTAGCAGTCCATAGCAATTGTACATTTTTTTTAAATGTTTGCCGAAGTGTTGGAGCAGCTCCTTAACACTATGGGTAATGAAGCAATTGTTTTGAGCAGTGGGCTGTGACAAGCAGTGAAGTGGAGCTAAGCCTTCACCTGCAGCTCTTTTGAGCGACCATTCAGAGCAACCTAAGATGCGTAGCTCATTGAAACAGTCACTGTCCTAAGGACTGCCATAGCTTAGACTTAGAACTTATAACTTTATTGCCACTTTGAATATACACTAATCGGCATACATTACAATGTCATTTTGTTGCATACAGCTCTCAAAGGGTCACCAGCTCCAATCTGCACTACCTAAACATGACAAAATAAATAAATACAAAAGTATATAAATACCCACATATATTATATGACACAGATAAACAACACCATCTAGTTTGGATGTACATGACGAGAAGAATGAATCTTGAGAGTTTACCAGATGGATGGCATAGGGAACAAAACTGTTTACAGCATCTGGTAGTCCTGCTAGAAATACTTCGAAACCTAGACCATAAAGACCATGGCAATATGTATGTACAGTGGCCAACTGAGGGAAAACATAAGAGCATTTTTGTCTTTAGTCATGAATCTTCTGGATTTCTAGTGTTTCCTATAATGTCCCCAAAAGCTAAATCCGATAATGCTAGATAATTCCCGGAAGCCTCCCATTTACATATATCAGCCATCAACAGCTGCATTGAGATAAATAATATCTACATACCATTCAAAGGAGACTATCAAAAAGCTAACACCTCCAGGCAGCAATCAACAACCAGATAAGCAGATATTAACACTGAGCAGTAAATAATACCCCAATCAAGAATCTAATTATAACCCTCTACTTATATGAGACTTCTCTGGAAGTTGGTGAAAGACTTGGTTGAGTGTGAAACCACTGGGCAGCTAAAGTATAGAAGAATGAAGATTATCCTCATCTGTACTTGACTTACCAACGAAGGCAGAGATAAAAGTGTAAGGATGTACAGCAGGTGGCTTTAAATATGGAATGGGCAGCCTGGAGTCCCAAGGCCACCTACAACTTCCAGACTTCTGTAATTAAACAGTAAAATTTCTCAAAACAGAAGAAAATATTTAGGTAATATAATAGGTGGCCCTCAACCCCACACCAAATTTCATATGATCTGGAATAGAATACAATGCCAGTTATTTTGAAACTATGCAAAACACAACTGTATTCTGCATTGTTGTATCCTGGATGCTGATATAAGAAATGAATTATGGGAATAAAGATATTGGTGTGGTCAATAATGAGACCTGAAGAAAAGTAAGAGAAAGGCCTAGAGAAGATCTCTTCTCTACTCTAGTATAAGATAATTGTGGTGAAATGGAGTCTGGATTCCCAGAAGGGAGGGGGTGCATTCCAGAGGAGCAAAAGACAAGGAAGCTTGTCTGAAAGAAAGAAAGAAAGAAAGAAAGAAAGAAAGAAAGAAAGAAAGAAAGAAAGAAAGAAAGAAAGAAAGAAAGTCAAAATAACTCCTCCCTAGGAGTTCGCAGAATAAATGTTTAATGATAAGTAGTCTGCTTTAGTTTGGCAAGAATTCTGTCTGTAGATGAAGAACAATAAGGGACACTGCTTAGAAAAATCTCAGCATGTCTTTCTCAGTTTTTGGAGGCTGACAATCACTATAATGTGCTGCACCAAAGTTGTTACTGAGAGAAATAGGGCTACCATATCTGGGCTGCAAAGTTTCAATGACCACTAGATGTCTATGGAAATTCTCAGCAATCCAGGTCATGGTTGTCCCAAAGGTGCTTTTTCAAAAGGCAACTAGACTTTGTTTTTCCTTGAAGACATTCCACTTCTCATTCAAGAAGTTTCTTCCATTATGGCAGTCAGAACTGAAGAAGCTTTTTGGATTGAGAAGCAAAAGAGCTTTTTTAAAAAAAGCATCTTTGGAACGACCACTAGATGATATCAAAGAATTACAGGAATCTCTCATTCTTTGTCACTATCTCTTGGCTGTCCAAATGTTTGCAGCCCAAATATGGTAGTTATAAAAGAAAGGTTACAACACGGGTCAATTCTCCAAGCTTTCTATTTAGCTCCCAGAAGTTTAACTCCTGGACAGCAAGCTTGGAGAATGGTCCCCTGCCAAAACCTACAACCCAAGCTATGAATATTCTCAAAATTCTCTAAGAAAGGTTATATTTTTCAAGAAAGAGCTATTGAAGAATAGTCTTCAAGGAAAGCAAGCCATCTTCTATGCTGTTAGATCCCAGAGAGCAACGTTGATTAGAAAAGTGAGCATCCTCAAGAAAACAGGGAAGCAAATGATGGCAGTAGGTTATATTTTTCAAGAAAGGACTATTGAAGAATAGCCTTCAAGTCTTCAAGAAAAGCAAACCATCTTCTATGCTGTTAGATCCCAGAGAGCAACATCGACTAGAAAGGTGAGCATCCTCAAGAAAACGGGGAAGCAAATGATGACCATCAGCCCATGTGGGTCATTTACAAATCCTCATCACTGAGAGATGAAAGAGATTTCCCTGTGTGCTGGTAGCATCAAACAGCCAGATGATCTGGCAGATGATAAAGAATTCATCAGACTACAAAAGCCTTTTCCTATCGAGATAGGTTCAAAAGCATTTTATACCATGTGGTTGAGGACACAGGCTTGGGGTTGCACAAGAAAAGAAGGGGAGGTCATCTAGTGGCAAAACAAACATTCTGTCTCACTGAAGTTAGCTTTGGAAAGGATGGTTTTGGCCTGAATGGAGGGAACACACTAGCAGCAGATAAGCAGAGTGGAATCATGGGACATAAAGCCTGCAAAGCGGTAGCGGAATTCAGCCAGTTCTATCCGGTTCAGGCAAACCAGTAGCGGTGGCGGCGGGAGGCTCCACCCACCTGCCCGAAGGATATCGCAACCCATTTTTGATGCTCTGCGCATGCGTGGAAGGTCGTGCACATGCACAGAGGTGGCATATGTGAGCAAAGCGCATACGCTCACATTTGCAAACAGGTAGCTGCAAAGTCTTGCTGAGTACATTTCCCCAAAAAAACAGAAAATCTGGCATTTCAACAACAACAACAACAAAAAAAGATGGAGTGGGGGAAAGAGAATGAGAGAGAGGAATGGGTAATAGATGCCCAGGAAGATGGCATCAAGCAAAAATGAAAAGGGACTTTGCAATTATAGGGTGAAAGGCAGATGATATAGTGAAAGGAAAGCTCTTTTCAGAGTACAAATGGAAAACAACTCCGATGTGTATTTATTTATGAGAGAGAATGATCATGAATAAACATTAATATTCAAGCGGATAGGCAGTGTGGTTATTTTGAAAATTCAGTGCAGTTATTTAGTTCTGACATTTAAGAATCACTGTTGCTTCATCCCCATCATACACTAAAAACTGAGGGGAAGGAAGAGGAAATTCAAAACAATGGTCAAAACACATCATGAAAGAATGAGATCTATATATATATAAAGAAGCTTTGTGTTTTCAAAGCATTTTACTGACTAGAAAGATAATAGAGGTATGCTTCTGTTTCAGATTCTAATAGGTTTGGACAGATGTTTCCACCAAAGTGGACTCTGAATGCAAGATCTGCAAAGCTTTATTTAATGATCCAAATATAAGTAGACACAGAGATGTAGACAAAAGATGGGTTCATGCTGTCTGTTGAGTCAACATACTGCCTTGTTTGAGGCATTGTATCATGTGGGAACTCAGCCACCACGTGTCCAAATGTGGATATAATGTATTTCTCCCAAACTCTTCATTGAAAAGGAAAAAAAGGCTGGGGGAAAAAAATGAAGCCAAATTATAGAGTTGTGACTGAGTTTGTAATTCTGCATTGTGGAACCAGAACGCTAAGATCACTGCGTTTTGAAGGAGGGAAGCTAAACTTTTTTCAGTATTCAATATTTTTCTAGTTATCTCTTTCGACAACTGAAAAAGTTTTTTTTTTTAAAGGGTGCTGTCTGCCAACTTAAGAGGATGAAGCATTGACGGCTTGTTTGCAACCTTCATGTAGGGAAATGTGTGATAGAGAAGGTAGAGGGGAGATAAACAACCAGAGGAGAAAGATTTGCATGGTGGCAGTAGCAGCTGGCAAATGTAGGGAGAGGGAAGTCAACAGTAGCAGTTGGTGCCCAATGAGCTTAGTGGGAGTGCAGACATTTGGCTCTCAAATTCTCATAGATGCTTGTCTGGTTTTAATTTTTTGGCAAAAGAGTTTTTAATCGCATCAAAATAACTTAAATGACAGTAACTGGAACCAACAAGTTACAATAGGTTGAGCCAAGTAGAGGGAGAAGGGAACGGGAGAAGAAATGGGGAAAAAAGTGAAGAAAGAAATATATGAGAAAGGTGTATCCACACAACTTTCTTAACTTAGTTAGTGTTCTGACCCTCCTTGTTCCACACCAAAGCACACTCCAAGTCAGAGATAAATTACGACATTTAATTAACAGACAAACAGGTCCTTGGCAGCAACCCGACAGACAGGCTTGGGCAGCAATAAACACACATAAGGCTTGGCAGCAATCCAGCCTGCCAAGCTCATACAAAGTTCTCCAACATTCGATTCTGTGTTGACTTCTGCAAAGAGGGGCGTGTGAGCAAGTAGTCTTTTTATAGTCTGGAGAGGAGCCTAATGACCACCAGCTGAGTGCAATTACCTCCTGTAATTGCATAATTGTTCCTGACGCCTATTAGCTCTTCGATATCATGCAGGAACAACTCACTACTGGCTTCTGGCTCTCTCTCCCTTGTCTCCTCCCCACTGGTCCAAGGCTCAGGTGTCTCCTGGTGGCCAACCAGCCTCTCTGCGCCCTGCTCGGAGTCGGAACCCTGTCCAGGGTCCTCCACATCCTCCAGAGCCGACTCATAGGGCCCCTCTGGTGGCAGCTCCAACGGCTCCTGCTGGCCACAACAGTTAGTGAATTACTCCATTTTCTGGTTTGGCACAATACATTGAGCCCTAAACTGTAATTGGCTGATGTTACAAAAGACCCCCTAAACAATAGAGTACTATTTGGTCATAGAGTCATAGTCTCCAACCTCTTGAATGAGAGGGACAATCAACTGCTTCACCTACCATGGTTGAAGTGGTTGCTGATCTGTGCGACCCTGCAGATAACTTTTTTTCCAAGTTTTATTTATTTTATTTATATTTCATTTCCACCGAACAGTTTGAGATCTGAGTTTTAAACAGTCAAAATCCACATGTTTGTTGCAAGATTGATTGCAATACTATTATTTCCGCTCAAGAACCATCAGGTAATGTTTCCGATGAGAAAGGCTCAGAATTTTTACAATGCAATAGTTTGTTTCAGGTTCCAAACAAAAACCTGTCTCCCATTTTGCACCCAAACTTGGCCACAGTATTTGTTTTGATATATTCTTCTACTTTCCTTGAAAGCCTAAGATAATAAAGATGGAGGGGAAATGACATAGACATCTCCAAATCAGTGGTGAAATTCAAATTGTTTTACTACTGGTTCTGTGGGCGTGGTTTAGTGGGTGTGGTGTGGCTTGGTGGGCGTGTCTTGGTGGGCGTGGCAGGAGAAGGATACTGCAAAATCTCTATTCCCACCCAACTCAGGGACGAGCCAGGAGTGGCATTTGCCAGTTCTCTGAGCTACTCAAAATTTCCACTACCGCTTCTCCAAATTACCCAAAATGTTCACTACTGGTTCTCCAGAACATGTCAGAATCTGCTGGATTTCATCCCTGCTCCAAACTATCCATCAAAGAGCTTATAAAGGAAATTTGATAGACTAGGAGTGGAGAACAATGGTCTTTTTATGACTCGTGGAATTCAATTCCCAGAATTCTGATGTATCCGATGACTGATGCTGGCTCAGGAATTCTGGAAGTTGAAGTCCACAAGTGATAAAGGGGCCATGGTTCCCCATCCCTGTTGTAGAGCAATGCCAATAATCTCTTAAATTATCTTTAGGGCTATTGTGAAACCTTCATTTAAGAGATCAAATTTAGCTGCTTTGGAATGCAAAGGACCATATTTTCATCTGGAAATCCCCCGAATAATGTCTGTTGTACCCAAAGTAATCCAGATGAATCAGTTAAATGTAGCTAATAAAGTTACCTAGGGCACTGATGATGTTATCTAGTAGGATAATGAAATGTCTGCAAGCAAACAACCATGCTCAGAGAGCACAAACAACTCTGCAGTTAAAGCTAAGTTAGTTTTACCTTAATTTTATTAGGTCCACGGTGATTTACATTATTTACCCAAATACCTCAAATCATGTCATTTGCATACATTTGCATTTTTGCATAATAACATCATTAAGCAAATGACACAAAATGTCATTTGTGGTTATGTACTTTGGCATTTACTGGCTACTTGGGAGTTTTAGGTTTCCTTTATAGGGAAGTGAAGCTGAGACATTATATATTATCTGCTAATAGTCCCTGAAAAGCCACTGAAACATTTTACAAGACTACTGATTGCTTTCCAGCTACTTAGTCTGATTCACCACTTCAGAGCAGGGCCCCACTTCAATTTGCAAATCTACTTTGATGGGGTGATTCGGCTGAACTTTTATCAAACTGAACCACTTCTTCAAAGCTTTACACAGCCTACTTACCAAGGTAAACACTAACCCGACTTACCATTTTTTTTTTTGTATAAGCACCTTTTACATCTTTGCATGATCAGATGGGGTTAAGTGCTGCGAGAATACAAGAAAGGGAACTCAAATAACATTGTGGAAGAATGTCGAGTGAAAGCAACCTATGTGAAAAATGGCAGAAAGGAACAATACAAAACAAAGGAATCTGAGATCCTTTGTCCAGAATTAGATGTAGATTCAACTATATTTTGGTTGTCTGCTATGATATAAATAGATCTAGCCAAACAACAAGTGTTACTCTGGGAGCAGTGATATTATATTATTCCAGACGTTGCTGAATTATACATTTCTGGTACCTTTTACAATAGGCCATGAGGACTGGGGTCTACTTTAGTTATTTTTTCAAGGGCCACATATTTGGACCATTTCCAAGAATATTCACAGTAGGCAGATTGGAGCATTCTGAGAAATTGCAGTTATCTGCATTGTGCCCACACAGAAGAAGTCTGAGTTCAAGCAGAGTTTCCCAAACTTTCTGGCTTTGTGGACTGGCGGGAGGTGGGCAGAAATTTCACCAGCAAGGACATGCCTGCATGCAGGTCCATTTGCGTGAGTGACATGCACGCATTCCTGCCGCTCACGCAAATGGAGCACGCGTGCATGCTCTCGCCTGTTGCTCATGCAGGTTTCTGCGGCTCGGTTGCAAACAGCTCGTGGCCTGCTAGTCAGGGGTGGGCGGGCTACTGGAGGTTCATAGGGGTTCGGAAGAACCTCTAGCTAAGATTCTATGCAGTTCGGAGAACCCCCAAATCCCACCCCTGGCTGGCCCCACCAACCCCGCCCCTCCGAGGAGTTTCCACGCAGCCCATTTTGGATGTGAGGTAAGTGCAGGGCCCATGTGGAGGCCCATGCAGGGCCTCAGGGAGGGAGAAAAATGGGCCTCCCAGAAGTCCTCCTGAACCCAGGAGGAGGCAGTTTTCTCCCTCCCAGAGACTCAAGGAAAGCCTCCCAAGTATGGGGAGGGAAAAACACCCCCCCACACACGCTATGGTGCAGGAGGTCGACTAGGCCACACCCACCATGGCCACGCCCATTCAGCAATGTGCAGAGAACCCCTTGCTAAAACTTTTGAAGCCCATTCCTGCCGCTAGTGGGCCATGGCTCAGAGGTTGGAGACCCCTGAGTAAGAGTGACTGACTAGGATTGAAGTAAACAGTGGAATCAATCAGAAAACCACCAAATTCTTCAAAAAGGATCTTGCATTAGCTCCTTTTGGCCGAGAGCCATCCTGACAAACAGGCGTCGTTAGGCTTCTTCTGTCTGAATTTGTCTAAAGCTTTTTAAAGATATCTAAATTGATGACCATCTCATGTCATGACTGACAGCCAAAATAAATAATTAGCGCGCAGCAATCAACCACATGGATATGTCAGTTTTATTAGCACCGCCATTCACAGATAAAAGAAGGAAGCAAGCTGCCAGTAATGGCTTGAGCTTGGCATCGTAACTCAAGCTTGACTGAAAGCAAGATCTTTGATGAGACCTCACTCTCCTGTCCCTTTTTCCTGACATCTGCTTGAGCTGAAGCACCATATTGCTTATTAGCTTCCTCTCCTATTTCTTCTTCCCACCATCCTGATCACCAATATCACGCTTCAGTGGCTGACAATAATAAAATAAGTCAGCCCTATTGTAGCCAAAATACTTTGACTGATCAGATTCCTTGTTTCACAGCAAAAGCGAACTGTTGTATTTACAGCTACTGTGTATAGCTAAAGATTCAATAGATTATGGAGTCGTTTAAACCGGTACCAAAATAAATTGGGTTGTAAAAAAATGACCCAAAGCAGCACTTTCATCTCTACTGGAAAACTACAGATCTTCTCAGGAATAAGTTCCAATCAGAAAATTCCCCTGCAGTGTTAATTAGAAGCTTCTTGTTTGAGGTTTAACCCAGTTTATTGCTTCCAATTGAATGTCCTGGAGGAGATCTGGGGAAAGAGACTTCTCATTGTTTCTTTTTCTCCATATAGTCTTTTCTTTCCATCTAGTGCATCAAAATAGCATCGTTCAATTCATTAAAAAAAATGGGTGGCAAGCACAAAATTGTCTTTGCCAAACAAATTAGTCCTGCAAATATATATTTTATGACACATAAAACATCCCCAATCATAGATGAGAAAGGAAGGGAAGACGACCTAAGAAAATAGCAGAGTTCTGCTATTTGTCAGTGTTAGAATACAGTTCCTTTGTGAAAGCTGAACAGATTGTAATTCTACAGCAAAAGCCCGAGGTGAAAACAAGTTGTACCTCCTGATGTAAATCCTAAAAGATAGCTACTAAAGTTCCCCAATAAATCTGAAAAATGGTATCTGATTTTTTCAAGTGAATTTAGATTAAGGCTAAGCAACTCCAGCTGGGCAATTCAGGGGGAAGCTGGAGGAATCCACCTGTGCGGAAGGTTGAAGCTCACAGTGGGAAATCATGCAAAGTCCTATGTTATGCCTATGGGCAAGATCAAAATTATCTCCTTTTTTTCACGCATATCTGGGAAATGGGAATTTGTATATTTTGATCATTAGACGGGTGGGAGCTTGTAGCCAATTATGGCTGATCTCAGAGAAGCTAGTTGATTTGGACTGGTTAATACCTAGATGGCACCGTTGAGGAACGACAAGTCTGTAGGCTAGATTAGGAATAATAAAATGTTAAAAAATGGAAACTAAATAGACATGTCCATGAAGTTGATAACTTCTTTTTTTTATTTTTTGCTAGCTGATAACCTGGCATTGGCCGGGTATTTATTATAGGGGGATGATGTCTGGACCAAACGTAATTTCTAATGTTGGATATTTCTCCTTACCAGGAGGAGCCCCTTATGGAGTACCGTGAAACTGTTACCATGGCAACTCCACTGCACTGTACAATAGAAGCCATTTTGCAGCAGTACAGTAGAAGCCATTTTAGCAATAGCAGTTAGACTTATATACCGCTTCATAGGGCTTTCAGCCCTCTCTAAGCAGTTTACAGAGTGAGCATATCGCCCCCAACAACAATCCGGGTCCTCATTTTACCCACCTCGGAAGGATGGAAGGCTGAGTCAACCCTGAGCCGGTGAGATTTGAACCGCTGAACTGCAGATAACAGTCAGCTGAAGTGGCCTGCAGTACTGCACCCTAACCACTGCGCCACCTTGGCTCTTATAAGCTCTTTAAGGCACAACAGGCTGTATCTTAACAGAACACAGGTTTTAGGGGTGTCTTACTCCCACAGTACTTTTTTTCCAGAAAGTAAGTCTGGAAAAGTATACCACATTTGGTTGAAATTGCTCAAGGCATTCCAGAGTTATGCTGGAACACACACAAACACACACACACACACACACACACACACACACACACACACAGGTAGGTAGGTAGGTAGGTAGGTAGGTGGGTGGGTGGGTGGGTGGGTGGGTGGGTGGGTAGGTAGGTAGGTAGGTAGGTAGGTAGGTAGGTAGGTAGGTAGATTTAATGACCAATCCATCTCAATGTGTCAAAACATTTTTTTTGCCAGTTATATTTTTAAGAGGAATCTCTTATGCTCAGATGCATGCAAAAGATGTTCAGCAGAGGCATATGCAAATTTCACGTTTACATATGTCCTGTGAGAGAATAAGGTTAAAAACCTGGATGATTTGGGTGAAATCTGAAACTCCCATTTTGAGTATTCACATGCTTAGCATGCTTGTTTGGAAAATCACAAGTTGGAACTGAAACGCAGAAGTTAATGTGCTGAGCTTATCATGACCCAGCTGAAAATATCCTAATGGTTCTTGGAAGTCCCCTTGGCAAGTCCCCCATGTTCCAAAGATGTTTTGACAGAAGGTGGTCAGTATCATGCTATTGTCCAAAACCTGAGAAAATACCAGATCAGTGGTTTTTTGGGGTGTTTTGGGGACATTGTGTGAGGGCATCTGACATGTTATATTCATATCACTGGAAACCATCTAGAAGTATTCAAATGTACTTTGAGACATGATATTTCCGTGCCAGTCATATGATGCCTGCCAAAATTGTTACTCAGCACGAACATGTATCACATGTACCACACACATGTATTTTTGTAATTGCTTAATGACGTATTTTGAGATGTCATTTTGTGTACTTAAGATTTGCGTGTGCCATCTGTAACCATTCTCTTTTTGCCTATAGAATCCTACATGCAAATGCAGTATATTGATAAGAAGCCTCTTATCAATAAATAAAGCTTTTTGTTGCTTCTAATCTCTTTGTTTTAGTTATTTTCCTTTATACAAAAATATCAGGGATATTTTTCTCGCATCCTGTCCCTTCTTAATCTTGTAGAAAATAAAATACTATCACAAAACTGTGGCAATTTTTGCTAACTTAAACCTGCAGTTTCCCACTTGAAGCAGGGGAGTGGAAGGAAAGAATTAAATTTTTTAAAAGAATATTTGCAAATAATATTTGAGCTTCATCTTGTCAACTCTTACAGAATGAACTGATGCAACTAATACAATAATTGCTGTACTTTATAGGCCCAGCTAAGCCAATCTCCTATGTGACACATTACTCACCTTTCCTATAAATCTCAAGCTCAAGGCACCTTATTTTGATCAAATGGGCAATTAAAGAAAGAGCCATCTATGTGGCCTTTAAGAGTCAACACTGACTTGATGGCACATAATAAATCTCATTCACTACCCATCTGCCAAGGATATATCTTAAATAAAAAAAGACTTTCAACCACAACATATTCCACATTTTGGAATGCAATGTGTGACATGAATAAGATGATAGATCTAGCTATGCAGGATTGATTTAGCTGGAAAATGGAGGTGTGCTACAAGAAAATCTTAGAATTGCGGGCTATACTGGTTGAAAGTTGAAAGGGGGAAAATCCTGGAAAAAGACAAATAGCAATAGCATTTAAATCTACCAGTATATATCACTTTACAGTGCTTTGCAGCCCTCTCTGAGTGTTTTACAGAGTCAGCCTGTTGCCCTCAATAATCTAGGCCCTCATTTTACCAACCTTGGAAGAATGGAAAGTTGAGTCAACCTTGAGCTGGTGAGACCCAAACTGTCACCAGCAGCCGGTGATCAGCAGAAGTAGCCTGCAGTACTGCATCCTAACCACAGCACCACTGCAGCTCTTGCAAGCTACTTTGTGCATTGTTTTGCCAGTACATCCAAATATCCCAAATCAACCTTGAGTTGACTTAGTAAGCCTACCTCAACAACAAGAATGGAACAAAGAACTATCTGTAATTGTGCAAATAGAAACATAAAGACAGCCTTACATAAAAGGCAACACAGAGCCAAGGGAAAATGAAATCAAACACTTCCAAATTGTACTTTTGACTCCTTTGCTTAATTCTGGATTAGGGATGGAAAGCATTTTTTTCTTCCATGCTGATGACTACACTTGATCTTCACTAAGAGACTGTAGTGTAAAAAGTGGGTGGGGCTTGACACAGAAATGGGCAGGACCAAGGGGAAAAAACTGAAATAGGCTTTTCAGTGAGTTTATATTAACCCTTGATTAATGGCATCCATTGTCATTACATTGTTCCCCATACATTTAGTGTTTTCCTTAAGCCGTTGTATTAAAATATATGGTTTTATTCTGCCATCTTGTCCTGAGACCTCAATAGTGCAACCCTCTGGAGATGCATTCAGATCAAGAACTATCTTTTATATATATATATATATATATATATATATATATATATATATATATATATATATATATATATATATATATATATATATATATATATATATATATATATATATATATATATATATATATATATATATATATATATATATATATATATATATATATATATATATATATATATATATATATATATATATATATATATATATATATATATATATATATATATATATATATATATATATAATGTGTGTGTGTGTGTGTGTGTGTGTGTGTGTGTATGTATGTATGTATGTATGTATGTATGTATGTATGTATGTATGTATTTAGATTTACAACCCCCGATATGCCCAAATATGGGAGGAAGATCACTACTTCCATTCATACTTCAATACAGCACAGGTTCGATTCCCAGTAAGGGTATGGCTAGCTGATGAGAGCTAAATAGCTTGAAATAGATCTATACTAGTCTCCCGTTATTTATTTATCAGCACAAATACAACATATGTGTGTGTGTGTGTGTGTGTGTGTGTGTGCGTGTGTGTGTGGGGGGGGTTCCTCTAGTTATTCGGGTTTTCTCCCACGTAAAATTGGAGATGTCTTGGCGACGTTTCGACAAAGTCTCATTCGTCATCTTCAGGCTTGGTACTTCCAGGAGCAATGTGAGATCTCGGCTGTTTCTTCCTTTTAATTGCCAGTGGGGGTTTGAACTGATTGGGTGGGAGCTCCCATGCACCACCTGCCCCACCACATACATCGGACAAACCAACAGAAGAATAAGTGCACGCATTGAAGAAAACAAAAACGCAATCAGAAAAGAGGAACCAACTTCTTCCCTGGTCCAACACCTTAAAACCACAGGACATAAAATTGATTTTAAAAAGACCAGAACTATCGCCAAGGCTGAACATTTTAACAACAGAATAATCAGAGAAGCCATTGAGATAGAAAAACGCCCACACAGCATGAACAGGCGGGATGATACCTCCCGCCTGCCAGCCATTTGGAAGCCTGCCCTTATTGATAAACGAGTCCCTAACATGATGAATGACACCAGGCCCACACTCACAAGAGCCACACAGGATATCACCAGCAACAGCCTGTGCTGCGTTCTAATTGGTCGGGCGAAGCACAGCCTATGATTGGAGGTTCTAATGACAGTTGGTGACCTGAGGGTATAAATACCGGACAGTTGTAACGGATTTCTGAATCGCTTGTCACCTACTAATAAACATTTAGATTTAGATTTTAGATTTTATTAACATTTGTAGGCCGCCCTTTTCCCTGAGGGGACTCAGGGCGGCTCACATAAAATCAGGGAGGGGGAACACAAACAATGACATAGACACATATAATAAAAGTAATAAGCAACATACATTCATCATTCGGGAGGGGCGGCTATCCTTATCCCCAGGCCTGACGGGCTAGCCAGTTCTTAAGGGCTGTGCGGAAGGCCTGGACGGTGGAGAGGGTACGAATCTCCACGGGGAGCTCGTTCCAAAGGGTCGGGGCTACTACTGAGAAGGCCCTCCTCCTTGTAGTTGCCAGCCGGCACTGGCTGGCCGATGGAATACGGAGGAGGCCCAATCTATGGGATCGAATTGGTCGCAGGGAGGTAATTGGCAGAAGGCGGTCTCTCAAGTACCCAGATCCACTACCATGCAGGGCTTTATGGGTGACTAATAGCACCTTGAAGCGCATCCGGAGATCGACAGGTAGCCAGCGCAGCTCGTGGAGGATAGGTGTTATGTGGGTGAACCGAGGTGCACCCACAATCGCTCGCGCGGCCGCGTTCTGTACTAGCTGAAGTCGCCGGATGCTCTTCAAGGGCAGCCCCACATCTTACTCTCATGATCCATGGCTCCTGCGTTCCTTTCACCCAATCTTTAAAACTGGCGACGAGGATGGGATTGTGATTCCCGCAGAGCCTGGAATAACAATAAAACTAAGCAATAAGCCAGTCGCAACGCAACCAAGCAAACGCGAACAGAAAATACTTTGAAGACCTGTCAGAGCTGCAGCAGCAGTTGCCTCGCCTCAGGTTTCGCCTCCAATCAAGCCAACCTGAGTAGATCCACAGGCGCGGACTCCATCAGTCACAGGGACGGGCCACCACGCTTAACCTTGGCTGGAGCCGCTGCCTCTGCTCAGGGACGAGCTACAAATCGTGTTGGCTCAACTGTGGCTGAAGCTGCCTTGTCTGCCTGCCTCTCTGCTGCGAAGATCTACCAGACACAACTCTAGAGTCTATCCGGTCTACTGTTAGCTACTGTTACAAACGTTCGTGTTGCAATAAATGGTTACTGTTGCCTAAGAAGCCTCTGATTCTAGCATACAGCTTTCCAGCCTGCTCTACTGCCTCCCGAGAAGCCATAGACATAGACGCTGCAGTCTTTCTTCCTCCAGAGCCAACCGCTGCTCCACCTGGGTTTTCCACAGCTGCCAGCCTTCCAAGGCCATTTGCATTACAAAGCTGCCTGCCTCCCGAGGAGCAACTCTGGCCACTCAAAGCCTGCCTGCTGCCTTCCAAACGATCTCCGCTCTCTAACAGAAGCCTCCACAGCCATTTCAGAAGCCTACCATTCTCTGCAGCAAAAGTCGGCAGAAATCCTGTCAGCTAAATCCTTCCAGCAACAGGGAACCTGCCTGCATGCCGATCGAGCAAAGCCAATCCACAAAGCGGATAATCTCTTCATACACAAACTTACAAGTTATACTGCCTCCCTGCCGCTGCTGGCCGCTGTTAGATTCAGGAGCGAGCCAAAAAGACTTGATTGAAGGTCCTGAACCAGTTAACTGGTGGGGGGGAATGCAAATGTGTATATGTAAATGGTGTATATGCAAATAGGAATATGAGGATGGAGTGTCTGGTTAACTGGGGGGAAGGAGAGAACACAAATTTGTAGGTGTTGAACATAAACACAAGAACACAAAAATGCAATTAAATTGTAAATGCAATAAATAAATAGATTTAAAAAATGCAAACAAATAACACGCTAATTGACACGTATGTAAATAACTGGGGGGAAGGAGTGTTATAGCCCAGCAACAGCCTGTGCTGCGTTCTAATTGGTCGGGCGAAGCACAGCCTGTGATTGGAGGTTCTAATGACAGTTGGTGACCTGAGGGTATAAATACCGGACAGTTGTAACGGATTTCTGAATCGCTTGTCACCTACTAATAAACATCTTACTCTCATGATCCATGGCTCCTGCGTTCCTTTCACCCAATCTTTAAAACCTAACATGATGAATGACACCAGGCCCACACTCACAAGAGCCACACAGGATATCACCACCAAACATCCACAAAGAAAGCAGACAAAAACCCACACTGATGAGGAGGCACGACCAAGGACCAGAAGCCAGACTGCAAATGCACCATTAGCCTCTTTAAACCCCTCCTATCCTTACATGAAACACAAACCCCCAACCAATCAGAACACACCTCCACCCAATCAGGACACACCTCCACCCAATCAGGACACAGCCAAGCTCCCACCCAATCAGTTCAAACCCCCACTGGCAGTTAAAAGGAAGAAACAGCCGAGATCTCACATTGCTCCTGGAAGCACCAAGCCTGAAGATGACGAATGAGACTTCGTCGAAACGTCACCAAGACATCTCCAATTTTACGCGGGAGAAAACCCGAATAACTAGAGACCTACATACTAACACCCGCGAAAACCTCAGAAATTTTATATGTATGTATGTATGTATGTATGTGTGTATATATATATATATATATCACTCTGTTCAGGTGCTGCTGTTTCCCCCCAAATACACAAGCATTAAAATGCAGTCTCAATTCTCATTTCTCTCTGAATACCAGCAATCACAACTGGTTTTCATCCATCCCTGTGTGTCGCAAAACTGGTACTCTTGTAGCCGAATAGCTTAAATTTTCTCAAGTGCTGATAGGCAAACACTCTGTATTTCTAATTCTATTAGGAGTTAATTTAACTCATTTGTCACACGCAGCAAAGGAAACAGTTAACAGGCAGGAATAAACAATGGACGGTTGTGGAGGACGGAAGGAGGATGGAAGCTTGGCATTTCTAGGCTAGGTTGTCATAGAAACAGGGCCTGATCTGTCTGTATTAGAATCTGGAGGAGGTTGCATAGACTGGATTTTGCAGCGAAAGAATGAAAAATCTGCTTTACAGGTCGTCTACCATGAGTGTCTATATTTCTGTGTGACTTTTACTATTCTTTAACCTCAGCTCCAAATGTGCAATTCTTTTCTTTAAAAAAATAAATAAATTCACTTTGGACTACTATTACTATTATCAGCCATCATCATTATCATCATCGCATCATGACAAATGAAGTATTTGGCCATTGGATGATTGGAAATTACATATATGACTAAGCAAAAGCTGAAGAATAGAGGCTTTCAGGAGAATAAGAGAGTACTCATTGAGTAAGAAACCATTGGTTAGCTAAGGGAGAAGTACATCTGGAAAATTTCAATGTATCAATATATCAGTATCTGAAGATGTACTAAATACATCAGTAAATCAGTACCAAGTATCAGTATATCAATATCTGAGGATGTGCCAAGCAGTAAGGGAGTCATGTATATAGCAATAGCAATAGCACTTAGACTTATACACCAATTCATAGTGCTTTTACATCCCTCTCTAAATGGTTTTACAGAGTCAGCATGTTGCCCCCAACAATCTGGGTCCTCGTTTTACTCACCTCAGAAGGATGGAAAGCTGAGTCAGCCTTGAGCCTGGTGAGATTTGAACTGCCGAACTGCAGCAAGCAATCAGCTGAGTTAGCCTGCAGTACTGCACTCTAACCACTGCGCCACCTTGGCTCTTTAAAATATAGTTTTAAAGTGATGTAGGTAAGCCCATATCTTTTACATTATTGCTGGAAATCAATTAATTTCCCATATTTTTATTTATTTCTAGGCCATTGCAGTCATATAACCCTCTGCGGTGCATAAGGAATATACTGTAGTTACAAACAAAGATGTAAAACATCAATGCAAACATTAGAACCAACAACTCATGTGGAACAATATAAAGATTGGCATTTTCTTCACTGATTAAGTGTGTGTGCATGCATGCTCACACACACATACACATACACATACAGTCTAAACTTGTTAAATTGTGCCAAATACACAGGGAAAAAATCCAATATGGGTTTAAATCAGTTTTTTAAAAGAAACCAATCCTATTTATTTTATCCTATTTTTCTACCTGCTACAACCCAATGTTAAATATAGTCCATGGCCATAAAAAAAAAACTCCACTTGTAAACAATACTCCAAGAAGCCAAACACATGTTACAAGAAACTTACTTAAAATTATGACCCCCGGTCTTGAGGAGAGCAGGGGAAAAATAATAATCAAAAGAACCAGGTCCTTTGCCAATTCAGTTTTATTGATTAAGGTTTCCTAGGAGATGCATTATTTCCTAGGAGATAATGAGGGGTTTAATGATGATAAAGTGTATATTCCAAAAACAGGATAGTAGCTATGAAGTGCAGAGTAGAAATGATCAGCTCATCTCAAGAGGAGAAAGGGGCAGCTTCCCTAATTAAGTCATACCCACAACTGGGATACAGAGGAACAAGATGTTGAGACTCTAGGAAGAGTGCAGAGAACAGCATCAAAGATGATTAGGGGACTGGAGGAAAACATATGAAGAACAGTTGAAGGAACTATACTGTATATGTCTAGTTTAATGAAAAGAAGGACTAGGGCAGACATGATAGCAGTGTTCCAATATCTCAGGGGCTGCCCCAAAGAAGAGGGAGTCAAGTTACTCTACAAAACACCTGAGGATAGGACAAGAAGAAATGTATGGAAACTAATCAAGGAGAGAAACAATTTAGAACTGAGGAGAAATTTCCTAACAGTTAGAACAATTAATCAGTGGAACACAGCTTGCCTTCAGAAGTTCTGAATTAAATCAGTGGAACAGCTTGCCTCCAGAAGTTGTGAATGCTCCAATACTGGACGTTTTTAAGAAGATGTTGCATAACCTTTTGTCTGTAGTGGTGTAGGGTTTCCTCCTTAAGAGTGTGTGTGTGTGTGTGTGTGTGTGTGTGTGTGTGGACTAGAAGACCTCCAAGGTCCCTTCCAACTGCTATTCTATTCGTGTGTGTGTGTGTGTGTGTGTGTGTGTGTGTGTGTGTGTGTGTGTAAAGGTAAAGGTTCCCCTCGCAAATATGTGCTAGTCATTCCTGACTCTAGGGGGTGGTGCTCATTTCTGTTTCAAAGCCGAAGAGCTAGAGCAAAGGGAAATCATCAAAGCCATTAAAAAGCGAAAGTTAGAATATTTTGGACCTGTGATGCAACACCCAGAAAAATATGGCATCCTTCATGTAATCCTCCAGGGAAAGATTAAAGCCAAACTTGGGTTGAAAGCAATCTTGGCAGAAAAAGAACATCATGGCATCAAAATCTATGGGACTGGTTTGGACAAAACTCACCAGCATTTTTTCATGCGGCTGTTGACAAAAATAGGATTGCCAACATGATCGCCAACATTCGATGATGGATATGGTGCAAGAAGAAGAAAAATAGGGGGAAAACTATTTGGAACTTTCTTATTGTAAACTTTGACTGAAGCAAAAATTCTATATGCACAAACTGGAAAGATACATCAATCCTCACAACTGAAGAATGGATGAGGAAAGCGATGGAACAAGCAGAAATGGCAAAATGGATTGCTTTAATTAGAGAACAAGAAACGATCCATTTTTGTTTCTACTTGGAAACCGCTTTTGGACTGTGTACAAGGCAGGAAAAAAATGAACTCTTGATGTTGGGTTTTGCTGATTAATATAGTTTGCTGTTATAGAAATGGCTTGTATTTGTTAAATTAGTAAAGTAAAAAGTTAAGGCTATAATTCTTTTCTATGCTTTACTGCAATGGGAAAAAAATACAAGTCAATCCAGGACCTACACATCTCCCTCCCCCCCCGCTTCTTATCATCTTTCCCATTTTCATTCGTTGGAAGAAATGTCCTTCTGGGTTCAGTTCCAAGTGGGGAAAAAGACACTGGAAACATGGAGGCTGTTTGGAAAGACGGTTTAATGGTGGACAGGATCACATGCCTTGGAACTCCTGGGTGAAAAAAGGGAAGAGATGCTGAGAGTCCCCGGGTTTTATACCCTCTCTGGGCTTTGGACTTCCTGGGGCACAGGGAGAATATCCTGATTGGTTGTTGTCAGAGGTCATCACTAGTTTTTTAGGGTATCTGTGTGCTACGTTTTGTTGAAACTTGGTGGGTGGTGCAATGAAGGGCAATGAAACGGGATAGATCTTTGCTATGTAGAATAGACTGGCTCAGTCCTTAATGACCCATTGACAAAGATGGTGGGGGGGGGGGTATTAAGAGTGAGTTTGTTTCCGGCCTAAAACATGTTTCTCCATTTCTCATCCAGGGAAATATAACATTCTGCATTTTTAATATTTCCTAGGGTATTTCATTCTTCTAGGAGAGGAGTAGGTGCTAACTTCCTACACATTTGTATTTTATATTATGTTAATTGTAATGAGAATTGCTCATGTTATACTGTAAGGTAGCGAAAAACTAATTGAAATCACCAAAGCCCCAATTATTTCTCTGGCTAAATATTTGCCTTATCACCACAACCACAATCAAAAGTTTACAATGCAGCAATAAAGACTCTTAGACTTTCATTAACTTGTTTTGTATTTGCATCAACCTTCATAGAAGAGACTGTTATCTTATGTCCACAGTGGCTATGTTGATGAATACCACTGTAATTCCCTTAAAGGGCAAAAAATAACGATACAGAATGAAGTTCAAAAAGCTTATTTCCAGACGATCAAAAACAACCCTTACCCCCAAAGGCTTTTTAAAAAGCAGGTTTGCCTTCACT
The DNA here is from genome assembly GCF_051295495.1 of Thamnophis sirtalis. NCBI lineage: Eukaryota > Metazoa > Chordata > Lepidosauria > Squamata > Natricidae > Thamnophis > Thamnophis sirtalis. The sequence goes on along the minus strand of NW_028261381.1, from coordinate 158,931,435 downwards.
ACCATTCCCCCCTCATCTTAAGCTCCTTCTTCTTCTTCAATATACTGCTTTATCTGTTGACTTGCTCAAGGCAGTGCTTTTCTGCATCTGAATTAAAAATCACATCTCTTTTTCTGGGGCATTTAGAATTAGAATGGAATTTGCTGGAGATAAACCCTCCCTAGTCCTCAATGCAGCCTTTGATTCAGCTTCCTTTGTGTATCACAGAGCTTTTTTAACCAGAAGAAAACAGTCGGGATGTTTTGAAATATTTAACCTCTTGCCCAAAATGACATCTTCTCCCATTTCACATAAAACACATCAGTTGGCAGGCAAGTGAATCTTACTTTGACAGTGGCAATTGTATGATATGCTTTATTGCACTGGACAGTAGACTTGTTTAGGAAGATGGTACTAGATCATTCATTAAGAGATGGCAAATGTGAAATGTTCGGAAAACAAGCAAGACATATTTTTTTTTTACTGGTGCTTCTCAGAATCTGCTGTCTGATACATTAGTCTTGCTAATGTTGTGACTTTGAACTTTGGTGATGGAGAAGACTCCTGAGAATATCATGGACATCTGAGAAAACAAACCAATGGATCATCAAACAAATCAACCCAAAGTGCTCACTCAAGGCACAAGTGACCAAATTCAAAGGATCTTACTTGAGATGGATTATCATGCAAAGACCCAGCTTTCTGGGGGTTGGGGGGGGGGAAGGTGGGAAAGGTGGAAGGAAAGAGAAGTAGAGGATGGCTGGAAGCATGGTGGATGGACTTAATTACAGTGTCAATGAGTATACTATTGGGAGACTTACAAGAATAGAGTATGGGCAACAGAATAACAGAGCTGGAAGATATCTTGGAGGTCTTCTAGTCCAACCCCCTGCTCAGGCAGGAGACCCTATACCTGTGATGGTGAACCTATAGCACACATGCCGCAGGTGGCACACGGAGCCATATTTGCTGGCATTGCAGCTCTCAGCTCTTGCGCACATTCATGTGCCAGCCAGTTGATTTTCAGCCTTCTGGAGGGGTGGAATAGGCCATTTTCGTTTCCCCCAGGCTTCAGGAAAGTCTCTGGAGCCTAGAGAATGTGAAAAACAGGCCCAATGGGTCAACTGGAACTTCCAGGTAGCCCGTTGGGCCTGCTTTTTGCCCTCCCCAGGCTCTGGAGGTTTTCCTGAAGCTTGGGGAGGGTGAAAATGGCCTCTCCTGGCCCGCTGGAGGCCAGCTGTTTTCACCTTCCCCAGGCTTCTAGAAAGCCTCTGGAGCCTGGACAGGGCGAAAATCCCCCTCCCCCCATGCGCAGGGGTCGCTTGTGTATGCCTGGGGGGGTGCTTGCACATGCGCAGGTAGGTGGGCACACATTTAGAAAAAGGTTAGTCATCACTGCCCTATACCATTTCAGATGGCTGTCCAATCTCTTCTTGCCTCCAGTGTTGGAGCACCCACAACTTCTGAAGGCAAGCCGTTCCACTGGTTAATTGTTCTGTCAAAAAATTTCTTCTTAGTTCAAAGTTGCTTCTCTCCTTGATTAGTTTCCAGCCAATACTTCTTGTGCTGTCTTTGGGGGCTTTGGAGAATAGGTTGACCCCCCCCCTCTTCTTTGTGGCAGCCCCTCAAATATTTGAGTATTGCTATCATGTCACCCCCTAGTTCTTCTTTTCATTAGACTAGACATATGCAATTCCTGCAGCCTGATAGATTGTCTAGCTCTTGAAAAATCTATCCATGTGGTCATTAGGAGTTGAAAATGACTTGATGGCACATAATCAATCAATCAGTCAATCAATCAATAATCAGTCAATCAAATAGTGAGACTGGCTGGTTCTTGCAGCCCTGCGCTCCTGTCTTTAGAAGTAGGATGATCAAAATGTTGTCTTTGATGAGAAATGGTTGGAGGTTCCTAGTCTTAATTGATCCACACACTTCTTGGGGTGATGAGCTCAGATTCATACAAAAATTATGCAATCATAATACCACATGTTTCCTTCACTCTCAGATGCAAGGAATCAGAAGCAACTCAATGAGCTGTTTAGAGTGGTAGGTATATCACTGCTTGCCTATAGATAGAAATCTGTCCAAATTAAAGCATATATTGTATAACTGCTAGATGAATACTGCAAAGTTTTAGGAAGGATCGTCCTTCAGCATCTTCCTTCCTACAAGGGACTCAAGACTACTCAGCCCTTTTACTCTTCTCCTCAACTCAGTGCCCTATTCCAGTACATTCATTTGCCTAAAAGCAGTTACTTGTTCTATAATAATTTCAAATACACAGTCAGCATTAGTTCTGTCTGCTTTAACTTAAAACCTAGCAATGCACAGGGTCAGTTCACAGCAAATTGGTATATTTATGAGATTTACTTTGTTCTTACCAGCTAAATCCACAGCTGAAGATGTAAAGACAGAGGAAATTAAAAACTAGTGTTACAATCAGAGACCAGCAACATTGCTATAAGTCAGACTGAAACCAAATCAGAATATAGCACCAATATTAAAAATAAACATAACCAAATTCCCTGGATGTTTAAGAATATGTTGTGCTTTATTTTTTGAGGTACAAAATATGGATATTGTTTATAATACCTGAATGCCTCTCTAATAACAGAAGGGAGATACAGGAATCATCTAAATGATGAAGACATTTTGATAAAATGGATAACATAAGCTTATTTTGCGCCTCTTTTTAAAAAACTCACCATGTAATAGGATATGATGGTGGATTATCTTTTATCTTGTGTTCCATGAAAGAGACATTGTCGTCATCATCATCTTATTAATATTAATATTATTCTACTTCAATACATCAAATAAAAGTAAAAACACTCTATTCCTGGTAACTGCTCACAATAATAGGATTTTTTTTTCTAACATTCAATCAGAATCTCCTTTCCTGTAATTTAAGTCTATTCTGTGCCTTGCACTTTGGAATGAAAGAGAAAGGTCTCGACCTTCATCTCTGTGACATCTTTTCAAGTATTTGAAAATTGTACCATATTCCCCCATTCTTCTCTTTTCAAGGCTAAACAGTCTCAGTTCCTTCCTTTCTCCTGGCGAAATTTAATTTCTGCCCCATCCTCACAAGCATTTCCCTTCTCTGGATCCAATTTTTGGAATCCTTCTCAAAATATGTTTGTTGACTTAGTCAATTAGAAAGGCCCATGATTAGCCAGAAGTATACTTTACTAAAGCCAAGTGGTTACAGAAGAAGCAAAGCTGGATCTGGGTTTTTCATACCCAAAGCATATAGTTAACTTTCTTTTGGTCCCATCCACCACTACCACTTCCCCTGTTTATCAAAAAGTGTCCAATTAGGTGCTAACAAGTTGTTTGGGTAACAATCCCTGTTTTTGTGGGATGGATGGTTCTGCATTCATTTGTGTGACCTTGGAACAGTGGCTGTTTCTCACAAGAGTGTACAAGACATAGTTTTGATTTCTCATGATAACCTTTTCCTTATCACTCTCCGCTGATTCTCCCCTGCCCCCATTACACATGGCAGGCTGTCAGCAATGATGTGTAACCGGGGTGGCACAATGGTTAGAATGCAGTTCTGCAGGCTATTTGTGCTGACTTCCGGCTGCTTGCAATTTGCCATTTCGAATCTCATCATGCTCAAGGTTGACTCAGCCTTCCATCCTTCCAAGGTGGGTAAAATGAGGACCCAGATTGTTGGGGGCAATAGGTTGACTCTATAAACTGCTTAGAGAGGGCTGTAAAGCATTGTGAAGTGGTATATAAGTCTAAGTGCTATTGCTATAGCAGAATGGCAGTCCTGATAGTGAAGCCTAAAACCAGACATATCCTGATGTTGTCCACTGCAATATAGAGTAGCACAACTGCTACCATGCTTTAGTAACTATGTTTTTGATTACATTGCCTAAAATTATATTTGCCTTTTTTGCAGCTACATCAGATTGCTGACTCATATTTCGCTTGTTGTCATCAACTAGTATTCCAATATCATTTTCACAGGTCTGTTGATTTCTGTTTCCTATACAAAGAAGTTTGCATTTGTCTCTGTCAAATTTCATTCTGCTCTTTTCAGCTCATTTCTCTAGTCTTGTATTCAATTGTGGTTCTGTTTTCTAAGGTATTAGCTATCTCATTCAATTCTGTATCATCTGCAAATTTGATAAGTATTCCCTCTGTCTCCTTATTCTGCCATTAATAAAAATGCTGAATAGTAGCAAGCCCAGGATTGAATTTAGAAGCACTGCCCTCAATATGCCATTTCAGTTTATGAGCAATCATTGATGACCACTCTTTGAGTATGATTCAAGGCTGTTATGTATTCCTCTAATTTTCACTCAACATACATTGTAAAATGTAGATAAAATAGCTCCTTAGTAAACAGAGATTTTGCAGTGTTATCGGGAAACAGTAATGCTTAGGCTATATTTCAATTCTGTGTTCGGGAAAAAGTGTACAGGATCTACTTTACACATTTCTTGTTTCTCATAAGAAGCTGATAAACTTGACTTTAAATTTTTAAAAGGATAGGACATATCTCCTTGTCCCTTTAACCACAGAACAAAAATGCCCTCTAGCCATTTCAAGGACATGTCCATATGATATAGTCTTCATTCATCTCCAGCTTACTGCAAAAATAGCTTAAATTTATCTTTAACTGGTCCACTTTACAACAAATGTTTTCCTTTCTTCCCAACAAATGTCTTGTCATAAGCATAAAAAAAACTCCATTGATGATATTGTTGATGATGCAATAAGGGGATAGGATCACTCCAATTTCTATTAGCTACTTTAAGCTGGTATAAAGCGGTTTCCCCCTTTCTGACCAGATTGTCTTTTCCACCACAGATCTGTTTTTTTTGTTTCAGGAGGTCCCCAATTACATAGCCCACCTTTGTGTGATCAGAGAAAAAAGGAGGAGAAAAATCAGACCAGGCCTACTTCTTTCTTCCCTTTAGGAAGCCGGTCCCAACATTTAGAAATGGTTTGGTTTGTGTCCCAGACCAATAGAATGAAAAGAACCACAGTTCCTTCATCAATCAACCACACTAATAGATGGGTAGAGGGAAGGGGTACTGACTCCTAACCATGGAGCTCATTCATAGAAGAAAGCTACAAACTGTCTTTATGCATTAATTTATATGGCACCCATCTTAAATAGAGAGGGGGGAGAGCATGAGAGAAGGAAAGGGGAGTTAGAGTACAAGAGGGGAGATAGAGTGGGGGAGAGATGGGGGTACCAGAGCTTAAGGGACGAATCAGCAATTAAGGGCCAAAGTGGTCCCAGTGGTGTTAGGAGCACTCAGAGCTGTAACTTCTAAGCTGGGAAAATGGCTCCAACAGATCCCAGGAACAATGCTGAAACTCACTGAAGTTGAAGCTTCTGGGAGAAGACCAGAAATTGAAGAAGACACAGAGCACTCATAAGAGTAAGAAGGGTTTTTTCCCCATATCCATTCCCATAATCAACTGTTCTGACCTCCTTCCATCCGGCGAGTAATGCCGACACAAGCTTACTGTTAGCGATGCTTTATTCACAGTAATTACTCACAGACAAGACGTTGGCAGCAACCCAGACTCCCACAGATAAGAGATACAATACACACAAGAGCTTCTCCAGCTTGGTATAAACGGTTGTGTCCTGCAAAAGGTCTCCTCCCAAAGTCTCTTCTTATATACTCTCTTGGGAGGAGCCACACCACAACCACCTGAGCGTGCTTATCTCTTATGTGTCTCCGTAATTGCTGCCTCCATTTCTCCGCCCTTCTCTGCCTGCCTCAGGTGCCTCCTGGTGGCCAGCCAGCCTCTCTGGTCCCTGCTCAGAGTCTGAACCCTGCCCAGGGTCCTCCACATCTTCCAGAGCCAACTCATAGGGTCCCTCGCTATCAGACTCCATCGGCAGCTCCAACGGCTCCTGCTGGGCCACAACAATCAACTATAAAGAAAAAGCAAAACATTGCATAACAAATTAACTAAACAGGTATTTGTGCTGTGTATTGAGCTCCCTAATACCTGGGAGGGGGAGGGGGCAGAAGCTGAATATTTATGAACTTCCAAAGCTTCAAGAGATTTGGAGCCTTCCTTGGGGGATGATGTTTCATAGGGCACACACCAAAACAAAGAAAGTCCACCTTCTCTGTCCTGCAAGATGACACTGTTTGATAGAGGAAACATAGAATATGCCTATCCTGTCTGATCTTCTGGAACAGACAGATATTATCAGGGATAGGCTGTTCCACAAACTCTGGGCCACACAGTATTTTAAAAGTTCTAATCCCACACTTTGAATTATGCCTAGAAATAGAATAGAATAACAGAGTTGGAAAGGACCTTGGAGGTCTTCTAGTCCAACCCACTGCTCAAACAGAAAACTCCAAACCACTTCAGACAAATGGTTATCCAACATCTTCTTAAAAACCTCCAGTGTCGGAGCATTCACAACTTCTGGAGGCAAGTAAATTTTCTCTCAGGAAATTTCTACTTAGTTCTACGTTGCTTTTCTACTTGATTGTTTTCCATCCATTGTTTCTTGTCCTGCCCTCAGGTGCTTTGGAGAATAGTTTGACTCTCTCTTCTATCATGTCTCCCCTAGTCCTTCTTTTCATTAAACTAGACATACCCACTTCCTGTAATGGTTCTTCATATGTTTTAGCCTCCAGTTCCTTAATCATCTTTATTGCTTGTATAATGGTATTAAAGTATAATGAAAGCATCTTTAATTCACAATAAAACTATGCCTGGATCCAATTAATAAATCTGAGGTGGGGTTATGAAGGGCAGTGTAAGTAGAGAGGGAGAAAGAGGGAACCAAAGGGAGGTTCCTAGGTGGAGAAGTGTGGGGCAGTGATTAAAGCCACTCTGTATCTCCCATGGGTAATTGATAAATTAGCAGTGGCATTCTTACTGGAGGGCTAGCAAACTTGATAGCATGTAGAAGAGATGGTAGGAGGAAAGGAGAGCCGTGGGCCAAGTGCAGAAGAACTGCTTGATTGTTAAGGTATCCATAAGGAATGGCTATGAATCATGTGTAGAAAGGAGGGTTGCAACTCTTCATCTACCCTATCCATAATCAGTGGTGTAAAGCCCCTTTCCCTCACACTTCTGCATAGACCGACAGAAATAAGAAACAGTTCAACTGCCTGATTGTCATGTTTCATCAGATGGCTGAAACCCAAGATGTAGTCAGCTGTCAAAATCTGCCTTCTATTTTTCGGAGGAGAAAAAGAAAAGAAGCTAAAATGTTGATAAGCAATTAATGTCCACAGTGAACGGATCCAGCTCGTGATAAGAATAAATCAAACAAAACTTTGATCAGAGTGGGAGAGACCTACTTTGTCCTGCACAAGGCAGTTTGAAGTTCCCAGCACGGACAGCCGTTCTGCCTTGGGCTAGCCCCCCTTTCCTTGCAAGCACAAAAGCTGCAAAAATCGAAGAGCATTTGCCAGCAAAACAGTTTCTTCTTTCCTTCTTGCCTGAAGGATAAGAAAACCTGATAAGACGTCAGATAGAAGATCCTCTAAACAGGTACGTAGCCAGGAATTCGGAGGCAGCTGATTTTTTGCTGCTTCCACCAGTAGGCTCCTCCCAGGAAGCCTCCGAAAAATTATTTACTCAGAGGCTTCTAAAATGGCGCCGAGCAGCCTAGTTTCTCCGGTAATAACGAACACTTTTTGCTAGACAATGCAAATCCTCAAAAGAATTCAAAACAAGAGAGATTGCTTATCATTTGTTTTGCTTTCACAATAGAAGAATTTTACTCCCTTATTAACCTTGCTTATTTGGAAGTTAAATGGTGATGAATCTGCTGAATGGTCTTGTTACAATGTTTACTCACTGAAAGTTTTGCCAAGCCTTAAACTTCAAAATAAAAGCCTCCTTTTTTAAAGCTGCATATTTAGGCAATAGAATTTTATTAACTGCAGGCAGATAAATTTTGAAATGGCCTCAAAACCAAATATTAACTTGAAGTCGTCACCCTCTACTTCCAGGGGCACATCCTCAGTGCCTGGCACAAAGCTGCAGCCTCCGCTTCCTACGCCCCCTGCTGGGGATGTGTTAACGAAAGAATTTTTTCTGAGTAATCTAAGCGAGGCTCTTAATGCACAGACAATTAAAATGGAAGATAAATTTAGAGATAATAGAGAGGAGAGAAAAGAGGAAATAAAAGAAATGAAAGAAGAAATTAAAAGTGAAATTAAAAGTGAAATAAAAGGACTCAAACAGGAGCTGTATGAGAAATTTGAGGCTAAGGTTGATAAAATTAGAGACGACATGCTGAGTCTTGTAACTGTATTAACAGAACATATTTCTGGAGTGGAAGATACTCTAGAGGCTCTTAATGATGTCAATGCTAACTTGACATTGAAAACAGAGGTGGTGGAACAAAAAGTGGAAAATGCTGAAAAAGAAATTATTATGATACAGTACCGACAAATGGAGTTCGCATTAAGAGTAAGGGGGCTGCGTGAGGAGAAACAGGAGAACCTGAAACAGATCCTATCGGAAGCTATTGACCGCCTGATGGGAAGACCAGGGACCAATCAAGGCTGGCAAATTGACAAAGCTTACCGCGTCAACTCCTGGCTGGCAAAGCAGAAGCAGCTTCCTCGAGACATCGTTATATATTTTACTACAAGAGAGTTTAGAAATATGGTACTGCAAGCATCTTACAACACTAAGCTTCAAATTGGCGGTCAAAACCTGGTTGTTTTGAAAGAGATACCACCTCCAATGTTAAGAGCCAGGAGAGACTACGCTTTTTTGGTCGAAGAACTCAGAAATCGTCAGATACAGTATAGATGGGATGCACCATTTGGCATCATATTTACATTTGATAAGCAAAGGTACCGCCTCAACTCTGTATGGAAAGCCCGAGATTTTTATTATAATATATTGAAGGCCGGACACCCTGCACCATCTGGACCCAGAGAAAGACCACAAGAAAGACAGGATAGACAGCAAACTACACAACCATCAGACAAGATGGAGCATCTTTCTTCTCTAGAAGTGCAAGGTGCTATGGAACCAAGACCTAGCCGCATGACTACTAGACGTATGGAGAAACAAGCTAAAAAGCAACAGCATCAACAATCATCGGCCATCGATCAAGGATCTACAACAACAAATCTGGAAGCAATGGGAGGAGCTAGACCTAAGGTTAAACAGGCCGTGCAGGAAGCTCTAAAAATGCTTCAACCAACCAAAAATGACAACTAAGATCTTAACATGGAATGTCAATGGACTGAACTCTCCACAGAAGAGGAAGAAAATATTTCATTATCTCAAACAGTTTAAGAACGATGTAATTTGTTTGCAAGAAACTCATATCAAGTCAACTGATCAAAAATATTTGATCAACTCAAAACTTGGTCAACATTTTGCAGCTTCTGCTATGGAAAAGAAGAATGGTATAGTTGTATACTTAAGAAAAGATATGAAAGCTGAATTAATAGAAGCAGATCCCTTCGGAAGATATATTGCTTTAGACTTAATCTTAGAAGGGAAAAAGACATTACTTTTGGGAATTTATGCTCCCAATCAACAGCAAGATAGATTCTATAGAAATCTTCATGCTAAATTAGTACAGTGGGACTATAGTTCCTGTATACTATTGGGTGACTGGAATGGAGTGATAGACACTAAGAGAGATAAGAAGATTTCCCGCCTAAATACCAAGATGCGAGCAAAGTTACCCAAATCTTTCTTTGACATTATGGATGATTTTGAATTGAGAGATATTTGGCGAGAAAGAAATGCAGAGGAATATGACTTCACTTTCTTCTCGGACAGGCATCAATCCCTTTCAAGGATTGATTTTATCCTAACCACTAACGATTTGCTTTCTAGGGTCAAGAAAACAAAGATTGCAGTTAGGGTCCTTTCTGACCATAATCCAGTTTGGATGGAGTTGGGAAGGGTAGTGCAGGCAAGAAGGTCTTGGAGATTGAATGAAAACTTATTTAGATATGAAAAGTATATTAATGATTGTAAAAAATTACTATCTGAATATTTTGTTTTGAATATGAATAAGGGTACATCTATGGAATTTGTATGGGACGCAAGCAAAGCGTATATGAGAGGAGTTTTGATGAATATAAATAAAACACATAGAAATAAGCAAGGGTTAAAACGAACAGAACTGGAAGAGGAAATTAAGAGAAAAGAGCTGGAATTAACAAGGAACCCAGACGATACAAAGGTTAAGGAAGCTATTAACATATTAAAATCTCAATTTGACATGTTGATCTCTGACCAGGTGGCTACTAATCTATTATATGCAAAACACAATACTTTTTGTAATGCAAACAAACCTGGCAGATGGTTAGCTTATCAGATTAGGAAAAAAAGGAAAACTCGAAATATATCTAAACTGTTTTACAGAGGGAAGGAGGTGTTTCAACAGGAAGAGATTCAAAAGGCTTTCTGGGAATTTTTTACAGAACTGTATAAAGGGGATAAAATTAATGGTTTAGACATAGACAAATATTTAGACAAAGAGAAAATACCTTCAGTTAGAGAAGAACACAGGCAAAAATTGAATCAACCAATAACCTCGGGGGAAATCCTGCAGGTAATTAAGCAATTAAAGTTAGGGAAAGCACCAGGTACAGATGGCTTGACAGCGGTTTACTATAAAAACTTACAGTTAGAAATGGTAGAACCTCTTAGAGAATTATTTAATATGATTCAAACGGAAGGTAAAGTCCCTCCATCTTGGAAGACAGCGTTTATATCTTTGATACCCAAAGAAGAACAAGATACTACTCAACCCAAAAATTATAGACCTATTTCATTACTGAATGTAGATTATAAAATTTTTACTAAAATATTAGCAAATAGGTTAATGTTGGTCACTCAACAATTGATACATACGGACCAAACAGGTTTTATACAAGGGAGACAGATGAAAAGTAATGTTAGATTAATTATTAATGCATTAGAATATTTGGGAAAGAACAACCAGATCCCTGCTGCGTTTATATTTTTGGATGCTGAGAAGGCCTTTGATCGAGTTAACTGGCAATTTCTGTTGAAGATACTGCAAAAAATGCAGATAGGAGATAATTTTCTACAGTCAATCAAAGCAATATACCAACAGCAAACAGCACAAATTATAGTCAATGGAAGTCTAACAGACTCTTTTCAAATTGGAAAAGGTACAAGACAGGGCTGTCCTTTGTCCCCATTATTGTTTATTATAACTTTGGAAGTATTGTTGAATAAAATACGGGGCTTGGATGGTTTAAAAGGGATCAAGATTAGGCAGCAAGAATATAGAGTCCGCGCTTTTGCGGATGATTTGGTCATAATATTGGAACAACCGCAGGAATCTAGTATGGTTTTAATGAATATGATTAATCAATATGGTCAAGTGTCGGGCTTTAAAATAAACTTAGGAAAAACCAAAATATTAGCTATAAATATGAATATTAAACAAAAGGAAGAATTAGGAGTGATGCTAGGATGTGAGGTAGTTAAAAAAGTTAAATATCTTGGAGTTAACATTTTAACTTCAAATGGGAAATTATATAAGCATAATTATGAACCACTTTGGCATAGCATACAGACAGAGATGAAAAAATGGGAGAAACTGCACTTATCTTTGCTGGGTAGGATAGCGGCAGTGAAAATGAACATTTTACCAAAATTTTTATTTCTCTTCCAAATGTTACCTATACTTAAAAAAGATGCGAACCTTTTAGAATGGCAGAAGGGTATCAACAAATTTGTGTGGGCAGGAAAGAAGCCGAGGGTAAAGATGAAAATAATGCAAGATGTACGTGAGAGAGGAGGATTGAAACTACCTAATTTAAAAATATATTATGATGCAGTGGTATTATCTGTAATTAGTGACTGGATTCACTTAACCAATGATAGAATATTGAACATTGAGGGACACGATCTGGTATTTGGTTGGCATGCTTACCTGTTATTCAACAAAAAATTGGATAAGAACTTTAAAAGTCATATTTTAAGAAATGCTTTATTGCGGGTCTGGAAGAAATATCAATATAAATTAAATGACAAGATACCCATGTGGGCAATTCCTAGACACGCAATTGAAAATATGAATACAGCACAAAAACAGGACAGAATTACCTACAGACAGCTTCTTACCTCGGAAAGGGGGGTATTACAATTAAAATCTTTAGAGGTATTAAAAGAGGAGAAGGTAGTTCAAACATGGTTCCAGTATGGGCAATTACAGGCTAGGTGGAAAATAGATCAAAAAATTGGTTTTATTCAAGTTGAGGATAACTTGTTTAAACAAATAAGAGATCAAAGCTTAATGCATATAAAGAGGATATATAATGTATTAATACAGATGGATTCGGAAACAGAATTAGTTAAAGATTGTATGATAAAATGGGCTCAAAATATTGAGGAACCAATAATGTTGGATACATGGGAAAGAATCTGGGTAAGAAATGTGAAATTTACACAAGCTCAAAATCTGAGAGAAAATTTTTACAAGATGTTCTATAGATGGCATTTAGATCCTAAAAAGTTGGCTTCTATGTATCCGAATGTACAGCCTAAATGTTGGAGATGTGGTTCTCTCGATGCTACATATTATCATATATGGTGGACCTGCCAAAAGGTTAAAGCATTTTGGATAAAAATATGGTGGGTCATGCAAAATGTTTTTAAAAGAAGGATAAAGTTTAGTCCTCAGCTATTTTTACTAGGTATATGTACTGACTTTACAGTGGTAGAGACCAACTTGACTCTTCACCTGATAACTGCAGCAAGACTGTTGGTGGCGCAATATTGGAAGAAGGAAGACTTGCCTACAATTCAAGAATGGACATTGAAAGTAACAAACTTAGCTGAAATGGCTAAAATATCGGCATATCTCAAAGATCATTCAAATGAGAGATATAAACGAGACTGGAAAAAATGGATTGACTATATACAAAATAAATACGGGACTAAGAAATTCCAGTTAGCCTATGCTTAAGATCAGGAATGATTTAAATTGTTTAAAGTTAGTTCAGTAAGAAGAAGCTAAGGTCAATCTAGAATGTCATTAATTTCTTTATTTCTTTTTTCTCAATAGATTTTAGACTGTGTTAGTTAAAATTCTATACCGTGTACGGGTTCTGGGAAGTCGGGGGGGGGGAAGGAGGAGGGGGGGTGGGGGGGTGGAGGGAGGGAGGGGTACACACACAAAAAAAAATTGTACTTCAATGTTTTAATGATTGACAAATGATGACATATTTGTGTTTTTTTTAAAGAAAAAATAAAATAAAAAAGTTCTGTCAAAAAAAAAAAAAAAATCTGCCTTCTATTTCAGCCTTACCCTAGCCCATATTAGGGATAGTTTTCAATGGATTTGTTTTTCCACTGTAACATTTGGTGATGGTGGGAGAAAAAGAAAAAAAAAACCAGAGGAATTTACCAATAAGTTTTCTTAACTATCCTGCATTATTTTTTCCTATAAGGACATTACCAGTTGTTGATCTCAACATTGGAGCAGAATAGTGCTGAACATTAGATCAGGACAAATTTGCTTGCCTACTTTTCTGCTGACTCAAGGACTGAAGAAATGGGCGTCACATGGCCATAATAAAAAGCCCATAGTTGTGCAAAATAAATCTTGATATATTTCAGAACAGTCTTACGCAAACTTGGGTTTTCCAGATTTTTTTTCCTGAAACCATCACATTGAGATGATCATTATCTTGCTGTGGTATTTTCAGAACTGGAGTCAGATATGATAGAAAGGAAACAGGTAGGAATATTTTATCTACAGTGAATATTAGTGATTTTCCAGATTATCAAAGACAGGTCTTTCTTTAAATAAGAGCTCAAGGATATATTTAATGGCCATTGCCTCTTTTTTTTTTCATGAAACCTTGGCCTAAGAAAATGGAATGAAATAGAGTCAGGAAATAATTGTAAATCATTGTATGGTCACCATTATAATTGTATGGCCACCACGCTTAGGCAAGAATCTTCCTGGGAAAATGTGTGATCAGTCAATATTATAATACAAATTGGCTACCCTGAGTCCCTCTCCACTAACTTGCTGTGAGTGAATAAAAAATATTTTATTTTTTAAACTATGTTGTTTGTATCTACCTGAAAGGTGTATAGAAATGTGATGGACTGGCAAGAAAAGAAATGGTTTTAATTTTAGCTCATTATATTTAGGGAATTATTATTATTTTTTTGTAAAACTCCCAGTTCTATTTTGCTCAGCTTATGGCTTCCATTGGGCTGAATAATCTTAGCATCATTGTTGAAAAAGAATTGTGATAGGAACACATGAATAGGAGGGAATGGTAGGGGCAATTTTCCAGCAGCATTGATTGAAATTAATGAAGGGGAAAAAAATGAAACTTGTAACCAAGGTGATATAGTGACTTTTGTGCCCCGGGTTCAAATACTTTATGCAACCACGGAGCCCTGGGGATCATTTTTCTTCCTCTAACCCATCTTCCGGAGTTGTCATGAAACTAACATGTTGAGAGACTTTCTCTACTCCAGACACTGCCTTGAGCTTCCAGAAGAAAATGGGACTGTACGTACAGTGATAACAAATACTAGGAAAACAACAGCAGGAATAGATAATTATCATGCTGTAGATCTGAAAAGCTGTGGCCTTCCATGAATGTCTAAATATCCCCTGGTATTCCTTGTCATTGGCCAAAGGAGCTGGAATGATCATTCAGATCATCTGAAGAAACAAGGCTTCATTTTATTGTGATAAAATTAAGGAAATAGACTAATCTTAGCAGACTACACATTGGGGTTTAGTAAAGCCCCGTAGAAGGAGCACTACTGACTAATTAAATATTTGGTGACCCTAAAGATATTGTAGATAGTGTCATGCTGTTTTCCCCCTCCCCCTCCCCCTCCCCCCCCCCTCTCTCTCTCTCTCTCTCTCTCTCTCTCTCTCTCACACACACACACACACACACACACACACACACACACACACACACACACCTGAAAAGAGAAATTTGGAAGAAATTCTCAAATACCCTGAAACTAAGATAGAAAACAGAAATGTCTTTCTCAAATTTTCAAATGTGCTTTTTTTTCCCCCTTCCCCAAAAGTGGAAGTGAAGAATTATGTATCATCTTGTTGTGGCTCGGCAGGAGCCTTTGGAGCTGCTATCAGATTCTGACTCCGAGCAGGGCTCAGAGAGACTAGTTTGTCCCCAGGTAATGGCTGAGCCTTGGATCAGTGAGGGAGGCTGACACAGAAACCTCCTGTGAGTTGTTCTGGGATGCACGCAGGAAAAGGGCTGACCGACGTAAGGAGCAATTGAGTACTCACAGGGGATAATAACGAGCAGCTGTGGCTCGTTAAGATCTCCTCCTGCGAATAAAAAAACTGATGGTGCCACGCCCTAGTTGCAGAAGTCAACGTTCCGTTCCGTTTCTGTTCTAGTCAAGCTCTCCGTTTGTGTGCAACCATCGAGAAAAAGCACTTGGATAAGTGACTTGGTTTATATAATCCTGTTTTGTAGTAGTTTATGTGTGAGAACTTTCGGCAGAGCATTTATCTGTGTTTATTTTGGGCTCGCAGCCAACAAGAGCCGGGACTGATAAAAACATTCCTTTGCATGTTCTGTTTGGCTTTAGTTTTTGAATGGACAAGGTGGGGGGGGGGGTCAGAACACATCTACATCCATGATGGAGAATCTATGGCACACGTGCTGGAAGTGGCATGCAGAGCCATCTCTCTGGGCACAGCAACCATTGCTCATTGCTCTTCCGGATTCTGGTGCACACATGGGTGCCAGCCAGCTGGTTTTTGCACATGTGGGAGCAATAGAAATAGGAAGAGCAGCTCCCTGGCATGCATGCATGTGCCAGGGAGCTAGGCATCTGGGTTCCAGCACATGCATGTGTACTGGTCTTCGTGTGCACCAGAAACAGGAAGATCAGGTCACCAGTGCATATGTGCTCACTGGAAAGCAGAAACTGCTCTTCTGGTTTCCAGCACTCCCCCGTGTGCGGGCACATGCTCCCGTTTTGGCACTAGGTGCCAAAAAGTTTCACCAACACTGATCTACATGTTGAAGCCATGTTAGTTCAAGCTCCAGATGATTTCCCACAACCTTGGAAATGGAGAAAAGTCATTCTTCTTTGCTGAATGGGGCGGAGGGGAAAGGAACATATTGTTTTGAGGATTACTGTTTAATAGGATCTGTGTATGGATCAGCCATAACCTGATTCAAAGTATTGCTTCAATTAATGTAATCAAATTAAACTAATTCAAAGTAGCACTTCAGTTTAAAGAAGGCTCTTTGCTTCAGTGGCTCTAAAATGAGATGATTTAACTGTTTAAATGTGTGGGGGGGCAGGGGGTTTTATTCAAGCATTTATTGTTCAGATCAAAGCATGTGTATGGTTCATTCTGATTTGCTGTCTCAATACAGGGCAGCATCTTGAATTGCCACTTTGCCTTGATGGAGCATTTTCATCAACATTTTGTCAAACAGAAGTGTGCTTTTGAAACCTCAAACAATTTTTTTTTAATTAAAAAGGGGGGAAAAATTTCTGTCTTGCTTATTTTTCTTTTTTCTTTTCTGCACTTTCTTTTCTCCTTTTTATTGATTTTTTTTAGTTTGTATTAACTTTTATCTTCTTATTTTCAGTTTTTCCATTGTTTATATCATGGACTGTATAAATTATAACATACAAGGCCTCTTCCCTCCAGATGCTTTTGTATGGCAACTCAGAATTTTCAGTTTATGTTTGGGCTTCTCCTGGTTAAAAATGATTGGATTTTATTTTTGCCTCTGCTGTTATTTTAAACACACAAATGTTTATTATGCCTGTTTTTTTCATTCCAGAAGTACCTCAAAAGTGCTTCTGACTAAATAACAGTTTTTTTCTGATTGTTGTTTAATGTGATACTCCTTTCAGGGAAACACATTTGATCATAAAATATATTGTAATATTGAAAAATGAGGAAAAAATAGGAACCACCTTTGGTGGGAAGGTAACAGAGTTCCATGCGCCTTTGGCGTTTAATCATAGCAATAGCAATAGCAGTTAGACTTATATACCGCTTCATAGGGCTTTCAGCCCTCTCTAAGCGGTTTACAGAGTCAGCATATTGCCCCCAACAACAATCCGGGTCCTCATTTTACCCACCTCGGAAGGATGGAAGGCTGAGTCAACCCTGAGCCGGTGAGATTTGAACAGCCGAACTGCAGAACTGCAGTCAGCTGAAGTAGCCTGCAGTGTTGCATTTAACCACTGCGCCACCTCGGCTCATACCTGCCACCTGACCACGGAGATGTCTTCGGACAGCGCTAGCTCTCTGGCTTTGAAACGAAGATGAGCACTGCCCCCTGAGTCAGGAACAACTAGCACATAGGTGCGAGGGAAACCTTTACCAATATTGAGACATAAGGGTTTATGTTGAGTGCAATCATATTTAAGATATGCTATATTTGTATAGCAAATCCATATAGCACAGTAATTTTAGGAGCACAAGTAGCAATAATTCTAATATTAATGTAGCAGATGACGAGGCTTACCTCGAGGGAGGGGTCAAACGCAGTCATGAATCCCTGCACACCCACAAGAGATCTAAGTCCAGCCCATTTTGAATTCCTTTCTTAACTCCCGCTAATTCCCCTTGATCGTTAGTAGTTCAGATTCTTGAAGCTAGTTTAAGCTTGTAATAAATTTTTATACTCATTTCAAGGGCCTGAATCTCCTGATTTCCTTGGCATTTGGCTATTAGTAATAGTAAGCATAGTAGTAGTCATAGCAGCTATAGCAATAGCATTCCCACCTTAGGTTAGATTATTATTTTTTGAAATGGTATCCATTTGCAGAAGTGTGACAAATTACAGCAACGTCTGACTTAAGTATACAGTATGAGCTGTAGCAGTTATACAATGTTCTCACCATATATATGCTATCATTTCCTACCATATTCCCTTCCTCCCTAAGATGCTCATGTCCATTTATTACATTTTGATTCTCACCCTCCTCCAACTAGCACTCCCCCACCCGACGCTTTAATCCCCAAAACAGGAGAAACAAGGTAATGCCTTTCAGGACAGGTCAGATGTAAACCCCCAATAACAGGAGATGGCATATTTGGCAGCACCGAGATTTCTCAGAAAGAAGCCCAGATTAAGATGCTGCCTAGCCCCAAGGTGGAAGGGGGACGAGGTTCGGGACAGCTATAACCTAGAATCTTTCAAAATATATTGAGCAGATTAGAAAGTTATAGCAGAATAATCGAGTTGGAAGGCAATAGCAATAGCAATAGCAGTTCGACTTATATACCGCTTCATAGGGCTTTCAGCCCTCTCTAAGCGGTTTACAGAGCCAGCATATCGCCCCCACAGTCTGGGTCCTCATTTCACCCACCTCGGAAGGATGGAAGGCTGAGTCAACCTTGAGCCGGTGAGATTAGAACCGCTGAACTGCAGATAACAGTCAGCTGAAGTGGCCTGCAGTACTGCACCCTAATCACTGCGCCACCTCGGCTCAAGGGACCTTGAAGGTCTTCTAGTTCAAACCCCTGTTCAGGAATGATGGCGAACCTATGGCATGCATGCCAGAGGTTTCACGCAGAGTCCTTTCTGCTGGCACATACATCGTCACCCCAGGTCAAATCTCTGTGGAGTTTTTTTCGTGAGCTTCTGTTTCCCTGCAAACGATGAAACAGAAGCTCGTGAAAGAAAAAGATCTTAACTCTAGTCGTGCTGCCGGTGTTGGGATAGCCTGCTTCCAGCCAGCCAGCTGGCTTTCAGGTCTCTGCTGCACATGTCCGTGCATGCATACACACATGTCCATACAAGTCCACACATGTCCACGTGCACATGCACGCATTTGCGCACCCACAGCTTTCACTTTGGGCATGCGCACATGGGCATTTTTGGCACTTGGTGTCTAAAAGGTTCTCCATCACTGCCCATTTCAGACAAAAGTTTTATAGCTTTAGTTTGGCAAGACGCTGTCCATTAGATGTAAGCAAATAAAGGAATGGACTCAATCTGCCTGGACTTTCACTGTGCTGTCTCTAGTCTTGGGCTTCAAACTAGGCCAGTGTTTCTCAACATTGGGCAAGGCTGCTTGGTTCAGACAAAAGAAGCCCAAGGAGAGATAGAACCTTGTACTGATTGGATCATCATCATCATAGGATCTCCTGCTTGAGCAGGGCGCTGAACTAGGAGACCTCCAAGGTCCCCTCCAGCTCTATTCTGATCATTCTAGCCATTGCCTATTGACCGCAGGATGAAGGTCTCTTCCACATATTTCCAACCAATATGGTCTTGAGCTTTCTTTTGCCAACTGGGCCCGCAACACTTGATGTTGTAACTCCATCTTGATTGGATAGTCTCCTTATATTGTATGGAGTGAATATTGATCTTCTCAGTTGTCACAAAATGTGCCCATTTGGAACAAAAGAATGCATGGCATTTCCAACAAACATTCTTGTGAGTCATCTGCCCTGAGACCCGATATTCATTCTCCAGGAGTTCAATAGATTCGGTCCTTTTACAACACTAATTGGCTATTGCTTTAGCTCTAGTTTTATTTGAAAATAACCTTTAAACATTTTAGTGACTGCAGCTTTATCACATAAGTAATCAGATCTGGCTGCTAATGATGCCATGGAGTGCAAAGAACACTGTGATGTTGGAAGACCATTGTCCACTCCACAAGTATTATCTTCACTACAAATTAGCTTTCTTTGCACTCATTAAAGGCACACATAAAAAAGATGTCGAGTTTTAATCACACAGTCATGGCAACTATCTCATCTTTGTTGACATCCCACTCCCTCAGATGTTCCTGTGAACAACAGCCTTTCAATACAGAAAAAAATATAGGTGAATCTATGTGTCTCGGGATAATGTTGGAAGATCCAATCTGGGTCGGTTACTAGGACCAGAGGTTTTGTCTTCTGAGCTTTCACACTCGTGCTGGAGCCCATTCTCAGGGAATTTCACCCTAGCAGAATGTGTGCTTTGAGCTATTCTGTGTATGGTATTTATATGCTGCCTAGTTGTCTGCAGCTTTTTAGTTTTGATTGAGGTGTTGATGGCTGGCTATTAAGTTGTTGGCTGTTATTGCAATTAGTCATCAACACCCAATCAACAACTAAAAAGCCAGCAAGCTCAGAGGAAGGATGAAACCAGGGTGAAACTCAGAAGGGTGAAACCAGGCTTCATAGCAGTAACTGTGAGACCCTTTGGAATGAGCTCCCCGTGGAGATTCGTACCCTCACCACCGCCCAGGCCTTCCGCACAGCCTTGAAGAACTGGCTAGCCCGTCAGGCCTGGGGACAAGGATAGTTGCCCCTCCCGAATGATGAGTGTATGTTGCTTATTACTTTTATTATATGTGTCTATGTCATCGTTGTATTTCCCCTCCCTGATTTTATGTGAGCCGCCCTGAGTCCCCTCAGGGAAAAGGGCGGCCTACAAATGTTAATAAAATCTCAAATCTGTGAGAGGGATCTTGGAGTCTTGGTGGACAACCAGCTAAATATGAGCCAGTAGTGTGCGGTGGCAGCCAAAAAAGCCAATGCAATCCTAAATTGCATTAACAGAGGGATACAATCAAGATCAAGTGAGGTACTAATGCCACTCTATAAAGCCCTAGTAAGACCACACCTAGAATACTTCATCCAGTTTTGGTCACCACACTTTAAAAAAAGATGTTGAGACTCTAGAAAAAGTGCAGGGAAGAGCAACCAGGATGATTAGGAAACTGGAGACTAAAACATATGAAGAATGGTTATAGGAACTGGGCATGGCTAGTCTAGTGAAGAGAAGGACCAGGGGAGATATGATAGCAATCTTCCAATATTTGAGGGGCTACCACAGAGAGGAGGGGGTCAAGCTATTTTCTAAGGCATCCAAAGACCATCCAATTGATGGAAGCTGATCAAGGAGAGATTCAACCTAGAAATAAGGAGACATTTTCTAACAGAGAGAACAATAAACCAATGGAACAGAAGTTGCCTTTGGAGGTTATGGGAGCTTCATCACTGGAGGCTTTCAAGAAGAGCCTGGACTGCCATCTGTGAGAAATGGTATAGGGTCTCCTGCTTAGGCAGGGGGGTTGGACTAGATGGCCTACAATGTTCCTTCCAACTCCGTCAATCTGTTCTTTGTATAAGACTAAACGTATGATTCCGACAGAAAGAGAAACATATAGTTTGAGAATCATGCAGGACACTATGTGCTCATCAAAAGTCTGCTCAGCTATAACCATTGCCTTTCACTCACTGCATCTCAAATCTGTAGGAGTCGACAAACAACCTGTCAGTCTCCACAACAGTCTGGAACAGTCGGTTGTCTCCAACAGCTTGACACTGTTTAACAACAGCCGTTTGCCACTATTGCGTAAAACATTGCCTCTAGATAATTTAAATCCAACCTCTTTTTTTTTTTGCAAAAGAAATAGTCTAATTATAATTGAAACCTTAATGTGAAGTGACTGGCAGATTCATCCTTTGCAAGTCACGTTTCAGTCGCATGAGTTAAAGCGAAGGGGGGGGGAATCAATAGATTGCCCTGCGGCCCTCTAAGAACAGTAAAATTCTGCGTGGCAGAGAGTACAAATAGAGGCAAAATGCAGAAAGAGGAATCAGACTGTTGAATGTTAATTTATTTTTATCTTTGCATTTTAAGAGGGGGGGTTTCGTCCCGCATCCCAGAATTTGCCAGTAATTGTTCACATCATGTTTGATTTTTTTTTCTCCCAAGCAAAGGCTTATTCTTGTGAAGGGCCAACCAATGGAAGACTCTGGAGTCCAAAGACTCCGGGATGAGGCTTTCAACCCCTCACGGCTGCTCTCCCCTCTTTCTTTGTAATTAATTAGCTGTCAGTTCTGCTAAAACCCTTGCTGACAGGAGGCAAATTGGTCCTGAAATTAAGGCTCACATTTGGGAGATTTCTCCTTCCTGACCTTACAGTGCTGATTATTGATTTCTCAGTCATGTCATTTCTACAAGAGAGGGGCAGAAGGAGAGATGAGCTTTCTGTTAAGTGTGCAAAAGAGAAAAAAAGAAGAAGAAAAAACTCTCCTTTTTTTCCTTCCTTCCTCCCTTTCTTTCTTTCTTTGAGGCTCTTCCATATGATCCCAGGAGATCCTGACAGAATTTAAGGTTTACCATTGCATAAAATTTGCTTTGCTTGACTGTTGCAAAGTTCTAAAGACACGCCTGGGTTATTCTGCAATTGTTTAGATTCACACAAAATGATGAGGCCAGCAGAAATATACAAACAGTGGTAGAAGGAGACGTGTTCTCTGATTTGTTAAAATCTTTACCCCTTTTGTAACAATTATTGCTGCTAACATTTTTTTTTCCTATTGTGTTTCCTGGGAGATTTGATAGCCTCCTCCTTCCGAAACCGTCTTCTCAGTTGCAATCCAATTAGCAAAGCAGCAATGTCTATTTCCTTTCTTTAAATTTCAGTTTCAACAGACTGGATTCAGCCTTATAAACCCCTCAATATGATATATGTTTTTTCTATCTATTTACAACAGTTGATCATTACATTAGCATTATAATGATAATATCATTACAAGATACTTTCCTTTTCTTGAAAATAAAAAGTTCTCTACCCGGAGGAGAGCCTTCTCGGTGGCTGCTCCGACCCTCTGGAATGAGCTCCCCGTGGAGATTCGAATCCTCACCACCCTCCACGCCTTCCGCAAAGCCCTTAAAACCTGGCTGTTCCGACAGGGCTGGAGCTAAAGAGCTTTTGCCCCCTCCTCGAATGGTATGGTTGTTGTGTGCTTTTAAATTGTGCATTGTTCTGTTCGTCTTTTTTATCCCTTATCTGTACCCCCTTCCCTGACTTGGATTGTGAGCCGCCCTGAGTCCCCTTCGGGGAAAAGGGCGGCATATAAATGCAATAAATTCAATTCAATTCAATTCAATTATTTTTTTAAAAATAAAATATGAATATTCCGGCTTCCTTTAAACAGTGTGTTGTCTGGGTAGAAATATCTCCCTGCAATGACCATCACAATTTACTACATCATTCACATTAGTATTAATTATCTAATCTTAAAATTATAGTATGTCTTAAAACATAGTAAAACATTAATAAAATAGTGGGGAAATATATATGGCGGGTGGGAAAGCAAGAATTAATATAAAAATGTTGCAAGATGCAAGGATTCGAGGTGGATTTGGATTACCAAACTGGGAATGGTTTTCACAATTGCAAAAACAATCAAGATATGAAAAAGATAAAAAGGAGTATGGTTTTAACTTAAGAAGTTTGGAGTTGGATAAGATACTTATGGGAACGGTAGAAACAATAATCAAGAAACTATATAGCTACCTATGAAGAACTATGCTAGAAGAAGAAGTGGTTAAAGATACAATGCTAACTTGGGCAAAGAATTTTGGCCACATGATTGAACTAGAAAAGTGGCAACAACTATGGGAAAAGAATTATAAATTAACCATGTCAACAGCTTACAAAGAAAACTTATACAAAATGTTTTACAGATGCATATGTCACCAGGAAAATTAGCAAAGGTGTTTAAAGACAAGTCAGAGAAATGTTGGAAATGTCAACAAGCAATAGGTTCATACTATCATATGTGGTGGACATGTGCAGAAACAACGAAATATTGGACTAAAATAAGAGTATGGTTAAAGAAAATGTTACAACAAGAAATAGAATTTAGACCAGAGATATTTCTACTAGGTATTATCCCAGAGAAATTCAAGAAAGAGAATACTTATTTGATTATACATGTATCTACAACAGCTGCCACCAGACTCCAACAGTGAGGGGCCCTATGAGTCGGCTCAGGAGGATGTGGAGGACCCTGGACAGGGTTCCGACACCGAGCAGGGTGCAGAGAGGCTGGTTGGCCACCAGGAGGCACCTGAGCCTTGTTCCAGTGGGCAGGAGACAAGGGAGAGTGAGCCGGAAGCCAGCAGTGAGTTGTTCCTTGATGCACGCCATCGAAGAGCTAATAGGCAACAGGAACAATTATGCAATTACAGGAGATAATTGCACTCAGTTGGTGGTCATTAGGCTCCTCTCCAGACTATAAAAAGCTACTTGTGCACACGCCCCTCTTTGCAGAAGTCAACACAGAATCAAATGTCAGAGAACTTTGTATGAGCTTGGCAAGCTGGATTGCTGCCAAGCCTTATCTGTGTTTATTGCTGCCCAAGCTTGTCTGTGCTGGGTTGCTGCCAAGGACCAGTTTGTCTGTTAATTAAATGCCATAATTTATCTCTGGCTCGGAGTGTGCTTAGGTGTGGAACGAGGGGGGTCAGAACATACATACATACATACATACATACATACATACATACATACATACAATATATATATATATATATACAATATATATATATATATATATATATATATATATATATATATATATATATATATATATATATATATATATATATATATATATATATATATATATATATATATATATATGTATGTATGTATGTATGTTATATTTATGCTGATAAATAAATAAAGGGAGACTAGTATAGATATATTTCAAGCTATTTAGCTCTCATCAGCTAGCCATACCCAAGTTTGGGAATCGAACCTGTGCTCCATTGCCTCCCAGGCAGGGAGTTAACCATTTGAGCTACAGAGAACGACTCCTTATCAGCCAGCCAGGGTGGGAGGTATATACTTAAAGTCACAACCCCTGGTATGCCCAAGTATGGGAGGAAGGTCACACTTCCACTCTCTGTCATTAGGCTCATCACAAGAGACCATCCAGACAGAAACCCAATATTTTTTACTGTTGCCTTTTTGTTACATTTGCTATATTTATGCTGATAAATAAATACATACACACACACACACACACATATATATGCATATATATATATATATATATATATATATATATATATGCATATATATATATATATATATATATATATATATATATATATATATATATATATATATATATATATATATATATATATATAATCTATATATCTATATATCTATATATCTATATATCTATATATCTATATATCTATATATCTATATATCTATATATCTATATATCTATATCTATCTATCTATCTATCTATCTATCTATCTATCTATCTATCTATCTATCTATCTATCTATCTATCTATCTATCTATCTATCTATCATATATATATATATATATATATATATATATATATATATATATATATAACAACTCCCGGTATGCCCAAATATGGGAGGAAGATCACTACTTCCATTCTCTGTCCTTCGGCTCGTCACAAGAGACCATCCAGACAGAAACCCAATATTTTTTACTGTTGTCTTTTTGTTACATTTGTCAGCACAAATATAATATAATATAATATAATATAATATAATATAATATAATATAATATAATATAATATAATATAATATAATATAATATAATATAATATAATATAATATAATATAATATAATATAATATAATATAATATAATATAATATAATATAATATAATATAATAATATAATATAATATAATATAATATAATATAATATATATATATATATATATATATATATATATATATATATATATATATATATATATATATATATATATATATATATAATTATAATTATAATTATAATTATAATTATATATATAATCAGCATATGTTTCACATAATGGAAGGAATTTGCTCTTAAGACTAAAAACAAGATTTGTTAAATGTTAAATATTTATCTTCCTCTGGAAGCTGCTGGTATTGCATATCATTAGTGTACCTTATTAATGATGAGGACTCTCCTTATATTCCAATGCAGGCAAAATATATAAGGTCCTTTTAACACATACAGTAGCTGCAGTGATGAATGATGAATTCTTTCCACATTGTCCAGTGTTAAACAAATCAAAGTGCGTGTTAAACAGAACACATTTCTTGCTATTTAATATAACAGGCTCTTAGTTGAATTATCTTGGTTTCTAAAAAATGAAAACACGCAAGTTCAAAGACAAATTAATCTCTATGAGAACATAGTTTTTTCAAGGGGCGGATGGATTTTCTTGGTTTTTCCTTGAAGACCTTTCACTTCTCATCCAAGAAGCTTCTTCAGTTCAAGGAAAAATAAAGAAAGGCCCAGTTGCCTTTTGAAAGGGCTCGTTTTGTGGTTTAAGCCAATCATTTTTTTACCACCACCTCAAGGAAGAAGACAGTGGCAAACTATTTCCCAAAAATATTGCCAAGAAAATTACACGGACTGACTTGAAAACAGCAACTAATATGCATATGTGAAGTCTCCTTTATTAAAATCTAATAAAATGAGATTTCATTCTATGTGCATGTATGCTTGTGGACCTATATATCAAAATACAAAATAAAAAATTAGCAGGGGTTTTGGGGAGGCAGAATAAATCAACAGCAGGGGAAATAGGCATGTATTTATTTATTTATTCATTTCCATACGGGATGTTTTTCAGGAGCTCACAGCAGCCTAGATAGTACACAATACCCACATATGGACATTATCGTTGCATCATTATAATCACCCCGGACAGTAGATCAAGTTGAAGGGCGATGATCTGATCAAAAACATTTAGTAAATCCGTTCTTCATATAATGTTATAATCACTGTTCTGGTTCTTCTATCTCCCAGACACAGAATTACACTTCCAAGATTCAGTGTATCCATCCTATTATCTAATTCTAAATGTTTCTATACTCTTAGGGAATAAATATTCAAATATTCTTTCTCAGGTTCAACCTGCCCAGCTCACCATGCTGCATGCAAGTTTATATGTCTTCTTCTCAACCACTTTGTTCCCTGATGGAAAGGAAATACTGTACTTGCAGGCAAAGATTGGATTTTCAGGGCTCGTTTCAAAATAAAACGTGTGGAATTATCACCCTCCTATCCTTTAAGGACTATGTTGACTGCTAATATTAAAAGTAGGTTATAGCTTCCATCAAGTCTCCTGGCGATTGTCTCCTTGTGGTTATCTGGATACAATCCTTGAGTTTTCTTGGAAACAGTAAAAATGATGCTCCCCATTGTCATATTCTGAATGTTTTCTATATTTCCCAGACTGGTCTACACATAGTCCTCCAACTACAACAGTTCGTTGAGTGACCCTTCAAAGTTACAATGATACTGAAAAAAGTGACTTATGACTGTTTTTCACACTTATGGCCATTGCAGCATCCACATGGTCAAGGGATCAAAACTGAGACGCTTGGCAACTGATTCATATTTATGACAGTTGCAGTGTCCCAGAGTCATGTTGTCTCCTTTTGTGATTTTCTGACATGCAGTCAATGGGGACATCAGATTCACTTAACAACTGCAGTGATTCACTTAACAACTGAGGCAAGAAAGGTCTGGGGCAAACTGGGGCAAAACTCTTTAACTGTCTCACTTAGCAACAGAAAGTTTGGGCTCAATTGCTGTGGTAAATCAAAGTCTACTTGTACTAATCCCTAGTTATTTCCTATCAAACGTCTAACCAGTGTTCTGACCCAGGTTTCCTTAAAAAGCAAGAAGAGTCTTGGTCCTGGCAAAACCCCTTTTATTTACACGACTTTGAATTCCTTTCGTTCACAGTTTGGTTCCTTTCATTCCTTTTGTTAGGTAAGCTCTCCATTGGGAGAGCGAGTGCGTTCAGAGAAGCGTTGTGAGAGTTGTGTTGGAGAACACACAAACCAGCATACAGAGACACTGCAGTTTAACTAGGCTTTTACTTTTGTGGAAATAGAGGTATCAGAGTCCATCAAACAGTCCAAGTCATACACGGTTAAGACAGTCAGTCATCAATGTCTTTCAGTTAAAGGATAATCCAAATAACATAGTCCAGGATCATACAAACAGTCCGGTACTCAAAGTTTGTTAGCAGTTGCAAAACGTACAATAGCTCAAGGCACTTTCTAACAGCCAGCTTCCAAAACACTCAGATCAGATCAGCCCAGCATCTAACAAACAGCGAGAGAGCTAACAGTGATTCTGGCTCCCTCTGATGGCTGATTGAGGAAAACAGCAACCAATCACATTTTACAATATGATTTAAAGAAACAGGTATAGCATTGTTACATGATTTATATATTGCCAACCCAACCATTAGATTATATTCCTAACACTTTTCATTCACATTCTCATTTGGCGAGCTGCCAAATAACTAGTTTCGAAACACAGGGCAAGGCAAAACTTGGCACAGAGTCTCTTATAGTCAAAAACAGAACTTTCCACTCTTGAAATGACAGAATGAATGAATGGTTTCCTGCAAAAGCCCATTCCCTGTTTGCTCCTCTTTTATTTCTTATGGGAGTGGCCAATCACCTTCAAGATGTGGCTTTACTCCAAAGTTGACCCTGATTTCTTAGTTGTTCTTGTCTTCTGGCAGCTCTGCGCATTCACACACTGGGAACAGGCTCCAGTTGTTCCTCTGCCTCACTGCTGTCTAGCTCCCTCTCTGCCTTCGACACAGAGCCCACATCGGAGCTTTCCTCAGCCCCCAGGACTGGCCCACGTTCCTCCCCAACCTCTTCGCTGTCCGACTCTGCTGCCAGCTCTGCTGGCCGCTGGCAGGCCACAACAGCCAGATAATTTCAAGCCTAACCAAGATCAGCCAGATGCTGCCACCTGCTGAAGCCTGTACAAGTTGCCTTCAGAGGACTCGCTCTCTGAGTAACTCAGGGCGCATTAAAAAACAGAAAAAGATTGTGCTGAGACTAAATTACAGGTTAGGGAGGTGAGATTCCCCTCTCCCATTTTCTTATCAATAAGTGCATTGCAAGATTAATAACCCCTTTCCACCCTGAAAATCTTCAAGAAATTTCTCTTTTAACGCCTTTAGCCATGTTTGTAAAAAAAAAATTGAAGATTATAATAAATCATCTCTAGCTGTGGGGATTATTTTCTCAGCTTTTCAAGAGATATTTTTTCTCGGTGGGTCAAAGGCTGCACATATTCAGGAAGCTCAGAAGTGTTTCCTTATATGAAAATGTCCCTGTCTTTTCATTGAACAATTACAGCTCTCTAGGTAAGCACAGAATGAGGTCACTTCTGTGTTTCCATTTGCAACAGTATGAGAACGACAAAAGACATATAAGGTCTACATTTGTACTGGTGTCATGTAGCATTCCAAGCAGAAGCTAAGGGAATCTTTCTGATTTATAAAAGGCTAACAAGAGGGCATTTTTTTCAACCCTCGAGACTCTTGGAAGCCGCTGGAGGCAACTATGATTATGCCTCTTAAAATGAAACAGAATTTTACTTTTTGTCATGGGGAGGGGAAAAAAAAACCTACAGTAAAAGCCCTGAAGTGGACATATCTATCATTCATCTATCGGGTTCTCTACATTCCTGTTAGAAGAAGCAACCCTGCAGATGCGAATGGATTAAAATGAGGTTTCCAGTCATGTCTAGAATATTTCTGGGAGTTGCATGTTGTTTAATGTTGAGGAAAAAAGAGACAGGACCTGGTTGGGTGCCAAGGAGAACAAATAATAGATTTCCATTTTAAAAAAAATAGTAAAATAACATTGGAAGGAGTAGAAAAGACAAGGAAATATACTGGCTAAATGTATGTTCCCTTCAGTCCAGAAAACCACATTATTACTAAGATTAAAGTAGACAAAGCTGCTTGATCCTCACAGGTAAAATGGTTTGCAATCTGGCATATGAAGGATTCAAATATCAAAAATAAATTCCGCTTCATTAATTCCTTCTCTCTCTCTCTCTCTCTCTCTCTCTCTCTCTCTCTCTCTCTCTCTCTCCCTCCCTCCCTCCCTCCCTCCCTCCTTCCCTCTCCCTCTCCCCCCCCTCCTTCCCTCCCTCCCTCCTTTCTCCCTCCCTCTCCTTCTTCTCCATCTCCGTCTACCTCTATCTCTATCTTTCTTCCTCTCCCCCTCCCTCCTCTCCCCCTACATACATTCATTCCTGTATTTGGATATGTGTGCATTCTTTTTGCAGAAACAATGTTGAAGCGATTGATATAATTCCATTCAGTGTAAGAAATTCTTTGCTCTATTTCTGGACTGTCAAAAGTGTTTTTGGCATACCTTCTGGGTTCTAGAAATTCTTCACTTAACATATCTTAAATTAGCAGCTTTTACTAACTGAGTTATTAGCTGAGATCTTAAATTGGGTTGTAGCGAGTATTAATTTCTCAAAGGTGTGTTTTATTATTTTGCACTATGTCTGAATACAGAGACATGAAATGTTACATGGCTAAAATGGCTACTATCAGACCCAGATTAGTGAGGTGTTTAAGGTAACAGGCTATAAGCCAGGAGAGCATGAGTTCCAATCCCCCCTTAGACAAGAATAGCAAAAGCAATAGCAATAGCAGTTAGACTTATATACCGCTTCATAGGGCTTTCAGCCCTCTCTAAGCAGTTTACAGAGTCAGCATATTGCCCCCACAGTCTGGGTCCTCATTTTACCCACCTCGGAAGGATGGAAGGCTGAGTCAACCCTGAGCCGGTAAGATTTGAACAGCTGAACTGCAGAACTGCAGTCAGCTGAAGTAGCCTGCAGTGCTGCATTTAACCACTGCACCACCTCGGCTCTCACCCCAGTAATGTGACTCTGACCAGGCACTCTTTTTAGCCCTACAAAGCAGGTAATGGTGAATCACTTCCAAAAACCCTGCCATAAAAAATGCAGGGTTAATCCAGGAGCAAAATGTCAGGCTTGGAAGCCATCTTTTACAGTGGCCCTCAAGCCCGCCATATATTCTACTGTGGGAAACTGGGAGCGGGGATTGTATGGAGCTTCGTAGTCAAAATAACATTCTTTCTCAGAGAGTCAAGGTCATCTTGTCCCGGCATCTGAAGGGGTGTCAATGAGAGGAATCTTCTTTTGGGCAGTGGCTGATTGGATCATGTGATGGACATGGGGATGCTAGGGCAGGGTCTTGAACTTTCAACTAAGTTCAACCTGAAAGCTTTCAGATTTGGGTTTTCCCAGATGTGCCAACGTGGCTTTTCTAATAAATTGGAGCTGTGAGGAATCTCTAACTTCATGGAGGATGCTATTTGGAACTCTGACACCAAGACTGGTGCACACATGCATGCACACACAGAGAGAATAAGACTACTACATGTAGTGTCCATTGATAAACAATGATACTGGCCAGATGTGTCTCAAAAAAAACCAAGATAGCAATCTAAATTATATTTCAATTGTATGGTCATGAGCATCATCCAACTGCTTTCATCCCACCTGCAGGTCTTCTGAAGGTAGACCTGTTGACTTCCCCTTGCACATGATACTTTTCCTTTCAATGCATCCATTGGTGGATCTATAAAAGATAAAGAAATCACAACAATTTTATCATTCTTCCTGTCACAGGGGCTAGAAGGGGAACCGGGAAAACTGTTGGTTTTAATACTTTTTTAAAAGTTCATTTCAACATTTCATCAATGAACTACATGAAATGAGACCCAGAAAGGGAAAAGAGTAGTTCACCAGCTCCAGACCCTTCAGAAGGCACAGGTAGCCTTGTAGCTCAGCACAAAATAGTTGCCGAGAGTAGCAACTATTGATCGGAGGTGAAGGGACTCTCCTGCAACAAAAGAAGGACTAGGGGAGACATGATAGCAGTGTTCCAGTTTCTCAGGGGTTGCCGCAAAGAAGAGGGAGTCAAACTATTCTCCAAGGCACCTGAGAGTAGAACAAGAAGCAATGGGTGGAAACTAATCAAGGAGAGAAGCAATTTAGAACTGAGGAGAAATTTCCTGACAGTTAGAACAATTAATCAGTGGAACAGCTTGCCTCCAGAAGTTGTGAATGCCCCAACACTGGAAGTCTTTAAGAAGATGTTGGATAGCCATTTGTCTGAAACGGTATAGGGTTTCCTGCCTAGGCAGGGGGTTGGACTAGAAGACCTCCAAGGTCCCTTCCAACTCTGCTATTGTATTGTATTGTATTGATGCAACAATGTCCAATAGACAATTAGAATAGAGTTATTTTCCTGTTATGAAATTAAGCTCAGCAGATGAACCGGCCAGCATGATGTGTTTGATACAAGTTGGAAAAACTGACTTTTAACCTACAGTGAGAAGGGTAGACATTGTCTTTCCACTGTCTTAGAAATGGTTAGATACCTTTGTGTATTTCAGCCTTCAAGAAACAGAATGCATGCTGGGGGAATCTGGTCATGCCTGAAAATGGCCTGAAAATGGGCCAAAAAATGCCCCCGGAATAGCCCGGAAAATGACCTGTTTTGGGGGCATTTGGGGGACATTTTGGGGACATTTTCAGGCAGTTTTCCGACCCTCTGGCACCTGTGAAGACCAGCTGGCCACTGCACACATGCACACTGGAAACCAGAAGAGCAGCTGGTGATGGCACATGTGCCCACAGAGAGGGCTCTGCGTGCCATCTCTGGCACGCGTGCCATGGATTTGCTATCACAATATAGCCTATAGCCTAGTTCTCATCCTTTGACAACTTTCAGCAAGTCTGTTTTGTCTACACTGGGGCTTCCTGACTAGTGTATGGATTTTGCACAATGAGATATTCTGCCAATTTACATCCGTAAAATTACAAAACTTAACCACGGCACATCATAAAACTGCAATAAGACAATAACAATAAACCAGAATGATCAGACGATTAAATAAAACCAAGGACAGGGACAATTACTGCTGTCCCTGTGAAATTTGCTCATTGAAACTCTAGAAATGAAATAAGGTCTGTGATAAATAGGCTGGCTGTATAAACTAAATAAATCAAATAAATAAATAAAGTAGGCCGGATGAAGTGAGGAATAATAGCAGGAGAGTGATTATTTGAAAGAAGAGGGCTTTAAGTTATATGAATTGGCTAGGGGGTCATCTGAAAAAAAAATTCCAGGACCCCTGAAGTAACAAATTCTAAAAGATTATGCTTATCAAAAAAAAGCAAAATAAAACACTTGAAAAGCTACTGGACTTTTCCGTAAGAAACAGATCACAAGCTCATATTTCTACAATACATGTTATCCCCAATTTACAGCAATTCATTTAGTGACTATTCAAGGTTACAACAGCATGGAAAAAATGACTTATGACTGTTTTTCACAATCATTGCATTGACCACGTGATCAAAATTCAGACTCTTGGCAAATGACTCGTACTTATGACAATTGCATATCCTGGGGTCATATGATTTACCTTTTGCAACCTTCTGACAAGCAGAAGTCAATGGGGAAGTCAGATTCACTTAACAACCATGTTACTAAGTTAAACAACTGCAGTGATTCACTTAACAACTGAGGCAAGAA
Organism: Thamnophis sirtalis; assembly: GCF_051295495.1. Taxonomy (NCBI): domain Eukaryota; kingdom Metazoa; phylum Chordata; class Lepidosauria; order Squamata; family Natricidae; genus Thamnophis; species Thamnophis sirtalis. The sequence continues at coordinate 158,898,277 of NW_028261381.1, read as the reverse complement.
AGATCATAAAATGTGGCAAAACTACCTTAATAATTGTCTTGCTTAACAATAAATGGTTTGGCTTAATTGTGATCACAAGTCTTGTGCCTTGGTTAGACTACACTTGAAAAACTGCATCCAGTTCTAGTCGCCATGATGTAAAAAAAAAGATGTTGAGACTCTAGAAAGAGTGCAGAGAAGAGCAAGAAAAATGATTAGGGGACCCGAGGCTAAAACATACGTATGAAAGATGGTTGCTAGAACTGGGTACGTCTAGCTTAATGAAAAGAAGGACTAGGGGAGACATGATAGCAGTGTTCCAATATCTCAGGGTGTGCCACAAAGAAGAAGGAATCAAACTATTCTCCAAAGCACCTGAGGGCAGGACAGGAAGCAATGGATGGAAAGTAAATCAAGGAGAGAAACAATCTAGAGATAAGGATAAATTTTCTGACAATGAGAACAATTAATCAGTGAAACAAGTTGCCTCCAGAAATGTAAATGCTCCAACACTGGAAGTTTTAAAGAAGAGATTGGATAACCATTTGTCTGAAATGCTATATGGTACAGGGTTTCCTGCCTGAGCAGGAAGTTGGACCAGGAGGCCTGCAAGGTCCCTTCCAACTCTATTATTCTATTCTATTCTATTCTATTCTATTCTATTCTATTCTATTCTATTCTACTCTACTCTACTCTACTTTACTCTACTCTAGACTATCTGTAATGCACTTCTAATAGATCCCTCATTCTTAAGAAATAAAGTGAAGAGCATCTACAATCCAGGGCCTTGTCTGAAAATGAGTCTAGTTTCCAAAGAAAGAAAAAGCCCCAAGAAATCCAAAGTGGGGTGCAACAAATGATCATGGGGAGCAATTTTACTATTTTGCACATCAGTAAATAACTTTTCAATGAATGATCACACTGTTCATTTTGGGTGAGTACCCGAACATAGTCTCAAAATTTCTACTCTGTCAATAGGCCCGGGAATGGTTGTAAAATGTATTATATGTCTTGAAAGATTTTGTTTCATAAATTCAGAAGTTCTTATTCCAGAAGTCACTCAACAGATATTAATAACATCCAAGCAATGTACTTAATAAGTTCACAGAGGTTGGTTGTTTCAGAGATACGCAGAGCCCTTGTGTGTTCCCCAGAGCTCTGAGGGTGTGAACTCACAACGATAATTACAGATTGGAGTGACTTAACTAACCTAGACCTATTTTCAAGCAAATAGAAGTCGTGTCAAATACACCAACTAAGTTCAGTTCATTAAAAGCTAGGACACCGTGAATGAGATAAAAGTTAAATTGTCTGCTATATTTTTCAGAATCAAACAGCCCGACCTACTAGAAAAGAAATAAACATCTCTATGGTGGAATGTTTGCTTTTTGTCATACTTTTGAAAGAAGCTTGTGTAAAGCACCACGTATTATACAGAAAAGAGCAATTTGTTGAGGTCAATGGAATTTTATTGATTTTTCTATGAGTCTGAGGGATCCTTAAATTACAACAGGTAACTTAGCAATCACAACTGAGACCAGCAACTCTGTTGCGAAGCAACACAGTTGCTAAGCAAAACATCACGAAATTGTGGTGTGTTATTCATGTCTATTCCCATTCAGTCATTAAACAAGTCACTGTGGGTCATTAAGCAAGACATTATATAACAGTGACTTGCTATTTTACTGCTGGCTTCTCTGCTCATCAAAAACTGATGAATATGTGATTGCAGAATGCTGCAAGAGTTGTAAGCACCTGTAGGATATTTCAACCACAATAATACACGGGCAAACAATAGATACAAACTCAAGGTAAACCACTCCAAACTCGATTGCAGAAAATACGACTTTAGCAATAGAGTGGTCAATCCTGGAAGCTCTACCTGACTGTTGTTACTTCCTCTAACCCCCATAATGTTAACCTTAAACTGTCTACCATGGACCTCACACCATTCCTACGAGATCTGTAAGGCGGTGTGCATAAGCACACCAACCTACCATCCCTGCCCTACTCTTCCCATTTATTTGTACTCATTTCATGTGCTCCTGCCCATGTTTATACTTATACCTGTTATTTCGTACATGTTTGACAAACTAAATAAATAAATAAAATAATAAATGATGCCAGAATCTTGATCATGTGACTGCGAGGATGTTGTGATGGTCATAAAAGAAAGGACTGGTTGTAAAGCTACTTTTTCGGTGCATTGTAAATTCAAATAGTCTCTAAAGTCATTAGGGAAGTTGTTAAGCAAGGTCAACCAAGTGGTGGGTTCCTACTGGTTCGGACTGGTGCGGCCGAACCAATAGTGGTTTGGCGGCCTGGGTCACTGGAACTGGCAGCGACCCAGGCCTGCGACACCCCTGAACTGGTTCTCCAGGTGGCGCCATAGGTGCAGCCATCTTGTTCTTTGGTTCTGCGTGTGCGCAGAGCAATTTTTATTGCACTTTGTATGCGTGCGCAGCGTACACTAAGGGCACGTGCATGTGGGGTGCGGCCACAAGTGAACTGGCAATAATGACTGCCAGAACCCACACCTGGGTCTACCTGTAACAAATTGAATTGGTTCTCTTTTTTCAGCCACAGGGACAAGTGCTTTACTACAGTGGTGGGTTGCAGGCGGTACACCCCGGTATGGGCATACAGTGCCTGTCCAGAGCACGGGGTACTGTTCCGGTATGGTGGACCTGCCCACTCAAGTTCTTTACATGTATTTGAGCTCTTCAGCACTTCCGCGCATTTAAATAGAGTGCACAGCGCCTGCGCGATGCTCCGCCAAGCAGCTGAAGCGGCGCAGAGTCTCACGGAGGCATTACAAGAGGTAAGGATGCATGTGTACACTGCACACGCTGCACACATTCATGTGGTTGATGCCGGGCCCTGTTGCAACTGTACTGGTTGCAACGGGATCCAGAACCCACCACTGCTCTACTACTTTCTACCATACAAACAGGAAGACAACATTTGGAGCAGAAAAATGATTTTTTTTTAAATCTCCACAATGCTTATACAATTGCAGTTTAGAAGAAAAGCTGGAGGGCCCCAGATCCTCCTCTTCTGTACCTGAGAGGAGGAGAAATGGATACAGATATTTTTGTCCAGTATGAAACACATGAAATTTAAATGGCATTTTAAAAAGTGAAATCTCATTTGAATTAGAATGAGAGGACATGGAATTAGAAATGTCAGGGTCACCACTTTTTCTCCCTTTTTTTAAAAAAAATGTGTGAATTATTCACCACCTAAGGAATATTCATCGGTTTACTGCCCTTTTCTTTGCTCCAGGAGTTTTCAAGAGGGAAATCTCAACTTCCTGCAGGGAAGCAGTGTGACAATGCCCTGAAGGTCCTTCTGTTTAATAAGCAACAGGTTTAGCTCCTCCTGCTGAGTTCAGCTCAGTTAAGTAATGACTAGAAGTGATTGGAGCTGATGATCTGTGAAAGTAATTGTTAGGTTAGGGCTGAGAAGCTGAGAAAACTGACAGTTCTCAATACACCCATTCAACTATCAAAGAGAACAGAGGTGGAATTAGGCAAGTCTACAAGTTTTACAGTCTGGGCTTTCTCACCTGCTGAAGTGCTGACTAAAAGGCAGAATAAGGAGGGAATGGGACAACTTGCCATGGCCAACTCACCACGGCCAACACACCACAGCCAACACACCACGGCCAACTTGCTGTGGCCAACTCACCACAGCCAGGTTGCAGCAGCCAAACTCACCAGGGCCAACTTGCCGCAACAACTCCAACAGCTAAGCTCCGTGCAGAGACCTCAGGCCGGGCGTCCCACCGCTGCCGCTGACCATGCCCACGCCAGCTGCAGAGACCCCAGGCTGGGTGTCCCGTCGCTGCCACCGACCACACCCATGCCGGCAGCCACCAACACTCTCCATTCTCCCTTTACCGCCAACCGCCCCATTTCACAAGGCAGGAAATCACAGTTCAAGGGTATCCCCGAGGTCCCAGGAAGTTCTCATAGCTGGACCTGGAACTGACGATGGGATAGGGTACCCCCTGCAAGCCCCGAGAAGGACAATCATCTCGCCGAAGCTCTCCTCAAATGCGACAGGACACCATCTTGGGCATGCACAGTTGAGTAAGAGATTCCAGCACGTTCCAAAACTGCACTATTGGGAACTTTATCATACCAGGATACGTCGGAAACAGCACATTTGAAAGGTGTTCAACTTTCTCTCCTGTCGTACGTAAAGGGTCCAAGACTTACTACAGTTCTACCTTATCTCTGATATTGGTGTAACTCTTGTCCCACAGCAAGTTATCCTGCAGCAAGTTGGCTGTGGCATGTTGGCCATGCTGAGTTGGCTGTGGCACATTGGTCATGGTGAGGTGGCTGTGACGAATTGACATAGACCCGACTAAGGGACCACCATCTCTGTTTATAGATGTTGGAGTTAGATGCCCTGCTGGAAAACTACGCCCACAGCCCAGATTTTGATCGTGACAGGGCTCAAGGTTGAGTCAGCCTTCCAAGGTCAGTAAAATGAGGATCCAGATTTTAGGGGGCATTAGGCTGATATTGTAAAACATCCAGAGAATGCTATAAAGTACTATGGAGCAGTATTATTGCTATTGCTATGTTGTTATCAGATAACAGGGAACAACTGATTTCAGAGAAAAAGCAACAAAATCAGCTGGACTACCCCGAATAGCCCTTTTTGATAGGTAGTCATTCTAGAGCCATACATGCATTTTCATTTTTGCCTCTTTAGTCTACATCCACATTTTCTTCTGCACCCTGTCATTTGAGCTGGTAAACCTTTTGCTTTTAACATTATGTAATTTTTTTGGGAATCCTTCAAAGTTGAACAGTAGGTTAGAGAGGATGAAGGGAGGGAGGGAGGGACAGAAAAGAAGGAAGGAGGGAAGGAAGGAAGGAAGGAAGGAAAGAAAGAAAGAAAGAAAGGAAGGAAGGAAGGAAGGAAGGAAGGAAGGAAGGAAGGAAGGAAGAAAGAAAGAAAGAAAGAAAGAAAGAAAGAAAGAAAGAAAGAAAGAAAGAAAGAAAGAAAGAATGAATGAATTAGAAAGAGTAAAAGAGGGGAAAGGAGAGAGGGAAAAAAGCTCCAAGTTTTCAGATTTATTATCTCTACTTCTGGTGGCAAGAAGAAAAAATAACCACCCCTTTAGGGTTAGGGTTAAGGTTCATACAGAAGGGATGGACATATAAATTCTTAATTACCTAAATATACAAACAGCTTGCATATGTTTTCTCCTAAAATCTGAGCAGTGTCTTAGAAAACATTTCTACCATCCTTCCAAAAAAAGATTTAAAAAGGGAAGAACAGGCACCACCCAATGTCAAAATGGAGATCTCAGAGGCAAACCACCACAATTCTGCAACTCTAAGCTGAAAAATAAAAATCCATTTCTGAATTTAAAGATAATTAGTAACTCTTCCCTTTGCTGCAGATTCTCTTGTCTTTAATTTATGATACGGAGAAGTGGGCAAGCTCTCCTGATGCCACTTCACAGTAACCCAGAAATAGATCAAGTCCTGCTGGAAACCAAAAGCTGAACTCTGCCTTCTCTTTATGAATGTGCTTGCTGGTCTTCTCCTTAGAGGCCCACTTTCAGATGAAGTTTATAAAAAACAGAGGAAGAAGAGCCTTTTCTATTCTGAGTGCTCAAGAATAAAATAAAAATAAAATGAAATATTCCTCCAGGCTTAGTCACTGGTACCACTAGGTGCAAGAAGACAGAAAGCTCAGCTAGTAGATACCAAGAAACAGAAACACAGGGTTGAGTGGGGGGAAAAATCTACTACAGACCTGCTATTGCCCCTTTCTTCAGTAAGGTTCCTAACTAGGTTTTGATTAATTTATTTATTGATATCCCATTGTTGCAAGAAATGTCCTTCTGGGTTCAGTTCCAGGTGGGGAAAAAGACACTGGATTCATGGAAGTTGCTTGGAAAAAAGGTTTATTGATGACGGACAGGATCACATGGTTTGAGGTCTTGGGGCAAAAGAGATGCTGAGAGTGCCTGAGTATTATACCCTCTTTGGGCTTTTGAATTTGAGCTTGTTTTCTGATTGGTTGTCAGACTCCCATGGGGCCATGCAGGAGAAACTGTAGGCTGTCCTGGGTCCCAAGCTTGGTTGACTCTTGCTGGGTGATGATGTAATCTTCCCAGGTGCCATGTGGTGAGATGGGCAGAGGGCTTTGTGCAATTCCTACTATGGCTCTGCCTGAAGCAGGTGGATCTTTGTTATGTAGAATAGACTGGATCAGGCCTTAATGGTCCATTGACAAAGGTGGGGGGAGTTTCTGCCTCTCTTTTAGGGGAAATATTCTGCCCTTTTAATATTTCCTAAAATATCTCATTTTCCTAGTATTATTTTTATAAAAACCGTATTTTTTGGAGTATAAGACGTATCTACCCCCCCAAAAGAAGGGTGAAAATTTGGGTGCATATTATATACTGAATGTAACCCCACCCACCCACCAGCCCCCACCCTTTGGCCTCTGCCTCCCAGCAATTTACCTCTTGCAGCAAATGCGGAAATGGGACTTGCAAAGGCTGCAATAGAAACAGCTGATGATAGCAATAGCAATAGCAGATTTTTATATACCGCTTCATAGGGCTTTCAGCCCTCTCTAAGCGGTTTACAGAGTCAGCATATTGCCCCCAACAACAATCCGGGTCCTCATTTTACCCACCTCGGAAGGATGGAAGGCTGAGTCAACCCTGAGCTGGTGAGATTTGAACCGCTGAACTGCTGATCTAGCAGTCAGCCTGCAGTGCTGCATTTAACCACTGCGCCACCTTGGCTCTTGTTGGGGATGGGGAGGCCCCTACTGAAATTGAAAGTGAAACTTGCTGTTTGCTGGCAAATTGCTGGGAGGCAGAAGCAGCTTTTTTTCTTGTGCTAATCAGGCTTTTTGCTGTTTGCTGCAAGGAGGTAAGTCAACAACTATAAATGTCTATAGAATGTTCAAATTATTAGACTTCTTTTTTAAAGACTGCTTTATTATTGTTCTAGACAACTTAATAAAATGAAGAAGCTTTTTAAAATAAATCCTTGATCTGAAGAGGCCCACTGCTATTGTATCTTCTTTTAAATAACAAAAAATAACTATACTCCCAGAAGGCCACATCAATTTTAAAAGCATCTGTACAAGTATAGTCTGAAATGTAACATCACAAACAGTGTATATTGTCTGTTCTGTTTGCTGTTTGTTGCAAGGAGGCAAATTGCTGGGAGGCAGAGGCAGATTTTTTCCCCTTGTTTTCCTCCCCAAAAGCTAGGTGTGTCTTATACTCAAGAGCATCTTATACTCCAAAAATACGGTAACTCAAGGTGGGAAACATATACAATATTCTCTCCTCCTCTTATTTTCCCCACAACAAGCCTGTGAGCTGAGTTGGGCTGAGAGAGCCTTTCTGGTCCAAAGTCACTCAGCTGGCTTTCATGCTTAAGGCAGGACTAGAACTTACAGTCTCCTGTTATTGAACTCAAATCGCCCAATCAGATTTTATTCATTTAATTAATTTATATCTCCAGCAGATGGATTCGTAACTGGTTGACCAACAACACTCAACATGCAGTCCATAAGGGAACTGCATTTAGATGCACCGAAGAACTCAGGGGGGTTGTCTTAGGCCCAGTGCTCTTTGATATCTTCATCAGTAATTTAGATGAGGAGACAGAAGTGGACCTCATCAAATTTGCAGATAACACCAAGCTGGCAGGAATAGCCAACATTCCAGAAAATAGGCTCAAGATACAAGATATCACGACAGACTTGAACACTAGGTCCTATCTAACTGAAATTCATAGTGAGAAAAGTAAGTTTCTACAAGCAAGGAAAACCAAATGCACAGCTCAATAGTAGTAACTGTGAGGGGGATCTTGGAATCCTAGTGGACAGCCAATTAAATACGAACCAGCAGTGTGCTGCAGTTGCCAAAAAGCCAACACAGTCTTAGATTGCATTAAGAGAGATAGAATCAAGTAAGACCACAGTTGGAATATTGCAGCCAGTTTTGGTCACCACAATATAAAAGAGATGTTGAGACTCTAGAAAAAGTGCAGAAAAGAAAAACACAGATGATTAGAGGACTGGAGGACAAAACATGTGAAGAAGGGTTACAGGAACTGGGTATGTCTAGTTTAATGAAAAGAAGGACTAGGGGGGAGATGATACCAGTGTTCCAATATCTCAGGGGTTGCCACAAAGAAGAGGGGGACAAGCTACTCTCCAAAGCACCTGAGGGTAGAACAAAAAGCAATGGATGGAAAGTAAATGAAGGAGAGAAATAACCTAGAACTAAAGAGAATTTTCCTGACAGTTAGAACAATTAATCAGTGGAATGGTTTTAGCCTTTAGCCTTTAGCCTTTAGAAGTTATTGGTGCTCCAACCCTGAAGGTTTTTAAGAGATTGGACAATCATTTGTCTGAAATAATATAGGGTTTTCTGCTTGAGTGGCAGGTTGGACTAGAAGATCTTCAAGGTTCCTTCCAACTCTGTTATTCTGTTATCTCCCTCTGAAATATGACCATTGACTCCATTTTATTAATTATGTATAGGTTGAAATTTGTTTTGTAAGGGAGATATTTCCCTAGCTTGTTAATTATGGTGGGCTGATACCATTTTGTCAGATGCTGAGAATATTGTATATATTTTAGTTGTTTATTTTAATTTATTTTGTTTATCTTTTATAAGATTGATTTATCTCCAAAATGAAGGGAAAGGGGGTGGAAATCTCTGTTTAAACACTTGTACACTTCAGGAAGTTATGCTATGGAAATTTTTTATTCTCCTTTTAATTTTCCTCCTCCTCCTCCTCCTCCTCCTCCTCCTCCTCCTCCTCCTCCTCCTCCTCCATGACTCCAATGTAAATTGTATAGACCCAATGGCTTTCTGGGAGAATAGATACGATCTGTTTAGAATCAAATCTGTTATAGTTACAAAGACAAACATATAAATCCATTTCATAGAGCAGACTTGCTGCCATTATTTGTTCTATTACTTGTTCTAAAATCTGAGTCATGGAACTGCTAGTGGAATCCTTCCCTACATTTCAAATCAAGATCTTTTTAGAAGGACCATCTGTGAGTAAGGCATATGCTGTAAAATTTACCTTTCCCCCTTTCAAGCTAAAAGAAAATATGCCTTTTTCTCTCTCCATATCCATCAACTGGGTAAGGTCTGAATTTAAGGCCCCCCAAGACTGATTCATGTGTTGATTTCTAAAATGCACATCCCCGCCCTCTCTTTCAGGGGACAATATTCCCAGGACATGCTTGAAAGTTGAATTTAGATGAATTATTGCCTTCTCTGTTGTGTAGATCTCGAGATCAATAGAAACTGTCTCTTTGTTTAATAAGATCCAAGATTAAAATGTTAAAAGCCATACTTCAGCCTAAAGGTATGCTAAACTTCAAATCCAAAGGTTCTGCCTATGTTCCTAAGTGGGATGCAAAAGTCAGCTGTTGCCACAGGCACTCCTCCTTCTCCCCTCTGCCAAAAAATGAAATGCCACCATAGCCCATCTCCCAAAGGAGGGGACAGAACGATTTCTGCCTCTTTCCTAAAAGCTGTTCCATTCAATGCCACTCAAATCTCTGGAGGAATTGACAAAAAAGGATCTGATGTCACGACGGCATGACGTGCGATCTTGGTGCTCCAAAATTGCAGTTGATATTTCTGCCGCTGGACGGTCCATTCAGACCTAAACCATCCTGTAGAGGTTGTAATTGAGAAGAGCACCTCCTGCTGATCTCAGGGACACCGCAAAGTCCCTGAAAGATCCAGGAATAGCCTTTTTTCCGGCAATAGAAACGCAGCTAATGAAGCTGCTGAAGTTGGGACAGCTCCGTAACGGGAAGAAAGCGAAAAAGGAGGAAATGTTATTATTAGAAAAAGAGACTAGCCCCCAAAAAATTAAGTTAAATTAAAAGTGAAGATAGAAGACTGTAAGCGGTGAAATTAATCTATATTAAAGTTAGTATGTTATCCTGTTTCTAATTTTTTTTTCCATGGACGGAATTTTTGCAAAGGCTCCCTATTTTTTAAACTGAATGGATTAATTTTTTCCTTATTTTTTCACTTTTGCTTACACCTATGGATTAAATTTTTCCTTCTTTTTTTTATAATGCTTAATTGAATTGATTGGATTGTTTTTGATCTCCATTTAAGGGGTTTTTTTTTTCTTTCTTAAATTTGGAATATAAAGAAGATAATAAGAAGGATTATAAAGAGGGTTGTAACAATAGGAGGAAAAGCAATTACACTGCCACTTAGATGCTGGAGGCTGGATACATTGTTTTTTTCTTCTTTCTCTTTGATCACTTGAGATTCAATGTTCTTTCAGTTTGTTTACTGAGAGTGATCGTAGGAAGAGCACAAGTTGTTTATACAGGTGCTTTTGGGGAGTTCTATCACTAGCTATTGGAGGGAAGACGACATTTTGACTTGAAAGATAATAAATGAACCTGTTTGAAGTTTATTAAAATAGCCTTGAATCCTATGGCGCAGCAGGAAAAAGAAACTGTAACATTGCAAATGATTACGTTTGAAATTCAAAATCTATTCGTTGTGACAGAGAGAATTGAAAAGAGATGGGAGAATATGGAAAACAAAACAGAAAAATTTGATGGAAAAACTGAGAATCTCCCCGTGGAGATTCGTACCCTCACCACCGTCCAGGCCTTCCACACAGCCCTTAAGACCTGGCTAGCCCATCAGGCCTGGGGACAAAGATAACTGCCCCCACCCGAATGATGAATGAATGTTGCTTATTATTTTACTTTATGTATTGTATGTGTTATTGTTTGTATATCCCTTCCCCTCATTTTATGTAAGCCGCCCTGAGTCCCCTCAGGGAAAAGGGCGGCCTATAAGTGTTAATAAATACTCTAAATACTCTAAATGAAGAATCTGAAGGACAGGGTTCAAAAAATGGAAGAAAAAAATGAGCAAAGAGATAAGAAATATGTGGATACTGACAACAAAGTGAGCATGGTTGGTAATGGCAAGAGCAGAATATGGAAAGGGGAGATAGATGGATTGGAACTCTACCCCAGACTTCAAAGCACAGAAGAAGAAAAGAGAGAAAAATTGATGGAGATAAGGAGAGAAATCTTGACAGAAGCACCAGTGATAACCAAAGATAAACTAATGGAAAGAGCAGATGCTGGGTTTCGAGCTTTTATGAGATACGAAAGGAAAATGTTGCGAAGAGAGGTTCACACAAGATTTATTAAGAAAGTAACTAGAATATTAATGCTACAAATGGCAAGAGATATAAGACTGCACTATTACTGGAAAGATACAGGTTGATGCAATGAAAATGTATACTAAAAACTAAGCTAAATTTAGTTTACTAGTAGTATGTATAAAATGAAGTGACAATAGCTATAGTTAAATAATAATTAATAATGATAACAATACATATAGATACATTAGTTTGATAATATGAAATTTTATATAAACAACACATGGAGAATATGAGAGGAGGTTTAAAAGCTTTATCTAGAATATGTTATAAAGATGTATTGCGATTGGATGATTTTGGGATGATTTAATAGAATGTTATCATATAATCCTATTCTAGATTTTGAATATTATATATAAAAGGATTATAGTCAAATTAAGGTTGAGATATAATAATCGTGATATACATGAATATAGGTGCATTTAAAATATGCAATTTGATATGAAAAGCAGGTGGTGACTATGGAAGAGATGCATGGAAATACTGTAACCAACTGACACACTTTCTACAATTTGTAATGGAAGATGGCTTTTTTATTTTTATTATTGTTTGTCTTTGTTCAAAAATAAATAAAAATTGTTTTAAAAAAATCTCTGGAGGAATTGAGTCTCCTCGTCTGTAAAGAACTGATGTCATCCAAACTCATGGTGTCAAGCTTGCTACAGACTTGTAAGAGGCTTTCAGGTCTATTCCCCAATACCTTTACCCCCCCCAATAACCTCTGGCAGTTCTTCCCCAGGTATCTTCCATCACTGGCTGTTTTCCATCTCTTCTGCAATGATTTGTGCTCTAAATGCACTACGGTGACCTTTCCTTTGAGTCGTTGAAATGTTTTCATTAAAAATGAAAGAGCGGATGCACCAGAATATTTTGCGATGTAAAGATCTATGTTGTGAATATAAAACAGGGGCAGCTAGTGCTGTTTTAGGACCCTCCAGTTGAGACAATGGACAAATTGTTTTGTTTGGCAAACCACATGCACGACAAAGATTTTGATGAGCAGCTGCCGGGTGCCGGAAAAAGGAAAGCAGAAGGATACAAACTAGTGGCATTGAAAGCAAACTGCAGTGATGGCAAAACGATTGGGAACGCACAATGGTGAGATTAGTCAAAGGCTTCCTGAGGCATGGTGACTTGTGCAAAGTAAATTGTTGCATTTGCATTACTTCATCATGCGTTGTATATGTGTGCCTTCAGATCAGTCTGGGCTCCTGGTGACTGCTTGGGTGTATCTGCAGTTTTCTTCATAGGATAGCAATAACAATTAGATTGATGTACTGCTTCACAGTGCTTTACTCTTTACAAACTCTCTAAGCAGTTTAGAGAGTCAGCCTATTTCCCCCACCAATCTAGGTCCTCATTTGACCCACCTCAGAAGTATGGCAGGCTGAGTCAACCTTGAGCCTGGTGGGATTTGAACTGCCAAATTGCAGGCAACCGGCAGGCAGCAGATTAACCTGCAGTACTGTACTCTAACCATTGCGCCACTGTGGCTTATAAGATTTTGGAAGTGGTTTGCTCATTCCTGTCTGAAAGAGAGCTTAGCTCGTCTTTGACTTACAAACATTCATTTAGTGACCGTTCAAAGCTACAACGGCACTGATTAAAAGAGAAGGTAGGAAGGAAGTAGAGAAGGAAGGGAGAGAGAAAAGAAAAGAAAGAGAAAATAAGATGATGTCACAATAGATGCTTGGGATGGTAAATAATACAACCCAAACTGTACTCTATAATCTCTTAAAGGGAATAACAATAGTATAACATTGGCAAAGAAAAAGAATAACCATGTGAATGTTTACCTGGAATTGTATAGCACATATACAATATATGTAGCACATTATAGATAAACAATATTTGGTTATAAATAGCTAATTATAGAAAGGGAAAACACTAACTGCAAAGAAACCGATACGGAACTGCTGTATGATACATGATGGAACTTATTGTTCCTATGTTGTCTTAAGTCATGTGTTTGTTCTTGTTGATATGTTTATGTGTGTAAAATAAAAACTTTTTTTAAAAAAAGTGACCCCGTTTTCACACTTGCAGCATGGCAGCATTTCCTCCCCCCCCCCCCAATTTTTTATTTTATCAATTTCATATATACATTCACAATTATATGATCTCATAACTGTTATTAATAATATGTATTTATAACAATTTTTTTCCCTACAGTTGACAATATACTTGAAAATCGCTTTCTTACCATCCCATAGATCCATCTTATCTTACAACGGTCCTACTTCTTCCCTCCCTCCCTCCCTCCCTCTTTCCTTCCCTCGTTTCCTCTCTCCTACTCTCCTTCCTTCCCTCCTTCCTTCCCTCCCTCCTTCCCCCTTCCCTCCCTCCTTTCTTCTCTCCTTCTCTCCTTCCCTCCTTCCTTTCCTCCTTCCTTCCCTCCTTTCTTCTCTCCTTCTCTCCTTCCTTTCCCCCTTCCTTTCCTCCTTCCTTCCCCCTTCCTTCTCTCCTACATTCCCTCCTTCCTTCCCTCCTTTCTTCTCTCCTTCTCTCCTTCCTTCCCTCCTTCCTTCCCTCCTTGCTTCCCTCCCTCCTTCCCTCCCTCCTTCCTACCCCCCTTTCTTCTCCTTCTTCTCTCCTTCCTTCCTTCCTCCTCTCCTTTCCCTTCTCTCCTTCCCCTTCCTCCCCTTTAGCATTTCCATGGTCACGTTTTCAAATTCAGATGCTTTGCAACTGGCTCATAGTTATGACGGTTGCAATGTTCCAAGGTTGTGGGGTCACTCTGCGATTTTCTGAGAAGCAAAGTCAATGAAGCCAGATTCATTTAACAATCATGTTATTTACAATTGCAGTGGGTCACTTAACAACTACAGCAAGAAGTGTCATAAAATGGCACAAAACTCACTTAAGAACAAAGGTGCTTTTTCAGGAGGCAACTGGACTTTCTTGCTTTTTCCTTGAAGACGTTTTGCTTCTCATCCAAGGAGCTACTTCAGCTCTGATTGGATGGTGGGGAATGGAAGGATTTGTTGCAGACAGCTGGTCATTTGCATCCTTTTAGAGGGTCGTTGAAGACCTTGGAGGTTTATCTCTGTCCTGAGGGTCACCTGAGTAGTGCAAATGGTTCCTGTAGTCTGCACTTTTTTTCTGGAAAACTGTTCATACTCCCACACCATCTTGGATGAGAAGTGAAATCTCCCTGAACAGCATTCGGAGACTTCAGCTTGTCCAGAATGCAGCCACGCGAGCGATTGTGGGTGCACCCCGGTATACCCACGTTACACCTATCCTCCGCGAGCTGCACTGGCTGCCTATTGGTCTCCGGATACGCTTCAAGGTGCTACTCGTCACTTATAAAGCCCTTCATGGTATTGGACCTGGGTACTTGAGAGACCGCCTGCTGCCAATTACCTCCCAAAGACCCATCAGATCCCACAGATTAGGCCTCCTCCGGATTCCATCTACTGGCCAATGTCGATTGGCGACCACCCGGAGGAGGGCCTTCTCTGTGGTTGTTCCGGCCCTTTGGAACGAACTCCCCATGGAGATCCGGACCCTCACCTCCCTTCAGGCTTTCTGTAAAGCTGTTAAAATCTGGCTGTTCCAGCAGGCCTGGGGTTGATGAGTTCCCTTCCCCACTCGAATTGTGTGACTGTTGATTGTTTTTAAATTTTCTCTGTATTCTGTTTTTTGTTTTTGCCTTGTCTGTATTACCCCCTCCCCTGGGTTTGTTAGCCGCCCTGAGTCCCTCCGGGAATAGGGCGGCATATAAATGAAATAAACCTATAACCTATAACCTAACCTATTTTCAAAGAAAAAAATAAGAAAGAAAAGTCCAGTTGCCTCCTGAAAAAGCACTTTTGGGACAACAATGACCTGGATGTCTGAGAATCTCTATAAACCTTTAGCTATGTAATTTGGGATGAACACCCTTTGAATGATGTGGGTATTTGAATGGGTTTCCAGAAAAATTGCAGACTACAGGAACCAGGAGCACTACTCAGGTGACCCTGAGAACACAAAAAAAAAACCCAACCTGACAACCTGATCTGGATGATTGAGAATGTTCTGACCCAGCCTTAGCAGACCCAAGAAACAGCAGAGCCTTATCCTCTTTATTTAACTACTGTGAATTAATGGCATTCACACAGAGAAAAGTCCAGGCAATAATCCTTGTAAGGGTTAATTGGAATAACAGACCTTATCAGTCCTTGGATAACTACCAGGCCAAGAATTTCCAGTCGCAAAGCTGTAAATTTATTCCTGGCAAGAAGTCTCTGACATGAACCACGATAACCAAAGAAATACGAACTGTTGTCTTCTGCAACCACCCCCTTTTGCTTCTATTTATTTCCCAACTAGGGAGGGGCCACTCAGGGTCCACATATGCCTTTCTTCCCGAGTTGGCCCCTGTTCCTCAATTGTTCTCCTCCCCCGACAGCTCTCTGCGCATATGCACATTTGGAACAGAAGGCAGCTGGGAAATGTCGGACGGCCCTGGTTCTGTCTCTGCTTCTGATGCAGAGCATCCATCAGAGCCTTCCCCAGATTCCAAGACTGGTCCAAGTTCCTCCCCAGCCTCCTCATCGTCCGAGTCTGCCAATAGCTTTGCTGGCAGCTGGTAGACCACAACAGAGAACATCCATATGCATTGATATAAGTTCAAGAACACAAAACTGTACCTATAGAAATTATTTTATCCAACTGGATGAACATTCACAAAAATGTCTGAAACTCGAAAGCCAGTTTTGCACCCATGGAATTAAAAGGAGGAATGCATTGGGTACCAGGAAGATAATACATGTGTTTACAAGATCGCACAGGTGAGTATCAAAGTGCATGAAGAAATCTCTCGTGATAGCTACTAGTCTATTGCCCCACTTGACTCAATATCTTTATGCTTTAGAGAGATGCTACAGTACTCTACTTTGGACATTATATTTATTTCCAATCATTCTTTTGGGCCCTTTACAGAACCCAGAATCAAGCTTAGAAAACAAAATTGATTGGGAACAAAGCCCAAGGCCTTCTTGGGAAGCATGCCCATCTGTTCAGAAAGAAAGAAAGACAATGGTAAAGTAAGGAACAGTGGGGATCATTCCGAGGGACGAAAGGGGGTGATTCAGAGCATCACCATAGTTTGCCAGCTGGCAAATAAGTGTTCTGTGATCACTGTGTCCATCATGGAAGCCATTGTGTGAGAATAACTCTAACAGCGCCTCTCCAAATGCCAAATGTGCCCAGTGGCATAACGCAACTAAAGAACCCTGTTTTAATAAGCGGCTGGGGATTGCCACAGCCTCAGAACAACTTGGCTAGATTGCCTGGGAAAATTTGGAACGGGGAGAAAAGCCTGTTATGTAATCAAGGAAAGGCTTACATGCACAGTGCAGCCTGCCGTATTCGACAGAAAAACTGCTCACCTTCTGCCCTCCACATTAGCCACATAAAAAGCTAAGAAAAGAGCCACATTTGTCTTGACCTCATCTTCTCTCTCTTTTATACTTATCAAAGACACCTTGAGGATCCAATTTCGGCCAGTATTTCAAGTTCCAGTATGAGTCAAACCTCTCTTTGCTTCCTTCTTCATACGTCCCATTGCAGGACCAGCTATTATGGAAGAAGGAACACAACTTTTGGATTCCTAGAGGCCTTAAATTTTAGAAAAAGAGGAAAATCAGTTCCTTTATCATGTGGCTGCTTCTGTCTTGCTCATTCTTAATGGAAGATGGTAATCGTTCTGGCTTGGAGGTGATTTCTTCCCCCCATTCCCCCCAATTCTTAATTATCAAAAGGAAATAAGGGGAGGGGGGAGAGGGAAGATATTTCATAGGAACTGGTGCCCCCTGGTGCTACAGCATTTGAGGTCTCATTTTCCTGCCTGGAAATGAATCATAGCTTACCTAGCCTTTGCTCACTCCATTATGAAGAAAATGCAATTATCCGGTGGTTATTGTGGAAATTTTCTGTCTAGAGAAAAAGGTATAACATAAAAATGTGACTTACTGTTCAGTAATCAAATCATGATGGCATTGTAGGGGCGCCTGCATTTGACAAACAAAATTCCACAAACTTCAGACTGAGTTTAGCCATATAGCAGAAATTACCATATTTTTCAGACTATAAGACACACCAGAGTATAAGACACACCATGATTTTGAAGAGGTAAATTTAAAAAAAGGTTTTTTGCACTCTGCAGGCCTCCAAAACCCTCTGAACGCCTAATTTTTTGCACAGACAAAAAAAAGGTCATGCAGAGCTTTGGGAAGCTTGTAGAGTGCTCCTGGGGGCTGGGGGGGGGACGAGCAAAAAACGGCCCATTTATTTTGCTTTTTTCCCCCTCCCCAGCCCTCCCAAACCCTCTGCATGTCCATTTTTGCAAAGGGGGTGGGGTTTCAGTAGGCCAAAAATGCTGTTTTTAGCATTTCACACTCTTTTTTTTTTTTTTTTTTTTTTTTAGGGAAAAGGCTGTGTCTTATACTCTCAAAAATCTGGTAACTAAGATAACTGTTGGCAGAAATCTGTACTGGATATTACAACAATTCTGATTCCTGTAATCTTTTAACTGGGTAAAAATGCTGCACTGTAAGGCAAAACATTTTAAACCAAGGTCCCTCAAATGGGCTAAGTTACAGAATGAGCCCAAAAACTGGGACTCCTGTGGCTCCTGTGGAATTCAAATTTAGAAATTTTATACAACATTTTATGACATAAAATATCATTAAATGTTTACAACATAATACAAAATGTCATAAAACATGTTTTGTGTTGATATTCGAAGATGGCATACAGTTCAGTATACACACACACACACACACACAAATACACACAACATCATATATATGCATTCTGAATATATCCCAGCTTTTCCAATGAAAACGCTACATTTAAAAAAAACTGTCACTGTTGAAGGCATTGAGGAATCAGATAAGGAAATATCTCTGAAAATGTATATCGTTTGGGTCACAGGTTGTCTAGCTGGCCACTAAACTGCATGATGTCTGGGACATATTCAAAAGGCTGTTGCTAACTTTATTTATTTATTCATTCATTCATTCATTCATTCATTCATTCATTCATTCATTCATTCAAGTTTGTAACTTATGTAAAAGATAACAGGGATAAGAATAAACATAAATAAGAACACAGGAAATGGGTAGAAATAAATGGGGACAGTAGGACAGGGACGTTAGGCACGCTGGTGTGCTTATACATGCCCCTACTTGTGAAGCTATGCATTTGAGGCAAATTGGATAATTTCTCTTCCTAAACTTCTCCATCAGAATCCCAAGTTTTTCACTTGAGGATCTTTTTCCAAGAGCTCCCACAGAAAAATAGAAAGCAGATAGTTTATTGTGGCTTTTTGTGCTGCTGCATTATTGTGTGTGTGTGTGTGTGTGTGATTTTACCGCCGTTGTAATCATTGCCTCTGATTCATATCTCAACTATTGTCATGTTCCTTGACTAATGATTTATCTTGTTTCTTTAGAACTTTATTTTTTAAAGAGTGTAATTGATTGTACAATGGCTGGAGAGATACTACTGCTGATGTGCACTGAATAATTGAGAAAACCAATTCCCCACCCCCAAGTGAAATTTCCCTACATTGAGTATAGAAAAGCTTCTAATTGTATGGCTATAATCCCTCCCCCCCTGCAGAAAGCTGTAGAATGACTTTAGAAAAATCTTAGGAATCACCCAGAATATCTCATTGTCCTCAAGTAAAAATCTACATGGCCAGTACTAATAAACAAACACATTTATTTCCTTGTGAAAGGAACTGAAACATCAAAAGAAAAATGAAATGTATGAAGTCAGAACAAAGAGTGAAAATTTAAACTTTTTGAGCGCACTAGCACAAATACTATGAGCTATGGAGACAGGATGGATCATGTCTTTGGAAACCTGACATTTTCTTACAAAGAATTACCGTATTTTTCAGACTATAAGATGCACCGGAGTATAAGACGAACCAAGATTTTGAAGAAGTAAGTTTTTCTACTGGGAACTATGTAAGGATTTTCACTTTTTAAATATACAGCAAAATATGGAATAGAAATGTAGGACAAAATAATTTGAAAAGCAACAACCCCAAACAAAAGCAATGAGCACTGGATTCAAAAGGTAAAATAATGTATTAGCAACTTGCTGAAATTGAAAAGTCTTCAGGAATCAAAAGGAAATGAAATGAGACTTTGGATTTGGGATAGGAGCTTTTGCTAATCTTGCCACTTTCTTATGAGAATCTAATTTTAATAGTTCAAGGTGGAATGTTCATTCAATTTGATAGGAAAAAAATGTTCTTTTAATTCTTTTCAATGGCAAACAAAATGTTCTTGCATGTGTTTTGTATAATATTGTTAGGGCAAATGTACACTTAAGACTTAAGTGTCCTATTTTTCATTGTACAATGATCTTTTCAGCTCCCTGGCTTCAAATAATTCTACCATTCTGTATCTCACAAAAAGATGTTCCCGAGAAATTTATGGACTTAAAGAGAGAAACCTTATTAGCAATAGTTTTGATAACACCACCGACAACCAAAGACAAGCAGATTAAGGAAACAGAAGAAGGGCATCGAAATTACATGATAGATCTTATAAGCAAAGAGTTGCTAAGAGGAGTCCATACACAGCTGATTAAGGAGAAGATTAGAGGACTGACACCACAAATGGCAGAAGATATGACACTGATTTGTTACTGGAAAGATACAGGTTGATAGATGGAAGAGTATAATTTAAAAATAACTAAACTTAGCAAAATTTAGTGATAATAGATATAGTTAAATAAATAATTAATAATGATAATAATGTATACAATGTATAGTGTTATGATAAGTAATAACTGGATATGAATGTTGAATGGCACCCATGAAAGGAAGATTAGAAACCCTTTTGGATTATATATAAAGGTGAATAATAATAATAAAAAAAATTAAGTTAAATTCAGTTGTCTTGATTACTAAGGGGAAAATGATATGATGCAGAATATAGTCAAATAAAGGAGGGACGCTGATAATAACATAATATGTAGTATGCTTCCTCCCATATTTGGACATACCAGGGGTTGTGACACAAAATACATACCTATTTCCCTGGCTCAGCTGATAGAGAAGGAGAACCTGTAGCTTAGTGGCTAACACAACTGCCTAATATGTAATACAGCACCGGTTCAAATCCCAGTAAGGGTATGGCTAGCTGATGAGAGCTAAATAGATTGAAATAGATCTATACTAGTCTCCCTTTATTTATTTATCAGCACAAATGCAACACACACACACACACACACAATATAAGGAAATAAGATTAAATTGTAAACAGTGATTTGGAAAGAAGGATAGAAAACTTTGTTATTAACTATTATGGATGTTTAGCTATAATAGGGTATAAGGATTTAGTGGCATTGGAGGATTTTAGAAATAGTAAATGAAATGCCAGCATGTGGTTATGTATTAAATCTTGGTATATATTATGATGAAGTTCGTTTAAACAACTATAGTCAAATGAAAATGAAGGTATGATGACGGTAACATGTATAAATATCTGAGTTAAAATACTTGAGTTAGTATGAATTATGCTTGATGACTGTGGAAAAGATGCACGAAAGTCTTTTGTAACCAACTGATACACTTTCTACAGTATGTAAAAAAGGAAGATTTTATGTGTTGTGTTTGTTTTGAAAATTTGAAAAAAACTTTATTAAAAAAAGATGTTCCCTGGAAATCCATAAGGAAATAGGAATGGCAAGAGGTTTATGGAAATTCTCAATCATCCATGTCATGGTTGTCCCAAAGATGGTTTTCCAAAACGCAACCAGATTTTCTTGTTTTCTTTGAAAATGTTTTACATCTCATCCAAGAACTGAAGAAGCTTCTTGAGTGAAAAGTGAAATGTTCTCAAAGAAATTGTAAAAAAAATCTACAGCAATCAGATGTTCTGATCAGGCCACAGTCTGATCAGAACATCACGAAACAAACTGGCTCCAGATTAGGAAAGGGGTAAGACAAAGCTGCAGAGTCTCTCTCTTATTTACTCAACCTGAATGCTGAATATATAATGAGGGAGCATAGATTTGAGGAAGGTGTTCATGATTTAAAACTGGAGGAAGAAACACCAATGATCGGCACTAGGCTGAAACTATGCTGACAGCTGAAAGAGCAAGTTGCCTACACACTCTAGTGAAGAAAGTCAGGTGCGAAAAAGCAGGACCAAACATTAAATTCCAGTTAATCTTGTTTATTGTTGGTGCCTATCAATGGTGGGTTTCAAAAATTGTTAGAACCTACTCTGTGGGTGTGGCCTCCTTTGTGGGAGTGGCTTGCTGCCCATGTGACTGGATGGGAGTGGCTTGCCGCCCATGTGACCAGATATGAAGATGCCAATGGCACTTGTCAAAACCACCTTAAATTATCTCACACACAGCACTGGCATGCATAAGAATATGATGTAAACTTGTTTTTTAAAAGGCATCTTTGGTTTGCGTTAAAACAACTTCAACACACACAATGTTCTGATTGCACCACAAATGCAGTAATCATCCTTACCTTTCACAGAGGCACTGAGTTTTATAAATATGAGCATGATAGTGTAGAATAATCATATCCAAGGACCAGTGGTGGGTTTCAAAATTTTTTGGAACCTCTTCTGTAGGTGTGGCCTGCTTTCCAGGTCCACTGGTGGAACCTCTTCTAACTGGTTCGGTGTATTTGACGAACCGGTTCTACCGAATAGGTGCGAACTGGTAGGAACCCACCTCTGGTGCCTATACTCAAGAATCTAGTCAAATAAGGGCCAGCACTAAATCAATTGCTAGTTAAGAATTAATGGAATTTAAGAGGGGTTGGACTTTGTGAGAATGTAATGATTGTAGATTTTGTTCTCTCTTGACTCCACCCCCAGGCTTTGCATGTTCTTCTCCCAAAAGGAGCAGTGTGTGTGGGGGGGGGAACAGGAGTGAGGTTAAATATATAAGCTAAAGACAATATCTATCATGATAATATGGCCAGTACTAATTTTAAAAAAAACCATGTATTTCCTTGCGAAAGGAACTGAAACATCAAAAGAAAAATGAAATGTATGAAGTCAGAACAAAGAGTGAAAATTAAAACTTTTTGTGAGCACCAGCACAAATACTATGAGCTATGGAGACAGGATGGATTATGACATTGGAAGCCTGACATTTTCATACAAAGAATTACAGTATATTTTGGACTATAAGTCACACCAGAGTATAAGATGCGACAAGATTTTGAAGAGGTAAAGTTTAAAAAATGTTTTTGCCCTCCCCGACCCCCAGGAGCACTCTGTGAGCCTCCCAAACCCTCTTGATGCCTCATTTTTCATGAAAACGGGCCTGTTTTGTCCAAAAAGCAGGGTGTGCAGAGAGTTTGGAAGGCCTGCAGAGTGTTTCTGGAGGTTTGGGAGGGCAAAAACACCCCCATTTGTATGAAAAATGGGCCCATTTTCACTTGTTTTTCCCTCCCCAGCCCCCAGGAGCACTCTACAGGCCTCCCAAAGCCTCTGCATGCCTCATTTTTTGTGAAAAATGGGCTTGTTTTGCAAAAAAAAAATGGGCTAATTTTTCACTCGTTTTTGCCATCCCCATCCCCAGGACCACTTTGCAGGCCTCCCAAACCCTCTGCGCATCCATTTTTGTGAAAAATGGGATGCGTGGGGCAGGATTTTGGGAGGCCAAAAATGCTGCATTCAGTGGATAAGACGCACCCAGATTTTCACCCTCTTTTTTGAAGGAAGAAGGTGTGTCTTATACTCCAAAAAATATGGTATTTGAATCTCCCACCTCTGCTTCATTCTCTTGGTTAGGAAAGGAGAGTGGCACTCTTTTTTTTCCTCTTTGCCACTCTTCCATTTGGGGGTATATTTAATGTAGAATGCAGGGCTCTTGCTATATTGGTAGAATATGCTCTATAAAGTGGTTAGGAAATGATTGAGAACATGACTGCCTGTTTGGTAGGGAGACCTCCATCGTACATGCTCAGATGGAGCATACATAAATGATCCAAATTTTTTGTAACACTTTCCACTGTAAACAATGAAGGGGAACTGGACACAACTAATATTTTAGTTGGTCTAATGTACCATTTCCCATCATTGGAAGACAATGAATGAAACTGAATTATTGAAATGGTTTGAATTGATGCTCAGCATGATCATTGATGGAATTATCCGGATATCTTCCATGCTTTCCCAGAATTGGAAGCCTTCAGTGGGAAATGGAATGGACCAATTTACTGTAGTCTGCTATAGAAATGAGTCGTAGGGTCTTGTCCAATTTTATCCGTTCCAGCAATAATAGGGATAATAATTGGATTTGTTATGCCCAGAGAGGTTCTATTTACTAGATTCCTTTCCCCAATCATGTTGTTGGAAGTAGGAGGTGATACACTTTTTTTTAAAAAAAAATCATATTATCAGATGTTGCTTTGTTTAGATTGCAAGTATTCATGCAACTGATTAGTTTTAGAGGAAGTTGCTATACACATATTCTTAAATACAAAATTGCGCTTCTTATCGTATTTTTCTTTTAAAATTCATATTTTTACTTTAAAAAGGAGGTTGGTTTTCTACTGGGTACTATTTAAGGATTTTCACTTTGTTAAATATACAGCAACATATGGAATAGAAATGTAGGACAAAAGAATTTGAAACAACCACAAAATAATTTATGAATAGTAATCCAAACAAAAGTAGTGAGCACTGGATTCAATAGGTAAAATAATGTACTAACAACTTGCTGAAATGAAAAGTCTTCAGGAACCAAAAGGAAATGAAATGAGACTGTGGATTTGGGAGAGGAGCCCTTGGTAATCTTGCCACCTTCTTTTGGGAATCTACCCTATCTAATTTTAATAGTTTAAGGTGGAATGTTCATTCAATTTTGACAGGAAAAAAAAAGTTCTTTTAATTCTTTTCAATGACAAAAAAATGTTCTTGCATGTGTTTTGTATAAGATTGTTAGGGCCAATGTACAGGAGATTTTTTTTAAAAAAAATTATTTTATTTTATCAATGTCATATATACATTCACAATTATATGATCTCATAACTGTTATTAATAATATGTATTTATAACAATTTTTCCCTACTGTTAACAATATACTTGAAGATTGTTTTTTTAACATCCCATAGATCCATCTTATCTTACAACGGTCCTACTTCTTCTTCCCTCCCTCCCTCTTTCCTTCCCTTGTTTCTTCTCTCCTACTCCCCTTCCTTCCCTCCCTCCTTCCCCTTCCCTCCTTCTCTCCTTCCCTCCTTCCTTCCCTCCTTTCTTTTCTCCTTCTCTCCTTCCTTTCCCCCTTCCTTTCCCCCTTCCTTCCCCCTTCCTTCTTTCCTACATTCCCTCCTTCCTTCCCTCCTTTCTTCTCTCCTTCTCTTCTTCCTTCCCTCCTTCCTTCCCTCCTTTCTTCTCTCCTTCCCTCCTTCCTTCCCTCCTTCCTTCCCTCCTTGCTTCCCTCCCTCCTTCCTACCCCCTTTCTTCTCTTTCTTCTCTCCTTCTTTCCTTCCTCCTCTCCTTTCCCTTCTCTTCTTCCCATTCCTCCCTAATGTACAGGAGACTTAAGTGTCCTATTTTTCATAGTACAAAGATCTTTTCAGCTCCCTAGCTTCAAATAATCCTACCATTCCGTGTCTCAAAAAAAGATGCTCCCGCGAAATCCATAAGGAAATAGGAATGGCAAGATGTTTATGGAGATTCTCAATCATCCAGGCCATGGTTGTCCCAAAGGTGGTTTTCCAGAATGCAACCAGATTTTCTTGTTTTTTTCCTTTGGAAATATTTCATTTCTCATCCAAGAACTGAAGAAGCTTCTTGAGTGAGAAGTGAAATGTTCTCAAAGAAACTGAAGAAGCTTCTTGGATGAGAAGCAAAAAGTCATCAAAGGGGGGGGGAACCAAATAAAGTCCAATTGCCTTTTGAAAAAGTATCTTTCAGGCAATCATGACATGGATGACTGAGAATCTCTATAGATGCTTTTAAAGAAAAAAACAAGCAAGAAAACCCAGTTGCCTTTTGGGAAAAAAAAACCTTTGGGTCATGAATGGCAATGATTTTTTCTTCCATAGTTCCTCTCTCTCTTTTTTTCTTTTCCCAGAGTTTTCTCACATGTGTAGAGTCAACTTTATTTTTTTCAGATCAACCAAGTGCTGATCCATTAGTTGCAACATGAATTGACACACCAGTTTGTTGTCCAAGCCTGTCGTTGTGGGCTGAGAAAGAGAGTGACTGGCCCAAAGTCACACAGCTTTCATATCTAAAGCATACCTAGTAGGCCAACCACTAGGACTTGTAGTCTCTATTGATTGGCCCAAAGTCACCCAGTTGGTTTTCATGCATAAAGTGAGATTAGAACTCCCAGTGCCCTGGTTTCTAGCCTGGAGATTTAGCCCTTAGAACAAACTGACACTCCATAAGGAGAGATTCAACCTGGAAATAAGGAGAAATTTTCTGACAGCGGAACAATCAACCAACAGAACAGCTTGCCTTCAGAAGTTGTGGGAGCTTCATCACTGGAGGCCTTCAAGAAGATATTGGACTTCTGACAGAAGATAGGTTGATTAAAGTGTTGTATAAATATATGCTTGAATATAACTTTGTAAGGTGTCTATCTTTTGAGTCCCAAGCTTGGTTGAGCTGTTGCTGGGTAATGAAAGGGCTTTGGGATTCCTATTATGGCTCTGCCTGAAGCAGGTAGATCTTTGTTATGTAGAATAGACTGACTCAGGCTTTAATAGCCCATTGACAAAGGTGGGGGGTGAGTTTCTGCCTCTCTTTTAGGGCGAATATTCTGCCCTTTTTAATATTCCCTAAAATATTTCATTTCTTTCTAGGAGAGGGGTGCGTGCTAACTTCCTACATGCTCTTTAATACTATTAAAATTGCTTGCCACCAGGACATGTGATGGCAGCAAGGGATTAAGTTTCCAAGCACAAATCATCCAATGGGTCACTGAGACAGATTCCATTCTTAACTGAAGTATCCTGCCCGCATTGTTTTCTGTGGATAGGATATTTAATTTGTGATGACATCTCCCAGAATTTGAACCAGAACGAATAAGCAATTTTAATCTACCTGAAGATCGGAAAGTGGCAAAGGAAAAACCCCACAAGTAACCGTTTTCCCAAAGAACTTCACTTGGATATGAAATGGATCAAATATGAAAGGCTGCATTGATTCTCTTTATTACAGCCTTCACATATATTAAAACTGCTGCTCTTCACCCTGTTTGCCTGGTTTTCTCTGTGGAAACTAGAATCTCACCATAAATTCCCAAGGATGATATTTGACTTATATGAAGTTGGAGAACTAAGTAAAAACAACAACAACTGGGAGGCAAATGTGCTGAGGAAGGACTGGAGACAAGGTTATTTAATGAAAAGGTTTGAAAAAGTTAATTGAATCCCTATATTGGCCTGAATTTATCTTGATGTTTAGGAGAGTTCTGATGTCTCTGGATTCATCTCCATCCTTAAACTCTAATGACACTGGTTGCTTTGAGACTTCAAGTGAGGAAATCTTAATAAAAACTTGACTTGATGTTGTTTCACTGCAAAGCCCGACCTGAATTAAACATGAGTAGCTGTATTTTCCACTACTAGCCAGCCTCTACTATGACACTGCACATCTATCCGTCTTTCCCCCTTCTATCTATCATCTACATCACCTTGGCATTTGAAGGATCATTACTGATTTACAGCCAATTCAAACTTGAGTTTATTAATATGATTTATAGAGATCCTTCCTTAATATGTTTTTTTTTCTTTCTCTCCCTTCACTTTTCTATTTTTGCAATGGAATTTTGGGCCAGTAATTTGTTTTGATTTTTCACGATCTCTGCTAATAATAGAAATAAAAGATGAGAACTAAGATTAGCACAAAAATTGAATGCTTTGAAAACCAGACGCATCTGGTTTCTTTTCTGGTTTTCTTTTCTACTGTCTTCTCTTACTGGTATCTTATTATTGTATTACTCAGTTATACACTGAGAGCTTCTGGACCCTAGACAAATGATTTGCATGTCTAATCAAACTTGACCAATAAAGTATTCTATTCTATTCTATTCTACCCTACCCTACCCTTCCCTACTCCACTCCATTTGCTTTCGTTCTGTTCCGTTCCGTTCTGTTCCATTCCATTCCATTCCATTCTACCCTACCCTACCCTACTCCACTCCATTCCATTCTATTCTACCGTATCCTACCCTACTCAACCCTTCCCTACCTTACCCCACTCCATTCCCTTTCGTTCCATTCCATTCCATTCCATTCTATTCTACCCTACCTTACCCTACCCTACTCCATTCCATTCCACTCCACTCCATTCTGGTCCAAGAGCCGAGGTGGCGCAGTGGTTAAATGCAGCACTGCAGGCTACTTCAGCTGACTGCAGTTCTGCAGTTCGGCTGTTCAAATCTCACCGGCTCAAGGTTGACTCAGCCTTCCATCCTTCCGAGGTGGGTAAAATGAGGACCCGGATTGTTGTTGGGGGCGATATGCTGACTCTGTAAACTGCTTAGAGAGGGCTGAAAGCCCTATGAAGCGGTATATAAGTCTAACTGCTATTGCTATTCTATTCTACCCTACCCTACTCCATTCCATTCCACTCCACTCCATTCCATTCCATTCTATTTTGATGCTAAACTATTAGGTGGAAAGGTGGCTTCTAGTGATTCAATTATGTTCCTTTTTATAATACTTGGTTCCCTTATAAGGATAAGGAGAAAAAGATAATCAGGTCTTTTGATTTCTGGCAAAGGATAAGATAAGGAATAAGATCAAAAGAAAGTATGCCGTGGGAGAAAAGGATAGGAGGTGAATGTGTATGTCTGTTTCAGTCAGTCAGTCAGCTGGAGAAGGACTTAGATAAGTAGGTCATAGCAATTACTATCTTGAAGAAATGCTGATTTAGTCAAAACACAGCTCTTAGCATAGGCCTCCAGCAGGGACAAACCTTCTCCAGCTTTTCCCATCTGATTGTCATCCAGATCTACAGATGAAAATTCAGCCAGATTGGAAAAGGCTGATCTAGTCCAAGGGAAGAAAGAAAGGATTTGGAAGCCGGTCTTTATTTCAGGAGTTTGTTCTCAGTTGACTTACACTTAAGCTGTTGGGTTTATGGTAAAGTGCAAAAATAGCAATAGCAATAGCACTTAGACTTATATGCCACTTTACAGTGCTTTACAGTCCTTTCTAAGTGGTTTACAGAGTCAGACTCTTGCCCCCAACCATCTGGGATCTCATTTTACCCACCTCGGAAGGATGGAAGGCTGAGACAACTTTGAGCATGGTGAGATTCGAACTGCCAAACTGCTGGTAGCCAGCAGTCAGCAGAAGTAACTTGCAATATACTGAATTCTAACCATTGCACCACCACAGCTCTTAAAATACAGGTAGTCCTCAATTTGCAACCACAACTGAGAGTGGAATTTTTGTTGTAAGTCATTGCAGTCATAAAACTAGTCAGACCCAATTTTACAATATTTTTTTTACATCGGTCAATAAGTGAATGTCATGGTTGTTAAGTGAATCCAACTTCTCCCATGGGAATTTTCACAAATAATAATCTATGACTGTTGGACACAACAACTACTTAGAAATTTGAGTCAATTGCCAAGTGCTCCAATTGCAATCATAGGGGTGGTAGGACAGTCCTAAGTATAATTAGTCATTTTTTCCAAGGCCATCATAACTTTGAACCATCATTAGGCAAAATAACGAAACTATGTGTGATGACCCTGGGCATAGCAGAGAGGTAAAACAGGAAGCTGGCAGTTCAAACTGCCCATTTATTGCTCCAAGTTTCCCCAAATGCAAAGCAAGAAATCCAGCAGAGCAATTCGAGGAGTCCAGGAAGCAAAGGAGCAAGGCAATTAATCTAGAAAGCCAGAAAGAATGCAAGGAATTCCAGGAAAGTTCAAACATTGGCACTCAACAATCCCATCAAACCCAAAAATTGACATAGGTGTAGCCCAGGGGTGGGTTCCAGATTCTTTGGAACGAACTCCCCGCGGAGATCCGGACCCTCACCTCCCTTCAGGCTTTCAGTAAAGCCGTTAAAACCTGGCTGTTCTGGCAGGCCTGGGGTTGATGAGTTCCCTTCCCCGCTCGAATTGTGTGACTGTTGATTGTTTTTAAATTTTCTCTGTATCCTGTTTGTTGTTTTTTGCCTTGTTTGTATTACCCCGCTCCCCTGGGTTTGTTAGCTGCCCTGAGTCCCTCCGGGAATAGGGCGGCATATAAATGAAATAAACCTATAAACCTAAACCTATTTTGCTGCCGGTTTGCTCAGGGATCTGCTTCAGGCACATGTGCACTTGATGCATGCTATGCACACATGTGCAGTAGTGAAAAAATTGCTTCTGTGCATGCCAGAAGCAAAACAAGGTGGTGGTGCCTATGGTAGATAGAACTGGTTCAGGGGTGTAGCCAATCAAGTTACTACCTACTCGGCTGAACTGGTCTGAACTGGTAGGAACCCACCTCTGGTGTAGCCATTAGTTAGTATTATAGTTGTTCACTATCCTTTCTCTTTTCTTTTTTTTCTCTCTGAGGGGGGGTTTCGGGCGCGCAACATTCTAAGAGATGGAAAGAGGGAATAGATAGTGGAGGATGTTTTGGCTAGGTGACATTCTTTCCCATGGGAACAAACGATGTCCCTGCAGATGGCTGAAAATGGAGTTTGAAGTCACCGGACAAGGTGGACTGTATATTGATTGGGGAATGTGACTTTGGTAGGATGTTTCTAAACTTTCAATATTTCTGGGTGTAATTCCAGGGTTGGGTCAGATTCAGAATTACAATACACTTTGCCAATTTGATGTATACCTAAATAAAAGGAATTTGTTTTGAAAAATGGACTTCTTTTCAAAAAGGGATCTATCACTTGGAAACCTGACAACTCCATGAATTCAGTGTTTGTTCTGGACAAATGGCCTTCCCCACAGCGTTTCCTTAAGTCTCAGTCCCCAAGTGTGCCTTGTGAAGAGGGTGGGGCACTCTCCTCCAAAGTAGTCAGGTCAGTCTGTGCTGTTCTCACTTTCTCTCCACTCTCCATGCTCTAAGATCAGGGGGAGGTGGTCCTTGCTCATTGCTTGAGCTCTGTCTCTCATGTTCACTACTTAGCCTCTCTTGGTTATCCTTCCCCCCTTCCTCCCTGCCTACAAGCTGTCCCAATCTTGAAAAACCCTGGTGGGTCTTGCTCCCCCCGCATTTTTCTCCCAAGCCAACAAAACTGCCCCCTCGATCTACATTGGCTCCAGTTTTGGCTCATCTTCCTCCACAGATTCAGGCTTCAATGGGGTCATGACACTTTGTCTCACTTATTTTGGCCATGTCATGCGAGGACATTCACTGGAGAAAGCAATTATACTTGATAGAGTTAGTGGTAAAAGGAAACCAGGCCACCAAAGAACACCACTGTCCAGCCAGAGCATTGACAAACTCAAAGAAGTAGTACAAGATTGGAAGATGTGGAGAGACCTGGCCCATAGAATTGTCATGACTAAATGGATAACATTATCAGAATAGAATGGAATGGATAGAATAGAATAGAATGCAATAGAATAGAATAGAATAGAATAGAATAGAATAGAATAGAATAGAATAGAATAGAATAGAATAGAATAGAATAGAATAGTTACTGTGAATGTTCACTAATCGGCAAACATTAAAATGAAATTTCATTGCATGCAGCTCTCAAAAGGGTCACCACCTCCAATATACATTACATAAACATGACCAAATAAATAAATACAAAATTGTATATACCCACATATAATATATGTCATAATTCGAAGACTACCTGCAACAAGGAACATACAGATGGGTTGGAAAGGAATAATTTCATGAAGGATAAAGTTGTGTTATGAATTGTATTGTTTTTCTATTATCCCACTGATTGAAATGAACAAATACAAGTCATGGCTACCCCCTTTGTTTTAAGTTTAACCAAATCGCCTGTCCATTCCATGCCATTCAAAGTACAATTATAACTCTGGAGTGTTTCCCACTGCCTCTTATAAATGAGAAGTTATTTGGCAAAATGCTGAGGTCAAATACATCACTTATGCCTTCAAGCCCTCCCCCATTATGCTTGATTTGAAGCCATATTTATCTGCTGGAATTTGGTAGAAATGCATGACTCAGCAACCTCTTTACTTCAGCTTGAGGAAAAAAAAGTGAAAATGAGGCCTTTACAACTGAAATATGTGGACTGTGTCCAAAAAAAGGCAATTAACATATTTATTGTCATAGAAAAAGGGCACAGGCCTTACATGTACTTTTAACTTTTGGAGCAATGGGCTAAAAATAACAGACAGAGGTTCTCAGGGGGCACTGCATTATTGATCATTAGCTTTATTATAGTTTCCTTTTTGTTATATTAATTATTATGCATTATCCTGATTTATGATTTTATGCATAAAGCATACTTATTTGCTCATCCTCACAGGCATACAGAGTAAAAACAACATGAAATTACTATACTTATGCAAAAGAAGACGACTATAGGTTTAAGACAATGTGCACTACAAAGGAGGATGAGGAGAAAAAATGTGACAACATGATGGCCTTGCCAGTGCAGAGAGCCCTAAGTTACTTCGATGTTCTGCAACTGGGATTCAACCCAGGGATAAAATCAACTTACCTTCACTACCGGTTCACAAATGTGAGTGCATGTGCATGCACAGCCAACTCCGTGCATGTGCAGAGTGCCAAAAACAGGACGTGATGACCTCCGGGTGGCCGGGCGGGGCCTGTTACCAAGCACACCTGCAAAAGTAAATAGAACAGCATCCATTGTGCCATGTGATTTGGATTAGCTAGAAAGCAGGAAATCCGATGATTCTAGCTAATATAAATTGCCCATCACAGCTCATCGTCAGAAATACTGGTTCTCCCGAACCAGTAGCATTTTTTTTACTACTGGTTCGGGTGAACCGTTCCAAACCAGTAGCATTTCACCCCTGATTCATCCCCATATAAAAGCCAAAGACATATCGATCGATTAGGTAGCTAATCTGTGGAGTAACTAGGATGGGTTTAGAGAAATTGCAATCTTCTGGTCCTGTTTGATCTCTCAGTGATCTTCAATACCATTGATCGTGCTATACAGGTTATATATGTAAATAGCATTTATGACACTATTCACAGTAGAGTAATAATATAAACACTATATGAATAGTGGTTTTCAGTGGTTTTGCTCATGGCTGCATGGGTTGTTCCAATTAGTTGTTCCAGGGCATAAAGGTTAAATCCAGAACTCTCCACTGGAGAGGGTGGCACAGTATTCAACACTTTCACCCCCATATTTTACATCTATATGAAATCATTTTGTAAGGTCATCCACCAACACAGAAACCACTATCAGTATGCTGTTGACACACCACCTTACATCTCACCTGCGGATTTCCAGGAGATGTAGTCCAAGCCAAGTCCAAGTGTAGGATGGGGATGCAGGCTTAATTTCATTTCCCACAAGAAAGACAGAGTGACTGTAGGCATAGATATTTTCTCATTCAAAATATTTTCCTGATTTAATTCTGGACAACATTACATTCCTCCTCTCAGAATCAGTTCATAATCTCGGGAACCTTCTAGAAAATGACCAGTTAGAAATTGTGGCTAGAAAAGTTTTTAAAGATCTTTATTTTGTGCATCAATTGCAACTTTTCCTGGATTGGGAAATCCTGCTTAGTCATTCCTTGATCATCTATCATGGACATTACTTGCAATGCATTGTACATGAGGTGGTCCTGGAAGACCACTCAGAAGCTTCACTTGTCCAGAATGCAGTGGTTTGGGATTATTAGTCTAGTTCAATTCAAGGCATTGGTTGTCACCTTTAAAACCTTTCATCGGTATCTTTGCTATCATCCACTGTCAGTGATTTCTGTCTGCACATTAACATCAAGAACATCATATTTTTTTTCAAGATCTATATTCTTAGGAAGTATTATTTATAGGACCATTTAGCCTGGTCTTTTTTGGGGGGTCAAGGGTCCTTTTGTCTGAAACAGCTTTCCCAAGAGCTAAGATTAGTTCCTTGCACCTGAGTTTTTAGACTTTATTATACTCATAAGGGATGAGGTGGCTCAGTGGCTAAGACGCTGAGCTTGTCGTTCAGAAAGGTTAGCAGTTCGGTGATTCGAATCCCTAGCACCGCATAATAGAGTGAGCTCTTGTTACATCTCTCAGCTTCTGCCAACCTAGCAGTTTGAAAGCATGTAAAAATGTAAGTAGAAAAATAGGGACCAACTTGGTGGGAAGGTAACAGCATTTTGTGTGCCGTTAGCATTTAGTCATGCCAGCCCCATGACCATGGAGACATCTTCGGACAGTGCTGGCGCTTCGGCTTTGAAATGGAGATGAGCACTGCCCCCTAGAGTCAGGAATGACTAGCACATATGTGCCAGGGGAAACCTTTACCTTTACTTATTCCACTCATATGGAGTCTCCACCTCCCTCTGTGGGTGGGTGGGGGCATGGGTGTGTACGTGAGAGTGAGAGTGAGTGTGAGACAGAGGGAATTTATATTTTAAGGGAAGATGGAGTGGAAGATGAGTGTGATTTTAAAGAGAGTCCCTCTGTAAGAGAGATGAGTAGTTCAAAATTATGATAAATAAAATAAAACTGGAGGGAGAAACACTAATAGCCCATGCTACGTTGATTCTATGCTTTGATAGCAAAACATGAAAAGGACAAGTAATAAAAGTCAAAGAGCACAATGAAAAAAAAAGGACTAAAATGATATATAAAGAACACCTAACTTATGACAGCAGATAGAACGCCAAACGTTAGAAATGACAGTGAAGATATCAAAATGATGGATAGATTCTGCCCTTTGAGATCAACAATTAACAATAAAGGAACAAGTAGTCAAGAAATACACTGTGGATGAGCACTTGGTAGAATAGCTAAGAGGGCCTTGGAAAAGATATTTAAATGCTCTATATTTACGAATATCAGAACTGTGCAAATCATGGTATTTCCAGGGACGCTCTATGGAAGTGAAAGTTGGAAGAAACAAAATAGGAAGGGTATTGATGCTTTTGAACTTGAAGGGGAACAAAAAGAAAGGAAAGAGAAGGAGCAAAACAGAAAGAACAGAGAGAAACAAGATAAACTAGAACAATTAAATCAGAGGTGGGTTTCTGCTGGTTTGCCCCGGATTGGGTGACCCATATTGGTGGTGGTGGGAGGCTCCGCCTACCCACCTGGATGCTTCTGTGCATGTGAAGAAGTGTCGCGCAAGCGCACACATGCACAAGCAAACCTGTAGTAAAATGAAACCCACTACTGAGTTAAACCTATCTATAAGTAAACAATGGAAGAAGAAATAAAATTACTATCAATTAATATAAATGGACTGAACTCACCAATGAAAAGAAAAAGAACCTTCACCAAATTAGAGAAATTAAATTTTATCTGTCTTCAAGAAATCCACATCAAAAAGCTTTTGAACCTGGGTATTGAGGAAGATTCCTGAGAATACTGTGGGCAGCCAAGAAAACAAATTTCAAATGCTGGCTAGGGAATTTTGAGAGATGAAATCCACACCTCTTAAAGTCGCCAGGTTTGAAAAATGGTGCTTTGGGAATTTCAAGAGTGCTGTTGTAGCAAAATTGTTGGATTCAATGGTCAATTCTAAACAGCTGCAGAATTCTCAACCAAGGCCCTTTTTTTTGGGGGGGGGGGTGTTTGAAGAAAAACAAGTCCCCAGATTCATTGACTAAAGCTAGATGGAAATTTTGGAAGCATGGTCCAACAGCTGCTGCCTTTATTTAGGGTAAAATACACCTGGGCATCATTTCAAGCCACAAAGGGAATCTTCGGGTGATCCTCTCTTTCATTTCCAAAGAGATATGCAGCTTTAACAACTGTGCCTAAGAATGCGGCATTGTTTCATGGATATTGTTTGCTGCCTGAGAAGCATCAGCCAAGAGCTGCGCATTTCTGCAGTTCTCCACTTTACAAAGTGATTTGCTCATCTAGCCAAACCTTTGAAAACAAAGAGCTGCTCTGTATGATCTGTTATTGTCTGGGGAAAGGCAAGCCGTGTGTGCGATAGCATGTTTGGGTAGAGAGCTGAAAAGAATTTTGCTGACAGCTAATGCAGGGAGAAGGAAAGGCTCGTGACCAAGCTGTTTAAAAACATTTTCCATCCATTTTTTTTAAAAAAAATCAGAACCGTTCTTCTTTCCCCTTCAGAACTCCCCTCCTTTCTGTTTAAAGAGATTAAAATGAAGATTAGTTTGAAGGGACAATTCTAACTAATTAAAGAAGGAGCCTTTAAATAGTTTATTTCATTAACACATACTGAGGAGGAAGATTAGCCAGACAAAATATTACTTTCTAGAAATTATCAAGTGGGGGGGGGGGCAAAGACCACACACACAAAAGCCCATTAGGATCAAAATCTGTATTCTTTCTCATGCCCCAGTTAAAGTGCTTTCCATTAGACAGCAGAACATTGTGTTGGCATAAAGTTTGCTGTCCTTATTGCTGCATCCTATTCTTCCCAGTAACAGAACAGGCACAGGTTTTGGTTCCTACTTCAAGATCTCCCACTTTGTTTCCCCTTCCTGGCTGTGGGAAAACAGCCGCTCATCCTGTTTCCTAAAATAGTTTGGCACAAGTTTCATCAGGGGCACATTAGCTCACCTGTGAGCTAATTGCCTGGATAACATGTGTCAGGTGCTAAGGATGTTCTCCTGATGCATTTTGCAATGCCATCTCTGCATCTGACACTTGCTATTGGCTCAGTGGCAGTGGTGGGATTCAAATTTTTTTAGTACTTGTTCTGTAGGCGTGGTTTGGTGGGTGTGGCTTGACTTGGTGGGTGTGGCTTGGCACGTGTGGCAGGGAAAGAATACTGCAAAGTCCACATTCCCACCCCACCCCACTAACCTGCTTCCCAGCTCCGTTCTCCTGTTCAGGGCAACAAAAGAAGATCAGCCGGGAGGCTGGGAGGCAATGGGGGACGAGGCCAGCCTATTTGCCAGTTCTCCAAACTACTCAAAATTTCCACTGCTGGTTCTCCAGAACTGGTCAGAACTGGCTGAATACCACATCTGCTCAGTGATTAAAGAGCCCAAGTTCAAGACCCGAACCAGCAAGATCTGCACAATGGGTAAACTCCCATTTCTTGCCTCAGCTCCTGTCCGCCATGCATTGTGAAACCATGCAAATGCAAGTTGATAAATAGCTACCACATCAGTAAGGAAGGCAACACCATTCTATATGCCTTGCCATATAGTTATGCTGGCCACATGACCACAGAAATGTCTTTTATTTCTGATTAGGTGTATGATGCTTTCATAAAGGATAGATAAAGCCATGTTCAAAACAGACAAGACCAAAATGAATGAAGATTGTGAGAGTGATTGATCATAAGGAATATCCATCCTCTACTTCAGGCTGCAAAAGAACAGCAAATCTGGCTGCAAATGGCCAAAGAGTCCAATTCTATCTTTCTGGCCAGATGCATCTGCTTTTGGATAACTATGGAGATTATGCACAATATGGGCAATAGGGCTGCACATCATAGAAACAACCATTACTTGGGCATCTACTTGGGGGGAAAGGTAGTATTTGTACATGAGTCTTCAGAAATGACAAAAGTTTAAAAAGTACAAAAATGCAGTCATGTGAAACAACTGTAGTTTCTCTCTGCACATGACATGAGCCAGTTTTCATGTTCATAGCCTACTCCCATGTTTGAACCCCTGCCACCCACCTTTTTCATGGTTCTTCATAAGCAATTTGCTTGAGAAGCTGAGAGACTATTTGTTGACCTTGAGTTGGCCAACCAGTCATGAGGATACAGTAGGCTTGCAATAGCAAGGCCGAGTCAAGACTGGATCCTTCTCAGTTGAGTCTCAGGCATGAGACAGAGATTCTATTGATTGCTCAGCACAGCTATGGTTTGGATGATAGCATTGTTTACTCTCAATTTTTATTTTGTTTTTAATCCTCTTACACGATGGCCTTCAAAGCTAAAGGTATTACTTCCATATGAATTTTGAAGTAAAGCAATATGATAGTACTCAGTCAAGGGGAAGAGAGTATGAAGGAGTGATGACAAGGCAATCGGCTTGATACCTGGTTTGTTTTGCTTAGGGCTGCAATAAAACTCAGATGTGTCAAACCAAGTTATGTCAGTCCAGTTACTACCGAAACACATCAGAACATTTTCTTCTAACTATTCAATCAAAGAAGGCTTCATTGTTTCCATTATTCAACCAAATCTTTCTTCTGATAATTGTCATGTTTTGTGGAAAATTAGAGCGGCTTTTAATTTATTTTAATTTATTTTTTTATTATAAAATGTATATGGTACCCATTTGCTATTCAAAGAGATGGCCATGAAGGAAACATTCAGAAATATTATGTAAACAAAGAAGACAGAAATATTCCTTAAGTCCTGGGAAGAGAAATAGTGTTAAGAAGAAAGTCAACTTGACTAGTCCTTGATTCACTATAGCTAAAGGTAAAGGTTCCCCTCCCACATATGTGCTAGTCCTTTTCGACTCTAGGGGGGCGTTTCAAAGCTGAAGAGCCAGTGCTGTCGGAAGACATCCCTGTGGTTGTGTGGCCGGCATGACTAAATGCCAAAGGCACATGGAACGCTGTTACCTTCCCACCAAAGGTGGTCCCTATTTTTTCTATTTGCATTTCTACATGCTTTCGAATTGTTAGGTTGGCAGAAGCTGGGACAAGTAACGGGAGCTCACTCCGTTACGCAGTACTAGAGATTTGAACCATCAAACTGCTGATCTTTCTGATCAACAAGCTCACCATCTTAGCCACTGAGCCACCGCATCCCTTGATACACTATAGAGGGAAGGAAAATTACAAGCTGACTTGCAAGATTCCTATAGTATAATTACTGAGTTATTCATTATAATCTCAATAAAGTATAGTTCTGATCTTACTGCTTACTGTGGAGTCAGTTTCCTATCTGGCCTATCTCATAGGAATAACACATTCAATATTTGATTGCTGGTTGTTTAAAATAAAGGATGGATGAAACAAAAATAATGGCAGCAACAACAACAAAATTTAGTTGTGGTTTCAGTGACCAATTATAATTAGTCATAGCAAATATTAATTTAGAGCAACTAAGATTTTAGAGCTGCTCAAGATACTGTTTATAATACTAAGATATTGGAATTAAATTGGATACATAGACAAGACAGAGCACTAGAAATGAATTTTGTACTCATGTTGAAGTACATGGGCAAGTCCATTAGAAATGATAGTGACAATGCCTTTGGAGGTTATCCAGGAATGGTTTGGTTCAAAGGAAGTAGATAGGGTACGCTGCAGCATCAGAGAA
Organism: Thamnophis sirtalis; assembly: GCF_051295495.1. Taxonomy (NCBI): domain Eukaryota; kingdom Metazoa; phylum Chordata; class Lepidosauria; order Squamata; family Natricidae; genus Thamnophis; species Thamnophis sirtalis. The sequence goes on along the minus strand of NW_028261381.1, from coordinate 158,859,753 downwards.
TCGGTTCCCAGTCTTTCCTGACTAGTGGAAACACCAGGGAGATAAGAGGATGAGAAAAAGTGATGATTGATGTTTCTTTGGATAAAAGAGTGGTGTTTTGAAGGAGGCAGTGGTGGGGTCCATTTTCCAAAAGCCATTGTCGAATCCAGGTATCATGAAAAATTATTATTCTGAAATCAATCTCTCCTTTGGGGGAATGTTGCTGAGAATATAGTAGGCTTGCAACTGAAAGGCTGAGTAGAGACTTCGGGTCCTTCTCAATAAGGTTTCAGGCATGGAATATAAATATAGATAGATTTATCTTATGCAGGGTTTGAAACTCAAGGCCTGTGGGTTACATCCGGCCTGTGGGGTGCTTAGATCTGGCCCATGGGGCTGCACTGGAAACAGCAAAGGACCAGCCCATGGTGCCCCTGCCAGCAAAAACAGAGCTCAGGTGGGCTGCAGGCAGCCCTCTCGAGCTCCATTTCCGCTGGCAGAGGGTTGCAGGAGGCCATTGCAGCCAAAACCAGAACTCACTGAACCCATTTTCTGAGCTGAGTGCTCGGCCTGCCACAGACTCCCCCAACACAAGTGACTTTGAGCTGGCCATTGTCACTTTTTTTGTTTTGCCAGCTGTGCTTATATTCTAAGACATACGGTAGGCTGATTCTTCTCTGTAAGCCTACAATGCATGTCTCTTTTGCCTTTTCTTTTTTTTCTTTCTGTTTTGCCTGCCACGAGGAGGTAGGCTAGGAACTTTACCAGAATGTAGTTATTAGCCAGTAAGTTTGTTTGTTATTTATTTTATAATAAAAATATGTTTCTTAGAATATACCTCGGGTTTATTTTGCTTAATCATAGACTATACTCCAAGGAAAAGCACGATTCACCCCTCATCAGACACAGGCCTGAATTTACGGTTCCACCACAAAACCGCGCTCAACTAAACCACGTCTGACTAAACTGCATTGCTGACGTCATCAACAGGGCGACAACAGCGCGGAGACAGAAGCACGCTGTAAACCCTAAACCTAAAATTAACCCCTAAACCTAATCCCCCTAAACCTAATCCTAAATCTAACCCTAACCCTAAACCTAACCCTTAACCTAACCCTAAACCTAACCCTAACCCTTAACCTAACCCTAAACCTAACCCTAACCCTTAACCTAACCATAAAGCTAACCCTAAAGCTAACCCTAAAGCTAACCCTTACCTTAAGTTGAATCGGCTTGCTTTCAAAGCGCTATTTAAAGCGCCCTTCTTTCTCTGCGCTGGCTGTTGTCGCCCTGTTGATGACGTCAGTGATGCAGTTTAATCGGGCGCGGTTTAGTCGAGCATGGTTTTGACGGGTCACGGAATTTACAACCCTCACAGCCATGGCCATCCTGGCTACACACAAACCCCCGAGGTCAAACACAATTCTGATGCGGCCCTCAATGACATCAAGTTTGACATGCCTAATCTTATGCATGACCCGAGTGTGGTACTGTGATGGTGTCTGTGCAATCCTCTTTGTTTTGCTCAACCTTTCATCCTTGATCTATCTATCTGCCAACAGCTCAGAATGAGGTCACTGTTTTAACAGTGGTTCTCTTCTATCCTGAACCATGATCCCAGTCAATGAAGAGAAGAGATCGGGGACTTCCAGGGAAGAAAAGCAAACTGAAGACAGCTGCACAAAAGGGGAGCTAATGTTTGCAGCAAAAGCAAATGAGTAAACTAAAGAAGTAAAACTCCTTCGACCATTTCTGGATAAAGAGAGGATGTAAGATCACCCCATTTGTGTTCTACACAGTGCTTCTGACAAGAAGACTGAAAAGCAGTAATCTCTGGAGGTTAGACAAATCAGGAGCTCAGGGAATTTGCCATATTTGTTCAAGCCACAAACAGACCTTTCAAAGGATGCCAAGTTTGCACTTTCCTTGCTAACTATTTTTAGAAATTCTCTATTTACTGCTTTAAAGAAGTTAGACACTTTCAAAATGACTATGGCTGGAAATAAATTTGTGGAGGGCTTTCAATCCTCAGTATAAGAAAATGAAAATGTATTGTTATAACTTTTTAAGAATTAAAAATAAGAAATTATAAAGTCTTAAATGGATTAAGGGGCTCAGAAATTGTTTGAATATTAAGGTTTGGTAATTAATGTTTAAGAATGCCCGTGTTTCCTTTAAAAGAAGAATTGATTTTGATATTGGACACATAGCAAGACAAGCAACTTATAATGCCATTCAGAGATATTTTTGAGGTATTGCATCGGGGCCTTGAATCAATAAGGTCAGTTATGTTGAGTGTTCTTGAGAACATGTTGTTCCCAGAGGAAGATGTTATTGAAAAAGATACACAGCAAACTATACCTAAGAACAACCCGAATAACAGTGTGAATAAGAATTTGTCATCAGGCAAAACAAAGAAACTGGATGAGGTTTTAAAAATTAAGAAAGATATCAAAGTGGCAATACCAGAGAACAGTTGCAATTTATTTCTTTTGCTGGTCTTAGAAAAGAGGGTGTTTAAAGTTTTGAAGAAATTAAAAACAAGCATCACCAATTATATGAACTGTATGATTAAAAATCAGGGGTGTCAAACTTAAGGCCCAGGGGCCAGATCCGGCCCACAGGGTGCTTAGATCTGGCCTGCGAGCCGCCCTGGAAACAGTGAAGGGCTAGCCGCAGTGCTTCTGCCAGCAAAAACAGAGCTGCCTGTAGCCCTCTAGACCTCCATTTTCACTGGCAGAGGATTGCAGGAGCCTGTCGCAGCTGAAAACGGAGCTTGGGAGCCCATTTTCAGTGACAGAGTATTCAGGCCTCCACAGGCGCTCCTGACACAAGTGACGTTGAGCTGGCCACACCCAACCCAGCCTCTCATGGTCAAACACAATTCTGATGCAGCCCTCAAATGAAATTGAGTTTGACACCCCCAAATTAAATAGTATGTAGTAGCTTTGTGTAAAAAGAAGGTGTACAAAGTTGGTTTATCAGACACACATTAAACTGGAATATGTTGATATTTGGAGTGGAGCTTTTTTTAGATTGACTGACATCGGGACTGGAAAAATGTTGTGTGTTGGATTTGCTTACAGTTAACATGGCATTTAAGTCTTTTCTCCTGCAGATATTTTATGTATTCTAATCTGATAGTATTTAAACAGGCTTTGTACTTAAAGGGATACTTGTGAGCTTATTTTCTTTCTTTAAAGATGAAACTTTCCCTTTTTGTCATGTTAAACATTAGTCTTTTGTTCACACTAGGATATTGAGGCCACTTTATGTTTTATAATGTGCATACAGTTGAGATGTGGAAGGTTGAGTTTTATATGTGTTAATTAGTATTATTTTAGGGCTCTGTTTGGACTCTTTGCTGATAGCTGGATTGGAGAAAGTATTACTTATTGGATTTGCATATAGTAATGGGATGAGGAGTGTTACATTTGTTAATTAAGAGGAGGTGAAGAAATAGTGATGTTTACATTTGTGATAAGGGTGGAAAGTTTATTTTTTTAACCCACCCCCTATTTTTGTGTCTTTTTTCTTCCTTGCCCTTTTTGTGCTTTTTTAGTCAATATTATCTTTTGCTAGTGTAATAAAAACTTTAAAATAAAATTATTATTAAAAAAAGGGAGGAGGGGAAGTCCAGATCATGGGCCTGCATGGTGGGGTGCCACAGAATATAGAGAGAGTTATCAAGAATATATTGGATCAGCAATATATCAGGTATCAGTAATATCAATTTGTATTGCAGCAGCCTAAATTGGGAAATGGAAGCTAGACAGATGCCAACCAGTGACAGATTGTCAATATTGACACCATTTATATATTGGTATACATCAGCTATATCTCTCCGTTCAAGAGAAGAGAACTACACACACACACACATACATATATATTGTATTTGTGCTGATAAATAAATAAAGGGAGACTAGTATAGATCTATTTCAAGCTATTTAGCTCTCACTAGATCTATACTAGTCTCCCTTTATTTATTTATCAGCATAAATACAACACAAATGTAACAAAGGAAACAGTAAAAATATTGGGTTTCTGTCTGGATGGTCTCTTGTGATGAGCCGATAGACAGAAAAAGGAAGCAGTAAGCTTCCTCCCATATTTGGGCAGACCAGGGGTTGTGACATTAATTACATATATGCTGGTCTTGTTGTATTCGGGTCTTTTCCTGTGTAAGATTTTTACACAGGAAAATCTTACACGGGAAAAGACCCGACTACAACAAGACCAGCATACCTACACGTGAAAATATACTAAAACATTTATCTATCTATCTATCTATCTATCTATCTATCTATCTATCTATCTATCTATCTATCTATCATCTATCTATCATCTATCTATCTATCTATCTATCTATCTATCTATCTATCTATCTATCTATCTATCTAGAATTCACTCATTATTTTTGAAATATTTGTGACATTTAAAAAGAGAGATGACAGAAAATAGTATCTTAAAATGTTTTCTTAATAACTTGATGTTATGTCTAGTTTGTGGTATGTCTAGTTTAATGAAAAGAAGGATTAGGGGTGACATGATAGCTGTATTCTAATATCTAAGGGGTTGCCATAAAGAAGAGGGAGTCAAACTATTCTCCAAAGCACCAGAAGGCAGGAAAAAGAAGCAGTGGATGGAAACTAATGGAGGAAAGAAGAAACCTAGAACTAAGGAGAAATTTCCTGACAGAGAGAACAATTAATCAGTAGAATGACTTGCCTGCAGAAGTTGTGGGTGCTCCAACACAAATTTTAAGAAGAGATTGGGCTACCATTTCTCTGAAATGGTGTATGGTTTTCTGCTTGAGCAGGGGTTTGGACTAGGAGACCTCCAAGGTCCCTTCCAACTCTGTTATTCTGTTATAATAATCAATTTCTTAAAAATATTTTCCTTCCTCACAAAATACTCCACTCTAGTTCTTTTCATGGGGATCTACAAGGGAAAGATTGTGTCAGAGTTTTGGCTGTGTGGCTATTATTATGAAATAAACTCAAGAGCAACACATAACACACAACACACAAAGCCTGTAGACAATTAATAGTGGCTTATATATAAATGCATATAGACATACACATGAAGCTAAATCCCTTACCACTCAGCCACGGACACAAGGAGAGAAATGAGATACACAACAAGAGAGATACACTAGGAGAGAGAGAGACACCCTCTCATGGCCTTAAATAAATAAACAGCTTCTTAAAGTGACAGTAACTCTGCTGACTCATTCTCATTGCTTCAGCTTACATATTACAACTTACAACCTTACATCAGCTGGCAGCTATTAAATCCTCATTACCTGACAGATTGACTGAAAATGCACCGTGGACTTTCATAGACACCATCACACTATCCAGCAGTTCCCATTCCATTTGATTTAATATATTTGTTTTTTGAGATCTTTTTGAAAGAAGAAGGAATTTAGGAGCAATGTTCAGAAGTGAATGATGGCCTTCAAACTCTTAATGATGAAGAGGTCATAAGTATGTAGACTTCCAATTGTTTATCATCTAATTCTATTTTCAATAGTCTGCAATATCTCTAGCTTCTCACACTTCTATTCATTTCTTTTAAAAAAAAACAACCTCAGGAAGAATCATTTCCATAAAGCTTTTTTCATTAGTGGTATTCCTACCAAGAGTCTTGTCCTTGACAAATACCGGTAAGTGGAAAAATATCTTCTGCTTCTGGAGAAATTTGGAGAAATGGTCCACAAGATCAGCAGAATATTTGAAAGGACCCTTTCTGCCTTCTGCACCCACCTCTGACTTCAACCACTTTGGGCTTTTTTCCCTTTGATGTTCGGCTCAACATCCCTGAAAACCGTAGCATCGCATATTTTATCTGTATGTTGCATCTGAAAACAAACCTGCCCTAGGTGATCAAATTATTCAACATACAGTAGGAACAATGATGCAGATTGATGGCAGGGCTATCACTTTTATTTGGAAGAATAGGAATTAAAAATGCATTAATCAAATGAAAGACAATGGCAGTTAAGTTTGTGGAATGGTGGAAATGTATATTTATTCAGAAGAGTAATTATTCTGAATCTCTCTCTCTCTCTCTCTCTCTCTCTCTCTCTCTCTCTCTCTCTCTCTCTCTCTCTCTCTCTCTCTCTCTCCCTCTCTCTCTCTCTCTCTCTCTCTCCTCCCTTCCCCCCTTTGGAAATCCCTATCTATTCGTGTTGCAAAACTGCAGATAGTGTTCTTACAGGTGTTCCCCCTCCACCCCAAAAAAACCCTCAGTTAGACTTCTTTTTACTTGAGGAAAAAGAAAATGTTTCACTTCTCATCCAAGAAGCTTCATCAGTTGTGATGGGGTGGGGAATGGAAGGATAGGTACTGACCATTGAGAGTGGGGGAAGGGGATGGAAGGGTTGGTTCTGGCAGGATGGTGTGTGAGGAAAATGGAAGTATTGTATTTCTTGCAGTCATCTGGTCATTAACACTCTCCCTGAGAGCTCATGAGACCACTTAGAAGTTTATCTGTGCCCTCACCTTCACCTGAGTCAGAGTGCAAATAGTTGTGGAATCTTCTTGGAACTGCTGAAAGTGCTGCATTGTAGATTGGAGAGAGGTAGTGTCGTATTCCTCCCTTCTGCTGATGGAGGGCTCTTCAATTCTAACATTGATGAACCCCCTGCACATGCACATGTGACCCTCTGTGCATGCGCATGACTCCCCCCCACCGCTTTTGGCATATGATGGCATAATGGACCTGATTTTCACCCTCCCCAGGCTCCAGAGGCTTTCTAGGAGCCTGGGGAGGGCAAAAACGGCCTTCCCTGCCCCCCTGCTGGCCCTCCAGAGGCCGGAAATGGCCCATTTTCTGACTTCAGAGTTGCCAGTAGGGGTGTTTTTTTGCACTCCAGAGGCTTCAGGGAAACCTCCTAAAGCCTCCAGAAAGTGAAAAACGGCCCAAGGCGCAAACTGGAAGTTCAGGAATGGACTTGCCCATAGGGCCGTGTTTCTCCCTCTGGAGGCATCAAGGAAGCCTCCTGAAGCCTCTGGAGGGCAAAAAATGGCCCAATGTGCAAACTGGAAGTCCATTCCTGAACTTCTGGTTTGTACGTTGTGTTGTTTTTTGCCCTTCAAGGGCTTCAGGGAAGCCTCCGGAGGGTGAAAAATAGCCAAAAATAAAGGCTGAAATCAGCTGGCCAGTGTGCATATGCGCATTGGAGCTGACAGGTCAATGCCTCGTGTGCCCTAAGAAATGGCTCCGCGTGCCACCGTTTGCCATCACGGATTTATACAATATGGTTCTACCCCATGAATTCAGGTTTATATTGAAGGAGATTTTACTTTTACTGAAAGAATTTGTGAATGTTTCCCTCACCATCTCACTAAGAACATCCAGGGAGGCTCACCTACACTTACTGCAACTTATCTGGCCCAATTCAGATACAATCTTCCTTAACGACCAGCCCTGGTCGTTAGAACGTTCTCCCTGTGAATTGGGGGGGACTGGCCTGTGCATTTTCAATGTCCATAAGAACACATTGAAAGGTTGCTGGACTACATGTCATCCTTAATGATAATGGTTACTTTAAAAAGTTTAAAAATTATTACTGGGTTTCATCCTAAATGGTCATCAAGGGTACGACAATGTAATAATATCAATCTTATAGACATCCCAGAATACAATGTACTAATATAAGTAAATGTCTGCCATTGAAATCATTATCAGTAATTACAGAGACTGGGATTATAAATCTGGAACCTCACCATATGCCCATTAAATCATTGCTCATCTCTTTCTGGCTCAGTCCCACACATGACTTCCCAATGGATTCTCCAGCAGGCATTTATCTAATAATTGCAGCATGCAAATCAATTTGTTCCAGAAAAGACAGATGGGGTATGTATTAGAGAAAGGCACCCCTAGAAAGACATCCAGCAATGACAACAAAGGATGGTTCATGGATCTCCAGCTTGATTTAACCCTGTATATGTCAAACTTTGCCTGTCCATAAGTCAGATACGTCCTGTGCATTTTCTTTTTCCTCAAACCTGGGATCTTCCCCAATATTTTTCTATTTCCCAGTCTCCATGATTTAGAGATGACTGATTACTTGTGCCTTGATTCAAGGTACTCTATATCACCTTCTGCAGCCAGACTTTCCAAAATCAGGATGGTGTCATGCTTGCAAGTCATCTTTTTTTGGGGGGGACTTCAGGCCTGCCACACTTCTACTGTCTACTTTCTATTGTGGGGAAACGGGAGGGGGGACTATACAGAGTTGTGTGATATGTAGCCATAATAACATTCTTCTTAGAAAGCCAAGGTCATCTTTGTCTCTGCACCTGGCCGGAACTGGATGGGTGGAACCTATCATCATGGCAGTGGAAGATTGGACCATGTGATTAACTTGTGGGTGTGGGGGCAGGATCTTGAATTTTCAACTGGTTGGGAAAACCTGGAAGCTTTCAGATTCGGGTTTTCCCAGATGTGCCAACATGGCTCTCTTAATAAATTGCAAATTTGAGGAACTTCTAGCCTTGGAGTGTTATTTGTTTGAGGAAGCTATTTGGAACCCTAGAGAAGACTGATTACTTGTGCCTTGATTCAAGGTATTATATGTCACCTTCTGAAGCCAGACTTTCCAAAATCAGGGTGGAAGGTTGAAAGAAACATATTAATACCATGGTAGATAACACTTGAAGGCCAAGAATATTTCATATTTTTTGAACGTGCAATTGTCATAGTCGCTATAGGGCAGCCTTGGTGGTTTGGATTGGTCAATCAAAAGCTACTTATTAAACAGTTGACTTACTCCCTTAACTTTTACTATGCTCTCTCATTGTGGCAGTGTCTATGTGTAATCCTGGGAAAGATAGCAAAGAACATCAGGAATGTATATTATAAGTACATAGTCCCATCAGGCTCACTCAAAGTGTGATGATCATTCCAGCTACCTAGCTAAAGCAAGCAGGCACACATATTGTGGAGCAAGAATGCAAGTAGTCAAGTTAGTCCTTAACTTACAACAGTTCATTTAATAACCGTTCAAAGTTGCAATGGCGCTGAAAAAAGTGACATGTGACCATGTTGTACACTTATGATGGCATCCCCATGATCACATGATCAACATTCAGACGCTTGGCAATCAAATCATGTTTATGATGGTCGCAGTATGCCGGGGTCAGGTGATCACCTTTTGCAGCCTTCTGAGAAGCAAAGTCAATGGGGAAGCCAAATTCACTCAACAACCAGGTTACTAACTTAACAACTGCAGTGATTTGTTTAACAAATGGCAAGAAAGGTCATAAAATGGGGCAAAATTCACTTGACAAATGTCTCACTTAGAAACAGAATTGTTGGTCGCAATTGTGGTTGTAAGTTGAGGACTGTTCTGACCTAGGCTTCCCAAAAGCACGAAGCAAACTCCTTGTCCCAACAAAAAAAACCTTTTATTAATTTATTGTAATTCTGCTCATTCACATCCAGCAAAGTCTTTCAAGGGAGGATTTGCAGTCACAGACCTTATCTGGCTTGGAGAGCTGACACACCAATATCTGCAGAACTTGGCAAGGAGTCTCGGAGAGCCACAAACCAATTAAGTGAACTAATTGTCTCCTGCAAACTCCACTCCCCTTTTGCTCCTCTTTTATTTCCTCTGGGAGGGGCCACCTGTGGCTTTACTCCCAAGTTGACTCCTGTTCTTTAGCTGTTCCCTTCCTCTGGCAACTCTATGCATGCACACACTGGGAAGAGGCTCCAGCTGTTCATCTGCCTCACTGATATCTGACACTGAAGGCAGCTGATAACTGGCATATGGCTCTGGCCCCCTCTCTGCCTCCGACACAGAGCCCTCATCAGAGCCTCTCCCAGACTCCAGGACTGGCCCATGTTCCTCCCCAACCTCTTCACTGTCCGAATCTGCATCCAGCTCCACTGGCCACTGGCGAGCAACAACAAGGACTATCTTATAGGAAGATACTAAAAGCAGAAGATCACTTTAATGATGATGGCAAAGGCAATTGTTTCACACTGCACAAGAAAAGGCAATAGTAAATATTTTATGAAGGAAAGGGCTGGACAATATAAAGTGATAGATAACATGGTGTTGAATGATGGGCAGTTTAAGTCAGATGGCATTCAATGTGCTACTGAAAAAGTGCTGAGACTCTTTCAGAGGACTAATAGTATTTACGACCTGTACTTCCTGTAGATGCCATGCAGGAAATGAAAATCTGAAGCTACAAAGACAATCTCAGTGGACACACAGTGGAAAACTCACTGCACTAAAATAGACTTCAACTTCTCATTGCATCTTAGGGATCAGTAAATGGAGATGGACATGGCTGCTTTTAAATAGAAGATAATACTATTCGCTACTCAGTACAGGAAAATCAAGGAAGGAACTTAGTTTTTCTATGGATATTCTTAGTCATCCAAGTCATGGCTGTCCCAAAGGTGCTTTTTCAAAAGGCAACTGTACCCTCTTTGTTTTGCCTGAAGTTGTTTCACTTCTCATCCAAGAAACTTCTTCGGTTCTTCAGAAGAACTTCTACAGAACTGAAGAAGCATCTTGGATGAGAAGTGAAACATCTTCAGGCAAAACAGAGAAAGTCCAGTTGCCTTTTAAAGAAGCACCTTTGAGACTGTGTTGCTTTTTAGGAAGGTTATAGCAAAAACAGTGTGGGATGTGGTGGCTCAGTGGGTAAGATGCTGAGCTTATCGATCAGAAAGATCAGCAGTTCAGCGGTTTGAATCCCTAGCGCTGCATAATGGACTAAGCTCTCGTTACCTGTCCCAGCTTCTGTCAACCAAAAGCATGTATAAATGCAAGTAGAAAAATGGGAACCATCTTTGGTGGGAACGTAACAGCGTTCCGTGCACCTTTGTGGTTTAGTCATGTTGGCCACATGACCACAGAGACAGCGCTGGCCCTTCGACTTTAAAACAGAGATGAGCACCGCCCCCAGAGGTGGGTTCCTACCAGTTCGCACCTATTTGGTAGAACCGGTTCGTCAAATCTACCGAACCGGTTAGAAGAGGTTCCACCAGTGGACCCGGAAAGCAGGCCACACCTACAGAAGAGGTTCCAAAATTTTTTGAAACCCACCACTGGTATATGATTATTCTACACTATCATGCTCATATTTATAAAACTCAGTGCCTCTGTGAAAGATAAGGATGACTACTGCATTTGTGGTGCAATCAGAACATCGCGTGTGTTGAAGTTGTTTTAAGGCAAACCAAAGATGCCTTTTAAAAAACAAGTTTACATCATATTCTTATGCATGCCAGTGCTGTGTGTGCGGTAATTTAAGGTGGTTCTGACAAGTGTCGTTGGCATCTTCATATCGGGTCACATGGGCGGCAAGCCACTCCCACAAGGGAGGCCGCACCCACAGAGTAGGTTCGAACAATTTTTGAAACCCACCACTGACCACCCCCTAGAGTTAGGAACAACTAGCACATATGTGCAAGGGGAACCTTTATTTTTAGCAAAGACAGTACTTAAGTACAATGTAGTCGGGGACCAAATGATATCAATTAGATTTTGGACAACCCCTTACTAAGACTGTTATCCAAGTTTATGCTCCAACCAGCGATGCAGAAGAGAAAGTTGATATGTTTTATGGTTATATTCCGTCTGAAACTGACAGATCATTGAAGCAAGATATGCTATGTGAGATTCGAGATTGGAATGCCAAAGCTGGAAATTGTAAAGAGGAAAACAGTGTTGAACTGTATGCCCTGGGAGACAGAGACTAAGCAGGAGAATGACTTATCAGTTGCTGTCAATCCAGGGCTTTTTTCAAGACTAGCAGAGTCTTCAAACTACCCAAATGACTCCAATGTACATGGGCATTACTGGATGCTGCACACAGAAATCAAATTAGCTGTATTTTTATAACAAGATAGAAAAGCTCAGTTATAGCTGCAAAATAATAATAATCACAAACTGCCCATGTTCAAATTCCAATTTAAGCCAAAATGGAAGAACAAAGCCAAACAGTTCCTACAATATTATCCTGAGTATCAATCAGTCCAGCGTTTTCAAGGAGAATATCAGGAATTGTTTTAAAGCCCTGAATCTTAATGAACTGTGGAATAAAATCAAATAAGTTGTTAAAGACAAATGTGAAAAAAAGAAGACTGTCAAAAGCCAGAAACAGAAGAAAGCAAGCTGGATGTCAGAACAAAGAGTGGAAATTGCCAAGAGCAGATGAGAAGCCAAAGTCAAGAAAGACAAAGATATCAAGAAGGAAGCTAACAAAGAACTCACACAGCTGCTGGAAGGAACTAAACCCAGGATTGCCATGATAGCTGTAAATATATCAAAAATAGAAAGAGACATAGGAAAACAAGGGAACTTTTTCAAAAGATCTCCAAACTCAAGAGGAGGTTCTAACTTTGGGTTTGTATGCTATAAGATGCCAATGGACCAAGGGTGAAATTCAGAAGTTTCTGACAGGTTCTGGAGAATCAGTAGCGGAAATTTTGAGTGGTTCAGAGAACCAGCAAATACCACCTCTGGCTGGTCCCAGAGTGGGATGGAGGGGAATGGAGATTTGCAGCATCCTTCCCCTGCCATGCCCACCAAGCCATACCCACAGAACCAGTAGTAAAAAAAAATGAATTTCACCACTGCAATGGACAAATGGTAACTGATTGAAAGAAGGTTAAACTAAGGTGGAAGGAATTCAGGTAGCCCTTTACTTATGAAGACAATTGAGCCCAAAACCTATATTGCTAAGCGAGACAACTGTTAAGTGATTTTTGCTCCGTTTTACAGCGTTTTGTGCCATAATTGTTAAGTGAATCATGGCAGATGATAAGTTAGTAACACTACTGTTAAGTGAGTCTGGCTTCCCCATTGATGCAGCTTGTCACAAGGTCACAAAAGGTGATCACATGACCCTGGGGCATTTCATCATAAATATGAGCCAGTTGCCAAGCATCTGAATTTCGATCACGTGACCATGGAGATGCTGCAACAGTTGTAAGTGTGAAAAACAGTACTAAGTCATTTTTAAGGACTTTGAACAGTCACCAAATGAATAGTTGTAAAGCAAAGACTATCTGCATACTGAACCAAATGTAAAATAGAGATGTTGACTACAAGATACATTGGGAAATATTTCCTACTTACACAAACCAGTAGCATAGAAGATGAAGTTAGCAGTAGCACATCAGCCATGATCAAGTCAGAAGGCAGGGGTGAAATCCAGCAGGTTCTGCCAGGTTCTGGAGAACCAGTAGCAGAAACTTTGAGTAGTTCAGAGAACCAGCAAATACCACTTCTGGCTGGCCCCAGAGTGGGGTGAGAATGGAGATTTTGCAGTATCCTTCCCCTGCCATGTCTACCAAGCCACACCCACCAAGCCACACTCTGGGAACCAGTATTTAAAAAAAATGAATTTCACCACTGTCACAAGGCTATAGAAATTTATAAAAATCTCACAAGTAGGGCAAGCAACAGAAGAAGTTGGCTCTGTAAAGATACTAACCCAATTATGTCAGCAAATCTACAGAATGGCAGAATAACAAATAAATCAGAGGATATGAATCTACCAGTATATACAAACAAGGCAGGGGTGGGTTTCTCGCCCCGTTCCAACCAGTTCAGTTGGAACGGGGCCGGCTGCGTCCTCATGCACGCGCGGGGTGCACGCATGCGTACTAGCGTCTGCGCGATGCTCCAGCTGCTCCTGGACGTTTGCGCAGGCACTGTATGCATCCTGCGCATGCGTGGAAGCACAGAACTCGTCAAAACCAGGTAAGGACCGCGGGCGGGCGGGCGGGCGCGCCCTTCGCCGTTCCCGGAAGTTACTTACTTCCGGGTTCGGCGACCAACCGGTTTGCAGGGACCGCCGCGAACCGGTTGAAACCCACCCCTGAAACAAGGAGACTTAACAGAATGTGAAAACTATTGTACAAGGTTCTTAATTTCACAGAGTAGCAAAGTAATGCTTAGGATTAACCAACTCATATTAGTGCCTTATATGGAAATGGAAATGCCAGATCTTCAGTTTGACTTTCAAAAAGGTAAGGAACATGACATGATATTGACTTCATTGATTTAATCATGACATGATTAAAGAATGTGCATGGAAGGTGTTGGGTTGTTGGCTCATATTTAAGTGATTGTCCACTTAGACTCCAAGATCCCTCTCACACTTACTGGTACTAAGCCAAGTTTCACCCAGTCTGTACCTGTATGAATGATGGTGGTGTGTGTGTGTGTGTTTTGCCTAAATGTAAAATCTTACTTTTATCCACATTGAATTTCATTTTGCAATGAATGCAAAAAAAAACCATATCAAAATGCTTAGGTCTCACTCATATTCTGAGATCCTTTCTTGATGATGTCATATTTGCATTTTCCTTGAGTAAGGGATATAATCATCTGTCACATTTTTTCTGAAATAACATGCACCAAAGTTGCAGTTCTCTCCAGTTCTCACCTTCCGAAAAGCCGTCAAAACCTGGTTTTGCCGGCAGGCCTGGGGTTGATGAGTTCCCCTCCCCTCTTGACTTGTGTGGTTGTGTGATTCTTGCCTATTTTAATTACTTGTTTTCTGTTCTATGTTCCCCTTTTCCCCTTTTGAGTTGTTCGCTGCCCTGAGTCCCTCCCGGAGAAGGGCGGCATACAAATAATAAAATTCAATTCAATTCAATTCAATTAACATTTTAAGACCAATTGTCTGAAAACACAACTGGCACATTTCAGCCAAATAAAGTTTTGTCCAGTGCTAAGTTGATTAGCAGCCTGCTTGAGTGCTTAATGCAGGATGCCTGATTGAGAATAGCAAGGGTTCTATTTCCATTTTCTGATCTGACTTATGCCCTCTTATCCTTCCCTAGACACTTTTAATAAAAGAAACTACCTGACAAGCCCAGTTGACTTGAAACCATATTTTCTTGGGGGGGAAATAAAGTGCTGAATTAGGGAAAACTTTTGTTTTACTGTTACTCACCTGAAAATATTTTAGAAGGAGGTTTCTTTCATTCCCAGACTTATTATAAGACTTAGAAAACTAGCACAGTCTGATGAATGATTTCCATAGCATTCTAGTAGCAGCTAGCCAAAGAAAATTATTGGGTAGCACATTCACTAACAGCCTTCAAGATCAATGAATGTTTCAGCTCCGGAGCATACAAGCCTCCCATCCATCATTTTCTAGTTTATCGTTGTTAACAAACTTGGTCCTGCCACAATGTCAAGTCTGTAGAGATCTTTACACTATACATTATTAAACAGGCTTATATGTTCCTGAAGTCCAAAAGTGAAAATATAATTAGCACTCAATCAGATTATTAAAGATAGTCCTTGACTTACAACAGTTTGTTTGGTGAGTGTTTGAAGTTACAAAGGCACTGACAAAAGTGACTTTAGACCATTTTTCACACTTTTATGACCATACGTGCTGTGGTGGCGCAGTGGTTAGAATGCCATACTGTGGGCTGTTTCTGCTGATCACTGGTTTTCAGCAGTTTAGCACATTGAATCTACCAGCTCAAGGTTGACTCAACCTTCCATCCTTCCGAGGCCAGTAAAATAAGGGCCTGGTTTGTTGGGGGGCAATAGGCTGACTCTAAACGGCTTAGAGAGGGTTGCGAAGCAGTATGCAAGTCTAAGTGCTATTGGTATTGCAGCATCCCCATGGTCATGTGATTGAAACTCAGATGCTTGGCAAGTGACAAGTGGTAGCAGTGTCATAAAGAGCCATGTGATCACCTTTTGTGACCTTTTGACAAGTGAAATCAATGGGGAAGCCAGAATCACTCAACAACTGTGTTAATAAGATAACAACCGCAGTGATTCACTTAACAAATGGCAAGCAAGGTCATAAAATGGGGCAAGACTCACTTAATAACTATCTCACATAGCAACAGAAATTTTGGACTCAATTTTGGTCATACATCATTAGTTACTACCTGTAAATATTATTTGAAATTAATGATATCAAGGCAAATAATAATAATAATAAATGGTTAAAATTTGGGGTGGGGAAGAGAAGGTAGCACAAACTATATTGAAAGCTACTCAGCAAAGCAGTCAACTACAAAAGAGTAGTAATCTATGAGAATTAAGTATGGTGAAAGGAAGAAGGAAGGAAGGAAGGAAGGAAAGAAAGAAAGAAAGAAAGAAAGAAAGAAAGAAAGAAAGAAAGAAATGAAGGAAGAAAGACGGTAGCATATTTGTTTCAGCGAGAGAGAAGCAGTAGGCTCAAAAGAATAACACATTTAATTCACCAGGAGAAAAATAGGGACTTTGGAGTAACACATTAAATTCAAAGAGAGAGAAGGGCATGGGGTCCAGAAAGGAGAAATAAGTGAAGCTGAAATAATCTATTGATTTTGTAGCATGTTTAGCTATGCAAGAGAAGGAAGAAAGACAGAGACAGAGCCAAGGTGGCGCAGTGGTTAAATGCAGCACTGCAGGCTACTGCTAGATCAGCAGTTCAGCGGTTCAAATCTCACCGGCTCAGGGTTGACTCAGCCTTCCATCCTTCCGAGGTGGGTAAAATGAGGACCCAGATTGTTGGGGGCAATATGCTGACTCTCTGTAAACCGCTTAGAGAGGGCTGAAAGCCCTATGAAGCGGTATATAAGTCTACTGCTATTGCTATTGCTATTTCTTGCTGCCATAAAGAAATGATTTCATGCCATAGCAGACACAGAGCATTTTACAAGATGTAGCATTCATGAAACATATGAGGAACAGTGGCAGGAATTGGGTATGTCTAGGCTAGTGAAAAGAAGGACTATGGGCGACATGATAACAGTGTTCCAAGGTTTGAAGGACTGCCAACAAAGAAGAGGGAGTCAACTTATTTTCCAAAGCACCAGAAGGCAAAAGAAGAAGCAACGGATGGAATCTAATCAAGGAGAGAAGCAACCTATAACTAAGGAGACACTTCCTAACAATGAGAACAATTAATCAGTGGAACAGCTTGCCTTCAGAAGTTGTGGGGTGCTCCATCACTGGAAGCTTTTAAGAAGAGACTGGATAGCCACTTGTCTGAAATGGTAGGGTCTCCTGCTTGAGTATATAGTTAGACTAGAAGAACTCCAAAACCCCTTCCAACTTTGCTATTCTGTTATTCATTCATGTCCACATATGCTAAGAGGGAATACCTTACATCCACATGTCCCTTAATCAAAATCACTTAACTGAGAAATAAATGAAAAGAATGTTTCTTGATTAGAGAGATTTGTTTTCTTTTGCAGCATGTACACAAGGGTGGGATTCAGTTGGTTTGGACCGGTTAAAGCGAAGCAGTAACTTCGATGATCAGCTGGGGAGCGAACCAGTTTGCTTTGATGATCAGGTGGGCTCGCCCGCCTGCCCCTGTGCTTTGCTTACCTATATCTTCTCAGCTGATTCTCATTAGATTGCCACGCCTGAACTGTGTTACTCCCCAGAGGTAAGGTGGAAGGTAAGTTTTGTTAAAACTGTGCATGTGCACGGAGCACGTATCGAGGTTCCTCATATTCATCTGAGACCTGCTTTTCAAATGTACATAAAAGTTAATTGCAGACATTGGAACTTTTAATATAGTTTACGAGTTTTAGATACTGCTAATGCATCAGCTCCAAAGTATAGAGTAAAAGATATCCCAATTAAGTATATTGCCATTCTGCAGTTACAGGCAATCCAAGTTATTGCAACACATTGGCTCCAAAGAGATAATATTTTGCCTAGGAACTCTAGAAGAAAGATTTACCAGCAATTTAGTAGTCTATGGGACTAGTGTTGATTTCTCATGAGAATTAAAACCAGGTTTTAATTTCTTACACAACGCTGCCTGTATCTCTCTTACAGCTTTTAATGTGGAGAGGGGGAAAAAAAACACTTGACATAACTAAAATAGGAATCGAGTCATAGCAAGATATTGAGGATGTCAAGCAATGCCTTTTTAATAATGCCCATAAATTTCAAAAATAAATAGGAGACAAAATATAAGCTCAGTGACAGAGCTGGAAATCAAGAAAATTGAAATCCCCATCTTTTGTGTGAACCCTGCAGTTTAGATAATGAAAACCTGGGATCTGATCAATGTGCATAATGCATTGTGTTTTGCACCATACTGGCCTTTCATCAGGGACTTACACACACACACACACACACACACACACACACCCCATATAGAAAACTTAATAGTGTACTGAATTCCACCAAATGAATAAATAAAACTATAGCTGAAAGGAACATAAGACAAATCAGACCAGTTGTTCTGCCACATTAAAATATAGGCAGGAAATTTGTGGATTAAAAAGCAATAAACGCCCAATGCAATGGTGGGATTCAGACAGTTCGTACCTATTCGGGAGAACTAGTTGTTAACTTTCTAAGCAGTTCGGAGAACCGGTTGTTGGAAGAAATCTCCTTTTGTTTTTTTTCCATTTTACAAGGCTAATCCTGTAAGGAAGGCAGGAAGGAAACATTCTGGTGTTGTTTCTAGCCTAATCTTTATTGCCCTGCTTACAGAAACTGTCTCTCTAATTAACCCTTATTACATTGTAACAGCTAAGGTGAAGCACCCATCAACCTGAGTGACATTGAGTTGGCCACACCCACACGGTTACATGACCACCGAGCCACAACTACCCAGCTGGTCATTAGGGCAGAGAACCAGTTGTTAAATTATTTGAATCCCACCACTGGCCCAATGTCTTAAAGGGGTTATTATGCAAAGCATAGTATAGGACTGGTTTTAATTGCAAAACATAATGCAGATTAGGCCTCCTCCGAGTTCCATCTGCCAGTCAGTGCCGACTGGCAACTACACGGAGGAGAGCCTTTTCAGTAGTAGCTCCGACCCTTTGGAACGATCTCCCCGTGGAGATTCGTACCCTCACCACCGTCCAGACCTTCCGCACAGCCCTTAAGACCTGGCTAGCCCATCAGGCCTGGGGATAAAGATAATTTGTCCCCACCCGAATGATGAATGAATGTTGCTTACTATTTTACTTCTATGTATTGTTTGTGTCTATTGTCTGTACCCTCCCTTCCTTATTTTATGTAAGCCGCCCTGAGTCCCCTTAGGGAAAAGGGCGGCCTATAAATACTAATAAAACAAAACAAACAAAAACAAACAGTCAGGAAAGACCCACAGACGAGGCAATTCCATTCCCATGAGACATGAAAATGCAGTTAAACCACAACCTATGGCCACAATTAGGATCAGGATTTCCATTTCTAAGCAACGCTGTTGCTAAATGAGTTTTGCCCAGTTTGATGACCTCTTTGCCATTGCTGTTAAGCAAATCACTCAGTTGTTAAATGAATCATATGGTTGTGAAGCAAATCTGGCTTCCCTTGTTGACTTTGCTTGTCAAAGCCTGACTGGGAAGATTATAAATGTGGTCAGATGTCTAGCCAAATGTCTATAGAGATTCTCAAGTCATCCAGGTCATGGTTGTCCCAAAGGTGCTTTTTCAAGAGGCAACTGGACTTTCTGGTTTTTCGTTGAAGACCTTTCGCTTTTCATCCAAGAAGCTTTTTCAGCCCTGATGGGATGGTGGGGAGTGGAAGGTCTCCACACCCATTTGCACCACTTAGTTGACCCTGACAACACAGATAAACCTCCAGGTAGCCTCAACAGCTCTTTTTAAAGAATGCAAACAACCCGCTGTCTACAAGGAGTATAAATCTTCCCATTCCCCATCATCCAGTCAGAGCTGAAGAAGCTTCTTGGATGAGGAGCAAAATGTCTTCAAAGAAAAACCAGAATGTCCAGTTGCCTCTTGAAAAAGCATCTTTGGGACAACCATGACCTGGATAATTTAAATTCTCCATATACACTTTCAATGTCTGCAATGCATATTGAAAAAGGAGAGGGCTTGAATTTCTCAGCTGTTCACACTATTATGACAGTGTTGATCTGCACATCTGCTTCAAATGCCCCTTCCTCATTTTTAGAAGGAAGGAAACAATGTTTCTTCAGAAAAAATCTTTAGTTTAATCACATTGTAATGCTGTAGAATGGATGCCTGCTTTAAAAAAAAAGGAGACAACATTATATACCTGGCAGGAAAAAAAATTATTATGTTTTCTAAAACAAATAGTAAAAATTATATGCCTTATTGACAATCTTTTTTCAGAAACCCCCTGGGTCTCTCTCTAGTTTTAATTTTTAAAAAGTATGTTAAGTTTATGTTAGATAACAGTTCTGTTCCTTCCTTCCTTCCTTCCTTCCTTCCTTCCTTCCTTCCTTCCTTCCTTCCTTCCTTCCTTCCTTCTTTCTTTTTCATTTATTTATTTATTTATCTTTCTTTCACCCAGCACCAGTGGACTCTTTTGTCCGGAGACAAAAGATGACCTTGGGCTTCTAGAAAGGAATGACAACAACACATTTCACAATTCTACTCCTTTCTATTCCCCCCTCCCAATTACTACACTAATGAAACAGCATAGTGAAATAATAGAAAGTGTGACAGGCCAAAGATCCTAAAAGGAACATTACTACAAGCCTGACTACAGGGGAGAATTGCAGGCATATCTTTAATATTCCAGTTTCAGTTTTGAAATTACAACTGAGGTTTGAATACTTATTTTCAGCCTCACAGCAAGAGGTCTCATTGCACATGGCTTTTATATGTGCTGTCCAAAGACAGATGTGCTATGAGAAGCCCAAAGAACTTGTAGAAGAGGAGCATACCTGTATGGCATTTGTAGTTCCTGTTTCATCAGATATTTAAAGATTTTTTTATAGCTGTATCTTTGGTCATCACCCAGCATGGATAAACAATCATAAATATCCTTCCATTATGAGATATGTACGCCAGTAAGGCATAAGCATCTCCTACTGTGTCTGAGATTGAAATAATTATGATGGGATGCTCAAACCTCACAAAGGAAAAACAGACCCCAGAAATTTGCTTTCTTCTCTTCATCTAAAGAGAGTTATTGGAGATCAGGAAGAAAGATCTCCACAATAGTGGGAAATTGTGTTATAGAATGACATGGGAAAACCCTTCTTAAGATATAGGTTATTAAAGCTACCATCTGATTAGATTACTTTTGGTTGTGGTTCCTATGGAATGGCAATGAATAAATTTTAGAATAGAATTGTCAGGGTTCCAAATAGCATCCAAAAGTAAATCAGAGTCCAAGGCAAAGTATTGCTCAACATTCCAATTTATTAAGAGAGCCATGTTGGCATATCTGGGGAAACCCAAATCTGAAAGCTTCCAGGTTTTCCCCACCTAGTTGAAAGTTCAAAATCTTGCCCCCCCACCCACAATTCCATCACATGGTTCAATCTCCTACTGCCATGACGGCAGTTCCACCCATCCAGTTCCAGTGAGATGCAGAGGTGAAGAGACAAAGGATGACCTTGGCTTTCTAGAAAGAATTTTGTTATGCCTACACAGTAGGTAACGCAGTACAATCCCCCCTCCCATTTTCCCACAGTGTAAAAAGGCATAGTAGAATAATAGAAAGTGTGGCAGGCCTGAGATCCACAAGAAAGCTGCAGGCAGGACTAAAAGAAGAGAAGAGAAGAGAAGAGAAGAGAAGAGAAGAGAAGAGAAGAGAAGAGAAGAGAAGAGAAGAGAATTATTTATTGGCCAAGTGTGATTGGACACAGAAGGAATTTTTCTTTGGTGCATATGCTCTCAGTGTACATAAAGAAAAATAAAATAGAATCCATTCATCAAGAATCATACGATACAACACTTAGTGATAAGCAATCAAATCATACTAGGAAACAAATAAAACAATATAAATTATAAAGATATAAGCAACATGGTTATAATCATAAGTGGGAAGAGAGAGGTACTATAAGGTGACCAGATTTTCAGATTGGTAAAGAGGGACACCATTGACCGGGGCAGGGGGCCTTGATTAAAATTTTTATACTTTGTCAAA
The DNA here is from genome assembly GCF_051295495.1 of Thamnophis sirtalis. Taxonomy (NCBI): domain Eukaryota; kingdom Metazoa; phylum Chordata; class Lepidosauria; order Squamata; family Natricidae; genus Thamnophis; species Thamnophis sirtalis. Next base: position 158,837,930 of record NW_028261381.1, on the reverse strand, counting down.
AGGTCACACAAGGCGATTATATGACCCCAGGACACTGAAACCATCATAAATACTAATCTGTTGCCAAACCAAACATCAAAATTTTGATCACATGACCATGAGGATGCTGCAATGGTCGTTAAGTGTGGAAAATGGTCGCTAAAGTGAAAAATGGTCACTAAGTGTGAAAAATGGTAATCAGTCACTTGATGCCATTGTAACTTTGGTCACTAAATGAACTTTGAAAGCTAAAGCTAGCTTGCATTATAATGCCTTATGCTAGCTTACATTTTCAAGAGAGAGAAGCTAAACTCCTTATTAGAATTGAAATAGAAATGAATAGAGTAGAGTAGAGTAGAGTAGAGTAGAGTAGAGTAGAGTAGAGTAGAATAGAATAGAATAGAATAGAATAGAATAGAATAGAATAGAATAGAATAGAATAGAATAGAATAGTTTATTAGCCAAGTGTGATTGGACACACAAGGAATTTGTCTTTGGTGAATATGCTCTCAGTGTACATAAAGAAAAATAAAATAGAATACATTCATCAAGAGTCAGAAGCTACAACACTTAGTGATAGTCTCTCTCTCTCTCTCTCTCTCTCTCTCTCTCTCTCTCACACACACACACACACACACACACACACACACACACACACCTCCTCTGGATTCACTAGGCCATTTATAAATTCCCCCTCCTGTGCACACCTTCAGCCCCACCCTCTCTCTCTTTCTCTCTCTCTCTCTCTCTCTCTCTCACACACACACACACACACTCCTCCTCTGGATTCACTGGGCCGTTTATAAATTCCCCCTCCTGTGCACACCTTCAGCCCCCCTCTCTCTCTTTCTCTCTCTCTCTCTCTCACACACACACACACTCCTCTGGATTCACTGGGCCATTTATAAATTCCTCCTCCTGTGCACACCTTCAGCCTCTCTCTCTCTCTCTCTCTCATTCTCTCTCTCTCTCTCTCTCTCTCTCTCACACACACACACACACACACAAACACACACACACACGCTCCTCCTGTGGATTCACTGGGCCATTTATAAATTCCCCCTCCTGTGCAAACACTCCTTCAGCCTCTTTCTCCCCTCTTTCTGGATTCGTTCTGAAGTTTTTTAAATTACCTCTTCTGTATGGAGACCAGGTTATCAGCCACGTGAGACATACACTGTGTTTCTATGGCACAGTAATCCCCTCCTCAAACAACACGCAATGCCAATTTAGAAGCCCCAAGCAGCCGAGGCAAAGCAGCAGTCTGGGGGAGGGGGAGGGGCTGAGCTTGGACAGCCTTGGAGGCAGCCACTAGCTCCGAGAGAGAGAGAGAGAGAGAGAGAGAGAGAGAGAGAAAGAGAGAAGGGGGAGGGAGGGGCTGCTCAAAGCAACAGAAGAAGAAAAAATCCATGAGGGAAGCCCGCGGTCTCCACATGGAGTAAAGTGTTCTCCTCCCTCAGCCATTGGCAACAGCTCCCAAGGACGCGCGGGCGGGAATGCGCTCAGCTCGAAGAATATACGCTCCCAATTGCTAGGAGAGCCTCAAGGCGCCTGGAGGCTTTTTCGTAATTTTAAAAAAATCGGGACTTTAAAAAAAACGGGATGTGGGACAAATTGTTCAAAAGAGGGACTGTCCCGCTGAAATCGGGACGTCAGGTCACTTTAAGGTACTAGGAAGGATGAGTAGAATAATAGTAATACAATCTTAGTAAATAAATTGGCAGTGTTGTGCGAATTGAGTTGGTCCTTTGAAATAGCTGATAGCTTCAACATCTTTTCTACTCATAGTCAAAACAGTATGTTCCCTATTTAGTGTCTCTTACATATCCAAGATCTCTGTCTATTCTTTTTCACACACTTCTCTTGAAAACTAGAGGTTAATACTAAAGTTCTCAGGAGTGCACTGAATGGAAATCAGTTGCAAATTTGCCTTGCTTGAAGAAATTTCTGTGGCAGCTGACAAGCTAAAGCACTTTAGAATCCCTACAAATACAGTAGCTGGGAATTCATTCATATATTCTGATGTCCATCCCTTCTTCTCAACCTTATCCATACATACCATACATCTCTTCTAGAAACAGGTAGATGATAGCTAAAAGTACATGATATCTTTCATCTTATTCGTCAAGTATCATATTGAGTCCTGGAGAATAAAACTGCTGTTTCTCATCTCTGCCTGAATAACATCATTTGGATTCTCCCTATGCAAGCACTTCTTCATTCTTCTCACTCTTCCAGTTCCCTGAGTATGGCAGATAGCGAGGAGACCAGAGGGCTGTCAATCATGGCACTTGGCTCTGAGGTTCAGTAGATATGTCATGTAGTGTTCTCACCCTTCCTTCCTTCCCCCTCTTTCACTTTCTGTAGCAACCAGTGAGCCAAAAAAAAAAAAAAAAGCTCTTTTCTCTTGCCTGGAAAATTGAGTTTCTATCCTGGCTGTGAGAAGCCAGAAGACACTTTAATTGCTTTGTGTTGCCTCCAGGAAACTAAGTTATCAGAGGGAGCAGCAGAAAGGTGAAGATGGAACCCCAGAAGTTAAGAGTCCTGGTCCCAGCTTCCGCCCACCAGGTCATAAATCCACATCCTGATATGTTCCTGCTGCTCTTCAGTGGCGTGATAAAGCTGAGCTCAAAGCAGTTTTGTACAGATTCTCATGTCGTGGAGTAGCTTCACTTTCAGGCCAACATCAGTAAGCTGTGCCAGTGGCACAAATGGAAAAGCAAGGGAATAACTGAGCAATGGGCAGAGTAGACTGCCATTTTTTTTTCAGCAAGCCACACTCCAACTGAGAACACAAAACCAAAAATGGACACCAGGAAACAGATGGAGAGGGAAAACTGTGATGGTGGCCAGCATGGGATGCAACTGACAAAGGAAAAGGAAATATAACATAGATTTCTCTATGAATGGTAAAGGTAAAGGTTCCCCTCGTACATATATGCTAGTTGTTCCCAACTCTAGGAGGAGGTTCTCATCTCCATTTCAAAGCCAAAGAGCTAGCACTATCCAAAGATGTATCCATGGTCATGTGGCCGGCATGACTAAATAGCAAAAGTGCACGGAAGGCTGTTACTTTCCCGCCAAAGGTTGTTCCTATTTTTCTACTTGCATTTTTACATGCTTTAGAACTGCTAGGTTGGTAGAAGTGGGGACAAGTAACAGGAATTCACTCTGCTACATGGTGCTAGGGATTTGAACCACTGAACTGCCAACCTTCTGATGGACAAGCTCTGAGTCTTAGCCACTGAGCCACCACATCCCTATGAATGGACACCTCCCAAAAATGAATTCCAATAAAGAATAGCCAACACAAGTGACGAGGCTGGTAGTTCCCATCCTTTCCCATCAAATATATGCACAGGTACTATTTGTAAAAGGTGAATCCCTAAAGGGTGGAGTGTGCATTGTAAGCAACTGAAATGTCAGATGTGAGGAACCAGAACAACACTGGGAATTGTAGAGAATATATTTATTGCTACTTTCCTATTTACAACAATCTCACCAGACTAACTGCAGTCACTACAGAACAACCAGATTAACACTTCGAAGTTTAGGCTGTTGTGGCCAACCAGTGGCCAGTGGAGCTGGCACCAGAGTTGGACAGTGAGGAGGTTGGGAAGGAGCATTGGCCAGTCCTGGAGGCTGTGGAAGGCTCAGACGAGGGCTCTGCATCAGTGGCAGAGATGGGGCCAAGGCTGTCTGACAGTTCTCAGCTGCCTTCGGAGGTAGACAGCAGTGAGCCTGTTCCCAGGGTACACATGCACAGAGCTGCCAGAAGAAAAGAACAGCTAAGAAATCAGGGTCAACTTGTGAGTAAAGCCACAGGTGGATGGTGAATGGCTCCTCCCATAGGAAATAAAAGAGAGTGAAAGGAGAGTAGAGCCAAGGTGGCGCAGTGGTTAAATGCAGCACTGCAGGCTACTGCTAGATCAGCAGGTCAGCGGTTCAAATCTCACCGGCTCAGGGTTGACTCAGCCTTCCATCCTTCCGAGGTGGGTAAAATGAGGACCCAGATTGTTGGGGGCAATATGCTGACTCTCTGTAAACCGCTTAGAGAGGCCTGAAAGGCCTATGAAGCGGTATATAAGTCTACTGCTATTGCTATTGCTATTGCTATTTTGCAGGAAACAAGTCATTCGTTCATTCATTTCAGGAGTGTGAAGATCTGTCCGTGAATCTCAGAAACTCTGTGCCAAGTCTTTCCTTGCACAGCACTGCATTTGAAAACTATTTACGTGGCAGCTTCCCAAGCTAGATAAGGTCTGTCTTCATACATTCAAGTTTGAAAGACTGTTTACCAGGCCTTTGCTGAATGTGAATGAGAGGAATTCACATTTGTCTAATAAAAGGGGTTTTGTTGGGACCAGGAATCTGCTTCGTGCTTTATGGGGAAGCCGAGGTCAGAACATAGGGAGAGTCTGCTTGGTCCAGCAGTGAGATGATCGTTGGCTGCAGAAAATTGTCCCATTCCAGGGTCTGCTTTCTGCAGCTTCCTTCAATATTCCAGTCTAACCAATTTCTTAACATATTTCCACTTCAGTTACAGATTTCACCACATGAAAGCATCTATTGAAATGGGTTGGCTTCTAAATAAATATTTCAGCAAATATATATTTTAAAGGAGTGGATACATTTGCTGTGAAAAGCCTGCATCGGGTAAATATAGCACACAGTATTAGAGAAAAGGAGACTTGGATGATTGCACTTAAAAATATCCTGGGAAAAAGGTGAGAAATTAAGAAATCTGGAAAAAAAAATCTCTTTAGAATGCACAGGAACACGAGCACAGTACTGTATGTCTTTAAAGCACGTCTTTTTTAGATTTCGGTACAACCATGGAAACAACCGAAACTGCTTTAAGCAATGTGTTAAACATGCAGCTCTTTTAATGAGTTGACTTCTTGAAGCATTTTTCCCCAGGCTGGTGCAGAAAGAGATTTTAAAGTGAAGACCAACCCTACATAATATTTTTGTTTACAGAATAAACTCCAAGAGCTGCCCTACAGGATTTTATATTCCTTCTTATGGATCAAATTTGTAAGACATCAGAATGGCTAAAAACCAGGAGACTGGGAGTTCTAGACCAACTTTAAGCATGAAAGCTGCCTGGTTGGATGTCTTTCAACCAATCACTTAATATCTTTATTGTTCTGGGGAAAATAGGAGGAGAAAGGAGAAATAGATGTGTTCACTGCATTCAGTTACTACTACTACTACTACTACTACTACTACTACTACTACTATTACTACTACTACTACTACTACTACTACTACTACTACTACTGGTAATAACAATCATCTTCATCATCATCATCAAAATATAAATATAAAAAATGGGATATAAATAAAATAAATAAATGCAATCCAGAAATTAAAGAATATTAATCATTAATAGACAGCATCAGTTTCTTTGGAGAGAGAGAACTTTTCATTTATTAAGTTAATTTCTTTCTGAGAAGATATAATAGAAAAGGGATATCATTTTATATATGGGGGATATTTTAAAAGAAATTAAATTAAATAACATTTTGTTATTTTCAATTTCATTTCAGAACATAAGCTGGTCTATACCAGAAACATAAATCATTTGTCAAAAGTAAATAATTTATTTTTTTAAAAATACTCAAGTTAAATTCAGTGCATTAATCATCTTTTGGAAACTTACTCATTCCTCTATTTTTTTGTCCCTTTAACGGAAGAAGTTATAGTACATTTGTAAATGAATCATTTGTACTCCATGTTTTATTCTTTAACAGACATGTGTTTTCAATAAAACAAAAGAATTTTTTTGGCTCTAGAACAAAAATATAAGGGCTATTATACTTAGGGAAGCATCAAATTAGCTTCAGGAAGTTTAAATGTGATCAGTTACTTGTTAGACATATGACTTAACTGTACCATAAGCATACTGAATACCAAACCGTAGGCGTAGGAGAAGGAATGGCAGAGCCTGTGAGCGGAATGAAAAGAGGGATTAACCTAAAATCCCTTCATAGCCACAAGCAAACACCCTCTGTCAACTTGCAAAGCATTCCTGGCCTGCTCTCAGGTTGCCATAGGTAAGGGCGATGGTAAAATGAACTTGCAGCTATAGTGAAGCATCATGGCAGTCAAAAACAAAAGCATATTCCAGACATATCTCTGTCAAGGCTGTCTCTCGAGATCACCCACAATGGCCAGAGGGGAGTGATCTCTACAACCCAGGAAATTGCTTTGACTGATGACACACCCTGGGGGAGGGGGAAAACAGGGTCAAGCCTGGATCGTAAATTATGTGGGGTCAGAGTTGGCTTCACTTGGAACGTGCTGACATGAAACTCCTAATAAATAACTTTTGAAGCTTGGCTGGAGACTCATGATTTAATTAGGACATCAGTTAGAACCCTGACACCCTCTTGAGTGTGGTTGACCCTTATCTGTCTCTAACCAGGTGATGACCATTAGTTGATTAGATTGCATATCTCAAAGGTGCTTTTTCAAAAGGCATCTGGGCTTTGTTTTATGCTTGAAAACATTTCACTTTTTATCCAAGAAGTTACTTCAGCACTGAAGAAGTATCTTGGATGTGAAGGGAAATGTATTCAAGCAAACAACAAAGCCCAGATGCCTTTTGAAAAAGCACCTTTGGGACACATGATCTGGATGACTGAGAATCTCCATAGACATTCATGTGCATAGGCTTTTAGCAATAAATCAGTTTATTTAAACCTTTGTGTGTAGGCCTGGTCTATTGCTCCTAGCTATATTATGCTAGACAACCAGTGACTTATTGGGCCATCATTTCACAGTTGTTTTCATACCTAACATTTGTGCACCCCCATATTCTCTCTCTGTTCATTACTGCATTTCCCTTGCATTCCCTATACCCGTGATGGTGAACCTATGGCATGGGTGCCAGAGGTGGCATGCAGAGCCCTCTCTGTGGGCATGTGCGCTATTCCCAGATGCTGCTCCGGTTTCTGGTGTGCACATGCGCGCTGGCCACCAGAGTGCCAGAAAACAGTCTGAAAACAGCTAAAAACACCCCCCAAAAATGCCATTTTCTGGGCCATTTCCAGGCCATTTTTGGCCATTTTTCAGACGATTTTAGGCCATATTTTGGTGCTCTGGTAGAAAAACAGAAAATGGCCCAAAAATGGCCAAACCTACCCAAAAAACAGTCATGTGTTCGCCGGCCAGCTGGTCTCCAGCGCACATGTATGCACGCGCATTCTGGCTTGGGCACTTGGTGGCGAAAAGGTTTGCCATCCCTGCTCTATATCCTCCCCTCCCCAACCCATGCCACACCCCATGCACAACTTCTCTGATCCACACAGCACTGCTTGCACACTTCCTCCCACCTCTCATTCACTCCCTGATCTACCTGACACCTCTAACACCCTCCCTGGCATCCCCTCACTTCCCCCTCAGCCTATGCAACATCTCTTGTGCACTCCCTCACACTCTCACCCAACCAACCCTTACTGCGCCTCTTGCACACACCCTCACACCTTTGTACACCCTCCCAAACCTATGTGGCACTTTTCACATACCCTCTCTGATCCATGCGGCACCTCTCCACATGCCCATGCACACACACACACACACACACACACACACACACACACACACACCTCACTCCCTCAACATCTCAGCAACGTCCATTTACCTGCCTGTTGGCTTGGGACTTCCAAACTTCCTGCCAGCTCCCCTGCTGACTTTCTTTGTGGGAAGGTGGCAAGGGAGCTGACCAATGATATGGCAGTGGAACAGCACAATGATGTTAAATGATGTCCACAACTTCACCAAATTTCAATCTCTCAAAAGTGAGGGGTTCCAGATTTTGGATAGATTCTGTTAAGATATCCCATTTCAGGTACCTTGGTTCAAAAATTGTGACCCAGTGATGCACCATTTCACCCAACTGAAGATTACAAACAAATGAACACAAGAGTTTTAATACTGTGTTGGTGATCAGGGCATCTTCTTCAAGTTGATAGAAAACATTACTTAGACATCTCTGAGGTAAACAGTGACATCCCATTTCCCCAAATACTTGCACCCATTGTTGAAAGTAACAACATTTTGTATCTGAGGAGGGGAAATGCAAAGTTCTTTTCTGAGGAAACAAAAGTCAAATGTACAGATAAGGTGAGGAATATTCAGCCTAATAAGAATACTTTTATTTTATCCTATTATCTGACTGCAGTGATTTAGTATGTAGGGCTATAATTTCAAAGAACACAGCAAAACAGCTATATGTTCCCAGAATAGAATTTACAAACAAACTAAGGCAGGTCTTATTAAGATTTGCATTTCTTTAAAAAAATCACATTAACAATTTAATTAATAATGAATTAAATTATTAAAGTGATTTAAGTAAACATAAGTTTGTAAAATTTTGAAAAATGTGGCAGAAACCACATTTCCTATTATCCTTTGTAGAGATTACTTTGGGCTTTCAAACCCTTAGCAGAAATTATTATTTTTTTCTGTATTTGGTCAGTCAATTCACAAAGTTGCCAATATTTATGCAGCCGCTAGAAACTGAGTTACTAAATACAGGCAGACCAAACTTCCCGTCATCTTGGTTTCCTTCATTGTATGCAACTGATTAAGAAAAGCACAACGGAGACACAATGAAAGTCCAAGTAAGAACAACATTTCAGGAACAAAGTAGAAGAGAAAGATAGTAGCAAGGGAGATGGAAATTGAAAGAGGATGGGAATTACAAAGAAAGGTAGAGATTAGCTATGGCGCAGGCAATGCAGTTGCATGCAGACAGTGTGTTGATTTCTGATAACAGTTTTGTGGGACCAAAGGAAGGCAAGAAAACAATTGTTTCAGTTTCTGGAAGATTGATCATGAAGGTTGCAGTCTAAATTTGAACACTGGAGGAGACGATAAGGATAATGCCTGAAGGAATGCGAACAAGTGAAGTCATTTCTTTGAGGAATTTTCCTTTGGGATACTGAAGGCTAAACGGTTAAATCCCTCTGTTAAATGTTGGCATTAAGTAAGAAAAATAGAAAGCCGGGTGAAAAGATAGATAAGAATAATGCGAGCAGATTCTATTTTCTGACTTGGGAATCAGGATTAAACTGTGGATGGGAAATAGCAAATATCTGGGATTTTTTTTACACCTTACCCCAGGTTTAACACTATAGCTAACTATTTTTACGTTATGAAAAATTACAAAGATTGATCTATGTAAGAAAATGGTAGCTCTACTGAATAATTTTGATTGTATCTCTTTTCTCTTTTGATAATTAAATGAATTGCCATCTTCTCCTGTTGACTTAGAACAACAATAAGAATTATTCTTGAGGAAAAAACAATGAATATTTTTCTTCATGTGATGCTTTGCTTATGTTGCCCAAAGACCATCAATGATTGCATAGCTCTTTTGCTTTAAAAAAAATTGTATAGTGAATCTATGTGGTCAAAAGCTTCACTGCATGGTGTTGCTATAAATGGATAATCCATTTTTATTTATTAACACACTTATTATATTCTCACAGTTTAAAGTGTCACTCATAAACATTTGCTCATCATTGACATATAAAAATAATCTTATACAATTGATTAGACCAGGGGTAACACATGGAGAAACAAACGCAACATCCAATCCTGGTTTGTCACTAGGACCAGAGGTTTAATCTTCAGAGGTTTCAGACTCATGCTGGAGACAATCCCTGGAGAACCTCTCTCTACTGGAATGTGTAGAGAGGCAAGGCTTTGATGATACACTTACAGTCACTATTGTGACCTTTTGTTTGGAAACCTTGCTCTTCAGGTCACCCTGTGATTGGACTCAATGTAAGTGTGGTTTGTTGTTGTTGTTGTTGTTGTTGTTGTTAGCTATGAAGTTGTGTCCAACCCATCACAACCCCATGGACAACATTCCTCCAGCCCTTCCTGTCCTCTACCATTCTCTGGAGTCCATTTAAGTTCACACGACTGCTTCAGTGACTCCATCCAGCTCCGTATTCTCCATTCTTCTTTTGCCCTCAATCTTTCCCAGCATTAGGCTCATCTCTATTGAGTCCTTCCTTCTCATTAGGTGGCCTAAGTATTTGAGTTTCATCTTCAGGTTCGGGCCTTCTAAAGAGCAGTCAGGGTTGATCTCCTCTAAGACTGACCGGTTTGGTCGCCTTGCAATCCAAGGGACTAGCACGAGTCTTCTTTAGCAGCATAGTTCAAAGGCCTCAATTCTTTGACGCTCAGCCTTTCCCATGGATAGTACCAAAAGGAAGTGTGGTTACACATGCTGAATCCAGACTAAACATCTGGCTGGTTCTGCAACCTGCCATACTCTTCCTCTTTTCCTATGTGCAGCAAGGAGGTTGTTATCTACTGAGCTTCCTGATCAAATAAGCCAATGAATCTTAGTCAATAATAATCTTAGTCTAATAGAGTTATTTCATAGCTGTGATGGTGCAATGAAATAAGTATTGTAGGCTGACTCTGCTCACTGTCAGGAGTTCAATCCTGACCGGCTCAAGGTTGACTCAGCCTTCCATCCTGCCCAGGTAGGTAAAATGAGGACTCTGATTGGTGGGGACAATATGCTGATATTGTAAACTGATCAGAGGGGGCTGTAAAGCACCATGAAGCAGTATATAGCAGTAGACTTATATACCGCTTCATAGGGCTTTCAGCCCTCTCTAAGTGGTTTACAGAGAGTCAGCATATTGCCCCCAACAATCTGGGTCCTCATTTTACCCACCTCGGAAGGATGGAAGGCTGAGTCAACCCTGAGCCGGTGAGATTTGAACCGCTGAACTGCTGATCTAGCAGTAGCCTGCAGTGCTGCATTTAACCACTGCGCCACCTTGGCTCTTATATAAGTATAAGTTATATAAGTATATAAGTATATAAGTATATAAGTATATAAGTATATAAGTCTAAGTGCTATTGCTAAATTTTGTGCTATGTGCTATAACAATAGCAATAGCAATAGCAATAGCACTTAGATTTATAAACTGCTTCACGGTGCTAGGTCTTCTGGCCCGTGATGACAATAGAACTCCACCTTTTTCTCTGACACTCCAGAAGCCAAGTCAGCAGGAGATCACCATCTGTCGTCAAAGAGGCTTCAGATAACTGAAGTCAGTTTGATAGATGAGCCAGACTGCAATCCTAGTCATGGAGTGAGAGGAGATGTCATAGGAAATATGAAGGAAAGGATAATATGCAATTGGCGAGATGGCGAGACAAAGTGATTTGCTCAAACTCAGAATTCCCCCGGCTGTGAACAAAAGCTGAGGAGGAAAGACTTGTCAATATTTAAATAGCCAATCACATCTTACATTTGACAGACCATTTATATGCAAAGATTATATCAGTACATTGCAAATGCCAAGCTCTGTTCTGACCTTACTTCTTGAACCTTGAAGAGCTCCAGTTGGCACAGAAGAGAAAAGCAATGTCAACCTGGCTTGTCTGGGTAGATGTTACTGTCTCCAGGACAAAACAGGAGCCAACTTCAGTGACTAGACTAAAATCTCAGCCTTCACTGACTTTTGGAGTTTGTTGGAAGTTCCAGAAACCGATAAAAATGTTGTTTTCCTTTTTATAATGTACCCAATCCTCTTAATCTGGCTAGTCTGGATCTAATAAGCTAAACACAATCAGATCTAGGAAAAATTCTGTATGCACATAACAAGCTGACTCATGCTATTCCTCTATCTTAAATAAATAATATGGGAATGACTTGATATAGACCTGATTAGGTCATTAAAAAGAGTTTGGATTTCAAGATCAATCTGAATTTCCACCTTTAGAAGCTGACACTCATGCTACCACCACAAATTTCCTGATTCATGAAATTTGCTTCCAGCACATCATGAAAGTAAAAAAAAAAAAAAAATCAATCACTCTGTGAAGTTCTAGGAATACCCTGTAAGGTGAATTTTTATAATGCCCTCAAAGTTTCAGGTTTCTGATAAATTCAGTCTGTGTTTCATGTTACTTTTAAAAACAAACTCTTCTTTTTGAGCCCCCTCTACTTCTAAAAAAGTATGAATCCAAAATGATGTTGATTTAATGATTTGGTCTAGCCTGCAGAATGTGGGTTTTTTCCCCCCCAGGGACAAGCAGGCAGAGCATATACACTAATGCACTGACTCTTAAAGGGATTTTTTTAAAGTTTTGAAACAGTGATCTATCAATCTCTAAGCATGGTTTCATGTGTATTCACACTGGTTGAGGATTATTAATTATTATGATAATTAATATGTGTCCGGCAGCTAGTCCTATCTCATAGGATTGGAAGCACAGGCTGCAAATGTCTTTACTGATTAATCTGTGGTTAATATCAGGTGGAAATAGTAATGGAAAGAAAAGGAATTGAGTGACTATTGGGCCAATCTTCTATTTACAGAGGATACTTGTCAAGGGGTCTCTGATCAGTGTTGGGAAGGAAGGAAATCAATGAACATCCTAATGTATGAAGTCTTAAACTTGGATGGATGGGACAGTATAAGCAGCCCTGACCCTATCTTTCTCAGACTTCCATTTATTCAGCTGGGAGATAGGAAGAGGGATTTGGACTTATGCTTGGACAAAAGTATAGTTCTCTGCAGGATCTGGGCCCATTATGAAGCAGAGTCTTCAGTTACACAAAGAACTAGGCTGCTGCCAATTCAGACTGGTTCAGGTGAACTGGTAGTTCTGACCACTGGCTGAGCCTGCCCACCCGCCCTATATAATCATTGTTTTTCTGATGCCGCAGGCATGAGTGCAAGGTGCACATGCACACATTCACATTTTGGGTTCTGGGTGAATAGGTTGTTACATTATGTGACATCCACCTTTGCATAAAACATAGAACAAAGAATAATAGGGTTGTAAGGTACCTTGGAGGTCTTCTAGTCCAACCCTCTGTTCAAGCAGGAGACCCTATACCATTCTAAAAAAAATTGTCCAGTCTCTTCTTGAAAATGTCCAGTAATGGAGCACCCACAACTTCCAACAGTGGAACACCCATAAGCTGTTCCACTAGTTAATTGTTCTTACTGACAAGAAATTACTCCTTAGGTCTAGGCTGAATCTCTTTTTAATGATCTTCCACCCAGTTATCTCTTGTCCTGCCCTCAGGTGCTTTGGAGAACAAGTCAACCCTCTCTTCTCTATGGCAGCTTGCAACTGCTAGAAAACTGCTATTGTATCACCCCTGGTCATTCTTTTTGTTAGACTAGATCAGGGGTGTCAAATTCATGTCATCACGGCAGCGTCACCAGATATATCAGGATTTTCCTCCCTTCATGAAACTGGCCATGGGAAAGGCCAGTGTGTGACACATCCGGCCCGCAGGTTGGGAGTTTGACGGCCCTGGACTAGATACACTTAGTTCCCTTAATCATATGGTTTAGCCTCCAGGCCCCCAGTCATCTTTGCTGCTCTTCACTACGCTCTTTCTCAGGTTTCAAAATCTTTTTGTATTGTGGTAACCAGAATTGGATGCAGTATTCCTGTGTAGTATCATCAGTGCAGTATAAAGCAGTATTATCTCTTCACATGATCTTGAAACTTTCCCTGTGTTGATGCAGATTAGGACTGTGTTGGGATTTTGGGCATCTGCATCACACTGCTGGCTCATATTTAAGTGAACATATGTTTAAGTGAATGCAAATGCAAACCTCCTTCAGGCCCCGGTTTGAATTGGTTTGATCATAAATAGTGTGGGATAAAGTCAGTATTGTTCCCAAACTTTCAAGTGAATGCTTGAAGAAGACTGTAACAATTTTCTTTGTTGCTTTTGGCTCATCTGAGCAAAGAGATTTTAAAATAGTGTCAATGCCTCAAAAGAAGAATTGACCTTCCTCAGCTTCTGGAGTGTCTGAAGACTTATTGTTTGAACCTGAGGTTTATTTTTTTTATACTATTACTGTGTTGCCCTTCATTTTTGCTTGCTGTTTAAATAATCTTTTAATATTTGTTTTTATAAAACAAAAAAGTATAAAGAGTATCTCAAGAGTCTTTGGAGCAAAAGAGAGTCAATAATATTTGTCCTAAATAAAATAAATATCTAGCTGCTTGCAACTAAACAAACAATGAAAGATTAATGCAAACTGTGGGAAAAAAATCTGTCTTCTAAGAAAGACATTTTGAGCAAGCAAGCCAAGTTCATTCCACCATTAGTGGATTATCATTCAACACATGTTGTTGTTAATTGCAAAGTCATGTCCGACCCATTGTGACAAAGAAAGCCCAGTTGCATCTTGCAAAAGCATCTTTGGGACAACCATGACCTGGATGACTGAGAATCTCCATAGACATTAGTGTTTTAAGTGTTGATGAATTTAAGGCTGGGCCAAACCAGGTTCCCAAAGTTTGATGGTATGGACTAAAACATAGCAGGGAAGGGAAATAGGAGTAGGAAATGAGGAAACACATATCTAGGCGTTGTGTCTTTCCTTATGTCGGCAGAGCTAATCTTACAGCTAGTGTCTTGAACATTTGAGCACAGTTGAGCTGAACAAGTCAACTGTCCAATCAGGAGACTCTATTGAACAGAGCACTTCCTTTAGCTTGGCATTTTTCCTTTTCTCTATCATGCTCCCATTCTTAGCATCTTCTCCCTTCTTATATTGTTTTGCCACATTGCTTGGCTTAGCAACAGCTCAGCTCTCATTTCCTATGAAAAACAGATGCTCTGCTTTTTCTTATCTGGAAAGCACCATGTAATGCAGCATATCAAAATAAATGAGACTTTAGATCTAGGAGAAGGTTCTCAACTTGGTCAGAATGATGATCATCCAGAAACAGCATGAAATAGAGAAAATGCTTTGTTTAAGCCAGCTTCTAGCAAACTCATGATAGTGGATTTGGCTTCTGATATAAGAGTTCTCATGTGCCATTTGAATTTATTTGGACTTAATGATTCCTTTGGGCAGTTGGCTCCATCTTGCAAGTCTTTTGTTTTATTCACATAGAATATAATAGGCAAAATTGATCGTCAAGGCTCAGGAATTTGGTCTTTTCCATTACTGATTACAAAACCACATTTTTTTTTTGTAAATGAGATTGAAAAGACCTTAGAAATTCAAAACAACAACAACAACAAAAGGGTGGCAGAGACAGCGCAGAGAAAGTCATCCTATTTAAGCAGAAGGTTTGAACTAATTAGGTCCTGAAAATCTATATTGGGGTTTCTGTTTGTTCAAATTATATATGTAATATTGAGTTAGGTTTAAAATTACTCCTTCTACTTTAAATAAACTTCTCATCCCTAATGCAAACTAGGTAGAGAATTATAGCACAGGTTTTTCTTACTGGGAAGAGGAAACATACAATTTGGACAGATACAAATGGAAAATTTTCCCCATTTCTTATGAAAGCTGAATTAAAGTTAATCCCCACATTCTTTACAAGCAAGACAACTTTAATAAGAAATATATATCTATATATCTATATCTATCTGCCTGCCTGTCTGTCTGTCTATCTAGATATAGATATAGATATAGATATAGATATAGATATAGATATAGATAGATATAGATATAGATATAGATATAGATATAGATATAGATATAGATATAGATATAGATATAGATATAGATATAGATATAGATATAGATATAGATATAGATATAGATATAGATATAGATATAGATATAGATATAGATATAGATATAGATAGATATAGATAGTCAGCTACTTCAGCTGACTGCAATTCTGCAGTTCGGCTGTTCAAATCTCATCAGCTCAGGGTTGACTCAGCCTTCCATCCTTCTGAGGTGGGTAAAATGAGGACCCGGATTGTTATTGGGGGCAATATGCTGACTCTGTAAACTGCTTAGAGAGGGCTGAAAGCCCTATGAAGTGGTATATAAGTCTAACTGCTATTGCTATTGCTATTGCTATATAGATAGATATAGATATAGATATAGATATAGATATAGATATAGATATAGGTATAGGTATAGGTATAGGTATAGGTATAGGTATAGGTATAGGTATAGGTATAGGTATAGGTATAGGTATAGGTATAGGTATAGGTATAGGTATAGGTATAGGTATAGATATAGATATAGATATAGATATAGATATAGATATAGATATAGATATAGATATAGATATAGATATAGATATAGATATTCTTACAAATGAAAGAAAGCAAAATACTTTCATCCATCTCTAACAGGGATCCTGTTCAGATACAGTAGAACTGTCTGAAATCAATCTAGATCAAAGGCAGAAGGAATTCTGGAACTCCACAGAAACTTTCCAAGATTGAAAAACACTAGTCTAGAAGAGTAGAGTTGAAATGCAATATTAAATTATCTTAAAGCAGACCCATATACTTCCCATTTATGTCAACACAGCTTACTTCCTATTTATTTTTAGGAACAATCCCAAATTTACATTCTAGCTTTCAAAATCTGGATAGCTTCGGGCAACCTTAAGGACTATTTATTCCCATTATTTTGTTACAACTATTTATATTCTGTCTTTAGGGATATGAATTCTTCTGCAGTGCTTAAGGTAATACCAAAATATATAAAAAGGCTCAGGCATTAAAATCCATACTGAAAACTTGCCTTTGGTGCTATTATGATAATATTGGTAAGCGATCAGGAAAAAATGGAGACTTTTTCTATGACAGTATCATCTTTATGCTTTCTCTGTTGGAAACTGTCAGGAAGGAAGGAAGGAAGGAAGGAGGGAGGGAGGGAGGGAGGTAGGGAGGGAGGGTGGGTGGGAGGGAGGGAAGGAGGGAAGGAGGGAAGGAAGGAAACTATTAGATTTAAAGTAGTACCTCATAGCACCTCATGCTCTGACTACCGTATTCTTATATGTACTTCCATTAGGTAAGGATTGGGTTTTGTTACTAGTCTTTGAAAAGTTCTGTGATTCTTTTGAAAAAGAATGTTTATATTGATTCAAATTTGTAGGAATATGTTATATTCATACTGTGTATGTATGTATGTGTATTATGTTGCTTTAATATAATTTCAAGTCCACAGGAATCAAGTGTCCCGGATTTTGGACTCATTCTGTAAATTAATCTGTTTCAGCTACCTTGGCTCAAAAATTATTGCCTATAATGCATCATTTCACCAAGTTATAGCAACTAGAGTCATATACTTGGTCTGCTGTTTGTCCTGAAGCAGTGATGATCTGATCTGGAGTTGGGAGGAAGCTTTCATTACTTCCCTTTCGTGATCAGATCACAGTTTGATAGCCCTGGAGTACTCTGGTGCTACCCTTCATTCAGGGAGGCTGGAACTGTTCGACTGATGTTCCCCATGTGATTAAGGAACCATATTGGATTTTAGAAGGAACTTAGCATTGTTCCTGAGGATCATCTGCCATGCTTAACAAAAAGGATGGTACTTTTTGGAATGAAAGGGAAATAAGGGCTTTGAATCAGATTATACCAATGTGACTCTTTTGTTCCAGTTACAAGGAAGTGGAGGGAGATAAAATGGGTGAAGAGATCCCTTTAGAATACCATGAAGGCTGATATTAGACCTTAGTCATGGTAGTAAGGGCAAAAAAAATCATTTTTCTCTGACCTTACTGGGTCTATGAATAACTGTCTGACAGTCCTGTTCAGCTTCAGAGAGGTGTCTTCTAGGCTGCTGGGAATAATATGCTAGACACCTGTCAGATAAAGTTGCTTGAATTCACTCCAAGTTGGATTCTAACTTTCCAACTGTTCCTATGGAGCTGACTGAGACTCAGTCTGGCTTGGTTATCTGAAAGAAGTTTGATCTGGTTAGTCCTAAGGAATTAAACAAAGTTCTTGGGACCATGAGCTTGTCTGTCTGTCTGTCTGTCTGTCTGTCTGTCTCTCTCTCTCTCTCTCTCTCTCTCTCTCTCTCTCTCTCTCATCTATCTATCTATCTATCTATCTATTTATCTATCTATCTATAATTAGTTAAGGCTTCGCAGAAGGTGACATGTTTTTAGTTTCTGGTTGTTATAAATTCTTCATTGAGAAAGAGGCTGGTTCACTCATTCTTGAAGAGCTGTTGTTCTAGAACAGGGCCTGATTATTTGAGGAACTTCTATTTCTGGTTGTTTTTAATTATCTGGTGATATTATACAGATGTGCTCTGACTTCCATCAATCAATACAATACATTAGCAGAGTTGGAAGGGACCTTGGAGTTCTTCTAGTCCAACCTCTGCCTAGGCAGGAGACCCTATACCATTTCAGACAAATGGCTATCCAAGATCTTCTTAAAGACTTCCAGTGTTGGGGCATTCACAGCTTCTGGAGGCAAGTTGTTTCACTGATTGATTGTTCTAACTGTCGGGAAATTTCTCCTCAGTTCTAAGTTGCTTCTCTCCTTGATTAGTTTCCACCCATTGCTTCTTGTTCTACCCCCAGGTGCCTTGGAAAATAGTTTGACTCCCTCTTCTTTGTGGCAACCCCTGAGATATTGGAACACTGCTATCATGTCTCCCCTTGTCCTTCTTTTCATTAAACTAGACCTACCCAGTTCCTGCAAACATTCTTCATATGTTTTAGTTTTGAGTCCCCTAATCATCTCTTCTCTGCACTCTTTCTAGAGTCTCCACATCTTTTTTACATTGTGTTGACAATTGCAGTATTCAATAAGTGTTATTTTGCAGGACCCTGAAGTATGCCTTCACTGCCACAAATGATATCTCCCCAGAATAACAGAGTTGGAAGGGACTTTGGAGGTATTCTAATCCAATCTCTAATCCTAACCCTAAATTTCAGACAAATAGTTGTCCAATCTCTTATTTAAAACCTCCAGTGTTGGATCACCTTCTGGAGGAAAGTCGTCTCACTGTCAGGAAATTTCTCCTTAGTTCTAAATTTCTTTTCTGCTTGATTAGTTTACATCCATTGCTTCTTGTTCTGCATTCAGGTCAGTAGTGGGTTCCGGATCCCAATGCAACCGATATGCTGCGACGGGGCCAGGAGTCCTCGGTGGGCATGCATGCTGTGCACACATGTCACGCCATTGCCCAGCGACACTTAACTGCTTGGCAGAGGTCGCACAGGTGCCACACACTGTGTGCACGTGCACAATTGGCCTATTTGCCTCAAACAGCGGTAAGGAATGGGGGCGGGTGGGTGGGCCAAACTAGCTTCCGTACTGGTATGGTGGCCGCTGCTCCCAGCTATCACCAGTACGCCCATAACTTGACCCTCAAATATTGGAACACTGCTATCATGTCATCCATACTCCTTCTTTTCATTAAACTAGATATACCCAATTTCTGCAACCATTCTTCAGCTGTTTCCCACTCTGATGATGTTCAAAAATCTATTAAAGTTCTGGCTCTTCTCCCTGATTTAGGGGCAGTGAAGGTTGAGTCCTTGCTGGCCATTTTTTGACAATGTTTTTAGATTGGGGAGGATGCCCCTGATGAGATTTTGGGGGGGGCAGTCATAGTTGATGGGGGTTGGGCAATCTATACATTTTACAAATAAAATAAAAATTCTTTCCAGAAAAAGAAATGTGATTCATCCAAACAAAATTCACAATGGCTTATGTTAGATATGTATTTCACATTTAAATACTACCCATACTAGACTATGTAATATCTCAAAAACTGTGTGCACTTTTGGTATCTTTAGAAATTGCCAATGATAACGCACTGTATCCCTCTGAACTGGGATATACAGTAATTATTTTCACAGAGGAACCTTTTGTATTTAAAGTTTGTATTCACATAAAAATATTCTTTTTTATGTAAAACCATATGCTACAGTCAACATTCATTAACCCTGATATACAGCAAAGACAGGTTTATTTGGTCGTATGCTACAACATTCATCCCTGGGAAATTTCAGCAGGCAGAAAACCTGAATGATATTGAAGCTCAGATAGCTTCTGCACAGGTAAGGTAATTAGTATCATATTCAGGGCTCTAGACACTGCCATGCAATCACTACATGAATTAAAATACGACTCATTGCCAGGACCACCCCCATATCTAGGCATCTGACAATGTAAAAGCAATGAGAGTCTTTTTTTTTTTAATCCAGGAAGAGTAGATTGGATCCCATTAACCGTGGTGGCTGCCTTCATAACTCATAAGAAGAGCTGCAGTGGTGCAGTGTTTAGAGTGCATTATTGCAGGCTACTTCTGCTGACTGCCAGCTGCCTGCAATTTGGCAGTTCGAATCTCATCAAGCTCAAGGTTGACTCAGCCTTCCATCCTTCCGAGGTTAGTAAAATGAGGACCCAGATTGTTGGGGGCAATAGGCTGACTCTGTAAACTACTTAGAGAGGACTGTAAAGCATAGTGAAGTGGTATGTAAATCTAAGTGCTATTGCTACTTTAATTATTAACAACAAAAAGAGAAGAAAAGCAAGGCACACAAAAAAATACAGTGTAGCACGAGTCATACATACCATGTCAAAAATGAGGGAAAAAACACATAAAAAGTGCTATAACAAAAATAAAAACATAAAACAATGAAAGCATAATATGATATGTCACTATGATGATAACAATTACAATTCTATGTATATTTGCCTAATGCAATTATTATTTAAGAAGTCTATATTTCTGATAGCTCTGGATAACTATTTTAACCTACTGCATTTTTTGGAGTATAAGATGCACCCTTTTCCCTTAAAAAAGAGGCTGGGTGCATCTTATACAATGAATATAACATGTTTTCCCTCCCAAAACCCCACCCCCTTCACCAAAATGGCCATGCATTGCCTTTAGGAGGCTTCCAGGGTGCCCCTGGGGGCTGGGGAAGGCAGAAATGAGCAAAAAATGGACCATTTTTTGCTCAATTTTGCCCCCCCCCCCGGCTGTCAGGAGCACTGTACAAGCCTCCTAAAGGCTATTCATGCCCCTTTTTGGGGGAAAAAATGGGCCCATTTTTTAGAAAAAACGGGCCATTTTTGGGAGGTCTGCAGAGTGCAAAAACTTTTTTTTTTTAATTGCCTCTTCAAAATCTTAGTGCATCTTATACTCTGGTGTGTCTTATAATCCAAAAAATACAGTATTACATATTCTGCATAAATGAGCCCCATATTTCATTATAGTTGTCCATGCACAGTTTATATGTGTAGATAATCTGTTCATAGGTGGCAAGTGTGGTCTGGTGTTTAATCCATTGAGTAGCAAGTAACATAAACATCTAAGGAGATTCCCAGTAATCCAGGTCATGGTTGTCCCAAAGGTGCTTTTTCAAGAGGCAACTGGACATTCTGGTTTTTCTTTGAAGATGTTATGCTTCTCATCCAAGAAGCTTCTTCAGCTCAGAAAGTCCAGTCGCCTTTTGAAAAAGCACCTTTGGGACAAGGCATCTAAACAATTTTGATAGTTTTAGAATGCTGCAAATAGTATAATTCTGCTGTACTCGGTTGAAATTATGATCTCATTCCTTTTACATGATGCCCTTCATGGTTTGCCCATAATCTTTGTCTTGCCTACTCATCCTCTACTAGTCCATTTTGACGATCTTATCCTAGCTAAATCTCTCTCATTGCTTTCCTCATGTGCCTCAGATAGCCACTGAAGAAGGAGAGTAACTTCCAAAAATGTCTCAAAGAAGCCAATCAAAACCAACTCTAAGCCATAAACAATAGCCAAAGACACGGACTTGCAATTCTATTTCTTCTGAATAATAAGATAGGAAAAAGGGTAGAAAGTGCAGCTTTCCTATGTCTGAATTAATTTTAAATTTCAGATGACTAAGTGCAAGAAAGAAAACAGTCATGATGCCCTTCCGTGCTTATGAGCAATGCTTACACATCGATAATTAATTCTGTTTAATATAACTTTTAGTCTAATTTTTTCACAGCAGGTATCAGGCCAAACTAATCCTTTGGGTTACTTTAACTTTAAGTAGCCTCAGGAAATCATTAATTATAGGTCACTATATCCCATTCATTACCATCATCATCTTTCTGGAAGAAATTGTAAATCACTACAAACTTTGAGAAAAGAAATAGTTTCTGCAAGGCCTTGATTCCAGAGGTGAGTGTCACATACCATAACCACTGGTTCACCCAACACTGGAGATGTGAGCACACACGTGCCTTCCGAGTATGCGTGTGGCATCTAAAAAAAACAGCAATTTGCTGGCATGTGCCTTCCACACTTGTGTGCAGTGTCAAAACCACAGCAATATATGACAGGATTGCACCGGGCAGGATGTGGGGGGGGGGGGGCAGGTCACAACTACCGGTTCACCCAAACTGGTCAAAACCGGCAGCAGCCCACCACTGAGTCAGACCTGAAGCCATCTTTTCTTTTGGATCTTTGGCCTGTCATTACTTTTTTTTTATTAAAAGTTTTTATTTATTTTTAATTTAAAACAAACACAGCTTCCTTCTTTACATGCTGTAGAAAGTGTATCAGTTGGTTACAAAAAGACTTTTGTGCATCTCTTCCACAGTCAACATACATAATTCATATTAACTCAAGTATTTTAACTCAAATATTTATACGTGTCACCATCATCAAATCTCCATTTTCATTTGACTATAGTTGTTTAAACGTCCTTCATCATAAAATATACCAAGATTTAATACATAGCCACATACTGGCATTTCATTTACTATTTCCTCCAATAACACTAAATCCTTATGTCCTATTCTAGCTAAACAGCCATAATATTTAATAACAAAATTTTCTATCCTTCTTTCCAAATCACTGTTTACAATTTACATCTCATTTCCTTATGTTATACCCATACATATATACATTATTATCATTATTCCTCCTTTATTTGACTATATCCTGCATCATATCATTTCCCCCCCTAGTAATCAAGACTTAACTGAATCGAACTTAATTCTTTTTTTTATTATCATTAACCTTTATATATAATCCAAAAGGGTTTCTAATCTTCCTTTCATGGGTACCATTCAATATTCATATCCAGTTATTACTTATCATAACACTACACATTGTATACATTATTATCATTATCAATTATTTATTTAACAATATCTATTATCACTAAATTTAACTAAGTTTAGCTAGTTTTAGATTATACTCTTCCATCTATCAACCTGTATCTTTCCTGTAACAAAATAGTGTCATATCTTCTGCCATTTGTGGCGACAGTCCTCTAATCATCTCCTTAATCAACTTTGTATGGACTCCTCTTAGCAACTCTTTGCTTATAAAATCTCTCATGTAATTTCAATGCCCTTCTTCTGTTTCCTTAATCAGCTTATCTTTGATTGTTGGTGGTGTTATCAAAACTATTGCTAATAAGATTTCTCTCTTTAAATCCATAGATTATTTTATTTTTTCCTCTTCTGTAGCTTCCCATCTGAGGAAGGTTTCCCCTCCATTTAATTCCTCTTTCAGTATTCCACTCTTTCTGTTTTCAGAAACAAACCAATTACCATAAATATCAGCAATTTTAATTTCTTTATATTCATTTTCCTCTTCGTTTTTTTAGTTTTTAACCGTTACTTTTTCCATTTGATGAACATCTTCAACTTTTCTGTCATATTTTACTGTTAGATGCACTAAGTAATCCAACTTCTTCTCAATCCTCTCACTTGTATTTGATAATTTCTGTATTTCTGAGAATATTTTTTGCAGATTTAAAACTTCTTTCTGGTGTTGAAATTGCACCATGATTTCCAGCTGACAAACACTGCTGCTCTATCTTAGAAGGTTTTAACAGAATTAAGCATCACAATAACATTTCACCTTTCTCTGGTTAAAAATCTACTTCAAAGGAACATCTGTGTGCTTTTCTTCTTCTTCTTATCACTCTCTATAAACAAGCTGTGAGTCCTTGAAATGCCAAGCCAGGATAATCAGTGAAAAAAGTATTTCATTTCCAATACACAAACCTCTAGCCTCCGAGTAGCAGTGTTACAATGTTACAATGTTACCATTTCTTTGGTTTTTTGTTCTTTGATTCTTAAATGAGTCAGAAAAACACCCACAGTAATGTCCTCCTCCTCCTCTTTCAGTAATGAAAGAGGAGAATTTTTGTCCATAGATTACAGACAACAGTCAAAGAGAAAAAAAATAGAAGGAAACTTAATCCATTCATTTTAAAAGGCTTGCATAAATTCCATCTGTAAAAATAGCATTTAAAAAGTAAGATAACCCACTCTTCAAAACCAGTCCAAATTTAATTCCGCCGCTTATTTCTTCTGTTCTCCAATTTAAATTAATTTTAAGGGGTTTTTTTAATAGGCAGTCACTTTTAAAACAGTAAAAATTCCTCACCAGCTGAAAACACTTTCTCTTTCCATATCCTTCCATTTTGGAGCCGCTCCGACTTCATCAGCCATTTGGCTGGATTTTTTGTCACTGGCTTGAAGAGCTTCTCTTGGATCAATCAGAGACTTTGCAATGTGATCTCCCTGTGATCAGCAAGATGTATTCTTCCTGTTCACTGTCTCTACGGGACGATTTAGGTCCGTTTGAACCACCGAGAGGCAAAAGTGTCGACTGCGATCTCAGAGCATTGAGATCGCACGTTGTGTCGTCTTGACTTTGGCTCCTCCCTCTCGCCTGCCATTACTTTTTATTATTTTACTATGCATTTTCTATTGTGGGAAAATGGGAGGGGGAATTGTAGGAGTGAGATCCGATGTAGGCATAACAAAATTCTTTCTAGAAAGCCAAGGTCATCCTCCATCTTTGCACCTCTGAACCTGACTGGAACTGGATGGTTTGGAATTGTCAGCATGTCAGTGGAAGATTGGACCATGTGATGGTCTTGTGGGTGTGGGGGCAAGATCTTGAACTTTCAACTAGGTGTGGAAAACTGGGAAGCTTTCAGATTCGGGTTTTCCCAGATGTGCTAACATAGCTCTCTTAATAAATTGGAACTTTGTGCAATACTTTGTTTTGGATTCTGATTTACTTTTGGATGCTATATGGAACCCTAACATACTGCTTGGTTCCCCTTTTTTGCATATATATCTTCTCCTATTGTTGAAAAGAACAGCTTCAGCCATGCCTGCAAGAGTTCCTAGTGGAACCGCAGAAGTTGGATGCAAAATTCAAGGTAAAAGACCTTCAAGTACAAAATATTGGAAGGTTGTGATCCAATAAAACCAAAGTTCATTGTTGCATTGAAAACAAAAATAGCAGCGTCTCCCAATGTAGTCAATAACATATATTTTCTTTTGCTTTGTTAAACTATTTATACCGGAAATGTGGATGTTATTATTTCTTTGTTGGCTTTATCCCCTGGAATAATATCCTAGCTGGTTCTGATCAGTCATCCAAACTTATTTTTTCCCTCCTCCTTGAAAGTGATGGATGAACAAGACCCAGATGAAGCAGAGAGCTCAAAATCTTCAGCAAAAGACCTTGGGTTTTTGAACATTTGCGAGTCTGCCAGGTTCCTCCTCTAAGTCCTGTTGACAAATATCTAGTTATGGTTTAGGAATGAGATTGATCTGATTTCCCACTAGGCAAGATCTTGGAAGAAAGGCCAGTGGGCTACTCAACCTAAATGAGGAAGAGAATAAGAAAAAAAAAATGGTGTGATATTGGCCTGAGCCTCAGCTGGGGTCTGTTTCCCAAGGTCAGTGGCCTATAATGCTGGAATTAGGAAGGCATATCCAGCTGTTCATTTTTTTGCAGAAATAGAAAGCCTTATGCCTGGGGCAGAGATCCAAATCAAGTGCCCAGAGTAGAAGTTCAGACCAGGGATGAAATTCAGCACTTTCTTACAGGTCCTGGAGAACCGGCAGCAGAAATTTTGAGAAGTTCGCAGAACTGGCAAATACCACCTCTGGCTGGCTCCAGAGTGGGGAGGGAATGGGGATTTTGCAGTATCCTTCCTCCAAGAATGGGCAGGTAGTGGAGATTTTACAGTATCCTTCGCCCAGGAGTGGGGAGGGAATGGGGATTTTGCAGTAACCTTCCCCTGCCATGCTCACCAAGCAACACCCACAGAACCAGTAGTAAAAACAATTGCATTTCACCACTGGCTCAGACCTTTGTACAGAACCTTTCTTTGTTGTTTACAACATGTCAATCCATGTGATTTCTTTCACAAGGTTAGTGCTTACATTTGGTTGATTACATTTGAAATCGTTTTGGTACAAGAGTGCATTTGTTGTATTTAGCACAATGGCAAAACCTTCCTAATCCTATCATTGTTGGGAGCTTCCCTGCTGCCTGTCTATGGTTTTGCTCATTAGTTTTTCCAGGAAGTCAGAAAAGAGAGGGGGAGCATAAACAGTCCACTGGATAATTTATCCATTTCTAACTTTGGGTGGCTTGTTTTTTACATCATTCAATCAAGTTCTGGCTGACTTAGTATTGAAAACTTTACTTGAGATTTTTTCCCTTTACAAATGGGAATCCTTTCCTATAGAAGTTGTTGCTTTGCTGTTGTGCCCTGCACAGTTTAAAGGGGACTTTCCCTATTTGAAGGATTCCTTTATTTTATACTAGCTGATAACCTGTTATACTAGCTGATACCCATTGCCCGGGTATTTATTTGTAGGGGGGAAATGGCTGGACGAAAAGTAATTTCTAATGTGGATTTTCCCCCTTAACCAGAGAGAGCCCTCTTGTGGAGTACTATGAAGCCATTACCATGGCAACTCCACTGCGCTGTACAGTAGAATCCATTTTATGGCAGTACAGTAGAAGCCATTTTAAGGCTGTATCTAAACAGAGCAGACATCCTGAGAGGTGTTAAGGTATCTTACCCCCCACAGTATTTTTTTTCCAGAGTAAGTCATCTGTGCACCAAGTTTGGTTGAAATTGCTCAAGACATTCCAGAGTTATGCTGTAACACACAGACAGACATATACATATACATAGACATACACATACATATGTGTGTGTGTGTTTGTGTGTGTGTGTTTGTGTGTGTTGTATTTATGCTGATAAATAACACTATAAATAAATGACACTAAATACATGTGTGTGTGTGTGTGTTGTGTTTGTGCTGATAAATAAATAAAGGGAGACTAGTATAGATCTATTTCAAGCTATTTAGCTCTCATCAGCTAGCCATACCCTTACTGGGATTCGAACCTGGGCTGTATTACATATTAGGCAGATGTATTAACCACTAAACCACAGGCTGTCCTCCGTTATCAGCTGAGCCAGGGAGAAAGGTATATATTTAAAGTCACAACACCTGGTATGCCCAAATATGGGTTGAGGTCAGGCGACTTGAGGTGAAGTCAGAGATACTGGTAGGAGGTATTGGGGACCAGAGGACAAACATAGCTTAGTTGGCTGAAAAGGCAGTAACCACAAGAAAGATCCATCCTAAGATACTGGGAGTTTGAGGGAAAGTTACCCAATTGGATTTTGATTTTACTCAAATGGAATAAAAGCTTTGATTGTTCCGAGTGCCACCTGAAAGCAATTCTTTGCTGCCTGAAACCAAATTGCAGCTGGTTGGTGCTTTTCTGTGAAACCCCCAGGGAATCTTAGAGCTGTAGAATAGAGTGAGAAGTAGAAACAAAGAAAGTGGTGGCATGTCATTTTCACACTTTTGTTACTGTTGTGTACATTCTATAGGGTTTGGGCTCAAGCGGGGAGCAACTTTACTTCGAAACTGCCTGGACAGGCATGGCATAGTGGATAGTAATTTAAAATACTTTGAGTAAAGAAAGAAATTGATTGCAACTCTAAGGGGATGTTTTATAATATATGGTGGAGTGAAGCCCTTTTGAGTAAAATATCCTGGCTAAAGTTTGGATGTCAAGGCATAAGTAGAACAATTTGCCCATCTATCTAACAACAATTCACACCCAGACCTGCACAGAGGGAAGGGGAAGAGGAAGAGAAAGAAAGAGAAAGAGGAGGAGGAGGGAATGAGAAAGAGGAGGAAAAGAAAAAAAGAAAGAAAGAAATGTAAATACAAGTCTTTTCATCATATAGTCTTAGTACATTTGGTTCATTGGCAGAATTAATTTACCTGATAAAGAAGCATATTCTTCTCAAAAGCCACTAAATGAACCCTTTAGATAAAATATTCTCACTGTCTGAAAATTATTGTTTGATATGTGCTTACAGTGGAGAGCTGATCAGGAAATTACTCCTGCCCAGATGTAACACACACACACACACACAGAGAGAGAGAGAGAGAGAGAGAGAGAGAGAGAGAGAGAGACGAGACAGAGAAATCTTTCAGCTGAGTTTTAATTTAGCATCACAATAGCTCAAGGCTGAACCTCTAATAGTTTCTAGCATTGACCTTTCAGAATTTGATTTATTGTGACCCATTTAAAGGTTTAGTGTGAGCATAATTGCATTGCAATGTGCTTCCTGCAAGAGAGATACTGGCAAAGATATTGACAAAATCAAATTTAGTAGCTATTCTTCCAAAAAGGAGGATCGGCATTCTGTGACTGCTGAAAATGGTCTGGAAGGGGATAGATTAAATAATACCTATGGAAACGTCATCGCAGCTCAGAGTTTTGACGTAGCACATTGCTCGTTGTGAATTAAACGTTCCTGGCTTCCCAAAATGCTTAATACAAACACAAGTTGGAGTTACTACTGCCATCCCCCCACTGACCTTTTACCTTCCCCCAAAGGTACAGCATGACATACTTTTCACTTTGTCAGTAGCATCCTATCTCAAGTTCAGAATCTTGCCTGAAATCTTAAGCTGTCACAACTTCCTATAAAAAAAAATGGAGTTTAAAGGCAGGAGATGTCTGAAAGGATCTTTGAGATTCCTAACTCCTGAATCACAGATAATAAAGTTGACTCAGTAAGTAGGGAAAGCGGGAGAGGAAGTGAGGTATAATGCAGTGGTGGGTTCCGGCCAGTGGTAGGTTGCAGGCGGTAAACCCTCCCCCCCCCCGATACGGGAGTACAGGAGTCTGCCTGGAGCACCGTGTACCATTCCGGTACGGTGCTCCGGAGGGCCCAACTGCCCACCCAAGCTCCTTACTGTGTTTTAAAGCTGACGGCATGTACAGCACCTGTGTTACACTCCACTGAGCAGTTGTAGCATCATGGAGGCTTGCGGAAGCATCATTTGAAGCTACAATGTGTGCGTGCGCCAATCGCATGTGCGCGCATGCCACACACATGCATGTGGTTGATGCCGGGGCCGTTCCAACCATACTAGTTGGAACAGAATCCAGAACCCACCACTGGTTCCAGTAGAGACTACTGCCGGCTCGCTCAGGGGTGTACTGTCTGTGCGTGCATGCGATAAAAATGCTTCTGTGCATGCACAGAAGCCCAAAACAAGATGGAGCTCATATGGCACCAACAGGAGAATCGGTTTGGGGGTGTGGCTTGCCTGGGTCACTGCTGATTCTAGTGACCAGACCGCCAAGCTATTACCGGTTTGGCCAAACCAGTCCAAACTGCTAGGAACCCACAACTGGTGTAATGGTATGTAAGAATTGGAGACCGAGTTAAGAGATGCTGCCTAGGGAACAGTTGGATAAGAGGTGGCATAGCCCACAGCTGCATAGTGGATGGAGCAAGAGATTCAGAAGGGAGGCTTCCTAAGTTATCAGGCTGTAAAAGTGATGGCAGCAGAATTCATGTTCACGACTTGTAAGATTATGCTAATGTAATCTTACAATAAAGTAGAATTAGTTCACAGGGTTCTGTGCGCCTTCAGCATTTAGTCATGCTGGCCACATGACCATTGAGACTGTCTTTGGACAGTGCTAGCTCTTCAGCTTTGAAATGGAGATGAGCACTGCCCCCTAAAGTCAGGAACGACTAGCACATATGTGAGAGGGGAACTTTAACCTTTAATGGCAGGTAGGAAAAACCTTAGGAGATCAGGTGAAGAGACACTGTTAAAGGAATAGTCAGATAAGAGACAGAATAGCCCATAGTTGGATAATGGATGGAGTAACAGGCTCTGGAGAGACCCGCTCTAGTTTCTTGGACTGTAAAGGAAATGGGGGTGGGGAGAAGAATTGTATTCCCAGGCTTGCCAAATACTGTTAATGTAGCCTTACAATAAAGTGAAATTAATTAATAGGGTCGTAACTCCTATCTGGTTCACTCAGTCACTCGGACTGCCCTAAATGCTCTCCATTTGAAGGGGGTGATTCCCATCATCCCCCACCCCACCCCCATTATTTATATCATGAAACTGAGCTGCACTTTCCCCCACTCTTACTCCAGTGCCAGAGTATGCAATTTATTTCTATGTAGCAGACTGGAGTCCAGCTCTACCTTTTAGTCACCCCTATACATTCAAAGCCAGCAGTAAAAATTCAAATGAGGAAACTATAAATTTGAATTTTGCAAGATGGGAGTTTGATTGAGCTCATTTCCCATTGAATCTAACATGAGCCAGCATCGGCCGCTTTTGAGCCCAGCCTCTCATTCAGCAATCTAAACTATCAGAACTAATCCCAGCAATATCATCCATTGCATAGCATTTTAATGGCTGGCTCTCCACTTTCTGAACATTTTTCTTGTTCAAACACTCTGGAAATAAGCAAAGAACCACGGCCATTCATCTTAGGATTATAGGTTATAGGTTTATAGGTTTATTTCATTTATATGCCGCCCTATTCCCGGAGGGACTCAGGGCGGCTAACAAACCCAGGGGAGGGAGTAATACAAGGATTTAATGATGCACGACTGGCTTCAATAGAATCCTGCCCTGTAAATGTTATGCTAGCTTCCTCATTTATTTTTCAGGGCCACCATGAATTTTCAAAGAGAAAGACGAGAGCCACTTCCATTTAAAAAAAAAAATTGGGATAAAGAATTTCCAAAAAGAGCACATTTCCAGGGTTGGGCTTCAAAAAGTTTAACAAAGGGTCTCTGCCCAGTTATTGGGTGGACGAGGCCATGGTGGGCATGGCCTAGTTGGTCTCCTGCACCATGGGGATGGGAG
This sequence comes from Thamnophis sirtalis, assembly GCF_051295495.1. Taxonomy (NCBI): domain Eukaryota; kingdom Metazoa; phylum Chordata; class Lepidosauria; order Squamata; family Natricidae; genus Thamnophis; species Thamnophis sirtalis. Next base: position 158,807,221 of record NW_028261381.1, on the reverse strand, counting down.
GTTGCCCTCCCTGGGCTCCAGAGGCTTTCCTTGAGCATCTGGGAAAGTGAAAATGGCCTTCCCAGGCTCCAGAAGCCCTCTGGAGGCTGGAAACAGGGCTGTTTCCAGCCTTCCTGAACTACCAGTAGGCCCATTTTTCATGCTCCCCAAGTCTCCATGCAGGCCCTTCATCCAAAACCTGAATCCAAACCTGGCCACATGGAGACTCCTGGGAGGGGAGAGTGGGCGGGGCCAGCCAGGAGTGTGATTTGGGGGTTTCAAACTGCACAGAATCTTAGCTAGAGGTTCTCCTGAACCCCTGCGAACTATGAAGTTCCAAGAGACTTGCTTTCTAGAGCAATTCCAACTAAGGGTGAAGAAAATACAGAGGAAGGAGTGGAATGAGATTATCTCAGAGGAGGAAGCCAAGTCAACAGGCCCTTCAATCTGGATCCAGTAGTTTTGGCTGTGAAAAAGGACCATATTACAAACCCAATAATTGTCTAGAAGAAATGAAGACAACTTGATGGAGGCTCTTAAATGCTTCCCATAGCATTTCAGCCACGGAATGTCACAGATTTATGGTTCACTCTCATCATCCCAAGAGCCAAGATGGTAAGAATTAAAACCAAACGTAAGAAGAGAAAGTACAGCCTTTGGCTAATAATATATAAGTCCCTATAGCTGTAATGGCAAACCTATGGAATGTGTGCCAGAGGTGACATGCAGCGCCTTCTTTGTGGGCATGCAAGCCGACACCCCAATTCAGCCCTGCTGTGCATGCACGTGTGCCTCCCACCAGCCAGCTGGTCTTTGGGTCTCTGCCACACATGCTTGGAAGGTGGGGCGCATGCGGTGATGCTGTGTACACATGTGGGGGAAGGGTGCATGTTGAGGGACAAGCATGCATGCATGGGGGCAAGGCGCTTGTGGGGGTACATGTGCATGCATGGATTGGGGTGCATGTACAAGGGCTGCATGTGCATTGCATTTTGGGGTTTTGGACATGCTTTGGGCACTCGGTCCAGAAAAGGTTAGCCATCATTGCCCTATAGGATTTATCCTGTGAATTATAAATCATGTCATCTTCTCATTCCATGTGCTTTACATAGAGCGATAATTACGATGTGTAAATCGAGCCCATATTGCATGCATTGACATATATTACATATTCTTTGGGGGGACTAATTAAAATGGTAGAAAAATCAATTTATACTGTTGTTTGAACAAATATCGTGCCCAATGTTTTTAGGGTTTTCTTCGCTTCATTCCAGGGGTGGTATTCACTTACTTTCCCTACCATGCATGTGCTCGGCCTTCCATGCGCGCACTTTGATCCAGCACATGGCTTGCACTCATGGGCACATCTTGAGAATGTGCCTAAATAGAGCTGGGGCGGGGGTGGGGGAGGCCTCCACCCACAATTTCCACTACTGGTTTGGACAAACTGGTCTGAACCAGCTAAATACCACCTCTGCTTCATTCCCTTCATAAGACGTTTCTCTTATTATTTCCCAGAGTATTTTTGAATTTCTTTTCAATTTCTTTTCGTGGTAGTCTTCTTGTGGCAAAGAATACCCTTGCAGTCTGAGTTTTTGGCTTCTTTGTTCTGCATCTCTCCCACTGACTGTAAATGACCCAGCTGCCCATATATCTAGAAAAAGCAACATGAAAAGGTAGCCTTCGATATGCATCTCCTTTAACTGATTTTTGGAGAACCAAGGGGAATGCAAGACATGAAGAGATGTTTGTACAACACGAGAAAGGACCCCAACACATTCACTCGCCGCTTCATAAATAAATGAAGAGTCAGAACTCTGCACCTAATCATGAGAAATTTAGAAATGTTTCCTCGCTGAGCCAGCTTGAACAATCTTGGACTATACAGCAAATACTGTCTTCTTCCATCTACATTTCATTTTAGCAGACTGTCTTCCTTATGGTTCTCCCACCCAGACCCACCCCTCCATGCACATTTCATCACCACAAATAAATTGTGGTGATGTCAGAGTTTGCAGCAGCAATCACATCCAGAAAGCACACACAGGTAGCTGATTCAGAAGGATTCATTAATTTCTCTTTAAATATAATATAACACATGAAATAAATATATAATACCAAAAGCAAGTTTTCCAATATAGTAGTAAATACAAGCAAACACAAGCAGAGAAGAACAGTTTCAGTTTCAAGCAGCAGAATAGTTCAAAGCTCAGCACAGTATCAGAGCTACAGAGCTAAGCCACACCCAGGTTCCTTGCTGTTTGACTCAGCAAACAGCCCCTATTGGCTGACTTTGTTGCCATGTCTCTTCCAGTCTGAACTCTAATGCGCTGACAGTTGAGGTCGCTCTGCCGTAGACAAGCCAGGTATCCATTTAACTTTAATCCAACCCTGAAGCAGCTCTCTAATTGATTTTTCCTTCTTTTTATGACCCTGTAATCCTTGCATTGGGGTAAAGCTGAGTCTTTACTGGCTGGATGCCCTTCCTGATGCCCACATGGAGTTTGCAGCAGATATTTTCTCTTTGCAGCCTGAAAGAGAAACATCTGCTGCTAACTAGGATTGAACTCTCAGCCTCTCGAGTGTGTGTGTGTGTGTGTGTGTGTGTGTGTGTGTGTGTGTGTGTGTGTGTGAGCACCTTAACCTCTAGGCCACCGTGCCACTCATCTCTCTAATTGAATAAGGAAGTTTATTTTTGAAATGATTGTGATCAGTTATAGTGTCCACATTTTTAAAATGTACACAGAGAGAGAGACTTAATTTATTTTCTAGCATATGAATTCATTCAGGATGAAAGAGATGGCTGGAGATTTACTCTAAGAACAAGAGTCTTGCAGATGAATCTACCTTGAGACAGATGCAAATACATAATTTAAATCAATAAGTATTTTCTATTTTCTTGGGCTTTGCTCTTTGCAGCCTGCTAAGAGAGTCCCAAGACAGAACTTCCATTAAAATATTTGTTTTTCTTTTGCTTTGCATTTGCTGTGACCCTTCTAGAATACTTCACGTATGATTTATTTAGTCATACAATGAAGTTGGCTTTCTCTCAATACTCAATACCCAAGGAGCAAGTTGCATCTGGAAGGTACTCTGGAGATCTGGAGAAACACATTCATCCCAGTGGTGGGATTCAATTTTTTTTACTATCAGTTCTGTGGGCGTGGCTTGGTGGGTGTGGTGCGGCTTGGTGGGTGTGGCTTGGTGGGCGTGGAAGGGAAGTCTACTGCAAAATCTCCATTCCCTCCTGATCAGCTGGGACTCGGGAGGCAGAGAATAGATGGTGGCAGGGCCAGTCAGAGGTGGTATTTACTGGTTCTCCGAACTACTTAAAATTTCCACTACTGGTTCTCCAGAAGCAGGATGATTATGTGTTTCCCATGTTTATCCCTTAAAGTGGGAGCCTATCTAAGGCCTTTGGGATGAATCCCAGTTAAATGATCAAAATTAAATATCTGTGTATGATGTTTAATCTGTGTATCTTAGTTGGGTTTGCTTCTAAGTCCACAGTACTTAACTGTGAGTTGGTCATGAAATACCAAACAATCACATTTACACAACGCAGTAATTCTCTCTCTCTCTCCCACTTTCTCTCCCTCTCTCTCCCCCTCCCTCCCTCTCCTTCTCCATCTCTCTCTCCCTCCCTCTCTCCCTCTCACTCTCCCTCTCTCCCTCCTTCCCTCTCCCTCTCTCTCCCTTCTTCCCTCTCCCTCCTTCTCCCTCCCTCCCTCTCTCCCTCTCCCTCTCTCCCTCCTTACCCCTCTCTCCCTCTCCCTCTCTTCCTCCTTCCCTCTCGCTCTCTCTCCCTCCCTCCCTCCCTCTCTCCCTCTCCCTCTCTCCCTCTCCCTCTCTCCCTCCTTCCCCCTCCCACTCTCTCCCTCTCTCCCCTCCATCTCCCTCCCTCTCCCCCACACACATACACACACACACACACACACACATACACACACGCTTCACTTTGTATCTTTCCCTCAGTAACATATTCTTTATTCAAATCTGTCTACCATAACCCTTCTCTTCTCCTATTTCCATTTTTCTCTGTTCTTTCTTTATGCCCTATCTTTCTCCTATCTGATTCGGGGCATGGATTTTGCTTTAAAAAGTTGCTAATCATGCTCCTATTAATTTCAGCGAAGACTTTGAAAGATTATTTGCTGCATAGGGGAAAATAATATTTGGCTAACGGAAAACAAGAACAAGGATGCTCGGTATTAATGATGAAATAAACGAGGGTAAGGAAAAAAAAGTCACATAAGGAAATAATTTAAGCAGAAATAATAATGAGAGAAAAACACTGTACAGGTTAAGAGGGATATTTGCGAAGAACGTTTCCAAAGATGGTGTTAAAAGAAAAGAAACAAGAAAGATGCAGAAATAAGAATAACGATTATTTGGGAAAGCAGTGAAAATAAAGTGACTCCAATTAAAAATAAAAGTGTTGAAATTATTTAAGATGAAACTTAGATGGGAAATATTAGAATGATTTGTATCAGAATGACAGTTATATATAAATGAAGAGAATTGAAACGAACACTATGAATGTTAAGTCAAATAAAATAACAGAATAACAGAGTTGGAAGGGACCTTGGAGGTCCTCTAGTCTAGCCCCCTGCTCAAGCAGGAGACCCTATACCATTTCAGACAAAGGGCTCTTCTTAAAAGCCTTCAGTGATGGAACTTCTGAAGGCAAATTGTTTCACTGGTTAATTGTTCTTGCTGTTAGAAAATTTATCCTTAGTTCAAAGTTGCTTCTTCCCTTCATTTGTTTCCATCCATTGTTTCTTTGCTTGCCTTTTGGTGCTTTGGAAAATAGGTTTTGACCCCTTCTTCTTTGTAGCAGCCCCTCAAATATTGGAACACTGCTATCATATCACCCTAGTCCTTCTTTTCACTAAACTAGACCTACCCAATTCCTGTAACCGTTCTTCATATGTTTTAGCCTCCAGGCCCCTAATCATCTTTCTTGCTCGTCTTTGTTGAACAGTAACCTGTGTAGATGGGTTAACTAGATAACTGTTAAAATATGCATGTTGTTTGTATTGGAATGACTGTATGACTTGCTTAATCTGTGTGTGAATATGGTCTGATTGGAAAAATGACATGTTTGTTCCATTGTACAAGCAGAAAGAAAGTCAGAGTGAATATGTCAACTATAGTATGTTAGTTTTTTTAAGTCTGCCTGGGGAAGTATTTAGCAACATCTGATTGAAAGTGTATAAGAGGTGACAATAACTGTGAACAATGCAGCATCATGTTATACTGAGCGAGGAGCAGATTTTTGCCTTCAGTTGATCTTTGAAAAAAGATGAATGTGAAAGAACAAGGGGTTTTTGCATGTTCATTAGTTTTGTGAAAGAGAATAATGTAGTAAATTGGCTTGAATTATAGAATATTCAAACTCAGATATGGAGTGTGTTGCTGAATGCAGAAAGAATGATATATGAGTAAGTAAGTAAATAAATAGAATCATTAGCAAATGGTACAATTCTGTGTTACGTAAGACAAGAATGTATGCGGTCTCCCTTCTTTGCTTAATATGTTTATGGATACATGTATAAGGAATGCTTGTGATCTGTTGATAGGGAATGTGAACATATATATGTATTTTTATATAAATGAAGCCATGGTATTGCTGTATTGCTGAGAAGCTCAGTAATTTTCAGCAAATATTAAACTGTATGATGCAACAAGGAATATAGATCTAGAAGGAAATGTGTAAAAGACCAAAGTGGTTATGTTTGACAGTTAAAATGGAATGAAGAATTGTAACCCATAAATGCATGGTGAAAGCTTAGAGCAAGTAAATGAAATTGTGTACCACAGTAGAATATTTACTAAAGATAGAAAAATGAATGGAGAAATGTTAAGACAAGAAAATTTTGGTAGAAAATTAGCAGGTGGTATATTATCTTTTTGAGGAATGTGTATTTGTTGGAACAAGGGAAAATAGCTGTATACAAGAATATGTTTCTGCCAAAGATATTCTAAGGAAGTGGGAGTTGGGTAGATCAAGAGAAATTTGAATGCAGTAGAAATGGCTTTCCTAGGAAAAGTGTCTGGTGAAACAAGAAAGGATAGGATCAAGAATGAATGGGTGCTGGTTGCCTGTGGATTGAATGCAAATGTGAATATTCAGAATGGAATAAGTAGAATAAGTAAAAGTAAGGTAACAGAATCCTTGAGGTGTTGCCGACTATATGGATTGGTGCTCACCTCCATTTTAAGACCATTGAGCCAGCAGTGTCCAAAGATGTTTCTGTGGTCATGTAACCAGCATAAAATCATGGAGCACAGGTATCTGCCCCCCCCCCCTAGTGGTACCTATTTATCTACTTGCATTTTCATGCTTTCGAACCACTAGGTTGGCAGGAGCTGGGGCAAGGACGAGGGAATGGTACAACTTGCCACAGCAAACTTGCTGAAGCCAACTCACCATGGCCAATTCGTGGTGGGACAATTCGCCAGGGACAACTTGCCATAGGACAAATTGCTGTGGGACAATGTAACTATTCTATTTAATTATTTAAAATAAATAAATGTTTTAATTTTTGCCATTCATATATTATTCTGTTCCTCCTTTTGCCTCCTTTCTTTAATTATTCTATTCCACCATTTATTTCATATTAGTGTAACTCTTTGTCCCGCACCAAGGTGGCCATGGCAAGTTGGCTGTGGCGAGTTGGCCGTGTGAGTTGGCTGCAGCAAGCTGGTCATGGCGAGTTGGCTGTGATGAATTGTCATAGCCCCAGGATGGGAGCTCACCTCATCACATAGTGCTTGGGTCTCCAACCTGGGCTGCTAGCTTTCCAAACAACAAGCCCAGCATCTTAACTGCTGAGCTACCATGCCACCTCAAGTAGAATAAGGGGACAGCAAACTATTTTTTCTTCACCCCTCTATCAGGAGGGGAGAAACAATGGATTTTCCATCCTTTCTTTTATCACATCTGTATAAACTCAAAACTTTCCTCCCCAGAAGGAGGAGCCAAAAATCTTTCTTAGGATCCACATGCTCAAAATTTCACTTAGCAACCACATGACTCAAGTCTCAGCAGTGGAACAGCAACAAAAAGCTTTCAGCAGATAGACTTAGCAGTTCTTCATTGGAAAGGCATTGTCTAAGGAAAGTGACCTCAGAGAAAAGATCTGGTTGGTTCCAGCTGCAAAGGCAGTCAAAATAAGAATGCATTAGAATAATAATTGAGTTTGCAATCCTATACTAGCTTACCCAGGAATACACTTCATTGAATTCCATCAGATTTATTTCTAAGAAATCATGCATGGAGTTTATGCTGTTAATAGGAGCAGAAAGCCTTCTTAAATTCTGGAGGTGTAAACAATATCTTGAAATAGATGGTTGAACTGGAAAGTAATAAGATGGCTAAGTTACAACATCTTAATAACTGAGCCTGTCCAAAATACACAACAATGGAGTAACAACAATAGCAACTGTTGCCAACTGTCTCCCTATTAATCAAACTGGCTAATTATTCTCTCTCTTTTTAAGGACTCCTACAATACCCAATAACCAAGTTTGGATTTATATGAAGAGAGAATAAACAGAATGGCTAATTTTATTCTGTGGACTGAAAGACTCTATTTTATTGAGTGAGAAGAAAATGGCTCAGTGAAATTTAGTTGTGTGTTTGTGTGGGTGCAAAAATATGAGATCAGAGGTGGGTTGCTAATGTTTTTACTACCGCGTGTGCAGAAGTGTCTGGGTGGGTGGGCAAAGCCTTCCGCTGCCGCTACTACCAGTTTGCACGATCTGGGCCAAACCAGCAGCAACCCACCTCTGTATGAGATGCTATATGTACCTTACAACAATGGCCCCCAATCTTTTGGGGACTAGAGACCGGTTCTGTGGAGAGAGGTTTACTGCAGATGTCAGGGTTCCAAATAGCAATAGCAATAGCAGTTAGACTTATATACTGCTTCATAGGGCTTTCAGCCCTCTCTAAGCGGTTTACAGAGTCAGAATATTGCCCCCAACAACAATCCGGATCCTCATTTTACCCACCTCGGAAGGATGGAAGGCTGAGTCAACCCTGAGCTGGTGAGATTTGAACAGCCGAACTGCAGAACTGCAGTCAGCTGAAGTAGCCTGCAGTGCTGCATTTAACCACTGCGCCACCTCGGCTCTCCAAAGCATCCAAAAGTAAATCAGAGTCCAAGGCAAAGTATTGCTCAAAGTTCTAATTTCTTAAGTGAGCCATGTTGGCACATCTGGGAAAACCTGAATCTCAAAGCTTCCAGGTTTTCCCACCCAGTTGAAAGTTCATGATCTTGCCCGTACACCGACAAGTCCATCACATGGTCCAATCTTCTACTGCCATGCTGGCAGCTTCCACCCATTCCATCCACCCAGCACCCAGTCAGGTGCAGAGGTGCAGAGTCAAAGGATGACCTTGGCTTTCTAGAAAGAACTTTGTTATGACTACATACCATCTAACTCTGTACAACACCCCCCTCCCATTTTCCCACAATAGAAAATGCATAGTAAAATAATAAAAAGTAATGGCAGGCGGGAGGGAGGAGCCAAAGTCAAGACAATAAGTCAATAACAGAAAGTGTGGCAGGCCTAAGTTCCACAAGCAAATAGGGCTGCAGGCCTGACACCGGAGTGGAGGGGATGTGGTTTCACGTGCTGCCTGCATCCCGTGGATGGAGCTTCACTTGTTTGCATGGCCCAGTTGCTCGTATGCTGCAGACCGGTGTTAGTCCACAGATTGGGGGTTGGGGACTCCTGCCTTACAGTATCAAATGTTCTGCCAGCTCAAGTTCTCCTTCCACATCCTGGCCATCTGTTTTGAGACTTTTAAAATGAAGTCAATGCTCTTATCACCTACACATTTCTAAATTGTGGGTAAAGAGAGGGTCTTTAGGAAATTCATTTCAGTGAAAGTCATCTTGAGATACAGTTCAATACCACTGATGGATCAGTAGTTCTAAGTAGCCTTGACATTTTAAGGCCAGCCCTTTTCTCATTATCTGTAGCTTCTAATAAGGGTAAGAGATGTCATAACCCAGACATGTCAAACACTCTTGAATGATGTATTCAGGGTCATGTGACTTATACATGATCAACTTTTGTCATCATGTAAAACCCTTTGTACTTATATTCTCAAGCTTTTCATGTATCCACAAATAGCAGATTTTTGAATCTTTATCCTAAGCTTCACACCTCTTTTGTTGTTTTCTTCACCATTTTTTCCTGTTCTGTATAGATAACTTAAAGCTTCATTAAAAGGGGAATAGTTTTCAGAACAAGGGTGTTTTGTCTCTATTACCAGGCATTATAATGATGATGGAGGAGAAGTTGGAAGGAGGAGGAGGAGGAGGAGGAGGAGGAGGAAGAGGAGGAGAGGAGAAGAAAAAGAAGAAGAGGAAGAAGAAGAAGAAGAAGAAGAAGAAGAAGAAGAACAACAACAACAACAACAACAACAACAACAACAACAACAACAACTCTCTCAGATTTTAAAAGGCCCCAGATGCTTACTGAATAAAAATTCATACTCAAATTATCCAGAGTTGACTTAAACTCATCAGTGAATGTAGCTTGGATCTGAATTGCAAATCTGCCATCTACATTTTAGCTAAGTATGCCAAGTCTTATTTTACATTTCAGCATAGTCTTCTAAGCCAGAAAAAAAATGAATAGACCCTAGTTTGGTTATGTCACAGACCAGATGGATCTGTTGTCTCCTGTTCATCAGCCCTTCAGGAGAGGGTTAAAAAAAAGTCTTAATTATTTGATCCTAAAGAACACTATAACTTCTTCCTGACCTATAAAAAAAAATAATGCTTCAATTCCTGCTGGAGTTTTATCTTCAACATTATTGCCCTCTTGTGGTTGTTGGAATCAGACAGTATATTTCCATTCTCTCAATGGCTTTCAACTACTGGTACTTCAGTATGTTGTGATTTTTGTTTTGTTATAGTGTCATCATTTCATAGCAGTTCAGGTTTATTGGTCTAAGGAAAGATGGGCAATCTATGGATCATACATGACCAGAGTCTCATTTCTTCAGCCCCTAAAGCATATCCCAGATTGCACGGCCCAAATTTCAATAGCAAATAAAAGTAAATTAGTGGTACCATTTTTCAGCTTTGTTTTTGTATCAGAGTAACGCTTTTTGGACTCAGAATGGCTTCTCCACTCTATTCTAGCAGTGTCCACAGAGGGTTTATATATAAAAAAAGGCAAGCTGATATCATAGCCTGGCAGTGTGATCGAAGTCCCACATCTATGTGCTGTGGTCCAAGGACTGGGATAATTTCATTATGAGTCATTATGTTACACTGCTGGAGTTTTGAATGCTAGAAAACTACAAGGGAGATCATGATTGAAATATATAAAATTATGGTTCATGCTTATAATCTGAACATTGCTGCAAGGAGCTACCCAACAATACTAAACAGTGAGAGTTTAAGGAGAGATTAAAATAAGTATAGTAGTTTATCTGTAAAATATTTTGAATATTCTGATGGCCACCAAATTGAGTTTAAAGAATTAGATATAGGCACTAACACTACCAGTAGAACTGCACATAGGAGCTATACACTACCTCCAGAGTAAGAAGCAATACACTTCTCCCCACCAGTTCTCCCCACACATCCTCTATGGGCAGAAGGAAGATAAGAGCCAAGGTGGTGCAGTGGTTAGAGTGCAGTACTGCAGGCTGACTGCTAGCTACAGTTTGGCAGTTCAAATCTCACCAGGATCAAAGTTGACTCAGACTTCTATCCTTCCAAGGTGGGTTAAATGAGGACCCAGATTGTTGGGGGCAATAAGCTGACTCTGTAAACCACTTAGAGAGGGCTGTAAAAGCACTATATAGCGGTATATAAGTCTAAGTGATAGTGCTAGTGCTAGGAAGATCTGTTTGCATGCTAAGAGTATTTGATTGATCACTTCTTGGCCTTTGGCTAAGATCAAGTGTAGTGTGCGTGTGTATTTGATTGATCATTGTGGAAACAGAATTATTATCTTCATCGTCCTTTCATCCAAGAAGGCTCTCTACATGCTCATAAAGGTTCTTGTAAATAGTACGAGTCTTTCTCAATCTTAGCTTGGTTACTAGAAGCTTGGGAATGTGAGGATTCTGCCCAGTATCTTAGCTGTTTTTAGCACAGCACTGTCCTGGACAGAGAACAATATTCCACTGAAAGACTGTTTGCTAAGCCTTACTGACTGTGAATGACAGGAATTCACAGTCCTGTAAATAAAAGAGGGTTTTTTGGGGACGAAGACTTTGCTTTTGCTTACTAAGGAAGCCTGGGTCAGAAGACCATGTGACTCCTTTGGCTATACTGGCAGGGCATCTGATGACTGGCACGGTATATGGATGGATGGTGAAGATATTGTTCTTCCCATTGAGCTGGCTCTTGAAGACCTGTCTTATTTTTTTGGTGGTACTTGGATGTCTTCCTTATGTCCTTATCATCAATCCCATGAGACTGTTTGGATATTAAGATACTTGTACTGGTCAGTATGCCTGCTTTGTGACCCACTAGTAAATATATATTTCCCAGTTGCACAACTGGATAATATTAAATCGCCTTTTTCTTTCAGAAATAGCTTCCTACATTTATTGTGTAGCGAACATGATGAATTGTCCAGAGAGACCAAACACTTCCTCTTTATCACATCGTGACAAAAGAGTGCATTCTCACTGGACTAGGATTCATGCTACAATTCACAACAAAATGCTTCTTTATTCTTAAATAAATAGCACCAAACATGGGTGTTTTTTTCTTCTTCACCCAAGCTCTTTTTATATATCAGTAAGACCCAAACAGAGCTCTGATAAGGTGTAATAGGAAAGATATGCAAATATTTTCAAAAATCCACACGGAAGGGAGCAAATGCTTTTTCAGCCTTGTAAAAAAGCTGTCTCAGGTATGCCCCACATTTTCTAATAAATTCCACAATACTTTTAGAGAAGGCTGTGACATAGAAATGCATTGTCTTCTATGCAAGTAGAGAGTCCAGGATCAATTACTGCTTGTTGGGGAATTCTGGGAATTGAAGTCCACACATCTTAAAGTTGTCAAAGTTGAGATACACTGGTCTAGATCAGAGGTGGTATTCAGCCAGTTCTGACAGGTTCTGGAGAACTGGTAGCGGAAATTTTGAGTAGTTCAGAGAACTGGCAAATAGGCTGGCCCTGCCCCCGCTACCTCCCAGCTTCCAGCTGATCTTCTTTTGTTGCCCTGAAAAGGAGAATGAATCTGGAAAGCAGGTTAGTGGGGTGGGGAGAGAATGAGGACTTTGTAGTAACCTTCTTCCAGGAGTGTGGAGTGAATGAGGATTTGCAGTATCCTTCCCCTGCCATGCCCACAAAGCCACATCACGCCCACAAAGCCATGCCCACAGAACCGGTAGTAAGAAAACAAATTGAACCCCACCACTGGTCTAGATGAAAAGGATGAGTAGTTGCTGGAGTTGGAAAGGACTCATCTGTATCTAAGACATTCCTCTATAGCAGGAGTGTCAAACTCATGTCATCACGGCAGCATCACATGACATATTGGGATTTTTTCCCTCTTCACTAAACTGGGCATGGGTGTGGCCAGCGCATGACACATCCGCCTGCGGGCCAAGAGTTTGACAGCCCTGCTCTATAGTAACATGTACGTATTATTGAAAATTCCTATCAGGAAAATTATAAAACAACGAATTTCATCAGAGGATCTCATGCATTTTGAAGGACATGGGATACAGCCCACTATTGTCATTTAACATGACTCTCTTGCTTGTCTATTAGTCCTATAAGAAAAAAAAATCTGATTCTAGCACTTAGATTTATATACCACTTCATATAGCTTTACAGCCCTCTCTAAGCAGCTTACAGAGTCAGAATATTGTCCCCAACAATCTGATTCCTCATTTTACTGACCTTGGAAGGATGAAAGATAGCATCAACCGTAAGCTGGTTAGGATCAAACTCCTGGCAGTGGGCAGAGTTAGCTGCAATACTGCATTTCAACCATTATTTGTTTGTTTGTTTGTTTGTTTGTTTGTTTAGTTAGTTAGTTAGTTAGTTAGTTAGTTAGTTAGTTAGTTAGTTAGTTAGTTAGTTTGTATGCCGCCCACTCTCAAAGAGACTCAGGGCGGCTTACAGGTAAAAAAGGGAGGGGGGACATACAAAAAAATAAAAAACAACATTAAAAATTCCACAACATTCATAACTTAGGATGGGGCTGTTGATTGTTCCGGCCTGCCGGAACAGCCAGGTCTTGGTCACTTTGCGGAAGGCCGGAAGTTGTGCCACAACAACTCCTTTAAGTTGTAGTTTAATCTTTAAAATCTTCTGAAATAATGTTTATATTTGTGTTATTGTTGTTGTTCCTTTTTTACATGTCCACCAAACATGATAAAATGTCCTCTCATGTTGTTCACATTTCAAGCAAAGATTCAAAGTATTTTTACTCATTCTAGGCAATTTGTTTAGAACAATATGTCATTTTATAAACATTCTCTTTAAGAGTACATACAACATAAGGTAATTTTCAATCATATAATTTTCCATTTTTTCTTATATATATAGTATAGTATAGTACACCACGTTTTTACCCCATTTTGTCATGTATTCTTTCATTTGTTGTTCTTCTGTCTCATATTTCTACAAAGGTTGATGTCAGGGTTCCAAGTAACACCCCTAATAAAAGAAGATTCTGAGGCTTGAGATTCCTCAAAGTTCCATTTTATTAGAGATGTCACATTGGCACATCTGGGAAAATCCGAATCTGAAAGTTTCCAGGTTTTCCCCACCTAAATGAAAGTTCATGTCCCTTCCCAGCACCCACATGTCCATCACATGATCTAATCAGGCACCGTCCCAACTGGAGATGCCTCCCAGTCACACCACTCCAGGTGCAGGGCAAGGTGTCCTTGACTCTCTGAGAAAGGAATATTATTTTGACTATATCTACTCCACTCGATATAATTCCCCCCTCCCAGTTTCCCACAGCAATAAATGTGGCAGGCCTGACGGCCCAATGCAAAAGATGGCCTCCAGCCTTGACAGTTTATACATTTTATTAATAACATGTTTATGGTTAGCACATAATTCTGTTTCAAACTCAGTCTCACATTGTTCAAAACCATAAAATATTTTATCCACTTTGAATTATTCTGATAATTGTACATAAGAAAGCCTTTGACAAGGATATCCTTCCATTGTAAAATCCTCTCTTGATTTTATTTTACCATCTCCTTGAGAAAATTATAGTACATCATATTAAATTTACCATTTACTGGTTTTCTTTTCATTTCTTATCTGTAAAATGCTTGTTGCGTCAAAGGTCACAAAGGCATTTTACTAGAGAAACCTAAATTTGCATCATTCCATACTCTTAGATTGGCCTGCCGGACATAATATTTTTTGAAATCTACATTCACTTTAGCTTGTCATACAGGGTCATCGTGATCCTTGCCGTGCAAATCTCGGATCATGTCCTACTTGTGTATTCATGCATCCAAACTAAGCAGCAAGCAACCAAATATCATTACTGTACTTAAATTGTAAGATAGCAGTCCCCAACCTTTGGGGCTTTGGGAAAGGGGAGACAGGAACCGCCCTGTGTGAGTGGTGGGCAGCACACATACATATGCGTACCAGCCCATCACTCATGCAAGTGGAGCTGTGCACGCATGTGCATGCGCACCACCCCATTGCTCATATGAATGGTGCTGCAAATGCACATATGTGCTGGCCTGCCTCTCATGTGAGAGGCCACGACCAGAGGTGGTATTCTGCTGGTAGTAGAAGTCACGGGTGCCAGCTCTATGGCAGTGGAAGTCACGGGTGCCAGCTCTATGGTAGTGGAAGTCACGAGATGCCAGCTCTATGGCATCCCATTTAGACCCTCTTTTTAGGCAAAGTGCATGCACGGAAGGCGGAGTGTGTGCACCAGTGGTGGGATTCAGCCAGTTCGCACCTATCTGAGAGAACCGGTTGTTAACTTTCTAAACAGTTCAGAGAACTGGTTGTTGGAAGAAATCTCCTTTTGTTTTTCCCCACTTTACAGGGCTAATCCTGTAAGGAAGGCAGGAAGGAAACATTCTGGTGTTGTTTCTAGCCTAATCTTTATTGCTCTGCTTATAGAAACTACCTCTCTAGTTAATCTTTATTTCATTATAGCAGCTTAGGCAAAGCGTCCATTGACATGAGTGACATTGAGTTCGCCATGCCCAGCCAGTCACATGATCACTGAGCCATGCCTACCCAGCTGGTCATTAGGGCAGAGAACCGGTTGTTAAATAATTTGAATCCCACCACTGGTGTGCGCTCACATTTGTGAACCAGTAGGGAAGGTAAGTGAATACCACTCCTGGCCACGACCCAATAGCGGGCTGTAGCCCAGGGTTTGGGGATGCCTGTTGTAAGTCAGCTAGAGTTGCCATCTCAGTAAGATGGGCCACCTAAAAATGTAATCAATAAATTGATGATAAATCAGTGGTTTCAAATCTGGTCAATCTAAACTGCTAGGAGAATTTAATAGTTGGTGATATTAAAAGGTTGGTCCAACGGGGGAAAAATGTATTCAGAAATTCTTGGGGGGGGGGGAATAAACAGTTCAGAAAATACGCCATTTCTTTCTTGGCTCGCTCTCTCTCCACTTAGAAACAACTGTGATCAAATTCCTCTCATGCCTTCACCTGCTGCCAAGTGTACAAGGCCAACATGGTGGAAACTGCTCACTATCTCCACTGCCAGAGCAGGGCAGCTACTTTTCAATGCACACTTGACCTGAATGCGCCTTGCTTAATGACCCCGGTTGCGAGCCTCCTTGAGTAATCCTGTTTAACTGCCTTTTTTTTTTTTCGTATGCAGGTTGTGCGGTGAATAAAAATGGAACTTTTGAATAGGAGGCATCTGATTGCAAATGCTTCGGCTGGATACTTTTCCCCCCTCTTTGTTTCTTCACCATCCATAAAGGGCACTGAGCAATAGTATTCATGCACTGTGTGTGGAAGGTCAACCACAGCCACTTTGCAGAAAGATGGAAAAGATCCCTGCTGGAAAATCCCTCGAGCAGTCCTAACAGTTTGTCTACTGAATGCTCCAAAGGACTTTAAAAATATATGATTAGGGCTGTTGGCATTGGTGTTAAGAGACAGAGGAGTGCAGCGAGGGAGAGATAAACACACAAACCAACAGAGTAGAATAGAATACAATAGCAGAGTTGGAAGGGACCTTGGAAGTCTTCTAGTCTAACCCCCTGCCTAGGCAGAAAATCCTACACCACTTCAGACAAATGGTTATCCAACATCTTCTTAAAAACTTCCAGTGTTGGAACATTTACAACTTCTGAAGGCAAGTTGTTCCACTGATTAATTGTTCTAACTATCAGGAAATTTCTCCTCAGTTCTAAGTTGCTTCTCTCCTTGATTAGTTTCCATCTATTGCTTCTTACTCAGAAGAGTAAGACAGGCAGGATACTCTAGTTGCCTCACACTAACTCAGAAGAGGAGTTACAGCCAGAAAAGGGTGTGTGTGTGTGCGCGGCAACCATTCTCCAAGGCACCTGAAGACAGATCAAAAAGCAAATGGATGGAAACTAATCAAGGAGAGAACCAACCTAGAACCAAGGAGTAATTTCCTGACAGTTAGAACAATTAATCGGCTGCATGATGGCTCATCAGTTAAAGAAGCTTGTCAACTGGAAAGCTGACAGCCTGGGTTCAAGATCTGAGCAGTGGGTGAGCTCCAGTGGTGAGTTGCTAACTGGTTTACTACTGGTTCGTGCATGCTCGTGCGTGCATTCGCATGTGCAGAAGTGTCCAGGCAGGTGGGCAGGGCCTCCTGCTGCTAAACTACCAGTTCAGCTGAACCGGGCCGAACTGGCAGCAATTCACCTCTGAGCTCCCATTCCTTTCCTCAGCTCCTACCAATATAGCAGTTCAAATACATGCAAATGCAAGTAAATAAATCGGCACCACTGATGGAAAAGTAATAGCATTCTATCATCTTTGGCATACAGCCATGCTGACTACATGATCATGGACAATTCTGGTTCACTTGACCAAGACCCCAAGATGAGCACCATGCCCTAGATTTGCATACAATTGGGCAGGGAAATCTTTACCTTAGAACAAGTGGAACTGCTTGCCTCCAGAAGTTGTGGCTGGTCCATCACTGGAGATTTTGAAGAAGAGATTGGACAACCCCATGTTGTCCAAGCATCCAAATCCAGCACTGTCTGGTCTGGAAGCCACCCCTTGCATTGGGCCTTCAGGCCTGCCACATTTAATGCTGTGGGAAATTGGGAGGGGGGGTTATATGGAGTGTGAGAGATATAGTCAAAATAACATTCCTTTCTCAGAGAGTCAAGGACATTTTGCCCTGCACCTGGAATGGAATGACTGGGAAGCATTTCATCGGGATGGTGTCTGATTGGACCATGTGATGGACATGTGGCTGCTAGGCAGACTTGGACTTTTGCTTGGGTGGGGAAAACCTGGAAATTTTCAGATTCAGGTTTTCCCAGATGTGCCAATGTGACATCTCTAATAAAATGCAACTTTGAGGAAACTCAAGCCTCAGAGTCCTCTTTCTTTGGGGGTGTTACTTGGAACCCTGACAAAGCATTTGTCTGAAATGGTATAGGGTTTCCTGCCTGAGCAGGGGTTGGGGCTAGAAGGACCTTTCCAACTCTGTTATTCTGTTATTCAACTCAAATGGGAAATCTATTCACAACTTTAATGTGTACCACATTCAAAATCTGAGTTTCCCCATGCATAGAACCTATATTTCAGTTTTGTAGCTATTTAAATCAGTAACATTGATTGAGTTTACTGCACTTATACTCTCATTTGGGGATTTAACCATGGTTCTGGGCATCCAAGCTTATCTTAGCACTCAATAGCAATCTAAATCACTACAATTATATAACATATCAGCATATTTATTATTAATTATATACTTGGAAATCATAATTTTCATGACATTTTGGAATTCCTTGTTTATTCGTTTGTACATTTTCACCTTTTTATGTATGTATACATCTTCTTTAAAATGAGTAATAAAAATGCAAAAAGGAGTTTGAGGGGCAGCAAATGATAAGAAGGAATCACTGGGATTCTGTGCACCAAATATTTAGGCAAACTGACATGGCTTGATGTTGCACTAAGCAAATAAGAAAATATAGATTGGAAACAGAGCAACACATTTTAAAAATTAAAACCTTCCATTGGTCACGTTGAACACTTGATGACTTTATGGACATACCCATTTTGAAAGTGTGCCTCCCCCCCCTTTTTTTATTTTTTACATTTTTTCCCCCAAAGCGTGTGTCCTTGAAGACTGGTATATGTTGGTTTTCACACGTCTGGTTTCCATCAAGGCCTGCCACCTCCCTTCCCTCTCATCTCTACTCTGTTCTCTCCATTATATTGACCCCTTCTCCCTCCTTGCGATTTATGACAGGATGCCAGCAAAGCGTAAAAGTTGAAAATGGCAGATCTGACATATTCAGCCTTAAAGGATGATAGGTGAATCCAAGCTGTGAATAGGATTGAACACACTGCTGGCATAGGCTTCCTCTGCTTTGTTGGTCAGCTGATGTAGTTCGTTCCTGTAAGCCTTAGGTCTTAATTTGAGGAAAGGCCAAAATCACACTCTATAGGAGAAAGACAATGAGCCATCAGAGCAAGGAAGAAATATATGAAAGGTAGCAATGAAATCCTGTCTATTCCAGTGGGTGTGTTGGCTCTGGATGGGTCAAATTATCAAGATCAAATTCATTATCTTTTCTCCCTCACTCTTCTCCCCGCCCTCAACTTAAGGTAACTTCAACCTGTCTCCATGTCAGCTTTCAGTATTTTATGAAGGCTGCACAAATATTTGTGCACATTTCCAAGCATTTTTATTCTGACAACACAAACTTTCTTTATATTCCTTAATAGGAAAATTATTTCACCTAATATAATACGTGAGGAATGGAGGTTGTAAATTGTGTTACAGTTCATATCTAGGCTTGGGAAAATTTAATTATGCTGGGATGAGGAATTATTATTGAAATGTTAATACAATGAACAAAAGCATTAACCTGTTTTCATCCTCAGTGGTACCTGACACTCTGTAAGCTCATATTTAAAAAAAAAAAACCTTTTAAGTTCATACCTTTTTTCCCAAATTACTCTATGACTTATTCACCAACTCAGACCCATAACATTTTAAGGTACCATTTTCATTTCTCTGATTACTCAAATGGGTTTTTCCACATTGCCTAGCCTTTTGCCACTCAATAGGGACTGCCAAAAGGCAAGAATATTTTAAATGTTTCTGTCCACATTGGCGAAAACTTCTAGCTGGGTGATTTCAATGTTGAGTAAAACTATCCAGGGAAAATCTTCACACCATCTGGAGGCAGCATTTACAGAAATGATTTGAAAAGTCCAAAGGTGAAAAAATTGGGATTGTAGCTCATTTCTTGAAAAGCGATTTCCCTCACTTCCAAGTTGCTAAAAGGCTCGGCACATAATGTAGGGTTAGGTTTTATGTTAAATTCAAAATAGCATATGAATAAAAATATTGGAAACAAAATTAAGAGCTCTATTGGTATGGATGGGGATTAAGAATGTCAAGAATGTAGCTATGATATTTGTAAAAAAGAAAAACCTATAAGGCTTCAGTCTTGGCATCACAACCATCATCTTGATGTTTTTGTTCCATGTCAAAGATACCCCATATTCAAAACTGGTGGTGATGGACTTAATAATCAGCTCAGTTCCTATCAATTTCAGTTCATTGAATTGAATAAAACTCACAAAGTTGATAAATAACATGGTTGAATCATCATAGAATAGAATAGTAGAATGTTTTTCTCTTTTCATCCATTTCCCAAACTATCTATCATAAGTTATTATGTTTTAACCCAGCTTTTCATTAATGAACACACATTTACTCTCATATTTACACAAAATAGCCCTATGGAACAATCAACCCAACTATTTATCCAGGGTCACCTGTTGGACGTGGGAAAGAATAAGTCAAATTGTACCAAATTCTTTTTTGTATTCCTTTGTACATTCTAAAGATTCTATTTAATTCCAAAGTTTATCACCAAAATAAGCCAAGGTCATTTTCCAACTTATTGTAGAATCATAATGGTGACAGTTGCCTGTTTCGATAGCTCTCAAAGAATAGAGAAATTAATTACCAAGAGCCCTGGTGACACTGTGGTTATGCATTATTGCAGGCTAACTACAGCCTGGAGCTCACTTCTGATGTGGCTTAAGGTGGACTCAGCCTTCCATCCTTTCAAAGTTGGTAAAATGAGGGTTCTGATTGTTGGTGGCCATAGTGGAGGGGGAGGAGAGGAAGAGGAAGAAGAAGAAGAAAGGGAAAGGGAAGGGGAGGGCAAGGGCAAGTCAGAGGAGGAGGAGAGGAAGAGGAGGAGGAGGAGGAGGAGGAGGAGGAGGAGGAGGAAGAAGAAGAAGAAGAAGAAGAAGAAGAAGAAGAAGAAGAAGAAGAAGAAGAAGAAGAAGAAGAAGAACAACAACAACAACAACAACAACAACAACAACAACAACAGGCTGCAACCAGTCAAGGAAGTGGGAAGTGATGTCTGCATCATTTCAGCAACAAGAGGCAATAAGCTAGGCTGGCATCCAGATGCCAGGATCAACAATCACAGTAAGTGTCCCAAATCTGCTTGATCCCTGCTTGGCACTTGGCTGGTGAGCTCAGCTTGATGCTCAGCAGTAAACCTGCTTAGACTTCAGGCTGGAGCTTGGCAGCAACTTCGCTCTGCAGCTCGATTTAAATACGGAGCCACCAAGCTGAAGCTGCACAAAATCCCCAATGCGGGCAAACCCTTCCGAAGGGAGTCAAGGGCTATACAATACATCACTTTAATTTGTAAGGATTTAAAGAGACAGAAAGTTGTGAACTGAGCTAAAGCCTTGGTTTGTAACATTGTTACAAAGATAGGCCAGCTCATCAGAATCCGGGGGTGAGGCTATCCCAGTCTCACCGGGCAAAAGTATTATACTGGGGAAAATGTGGAAGCAATGAAGTGTTGGGTAAAGCTTTTGTCCAACCAGACATAGACAAAAGAATCCCCCACCAAGAGTTTGGGATCTGCGGTATAAATGAGATGTATTTAATGACTGGGTGATTATTAAAAATGCTTGCGGCTGGTGTTTTGCTTTGCTTTAATTTGTTAGCTTCTTATTCATTTTCTATTTTTAAATTAAAACATGATCAGCTTAAGGGGGAGTTCTGTTACTGCCATGTAACACCACTGCTAAAGAGCTGCATCGGTTACTGATGTGTTGCTGATTGCAGCTCAATGTGCTGGTCATGAGCTATAAAGTCCAATATATCTGGAGATCTGGGGGATTTTCAAATCACCTTCCCAAAATAGACTTGCCCATACTGAGAAAGAGAAGAGAATGCCTGCTGAACATCACTGCCTACCATGAAGGTCCCAGAAGCAGGTCCATTCTTTGAAAGCTCTATCTCTTTGGAACCCACAAAGTAATGACAGTCCTTCTCTTATAGCAGTGATGTCTAATCTTTTTCTGTCGTGTGCCAAAAGAATGTGTGCTTATAATGCAATGCACCCCCCCGTGGACTGCCCCCCATGCGTGCCTGCAGGACCCAATCACATGTGCCCCACCCCTGCACATGTGCATGCACACCCTACTCCCCCATACCCCACACATGCACATGTGACTCCCGTGCATGCACATGACTCCCCTGCCCCCCATGCATGCATGCATGTCTCCTGCATGTGCCTCTCCCCCCACGAATGCATGGCAGAGACTTGAAAGCAGCTGGCGGGCAGGAAGCACATGTGCATGCGCAGTGGAGCTAAGCTAGGGCAACGGCTTTCATGCCCACAGAGAGAGCTCTGCATGCCACCTGTGGCAGATGTGCCCTAGGTTAGCCATCACAGTCTTACAGCTTTAGAAGCCCTCCTGAAGGCCTAGCCATTTAGGAATGTCACCAGAGACTGATAAATACTGACATCAATTGGGTTCAGTTATTCTTAATGTATTTTATTAATATTTTTACACTGATGTTGTAAAACATTTGTGTTTGTTTCAACATCTGCCCATCTTCACTGAGACACAGATTAATTTACAGAGATAGAAGACAAGGGAGGGTTTATGGTCTCCCTTTACAGACTTATGCAAATTATAATGCCCATTATTTAGTTTCTGATGTATTGATTGACATAGTGTAGGTATCCTAATGTACATGGTAATGAGGTGAGATAGGGAGATACAGTTTCAAAAGCAAAGGGACCCATAGGTTAAAATAAAGAATTTTAAAAAACCCTGTCTGAGGGCGGGGCTGATGTCGCTACGATATGACACACAATCTTGGAGCTCCAGGATTGCTGCCAATATCTCTGTTGCTGGACAGTCCTTTTTGGACCTAAACCATCCTGTAGAGATGGTGATAGAGAAGGGCACATCCTGCTGATCTCAGGGGCATCGCAAAGCCCCTGATCGATCCAGGAGAAGCTCTTTTTTCTGGCTACAAGAGAAGCAGCCATTGAGGCTGTAGAAGGTTGGGACAGACCCCTGAAGTGAAAGCAGAACAGGAGAGTGTGTGTGTTGGAAATAGTGAGAAAAAATTTACTATTAGAAAAGAGAACACTTAAAAAGATTTAGAGTTAAATTAAAATTGAAGACAGAAGAAAGCAAGTAGCAAATTAAGCCTGGATTAAAACTATTGTGTTATCTCTTTCATTTTAATTTCATTTCTTTCTATGGATGGAATTTTTACAAATGCCTCTTACTTTTAAATTGGACTGGTCTTTTTTCCCTTCTCCTATTTTTCTCCATTTTTTTGTATTTGTGGATTAAAATTCTCTTTCCTCTCAAGGCTTGGCTGGATCATAACTTTTAAGTTTTTTTCTCTCTCTCTTCTTGAGTTTGGAGATTAAAGAGAGAGGTAAAAGCAGAGAAAAAAGAAGTAACAGTGCCACCTAGAGGCTGGAGGCTTGGCAACATCTGATATTGCAAGGCTATTAAGTACGTTTTGTTTATACAGGTGCTCTTTTGGAGTAAAGAGAAAGTCTTGACTTGAAAGATTACACTGAATTTGTTTGAAATCTAGCAAAAAGCCTTGGATGTCTTAGTGGCAGTGTTTACAACCTGGAAAAATGGCACAACATGAAGAAGAAAAGGAATTAACATTACAAATAATTATGCTAGAAATTCAAAAAGTTCTAATAAGCACAGAGAGAATTGATAAGAGGCTTGAGATTATAGAACAAAATAGAGAAAGAATGGAGGGAAGAGTTGAGAATATTTACAAAACAATGATGAAACTTGAGGACAGAATTCAAAACACTGCAGAGAAGTATGAACAAAGTGATAAGAAAATGGTTGACACTGACAGCAAACCGAGAGTGGAGGGAAATGATATGTGTGAAATACTGAAATCAACAAGCTGGAACTCTATCTCAGACTTCAAAATATAGATGAAGAAAGGGGAGAAAATTTGGCAGAAACAATGAGAGTAATTTTGGCAGAAGCACCAGTGATAACTAAAGGCAAGCTGATGGAAGGAACAGGTGGAGGGTTTAGACTCTATAAGATATGGAATGAACAACAAGTTGCTAAGAGAAGTCCACATAAGACTTATCAAGAAAACACTTAGAATATATATTTTTCAAATGGCAAGAGATATTGGACTGCACTACTACTGGAAGGATACAGGATGATGAAATGAAGTGTCACAATAAAATTAAGTTAAACTTATTTAAACTTTAGTATTATGTATAAGACAAAATAATAATAGTTATAGTCATATAAATAATTAACAATGATAATAATGCATTTATATATGCTAGATTGATAATATGAAATTTTATATAAAATTGCAAGCGAGACTATGGAGATGATGTTGAAAAACCTTTTTATAAAAGATAAACAATTTACATAGAATAGAATATAAAGATGTAATATCATTGGATGATTTCAGGATGATGTAATGAAAAACCATAATATAAATTTACTTTAAATTTAGTATGCTTCATATAAAAAGGATGTAATAATAGCTATACTCAATGAATGTTTACTAATCATAATAATTGTATACATATATATTAGATTGATGATACTAATAATGGAAAAAACATGGAATTGGAACTTATTAGAGAATGTTACCAATAATAAAATAATAGAATGACTTAGAATAGGATATAAAAATACTTTATTACTGGATGTATTGAAGATGATATAATTATTATAATATAAATGAATTTATAATTAGAATACCTTGTTTAAAATGAAGTAACAATAGTGATAATCAAACAAATGAAGTATAACAATAATGTATACAAATATACTTGATTGACAATATGTGACTTTAGGTAAAGTTTAAGGGATGACTATGGAAAGGACACACAAAAACCTTGTAACCAATCAACACACTGTACATAATGGAAGATGTTTTTATGTTACATGTTTGTTTATGTTTGTTTAAAAATAAAAAAATAAAAATTTTTTAAAAAAGAAAACCTGTCTGAAGTTGGTTAATTTCTCCAAAAAAAAAGTTTATGGAGCTGTTTGTTATTCCCCATATGGCCTAGTTAACATTCTTCCTGGTTGATACTTTCACTATCTTGTTACTGCTTTGTAACATTCCCCTCACCTGAGAGTTCCTTTTGTCTAATTGATTTATAGCTCAGTTAGCCCTTTGTTTTCATTCAAAGTCATGCTTGGATATGGGGATGATTTTTTTTATCCAACCACTCTACCAAAGTTCTACTTTGGTGTACTGCAAAACGCGGAATGCCATCGTACCCATGGTATTACTTGTTACACTCAGTGGTGGGATCCTGCCGGTTTGGTGAATGTGTGCTTCGTGGGCGTGCTCTGCATACATGCACAGTTTTAACAACACTTATCTTCTGAGTTACTTCTGGGGAGTAACACAGCTGAGGTGCACCAATTCGCTCTGCCACGTGAACCAGCTAGGAGGATATAGGTGAGTAAAGCGGAGGGATGGGTGGGCGGGTCCACCTGATCATCGGAGCTACCAGTTCGCCCGAACCAGTCCAAATCAGCTGAATCTGACCCTTGGTTACACTCTATAGAAATGAAAGTTGAAATTTAAAGTAGCAGGACAAGAAGAGTATTTACGCTTTTTGACTTTGATGTTGGAGAATACACCTGAGAATACTGTAGACAGCAAAGGAGGAAAGTGGATGGATTGTTGAACAAATCAACCCAGAGTTTATTATTTTATTTATTTTATTTATTATTTTAATTTATTTTAATTTATTTTAATTTATTTTAATTTATTATTTATTTTATTTTATTATTTATTTTATTTATTATTTTATTTATTTTATTTATTATTTTATTTATTTTATTTATTTTATTTATTTTATTTATTTTATTTATTTTATTTATTTTATTTATTTTATTTATTTTATTTATTTTTATTTATATTTTATTTATATTTTATTTATATTTTATTTCATTTATTTCATTATTTATTTCATTTATTTCATTTATTTCATTTATTTCATTTATTTCATTTATTTCATTTATTTTATTTTAATTTATTTATTTTAATTTATTTTATTATGATTGGTTTATTTCAATGTATTTATTTTAACTTATTAATTTTATTATTTTATTTTACATTATATTAAATTTCTATGCCACCCATAAGTGTCACCCCCTACAAGGTGACTCTGGCCAAAGTTATCACTTGAACCACAAATAACTAGGGTCAAATTGCCCTATTTTGGATATACCAAGTGAAGACTACTCTCTGGGAAAGGTTCTAATGTTGGAAAAGGTGGAAGGAAAAAGAAAAACTAGCAGCAAGGTAGATGCACTCAGTTATAGTGGTGATAAACTTTAAAGGAAGGGTTAGAAATAAATTAACATGGAGAAAATCCATGTTGCTGTGCTAGCAGTTGAAAACATCTTGATGGCATATAATTAAAAAAAAATCATATTGCATACTATACCTTGATATAGGAAGTGATGAGGAGTCACATGGTTGCTACTGGTTACTAGACCAAAGAACAAGGGCTATTTATTCCCACAACAAACTTTTTGTTTTCATAGTGTTCAAACAGATGCTGCCAGAGGTTTTACAAGCAAGACACAAGAATAATAGTCTTCTTCCTTCTCCATCCCAACAATAGGTATTCGGAAAACTTGCAAGGTAGACAACATAGATTCACCATGACTGACAGCCATTCACATCAAAAGTTTCTAGAGAATTTCCAAATGACCTTCCACCAGGACGAGAGAAAAACCTTCTCAGAGGCCAAACACTGCCAAACAACAGAACTTTCTGCCTTGCAAAGCTAAACTGGCTTGCTAGTCTATGTTATTTTATTTTAGCCCATTGATTGGGACTTTCTTATTTAAGGAAGGCTCATGTTTCATAAGGAGAATATTAGTTATTTTTGTACATTATCTCCAAGCACTGAGCATCCCCCCTGCTTTATTTCAAAGGATGTTCCTTTGCATTAGCTTTAATTGTTCTCATCCATCCTCAATGGTTTGTTAAAAATGAACAAAGAAAGAGTGATAAAAATAGGTTATCCTTCCCCCATGCATTCTCATTTTTGTATTGATTTGCTTTTTTGTTCAAATGATATCGCTACCTCACTTGCAGAAATAACTCAACATTTTGGTGCAAAAGGTTTGATGACAACAAAAGACTGCCCCAACCCTTGGGACACTATAGGCAGAAGATTGATGCATGATGAAGGTGTCCACAATCAATTCCGATCCATAAATTCCGATCGGTAAATTAGTGAATCCTTGTAGAGACAATGTGGGCAAATGACAGAATCATAAGGAACAGGTTCCATACTGCTGATCACTGTTTCAGATGCCCAGATGGATTCATTCAAAGCAATAAAACAAATTGGCTAAAAAATGTAAGCTCAAGAATTATCTCACGATTTAAGAGTTCCTGTATATAACCAGATATACTCGGATATTGATTTCAATGGAAAAAAAAAAAAAGAGTAGGAAGAGAATAAAAATGACATTGCTGCAGCACAAGTTGGAATGAGAACAGCCTATAAATTCAAGATAGGAACAATAAGAAGGAAGCTTGTACCAATAAAGGAGAATATTTGCAGGTCAGGGTTGAAATGAGGGCCCTTAATGCTCTCTGAGCTTATTGCAAGCATTTCATTAGCCAAACTAGGTAACATCATCAGTGCTAGTGTTAGATTAGACTAGAACTGATGATGTCACCTAGCTTGAGAAATGAAATATCTGCAAGCAAACAACCAAGCTCCAAGAGCACCAAGGACCTCCCAGGGAAGTTTGTGTTTTACTAAAACTTAAAATGTAGACATATTAAAAATATAGCCATATTTTTAACAACACACAAAAGTTACTTGTTTCTTTAATGCTTCTAGGCTGCCTCAAGCCTTCTGTAGTTTCTAAAACCCGACAAGGTCGACTGTTTGTTTCTGGTTGAGACAATACCTTTATTAGGTAAAGGTTCCATTTACACATATGTGCTAGTTGTTCCTGACTCTAGGGGGTGGTGCTCATCTCTATTTCAAAGCCGAAGAGCCAGCGCTGACTGAAGATGTCTCTGTGGTCATGTGACTGTCATGACTAAATGCCGAAGGAGCACGGAACGCTGTTGCCTTCCCACCAAAGTGGTTCCTATTTTGCTACTTGCATTTGTACATGCTTTCAAACTGCTAGGTTGGCAGAAGCTGGGACAAGTAACGGGAGCTCACTCCATTATGCGGCACCAGGGATTTGAACCACTGAATTGCCAACCTTTCTGATCGACAAGCTCAGCGTCTTAGTGTCCCTTCTATATTAAAAGTATAGGCATATTTTTAACAACACACAAAAGTTACTTGTTTGTTTAATGTTTCTAGGCTGCCATACACCTTCTGTAGTTTCTAAGCCCAGACAAGGTCAACTGGTTGTTTCTGGTTGAGACAATAACTTTAGTAGAACCTATCATTTTTTTGCAAGACAACAATTGGAGCAGGTTTCTGGGTTCTTCAGAATATTTCATCAGACAGTTCTGGGAAATGTAAAGATCAAAGTTTATCATGTCATTTAAGGGAGAGAGGCTGTAACTAGGCTTCTGTCTATCCTCACTAGAGGTTTCGATGCACTTAAAATTATTATATTATTGGATCTCTCTGCATTTTAAAATGTTTTGCTAAATGTTAGAGGGAGTCAGCATTTCCAGCAAAACGAGACTTGCCTCCTCTTTTTCTAGCAAGTAAAAGACATTATAGACCTGACATTTGATTTCTCTTTGCCTTCTTTTGTTAACAGACATCTTGCCAATTGACCCTTCGAGAGTCACACAATTACAAAGTGCCACACTCAGCAATTGTATCAATTCCTCTCTAGAAGAACTGGGAAGCACAATTAAATGCAACTGCATGTGTGTATGAGTACACAGATGCAAACTTATTGATTCAATGCATACAGATCAATGCACGCCGCATTATAAGCTCCATTTCCTGTTGTCTATCGGTTACTACACACAAAGGCACATAGCTATACGCACACATTCATAGCTATATGTATATGAAAAATAAGTGAGAATCAATGTGATATAAGGAGGTTCCACCACAAATCCGCAAAGCCCTTCTGCGCGGAGACATAAGTGCGAAGACTAATTCGCGCCATTCTAAGCGCTAAGGAAAAACGCGACCCTACCGTGATGACATAATCGCGGAGGGCAAATTTGCGCATTCCCAAGCACTCAGTACCCTAACCCTAACCCTAACCCTAACCCTAACCCTAACCCTAACCCTAACCCTAACCCTAACCCTAACCCTAACCCTAACCCTAACCCTAAACCTAAACCTAAACCTAACGCTAAACCTAACCCTAAACCTAACCCTAACCTAAACCTAACCCTAAACCTAACCCTAAACCTAACCCTAAACCTAACCCTAAACCTAACCCTAAACCTAACCCTAAACCTAACCCTAAACCTAACCCTAAACCTAACCCTAAACCTAACCCTAAAACAAACCCCTAAACCTAATCCTAACGCTTACCTTAATTGAAGTTGGCTTTCTGCCGTGGCGCCGTTTTAAAGTGCCCTTCTGTTGCCGCGCTGTTGTCGCAGCGGTGATGACGCACGGTGATGACATCACGGCTTTAGCGCCGCGATTTTATCACCGCGATTTTGACCAGCGCGGTTTTGTCGTGCCACGATATAAGGAATGGGGAGCCTGCTTCTATTCCTCTCTTCATCAGGGAATCTGGCTATCTGAATTTGGGCTAGTCACGCTCTGTCCATTCTGAACTGGAAGATGGGAGATGTCTACAGGTAAGTCTCAACCTACAACCATTCCTTTAGTGATTGTTCAAAGTTACAACAGCATTGGAAAAAAAAGTGACTTACAACTTGGTTCTGCACTTACAATCATTGCTGCATCCCCATGATGCCCCATGGTCATGTAATCATAATTCAAGCACTTGGCAATGGGCGTGTATTTATTACAGTCAAAACATTGTGGGAGCACGTGATTGCCACTTGCAATTTTCCCAGCCACCTTCAGAAAAGCAAAGTCAATGGGGGAAGCCAGATTTGGTTAACAATTGCATGACCACTTAACAGCTATAGGGTTTCACTTATAACCCTGGCAAAAAAAGGTAAAATTGTGTGCTTAACAATTGCCTTGTTAGCAATGGAGATTCTGGTCCCAATTTTGGTCATAGGTTTAGGATTAACTGAATTTACTAACATGTGCTGGATCAATCTGGTAGATTACTGTGTCCCTATGCTTCAATGAAAAGGACTTCATTCTGGGGTGAATTGATTCAGGCTGATGAGATCTTTCTGTCTTGGACATGCCCATACATTTGTTTGCTTTGGCTTTGGCTTTGGCTTTGGCTTTGGCTTTGGCTTTGGCTTTGGCTTTGGCTTTGGCTTTGGCTTTGGCTTTGGCTTTGGCTTTGGCTTTGGCTTTGGCTTTGGCTTTGGCTTTGGCTTTGGCTTTGGCTTTGGCTTTGGCCTTGCCCTTGGCCTTGCTTTCCTGTCCTGTCCTGTCCTGTCCTGCCCTGTCCTGTCCTGTCCTGTCCTGTCCTGTCCTGTCCTGTCCTGACTGGAGACTAAAACATATGAAGAACAGTTGCAGGAACTGGGTATGTCTAGTTTAATAGAAAGAAGGACTAGGGGAGACATGATAGCAGTGTTCCAATATCTCAGGGGTTGCCACAAAGAAGAGGGAGTCAAACTATTTTCCAAGGCACCTGAGGGCAGAACAAGAAGCAATGAGTGGAAACTAATCAAGGAGAGAAGCAACTTAGAACTAAGGAGAAATTTCCTGACAGTTAGAACAATTAATCAATGGAACAACTTGCCTCCAGAAGTTGTGAATGCCCCAACACTGGAAGTCTTTAAGAAGATGTTGGATAAACCATTTGTCTGAAGTGGTGTAGGGTTTCCTGCCTAAGCTGGGGGTTGGTCTAGAACACCTTCAAGGTCCCTTCAAACTCTATTATTCTATTCTATTCTGTCCTATCCTATCCTTCCCTTCCCCCCCACCCCTTTCTTCTTTTCTTGAAATTGTCTGTATCATAGAAGGAGAGACCAAAATGCATGCTGTTGGCTATTCATCAGCCAATTCCAATTAATGTCCACAGAATATTTTACCCTGTGCAAGTAATAAAGACAGTACATTTTGCTAACCGGCCAGGACTATAATGAAACTCAGGTCCACAGTGTCAATATGAATAAGGAAACACTTATGCCATTGATGGAATACCTTGGAGGTTCCTGTTTTCTTTTCTTGTTCCATTCTTCACTCCCAAATGTGCTTTGCATTCAAGTGTAATTGTAACTCTGTTGATAAAACCAGCATTTATTTTTGTTCTTTTGTTTTTCAGTCATGCATTCTGTTCCTCAATAAATATTCACAAGGCAGCTTTGCACAATAGAAAACACAATAGAAAACAATCAATATAAAATGATCATGACATGTTTTTTTTTAAAAAAAAGTATAACACAGCAGATTGGGGTAAAGTAAAAAAACCTCAGCAGATTAAGAAAAAACAACCAGCGATAAAATCATCATAGTTTAAGCATTAAAGCGGCTTCCTTCAATATGGTTTGGGAAAGCTGAATTAAAAGCTTAGGAAAAATAGAACATTTTTTGGCACCAAAAAGTTAGCACAGATGGAGGCAGGCTACCCTCTCAAGGGAGTGACTTCTTCAAACTGATTTTCACCTGATCCCTAAACACCATATGTTTCACTTTGGATAGTACAGTCATTTAGAAAAAGACATGGAATCTAACTCTAGAAAGGACCCAAACATTGCTTTAGAACAGGGGTGTCAAACTCAAGGTCCATGGACTGTATCCAGCCCAAGGGGTGCTTAGATCTGACCTGCAGGCCTGCCCTGGAAACAGTGAGGGAGTCAGACCTGTAGACATCTTTTCTTTTGGATGTGCCAACATGGCTCTCTTAATAAATTGGAACTTTGAGCAATACTTTGCCTTGGGCTCTGATTTAATTTTGGATGCTATTTGGAACGCTGATAGGAGGACTGGGCCATGGCGCCTCTGCCAGTGAAAATGGAGTTTGGGGAAACTGTACGCAGCCCACCCAAGCCCCGTTTTCGGCCATGATGGCCTCCTGTATCCTGAAACCCTTGGCCAGTGAAAATGGAGCCCAGGGAGGCCACATGGGGCCTCCCCGGGCTCCTTTTTTGCTGGCCGAGGGCTCCAGGAAGCCATCACAGCCAAAATTGGAGCCTTGATGAGTAACATTGAGCTAGCCATACCTACCTGGTCATGCCCCCCCAGGACCCCCTAGATCAAACGCATCAGGGCCCACATTTAGGGCCCTGATGCGGCCCTAAATGAAATCGAGTTTGACACCCCTGCTTTAGATGTTTTGATTCCGGACCTTCCATGTAATGGTGTGTCAGAATCTGCTATGCCGTCTTTAAGCATTCACTTCCTGTAAACCAGACTTGTGTTTTTGTACCTTAGTCTTAGGATGCTTGAGAATTTTCTTCACGTTTCTCCTGATGGTGTTTTTCAGGTAGCTTTGTGATTTGAAGTGGAAGAAAATATAACTGCTGATAGTCCCAAAGATGCTTTTTTTCAAGCGGCAACTGGACTATCTGTTTTATTTTTCTTTGAAGATGTTTTGCTTCTCATCCAAGAAGCTTCTTCTGGTCTGACAGGTTGGTGGAGAATTGGAGGATTTATACTCCTTGCAGACAAATCCTTCCATCCCCAACATCCAGTCAGAGATGAAGAAACTTCTTTATATTTTTTGCAATTCTTTGCAATTTGTAACCCTCCAAGGATAGGATAAGTGCCTTATCAGGCACTTGCCAGAAGTTCATAAAATGAGAGAACTTCCCTTTTCAAGCTATTTTGCTATTGTTGCTGTTTCAATACAGGAGTGTCAAACTTAATTTCATTGAGAGCCACATCAGGATTGGGTTTGACTATGGAGGGCCGGGTGGGTATGTGGGCTGAGCATGACACGGAATCACACCTCTGGAGACATGGTTTGATAAACTTATAAAAATAGGGAAGCATAAATTTCTGTGATTTTGCTTTTTCAATACTTACTTGATCTACTTGATCACCTTATGAGAGAGAGGGGAGAAAGAGAGAGACACAGAGAGAGAGAGACAGAGACAGAGAGACAGAGACCAGATCAAGAAACTGACTCCATAGGAAGACTAGGACTATAAACTATTGACATAGGCTTGTAGCAGAATCCTGCAAGCCTGAAAGGTAAAATATTTTACTTTTCCTCCTTTTTATAACCTTCTGAGTCAAGAACGGCCTTCTGCAGTACTCCGGATCAGTGGTGGGTTCCGGATCCTGTCGCAATCGGTACACTGTGCATGGGGCTGGGTGTCCTAATTGAGCACGCTCACTGTGCACACATGTGCACACCACTGCCCTGTGACACCCAGCTGCTCAGTGGATGTTGTGCTGTGCATGCGTGCGCAATTGTCCCGGTTGCTTCAAAAACAGCTAAGGAACACGGGTGGGCCAAATGAGCCACCGTACCAGTATGGTGGTCGCTGCTCCCGGATACTACCGGTACAGCCATACTGGGCCACACTAAAGGGTGATGGAGGGAACAGGACTGAAGCAACACGGATCTAATGCAACTTATTTTTTAATGTAACAAGTAACAAGCAACAACAGCTCTGAACCGGCAAGGAACATGCCGCCCATTTGACAGCTCTTTTATACCCCAGCTGTCAAATGGGCAGCCAATGAACTGTCTTTATTTTCCCACTCCGGCTGACACACCTTCAGCCAATCATCATGGCTTGCGGTGTCACATCTTCGGAGCCTGGACACAACAGGGCCATACCACCTGGAACCCACCACTGCTCTGGAGGCTTCATTTTGGGCCTGGAAGGCCTACTGGACCACTCCAGAGGCTAAAAGTGGTTGTGGCGGGCATCCTGCCCACGCCCCATTTTTGCTAGCAGAGGCACAATGGGCCGATCCTTTGCTATTTCCAGATTGTCCGCATGGGCTGGATCCACCCATTTTGCCTTGCCCTGTTTTAATACATTCCATCCCATTATTGCCAAGAATAAACTATACATTTATACCAGCTTTAAGGCTAATGAAGTCATCTCCTAAATAAGCCCAGTGGTGTGTGTGTGTATGTGTGAGGGGGGATATTTGCATACTGGAGATCTCAGGCCCCTTTCCAATTAAGCATCTTTCTGAAACAGACAATAATTACTTCCATAATTCTTAGGTATTATTCAAATATTGCTTAAACCAATTCCAAACTTAATCCAGCCGCACATTCTCTGGCTGGTTTGAAAGCTCAAATGAATTTCTTCAAATCTGCCATCCATTTAATATATTTACTTGGAGACTCAATATTGATTTGCTTCCACATTCTTCACATAAACAATTCTACCTGCCAAATTATCTTGATATTGCCTTCTGCTCTTTAACATACGTATAAATAATTATATACTTTAGGGTCATTACATCCTTGTTAACAATCTCATGGCTTTCTGCTAGAAGCTGTAACAGAATAACAGAGTTGGAAAGATCTTAGAGGTCTTCCAGTCCAACCCCCTCTTCTTTACACCATTTCAGACAAATGATATCCACTCTCTTTTTAAAAGCCTTCCATGATGTTACACCCACAACCTCTGGAGAAAAGCTCTTTCACTGGTTTATTGTTCCCACTGTCAGAAACTTTCTCCTTACTTCTACCTTGTTTCTCCCCTTGATTTAGTTTCCATCCATTGCTACTTGCTTTAGAGAATAGCCTTGACTCCCTCTTCTTGTTGGTAGCCCCTCAGATATTGGAACACTGCTATCATGAAACCTCTAGTCCTTCTTTTCACTTGCATTTTTAATCCTGTATTTTAATCCTTGCTGTGTGTACATTGCTATCAAATCTTCTCACACTCTCACAACTGAGCATTTATCAGAATAATCCTACACTTTTAATATTTTCTATGTGACTTGTACATAGCTCTGCTATTTTGGTAACTGTATTATTATCATTAAGAAATCTAAGTATGATATTAAGTGGTTCCATGTAAAGGTCCTTCAAGTCCAACTAAACTCCTGGTGACTTCCTGAATTATCATTGTCTATTGTTCTGACTTCCCAATCTAGCATTGTTGAAAACAGAGATTGTAAGAGTGCCCTGTTAATCCCTCATGGCCAAAAATCAGATGCATAGATGACCTGGGTAGATATAGTGTTTAAACTGGGATAATGTGTAAAGGGGGAAGAAGGGAAGACTGGCTATGCAGACTGCATGTGAGACAGTTTAAAGTACCTTAACAGTTACAATATGCTAAAAACTTTTTTTCTGTTTGCTTAGACCTTTCTTATGCACAGTTTAAAGTGTTGGTTTCAGCTGTTTAAAAACCTAAAGCTTAAGCTTGAGTGTTTGAAAAGGTACCAGCTCAATATTAATTTGGTCATTACAACCAATAGAATTAAAAGGTCTCAGTTTCTTTACTTTCATTTGTTAGGAATATATTTTATTTATTTATTAAATTTGTTTGCCACCCATCTCATCACAAGGCAATTCTGGGCAGCTGACAATCATATAAAAGAGCCTCCCTCCCTCCCTCCTTTCCTCCCTCCCTTCCTCCTTTCCTCCCTCCCTCCCTCGCTTCCTTCCTTTATATAAAATATGGAAATAACTGGAAGTCAATTCTTTGGAGAAACTGATTGTTACTTTAACAGCACAAGCCAAGTGGTCCAATAAACAGGATTACATGGGAGACCTTTTTTTTTTAGTATCAGAAAAATGAAATATATTTCTTCAGGTCTTTCAGCATGGGATAGCAATAGCAATAGCAGTAGACTTATATACCGCTTCATAGGCCTTTCAGGCCTCTCTAAGCGGTTTACAGAGAGTCAGCATATTGCCCCCAACAATCTGGGTCCTCATTTTACCCACCTCGGAAGGATGGAAGGCTGAGTCAACCCTGAGCCGGTGAGATTTGAACCGCTGACCTGCTGATCTAGCAATAGCCTGCAGTGCTGCATTTAACCACTGCGCCACCTTGGGATCAGTTGCTTCAGGGAACTCTGTTGTGCCACACTAAAGTCTAAACTGGATAAAGGACACCCACCAGTGCTGTGATCATATCATTAGATCTGGGGTCCCCAAACCAGGCTATGGAACATTACCAGGCTATGGCCCATTGGAAACCAGTCCGCCAAAGTGCCTGGCGAGCATGCAAAGCTTCATTGGGGCGTACACAGAGTTTAAGTTAACATGTGTAAAACCATTTCACCACCACCACTGCCAAAACCACTGAAGCCACCACTACCACTGTCCATGGACTCAAAAAGGTTGGGGACTCCTGCACTAAATCATCTGGCGTTATAGCATCAAAGGTGAAGTTCAGCACATCTAAAACACTGAAGAATTGGAATACAAATGTAGAACCACCCTCTTAATTTTTTCCATTCTCAATAGAATATGGAAGCTTGGGATTGGGATCAACATCATTTTTCCAAGACTGCTCTCCCCCTTTTTTTAAAAAAAAAAATGTTTCCTTTCCCCTTTAGGATTGCTTTTGCGGGAATTGGCAATGAAATTATCTGAGCTCTAAAGAAAGTTTAGTCTGGTTAAATATTGAATTTATTCAGAAGCTAAGAATATTTAAGGTTTTTAAAAACCCTTAATTAAAGTCTTTATTTGATTCTCTAATGCAGTGCTTTATTAGCATGCCATTGACTTCTAGGACCTTTTCCAAAATTAATCTTAATTCAAAATTGCTTTATGATTAGCCCTTTCCAATTATTCTGCATTCCTTGGGATGGTTGTAACCACCTTAGTGATATGATGGAGTTCTGAGCATTCACATGAGTTTCCAGTAAGCTCCAGAAGTTATACATGATTTGTCCTTGTAGCTGAAGCTTGGGAGAAATTCACTGGTCTCCCTGAGTAGCTATATATATATACAAAAATATAACATATATAACAAATATAACACAAATATAACAAATGTAACAAAAAGGCAACAGTAAATATATATATATATATATATATATATACTGGGTTCTGTCTGGATGGTCTCTTGTGACGAGCCGAAGGACAGAGAATGGAAGTAGTGATCTTCCTCCCACATTTGGGCATACTGGGGGTTGTTATATATATAACAACCTGGGAGGCAATAGAGCACAGGTTCGATTCCCCCCCCCCAAAAAAAAACTTGGGTATGGCTAGCTGATGAGAGCTAAATAGCTTGAAATAGATCTATACTAGTCTCCCTTTATTTATTTATCAGCATAAATATAACAAATGTAACAAAAAAGGCAACAGTAAAAAAAATATTGGGTTTCTGTCTGGATGGACTCTTGTGACGAGCCTAATGACAGAGAGTGGAAGTGTGACCTTCCTCCCATACTTGGGCATACCAGGGGTTGTGACTGTAAGTATATACCTCCCACCCTGGCTGGCTGATAAAGGAGCCGTTCTCTGTAGCTCAAATGGTTAACTCCCTGCCTGGGAGGCAATAGAGCACAGGGTCGATTCCCCCCCCCCCCCAAAAAAAAACTTGGGTATGGCTAGCTGATGACAGCTAAATAGCTTGAAATAGATCTATACTAGTCTCCCTTTATTTATTTATCAGCATAAATATAACAAATGTAACAAAAAAGGCAACAGTAAAAAAAATATTGGGTTTCTGTCTGGATGGACTCTTGTGACGAGCCTAATGACAGAGAGTGGAAGTGTGACCTTCCTCCCACACTTGGGCATACCAGGGGTTGTGACTTTAAGTATATACCTCCCACCCTGGCTGGCTGATAAAAGGAGTCGTTCTCTGTAGCTCAAATGGTTAACTCCCTGCCTGGGAGGCAATAGAGCACAGGTTCGAATCCCAGTAAGGATATGGCTAGCTGATGAGAGCTAAATAGCTTGAAATAGATCTATACTAGTCTTCCTTTATTTATTTATCAGCACAAATAAAAACATATATATATATATATATATATATATATATATATATATATATATATATATATATATATATATATATATATATATATATATATATATATATATATATAGTGTGTGTGTCTGTATATATGTATATATGTATATATGTATATATGTATATATGTATATATGTATATATGTATATATGTATATATGTATATATGTATATATGTATATATGTGTATATGTGTATATGTGTATATGTGTATATGTGTATATGTGTATATGTGTATATGTGTATATGTATATATGTGTATATGTATATATGTGTATATGTATATATGTGTATATATATATATATATATATATATATATATATATATATATATATATATATATATATATATATATATATATATATATATATATATATATATATATATATATATATATATATATATATATATATATATATATATATATATATATATATATATATATGTATATATATCACCCCAAAATCCTTAATTGTGATAGATCCATACAGAACAATTTAGGACCAAACTTCTCCTTTTTCATTTTTAACACATTCTTTTTGAGGAAACAAGAATGAACAATTATGTGCCGGGAAGAAGGGGAAAAAAAAATAATCTCCCTAATGGAGCTGTTAGATGAGAGCAAAAGAATCCATCTATTGTTTTCAGTTTTTGCGCTTAATTGCATTTGCTTCTCTCTCTCCCAATTTCCGATTCCTCAGATGGATTAGAATGAAAGCAGCAAAATGAAACTGAAATGGAAATCAAATCTTGGCAACCTGCATTTCTTAGTTCTGCCCTTAAGAAAAGCTCACTGGCAAAAAGCTCCTTAAGCTCTCTGATTTATCAACCCTGCGAGCCACAAAGCTGGCTGTAAATCAAGCTATTAGCATTATTGATGGAAGGCACCCTCGTAAATAAAGGTAGCAAATTTATGCAGCTTTATAGCTGCAGGGAATCTTCTTTCCTTTCTCCCCCACTTTTCTGCTTGACATGTCTAATTTGCACTTAAGTGATTGAGCCTTTTGAAAAGGGAGTTATGGGCATTGTACAAGATGGTTGGAAGTAACTGTTGACTTTCTCCATTGTGCCCATTCACTAATAGACAGCCAGAGCCCATCAATCACAGTTTAGCTGGTGCTGTCCGTGCAATCCTTAAACTCAATTGATTTCCATTGGATAAAAATATAAAACATCCAGTTTAACAAGAGTGAAGAAACTGAGCCCAGGCTATCTTGCCATGGATACATTTTTCACCGAGTTTGCTGTCAAAGTTGTAGTACTTTCTGTCTTTCACTCACAACAAAAACAGATAGTAGGACATGACATTAAAGGTCACCCACCCACTCAATTGTAGTAACTTTGACAGACAATCATCCTACCTCTGTTTGAAAACTCCTAATAATGGAGAATTGTGGCAACCTGTTCTGCTGAGCAGGTTGTCCATTCAAGAAGTCAATCCTGACATCTGTTTGGAATCTACTTCCATGGAGTTTTAACCAACCACTCCTTCTAAGTGATAATTCTTCAAGGCTGCTATCATATCTCTTCTCACTTTTTCTTCTGTTGTCTAAATACTCAGTTGCTTTGACTGTTCCTCACAAGGCTTGTTTTCCAAACCCATCATCACCTCGGTAGCCATCCTGTGATCTATCACTCAACACATTTTGTGAATATACAAAAAAAAAGTGTCTGGTAAGAAAATTGCCACACATCTAAGTTCTAGTTGGCCAAGAGATGCACAGCTCCACTGAGCAAGATAAAGCAAAGCACCACTCAACCCCCATACCGGTGGCGGGATTCAGCCAGTTCGCACCTATTCGGGAGAACCGGTTGGTAACTTTCTAAGTAGTTCAGAGAACTGGTTGTTGGAAGAAAACTCCTGTTGGTTTTTTTCCACTTTACAGGGTTAATCCTGTAAAGAAGACAGGAAGGAAACATTCTAGTGTTGTTTCTAGCCTAATCTTTATTGACCTGCTTACAGAAACTGCCTCTCCCAATTAACCCTTACTACATTATAACACCTAAGGCGAAGCGCCCATCGACCTGAGTGACCTTGAGTTGGTCACGCCCATCCAGTCACATGACAACCGAGCCCCACCTACCCAGATAGTCATAAGGGCAGAGAACCAGTTGTTAAATTATTTGAATCCCACCATTGCCCCGTACACAAATACATACATGTTGGGCAAGGGTTGGTGGGCATGGTGTGGCTTGGTGGGCATGGCAGGGGAAGGATACTGTAAAATCTCCATTCCCTCCCCACTCCAGGGGAAGGTTACTGCAAAATCCCCATTTCCTCCCAATCAGCTGGGACTCGGGAGGCAGGGAATAGATGGGGGTGGAGCCAGTCAGAGGTGATATTTACTGGTTCTCCGAACTACTCAAAATTCCCACTACCGGTTCTCCAGAACTGGTCAGAACCTGCTGAATACCACCACTGATATAATTATTCCTGATCAATCTTCTAGGTCCTAATCCATTTTTGATTGTATGGGCCTCAATGGGCCGTTAAGGCCTGAGCCAGTCTATTCTACATAACAAAGGTAGGATTAGCCTTCTACCCATCTCACCACATGGCACCTGGGAAGATTACATCAGCCAGAAAGGCTCAAGCAAGCCTTGGAGATAGCTAAGCTAAGACCCCCACCCCCTGGGAGTCTGACAGCCAATGGGATACATTTCTTACACAGGAACAGGAAACAGAGAGGTGGGGCCCAACAGAAGGTATAAAATTCAGGCACTCTCAGCACCTCGACCCTTTTTCTGCTCAGGAGCTCCAAGCCATGTGATCCTGTCCACCATTAAACCATCTTTCCAAACAGCCTCCATGTTTCCAGTGTCTTTTTCCCCACTTGGAATTGAACCCAGATGGACATTTAGTCTAACAGAACTATGCATGATTAGCTTCCTATGCCCAGGCACTTTATCATTTCATATCTTGGAGAATTTTCTATCCTAGAATCAGAGGAAACAAAGGGGGGGGGGCAGTTTACCATAGTATTGAAATATCATGCCTACTTTGCAAAAATGTCATTGGATAGACAAAAGACTATTGTCTTCTTTTGTCATCATAACATAAAATAAGCTAAATAGGAAGCCTGGCAATGCTGATAGATTTGAAAGATGGGCAAGATAATCTCAGAACCCTCGCATTTTCATCTGCATATCCTGTCTTGCAGGAATTGGGTATGTTAGTTTAATGAAAAGAAGGACAAGGGATGACATGATAGGGAAGGAGGGAAGTTAACCTATTCTCCAAAGCACCTGATGGTGGGACAAGAAGCACTGGATGGAAACTAATCAAGGAGAGGACCAACCAAGAACTAAGGAGAAATTTCTTGAAAGTTAGAACAATTAATCAGTGGGATGATTGGCCTCCAGAACTTATGGGTCCTCCAACATTGGAGTTTTTAAAAAAGAGATTGGACAACTATTTGTCTGAAATGGTATAATGTTTCCTGCTTAAGCAGGAAGTTGGACTTTCCTGCTTAAGCAGGAAGTTGGACTACCCGGAGGAGAGCCTTCTCTGTGGCTGCTCCGACCCTCTGGAACGAACTCCCCGTGGAGATTCGCACCCTCACCACCCTCCAGGCCTTCCACAAAGCCCTTAAAACCTGGCTGTTCCGACAGGCCCGGGGCTAAAGAACCGTGCCCCTATCTCGAATGGTATGATTGTTGCGCTTTTAAATTATGCATTGTTTTGTGTTGTTGTCAAATTGTTTGTATCCCCCCTTCCCTTGTTTTGAGTTGTGAGCCGCCCTGAGTCCCCCTCGGGGGAAAAGGGCGTCATACAAATGAAATAAACATAAACATAAACATAAACAGAAGACCTCCAAGGTCCTTTCCAACTATGTTATTTTTTTATTTTTTCTTCCTCCTCCCTCAACTCTTGTCATCTTTATCTTATCTCAACATTTCCTCTTCTGCCTTGAACTGCAACTGGCAGAACTAGCATAGTATTCTCCCCACACACCCCTTTTTTAATATTTTTATGAACTTCAGAAATGTTTTGACCTGGTGAACAATTAGAAGGTGGAGTGTTTCAGATCTGATTTCAAAATGATGTTTTTATTGTGGCTGCCTTTAAAGTAGTTGCTTCTTTTCATGGGTCGCATGGGAGCTTCAAAGGGCAATAATTTGATTGAGGAAAAAAGTTC
This sequence comes from Thamnophis sirtalis, assembly GCF_051295495.1. Classification (NCBI taxonomy): domain Eukaryota; kingdom Metazoa; phylum Chordata; class Lepidosauria; order Squamata; family Natricidae; genus Thamnophis; species Thamnophis sirtalis. Next base: position 158,765,661 of record NW_028261381.1, on the reverse strand, counting down.
CAGAGAACAACTATATTCATAAATATTTGTGTGTTCCACAACATTTTAAGGAATTGACTCAAAAGTGTTTCACTGTAGAATAAAGCCATGCTCCAGCCCAGCAGCTTGATTTCCTGCAGACCTATTATAGTTTGTGCTAGTATAACCAGCAACCCTAGTACTTTGATTTTGGAGATAGGAGCAAATTCTTTCGGAAATGTGTACTTAATGTAATTGTTCTCCTGTAACAAAACACAGAAATAAAATTCCTGGAGCTAGCAGAGTTGGACATGTTAATGCCAGGAGACTAAAATCTCAGTTCTTTCCTATAAGCTATATAATAAACTTAGAGAGAGCTTGGGAAGAATTCCATGGATTGGCCTACTGCCAATTACCTCCACCAGACCGATTCGATCGCATCGATTAGGCCTCCTCCGAATCCCATCTTCTAGCCAGTGCAAACTGGCAACTACCCGGAGGAGGGCCTTCTCGGTGGCTGCTCCATCCCTTTGGAACGAACTCCCCGTGGAGATTCGGACCTTCACCACCCTCCAATCCTTCCGCGCTGCTGTAAAGATCTGGCTGTCCCGGCTGGCCTGGGGTTAAGATTATAGCCCCACTCAAATTGTGTGATTGTTGCGTTTTTCTTTTTAATATGCTGTATTGTTTATTGTTTGTTGTTTCCCCCTCCCTTTTGAATTGTGAGCCGCCCTGAGTCCCCTTAGGGAAAAGGGCGGCATACAAATAAAGGCAAAAGCAAAAAAAAAAAGCAAAAGGGGAAAACAACTCAAGAAGCTTGGGAAATTTTGAAAAATGAGATTATAAAAGCACAGTCTAGCACAATACCAATGCAGAAGAAAAATAACAGCTCCCAAAAGAAACCAGCATGGCTGCACAAAGAACTCTCTGACAAATTGAAAGACAAAAAAGTTAAATATAAAAAGTGGAAAGAGGGGGACATAACTAAGGCAGAATATCAGCAAATAGCCCGAGCCTGTAAAAATGAAGTGAGGAAAGCTAAGGCTCACAATGAAGAAAGGCTTGCCACAAAAATAAAAAATAACAAAAGAAAGCTTCTTCCAACATGTTAAAAACAAGAAAAAGATTAAGAAAACAATTGGTCCATTGCTGGGAGAAAGTGGCAAGAAGATGACAATCAATAGGGAGAAAGCAGAACTATTTAACTCATTTTTTGCATCTGTCTTTACACAAAGGGATAAAACAGTCCAACGTGTCAAAAACAGCACCACAAAAATCAGATTAGGAACACAAGTTGAAATAAGGAAGAAAATGATAAGTGAGCACCTGACTACCCTAGACGAGTTCAAATCACCAGGATCGGATGGATTACATGCCAGGGTTCTGAAGGAATTGGCAGACGAGATCGCAGAACCACTGAACTATATCTTTCAGATATCCTGGAGCACCGGGAACTGCCAGAGGATTGGAAAATAGCTGATGTGGTTCCCATCTTCAAAAAAGGGGGAAAAATAGATCCAGGAAACGACAGACCTATCACACCTATCAGCCTGACCTTAATACCAGGAAAGATTCTGGAAAAGATAATCAAGCAACGAATTAGCGAACACCTATAAGGAAACAAAGTAATAGCCAAAAGCCAACATGGGTTTGTAAAAAACAGATCATGCCAGACTAATCTTATTGCATTCTTTGACAGATAGAGTGCAGAGAAGAGTAACAAAGATGATTAGGGGACTGGAGACTAAAACATATGAAGAACAGTTGCAGGAACTGGGTATGTCTAGTTTAATAGAAAGAAGGACTAGGGGAGACATGATAGCACTGTTCCAATATCTCAGGGGTTGCCACAAAGAAGAGGGAGTCAAACTATTCTCCAAAGCACCTGAGGGCAGAACAAGAAGCAATGGGTGGAAACTAATCAAGGAGAGAAGCAACTTAGAACTGAGGAGAAATTTCCTGACAGTTAGAACAATTAATCATTGGAACAGCTTGCCTCCAGAAGTTGTGAATGCCCCAACACTGGAAGTCTTTAAGAAGATGTTGTACAGCTATTTGCCTGAAATGGTATAGGGTTTCCTGCCTAGGCAGGGGGTTGGACTAGAAGACCTCCAAGGCCCCTTACAACTCTGCTTTTGTAAAAGCTAGACTAGAAGACAATGAAAACTCATATTGTATGTGTTTGCGTGTGTGTGTGTGTGTGTACAAGAGCATAAACTTTATACTCTTGTACACACACACACACACACACATCAAGAAGTCCAGGTAATCAGCTTCATCTAGCAGGCTCCATATTTGTTCGCATATCATTATCTCAACAACCTTTGCCACAAATGGAAAATTGGAGACAAAATGGCAGTTAACAGAATTACAGGATTACAGAGTTGGGAAGGACTTTGGAGGGCTTCTAGTCCAACTCTCTGTACAAGCAGGAGACCTAAGTAGCTATCCAGTCTCTTCTTAAAAGCCTCTAGTGATGGAGCACCCACAGCTTCACATTGCAAGCCATTCCACTGGTTAATTGTTCTCATTGTCAGGAAATTTCGCCTTAGTTCTAAATTACTTCTCTCCTTAATTATTTCTATCCATTGCCTTCTGGTACTTGACCCCCCTCTTCTTTGTGGCAGCCCCTCGAATATTGGACCACTGCTATTATGCCACCCCTACTCCTTCCTTTCATTAAACTAGACATACCCTATCACTGTAACCATTCTTCATATGTTTTAGCCTCCAGTCCCAACATCCCAGTCTGAAATTCCAATCCGATGAAAATATAGCATAAAAGGTTTTATGTTGCAGTTGGAAACTAATAAAGCAAGGCTCATTTAAACAAGTGAATTCAAACAATGCCATGGTCATTAAGTGAACCCATTCATTTGAATGGATTTTTTTTTTTTGTGGCTTGGATCTGATTCAAACTGTGAATCACAGTTGTGTCATCATGGGATGCTATGACTGGTCATAAAGTTGACCTGCCTGATATGCACTCATGTGACTTCAGGGTGCATATATGACCATTTACAATGTTTGTGTGTGTGTGTGTGTGTGTGTGTGTGTGTGTGTGTGTGTGTGTGTGTGTGTGTGTAAAAAAAAACCCTAGTCATTAAGTGAGGGCTACCTGTATTGCTTTATTTGGTATAACTAGTTTTATTTTAACAGCATGTTGGCATTCCTTACCAATCATTTTGAACAGAAACGAACTACAGAGATTTTTCTATTTCTATACCTGATTAGGACAGGCCTGTTGTAAGCCCTCTTAAATGTTAACTACTAGCAAGGTTGCCAGCTTCAATCATCGATGTTCCTCTTTTCTTTTCCCCATTAAGAGTGCCTTGCCCCCAAACCGAGATCAAGGCAGAAGCTAGCCTAGCTTCTATTACCATCCTAGCATGCCCTGTTCTTGCTCTGTTATATTTTGGCTACCCTAAATTTTAATTGCGACGGAGAATATTTTTTTTGAAAAGGTTTCTTTTCCCTCTCGTCTCTTGCCAGAACCTTTCCTTCATCTTTAATCAGGAAAACGGCACCTGTGTGCAAAGGCCTGCCAGCTTCCATCAGTGCAAAGCAAAGCTGTGCTATAAATACTTGATAAAGAGCCAAAGCACAGGAATCAAGCAAATGATGGAAGAACTGGCCAGGGTGCACTCTCTCGCCACTGCCAGTTTCTGCAAAATGGACTGTGCAATGCCAAACGCTCAGCAGGAGGCCTCCAAACTATGGTTCTCCAAGTTTATCCTTTTAATGCCTTTAGGGAATTATTTCACAAATGTATTGACTATCCACTCCCAAATAACACTAGGTGGCCTGCAATATACATTGATAAACAGTGGGGGGCAGAGGGGGAAATATCCATAAACAAAAGCATTTAAAACCAGCCACATGCAACAACAACACCCCCACCCCCGCCCCAGCGTTCTAGAAAATAAGGGACTCCCTTGGGTTGAGCTTTGCTTTGGTGACTGCATGGACACATAATTTCTATGTAATTTTCTTGATAAATTACAGAAACGGTTGGTTATCTCCAGAGGTGGGATCCTACCGGTTTAACAACTGGTTCGCTGAGCACACGGGCCCGACATGCGTTGCATATGTACGCACAGTTTACAGAGAAATCACCTTCCGCATTACTGCTGGGGAGGAAAACTCTGTCACACCTATGAGCTGGGCTTCAAGCATGTAGGTGAGTATAGCTCAGGGGCGGGCAGGTGGGCCCAGCTGAAAGTCAGAGTGAACCAGTTTGCTCCCAGCTGATTGTCAGAGCTACCGGTTTGCCCAAACTGGTCTGAACCGGTAGAATCTCACCCCTGTTTATCTCCTTTTTCTGGAAGCTTTTTTTTAAAATCTCTGCTGGCTAGAGGCATCCTTGTAGTGTTCCATCCAAGTACTTAGTACAGGTAGTTTTCAACTTGTGGCCATAATTCAGCCTGGGATTACAGTTGTAAATTGTTGCAGTTGTCACGTTCTACATGGGGCAGCCCTTGAAGAGTGTTCGGAGACTCCAGCTGGTCCAGAATGCAGCCGCACGAGCGATTGTGGGTGCACCCCGGTACACCCACGTTACACCTATCCTCCGCGAGCTGCACTGGCTACCTATTGGTCTTCGGATACGTTTCAAGGTGCTAGTCGTCACTTATAAAGCCCTTCATGGTATTGGACCTGAGTACTTGAGAGACCGCCTTCTGCTGATTACCTCCCACAGACTCATTCGATCCCACAGATTAGGCCTCCTCCGTATTCCATCTGCCGGCCAATGTCGGCTGGCGACTACTTGGAGGAGGGCCTTCTCTGTGGCTGCTCCGGCCCTTTGGAACGATCTCCCCGGGGAGATTCGGACCCTCTCCACCCTTTGGGCCTTCCAGACGGCCGTGAAGATCTGGCTGTCCCAGCAAGCCTGGGGTTGAGTTCCCCCCCCCCCCCTATGTGTCTGTTGTGCTTTTAAATTGTTCGTATTGTCTGATTGTTTTTGTCTTACTTTTTGTAATTTCCCCTCCCTTGGCTTTTGTTCAGCTGCCCTGAGTCCCTTCGGGGAATAGGGCGACCTACAAATTGAATAAACTCCAAACTCCAAACTCCAAATCAAGGCATTGTGTGATTAGATTTAAAAAAAAAATTTTTTTAAAAAAAGATGGTCATTCAATGAATGGTCATTCATCCATTTTCTCCAGTGAGTGTGAGAAATTGGAAGTAAACACTGGAAACTGGCAAAAGGCACCATAAATTGTGGCCAGATGACTACTGGACATTGCCAACAGCCATAAAGTCCCTTGGATGCCAAACAATCAAAATACAATCATGTGACTGTGGGATGTATGTGTTTGTGCAGATGTTGTAACTCCAAAAATAGGCTGTAAGTAACACTGAGGAGATCTGTTGTAACATTGTTAAGTGTCCAGTCATGCATCAAGGACTACCTGAGTCCAACTCTAGTTTTTGTTTGAGACAAGCTAACTTTGGCTAGGTTTTGCCATCTGCTCTCTTAACCCTTTTCCATGCTTCAGCTCTAGCAGCACATGAAAGTTCTCCCAGGTGGAAATGCAGAATTTCCTGTCAAAATGTAATATATTTATGGAGAAACCAGCAATAGGTGTCCCAGCTAACACTCAAGATTTGTGGGTTGGACTGTAAGGGGAATAAAAGGTCTTGAAAATCACTTGGACCTCAGCTGTGTCAGGTCTTCCAAACAAAAGTGAGAGAGGCACAGGACAGAAATAACTCTTGCTATCACATTTCCATGGAAATAGATTTGCCACTGCATTGACTTTATCGGCAAATGGTATCTGCTTGGATCCAACTTTCTTTGGATTAAAGATTTATGCTTTTAAAAAAAGTGAGAGGTTTTTTTTTCTGGAGGAGAACAGATGTTTCTGAGAGTGAGATACAAGAAAAGAGATAGATGTGTAAAATGTACGTCTTTAGGGAAATACCTATTTTTAAAAGCCACCCTATCTTTGAAAGTTGTGTATACAAAGAAGCAGTTACATAATATGTTGAACTTTAGATAAAATTGCATTCAAAAGGCCTCAATTTTTTGGTGTGGGGAGGATTTAGGCAACAACAAAAAAAAATACCAAGCACAATTGAGGATTTTTTTTTTTTTTTTTTGCTTAAAAAAAAACACCTACTCTGGAGATTTTTTTATAAAGCTCCATAGGTTGGAGAATGTTACTGCTGAAAATATGCTTTAAATAAAGGTTTCAGTTATAGGAATAACTTTGCTAACTCAAACAATGAAACTGAACTGGGTTTATAAGGATCCACAAATATATAACACATTGCAAACTGCCATAGATATACAGGGTCCAATCTGTACCGTTCATTGGGTGCAGCGGTTTATCTTTGGACTCGTGTTCATTCTATATGTACTGTAGTATTTATTTAGTGCCTGGGTATGTGTCTGTACAGTAGTGGCCAAACTTGTAGAAACGTTTTGGGAAAAGTGTAGTTTGATGGCTAATAACACCACTTTTGTTTGGAGTAGTACCATAAAATTATATATCAATGGAAAGATAATTTAATCTAGAATGCAATGCAACAAAGTTTGTTCAATTATCTGTATTCTAAGAAAAGGTACAGCCAAATAACCAGAAAAAGGAAGCACAACTTGCTTAGGTTGATATCAGGTAGCTTTCCTTCATCTGACTGTAGTCAATGAGTATGAGTGTTTAGAGAGCCAATCGGGTGTCATCTTGCTTTGACAACGAGCCAATCAGATCAGAGTAGGATTCAGTTATTGATGTCATGTATTGAATCTGAGAGGATGACATTTGTCAGTATGTTATGTGATCATTATCAAGTTGGTTGGGGTTTTTTGTGGTCTTTCATTTAGTGAGCTGATAAAACGTAATAAAATGAAAGTAATGGTGCAAAGAGCTGACTGGCTCACCCAGAAAGCGATGTAATACCACAGGGTGAACAACAGAACAGGCTTTATTCCAAGCTAAGTATAACAGCGATTCAACTCATAACCAGCCCGCCAAAACCTTATATACACGGCTTCAACCAATCAGAAACAAACATTCAGCCGGCAACAGCCTCCCTCGCGTCCTATCCAATCCAGACGCAGGAGGCTGTTGCTGGCCAGCACAATGGTGCTGAAATACAAGAACAGTGAGGCCATTTGCATGGCTCATACATATTCATGAACTTATGAATACTTAACACCCCTTCCCCCCAGTTCTGCGCATGCTCCGCGGGTGGAGCATGCGTAGTCTTGCAGGTAGGCGGGGCGGTGCCGGACCCGCCCTGATCTACGCAGTTCTCCACTAGTCGTCGTCGGAGGAGGACCTCCTTGTGGTAGCTCCTCCCGGAAGGGGGTGTAGCTCCAAGGCACGCCTTCTTGGGATGGCCCAGAAGGAGGGCTCAACTGTCCTGGTGAGTAGGGGCGAGGTGGCGTGTCCACTGTGATAGTGTTGTGTTTAGGAGGCGTGTCGGGAGGGAGGAACCAAGGCCTAGGTGAGAATTGTTCTGCGGCGGCTTGAGCTGATTGTGGGCGTTCCCGGCACGGGGCGCTCGGGCAGGTTGGGCCTGGTGTGGCGAAGGCCCGTGGTGTGTTCTCTCCGGCTTGAGCTCTCGGTTGTTGGCAGGAGAGGCCTGGAGCGGCGAAGGCCTCACGCTGGGATTCCGGGCAGTCGGTGCCGGCTTCGGTTGGGCCTGGGCTGCCGGCTGGCGGTGGGAGGCGTCTCCTCAATTGATCCAGGTGACGCCTCCATTGGGATCCGTCAGCCAGTCCGACTCTAAAAGAACACGGGCCAGTCAGGGCAGTCACAGTGGCTGGCACCCATCTCGTAGGCCCCGAAAATGCCCGGGCCCATACCGCGTCCCCTAATTTAAATGAACGGGAAGGGATAACCCCCAGGTTGCTCGGCTGATCCCCTGCATACAACGGATGTAGCCGGTCCAGGGGAGTCCGCAGGCGCCTGCCCATCAAGAGCTCCGCGGGGCTTCGGTTGGTCGTTGGGCAGGGAGTGGAATGTTGGCTTAGCAGGTAAGCCGCCACTTTCTCCTGCCAGTCGCCCCGGTCCATGCGGCCCAGTGCCTCCTTTGCTGAGCGGACCGCCCGCTCCGCCCGGCCATTGCTGGCCGGGTGGTACGGGGCTATGGGCGCATGTCGAATCCCTTGCATGGCCAGGAACTCCTGGAACGTGGTGGACATAAATTGGGGCCCATTATCAGAAACAATCAGGTCCGGCAACCCATGGGTCGCGAACAGCCTTCTCAAGGCCCGGACCGTACTCTCAGCTGTGGTGGAGCCCATGAGGACCAGCTCCACCCAGCGGGAGTAAGCGTCCACCACGACCAAGAAGTTCTGGCCGTGAAAGGGACCGGCAAAATCTAGGTGGAGGCGCGACCATGGGCCTCTCGGAGCCTCCCACTCACGAGCCGGCCCGGCTGGGGGATTGGGCCTAGATTGCTGACAGGGGTGGCAGCGGCCCACATGGGCCGCTATCTCTGAGTCCAGTAAGGGCCACCAAACATAGCTACGGGCTAATGCCTTCATTCGTGCTATGCCCGGATGATCCTTATGGAGCAGGGACAGGACTTGTGGCCGCAGCGCGGTGGGGATCACCACTCAATCCCCCCAAATAAGGCACCCCCCGTGGAGGGAGAGCTCCGCCTGCCGGGTTTTAAAGGGCTTGAAGCCCTCTGCCACTTTGTCCATTGGCCATCCCCTCGAGACCCAGGAAGCGACCTGGGAGAGGATCGGATCGGCCTTGGTGCAGGCCGCGACATCCGCGGCCGAAATCGGGAAACCGGAAGACGCGATAGACAGGACTGAGAGACAGGGCACTAGGGCGGTGTCGGTCTCCGGTAACGGGCAGCGGCTTAAGGCATCGGCATGCCCCAGCTGCTTGCCTGGACGGTACTGTAGCGTATAAGAATACGCAGCCAGGAACTCCGTCCATCTAGTCATTCGGGGGGAGAGGATGGGGGGGGTCGGCTTGTCACCTGCCAGAAGCCCAAGGAGAGGCTTGTGGTCAGTGACAAGGGTGAAAGGCCGACCATAGAGGTAGTCGTGGAACCTCTTAATCCCGGACACTGCAGCCAGAGCCTCCTTGTCTATCTGGCTGTAATTACGCTCCGCCGAGGAGAGTGTCCGGGAGTAATAGGCCACAGGGGCCTCTAAGCCATTTGGGAGGACATGGCTTAGAACGGCCCCGACTCCATAGGGGGAGGCGTCACAAGCTAACGTCAGTGGCATCCTGTCATTGTACTGGACCAGGACTGCCGCTGACGTCAGAGCTTCTTTGACAGCCGCGAACGCATGCGCTTCGCGGCTCCCCCAGCGCCAGGCCGCAGATCGGTCGAGCAACCGATGCAGCGGCTCGGCTAGTGACGCCTTGTGCGGAATAAAAGGGGCGTAAAAATTCAGGAGCCCTAGGAACGCCTGCAGCTCCGCCTTGGAGGTGGGTGCAGGGGCGTTCCTAATGGCAGCGACTTTAGAAGGTGTGGGGTGGATGCCTTGGGCGTCAATCATGAAGCCCAAGAATTCCACCCTCGGAACAGCAAATGAACATTTGCTGCGCTTCAGTTTTAAGCCCGCGCCCCTGAAACGACTGAGGACCTTCCGCAGTACTTCGATGAGTTCTGAGCGGCTGGAAGCAGCGATCAGGACGTCATCGAAATACGGAACTACGCCCGGCAGCCCGTGGAGCAGCCGCTCCATCAGGCTTTGGAAGATCCCCGGGGCCACGGAAACGCCAAATTGCAGGCGGCGACAACGGAAAGCCCCACGATGGGTGACGATGGTCTGGGCAGCCGCCGCATCGTCATCCACCGGGAGCTGTTGATAGGCCTGCGCCATATCCAGTTTGGCAAATGTGCAACCCTGCCCCAGGGAATGGAGCAGGTGTTGCACTACAGGGACTGGATAGGGGTTTGCCTGAAGGGCCAAGTTGATCGTCGACTTGTAGTCGGCGCAGATCCTCACCGACCCGTCAGGTTTGATTGGGAGAACAATGGGGGTCTCCCAAGGAGAGTGGTCAACGGGCTCGATGACTCCCTGCGCCAACAACTTGTCAAGTTCGGCGTCAACCTTGGCCCTTAAGGCAAAAGGCACCCTGCGGGCTTTCAGCCTAATGGGAGCAACCTGAGGGTCTAAACTTAAAGATATGGGGGTCCCCTTATAACAGCCCAGCTGGCCGTCGAAAACGTCCGAAAATTCCCTTAACGTGTCCTCGAGTGTGCTAGGAACCACCCGGTGGACCCCCCCAATGGATAATCCCAGGGCTGGGAACCAGTCCAGGCCCAGGAGGGCCGGCAGGTCATCCCTGACTATGAGGATGGGTAGCTTCCCCTGGAAGTGGCCATAAGATACAGAGATAGGGAAGGATCCTAGCGTAGGGATCAACCTCCCCTGGTAATCCCTTAGGGAGACCTCAGATTGCTTTAGGCGTTTCTGGGGCACTTTAGGGCATAGCTTGGCAAAAAGTGACCAGGGCAGGAGGGACCGGGAAGAGCCAGAGTCCACCTCCATCCGGCACGGCTGACCTTCCAGCTGGACGGAGGTCGAGACCTTCCGGGCCCCTGCAACGGCGTGGCTCGCCGAACTGTCAAAATTAGCTAGTTGGCTGGTGGACTGGTAGCAATCTTCCGCTCTCTTCGGTGGCCGCTGCTGCTGGCGGCGCGGTTGCGCCTGGGGACGGCTGGGCGATTGAAGAAACGAAGGTGCCGGCAATAGGGCCCTGCAGACCTTGGCCAGATGGCCTTCGCCCTTGCACCGGTTACAGATGGCATTTAAGAATGGGCAAGCCTGGCGCTTATGACGGCCTCCGCAACCCCGGCAGGGCGCTGCGGACGCCGGTTGGGCTGCAGGTTGCGGCTTTGGCTTTCTCTTAGGCACAGTCCTCATTTGGGCCACCACTTCTTCTTCTTGATCCTCATAAGCTATGTCGTCCTCGACCATGTGGGCTTGTGGAGATGCGTCCGGTGTGGCAATCTGCAATCGTTCAATGTCGGCCGTGGACTGCTCCGACAGTTCAGCGGCTCGGGCAGTCTCCACGGCCTGCAGTAGTGTAATTCGGTGATTTCGGAACATGCGGCTCTGCAGGTTGACATCGCGGACCCCGCACACAAATTGTTCCACCAAATTTTCTTCAAGGTTGGAGAACTCGCACTGGGCAGCCACCGTCCGCAGAGCCTCCAAAAATTGGCTGATTGATTCATTCTGTTTTTGGACTCGTCTGCGGAAGGCGAAACGGCGGGCGATGATTGACGGGGTGGGTGCATAGTGGTTCTTCAATCTGGCCATGAGTTCGTCCCACCCAAGCTTGTATGCTGGCCGTGGGGCTGCCAAGGCTCTTGCTGAGGCGAACATAGATGGCTCGCAGCATGAGAGGAAAAAACTGCATTTTTCCTCTTCGGTTTGAGCCTGATTTTTGGAAGCGATCAGGTAACATTCGAACCTTTCCATAAACCCCTCCCATGATTCCCCGGCGGAACCAAAAGGGGCGAATGGAGGCAAAGCAGATGTCATCCTGAGGGAGAGATATCAAGAGGCCACAAAAAAAATTTTTTTTCCTCTTCAGGCAGCGTTCGTTGCCGGTCTGGAACGGCAGCTAACTGTCTGTCTCTCTCTTTTCACCTAGTGTCGCGGAATCGCTGATCCCATCCTCGTCGCCAGTTTAGAGGTTCGGAATGAGGGACGCGACCACAGGGTGAACAACAGAACAGGCTTTATTCCAAGCTAAGTATAACAGCGATTCAACTCATAACCAGCCCGCCAAAACCTTATATACACGGCTTCAACCAATCAGAAACAAACATTCAGCCGGCAACAGCCTCCCTCGCGTCCTATCCAATCCAGACGCAGGAGGCTGTTGCTGGCCAGCACAATGGTGCTGAAATACAAGAACAGTGAGGCCATTTGCATGGCTCATACATATTCATGAACTTATGAATACTTAACACACAACTTGCTTAGGTTGATATCAGGTAGCTTTCCTTCATCTGACTGTAGTCAATGAGTATGAGTGTTTAGAGAGCCAATCGGGTGTCATCTTGCTTTGACAACGAGCCAATCAGATCAGAGTAGGATTCAGTTATTGATGTCATGTATTGAATCTGAGAGGATGACATTTGTCAGTATGTTATGTGATCATTATCAAGTTGGTTGGGGTTTTTTGTGGTCTTTCATTTAGTGAGCTGATAAAACGTAATAAAATGAAAGTAATGGTGCAAAGAGCTGACTGGCTCACCCAGAAAGCGATGTAATATAGTATTATTAAGTGAATAAGGCTACAGTTATAAAGAAATTAGAAAAAAAATGGTGGAAACTTAACCAAAGGTGGCATATCTAAGTTTTTGAAGTGGTATATGGAGACTCAGTCACTACAAAGCCACATTGGAAAAGGCAGGAAAGAGTGCACAACAGCAAGTGATGATAGAAGAATTAAAGAGACTGTGTCTACGTGACAGAAGAAAATCACCTGGGTGTATATAAGATGAAATGGCACAATTCAATGTGAAGTTGAGTGCAGGGACTGTTCAGCACAGACTGCAGGAATTTGGCCTACTGAAACCACTTTCATTTCTCAAACAAAGGTTGAAAAGACTAAAGTGGGCTAAAACCCATGTTACCTGGACAGATGATATATAATTTTATGGCTCCAGCATGAATCCAAATCAGAGGTGGTATTCAGCCAGTTCGAACCAGTTCACCTGAACTGGTAGTGGAATTTGCCACCCATCCCAGGCCATAGTATATGCTGTCCAGTGGTGGGTTGCAGGTGGTATGTCCCGGTACTGGAGCCGGGTACCACCCACCCACCCACCAACCTCCTTTTCTGTCTTTTAAGTCTTTGGTGCTTCCGCTTCTGCACACGGCACGTACAGCGCCTGCGAAACACTCCGATAAGCAGCTGGATCATCATGGAGGTGTCACTAGACAGTAAGACGCATGCACACACTGCACACGTCCATGTGGACAAAACTGGGCCCACCCCAAACATACTGGTTGGTACGGGATCCAGAACCTACCACTGATGCTGTCCTATTTAGGCACATTTTCAAGTCGTGCATATGCGTGCAAGCCGCACACACCATGTGCATGTGTCTATGGGGAACATGCGCTAACATTTGTGAACCGGTAAGGAAAGTAAGTAAATACCAACCTGGTCCAAATGCTCAGAAGGCAAAACCTCTGGTCCCGATGAACGATCCATATTGGATCCTATAACATTATCCTGGGACACGTATATTCATCTTCATTCATGTCATAGAAATCCCCATACAAAATGACTGGTTTAGGATATATCTCCAAGCAGCTCTTCATTTTTTGTTTTTTTGTTTGTTTTTAATTTTATATTCAATCCAGCTCCCAAAAGACATTGGGTAGCTCACAACCCAAACAGAGAAAAAGAGAAGAAATGATAAAAAAAATGTATACATCCAGAAGAGTGAAAATGTTGCCAAGAAAACTGAAGGGATTAATCCAGACAGTTGCCAGGGGTCAATGTTGATTCCAAGATATAAAATAAACATATGTTTTAAAAACACACCTGCAAAAACAAAATAGACACACACAAACACACACACACACACACACACACACAAACACAGAGAAAGAGATATGGGGGGTGAACTGAAAAAGCAAAACTACGGCAACGAAAAGATGTGATATTTTTAATTATTTGCAGAACATCTGTAGGGTGGGAGCCATGCAGATCGATCATCTACTAAATGCGGTTGTAAGGACAGGCACTTCAATAGAGAAGGTGCACTGGCTCGGTCCCAATAGAATAGCGGTGTCAAACTCAATTTCATTGAGGGCCACATCAGGTTTGTGTTTGACCTTGGGGGGCTGTTGTGGGCATGGCCAGCTCGACATTACTCGTGTTGGGAGCGCCTGAGGTGGACCCAGCGCTCTGTCAGCGAAAATGGACTCCTGAGCTCTTTTTTTTTGGCTGCAATGGCCTCGTGCAACCCTCTGCCATCGAAACTAAGCTTGGGAGAGCCACCCGCATCCCCCACAAGCTCTGTTTTTGGCTGTGCTAGCCTCCTGCAGTCCTCTAACAGTGAAAATGGAGCTCATGAGGGTTGCATGCAGCCCCCCCCTCCCACGAGCTCTGTTTTTGCTGGCAGAGGCACCATAGGCCGTTTCTTCATTGTTCCCAGGACGGCCCCACAATCCAGATCTAAGCACCCCGTGGGAAGGATCAGGCCCCTAGGCCTTGAGTTTGACACCCCTGCAATAGAGTGAGGGTGTTGTCCTCTGCTAGGTTGGATTTTATATAACTTTTGTGTCTATCTATACTGAAACTGGCAATTGGGGAATGATAGCAGGAGTCCGGTTGTCCTCTGAGCTGACCTAAAAACAATAGGCTGACATTCCTGCCCTTTTTACTGTTGGACCCATTTCTGACTCTCTACCCTGGAGGAAATTTCCAAAGGTTATTTTCAAAACTCTCTGGAGAGAGATAAGCCAAGCCGGTTATGTTTGACTTAGCCATGTGGGGATCCAGCTGCTTTCATAAACTGAGTCATGGCAGGCTATTAGCTCCTGAAGACCTCAACAGTGAGTTGTTTCTGTGTAAGAAACAATGTTTAGTTGTTTTCTGTGTCAGATAACTTCCTCTGAGATACTCAGGGTCAGTTTGAATTGTTGTTGTTGTTGTTGTTGTTGTTGTTTTGCTGGGAGATTTCAGCAGTATTGTGAGCATTCTGGAGAGCTGGAATCTGACCTTAAGAGGGATTAATGGAGCAGATTTGATAACAATAACATAAATTTATTTACAAGATATATATGGATAGGCAAAACCTAGCTCTTGACTATGGACATTCTACCAAGAGGAGAATCAAAAAGCAAATGTTCTAGGAAAATGTCCTGGGAAGATAGGCAGAAGGGAAGAACATAAGGTTAACAATCTCATAAAACAAAGGACAAGCAGGAAGATAGATTTTAAAAAGGCAGAAAAAACATTTACTCTCCATCTACATTATCTTCCTCCTTTGTAACCAATATTTCATGAATTCTGAAGAATCTGTGCTGCTGGATTGATACCTCCAACAATGTCAATGTTTCTGCAGGAGATGACCAGGCTGAGCCCAAGGGAAGTGTCAAACACATCATCAGTTCAAGTCCCTTCATGCCCACAAGAGATCTATCAACCAATCAGACTAGAGCTGGAGGTCTTCTAGTTGAACCTTCTACTCAAGCAGGAGAACTTATACCATGCAGACAAGTGGCTTTCCAGTCTCTTTTTAAAAGCTTCCAGTGATGGACCACCAACAACTTCTGAAGGCAAGCTGTTAGGAAGTTTCTTCTTAATTCCAGGTTGCTTTTCTCCTTGATTAGTTTCCATCCATTGTTTCTTCTCTTGCCTCCTGGTGTTTGGGAAAACCCTCTCTTCTTTATGGCAGCCCCTCAAATACTGGAATACTGCTATCGTGTCACCCACTGGTCCTTTTTTTCTCTACACTAAGTCCAGCCAAACTTGAATTCCATTGATTCTTAACTACTGCCAACTTGCTGTGACCATTAGTAGTTCAGATTCTTGTATAAACATCTGGGCTCCTGGTTTCCTGCACTTGATATTTTCTAGATAGTCCAAAGTTCTAGAACTGATAGATATGCTTTGTTGGTCCAATGAAAGAGAACCTGGAAGGAATATGAGAAAGTGACATGAATTACTTTATGGAAGAGAGATGGGTTCAAATAATATATTGTGCCTTTGACTGAAGTGTATAGAAAGTAGGTGCTTAGCTATTTGTCATAGATACTGAAACTGTAATTCTGAATTTAACGAAGAATGGGATTAGAGATGGGTGGATAATATTTGTGATGATGACATCATCACAATGGGTGGACATCATTCTGGGGTGGGTTAAGAAAATGGTTCTCAATCTTTTCTTTACCATGGGCCCTCCTTAAATATGGACCATGGCCATGGCTCCCCAAGACTGAACTCAAGATTTAAATTAGCCTTCACAGATCCCATGTGACAACATCTCCCCCCTCCCCCACACACAAGGGTCTGTGGACCACAGGTTGAGAACCACTGGGTTAAGATACTGACTTTGCCTGATGTTACTTTCTCCTGGAAATTTGGGAAGAAAAACTGTTAGAACATCTTCTTTTTCCCACGAACAAAGGGCAAGTTTTCAAAAACAAACTCAACAATGACAGAGGATAAATTGGTTAAGAGTAGTAGTGAAATTCAAATTTTTTTATTAGTGGTTCTGTGGGCTTGGCGTGGTGGGCATGGCAGGGGTGGGATACTGCAAAATCCCCATTCCCTCCCCACTCAGGGGGGAAGGATACTGCACAATCTCCATTCCCATCCCAGTCTTGGGGGAAGGATGCTGCACAAACTCCATTCCCACCCCATTCCTGGGGGAAGGATATTGCAAAATCTCTATTTCCACCCCACTCCAGGGGAAGGATATTGCAAAATCCCCATTCCCACCCCATTCTGGAGCCAGTTCTCTGAACTACTCAAAAATTGCCAGTTCTCTGAACTACTCAAAATTTCTCCAGAACCTGTCAGAACCTGCTGAATTTCACCCTTGGTTAAGAGTGCCTGAACATTCTGATCCAAATATATGAGGTGACAATAAGCAAAAGTAGGGAAGTATTGTGTGGCTTTATACCAGGCAGGAAGTAAGCAGACCAAACTTTTGCTCTTTAGCATATCACTCAGATCTGTATAATTATGGAACGGTCAGTAATTATGCATTTGCTGGTTTTAAAAACAGTGATAATGAAGTGCGTAAGTTTGTGTTAATGAAGGGTTTTTTGTGTGGATATGGAGCTGAAGGGAACTTGCCAAATGCAACAAGACAGCCATATAATGAAAGCAAAGTATGTGAGAATAAATTGAATTCTTCACGGAAGGGCTCAGCAGTGAACAAAGAGTAGGACAAGAATTTATGGTATCTGATTGATTGTTTAATCTATCTATGAATAACTCTATAATGAAAGCTAGGGGCATCCTGGAGATATGGAAATGTGAAAATGCACATATGTGTGTTTGCGGACAATGCCATGGTGTTGATTAAGAACCCAAATAATTTGCAGTAAATGCTAGACAAAATGAGATTTTTTTTCAAACTGGTTTCCATAGAGTACCACCAGGACTTTAAAAGGTACAATGAACTGGTGGGGGTGAGTGTGGGGAAGTCACATCTTTCCATAAGACACTGCACTAACTTATAACAGTCTGTTTAGTGACTAAAGTTACAATAGCACTGAAAAACTGACTTACGACCATTTTTCCCACTTACAACCATTGCAGAATGCCCTTGGTCAAGGAACCAAAATTCTTGGCAACTGACTCACATTTATGACAATGGCAGTGCCCTGGGGAAATTTTGCAACCTTCTGACAAGCAAAGTCATAGGGGAAGCAGATTCACTAAGAACCGTATTACTAAATTGAGAACTGCCAGCTGTAGCAAGCAAGGTCATAACATGCACCAAAATTCACTTAACAATGGTCTCAGCAGCAGAAATTTTGGGTTCAACTGTAATCATAAAGAGCCGAGGTGGCACAGTGCTTAGAGGCTACTTCAGCTGACTGCTAGCTGCAATTTGCGCAGTTCAAATCTCACCAGACTCAAGATTGGCTCAGCCTTCCATCCTTCCGAGGTGGGTAAAATGAGGACCCGGATTGTTGGGGGCAAAAAGCTGACTCTGTAAACCACTTAGAAAGGGCTATAAAACAGAGGTAGGTTCCTACTGGCTTGGACCGGTTCGGCCGAACCAGTAGTGGTTTGCTGGCCTGGGTTGCCAGAACCAGAAGCGATCCAGGCCTGCCATGCTTCCAAACGGGTTCCCCAGTTGGCGCAGCATGGTGGGTTTTTTTCTTTCTTTCATTTTTTAATACTCTGCGCATGCACAGATATATTTATGGGCAACTGCGCATGTGTGCGGAGCTCAAAATTGCATATGCATTGAACCAGCAGCAACCCATGCTGGCTTGCTGGCAGCAACCCACTCCTGCTGTAAAAGCACTATGAAGCGGTATATAAGTCTAAGTGCTATTGCTATAAGTTGAGGATTACCTGTAAAGGAGAAAAAGAAATTAAAGGCTTCCAGAAAGCGATTTCCCCCTCATCTTCATCCTTTGCGGAGAACTCTGTTGAGGGGCTAAGAGAAAACTCTCTCTCAAAAGAGAATTTCTCCCCGTAAAGAGAAAAGTTATTATGAGAAGGGCAGAACTTATTATCTGAGGCCTATCCAATTCTCCCAATTTTTTTAAAAAGAAAAGATACCAAAATGTCATTTCCACAACCTGAAAAAGCCGGAAAGCCCCCAAAACAAACTTTATGATGCAACAGGAATTATGATCTAAAGCAGGGGTGTCCAAACTTGGGAACTTTAAGACTTGTGGGCTTCAACTCCCAGAATTCCCCACCCAGCATAAACTTCCCAAGTTTGGATACTCCTGATCTAAAGCATGCTGTTTGGGGAATTCTGGGAGTTGAAGTCTATATATTTTAACGACTCTGTGACTGAGAAATAGCAATGAACATTTAATGTATTAAAGGCCAAGGAAAGTTGTATGACAGATTGCATGCTTACAGTAATTGCATATTATGCAAAAGATTAAAACAAGGAGATGGATTTGTGTGCTTTGACAGAGTATTAACTAAAGTTGATAAACTGGTGGGAAAAATATTAAGGCATGCAAATGCTGGCTACTGGGTGTATGGCAGTGATGACACATTTTTTTTGGCTGTCTTGCCAAAAGCGGGGGGAACACAGGGGGGTGGTCATGTGCCAGCATGACATACCTATAATGCTATTGTACACTCCCCAGTGCAACAATCCTCCCTGCTTTTGTTGTGGGTTTTTTTTTGCCTTCCCCAGGCTTCATAGGCTTTCTAGGAGCCTGGGAAGGGTGAAAACAGCCTCCCCTCCCCCGCAGACACCCCCCAGAGGCCTCAGGAGCTTCCCTGAAGCCTCCGGAGGGCACAAAATGGACCTATGGGGAACCCGGAAGTTTGGGAATGGTGACTTCCAGTCTGTCCGTATGGCCAATTTTTGACCTCCAGAGCCTTCAGGAGTTTCCCTGAAGGCTCCTGAGGGTGAAAAACATACCTACGGACAAACCAGAAGCCACATTTGGTTTGCTTGTAAGGGCCGGTTTTTGCCATCCAGTGCCTTCAGGGAAGTCTCCTGAAGGCTCCGGAGGTTGAAAATTGACACTATGGACAAACTGGGAGTCACCATTCCCGAACTTCTGGGTCCCCTATAGCGCTGATTTTCGACCTCCAGAGCCTTCTGGGGCCTTCGGGAGGCTTCTCTGAAGGCTCTGGAGTGCGAAAAACATCCCTACAAGCAAACTGGAAGTGATTTCAGAAGGCTTCCTTGAAGACTCCAGAGCAGAAGTGGGTTCCTACCAGTTCGCACCTATTCAGTAGAACCGGTTCATCAAATCTACCAAACCGGTTAGAAGAGGTTCCACCAGTGGACCCGGAAAGCAGGCCACACCTACAGAAGAGGTTCCAAATTTTTTTGAAACCCACCACTGCTCCAGAGGGTGAAAAACGGCCCTCTGAGCAAACCAGAAGTCCATTCAGTGTTCTGATATCTCAGGGGTTGCCACAAAGAAGAGGGAGTCAAGTTATTCTCCAAACCCGAGGGCAGAACAAGAAGCAATGGATGGAAACTAATCAAGGAGAGAAGAAATCTAGAACTAAGGAGAAATTTCCTTAGTTAATTAATCCTGACAGAATAATAAATCAGTGGAACCACTTGCCTCCAGAAGTTGTGGCTGCTTCAACATTGTAAGTTTTTAAGAAGAGTTTGGATAACAATTCATCTGAAATGGTATAGGGTTTCCTGCCTGAGCAGGGGGCTGGACTAGAAGTCCTCCAAGGTCCCTTCCAGCTCATTGTGAAAAGTTTGATCCAGATGGGGGTTCAAGGTTGACTCATTTTTCTATCCTTTCACAGTCAGTAAAATAAGAATCCAGAGTGTTTGGGGCAATATGTTGACATTGCAAACTGCCCAGAGAGTGTGGTAAAGCACTATGGGGTGGTATATAAGTCTAAATATATATTTTACTGCTATATAATGAAAGGCATAACTTTCACTCAGCCACCTGATTCATCAATCAGTTCAATAGCTTTACTAATCTCCTCTCCTTTGAAGCACAATTTGAAATTAAATTTCATTTCAGTAAAGAGAATCAAAACACAGGATGTGTTTCTTGCCCTGCATGTACAGGTAAGGAAAAGTCAACTAAGGTCAGCTACCTGGATTTGTTAACAGTCGTTATACATATATTTGCAAAACCTCTCAAGTGCCGAAAGAATGAGGTATTTGGCAGTATAATAAATGCAATCAACTAAGTAAAATGATTTCAAAGCTCATTGTTGTAGGGAGATTTGCCAGTCACCACTGTCAGGTCTGTATTTATCTCAGGTTTCTGAACTGTTGACATCCAAAACCAAAAAATTAATAAGGACTCTTATCTTTTAAATTTAGAAGCTAGGTTGGGTTCTTACCGGTTCAGACTGGTTTGGCTGAACTGGTAATGATTTGGTGGGCTGGGTCGCTGGAACCAGCAGTGACCCACACCTGCCATGCCCCCAAACCAGTTCCCTGGGTGCCGCCGTTGGCACCGCCATCTTGTTTTTCAGTTCTGTGCATGTGCAGAACAATTTTAATTTCACTGCGTACGCATGCGAAGTGTACATCAAATGTGTGCAGTGCCCATCAAGCACACGCACGCAGCACACACACAAGAAGCAAACCAGCAGTGGTGGGAGTCCACCCCTGTTTAGAAGTGTTTTCTGTCTGTGTCACCCCCTCTTAAGATATCATATGGGAAAAGGCTACCTTTTCAGATGAGTTGATGTTGGTTATACAGATGACAAACATAACGGAAAACTAATTACAAACTCATTGAACTGAGAGAGTAGCATAATTCTGTGTCATAAAAATGAAGGATGAGAATGGTAAACAATGAACAACAAGAAGCAAAAGGTGTCACATAAAGGGAGACATTCACACTGCAGTTAGGAACTGAAGAAAAGAACCTTCTGTCAAGTATTCCAATTTAAACATTGGCTCCACGTAATTGCTAACCAACAAAATAGCAGATCACAAAATACAACAGAAACATACATACATACATACATACATACATACATACATACATACATACATACATATATACATACTAGTGGTGGGATTCAGCCAGTTCGCTGAACCGGCTGAATAAGAACCGGTTGTTAAGCTTCTGAGCAGTTTGCTGAACTGGTTATTGGAAGAAATCATTAGGGCAGAGAACCGGTTGTTAAATTATTTGAATCCCATCACTGATACATACATGCATAAAACCGCCTTTAAAAAGTGGTTGGATGGGGTAGTGTAGGAGTGTCAAACTCAAGGAATGGGGACCAGATCCGGCCCACAAGCTGCTTAGATCTGGCCTATGGGACCACCCCGGAAACAACAAAGGATCAGCCTATGGTGCTGCCTGCCTGCCTGCCAGCAAAAGTGGAGCTCGGGAGGTTGTGGGCAGCCCTTTCAGGCTCTGTTTTTGCTGGCAGAGGGTTGCAGGAGGCCATCGCCGCCAAAAACGGAGCTTGGGAGCCTGTTTCTGCTGGCAGAGCACTTGGGTCACCAAGGTGCCCCCAACACAAGTGATGTTAAACTGGCCATGCCCCCCCTGGCCACACACCCCCTGGCCTCCCCCCAAAGTCAGACACAATCCTGATACAGCCCTTGATTAGTTTTACATCCCTAGTGTAGTGGTTAGAGTTTTTGATGTGGGAGACAAGGGTTAACATTCAGACTACCTTACTTATGGAGGTCCGTGGATAAAATCCCCTTAAGGCTTCACCTGCTGACATCAACAAAATATGAGAGTGACACGAACTAGGAAAGTAACGCTGTCTCAGACATTACTTAAATTAATAAGATCCATGTCAATTGATGAGGAACCAGGACACTCCGATGATAAGTGGGCTATTGGAGTAAACCATACATGGATGAGACAAGAGAATCTGGAATTGATGGAATGCTACTACAACGGTAGACCTAAGGAGAGTTTACCTGTAAAACATATGAGGGAGCTTGGAGTGGACAAGAAGACCTCTGTGTCCATACTGAGAAACAGCTTGTTACTCAATGCTTCAATATAGTGAAGAAAAAGCATGAGAAGCTTGGAGAAGTATCAGGGTGGAGTATCTGATGGAAGAACTGGAGAGAATGGAGAAAGTACAGGCCAAAAGGAGTGGTGGGAACACATGGGACTATGACTTCTAAGCTGGGAGAGTGGCTCCAACAGGGGAAAAAAAAGTGAGAGTTCTCTGCCCAGAGGAGTGCAATCTAGGAACAGCTAAGATTCTGTGAAGAACCTTCAAACTACGTGTATCTGTGTATACAGACCAGAGGTGGTATTCAGCCAGTTCAGGTGAACCGATAGCGGAAATTTTAACTAGTTTGGAGAACTAGCAAATACCACCTCTGGCTGGCCATACCCCTACATATTGCACTCACACCCCCCCACACACACACATACATACATACATACATACATACATACATACATACATATACTGTATGTCTGTGTCAGGGTATGTCTCTGTGTGTCTGCATATGTATATGCACACGGAGTATATTTATATATTTATAATGTATTTCTATTTAAATAACAATATATATTTATTGATATATATTCACAATCTACACAAGAATTACTGTATTTTTCAGAGTATAAGACACACCAAGATTTTGCAGACCTTCCCAAAACGGCCCATTTTTCATGAAAATGGGCTCATTTTTTGTCAAAAAAGAGAGCATTTATGGCCTTAAGGAGGCTTGTAGTGCGCTCCTGGGGCCCGGGGGGGGGGAGCAAAAATAAGCAAAAAACAGCCCATTTTTTGCTCATTTTTGTCCTTCCCAGTCCCCAGGAGTACAAGCCTCCTAAAGGCTATGCACGGCCATTTTTGCAAAGGGGCGGGGTTTCAGGAGGCCAAAAATGATGTATTCAGTGTATAAGATGCACCCAGATTTTCACACTCTTTTTTGAGGGAAAAAGGTTCATCTTATACTCTTGAAAAATACGGTAGTTTTCCCTTTTCCAATAGTCAAAATCAATAGTCCTTTGTTTTCCATGTTGATCAATCTTTTTGACCTAACAATCTGAAAACAAGTCAGTTATCACATATATTATGGCTAGGAACAAATGTTGGTGTTCCACCAATACTTTGATCTGGGTCAGGCTTAGCTTTATTAACAAGCCCAGCAAGATTCACACGACTCACACTGTGGCTACTCTCTGGTTAATTAATAAAGCTGTGTCTCTCATTTCCTTTTTAGGAACAGGAGGTCCTCTGTTAGTTATTTAATTTTTCTTTAATTGAAAGTACCACGCTGTTTCGTTTCTCTTGCACTGTATAAAGATGACAAAATAACCTCTCCAACATTCCAGCAATAGAATTTTGCCTCATTAATATAATATTTTCTTGTTTTTAAATCCCAGTTTTTTTCTCTAGGATCTCAAGGCAAAATTCATGTATTCCAGTTTTAAAGGCCACTCACTGGAAGCCAGGTTATTTGGGTATTATTGTTGTTATTTATTTATATTATTTTATCAACAGTATCTTCAAAGGGGGAGGAGCAAAAATTAAGATGGCGGTTGCAATTTTGTGATTGAAGTTCATCCCCTTTGCACATGTACATGATTGCCCACCTGACTTTTTAATTATTATTATGGATGACCTTGATTTCATTGCTCTTTCTTTAAGAATCACCAAATGGCATACAGTTGTAAAAACAAATCCAAAAGTTAACAATGTTAAAAACAAATCAAAGCAGAATAATAGAGTTGGAAGGGACCTTGGAGGTCTTCTAGTCCAACCCCCTCCTCAAGCAGAAGATCCTATACCATTTCAGACAAGTGACTGTCCAGTCTCTTCTTAAAAACCTCCAGTGATGAAGCACCCACAACTTCTGATGGCAAGCTGTTCCACTGGCTAATTGTCCTGATAGTTAGGAAGTTTCTTCTCTTAGTTAGTTCCCATCCATAGTTTGTTGTTCTGCCCTCTGGCACTTTGGAAAATAAATTGACCCGCTCTTCTTTGTGGCAACCTCTCAAATACTGAAATACTGCTATCATGTCACACCTATCATGTCCTTTTCTTCTCTAGACTGGCCATACCCAATTCCTGTAACCACTCTATTTTTTCTCTCCAGGCCTTTAATCATCTTAGTTGCTCTTCTTCGCACTTTTCCCAAAGTTTCAACATCTTTTTTGTAATGTAGTAACCAAAACTGGATGCAATATTCCAGGTCCGTGCTTACTAAGGCTTTATAAAGTGGTACTAATACTTCGCGTGATTTTGTTTCTATGCCTCTGTTTAAACAACCAAGAATTGTATTAGCTCTTTTGGTTGCTGCTGCACACTGCTGATTCATGTTTAAGTGATCGCCCACTAGGACTCCAAGGTCCTTCTCACATTGTTACTGTTTTTCAGCCAGGTTTTGCCTAAACTGTACTTGGTTTTTGGTTTTTCCTGCCTAGGTGTAAAACTTTGCTTTTGTCCACATTAAATTTTATTTTGTTGGATAGTTTTCCTGCAATTCTGTATTCTAACTAATGCAGCATCAGTGCTCCTGATAGATACATATCAGCCAACAATATATAATCATGCTGGCTTTGCTAGGAAGGGTAGGCATCAGAAGGGAACTCCTCCTATTGGGTTGAAGACAGCTAGGGAGGCTTCAGGTGTCCTATAATTATAGGAAGCCCTAAGAGAATACTAAAGAAATTCAAAATAAAACTTCACGGACAATGAAAAAGGCAGGAAAAATGGAATCTCCCTCTCAGAAGGAGAAATAGTTTAAAAATTGCAAGGGCTAAGAGAAGTAGATTCTGACTTCTTTTGCAGCAGTTATAAGTATAATTATAACTTTACCTCTTAATTTATAGTTAAAAGGTAAAGGTAAAAGTTCCCCCCGCACATATGTGCTAGTTGTTCCAGACTCTAGGGGGTGGTGCTCATCTCCGTTTCAAAGCCGAAGAGCCAGCGCTGTCCAAAGACGTCTCTGTGGTCATGTGGCCAGCATGACTAAATGCCAAAGGCGCACAGAATGCTGTTGCCTTCCCACCAAAGGTGGTCTCTATTTTTCTACTTGCATTTTTACATGCTTTCAAACTGCTAGATTGGCAGAAGCTAGGACAAGTAACGGGAGTTCACTCCGTTACGCAGCGCTAGCAGAGGTGGGTTTCTCCCGGTTCAGCCCAGATCAGGCGAACCGATAGTGGCAGAGATGGGAGGCTCCGCCCACTCACCTGGACCATAAGCATAAGCATTGTGCATGTGCACGTGTGCGCACAAGTACCGGTAGTAAAAAAAATGCAAACCCATCACTGGACGGTAGGGATTAGAATCTCCAAACTGCCAAACTTTCTGATTGACAAGCTCAGCGTCTTAGTTACTGAGCCACCAAGTCCCATCAATTTATAGTTACAACATATCTATTTTTTTCTATAAACTATTCTGTTTAATCATCAAAACCATAAGTTCATTTTTTTTCTATTTCATGGAAAAAGTCCATAAGGCATCTCCACAGACTAATACATATACAGTAGATGTTGTCTTTTCTCTGATTAAAGAAGTCAATTTAGCCATCACATCAAGTTCCCGCATTTTCATCAACCATTCCTCTGTCTTGGATAATGCGTGAAGGGTGCTGATACAGAGAGCTACCGGCTGAAAAGATCTTGGCTACCATATGCAGCTCGCTAGAAAGCCATACAAAAAGAGAGCAAAGGTACCACAAAGGCCATAAGCTGTTGTCGGATTGCATGTGGATTAGAGGAACGCTAACACTTTTCTAAACAATCTGCAAGTGCTATAAATCATAGGAATCATATTCATTGGTTACTGAAATTATCCCTAACATGCCCCTAATTCTTGCACTGCTGGACAGATTAAAAGCAATAGAAGGCTTGTGTGTCGTCCCCCCCCGCCCCAGGAAGAGTGTTTTCCCATTATCAAATCAGGAACCTGGAATTCTCCAAGGATTTATGTTGATGGTCTACTTCAGGGATGTCAAACACAAGGCTCACAGGCCACATCCAGCCTGCGATGTGGTCAGATCCAGGCCACGGGGCTGTCCTGCAAAATGTAACGGGTGTTAGAATATTCATGACTGGGAGAGACATGATAACAAGTTTAGCCAATGAATAGGCCTAGCAACAAGGTCAGCCAGTGGAACCTGAAACAGCTAGGGGCCAGGTTGTGGTTTAGCCTGCAAACTTCTGAGTCTGTGCAAAGAATTAAAACAGAAACTTAAGACCTTGTCTGCTCTGAATTCAAAAATGAAACTGTTCTCGCCTGCTTGTGTTCTGCTTGTAACTTCTACCATGTTGAAAGAATCTACTATTGGTATTGTAAATTTATTCATCTGTTATTAAATATATAAAGAAGTTAATTAATCAAGCTGAATCAGTTATCTGTGTGTGCTTTCTGGATGTGATTTTACTGCAACAAACTCTGACAAGGGGCCAGCCCTCGTCACTTCAGTCTGGTTTACCCACTGCGAAGAGGAAACATCACACCAGCATGGCTTTGGCCCAGTCTACCCAGTGCAAAGCTGAAGCATGCCAGCACTTTGGGGAGTGGCATCAAACTGGCCTTGCCCACCCAGCTGGCCACACTCACCCAGTCAGCCATACCTGCCCATTCCCCCAAGGTCAACCACAGCCCTGATGTGGCCCTCAATGAAATTGAGTTTGACACCCCTTCATCTACTTGTTTGAAGGGGAATAAATATGTTAGGTATGAATTGAGATGGGTAATCATTTTATTTTCTGTATTTCATATTCATACATTTTTCAGATGTTCCTAACATCTCCATAAATGGAATAGAAAGAAGAAGGGAATTGAGAAGATAAAAACAATGAGTTATGGGAGGAAGCAGATTGAATAGGCTCATTTGTAGTTTTGTTTGAGTATGATGTTGTTTCCTGCCTAGGCAGCTGAGAATCTTTTTAGAAGGATGTTTTCAGCACCTACATACAAGGCAATTAACAGGTTTCTATTCTGGAATTCAGGCCACTCCCAGCTGTGTTGTTCGTTTAAATTTGCAATGGATTCTGCCCCGGCCAATTGAGCACAATTGCAAGTTGGTTATTAGCTGCCTACACCTGCTTAGTCTAAATCTTCTCTTAATCCATGAACATGGCCTCCTCCAATCAGGGAGAAAGTTCAAAATAATTTTCTCACATTTGCAAGGCTCCCCACTGATTTGACCTGCTGTCTTGTTAATTATTTTGGGGGGTATTTTCAGTTAGTACTTTACCTGGAATATTAAAACCAAAAGGTTTTCCCTCATGGGATATCTCCAGTCCAACTCAACCTGATTCAGAAATGTTCCAAAAGAGCAAAGCTATCTTAGAAGAAAGAAGAATCATTGGAAATGTTCATACTGCCTATACTTCCAAATGTTGTCACCAAATTTTATTTGGAATGTGAATAACTGGGACTTCCAGGAAAAATGTTAGACTGGAGATGGGTCTGTGATGACCACAAAGGAATGAAGAGCTGGTAAGTAGACCTGCTCCATTATAATTCCTTGCTGGACAAGTGAGGACTTGAGATTGCCCACACGTTCTCCAGACAGCTGGTCCTCCCAAGGAAACTATACTACAATGCCCCTTGGAGGTTTTATACCTCTAGGACAGGAGTGTCAAACTCAATTTCACTGAGGGCTACATCAGGGTTGTGTTTGATCTTGGGGGGCTGAGTGGGTGTGGCCAAGATGGGCATTCCAGCTCGACATTACTTGTGTCGGGGGCACCTGTGGTGGCCCAGGTGGGCCTGGGGGAGATCCACTTTTGCTAGTGGTTTGTTTTGATAGCACTCTTCCAGTGAAAATGGAGCTCAGGGGCCCCATGCAGCTCCCACCCACAGGGTCCATTTTTGGCTGTGACGGTCTCCTGCAGCCCTCTGTCAGTGAAAAGGACTACTGTGCACAGCCCTTGTGAGCTCTGTTTTCACTGGCAGAGGCACCACAGCCCAGTCCTTCGCTGTTTCCAGATCCTGCAGCAATGGTGGGTTCCTCTACCCGTCACTACTGATATGCTGCTCACGGGGCCACATGTCCTGTTCGTGCACATGCACTGCACACGCATGTGCACTCCACCGCCCCTGAGACACTCAGCTGCTTGTCAGAGCTCACACAGGCACTGCATGCTGTGCGTGCATGCACAAATTGGCCACCTGCTTTAAAAACAGGTATAGAATGCGGGCAGGTGGGTGGGCCAAACAAGCCACCATACCGGTATGCTGTCAGCTGCTTCTGGCTACTACAGGTACAGTCGTACCAGGCCATACCAGCCAGAACCCACCACTGTCCTGTGGGCCAAATCTAAGCACGAAATTGCTTATTAACTGCTTTTCAATTATTTGAGAACTTTGGATCAGCAAGTTTTTATAGCACTGGATTAATTTCTATCAATCCTTAGCAAGAGAAATTTTAAATCTAGGTTGAAAAAAAATGTTTTTTTTGAATAAACAGCAAAAGTGTGCTTTTTTTTTCCTTTTTGCATCTTCCATTTTTTTCTTTTTATTCTTTCCTCTTTTTTAGTGTCTACACCTTTTTGTTTCAATTGTAATCTTCAATAAGAGTGCTATAAAAAGGAATATTTAGCGGGGGGAAATATTGAATGTATGCATACTTAGGAATAAGTGTGCCAATAGTAGTAAATTAATGTATTCGGTCAATTAAATTTAAATCACATTCTGTTTTTTAATTGGCCTAAGCACCTTTTGTCATGATCCTGCTCATTTTTGAAATAGGACTTTGAGAACATCATTCTAAGTCACAGTCCATCACACCCACTAAATCAGAAGTTTGCACTTAGTCCTAGGCTCATTTGGAAAGAGTTCCCAGATAAATGTTAATTCTTAGTTTTTTGGTTTAATCTGCACTGATCATTCAGTCCAGCAAAGCAGTACTGATGACAATGAGATCTTTTGAGTATCTGATTATATTTAAGGTTCTTACCAATAATTATTTGGGAATATATGTCAAGTGTCAAGAATGAGATGCCTGGATTTTGATTTTTTTAAAAGCAAAATATGATCACATTTTACTGCTGCTGTTCTTCTTTCGGAATTAAGTCATTGGGAGGAGCTATACAAGGCCATTGAAGTCAACTCCCTGTTCATTCTAGGAATACATTTAAGCATTTCCAAAAGAAGGCTAGGTAGCATCTCTTTGAAGACATCTAGTGAAGCCCACCATATCTCTGAATAATTGGTTTCACTGTCAGTCTGATTTTACTGTGAGGATGTTTTTTTTCCCCTAACATTCCGTCAGAATCTAGCTTCCTATGACTAAAACATATTATTCTACATATTCTGAAATTATGGAGAACGGATCTTGACATCCTTTCAAAGCTAAACTTGCCCAGTTCTTTCAGTTTCTCATCTCAGGATTTAATATCTAGTTCCCTTTCTCTCTTCTAAACCAGTTTATTTGAATAGCAATAGCGTTTGCATTTATGTACTGCTCCATAGTGCTTTAATGCCTTCTCTGATCGGTTTGCATAGTCAACAGATTGGCCCCCAATAATTTAGGTCTTCATTTTACCTATCTCATAAAGATGGGAGGCTTGGTCAACCTTGAGCCCATCAGGATCGAACTGCAGGCTGAGGGCAGAGTTTGCTTTCCATTCTGCATTTTTGACCACCGTGCCACCATGCGGAAGAATCTTTGGAAATTTTTTCTAAAGTAATTTACTCAAGAACAGGATGCCATACTTAATATGGAGCCTGAGTAATGCATAACTCTTTCTTGCATGACTTGGAAACTGTATTTCTGTCAATGAAGCCTAAAATTGACTTTGCCTTTTTTTAAAAAAAAATAAGTCATATTTCTGTGCTGATTCATGTTTAATTTAAATATGAAATCCTTTTCTTTAGAATGGAAAAGGTGCAAAAGCTGAACAACAATTTGATATGGCCATAAGGTGCAGGAAAATCTAAGAATCTACTCGGGTAGCTTCATGGAGCTCTTCATTAAACTGTCAATTCTGTTGGACAAAGATTCACTAGGTTAGACAGAGAATTGATGGAGAGGCACTTATTGTCTAAAATGAAAGAGGTGGCTGAAAGATTGTTTCTTTCTCTAACCTTTAAAATTTTTAGTGCACTTCCACCTAGAATAGATTCTTTGGAAAATACAGGTTTTTCCCCAAGGCACCTCCTTGATGTTAGCCCTTTGAGGTAGTCCATACAAGGAGCATTATCTGTGAGTATCGTCCCTCTCTTTATTGTAAGCTTAGTGACAGAATCTTGCAAGACTGAAAGGATCTCTTCTCCCCTTTTATTCTCCAGAAAACTAGCTCTACCCTTTGAAGGGACCAAACATACTTTAAGGACTCCAGGCTTTTTAAAGGTTAAAAAAAATATTGGCCACTACTTTTTGAAGGTTAGAAATCAAGTGCAAAGCTAATATGTCTGTACATGTATTGTGGAAAAAAGACACTGGATTCATGGCTTGGAAAGAAGGTTTTTAATGGTGGATAGGACCACATGGTATGAGTTCCGGGGGGAGGGGAGGAAAGAGATGCTGAGAGTGCCTTGATTTTATGCCTTCTCTGGGCTTTTGAATTTTAGCTAGTATTCTGATTGGTTGTCAGATTCCCATGGGGCCATTGAGGGGCAACTCTGTAGACTGTCCTGAGTCCCATGCTTGGTTGAGCCTTACTGGGTGATGATGTAATGAAAGGGCTTTGGGCAATGCCTACTATGGCTCTGCCTGAAGGAGGTAGGTCTTTGTTATGTAGAATAGACTGGCTCAGCCCTTAATGGCCCATTGACAAAGGTGGGGGTTTGAGTTTCTGCCTCCCCTTTAAGGGAAATATTCTGTCCTTGAAATATAGCCTAAAATATTTCCTTTTTTCTAGGAGACGGGTGAGTGCTAACTTCCTACACTGATATGGATCCACTAGCAAAAAAAAAAAAAATGTTCACCACTCTTACTCAGGAATAGGAATTCTGTTCAATCCCCTGTTAAGAGCAAATCAGGAGAAAGCAGAAACTCAGCAAGATTAATGAGAGCTTTTTTTTGCAAAGCACAAATATGTATTTATTTTGAAGCATGTGTCATCATTCTTTCATACTTGTGATAGATTGAAACCCAGCGATAAATTACTTCCCTGGGACAATTGTGTTTTAGTGTTAGCAGGTGTAGACACTAAATGTGAATGTAAATGGCCAATTCCTTCTCTTCTTGGTGACCTCATGAAGTCTTCAGGGATTGGGTTCCATTTCCCAAATGAAAGAATTTAAGAATTTAATTAAAGAATTTAAGCATTTAAAAAAAAACAACCCATGAGTGTCAAAGCAAGCAAAATGTACTCATCCACCTATCTGGGCAAGGAGCTTTTCAGTTCTTCCCTGGGTCTGTTGGATTCAGTTGGATACCAGAGTAGAACCTTGAATTCTTCTACTTTCCATGGATGGACTCTCTATTGTGGGAAGCAATCCCACCCTCCTCAAAAAGAATGAAATATGTTGGGAAATACTAAAAAAGGCAGAATATTATATTTCCCCAAAGGAGAAATACCGTATTTTTCGGAGTATAAGATGCACCTTCCCCCCCCCCCAAAAAACGGAGGGTAAAAATCTGGGTGTGTCTTATACACTGAAAGCAATATTTTTGGCCTACCGAAACACCGCCCCTTCTCAAAAATGGATGTGCAGAGGGTTTGGGAGGCCTGCAAAGTTCTTCTGGGGGCTGGGAAGGGCAAAAATGAGTGAAAAATGGGCCGGTTTTTTTGCCCGTTTTTGTTCCCCAGCCCCCAGGAGCACTTTGCAGGCCTCTCAAACTCTCTGTATGCCATATTTTTCACAAAGGAGGCAGGTCTTTGTTATGTAGAATAAACTGGCCCATTGACAAAGGTGGGGTGGGGATGAGTTTATGCCTCCCTTTTAGGTGAAATATTCTTCCCTTTTAATATTTCCCAAAATATCTCATTTTCCTAGGAGAGGGGTGGGTGCTAACTTCCTACAATTAGTAAATGCTTTTTTCAGAACTGAATTCAAGGCCATTGAATTCAATCCCTTGTTAGCCAAGGAATCCCATCTAAGCATGTTTAACAAATGACTATTTAACCCCTGCCTGAACAGATCGAGGTGACAGGAAACAAGCAGCACTTGGGTGATTTGTTCCATGGCTGGAACTGTTGTTCCTTTTCTGATTTGTGTGTTTCTTTGTTATCTTTTTAAAATTATCCAATGAAAATCTATGACTCAAGTTTTGTGATGGGTCATCACTTTTGACAGCTTCTTGATTGGCAGAAGTGATTGCCTCCACTCTGGGATTAACTAAAACAGTCAGAATTAGATCAATGCAGGTGGGTGACGTGCTCGTGTTATTTCTTTCTTGATAATAGTTCATCAAAATTCACAAGCCTCTTCAGATCTAGATTTAATTTGAATGTAGGAGAACCTGACACAGGCGGATGTATCCATCACCACCAACCCTTCGCAGGAAGGAAGGAACTAGGAGACAAACAGACTCTAAGCCAGTGTTTCTCAACTTTGGCGACTTAAGTCCTGTGGACTTCAACTCCCAGAATCCCCCAGCCAGCTGGGGGATTCTGGGAGTTGAAATCCACGGGACTTAAAGTCGCCAAGGTTGAGAAACACTGCTCTAAGCAATCAAGCGATTTATCAGGCTGACATTTTTCAGGGGGAAAAAAATCCAGTGCCTTTGTCTGAGACGCTGGTTCAGAGTTCCTCCAAATTGTCAAAGGGTTTCTGCGCTCTTGTTATCAATTTCCTTCCTCCAAATCTCACAATTTTGTCGCCCATAAATATTCTGAGCACTTTCAGGCATGCATGTAAATCAGCATGAATTAACTAATCTGTTCCCCACTGCTGCTGTGTTGAAATTCCTCCAGAGATGTGGGGTTTTTTTTTTTTTTTTAGTTTTCTTGTGTGCTTCCCCAAATTGTGGGAATTCCACCTCCCCTCTGGAAAATGTTTAATGGAGGGTGGAGAATTTAGGAGGCCATTTTCATTTCGACCTACACATAGCCTCACAGTGCCACCCAGTGGCGATTTATCAGAATGGTGATTCCACAGAGAGGAAAGAGGGATGGGAAGAAGGGAGGAAGAAAGGAAGGCGTTCTCTCTTATATTCCTAGAGAATAGATCTCTATAATGGCCAAATTAAGGACAGATTTAATCGAAGAATCTTAGACCTGATTTCTGTTTATTATAAACTGTAATAGATAGGGAGCTAAATTGCTTTTCCTCATAGGATTTCCCATCTGGCCCAGAATCTTATATTTCTTCCAAACAAAAGCCAAGGTAAAGAAAAATCTAAGAATAGAAAACGACATGGTGGTACATCATAACCCTCATTTGTTCATTTGCCTATAGACTTCTTCGCTTCTGTATACTGACCTATGTGTTCTTGTTTAATATTACAGGAAGCAACATTGCAATGAAGATGATATCATCTAGAAATATCTGACAGGGAAATTATATCGTGTATTGCGTGAGCTTGCGTGTGGATAAGCAAACAAAGAATAATTTAAACATGGTATGAAGCTCTACCTGTTAGAAGAGAAGGAATGCAAGAGTGGAACTGCATTTTATTCAAGATAAATAAGCACTGCTCCCGAAGACTCTGATTTGCAAGTTTTAACATCAGTAGGGGAAATGATTAAACATATATAGAATAAATGTATTCACTCTATTTAGTGGAATCAATTTATGTTTAATGCACTTGAAATTAATTACATTGGAGTCTCTGTTTTGACTGTCATTTTTTCCTTAGTATGCCCCAGTGGGAAAATGTAGCCTGCAGCATGCTACTCTGAGCAATGTAGAATTCGCATCTTTTTTTTTTAAAAAAAATTACATCTCTGCAAAACAGGAACGATACAACTAGATCCTGTTCCTAACCAGAGCTGGTCTTCTCCATTTTCTGCTACAGATTGTTTGCAAGAGGCAGCACTGAGATATTGGTCTATGGAGAAAGACTGAAATTTATTCATGAAAAATATTTCAGGCTTGGAAACATATCAGAACAGAAGAAAATTAATTTTGAGATCACATGAGGATGACAGAGTAAGAGGGATCGTATAACATGAAATTAAGTTTCTGGGATTTATTTTTTATTTTTTTAAAAATGCATTTAGATGTAAATAGAATTTCATTTTCCAGTGATTGCTTTATGAAGCCCAATGTCTTATTTAATTAATCAGGGAAGTTTGCATTAGTGACAAACTCCCCATCAGATTACTTTAAAGGTGTCGGTTCTATGAAGATGGCATTAATTGCAGCTCCATCAAGGACTTAATAAAGAGTTACAATATCTTCATCGGAGAAAAACATAAAGCACGAGGCCCAAGAGGGGTAGAGTTTATCAGAGAATGCAATTTTCTAATTAGAAAATGCAGATGCTTCGGAGCATTTGAATGCACAAGCTAGCACTGTTATGCTTTTTTTTAATCTGATGCCCAGCAATAAAATAGTGAGACTATCAGAGAAGGGTGCGTGAGCATTTCAGCCGAGCATTTTAGCTGAGATATCTGCAGTGGTCTATCTGATTCCACTTCCTAGCATTGGAACTTCCTTCATCTAGCCCAGGAGTATCAAACTCAAGGCCTGGGGGCGGATCCAGCCCGCAGGGTGCTTAGACAGGGCCGCCCTGAAAACGGCAAAGGACCGGCCCATGGTGCCTCTCTCAGCAAAAACAGAGCTCAGGGGGGCCACGGGCAGCCCTCCTGACCTTCGTTTTTGCTGGCAGAGGGTTGCGAGAAGCCATCGGGAGCTCTGGAACTTGTTTTCACTGACAGAGTGTTCGAGCAATCATAGGTGTCTCTGACATGAGTGATGTCAAGCTGGCCACGCCTCCTGGCCACACACCCTGCCTCCCCCCAAAGTCAAACACAACCCTGATGCGGCCCTCAAATAAATCGAGTTTGACACCCCTGCTCTAGCCTTTACAAATGGTAAATATGCTGTTTTTTGAGAATGGGGTAATAATTAGGGGATGCTTTCTCCGAAAGGGGAAAAGGGATCAAGCAAACGAGGCAGGAGAAATGAATCTCAGACCATTTATTTCCCCCAGTTTTGAACTGCAGTCCAGATGTCTTTCTCAAAGGACAACAACTAAGATCGGCAGTTGCTGAGTAATGCAGTCAAATGACATTTAAAGGCATCCATTCAACTGGTGGTTTATTTTTTCAATCATTCCTTTTCAGCTAAATTGATCTCACACAGGGGGAAGGAGAAGGAGTGGATATGTTTGCTGCCGTGAGTTATTTGTAAAAAAGGCGGATTTAAAAAAAAATAATAATCTAAAAATGGAGGGAAAATAACAGGTTGTTAGAGCCATCGTGGCACACACTGGTTAGATGTAGTATTGCAGGCTAATTCTGCCAACTGCCAGCAGTTTGATCTCACCAGCAGTTTGATCTCACCAGAAAAAGGAGGCCCCAGATTGTTCGGGGCAATATGCTGACACTTTAAACTGCTTAAAGAAGGCTGTAAAGTACTGTAAAGCAGTATATTAGCCTGTGCTATTGCTATTATAGAACTCTGGTTTTCAGTAGAAGGAGAAAACAAAGTAATGCTGGGTATTTGGCACAAAGGCTCAATAACATCACATTTGTTATGTCATCATTTAGCTGATATGAATTGTGTAATGTACAATGTAGCTAACATATATTCCATCGATTGTGCAATGATAGGACACTATTTGCCCCTCTTGGAAGCTGCAACATTTTTAATAACATCTGAGCAATACACCAATGTTTTTGTCCATTTATTACTTTTTTATATCACCCATCCCCTCACATCCTGGACATAAATTGTTTCAACTTCTACCCTCAAAATGATGCTATAGGGCTCTGCACATCGGAACAAGGACATAACGATAGTTTTTTTCCTGAATGCCATTACTCTGCTAAACAACTAATTCCCACAACGCTGTCAAACTACTTACCAAGAGTTTATTATTATTATTATTCTCATTCTTCCTATTATCTATCTGCTCCCACTTATGACTATAACCATGTTGCTTGTATCTTTACGGTTTATATTGTTCTATTTGTTTCCTAGTATGATTTGATTCCTTATTAGTATCCTATGACTATCATTAATTGTTGGACATTGGAGAGCATACGCACCAAAGACAAATTCCTTGTGTGTCTAATCACAATTGGCAAATAAAGAATTCTATCTTCTATAAGTCCCCCGCTCCTCAAATAAAGTGGCAGAGAAAATAATTTTTACGTAATCTAATCTTGGAACTGTTTTCTTTATGCAAAGTTTATCCATGTACTTTATTTTATAAATGTGGTGTTATAGTATACTGTCAACACCATTATACAGTGTGTATGCCTTTTTTTGTTGTTAATTAGTATAAGGACACCAAAATGCTCCCCCTTGAACCATTTGTTCTTTTCTGAATTCCGCATATTTTATAAAACCCCAAATCCTACTTAAGGTGAGATATAAGATATGTTGTTAGAAACAGGACTAAGATCAGAAATGATTTAAACTGTTAAAAGTCAGTTCAGTAAGAAGAAGCTAAGGTCAATCTAGAATGTCATTAATTTCTTTATTTCTTTTTTCTCAATAGATTTTAGACTGTGTTAGTTAAAAATCCATACCGGGTACGGGTTCTGGGAAGTCGGGGGGGGGGGAGGAGGAAGGGGTGGGGGGGTGGAGGGAG
This sequence comes from Thamnophis sirtalis, assembly GCF_051295495.1. Lineage (NCBI taxonomy): Eukaryota > Metazoa > Chordata > Lepidosauria > Squamata > Natricidae > Thamnophis > Thamnophis sirtalis. The sequence continues at coordinate 158,729,034 of NW_028261381.1, read as the reverse complement.
GGAGGGGTACACACACACAAAAAAATTGTACTTCAATGTCTTAATGATTGACAAATGATGACATATTTGTGTTTTTTTTTAAGGAAAAAAAATAAAAAAGTTCTGTTTCAGGAAAAAAAAAAAAAAAAGAAACAGGACAATAAATAATCTGAATGTATAAAATTAGCCTCTTCTAGTTTGTAGTCTTGGCCTCATAGGCCAAAGACCTATGGCGATAGAAAACTTAATAGAATTTTAACTGTTGGAAAGATGAAAGCCTGAATCAAGGATTATATAGAGATGGGTATATAGAGATGGATACAGTAATTCTAGTCTAGACTTCTAATTTTCTCCTCCATTTTTTCCATCCCTTACTGTTGTGGCCCAGCAGGAGCTGTTGGAGCTGCCACCAGACTCCGACAGCGAGGGGCCCTTTGAGTCAGCTCTGGAGGATGTGGAGGACCCTGGACAGGGTTCCAACTCCGCGCAGGGCGCAGAGAGGCTGCTTGGCCACCAGGAGGCGCCTGAGCCTTGGACCAGTGGGGAGGAGACAAGGGAGTGTGATCCTGACGTCATGCATTGGAGCAGTGGGAAGAGCCAAGGAGTTGTTCGTGGATGCTCGGCAGCGAAGAACTAATAGGCGTAAGGAGCAGTTACACAGTTACAAGAGATAATTGCACTCAGCTGATGGTAATTAGGCTCCTCTCAAGACTATAAAAGGAATGATTGAGTGCACACCCTTTGCAGGAGTCAACATAATCACTAAAGTTGGAGAACTCTCGTGGCTAGCTTGGCAGGCTGGATTGCTGCCAAGATTAGTCTGTGCTGGATTGCTGCCAAAGCCTGGACTGTGCTGGATTGCTGCCAAGGACCTGTATCTGTGTTAATAAATCCTTGAAGTATCCTTGTCTTGGCATGCTTTGGTGTAGGACGAGGGGGGTCAGAACACCTTACTAATCTTGCAAACTGGTCCCATTTAGCCTTGAACAAACAGCAGTATGGATGTATTAGCATGTTCTGCACATTTTGGCTAGACACTGAAACCTTTGGTCCCAAATAAATGAAAGCCTTAAAAAAAAGGAGGCCCAAGAGTCCCCAGAACAGGATTTCATCTGCTCCTCCACCATTTCAGAAAGGTCACCCACTCATAACTCTGTTATTGCTTGAAAGTGCTGGCTAGTTCCACACCTCTGGTACATTAGGGCAAACCTCATCAGCAGAGTTCAACAGCAGTTTTATAAATGTCAGCTCTTAAGGCTTACACAGGAAAGTTCATTGGTGCAGTAAAGCACTTGGTTGGCCTTTTGGATGGCAATGGAGTATTACATCCCAAAGGTCAGAGGGATACAGTTACATTATCAACATGGGAACAGACAGGTTGATCAGTCCAGGGAGTCACCAACCTAATTAATCCTTAATTACTGCTTAAATCATGGGAGGAAGGGAGGGAGAAGGAGAGAGGGGGGGAGGGAGGGATGGAGGGGGAGGGAGGGAAGGAAGGAAGGAAAGAAGGAAGGAAGGGAGAGGAAGGGAGAGAGAGAGGGAGGGAGGAAGGAAGAAGAAAGGAAGGAAGGAAGGAAGGAGTCTCCTAAACAACATTGGATCAGAGAAGCAAACCAAGGATTTTCCTCCTTTGGGAATAATAAAGGAATAATAATAATAAAGGCAGGTGCAAGTTAATGCTAACAATTTTTCATGAACTCTTCCATTCCCCCACCCCACCCCCCATCAGAATAGATTTCTGATGATTACTTTAAAGACACACTATTATTTTTCCGCTGCTTTAATAGCTTTATTATAACATCGATTACCTTCCTCCTATTATAACAGCCATTTTTGGAATAATAATCAACCACTGGTATATATATATAGACTTCGGAAAACAATATAGCCTTTGGTTTATAACCATTTCATATACTGTATATTTATTCAGTATATACATGTACACATCCATCATGTTATTCTCTTCTAAGGTTAGAAATGTTATGGGAGAAAAGCAGAGGTGGTATTCAGCAGGTGCTGACCAGTTTTGGAGAACCGGTAGCAGAAGTTTTGAGTAGATCGGAGAACCAGTAAATACCAGCCCTGACTGGCCCTGCCCCCATCTATTCTCTCCTCCCGAGTCCCAGCTGATTGGAAGGGAATGGGGATTTTGCAGTATCCTTCTTCTGCCATGCCCACAAAACCACACCACGCCCACAGAGCACGCCCACAGAACCAGTGGTAAATTTTTTTGAATCCCACCATTGGAGAAAAGGATTAAGAAATAGCAAGGCAAAGAAATCAAAGGCATGAGGAAAGATAAAGGGAATGCAACCAGTAAGATGTGACCATAGCAACTGCCACTGCCATATATTCAATATGGTTGTTTCTGTTACACACAGATATCACTTTATATATAGTGCATTTTGTTCGTAAGATCTTCTTCCTCCTCCTCCTCCTCTTCCTCCTCCTCCTCACCCTCCTGCTCCTCCTACTCTCTCTCCTCCCCCTGCTCCCCTTCCCCTCGTCCTCGTCCTCCTCCCTTTCTTCTTTCTTCTCTACCCTGTGCACACATAAGGTTTCTAAACACACTTCAAACAAGCCACACAGACATGTCATAAGAAAACCATCTCCATGTATTAACGTTTCCGCAGTTGCATCATTCAACCTTAATAGTTACTCTCCTCATTCTTTTACAAACCTCTCAAATATCCCCTCCAGCATCACCTCACTTAGGTTTCATCCCAGTTTCAGTGTTTTGATTTTTAAAATCTTTCCTGCTGTAGAGGGTTTTATTTTAGTTACCGTATATCTTTTATTCGTAGATTAAATTAGATTTATAGATTATTATTTTTATTATGACACTCAAAAAGCAATGTACATAATGCCCCTTCTTTCCATCATCACCCACAAAAAAGTGAAGTTATGAGGCTGAGAGGGTGGCCCCAGGTCACCCCCCATCATCTTCAAGGGGTCAATGTGGACTAATTTGAGAGCTTCCCTGCTAATGGTCTAACAAATTAACCCAACATCACACTGACTTTCCTTTCTTTCTCCTAAGTTAGCCTATTGCCTTAAAATCTCTCTACATTTCCTCTCTTCTTTTAAATCATCTCTTGCTTTGGAAAATACCACCAGCAGGCAAGACAAGAAACAATGGATGGAAAATAACAAAGGAAAAAAGCAACCTAGAATTAAGGAGAAATTTCCTAACAGTGAGAGCAGTAAACCAATGGAATAACTTACCTCCAGAAGTTGTGGGTGCTCCGTCACTGGATGTTTTTTTTTAAAAAAAGAGACTGGACAGCCATTTGTCTGAAATGATATAGAGTCTCCAGCAGGGGGTTGGACTAGAAGACCTCCAAGATCCCTTCCAACTCTGCTATTTTGTTTTCTATTCTTTTTCACTACATTCTTTTCAACTACATTTTTAACTTCTGTATACACACTAAATAAGTCCATGCTCTCATTCTCATTCTGTCTCTTATGATCATTTTTGTCTTATCCACAACATCTTTCACTTCATCATTCCACCAAACATCCTTTTTCATACTTCCCATTAGCACAAAACTACATACTTGTACATAATTCTTCTCACTCTGTTCCAAGCTATTTCTACAATCCCTTTACATCTATTTTCCATTTACTCTGTTGGGATATTATTCTGTCTTCTAATATATATTCATAGAGCACTCATACTTTTTTCTTCCCGGAATCATTCTGCTTTTGCTCTGCCTCCCTCCTCCTCCCTCTGTATCCATTTTTCTTCAAGATTTTCTCTTGAGACTAGCAAATAATAGTGCCCTACATTCAGAGCCTTTCTTCCCACTCGTATTCTTCACCAATTCTCTCAATCACTCATAATAAATCATCGGATCAGCATACTTTTATATGTATATGCATCACTTTGTCATCTTGATATGCAATTAGACTTAAATTTAAATCACTTATTCAAAAAAAAATCAGTCCCTTTTTTCAATCAGATTCTCATCAGTCGTCATTTTTGTTTGTATTTGAGTTTTTGAATGACTCAGTCACATGCTGTGTACTATCTTGTTTTGTTTCTACCCATCTATTCATATCCTTTGGCAGTTGACACATATTCATTCAGAATGGGATACAACAATCCCCAAAGTTCTCTGGTTCTTCCATTATCTGTATTCACTGAAGTGTAACAAGCAACTACCAGGATCTTACAGGTTCTACTGCTATTGTTAAATACTAGATCAACATCTAGCAGTGATCATTCAAGGCTACCGGATAATAGTTTTTAGTAAGATAAAATGTGATGGCCAAACATTGGATCTCAAATCCAAAGAAAGTTCTACTAATCCTTTTGCTTGGGCAGATTTCCTTTTTTTTGCATATTGCCATGGACATAAGGAGCTCCTAAGAAAACAAGTTGGTTAGGCTCTAAGATTTATTTAATGTGTTTGCGACCTTACCATAAGGTCACTACTTCAGCTGACTGCAGTTCTGCAGTTCGGCTGTTCAAATCTCACCGGCTCAGGGTTGACTCAGCCTTCCATCCTTCTGAGGTGGGTAAAATGAGGACCCGGATTGTTGTTGGGGGCAATATGCTAACTCTGTAAACCGCTTAGAGAGGGCTGAAAGCCCTATGAAGCAGTATATAAGTCTAACTGCTTTTGCTATTGCTATTGATCTTGAACAAGGATATAGAACTCATCATTTTTATTAGTGGGAAGTTATTTCCTCAAGAAACATACTACTTCACAATAGAAGAAGAGTATATGTCCATTAAAAGACTCTTGAAGGCTTACATTATTATTTGCTAAGGAGGCCATTTAAACTTTTCACTGATCATTCAAGCTTTGAAATGGTTACATGGCATGGCCTATCATAGTATGCCAAGAGCAAGCTGGCAGATACTCAAGAAATTTCCTCTAAACCATGCAATTTATTCCAAGTGGTAATTAAGATGATCAATGAACAACTTATCCCTTGCCTCTTGAGCTCACTGTAGAGTTGAGGCTCCTGACACTGACCAGCTACCAGCTATCTGGTAATGTAATGAAGACAAAGCATCAGCTTCCTTGGAAGTAAGCCTCATCAGCAGGGAATGAGTATTTTCTACTGCTTAAGCTTAAAGGCTGCACCAACAAGGAGAAAAGGAAAGAGGGAAAGAACAACGGTTACAGTGAACACCAACCAATGATAAAAAGCAGAAATTATTTGGACTTCTTTGTGCACACCTGTAAAAAAAAATGTCAATGTTACTCCTGAAAAGGCAATCTAACACATTTGAATTAACAGTTTGAATAGCTGAGGCTGCAAAAGAGCTTTTCTTGTTTTAAAGACAGGTTCCTCAGGACCTAAGAGGCAAGGACGAATACTTTTTAATAAAACTCCCTTCTCCTTGGGCTGTTCGAAGTTTGCTTTTCTGGCTCAAGCAACTGCTAGCAAATGCCCCACCAACAGTATCTACCTAAAAAAGAGTCACTGCCCCAGAGATAGACATAGTTTCTTGATTAGCATTCATGACATACCCCCTGCCAAAAGTAAGGATGGTGTAGTTATGTTGTTGGTTCGAGCTTGGTGATTTGGTTGCAAACATTTCGTCCCCATTCGAGGAGACATCGTCAGTGCGCTTTGGATCCAATGGGGACAAAACATTTGCAACCAAATTGACAAGCTCGGAGCTCAAACCAACAACATAACTATCAACCCGAGCTACTGATATTCAAAGACATTGCATGACGTAGTCACTTTGAGCAAATTTGGGGAAAGCACAAATAAATCCATGTTTATGTTTAAGCATGTTCGTGCTATTCCATTCAAGCTCAGAATACTACCTTAGATCAGGGGTGTGAAAGTCAAGGCCCAGGGGCCAGATCCAGCCCTTGAGGTGCTTAGATTTGGTCTGTGGAACTGCTGTCTGGAAACTACAAAAGAACAGCCCATTGTACCTTTGCCAGAGAAAACAGAGTTCTGGAGGACCATGTGCGGCCCTCACCAGCTCCATTTTCACTGGCAGAGGGTTGCAGAAGGCCATCACTGTGGGAATCTACCCCATAATTGGCTGGGTGAAATTAGCTGGGATCAATAGGATAGGATGGAATATCTATCTGGATCAAAGAATCCCAGTGAACATTTTACCAAAACCATGACAGCCCTGGGAAGATCAAGATAACAAGGTGTTGGAAATTCATCTTGAATGTTTATGTGAAAAGTATCTAAACATAAGCAACACAGAGATGAATTAGCCTTGCAAAGTTTAAACATCCTTTTGCCTGATAATTAAAAGCCGCCTCATGTAACAAGACTCCATATGCCTAGGCTGAAATGTAGCACTCTATGTGATTTACAATTCTATACTTCCTAATTTCTCCTAATCAAAGCAACAGTAAGACCGTTTGTTCCTCCTCCCTGCTCTCCTTATCAGGATGTGGAATGCCAGGATGTGTAATCAAGAAGTGATTTGTAACATACTGTGAAATCCTTTGTTTGTACTAACTGCTGACTAGCTTTCTTTGAACTTTCCTAATAAAAAGTGTTCTGGTTAAGCCAGAAACCACCATTTTCACCCAGTCTGCAGTGTGCGTGTGTGTCTCGTTGCCAAAGCAGCCTAGGAATTAGAAATTCGTGGAGTGGTCCATCGGATTGGGAGAATGCTTGTATCCTCAATGCAAGCTCATTCTTTCAATCACATCTGAAAACGGAGCTGGGGAGCCTGTATTTGCTGGCAGAGCACTCAGGCCATCACAGGCACCCCCAACACAAGTGATATCAAGCTGGCCATGCCCACCCTGGCCCCCCAAGGCCAAACACGACCCTGATGTGGCCCTCAATGAAATTGAGTTTGACACCCCTGCCTTAGATCTATTTTTATTATTTTATTTTAATTTAATTTAATTTCAGTGTTATTATTATTTTATGTAACAAATGTACATAGCTGCCCAACTCACACACAGAGGCATAAATACTTTTCAGATTAAAGTTCTGTGACATATCCAAACCAAATAATGCAAGCATTGCCAGTAAAGTTTCTCTGGGTTACAGATTTGTTTAATATCCAGGCACAATGAGAGCTCCTGTTGATCCAAAAATTAGAGCATTCGATTTTGATTTGGAACTTGTAACGGGGTTCCTTTGGTATCCCTATAGAGTATATTTGAATGGTGCAATACAGTTTCTTGTTTTTGCTTCAAAATAGATAGATAGATAGATAGATAGATAGATAGATAGATAGATAGATAGATAGATAGATAGATAGATAGATATTTTATTTGTATGCCGCCCTTTTCCCTGGGGGGACTCAGGGCAGCTCACAGTTCAGGGGGAGGGAGGACAAACCATGTTAAACACATAAAACAACATTAAAAGCACAACATTCATACAATTCGGGTGGGGTCAATATCTTTAACCCCAGGCCTGTCGGGACAGCCAGGTTTTAAGGGCTGTGCGGAAGGTCTGGAGGGTGGTGAGGGTACGAATCTCCACGGGGAGTTCGTTCCAGAGGGTCGGAGCTGCCACCGAGAAGGCTCTCCTCCGCGTAGTTGCCAGTCAACATTGACCGGCTGATGGAAGTCGGAGGAGGCCTAATCTATGTGATCTAATTGGTCGAGTGGAGGTAATTGGCAGTAGGCGGTCTCTCAAGTACCCAGATCCAATACCATGCAGGGCTTTGTAGGTGATAAGTAGCACAAAATGCAGCCCAATCCAGTGGAAGTTTATTCAGCGATAAGCTCTATTGTGGTTAATTGGACTACCAGGAGCAAAGACTCTCTTCTTTTTCTTGCATCAGTGAAGGGGAGTAGCTTTAAATATTCTTGCTATTTATGCAATATTCATGCTTTGTACAGCACTAGAGAAATCCAGGAGCAGAAAAGGGGTCAGTTGAACATTTATTGCAATGTATACATTTATGAGCTTTAAAAATAGCAATATCACATTAATTGTATGCATAAGGTTTTCTTTTTTTTCTATTGGAAGAACCAGTGGTGATTTGAACATGTTGCCATTGTCTGTAACATACCAGAAGGTGCATCTAATCAGCGGTCATTTTTCAGGGCTTAAAACCAAACCCAGTCAATAATAGAAACTTGCCTTCCATATCAAAGCCCCAATTCACTCAGGTCTGGCATAACAAGCTGTCCCACCAGATGTTGGGGGGAGGGGAAAGCTATCCTCCCCCATCTTTCCTAAAATTAAATAAAAACTATTATAGTGGGTTACAGTTATTTAATGAAAATCAATAAAGAAAGACAAGATATTGTTTGTTTTGTTTTGTTCTGTTTTTATTTTTGGCAAACAATTACACCTCTATTTTTTTATCATTTGGGGCACCTTACTGGTGGTTAGAATGCAGTATTGCAGGCTACTTCTGCTGTCTGCCAGCTACCAGCAGTTTGGTAGTTCGAGTCTCACTGGTTCAAGTTTGACTCTACCTTCCATCCTTCCGAGATGGGTAAAGTGAGGACCCAGATTGTTGGGGGAACATGCTAACTCTGTAAACTGGTTAGAGAGGGCTGTAAAGCACTGTAAAGTGGCATATACTGTAAGTCTAAGTGTTATTGCTACTGTGATCACACTTGCTCTCCCCCCCAAGGAAATGCAAATTATTTTCCTTAAATTTGGCTAAAGTTTAATGCAGCTCGTTTCAGTTTTATTTTCACTGATAAGGACAAAAAATGTGTGTGTGTGTGTGTGTGTGCACGTGTGTGTGTACACGCGCGCGCACGCGCACACACACACACACACACACACACATGCAGATTTTGGTGTATTCGGGTCTTTTCCTGTGTAAGATTGAGAGGGTGAGGACTGTATAAACCTTCATGCCAAATGCCCAATAAAATAAGATCAGGCCATTCCCTTTCCTTGTCTGTCTCTCTGTTATAAAATAAAAGCCTGTTCGATCATTGAGAAATAACATTTATCATTTACTCATTGAAGAAGTCAAGAGCTAGTATGCACTTTCTGTGATGAATAATCATCATTTTAGCTGGGCATGCTGCTCAAAATGCCCATAATTCTTAATCCGAGGGAAGATTCTTTATATTAGGGAAAATCTTAAGAGAACATAGATATCTATCACAATCAGCAGTCATGATTAACCACATTAACAGTCCTGTAATTTTAGTCCTTGGCATTTTGGGAGACAAGCTGGGTTAGTCTAAGGCAGCAGAAATATGCTAAATTTCTCTTGGACTCATGGCTCCTGATGGAAGAACAGGCGGTAGCTATGAGCCAGTGGTGGGATTCAAAATATTTTACTACTGGTTCTATGGGTGTGGCTTGGTGGGTGTGGCATGACTTGGTGGGCATGGCAGGGGAAGGTTACTGCAAAATCCCCATTCCCTCTCGATCAGCTAGGACTCGGGAGGCAGAGAATAGATGGGGCAGGACTAGTCAGAGGTGGTATTTACTGGTATTTAATTACCATATGTTTCATATAAGATGCACCTTTTCCCCTCAAAAAAGAGGCTGAAAATCTGGGTGTGTCTTATACACTGAATACAGCATTTTTTTGCCTCCCAAAACCTGTCTCATTCATCAAAATGGCTGTGCATAGCTTGTAGGAGATTTTCAGAGAGCTCCTGGGGGCTGGGGAGGGCAGAAATGAGCAGAAAATGGGCCTTTTGTTGCTCAATACCCCCCAGCCCCCAGGAGCACTTTATAAGCTTAATACAATACAATAGCAGTTGGAACGGACCTTGGAGGTTTTCTAGTCCAACCCCCTGCCTAGGCAGGAAACCCTATACCATTTCAGACAAATGGCCATCCAGTATCTTCTTAAAGCCTTCCAGTGTTGGGACATTCACAACTTCTGGAGGCAAATTATTCCACTGATTAATTGTTCTAACTGTTAGGAAATTTCTCCTCAGTTCTAAATTGCTTCTCTCCTTGATTAGTTTCCACCCATTGCTTCTTGTTCTACCCTCAGGTGCCTTGGAGAATAACTTGACTCTCTCTTCTTTGTGGCAACCCCTGAGATATTGGAACACTGCTATCATGTCTCCCCTAGTCCTTCTTTTCATTAAACTAGACATACCCAATTCCTGGAACAGTTCTTCATATGTTCTAATTTCCAGTTCCCTAACCATCTTTGTTGCTCTTCTCTGCACTCTTTCTAGAGTCTCCACATCTTTTCTACATGGTGGCAACCAAAACTGAATGCAGTATTCCTAGTTTGGCCTTACCAAGGCATTATAAACTGGTCTTGATTCTATCCCTCTGTTTATGCAGCCTAGAACTGTGTTGGCTTTTTTGGCAGCTGCTGCACACTGCTGGCTCATATTTAAATGGTTGTCCACTAGGACTCCAAGATCCCTCTCACAGTTACTATTGAGCAAGATATCACCTATACTGTACCTGTGCATTTCGTTTGTGTTGCCTAAATGTAGAACCTTGCTCTTTTTGCCATTGAATTTCATTTTATTAGATAGTGCCCAATGTTCAAGTTTGTCAAGATCCTTCTGTATATTAAGCCTACCTTCTGGAGTGTTGGCTATTCCTGCCAGCTTGGTGTCATCTGCAAATTCGATGAGTTCCCCATTTATTTCCTCATCCAAATCATTGATGAAGATGTTGAAGAGTACCCACATTCTTCTATTTTATCTAGTAGTAGGTTATGGTCTACCTTATCAAGTGCCTTACTGAAGTCCAAGTAAACTATATCGATGGCATTTCTCTTCCTAAGGCTCTTTTTTTTTTTTTTTTTACAAAAAACAGGGCGCTTTTGGACATTTGAGGGTGGAAAAACTTTTTTTTTAATTTGCCTCTTGGTGCGTCTTATACTCTGAAAAATATGGTGCTCAAAATTTCCGCTACTGGTTCTCCAGAACTGGTTAGAACTTGCTGAATACCACCTCTGCTATGAGCCCTGCTGGCACAATCATTAGAATGCAGTATTGCAGGCTAATTCTGTCCACTGCCAGAAGTTTGATCCTGACTGACCAAAGTTGATTCTGCCTTCCATCCTTCCAAGGTTGGTAAAACGTGGACCCAGATTGTTGGGGGAAATATGTTGACTGTGAAAATGGCTCAGAGGATGCTGTAAAGCACTGTGGAGTGGTATATATGTCTCAGCGCTATTGCTATTCTGAAGTAATCTCTCAGCATGAAGTTCTGTAATCTGAGTTTGCCCTATTCTCATCATCCCACTTCCTTTTTCTTTTACCTGAGCTCCAAAGAGCCAGGGGTATGAATACATGTTGCAGTTTTGTGTTTTCAGCTGCTGATACTCAAAAGAGAGCAGGTGCAAGAACGAATAATCTTTTTCAGGGGCATATTGAGTGGATTAAGAATGGGGAGGGATTCTTCTCAGGCTACAGTCTAATCCAGGAATATACAACTTGAAATCTGACAAGTACATGAGACCCTCATCCACCACCTACCCCAAAAAATCATGGCACCCCTTATGTGGTCCTCTGGTCTTGAACTTGGCCTGCCAGTTTTCCAGCCAATAAACCCAGAATTTTAATGGCTGTAGCACCCAAAATGTGACAGAAGGGATTTTTTTTTTCATTTATCATTGAGGAGCCGAGGCGGTGCAGTGGTTAGGGTGCAGTACTGCAGGCCACTTCAGCTGACTGTTATCTGCAGTTCAGCGGTTCTAATCTCACCGGCTCAAGGTTGACTCAGCCTTCCATCCTTCTGAGGTGGGTGAAATGAGGACCCAGACTGTGGGGGCGATATGCTGACTCTGTAAACCGCTTAGAGAGGGCTGAAAGCCCTATGAAGCGGTATATAAGTCTAACTGCTATTGCTATTAGATTTTTATTCCACTTTTATTACTTTATAAGCAAACATACCTAATATTTCTGCCTGCTCCTATTTACCTCACGAGAACAACCCTATGCAGTAAGTTGCTCTGAAAGAGAGTGACTAGCCCAAAGTCACACGGCTGACTTTCATACCTAAAATGGGACTAGAATTCACAGTCTCCTGCTTTCTAGCCTTAATCATTAGACCAAACTGGCTCTATTTAGTTATATGTATAGGGAATACCGTATATACTCGAGTATAGGCCGACCCGAATATAAGCCGAGGCACCTAATTTTACCACAAAAAACTGGAAAAGTTATTGACTCGAGTATAAGCCTAGGGTGGGAAATGCAGCAGCTACCGATAAATTTCAAAAATAAAAATAGATACCAATAATGCCATTGCCCATTGAATAACATATACAGCCTGCCTGTGCCCATTAAATATACAGTAGCCATTGTAAAAATTTGCTCTGCATAACAAATTATTATCACACAATACCGGTGTATTCAATGAAATACTTCACTCACCTCATGATGCTGATGTCCCGCTGTGATGATGATGTCCCGCCTCCTATGACACACGGCACAGTGATTCCTATCATTGGATCACTGTACCAGAGGAGGTGGGACATCGCTATGTGGCTGCTTGCCATAACAAGGAGGAGGTGGGACATCGTTGCAGAGCGGCAGGAGGGGGAGGAAGGGGAATCGTAAGACAGCCCTGCATTACATTAGAACGTGAGGAGGGGGGATGGTGCGGTGCACGCTGCGCGGCAAACTGACACAGAGGGAGGGGAAACTCAGGGGCGCTGGGCCATTCACGAGCGTCACCCAGCGGCATGGCCCCGCCCCTTTTTCTCCTCCATTTCGGGCAAATTTTTCACTGACTCGAGTATAAGCCGAGGCGGCTTTTTTCAGCTCAAAAAGTGGGCTGAAAAACTAGGCTTATACTTGAGTATATACAGTAATATACAGTGCTATTGATGTACAATGTTTAATCTTTTACAGTGAGTTTTGCATCTAATCAATCATTTCTCAGGACAATTATTTGTCATGGCCCCAACTACTTTTCGGAGTGCAGTTCCTAACATGTCACACAAAGGGGAAAGGGAGCCCTCCCAAAGTCACACAACTATGACCTAAACTCTTATTAGATTCATCTCATTGATTGTCTAAGTGCTGTTAAGTTATTCTTGAATGTTAGCAGCTTTGTGTCTTTTTCCCAAGATGATCTGTCCTTTAGTTTAACCTTTTAGGTCTCTCAAAAGATCATTCATTGGTGTTGTAATTACATGACCTGGTCATTCTCCTCTCTTTCTTTCCACTTTTCCCAGCATTATGAAGGGTGCTGGGTCTTCGTGTCTCCAATATATGGCAATTTGAGCCTCTTCATCTGTGCCTCAGTTGAGAACAATGCATTGATTTGTTCTACAGTCCATTCCACCATTTTCTTGCTTCCAGAGTTTTCTTCTTTTTCTTCTCACGGATCTTCATCAAACTAAAGGCCAAACTTATCAATATTCCTTCCATCCCACTTTTGCTGTTTTTGCATCTATAGCGTCACAGGGAAAAACAGTTTCTGCATCATTCTGATCTTGGTATAAATACATGATTGGTGTGAATATTTTTTTTTGTTTTTCCAAGGCCTTCATTACTACTCTACTGAGTGCTATTCTGCAGTGTATTTCTTGACTGCTGTCTGCTTGACTATTGATAGTTCTTCCCAAAAGATAGAAGCTATTTTTAGCATGTCAGCTAACTAAGGCTGATTGCAACACCTGTTGTCATTACATTTGCCTTTGTCATCTACCGAAAATAATATCAGCTCAACTAGAATGACTAGTTCTAAAATGCCTGGAATTCCTGGAATGCATTTGGGTCAATATTAAAAGGGGGGGGGAATGACATTGCCATAGATATATACTATAGGCCAGTGGTCCCCAACCTTTTTATCGCCGCGGACCAGTCAGCCTTTGATAATTTTACCGTGGCCCGCTGAGCGCGCGCAGGGGTGGGGGGGCGTTGTTCGCGACAACACATTGATTGTCGTGGGGGAAATAGGGGGTGGGAGTATTAGGTATCTTCACTACCATATATAAAAGGAGATACTATCTTAAATAACAAAGTGGGCCCCCACCTCCAAAATATACTAAAAGAAAAAAGATTCCATGTGCTCAACTAATTTTTTTTTAAATCATCACTATATTATGGACTACAGACATAATACACATATATACACACATACATACATACATACATACATACATACATACATACATACATGCATATATACATACCGTACGTATGTACGTACGTATATATATAATGTCCAAATAACAGGAAAAGCGCTTCAAGGACCAAAGTATATTCCTTTTTTGCAGCCTTAAGAGAACTCTCGTTTTTTGAGGCTCAGAACCAGGCATTCTCGTGGGCTGCAAAAAGGAAACGCGACCCGGGAGCGCAGCCTCCAAGAGTCCATATCGTCAATAACTACGCGTGGGGGGAAAGGAAATGTGTTTTGTGAGGAAGAGAAAGAGCGCGCTTCACCGATGCCCGTTGGCGAAATTTTGGAAGAGAGGCAAGAGACTTCAGGCACCGAGCCCCCACCCCTGGCTGCGGCAACTGGAGCGGGCGGGAGGTAGGGAAGGGGTTGGCAAGACCGCCACTTTTCCACCGTGCGCTGCCCCCCATCTCCCCTCAAAAGACCCCCCCGCCCTCGGCTGCCCGACATTCTCTCTCTCTCTCTACCTCTCCCGCCGTTCCTTCTCACAAGCCAAGGCCGGGCGGGGAAGCCGCCAGGGCCTCCAAGGGATCCGCTTCCAGCGCATGGTCCACCCCCTCCTCGCCTCGCTTCCAGGTGAGCCGACTGAGGCGAGAAAGGAGAAAGAGGCGGAGGCGTTCACTGAGGGGACGGCTGACTCGGGGAGGGGGCGGAGGTGGTGTAATAGCGGGGGATTCTTCCTCCTCGCCTCACTTGCTCCTGTGCTTCCGCGCAGCTCCCCCCCTCCGGCGACGGCGCTGCATGAGTGAAGAGTCGGCCGTTGCATGGCCCCCGGCCGCTGCGCGGCCCGGTGCCAGGTACTCCACGGCCCGGCACCGGTTCGCGGACCGGGGGTTGGGGACCACTGCTATAGGCCACCCAACCAAACAGAGGAAATAGATGAACTTTTTGCTAGTCAGTTAACTAAGGTATGTAGGAAGCACACCACAATAGTAATGGGGAATTTTAATTACCCAGGCATCAACTGGGAGACAAATTCCAACATGTTCTTAACAAACCTAGCAAACAATTTTGTTTCCAAAAAGTAGAGAAGGTCACAAGAGGATCAGCCATATTAAAAGCCATACTGGACTTAATTCTCAATAAAAGAGATGAAATGATGGAAGGTGTTGAAGCTACATGAACCTTGGGGGCAAGTGATCATGCAATATTGGAATTCATCATTATGCAAGCACAAGCAATAGAACAAAGTCAAACTAGAGTCTTGGACTTTAAGAGAGCTAATTTCAATAAACTTAGAGAGAGCTTGGGAAGGATTCCATGGATGAGAATCCTCAAAAGAAAACAACCCAAGAAGCTTGGGAAATTTTGAAAAGTGAGATTATAAAAGCCCAGTCTATCACAATACCAATGAAGAAGAAAAATAACAGCTCTCAAAAGAAATCAGCATGGCTGCATAAAAAGCTCTCTGACAAATTGAATGACAAAAAGGACAAGTATAAAAAGTGGGAAGAGGGGCACATAACTATGGCAGAATATCAGCAAATAGCTTGAGCCTGCAAAGATGAAGTGAGGAAAGCTAAGGATCACAACGAACAAAGGCTTGCAACAAAAGTAAAAAAATAACCGAAAAAGCCAATAACCAATATGTTAAAAGCAAGAAAAAAGTTAAGGAAATAATTGGACCACTGCTGGGAGAAAGTGGCAAGAAAGTGACAGGCAACAGGGAGAAAGCAGAACTATTTAACTCATTTTTTGCATCTGTCTTTATACAAAGGGAAAATTATAAAAAGAAAAGTTGGAGAAATTTCTTTGGAAGCTAGCAGAGGGTTTAAAATTCATTTGCATATATCCTGTCATACTATTCCATTTTGTGAAAATGAAAGAATTTATGCAAAGTGCTGTAAGGAGGAACAAACCAAAGAAATTCAATGCATGAAACAAGAGAACCAATAATTTTGTTCCTCTGTACTTCTATACTTGTAAAACATTCTTGCTTCCACTATATTCATCTCATCAATTCATACATTGCTTTAAGTCTTTCCATTTATCTTTTTGAAGATCTTATCAACCCCATCCAACCAACTCTCTCAGTCTTTCCTATCATATCAGTGCATTCACTCTTTCTTCATATAGTTGTTTTGCAATTTGATTTTTTTTTTAATTCTTCCTAAATGACCAAACTATTTTAACATACTTCCTTTAATACTGGTCACTCTCTTTCACATATTCCATATTTAAATAGTTAATATTCCAAATTGTGCACCTGTTCATACTTAATTGACAGACTTATATGTCAAATTTTCACTGCATACTACCATACAGCTGTTTCTCCTGACCTTATCATTCTGTCCTAAAATTTGGACAGAATCACACTCTTATAAGCATTTTTCCACAAACATGTAATCCACATGCCTATCACATACTGCCCTCTATCTTTCTACCACCACAACTTTCTCCATTGCCTGATCTCTAGCTACTACTCCATCATACATGTAACCTGCAATTGTTTGTTCCATTTTCCCTGTCAGAACAGGCATTCATTTAATTATGGTCTAAAGTTACGATGACTTCAGAAAAAGTGGCTTATGAAGCGTACTTGCACTTTTAAATTGTGTTTATTTATTAGCTTTAGGTGCTGCCCATCTCACCTAGAGAAGATCAGTTATGACCATCACACCATTCCTTGTGGACTTTTTTTCTGCTGATTTCTGAGTGGAGGGGGGAGGAATAGCTATTGGGAAATCTGGATTCATTTAATGACCATGTGAGTCAATTACAACTACAATCAGAATAGAGCTGGAAGGGACCTTGGAGGTCTTCTAGTCCAACCTTCTGCTCAAGCGGGAGATCCTATACCATTTCAGACAAGTGATTGTTCAGTCTCTTCTTAATAACCTCCAGTGATGAAGCACCCACAAGTTCTGAAGGCAAGCTGTTGCACTGGTTAATTGTCCAAACTTAGGAAGTTTCTCCTCAATTCCAGGTTGCTTCTCTCCTTGATTAGTTTGCATCCACTGCTTCTTGTCCTGTGGTGGTTCGCTTAGCAACTGTGGTGATTTAGTTAATAATAATAAAAAATTTAAAACCAGGTCCGACTTGACTTACAACCACAATTACTTATGAGAGGAATATGCCTTCAGTTGTGGCCGTAGGTTGAGTATTACCTGTATGCAATGGGCTCTACATGGGGTTGCCCTTAAAGTGCATCCGGCGACTGCAGTTAGTCCAGAATGCAGCCGCGCGAGTGATAGTGGGCGCACCACGGTTCGCCCACGTTACACCCATCCTCCGCGAGCTGCACTGGCTACCTGTCGATCTCCGGGTGCGCTTCAGGGTATTGATGACCACCTTTAAAGCACTCCATGGTAGTGGATCTGGGTACTTGAGAGACCGCCTTCTGCCGATCACCTCCCTTCGACCGATTAGATCGCACAGACTGGGCCTCCTCCGCACTCCATCTGCCAGTCAATGTCGACTGGCGACTACACGGAGGAGAGCCTTTTCTGTTGCAGCTCCGACCCTGTGGAACGACCTCCCCATTGAGATCCGCACCCTCACCACCATCCAGACCTTCCGCACAGCCCTCAAGACCTGGCTCTCCCATCAGGTCTGGGGATAGGTTCCCAATTTACCCGCCCGAGTGTTGACTGTTGAATGCAAGTTGTGTTTCTATTATTTTCTTTCTTTTGTTCACATATTGTTTGCCTTTGATAGTGCACCCCCTTCCCTTTGATTGTAAGCCGCCCTGAGTCCCCTCAGGGAAAAGGGCAGCCTATAAATCTCAATAAAATGACTAAAAAAAAAATCTTGATCTGTGATATATTAATTTTCAAATCTTACTTCTTATTGAGCCATATCATTACCTAATATTCCTGCAAATAATACCACTTCTTGGCCAACAGCACAGCATCATGTGTTCACATCCCCAACAATGTACTACAATAACACATTAATCTTTTAATACATAAAAAGAAAGGAGACATCATACATTCCTATGTTACTTTCTAATCAGTGCTGAGCCAGTAGCTAAATATTCTTTTTATTCTCATGCAAGTATCCATGATATAGTTGTCTTATCACTTTTTCGGCAATCAACCTTAAATTCTACATTAATGCCAAGCATGAACTAATCCACCTGTAGCTTTTGCATTCATTTTTTTGCTATCTATTCATTTCAACAAGGGCTCAATAACAGCATTCTTCCAATCTTTGAGCACTGATATTCGGCATTCAAATGCATTGAATAACTCACGCAGCCACTTCATAACCAAATCCCATGCATATTTAAACATTTTCCCAGTTAATGTTTCACCCAGATCACCTTAATTCTTACGGTGTTAAGTATTTGGAGTGGCCCTTGTCTATGGAACATTCTCTCTTTGGAGATTAAAAAGGGCCCTTCCACATTAGTTTTTCATAAGGTCCTAAAAACTATGTTCCTGTTAGATGTCCCATTTCCTAGCTGTATTGCCAACGGGTCAAGTATCTTGTTTAATCTGGATATTTTTAGTTTCTTATCTTTATTGCTTTAAAATGTTTTAGCATTTTTAATTGTAATATATATTTTTTTGAATTGTAAACAACCCAGAATCATTGACTGAGAAGGGCAGCTATAGAAATTGAGTAAATAAGTGAACAAAAAAAAAAAACCAAATAGTTTTCATCACTTTCTAAAGTCACTCTAATTTCATTTTCAATTCCGTTCAGTCTGTTTGACCTCCTCTGGTTCTCTTTGTCCATTGCCAAACATTTTTTTAAAAAAAATTCAATCAAAGTCACTGGATTTTCTCTACTTTTTTTAAATCTTAATCTTTTCTTGTCATTTTTGATGACCATTTTCTCTATTTTTTGCAGAAATCATTGCCTTATATCAGGGATGTCAAACTCATATCATCATGTGACGTACCACAACTTTTTTCCCTTTGCTAAATTGGGTGTGGGCATGGCCACCATGTGACCCATCTGGCCCACGGGCCACAAGTTTGGCACCCCTGCCTTATATGCATTGTCTTCATAACTATAACTTCTTTTACAGAATCATTCAATTATTCTTCTAAGCAATTGCCATTAGCATAATTTCACAGACATCAGTAGCACTCTGTAACACAAAGTTTTTTACTCTGTTTCAAGTTGTTTTAACATTGTCTTGCTTAGTCTTTTTTCTCTGTTTCAAGAGTACCGGTAATCTACCTTCTAACATATATTCATTACAGACTCACCCATTCTCATTCTTCCATTCTTCTATATCTACTCTACTGTCTTTTATGGTCCACATTTCTCCCAAGAAAGAGCTATTAAAATAGTCTGTCCCAAATTGGAATCCCATTAGTCTTACATTTTGTCTTCATCTTAATCTTTCATTCAATTCAATATTATTATGACCCATAATGATCTGAGAAAACAAAACAAGATAAAAGAAACGGAAATAACTTTAAACATCAGTATATATAGCAATCCATCTTATTTTTTGCTATGGATCTCCTGCTGGAATCTTGATGCCAAATTATATGTGGCTGGAAAAAATCTTATCAGCAAGCAGGAAATCAATACAGAAATATCTGATTGATCAGAGATTGCTACTAAAAGAGGAGAAATAAGCTGTTGGCACAATATCCACAGTACAAATATATAAAGAAAATTTGTTGTATCTTTATAAGCCACAATGAGTTGTAGGAAGTTTGCATTACCTGCCCTATAACAATACTGAATGGAGGGCATTGAGGCAAGCATTAGCAACTGGTGGGTTGGGTGAGTCAATGAATAAAAAGAAGGGGTTATACGATTAATTGTTTTTGGGATCATACAAAAGCTTAAATTATACTGAAACGTGATTTTCTTCTTTTTTTAAAACAGTTTTTATTAGTAGCAAATAGTAGGAAAAATAGGGAAGGGAAAAGTGAGGAAAAGAGTGGGGGGAGAGAATGAAAAGCCATCCAACTCTGTTTGGTGCAGTAGAATAATGTAATAACATCAAGCCTCAACTTTTTACATTTACATAATAGTTTAAAATAGCTTAGCCATTTCAACAAATCTATCAAATCGATAAACCCCAAAATCAAAGTTTCATTTTTTTTACCTCAAGCACAAAGTCCAGAAGTGGTTTCCAGGTAGAAATAAAAGTATTTGCATTTTTTTTCTTTGATCAAATTAGTCAATTGAGCTATCCCTGCTAACGAACTCCATCATTTTTTGCAGCCGTTCATCCATTATGGGGATCAAAATGTCCATCCATTTCTGTGTGTCGTGTTGAAGGCAGAAACTTGGTTTTCAAGTAGTTGTTGGCTGTTTGCCTGAGACCAGATAGAATTACAGGAGATAATCTGCTGAAGTCAACTGTTCAAAATAAACAGAACTTTTTCTAAGCAGTAGTTCATTAAACAAAATCATCTATCTTATCCAATTGTCTCCAAATGGGCCAAACACTTTTTTATACATTTTATTCCCATCCATTCATTTATGTTTCCCTCTGGATTGCGTTCATTCAGACTCTACAATATTCTATATTGTATGATGAAATAAATCTTCTATACTAGCTAGGTTCTCTAATCTAGAGACAAACTTGCAAGCCAGCATCTTGTAATGCTCATCTTATACCAATTTGGCTGCACCAGCACCGCTTCTACTTAGCAAGGAACTTTCTGCAATTTTTTTACCTTGTCCCTTGCACTTCTATAGCCTCACAAATCACCTCCATTGACTTCACTTGCAGAGCCAGCATCTATACATTTGCCTCTTGGGCTTGAGGATTCATAGCCAGCTTTCCATCACCTCTAATTTCTTGTTAGAGCAAGGAACAGTGAATTCTTTTGTCCCTCTGCTCTTATGGGAGGCACTATGCTCAAAAGAAAACTTCTGAGCAATATACTCATTAAAGCAACCAGGATAGGGAGTGACTTACATTGCTCATTGAAAGAAAAACTGGCTTCAAAACAAGGTGTTCTTAGTGGAGTTTGTGACCGAGGCATATATAAGGAACCTGGTTGAAATGCACCATTAGTTTAGAGACTCTTTGAAATTACAACGGCACAGAAAATGTGTTTTACACTCTCATGACCATTGCAGCAGCCCCATGGTCATGGGATCAAAATTTGGTTGCTTGGCAACTGGTTTATATTTATGAAAGTTGCAGTGTCCTGTGGTCATGTGATGTCAGGAAATTCCCGTGTTGCATTTCCTTACAGGAATAGTCCAAGAACCGAAGGTTGGTAAGTGAATGTTTTCATCACCTATGATCAGCCATGCCTCTTGGAGTGCTATGAAATCAGACTCAGAGTGGAACTCCACCAGAGTTTTATCTGTTACTCTGTCTTTCCAACCAATGATAACCCATGGCAATATTTGCTTAGAACCCTTGTGCTTAATAATGATGGGGATGATTGGGAAAATATTGAGATTTGAGAGTTAAATAACAGGATCCCTTCAATGGGAGTGATTGTCCCATTTTCTTCTAGTCTATAAATATGTTTTGTTAGATGAACTGCTAAATTTGTATATGCTACCATCAACCTATGAAATTAGGCATTTTATAGAATGTCTATGGAGATTCTCAGTCATCCTGGTCATGGTTGTCCCAAAGGTGCTTTTTTGTGGGGGGAAGAGGCAATTGGACTTTCTGTTTTTTCTTTGAAGATGTTTAAGGTTTAATAAGGTTTAAGGTTTAATAACATTTGTATGCCGCCCAATTCCGTAGGACTCCGGGCGGCTAACAATACAACGTAAATCAAAAGAAAGGAAGAAAAGAAAAATAGATTTAAAAAACATAGATTTAAAACACACCATGCACTCCGTTCTAAGTGGGGCTGGACCGCATTTGGGGTCAACAGCCCCAGGCCTGACGGAACAGCCAGGTTTTAGTGGCTTTACGGAAGGTCGAGAGAGTGGGAAGGATCTCTGCCGGTAGATCATGTCACAGGGCTGGGGCAGCTACAGAGAAAGACCTCCCCCGAGTAGTCGCCAACCGGCATTGCCCGGTCGATGGTACCCGAAGGAGGCCCAGCCTGTGATATCTTATAGGTCGTTGGGAGCTATGTGGCAGGAGGCGGTCCCGCAGATATCCAGGTCCCAAGCCATGTAGGGCTTTAAAGGTAATGACCAGCACCTTGAATCGCGTCGCGTTCGGAGACCGATGGGAAGCCAGTGCAGCTCGCGGAGGATAGGTGTAACATGGGTGTATCTAGGTACACCCGATATCGCTCGCATGGCTGCATTCTGGACCAATTGTAGTCTCCAAACACTCTTCAGGGGCAGCCCCAAGTAAAGCGCATTACAGTAATCAAGCCTAGTCAATCATTTCTCATCCAAGAAGCTTCTTCAGTTCTGAGCTCTCAGCTTCAGAGCTGAAGAAGCTTCTTTGATGAGAAGCAAAGTGTCTTTAAAGAAAAACCAGAAAGTCCAGTTTCCTCTTGAAAAAACATCTTTTGGACATTTTGTAGAATGCCTAGGAAATCTACATAAGGCCAAAAATAGAATGTCAAAGTATTAAATGCTTAATATTTTGCCCATTTCCAAAACATTCTGTGCAATACCAAAAGGAAAAGTATAAAATATTTCTGCTAAAATGCCATTCCAGCCTTCCTTGTTGCAACAAGTAGGCCAATCCTGTTTTTTTCTCTTGTTTTTTTTTTTTTAGTTAGAAAATCCTGTACATTATTTTCCATTTCTTCATTCATTTTCATATGTGTCCAAAAAAAAGAGAGGTGGGGGAAGAGTTAGGATTATTCCTATCCCTGTCCCTAACTCTGGTGCTGGAGAAGACTCCTGTGATCAAACCAGTCAGTCCTAGAGGCAGAGGTGGTATTCAGCCAGTTCTGACAGGTTCTGAAGAATCAGTAGTGGAAATTTTGAGTAATTCAGAGAACCAGCAAATAGGCTGGCCCCACCCCCACTGCCTCCCAACTGATCTCCCTTTGTTGCCCTGAACAGAGCTAAAAAGCAGGTGGGAGAGAATGGGGATTTTGCAGTATCCTTCCCCTGCCACGCCCCCAAAGCCACACCCACAAAGCCATGCCCACAGTAAAAAAAAAATTGAATCCCACCACTGTCTAGAGGAGATCAACCCTGATTGTTCTTCAGAAGGCCAGATCCTGAAGATGAAACTCAAATATTTTGGCCACCTAATGAGAAGGAAGGAATCACTGGAGAAGAGCCTAATGCTGGGAATGACTGAGGACAAAAGAAGAAGAGGATGACAACAGAGAATGAGGTGGCTGGATGGAGTCACCGAAGCAGTAGGCGTGAGCTTAAATGGACTCCGCGGGATGGTACAGGACAGGAAGGCCTGGAGGAACGCTGTCCAAGGGGTCACGATGGGTCGGATATGACTTAGCAGCTAACAACAAACCCTAACCCTTTTCATGACTCTCTTTTCATACTTTGTCTAAATAGTTCTTGTCATTCTGAATAATGCCTAGGTGTTATATACAATGCCTAGGGAACGTATACAGCAGATTAAACGAACACAGACCTTTTATACTTTGCCTAAAAATGTCACACACATTCAATAGATTTCTTTGGCATTCCGTACAATGCCAGCTTTTCACGCATTGCCAGTAACATGTACAAGGCAGTTCAGTTAAGAATCTGTTAGATTGAACAGCTTGGGGTGATGTATTTAACTCAACATTGATTCTTTGTATTTAGCATGTATGTAGTTTATGATTGTATTTTCATTCACGTATTTTATCCTGGAAACAGACTTTGTATTTTTACTTTTATTTTCATTTATTTAGCATGGTTTTAAGACAGATCGATCAATAAACTATAAGCTATGCTAGTAAGTTATGTCAGGCTTTCCTAAACTGATGTTCTCCAAGGGTGTTTGAA
Source organism: Thamnophis sirtalis (assembly GCF_051295495.1). Lineage (NCBI taxonomy): Eukaryota > Metazoa > Chordata > Lepidosauria > Squamata > Natricidae > Thamnophis > Thamnophis sirtalis. Next base: position 158,705,295 of record NW_028261381.1, on the reverse strand, counting down.
TAATAACTCTTAGGATTTCCAGGGATGGGTTTCAAAAATGGATATGTGTATTAGAAATGTTCTTGTGTGCCTAACTCTATAAAGCAAATAAACAAACGTCTTATTGGGGTCCTAGAAAAAGCCCCCCCACCACATAGACAGACACAGACAAAAAAGGATGTGGTTTATTTTATTTTACATCCAATGCCCTTTAGACTTTGCAGGCAGAGCCAAGGTCAGGTTAATAAGTCCCCCCTCCCATTATTAGGGCAAATGCCCTGAAGGGGAAGTGATCAAGCTGGATGCTGGAGCAGAGGAGAACACTTTGAAGACCAAAAAGCTGAAAGCAGCGTAATGAAATACAATGAGGCAGAGCGGAGGGAGCTTGACCGAGTGAGAAAAAGCATCAGAGGAATCAATCGATACCTTGAGAAACCAACAGCCATGCAAAGTGGAGAAGAGAGAGAGAGAGAAAGAGACAAACACTTGGAAATACAAAGCAGAAAACTTACTCAACTAAGCGTAGGCTGTCAAACTGTGGCTGAAAAAGAAGAGAACCCTGTTATCACAGGGCCCCTGAAATGAACTGATCAGTTACCCGTATCTTAAAGGTATTTAGCCAATGAGCTAAAATGTACGTAGTCACAAGCTTGTGACTATATGCACTTTATTTTTCCCCATTTTTTATTTAAACTTTAGCAAACAATATCAGGTCACTACATTAACAGAAATCCAAGAAATAGAAAATAATAATAATAAAAAAAAACTTACTACAAGAGATAAGTGCTGTACAAGAACAAATTTACCAATATGTGTTCATGGATGTATTGCACAATGTTTACAGAGAGAATGGGGGAGGAGAGAGAGGGAGAGAGATTTCTGCAGTACAAATGCACCTTCTCCTTCTTTCTGAATCTCTACATCAAGTTAAAGTCAAATCATGATTTTCTGCATAGCTGATTTTTTTTTTTTTTGGCTTGGAGCAAGTGCCTTATTTGTTTGTTTATTTGTTTATTTGTTTATTTGTTTATTTATCTTTTTCTCATTTTTTCGTTTTATTGTTTTATCATTTTATCGTTTTATCGTTTTATCATTTTATCGTTTTATCGTTTTATCGTTTTATCGTTTTATCGTTTTATCGTTTTATCGTTTTATCGTTTTATCGTTTTATCGTTTTATCGTTTTATCGTTTTATCGTTTTATCGTTTTATCGTTTTATCGTTTTATAGTTTTATCATCATTTTATCAACGTTTTATCATCATTTTATCATTTTATCGGTTTATCAGTTTATCGGTTTATCGTTTTATTTATTTGAAAGTTGAATGCTCAAATTAGGAGTTACTCCCCCTTGCAAAACCAGGCCTAGCCTCGTGGTCCTGCCACTACAGATGAGGACATACATGACTTAATTGCCAGCCCCTCCATATTTCTTGGAAGCTCAGAAACTAAAATGCAGGCTGGAAAGAATGGTCTAACTCTAGTTTCAAATCAACTAATCATCACACTCATTATTATCATCACTGCAATAATCATAAGTGAAAGAATCAATTATAAAGTTCCCTTTTCAACACTACTGAAACTTTGAACAGCCACTAAATAGGGCAGTTGTTAATTGAGGACAACCTATTTAATGTGCCACACACATTTTTAAAAGCTAGAGTTTTAATTTCACTTTTTATGACTTCCATCTTGATTTTTGTAAGTACACACTACAAAACCCCTATTGCATATCTTTGGTTCTCCTGCCCAAGTCTACCCTATGCTTTGCACTAGCAACCCCAGCTCATTAATTCTCTAGCCCTCCTTCTGTTCTGCCAATCTTCTTCACATGCCCTTCACCATATTTTGCTTTGCAAAAATTTCCTGTAGATGAAAACTCTTCTGGCAGTTCTGTGCCCGGAGTTTCTTGATTCTGAATGAGTGCATGTGTGAGTATGATACTCTTTGCTGACAGATAAGCAATGTCGGGAACAGCATGGAAGTAGATTGATCATCTTAGGCACTTCATCTTTGGAGCTGATTTCTAACACTGGCTACTTTGTGAAGCCTAAAATGGAAGGAAGGATTAGTTCAAACTTGGGTAGTCTATTTTATTTCTGCTAAAAAAAGTATTGGTAGCAAAAGTAGTTTATTCAAGGAAGGAATGCTGCCTGTGTCTAATTCCTATGAATATATAATCTAAGGCAGGTTTTCTCACACTTGGAAATTTAAGATGTGTGGACTTCAACTCCCAGAATTGCCCAACTAAAGTTTCCAAGTGTGAAAAACACTGACCTAAACTCAGAGAGTTTTGAGTTCTTGTTAAAATTAGCGCTATCTTGAATTGCTTATCCTCCTTCACCCTAATTCCTTTAATTTATGCACAAAGTAAGCCACCCTGAAAGGAAGGGATGTGCTAATCCTTCCTTCCTTTCCTACCTCCCTTTTTCCTTCCTTCCCTTTCTCCTTCCTTCCCTCCTTCCTTCCCTCCCTCTCTCCCTCCCTTTTTCCTTCCTTCCATCTGGATAGCACATATATTCAAAAGAAATAGAACAAAAGCAGGAAATGCTCCTAATGATAGCTAATATTTTTGAGTCTCAGTCTGTATGAATAATGTATAAATTATACTTTGTGATTTAATATTTGTTTCTTTGTTGTGCCAAAAATAACATCTTCTCCAGAGGACTGCTGCGAAGGGAAGTGGAGCTATTCCTCAAACATGTAGAAAAATCAGTTCTGTTAGTTTGTTCTTCCTCTGAACTGTGTCCAAGTAAGTCATTACATACAAAATTATTGTTTGACTAAGAATTGTCGCCTAAGCTTGTTTGTTTTGTCTTCCCTATCTTACTTTCCTTCTACAGCAGGACTTTTAGTTTATAAATATGTTGCTTTTTTCTTTTCCTGGATAATAAAAAAAAAACTATCATGGAAATCTTTCTCTAAGACGAATGGAAGAATTGATTTATATAATAAACCAACCAATTCCATTTTCTGGTTAATTTTTAAAGATAATCTCAATGGCCACCGAGTAACGGTAGAATCCATTATTCTGTCACTGAGATTAGGTTGGGTAAATGTTATCAGCATTGTTTGGGCCTTTCCCTTTGTTTTTCCTCCTCAGAAACAGAGCTTGATACAAGTCATAAACTAAGGACCGCAAGGTGTTCATTTTGCAACTGTGTTGTCTTAAACATTGACAGGCTGTTTATCCTTCTCCAGGAATGCTGGCAGTCAGCCTTCTGCCTTTACAGAGCCCAGGCACTACCATAATGTTAGCCCTGTTACTCACACCCATCCTACTTTATTCTATCCCTCCAAGCTGGAATTGAAACAAACAACAGTTTGAGAGCAGTTACAGCAATTAAAGAATATGTGTGGGGAAAACAGCTCCAAACCAAGTTCTCGATGTTACGCCACCTCTGTCACCCTGAAAGCAATGATAAATAATAGCATATTCAGAGCTGGAAGCAGATCATGTTAGACGGGCAGGATTTATTCCTCATCCTTTTCTTGCTAGTGTTTCAGGATAGTCTGAAAAGGAAATGCTGAAAAATTGGCACATGTTGCCATTTGCATTTTTTCATAATGTAGATATTTCATTCTAATATGCAGAAACTACATATACGTTTCTGTGCTAAATACTGCTTTTTAAAGCACAACTACCCATAAGATCTGTATAATTTTTATTTTGGGTTCTTTTTGTTGTTGTCATGTGACTTTTCTAGGTTCTTGAATGTGTTAGCTCTTTGAGGTAGTCCAGACAAGAAGGGCAACTAGGAGCTTCGGACTATCTTCATGGTAAGATACATTAAACACTGTAGAACCCTTCAAGAATGAAAGTATTTCTTCCCTCCTCTCTTTTTAGACTCTGGAACACTAGGAAGGGTCCCTTCCTGAAATGCTTCCCATGTTTTCTCCCCACCTATGGACGGGGCTGCCTTTTATCAGACTTTTTCTTAGGCTACAAGGTCATTCCTACATTTCATCAGAACATGTCACCTGCCAGGTAGAAAATGAGATGGAGGGCATTTGTCCATATAGTCACCAGATGCGACTGACTAACTTTCCCAAATCTTTGCTGATATAGATTTTGTATAGGGAATATATACCATAAGATTGAAGAAACTATTAGTTGCTTTACATATTTTTTCTGCACCCATGGTGAAGAGATGATAGATAAGTAGGTAGGTAGGTAGGTAGGTAGGTAGGTAGGTAGGTAGGTAGGTAGGTAGGTAGCAGGGACGTGCAGTCACTAGAGGCAAGGGAGGTGGGGCCTCACCAGTCTCCTCAGGGAAAAGATTTTAAATAATTTTCTTAAAATAATTAAAGCCAGGGTAGTTGCTACCAGATTTCAAGTCATAGTGGCTTGATGTCTGCTCTCAGTATTAACTAGGAGGAGGCCAGAGAACTAGGGGCCTATTTTGCATAAGGAATTTTTCACCTTTTAAGAGTTAAGCAAGGGTTAACAAGCAAAGAATTCCTTATGCAAATGAGGCACATATTACCTCACTCCTGTAGAGTGCATTTTTAGAGGCTTTTTAGAGTTCTCTGGGAGCAACTAGCTCAGTCTGACAGAGCTCTGGCTTTTCAAGAGGGGAGGGCAGGGCAGGGCAGGGCAGGGCAGGGCAGGGAGAAGCAGAGTTGAAATAGTCTCTGAAACAGCTGGAAAAGGTGCGTGTGGGGAGTGGGAGGAATTCAAAAAGTTTGATCGGAAGGCAGCAGGGGAAAGGGGGGATATGGCAGAGGAGCTGCTTTCAAGCCTTTGGAAAATATATCCAATCCAACTTCTGTGTTTGTGTTTGAGAGTGAGTGAATGAATGAGAGAGGGGTCGAAGTTCTCTGTGTGCGTGTGTCTGTTTGAGAGAGGGTGAGGGAGGGAGAGAGGGAGGAAGGAGGGGGAGGGAGAAGAAAAAGAATGCAAAAACTTATTTTGCAAGGGGGGAAATGCTGTCGCTTTAAATCGGGACTGAGCATGCCTGGCTGTGGAATTCTGGGAGTTGAAGTCCACAAGTCTAAAAAGTGCCTCACCAGGGCTAAAGCTGACCGCATGTCACTGGTAGGTAGATAGAGAGATAGAGAGATAAAGAGATGGATGGATGGCTGGATGGCTGGATGGATGGATGGATGATAGGAGAGGGGGAGAAGACATGATAGATCCATGTTTTTGCTGGCAGAGGGTTCCAGGAGCTAGGGAGCCTGTTTTCACTGGCAGACCGCTCAGGCCACTACAGGCACTCCAACAAGAGTGATGTCATGCTGGCCAAACCACAGCCCCTCGAGGTCAAACACAACCCTAATGCGGCCCTCAATCAAATCTAAATTGATTCCTTTTCTGTTTTCTATATTTCCAAAGTAAAATGAATCAGATTGGTTCATCAAAAAAAATCTAAATGATAATACATGAAAAGTATTTTTGAAATATAATGATATCCACTCTTTCTTTTCATGTTAATCTCCTCCGAAAATCAGAGAAGGGTCCAAGTGCAAATAAAATGCCTATATCTCAACCTAATTACAACTTTTTGTTTCAAAATCATATTGTCGCAGCTTTATTAGCTCTTACGGAGGCTTTCCACTGTCTTCTGTCTCTCCAGCATCATAAAATGTTCTTGGAAGTTTTTTCACTTTAATTTTTTAAATTTCATAAAAATAACATTGCAGCCTTTGACTGCCTACATCATTGAATCTAAGAAAAATGAATGCCTGCACATCATTTGTATTTAGAATTGCTTGCTTTAGCTTTGAAATGTTATTTCCATTTAATAGAACAGCACACAACTGATATTCCAGGCAAAATTAAAAAAGGAATGGAAATTGGAAATGTCAGTGGAACTCTTGAAGAAACAAGAGAATTGATCCTGTACATATTTCTAAGAAGCTATCATATTTCTAAGGAACTGATAGCAAAACTCATTTGCTGAATTATACAAACATCATTCTCTGTCAAATATTGTAGCTGAAGAATGGAGTAGTTTAAAATAGCAATAAAGTTGCAACAATAATATTGATTGTCAGCAACAAACTTACGTTGTCATTCAAAATTACAAAGGAATAATTGTGAGATTCTGAAATCTCTATTTAGTTGTATCTCAAAATGTTACCGTACCCATTAATTTAATGCTTGTTGGAAAGTGTCTCCTATTATTGCTACAATATGCGTGAAATTCTATTACGTTCCCCCCAGATCTTCATTACTATTAACAGTGACCTCAATTTTTCTTTGTTTTAATCTCAATGCTCATCCACACAAATTTGCACATTGCAAAAAAAGAAATAAAGACAGACAGAAAGACAGACAGACAGACAGATAGATAGAAAAAAAGGAGGGAGGGAGGAAGAAAGGAAGGAAGGAGGGAAGGAAGGAAAAAAGAAAGGAAGGAAGAAAGAAAGGAAGGAAGGAAGGAAGGAAGGAAGGAAGGAAAGAAAGAAAGGAAAGAAAAGAAAAAAGAGAAAGCTAAATGTTTTAGAATATTTATTATAGCTTTCTTTGAGCTGTTGGAATTCTACAAGGTGTAGTCATTGGGACTACACATGCTCCGAGACAGCCGCCAAACGTTTGCCACTGGACGGTCCAATCGGACCTAAGCCATCCCGTAGAGATGGTGAATAGGAAGAATATTTCTTGCTGATCTCAGGAACACTGCAAAGTCCCTGATCGATCCAAGAGAAGTTCTTCAAGCCAGTGACAAAAAGCTCAGCCCCAGACTAATGAAGTTGGGATAGCTCCAGAACAGATGGGAAATGGAAAGGGAAAATGTGTCCATCTGGTGAGGAATCTTTACTGTTTTGGAAAAGACTGCCCCAAAAATCTTTTTTAACTTAAATTAAATCTGAAAGCAGAAGAAAACAAGTGGCAAAATTAACCTATATTGGATTGCTTTGGATAGTGTGTTTTTCTTTTTTTTCCTTTGTAATTCTACTTTGTGGATTGAAGTGCTCACAACTTTTTTTTTTAAAGAGAATGAATTCGTTTTTCTTCTTCTATTTTTCTATTTTTAGTTCTTAATTTATGGATTAAAATCATCTTTGTTATTTTAACAAAGACTTTTACTTCTTGTTATTAATTCCATTTAAGAACTTTGTTTCTTTTGAGTTTGAAATAATATTAAAGAGTGGGAAGCAATACTGCCACTTGGAGGCTGGAGGCTTGAGCTTTTGAAACAATGCAATTTCCCTTTTCCTTTTGATCTCACTGACTTTGTATCTCAAGGTTCTGCAACTTGTTTATAGAAAATGATAAGAAGCAAAAGCATGAATTGTTTATACAGGTGCATTCTGAGATCTTTACTAGCAGTGGGAGAGAAAAAGAAACAGAACCTTATTTTTTTAAAAAAAATATATTTTTTTAAACAGAACCTGTTAGAAGCACAATTGACAATCAAAGATAAGCTGATTAAAATAGCAGATGGAGGGCATCGAGATTACTTAAGTGATGCTACAAGCAACAAAGTGCAGAGAGAAGTCCACAAAAAATGTATTAAGAAAATAGATAGAAGACCAATTCCACAAATGACAAAAGAAATAAGATTGTATTATTATTGGAAGGATACAGGCTGATATATGAAAGTTGATAATAAAAAATAGTTAATTTTAGTAATTAGTAATTAGTAATTTAGTAATCTCTAGAGTGCTATGTTAAATAAATAATTGATAATGATAATAAGGTATATACATGTGTTGGTACATATTATAAAGGGGTAATATTATTGGTTGATATTAGAAATAATTAATGAAATGCTATTATGTGGTTGTGTTTTTAATTTTGGACTATTTTATGTAAAAGGATGTTAAAATAATTATAGTCAAATGATAATTGTGGTATGTTAATAGAAAGATATATAAAGATTTTTGATTTAAAATATTCAATATGATATGAACAATAATTAATGACTGTGGAAAAGATGCACGAAAGTTATTTGTAATCAATCGACACACTTCTATAATATGATTAGTGATTAGTAATTTAGTAATTTTTAGAGTGCTATGTTAAATAAATAACTGATAACGATAACAATGTACACACGTGTTGGTTTGATGAGAGGAAACCTGATATAATTAGTGAATGAATTTCTATTAATAAATAATAATTATAACAATAACAATGAAATGACAAAGGATATAATTAACTCTGTGTGTGTGTGTGTGTCTGTGTCTGTGTGTGTGTATTGGTTTAATAAAAGGAATTGGGATACAAATTGTAAACAGCAATTTTGAAAAGAGGATTAGAAATTTTGTTACCAAACATAATTAATTCTTACTTAGAAGATGTTATAAAGGTGCAATGTTATTGGATGCTATTAGAAATAATTAATGAAATATCATTATGTGGTTGTGCTTTTAATTTTGGATTATTTTATGCAAAAGGACATTAAAACAACTATAGTCAAATGAGAATTGTGGTGTGTTGATAGTAAGGTGTTGTGGCCCAGCAGGATCTGGTTGAGCTGCTGATGGACTCGGATAGCAAGGAACCAGATGAGTCTGCCATGGAAGATGTGGAGGACCCTGGGCAGGGTTCAGACTCAGAGCAGGGACCAGAGAGGCTGGTTGGCCACCAGGAGGTGCCTGAGGCATGGAGCAGTGGGGAAGATCAAAGACGGTTTATCCCTTATGCTAGATTACGAAGGGCTGAGAAACGGAAGCAGCAACTCTGTAGGCAGTCTCACAGAAGATAATTACGCACAGGTGGTTGTGCCTGGGCCCCTCCCAAAAGAGTTTATAAGTGAGGTGTTGGGAGGGGACAATTGCAGGAAACAACCGTTCGAACCAGTATTGGAGAAATCTGTATTCTAGTCATGTCATGTGGAATTATCTGCATTGCTTTCTTGGAGCTTTCTGGGTTGCTGCCAACCTATTATCTTGAATGTGAGTTTGCTGGGCCTTCAGCCAAAGGATTTGTTATCACATTCATTAAATAGTGACAAACAGCCAAGCCTGTGTTCTGGTTTATTCACAGGCCGGGGGTGGGGGGGGGTCAGAACAGTAAGTTATATTAAGATTTTTGATTTAAAATATATAATGTGATATGAACTATAAGTAACAACTGTGGAAGAGATGCACGAAAGTTATTTGTAACCAATTGACACACTTCTACAATATGAAACGAAAGGTGATATTTTTTGTGTTGTGTTTGTCTGTTTAATCAAAAATAAAAATAAAATTTATATAAAAAGAAGAAGAACATCACCAAGAAACTGATTTAGCACAATGCACTGTTAATCAAGCTCTTATTTTTAATAGAACAACTTCACAAAGGAATGAAAAAAATATAAAGGTAAGCTTGTTTATTCAAAGACCATCCAAGCTGAATGAAACCCAGGAAACCAATGAATTTTTGATGGAAATTGACATTTCTTTTTTTAGTTTCCAATAGCTTACCTTGGTCGTTGACATAACTTTGATGGCTCCCAAGTTAGATAGATTGAAATGAATGGACTGTATTTATGATTATGTTTTTGATTAATAAAAAAAACTTGGGACCAAGAGAAAACTTATTCATTTTGCATTTTACTACAATAATACAATTAATATTTCCCTCCTAAATTCCAAACCAGAATACAGATATTAACCATTACTAGTCCAGAATTTTGCAGTGGAATTTCAATCTTTAAAATCTATATTATAAAAATTGTGCACAAGAAGGCATATATTAAAAGAAAGTATATGTTGTGTGGGGAAACACATTATGGAAAACTGCCTGGGAGGAAAATATTTTCATGAGATAAATGAGAGGAGAAATGGTTGTAAAAAAGGAATGTTCTGTGTTTTATTACTATTTTATTGTCTTACTTTTTTTTAAGACTGCTACGAGGAATACAACATATTCTTCAGTTCATGATAAACATCATCATCCTAGTCAGGACTAAGTTACAGTCCATTCCCAATCAAACATCTAACCAGCATGTCTATATTGTGTGAATTATCTTTTCTTTTTAATGTTATTGATGTACTGATACAGTACTTTAGTGTTATTAACATCCTGCTGCATATGTAGATGATTTAACAGTATTTCTCAACCTTGGCCACTTTAAGACCTGTGGATTTCAATTCCCAGAATATCCCAGCCAGCATAGCAGGTTGGAGATTTCTGGGAGTTGACGTCCACAGGTCTTAAAGTGAACAAGGTTGAGAAAACTGATCTAAGATGTTGGAGGAAGAATAGAATCATATGAACCTGAATTGTATCAATGCTACAAAACCATCATATATCCTGGAATTGGCTTTGAAATAGAACCACTGAGAAAGAGTTTTTGAGACCACTGAATAGCATTATATTATACTATTATACTGAAAAACTGGGGTGGGCTTTAAACAGTTTAACAAGAGATTCTTTGCCTGGTTGCTGGGTGGGCGTGGCCTAGTCAGCCTCCTGCACCATGGTGGTGGTGGGATTTTGCTCTCCCTGGGCTCCGGAGGTTTTCCTCGAGTCTCCGGGAGGGCAAAAATGGCCTCCCCAGGCTCCCGAGGCCCTCTGGAGGCTGGAAATGGGCCCATTTCTGGTCTTCCTGAACTTCTGGTAGATCAATTTTTTCCCCTTCCCCGAGCCTCTGCACATGCCTTGCACTTACCTGCATCCAAAACGGGCTGTGTGGGGACTCCTACGAGGGAAGAGGCAGGGCCAGCCAGGAGTGGGACTTGGGGGTTCTCTGAACTGCAGAGAATCTTAGCTAGAGGTTCTCCCGAACCCCTGCAAACCCCCAGCAGCCCACCCTAGAATAGCATTATATTATAAGAGTATCGCGTGATTACTTGTTCAGGCACATGTGACAACTGTTGCATTGTTTAGTTCATCTGTAATGAATGTTTAATTCTAAGGCTTGTTCTCAGCCTTGCATCTTTAGCAGAGATAGAATCCCACTGAGCACCATTTAAACCCAGATAGCATGAGTAACATGGATATGGAACTCCAATATATGTTTTCCTATTTAAAACCAGTCTGGTCATTGACCGATGGGTCCTTTTGCAGCAGAACAATCATCACCAACATGGAAACGTTCCAATTTATAATGCACCAAATTCTCCAAAGCAATGTGGATCCTCCCACATTTTATCACAGTCGCTTATACAACGCTCCTTTGTGGGCATTTCTTTATAGTATACCAGGAGTAATGCTTTAGTTCAGGGTTTGCAGGGTACAATTTATGTATTTCACATTCTCTTCAGCCAACAAAGCAGCGGAGCGTGAATTACACAAGGACAAGAAGCGAAGGACAAGAATTTGTTCAGTAAATTACATGCGATTGGTTCTGCATCCCACAAGGGAGCCATCATGGCAGATATATGCAACTTTTTCCTCCTCCTGGGCTCCCTGATGATTTGATCCTGAGTTAAAAAAGGGACTTTGGCTCCGTCAAAGAAAAAAAAAACATATTCAGTTCTTTTAAAACAGAAGGAGCAACTTGTCACAAGTGGCCTTCTAGGGCAGATAACTATTGTTTTCCACAAAGAGATCCTTTAACTCACATCGTATATCCAGGTTTCCTTAACATGGAACTTTTACAGCTAATGAAAGGCAGTCAGCTTTTGCTGTGCTGAAATTAAACATGAACAAGAACATTTTTTTTTAAAAAAAAAAGTTCTTTTACGGAGCTAAAGAAAGATCCCTTAACAAGATTCTGGTCTTTCTAAAACCTGAATTCAGCAGTTTTATGAGGAGTGGGAGGCAGACAATAGGGATGGGGGGGGGGGGAGAAGAGAGATCTAAGAGAGATGTATATGGGTTTAGGCCACTGGTTTTCAAATTTGGCATCTTTAAGATGTATGGACTTCTGCTCCCAAAATTCCCAACCAGCATTCTGACATCTTAAGATTGTCTATATAGGAGATGACCAGCTGAGCCTGAGGGAGGGGTCAAACGTATCATCAGCTTTGAGTCTCTTTGTGCCCACAAGATATCTAAGTCCAGCCCATCTTGAATTCTACTTTTATCTACCACTGATTTGCTTTGACTGTTAGTAGTCCAGATTCTTGTAGAGAATAAACCTTTGAACTGGCTGGATTTCCTGATTTCTCACAATTGACAGTCTAATTTGAAAAATGCTGGTTTAGAGCTACATATTAAAGTGGCATGGAAGGGGACTGAAGAAGCCAAGATTGGGAATCAAGAGTCTGAAAGCAAGCCACCATTTATTAAAACAAAGTTTGTAGATTTCTTCCACATCCAAGACTGAGAGAAATGAATGCAAGAAGTCTGTCAAGGCAGGAGGATATAACTAGCTGGGGCTATTGTTGTTTCTATATTCAACCTTTGGTATTTCAACCTAATCAACTGATCATGCCGTTAAGACTAAAATGTAAAATAACCATTCATGATAAAGCACAACATATTCAGACCTATGGGACAGAATGGAAAATGGCATAATAGCAGTTCAGATTTGAAAGCCCATTTAAAAAAGAAGTCTTTAGGGCTTTCAGGAATGCCAACAGCAAGCCTTATCTCCAAAGCAGCTTTTTCTACAGTCAGGGGGCAACCAAAGAGGATTGCTGGCTCATATCATTTTTGTCAGAAAATTACTGTGGGAATTTCAATTTTTGTGTACACCCAGTGAACTATCTATCCAGGTCACGAGCAAGTCTCCATGCTACTCAGCACAACTAAAAGAAATATAGCTTGATTTTTTTAAAAAATAAAAAAAGAAAAGAAATGCAGCAAACATAAACAAAACAGTTAATTGGAGAAAAATGGTGAAAAAAGTAGGCAAAAGCGAAGAGGACATCAGGCAAAGGATAAAAGGACTTAATATGAATGACCTACATCAGTATTTTTCAAACTTGACAACTTTAAGGCATGTGGACTTCAGCCCCAGTCAGCAAACAGGGGTTCAGAATCCTGGGAGTTAAAATCCACATATCTTAAAGTTGACAAGTCTGTAAAACATTACTCTACATTAGTTGTAGATCAGAGGTGGCATTCACCAGTTTTGGAGAACCAGTATCAGAAATTTTGAGTAGTTCGGAGAACTGGTAAATACCACCTCTGACTGGCCCCACTCCCATCTATTCTCTGCCTCCTGAGTCCCAGCTAATTGGGAAGAAATGGGGATTTTGCAGTAACCTTCCCCTGGAGTGTGCTGGAAATGGAGATTTTACAGTATTCTTCCTCTGCCACACCCACCAAGCCACACCCACCAAGCCTCGCCAAGCCCACCAAGCGACACCCACAGAACCGGTAGTAAAATTTTTGAATCCCACCACTGCTATAGATCTATCTATATTAAAAGAAACAGGAGTTCCCTGATTAGCCAATATTGTATGTAATTAGCATGAACAGGACCAAAGGGAGTGAGCTTTGGTTGTTCCAGCTACCTCCCTTTTATATCCAGAATTGGAGCAGTTTAGAGATGGAAAATAGGACGCTGGGTGATCCATCCTCTATTATGCACTATGATGGAAATAATTTAATGTGTACAGATAAGGTTATTTGAAGGACCCCTTTCCCTTATTACATCTGCGCAGCCCACCAGTTCTTATAACAGTGTTTCTCAACCTTGGCGACTTTAAGTCCTGTGGATTTCAACTCTCAGAATCCCCCAGCCTGGGGGATTCTGGGAGTTGAAGTCCACAGGACTTAAAGTCGCCAAGGTTGAGAAACACTGATTATAATATTTATTTATTTAGGGAATTTATTTATTTAATTAGGGAATTTATTTATTTATTTATTTATTTATTTATTTATTTATTTATTTATTTATTTATTTATTTATTTATTTATTTATTTATTATTATTTATTATTTATTTATTATTTATTTATTTAGGGAATTTATATTGAATTTATATTATATTCGCACACAGTGACTCAAGGTGGCTTACAGAACATAAAACCTCATATAAAAACAACAAAACTAATAAAGAAGGAGTCATATAATAAATTAATATAATAAATTCCAAATATATAATTATTTATCATTAAGTTGAGTTATTTCAGCATGTCCTCCATCGCTTATTCTTGTCTGCCTCTCCAAATTCAAAACTTTTATATTATTCAAAATTCAAAACAGCTATATTGTTTCTTATATAATTGAGGAATCTGTCCTATCTTGTTTTACTTTTTTTTTTTACTCTATCAACAGCACAATTAATTAATTCTAATCATGTTTCCGCAAATGTCTTGTTCTGGAAAGAAAATGAGCTACGACTGAACATATTTTCATTAGAATGGCATCTTTTTCAACCCTTCTTTCTCTCTTTCTCTCCAAATCTGTATTTTTATCTTGAAAGGGGGGGGATTCCCCCCCTTCCCTATTTGTTTTTAATACTCCTTTGGCTATAGTCCCAGAATACAAATACAACATGGATATTTTTAGCTTCTTTCCTATTGTCAGCACATTGATTTTTCCCCAAGTTTTTTTTTTAATTGCACCAAAATAAATATGGCCATTGTTTTATATATTCCCTGTTTTAGCTATCCATTTTGTGAGAGCACAGGCCTTGGGAACCAGGGATGCCCTTGTCGTATCAGATAAGGAAACTGAAAAAAATAAATAAAGCAAAACAAAACAAGAAGTGAATTGGAACTGTTGAATTATTTCAATCTCATCTTGCAATTGAGCGAAATCATTTATGTCTCTTCCTTGCTTTTCTTCTTAGTGTCGTTATTGGATTTTTCCTTCTGCTGTGAAGAGATCCCATTTCAACTTTTTTGTTATTTTTATAATAATTCTACATACTCTTTCCTCCAGATCCTCACTAGGCTGTTAGAACACCGGAGGTTGGTGTTTCCAAAGAGCCAGCATGAAAACTTGTAGATGTAAGAACTGATCTTCTCGCTGTTCATATCCTATGTAGTCACTGAGCATGATCATAGTGAATTATTTTCAAAATTGTAAGACCACTCCCGATGTTTCTTTGATTCACATAAAATGATGGAAGCCACCAAGTTAGACTTCAAAGGGGGGGTTCAAGAGATTCATGGCTGATATACTATCAGTGGCGGCTGCTCATGATAATTAGATATTATAACTAAGCAGTAGCAGCCACAGGGCATTGGTAAAGGTATAAAAATAAAAATGGCAATCAGAGCTGCATGATCAAAGCTGCACCCCTTTTGTACATGCATCAATGATGCACACATGGACAAAGGTGTCAGGCTTTGATCATACTTCTGCATCCATCGCTCTGAGTTTTACCAATAGAAGATAATATTTGTAGCTCAGGTTGAACTATGGTATCCTTGGTGATCTCTAAACCTGTTCTTCTCTTGCAGGTGTTTCATTACCCAGCTAAGTAACACCTTCAATGTCCACTGATGAAGCCACCACCAATTACAGCATTTTATCTTGTTTTGTTTCCATTTGCAATTCTCATCAGGGCCCTTAATAAAAAATATTTACCCAAGTGCCTTTGTGCAAAAATTCTTTTAAAAACATGCAACCAATGAGAAATAGACACATTGTAACAGTGGTGGGTTTCAAAAATTGTTGGAACCTGCTCTGTGGATGTCGCCTCCTTTGCAGGAGTGGCTTGCCACCCATGTGACCGGATGGGAGTGGCTTGCTGCCCATGTGACCGAATGGGAGTGGCTTGCCACCCATGTGACCGGATATGAAATTATGAATTAGTACTTAGGTCGGTCCAAGTAGCTATTCAGAAGTTAGTGGTTAGAAGCAATCGTAAAGCAAGATATGGAATTAAAACCAGAACTATTTGTTGGCTATTTGAAAGGGAGTATAATATATATTTAATTTTACACATGTTAGCAGCTGCTGGAATTGTGTTTGCACAACAGTGGAAAAACAGAGATATGTAAATGAATAAATATTACAATGTGCAGGAATAAATAAATTGACAATTAAAATCAAGAAGGCTTTGAATACTTTTTCACGTGGGATTGGTTTTAGCAATTGCCAACTAACAGAAACAGAAATTAGAAATCCAAAAGTATGAAAGAAAACACCAATTATGTAAGGAAAGGTCCCTAAAATGTATAAGGAAATATTACTAGATCATTATTAATGCGTAGATAACTGCGGGGCATTACACACCCACCAGTGGTGGGTTTCAAAAATTTTTGGAACCTCTTCTGTAGGTGTGGCCTGCTTTCTGGGTCCATTGGTGGAACCTCTTCTAACTGGTTCGGTAGATTTGACGAACTGGTTCTACCAAATAGGTGCGAACTGGTAGGAACCCACCTCTGCATTGTAAGTACTGTATATTGTAAGTACTATTGTAATGCTGGTATCTGTTTCTGCAGAACAGAACCGATGATAGTTGCTGAATAAAATTATTGCTTCACTTGTTGGTCTCCTCTGTTCATTGAGCATGGAATAGTTATAAACACAGTTATGTGGGTTTGGCTGCAGAGGACCTGTAACTCTCATAAACTGAATTTTCTGGGAGCCTCTGGGAGCATTTATCTCAGTTCTTACCTCAGGTGTTTGGAAAAAACAGATTATACTTATCCTGACGTGAGGAAATTTACACTTTCAGAACACATTGTCCAGAAATAAAGATTCTGGTAGCACCTTTTCAGGCTAACAACCTTAAGTTTGTGTATTAAAAAGCAGACTTTCTGATAGATGTTTACACTGGGAAGAACATAAACTTTTTCTAATGCTCAGGTGCTAAAATTGACACTGTGAAGTATTCTATGTGGGCAACAGCTTTTTTAAATTATTATTATAGTTTTATTTAACCCATTCTTATTTTATAAGTAATCCTTCAATTTATGATGACAATTAGAACTGGCTCTCAAGATGAGATGTCCCATAACTGCTTCACACAAGGACCACAGTCTTGGCATTCCCAATTGAGGTTGATAAGTGATTTTGTTTGTGTGTGTCGTTTAGTGGATGGAGTCCCAGGTAAGGAGACCTTGAAAGGCCCAATGCAGACCATGCACAAATGTCATTTTTCTCAGGAGCTGAAAATCCTCTTGCTAAACTCTAAGCAGAATTTTCACACCCTGAATGAGGACAATTTTACATGCCACCTATGCCAGGCTTCCCTACCCTCCAGAGGCACCCTGCACTCCTTACCTTATTGCACTGCCTCTCTGCTCAGGGGATGAAAATCCTGCTTGGATTTCACCTCCCTCTTATATCTGGGTATATCTCCCTCTTATATCTGCCTAAAAGAGCTCCTGCCAAAGGATTTCAGCTCTGCACAAGCTGGCACAAAGGATTTCAGCTCCGTGAAAGTAGGCACAGAGCTGAAAAACCATCAGCAGGGAGTTCTTTCAGCCACCCTCATAAAAGAAAGAGAGAGAGAAAGAGAAAGAGAAAGAGAGAGAGAGAGAGAGAGAGAGAGAGAGACAGAGGGAGACAGAGAGAGAGAGAGAGAGAGAGACAGAGAGAGAGAGAGAGAGAGAGAGAGAGAGAGAGAGAGAGAGAGAGACAGAGAGAGAGATCTTGAAAAGCAGCATTCTGCAATCTTCCCTGCCAGCTTCCACTGACTTTCTGAGGAAGCGGCAAATAGCAGTCGCACTTATAGCCCCACCCCATAATGTCAGCATATTGACCCCAACAATCTGGAACCTCATATGGAAGGATGGAAGCCTGAGTCAATCTTGAACCCTATTAGGATTGAACACCAAGCTGTGGGCAGAGTTTGCCTGCAATGCTGCATTCTAACCACTGCGCCACAAGGCAAAGAAGTATTCAAATGATGATCACATAATTGTAGGTGATTGGCAACTGATTGTAAGTTAAAACAAGTTGCCAAGCACTCTATTGCAATGATGTGACTATAAGTGTAGGCATGAAAGATATTGCAATGGTTGGAAGTGCTTTTCTGTCTATAAAACACCATTTCTGAGGCCATCATTAATGCAAGCCATCGTTAATCAAATGGTCATATGTCAAGGACTATCTGTAACCACAAAAGGGAAATAGAACTGTGTTTTGATTCTGATGTCTTCATACTTAGACTTCTGAACAGAAGCTGCCACCACATCAAATGAGTAAATTTGCATCTGCCATGTAATTATGGATGATATCTAATTGTAATGAATACTGTCAATGTATTAGCCAAAATATGTTTATGGCCTTTGCTCAGATGTCTCCTGACAGCACTGGGACATCAGCACTGAAGTGCCACAGTGCATATTTCGGTTTCCCCTGCATAAATAGAATGATGAATGTCCAAAAAGACTTTTGCACTTCTCACTGTTGAGCATTTGTGAAATGAAGTGGTCATGTATGGTTGTCAAAAGATACTGACATCAAATCTTTTTCCATCCTCACACTAGAGAGCAGTCAAACTGAGCTAGCAAAAGTAAAGAAGAAAGAAAATGATTAGCAGATTGAACTGTTTGATAGCCTAGGTATGTGACAACTCAGGTCTCCGGGAATAATGCAGAAAAACCAGGTTTTAGACCAGGGTTGTCAAACTTGATTTCATTGAGGGCCGCATCAGGGTTGTGTTTGATCTTGGGGGCCAGGGTGGGATGTCCAGCTTGATGTCACTTGTGTTGGGGGCATCTGTGGTGGCCCAAGTGCTCTGCCAGTGAAAACAGGCTCCCAAGCTCTATTTTCAGCTGCGACAGCCTCCTGCCACCCTATGCCAGTGAAAACGGAGCTCAGGGTAGGCGCAGCCCCCCCAGATCCATTTTCATTGACAGAGGGCAACAAAAGACCAGTCCTTTGCTGTTTCTAGGGCAGCCCCAAAGGCCATATCTAAGCACCCCGTGGGCTGGGGTCTTGAATTTGACACGCCTGTTTTAGACTAATCTTTGCCATAGTTCTTTGACTTAATGTACAGTATGTCTCATACATTCTGCACAGCAAAATATGGTGGAATTGGTGGTGCCTTCCAAACTCATCACCCAAATTATCTAACACCCTCTAGTTCTGAATTGTGGCACAAGGATAGCTAGATTTAAAATATGGATAATTGCTCTCAGTGCAGTTTCAAAAGGTTGGCAATTCCCTCTCCCTTGGATTCTTTTTCATGCTTGGTGATGAGTTATTGTTTTTTGAAGTATCAAGAAGAAGAAGAAGAAGAAGAAGAAGAAGAAGAAGAAGAAGAAGAAGAAGAAGAAGAAGAGGAGGAGGAGGAGGAGGAGGAGGAGGAGGAGGAGGAAGAGGAAGAGGAAGAGGAAGAAGAGGAAGAGGAGGAAGAAGAAGAAGAAGAAGAAGAAGAAGAAGAAGAAGAAGAAGAAGAAGAAGAAGAAGAAGAAGAAGAAGAAGAAGAGGGGGAGGAAGCAAAGAGGAGTGGAAAATGTAGCATGTCTGAATGCCTAGTTAGTTACTGCTCAGATCAAAGGAGCAGGAGTAGTAAGAGGAAGAGTTTGATCTCCTGAGTATAGAAGACTCAAATTACAACGCCAACTTTGACAAAAAGATCTCCTCCCTCCCAATCTGGAGCATTCTGGAATCAGTTGAAAAGGGCAGCCAATCCCAAACTGCACACAAAAGAGATGTATGAGTTGAACAGTCCAAGTTTCTGGTGAGCCAAAGGCAGCGATCTTGGAGGAAGCCAGTGCTTCATGCGATGTAATTTTTCTAGCTTTTCAGAAGGTGATTTAGATACATCCTTTGAGGAATGGCAATTGCCTCTTCCAACAAAGTCCCAACAAAAAAGATGCAAGGATGACTAGCTTTCATTGCAGGTTGTCTATAGCATAATCGGTAACTGATCTCCATAAATCTTTTATTCAGCAGAAATGGTCACGATTGCCACAAAGAGCAAAGATGCCAATAGAAGAGAATATTTGTAGCTCAGGGTTGAATTTTGGGGTCCTTGGTGCTTTCTGACTTTATTTTCTTGCAGATATTTAACACATACCTATAATAGCGGGGGGAGGAGGATATTTAGATGAGGGTCACCATGATGGGGTGTGGCCTTATTCTTTTTCTGCTGAATTTCCCCTCTTGGTCTGAGTTGCTTTGTGTGACACATATTTGCCTTGTACAGGAAATGATAATTACTCCCCTTGAGCTTGATCAGTCTAGGGATAAATCCACCATTAGGACTGCCAACCAGTGAATAAAATGCTGGACTCTACAGCTCTCAAAAAATTGTTGCTCTGCTGCTCTCTACCTTTTAGTCATAGAATCATGGGGCTGGAAGAGATCTTGGAAGTCTTCTAGTCCAACCCCCTGCCTTACACCATCCTGTATGAATAGTTGTCCAATCTTTTCTTGAAAATCTCCAACCATAAAGCATCCACAAATCCAGGAGGCAAGCTGTTCCATTGACTAATTGTTCTCACTTTTAGGAAAATTCTTCTTAGTTCCAGGCTGGATCTCTGTTTGACTAGCTTCCACTCATTGCTTCTTGACCTGCCTTCAGATGCTTTGTAGAATAAATTGACACAAGCAAGCAGTCTGAGAAGGAGACCCAAACTCATTGGTATTCTCATATTGCAATGAACACGGACACACATTCTATTTTGCAGCTACCAAGATTGTTGGACAAGCAGGCACAAAAACAGCCAGGGAAGTGATTGATGTCTGCGAAACTGGCCCCTCATCAGCCAACAGGAGTGCTCATTTAATACCAGCCTGTCAAGTACTTAAAAGGTAAGGACTAGGAAGTACAAGCAAATGACAGCTAATCACTTAAAATTTACCCATCAGCACACCTCAATCGACATCTAAAAAGTCACTTACAACAGTTACTATAAATAATACAGACAGAGCAGCACACACTCTGCTACAGAGAAGTTCCCTGAAGATAGGCTCCAACACAAGGCCAGAAAGCTTGAACGACAAAACCTCTGGTCCAAGTGACTGATCTAGATTGGATCCTGCAACTTTATTCTGGACACATATATATTGGATATGACAGCCCTTAATGTATTGAAGCATGGGTATCATGTCACCCATAAGCCTGATCTTTGTTAGGCTAATCATACCTAGCTCCCTTAGCCTTTTAGCTTCCAGACCCCTTATCATCTTTGTTGCTCTTCTCTGAACACCTTCTAGGCCTTCAGTATATATATATATATTTTTGTATTGTGATCAGAACTGGACACAGTATTCAGTGCAGCATTACTACTGCAGCATAAAACAGTACTATCAAATAGTCATCCAGATGACTTGGAAACCAGCTTTGCTGCTCCTAATTGCATCTGTTCATTTATCTTGGTAAAGTTACAGAAGTAGCTTATCATTAGTTTCTTCCAGGGTATATGTTCATCTTCCCATTTAGTCCAACAGCCTTGAAATTCCAGGTGGTTCACTCACCCAAATACTGACTAAATCCAGCCCAGTTTAACTTTTGAGTGCATCTGTAACAAGTCAAAGCGAGCTGAGATGAAAGGCTCACCGATGTGATCAATCTAATGTAAGGATCCCAAAATTATACCTTGGAAGAGATTTATAATCCAGTCTCAATGACAAATCTCATGAAGAGCAATGCAAGCTGTCACATTGGGGAAATTCCTTTTGGGAATCTGTAAAATCAAATGCAGTCTGGGTAACTGGTTTTGAATGACGCAGATGGAAAAATATTGCACTTACAGAGTTACTATGTTGGTTGGTTGGTTGGTTGGTTGGTTGGTTGATTGGTTGAGTTTTATGCCCTGCTCATTTCTGTGGAACTCCAAGGCAGTTTGCAAAGTTAGAGAATACATATAATAAAACAGGAAGAAGTGATGTTAATTATGCCACCTAAAATGAACTCAAATACAATTAAGCCCAGTCAAAAGTAATTTATGAAAGGCAAGGAAAGTCAGAGTATCCTGGAAGAGCTGTGGTGGTGCAGTGGTTAGAATGCAGATTGCAGTATTGCAGGCTAAGTCTGCTGACTGCCACCTGCCAGCAGTTCAGCAGTTCAAATCTCACCTTGACGCAGCCTTCCATCCTTTTGAAGTTAGCAAAATGAGGATCCAGATTGTTGAGGGCAATATGCTGATTCTGTAAACTGCTTTGTGAAGCTGTAAAGCAGTATATAAATCTAAGCGCTATTGCTAAAGTGCTATTTAGGGGACAAGATTGTGTATAGCAGGGAGACAGCTACAGATCATCAGGCCACACTCCCTTGACCTGACATGAAATGGGGGATCTTCAATGATCTCATTTAAGATCAAGAAGAAAGTTCTCTTCAAATCAGCCAGTGAAGTTTTTTTTTTAATTAATTACACAATCTTCAACATAGGAAATGTCCTATATTGAGTCAAATATGGTAAGAACTATTTATGGAAAGGCTGGGTTATCATGACATACTTGACTGGATGAGCTCCCCAGATGGCTTTCAACAAACAGCTCTCCCAATTCTCTAAAACACGGGGATAACTTTACAATAGCTTTACTATCCAAATGATGATATCAATGATGGCAAATATACGTGTCCCAGTATAATGTTGCAGGATCCAATCCAGGCCGGTCACAGAGATTGAACTGGATTCGATCCTACAAATCATGACAGTACCAAATTGCGTCCTATAAAATGCTAGGCCATACATTATTATGTATCCAAACTGACTTAACTTTGGGCTGATAACCTAGACACTAAGTGAACAGTTTGCAGTCATGATGTCTTTTAAGTCTCTTTCCTTAATCAACTTGCCTAAATAAAAATGACATTCGTCACTGATAAAAAAATCTTCCCAGAAATTGAACCCAGATTCATACGTATTTTGATGCCACCTAGATTCCAATGACCTTCATCTTTTCATTTGTTCGTTTTATTATTTTGGTTCATTAAAAGCATTTATAGACAATGCCTACGAAATATTTCCAAGAAGATGAAAAGCAAATTTTGACGACAATCGTAGAACAAAACATAGAAAACAGTCAATGTGTAGCATTCCTATGCAAATGAACAGGAGAGGAAAGGGAGCAAACCAACAAATTACAGCTGTATCATTCTGATCATCCTTGCCAAAGACACTGCAATGCAAGAGCCATCTGAATCCCTATACTACCTTCCATGCAGTTTTATCAAGCAAGTGGCTATTTTTGTTTTCTCTACTCAGCAGTTGACTGGGATTTGGAAGAGTGGAGAAATGTGCAAATAGGCACATTTAGCTTTTCACAGGGCCATTGAATTGGAAAGTAGAAGGAGGTGCATAATAATATCATTTAGATCCCTTTATATGTCTTCCCCCAACTATTATATTGTTCTTTCAACCGGCACTGTGTGCACATAGGCACAGCACAGATTTTTATTATATAAGCGATGCCCAACTTGGAAACTTGAAAGTATTTTCAAAATTGCTGCTACAGTACAATTTTTAGAAGGTAAATTCTCAAAACTGAGCTTGACTCCTAGTGTCTATGTGGATGCAGTTGTGCAGCATTCTTGGAAATAGTCTAAAAATTAGCCTCTTCTTGGATGTTTTCTGACTTCCAAATCTTGCACTTATTGAAATTATCAGGCCACTCCTGTAATAGCCTGATAAATTTCTTATCCAAGTACTGACCAGATATAAGCCCATTTAGTTTCGGTACCCAAATATCATCACAGCAATCATATTAAAAGTCACATTTAGTGAGTGCTGATTTTAAAAACACGCATGCATTTGCTAGGCAAGATATAAATCTCATCCCTACGAGTAACAACTATGCAATTCCAACAATTTCACTAGCATATAAGAGGACTGTGCTCTAACCTCATGTCAAGGCCTGAGTGAGACACAGATCAAGGCAATTTGGAGTAGGTTTCTTCTTAAATTAGCAATAGCAATAGCAGTTAGACTTATATACCGCTTCATAGGGCTTTCAGCCCTCTCTAAGCAGTTTTACAGAGTCAGCATATTGCCCCCACAGTCTGGGTCCTCATTTCACCCACCTCGGAAGGATGGAAGGCTGAGTCAACCTTGAGCTGGTGAGATTAGAACCGCTGAACTGCAGGTAACAGTCAGCTGAAGTGGCCTGCAGTACTGCACCCTAACCACTGCGCCACCTCGGCTCACTAAAGGCAGATTGGCCCCTAAAGTTATCCTTGATTTACTATCCATCATAAGACTCCACATCTAAAATATATTTGGAAATACTACTGCAGCTTTCCAGAAAGGAAGGGAGGGAAAGAGGGGGGAGGGAGGGAAGGGGGGAGGGAGGAGGAGGAAGGAGGGAGGAGAGAAGGAGGGAGGGAGGGAAAGAAGGAAGGAAAGAAGGAAGATGTATTTTCTTCCATTAAACATTTTGGAGGTGTGGGATGAGACGAGGCAATGGGGAAATACTGTCCTTAGTGACCAGCTGAGATTTTCTAAAGTCAGAATGAGGTCTATCAGCTAACTATCTCTGTCAAGGAAACAATGGGCACAATTGAGGCAGGATTTAATCAAAGAAGAAAATTGAGTGTAATAGTTCAAGAATAGGATTCATTATTTACTTACTTAGAATATTACTACGCTACAGCAATCAAAGCGACTCTCAGCTGCTTATATAGAAGAATACAATATAAAATGTATGTAATACAAACAAAAATGATAGCACTACAACAATGCAAAGGAAGCAATAGCAGTAGACTTATATACCGCTTCATAGGCCTATCAGGCCTCTCTAAGCGGTTTACAGAGAGTCAGCATATTGCCCCCAACAATCTGGGTCCTCATTTTACCCACCTCGGAAGGATGGAAGGCTGAGTCAACCCTGAGCCGGTGAGATTTGAACCGCTGAACTGCTGATCTAGCAGTAGCCTGCAGTGCTGCATTTAACCACTGCGCCACCTTGGCTCTTAATATAAGAATATAAGAAGAAGGCAATTCCCAGTCCACTCCTCTCAGGGGAAGGCTCATCAAACTGGCTTAATCTTCAAGAGTTTAAGATCATTTCTCACATATTTTACTTTCCCAGGGCGCAAATATCTTTTTTGTCAGAGCTCAAGTTTCCCCCCCCCCTTCTCTGAGTTAACCTGTAGCTTTTTCTGGAGCTGAGGATTTTACTGTAAAGTAAGTTAGGCGGTTTGGGCACCATCTTAGCAAAAGCAGTAGCACTTAGACCAGTGGTGGGATTCAATTTTTTTTACTACCAGTTGTGTGGGCGTGGCTTGGAGGGCATGGCATGGCTTAGTAGGCATGGCTTGGTGGGCATGCCAGGGGAAGGATACTATAAAATCTCCATTCCCTCCCCACTCCAGGGGAAGGTTACTGCAAAATCCCCATTTCCTCCCAATCAGCTGGGATTCTGGAGGCAGAGAATAGATGGGGGCGGGGCCAGCCAGAGGTGGTATTTATTGATTCTCTGAACTACACAAAATTTCCGCTACCGGTTCTCCAGAACTGGTCAGAACCTGCTGAATACCATCTCTGACTTAGACTTATATACCACCCCACCGTGCTTTACAACACTTTTTAAGTGGTTTACAAATCTCAACAAATTGCCCTCAACAATCCGGGTCCTCATTTTACTGACCTCAGAGGAAGGAATGCTGAGTCAACCTAGAGCCCTATGAGGATCGAACTCGAGTCTGTGGGCAGACTTTGCCTGCAATACTGCATTCTAACTACTGTGGCACTGGCACTCTTAAGACCTAGCTTTGTTGATTGCAGACTCTCAAGCAAATTAAACTCATCTGCATTGGTTTTTTTAAAAAAATATATATATTATTTCTGTGCAGAAACTATGCGTTTTCATTTCATTGCAAAAGCCATGCAACACCACCTCGAGCCATTTGCCAGAAGGGAGATGCAAATGAAAGACTCTGCAGCTCTCCAAATACTCCTCTTGAATATTTTTTTGGCAGGCCTTGGTTATCGTAAAAAGAAAGGGCCTTATTGTGACTCTTCTGGTGGGAATTCTGCTTCAATGGAACACCGAATTCATCCAAGCACACAACTGAGAGAGAAATGTGTAGCTGTGAGAAACACTGGTTGGATGCCATTGAGTGCACAGGGAGACACTTTGAAGTGGATCCTACTTTCAATTAATGAGGGAACCTGGGGCTAGAAAGAGATTTTGGCAGAGTTTTTAACTTTTTTTTTCTTTGTTTTGGCCTTGAAATCAAAAGGGGGGGGAAATGAAGGGGGGGGAGCAAAGAATCCATTTCAATCATGTATTGTGATTGCTTTGCTTTGCTGTGCCACTAACGTGCACATTTCAACATTTTGTAACGTATAAAACTTAAAAGAAAAACAACCTAGATTCTCACCCAAGGGGACATCATCTTTCCTCCTTTAAAGTGAGATGAAACTGTAAAAGGCATTTGGACATTTGGAGAAAAATAGTTATTTGAAATAAGTAGGAGAGCTAGTTTGATGTAGGGGTGAAGGTAAAAACTGGGAGACTGTGAATTCTAGTCCTACTTTAAGCTCAAAGTCAACTGGGTAATCTTGGGTCTCTATCCATCCCTCCCTCCCTCCCTCTCTCCCCTTCTCTCTCCCCTCTCCCCCCTGCCTTCCCACTTTCTCTGTTATAGAAAGGAGGCAATGGCAAACCACTTCCAAAAAACTTTGCCAGGATTACTGCTGGGACATGTCCAGGTACTGTATTTTTCAGAGTATAAGACCCACCAAGCTTTTGAAGAGGCAGATTTAAAAAAACAGTTTTTGCACTCTGCAGACCTCCCAAAACTGGCCCATTTTTTTGCAAAAACAGGCCTTTTTTTCAAAAAAGGGGCACGCATAGCAGTGGTGGGTTTTTGCCGGTTTGCACCGGCTCAGGAGAACTGGTTGGTGAAATTTACTGATCTGGTGAGAGGAGGTTCGACCGGTGACCCGGAAGTAACTTCCAGAACCCCTGCCCCGGCTCTGTCGCTCACTCGCTCTGGCCGTCCCGTCGCAGCTCGTTCACTCCCCCACCCTTCTGCACTAAACTAGCCCAGCCCGCCTCTCACTGATTCGCTGGAGTCCAGCCAATCAGTGGGCAGGCTGGAGGCGACCAGTTTAAAAGTTTGGCACCAGAGACTTTCTCATTCCCAAGCAGCTGTCACATTGCATTTGCTGATCGATCCTCCCTTCACTTCGATTCGCCTTCCAGCAGCTTGCTGCTTCCCTCAGGTAAGCAACTAAGCGTGAGAGGGCAGCAGGAGGCTAGCTTATGTCGGCTCGTGGCTTTTGCAAGGGAAGGCCTTCCAAGCCTTGCCTCACAAAAACTGTGAGCTGGCATACACCGCATGGCTGAAAGCGGGTGCACCTGTTTTTCACTCATTTCTCCCCTCCCCAGCCCCCAGGAGCACTCTATAAGCCTCCTAAAGGCTATGCACAGCCATTTTAGTGAAGGGGGTGGGGTTTCAGGAGGCAAAAAATGCTGTATTCAGTGTATAAGGTGCACCCAGATTTTCAGCCTATTTTTTGAGGGAAAAGGGTGTGTCTTATTCTCTGAAAAATACCATAATTGCCAAGAGTCAATACTGACTAAAAAGCAGGAGGGTTGGGGAAGAGGTATGTAGCTACCTTATATTAGGACAAAAGAAGATAGAAGTGATTATCCAACCTCAAAGTTTGAGAGCCACTTTGTTTGTTTAATTTGTTGTCAAAGTTTATTAGCCTACTGATCAAACTGGGTGAGTTTTAAAAACATCTCTGGAGGCTACATCCAAGACTTTGGAAGGCCTTCATTTGGTCTCTAAAACTAGGAGCTTCATGCTACAGACAACTGACATAATTTAATGTCCAGGAAATTTAGAGCAAGATCCAAGGAGAGGAGCAAAAGGGCACTTTAATTTTTTCCTTGCCAATAAGGCACAGGCCAACAGCTGCTGCCCTTCTCTTGGCTGGTAATTGACCATTACCAGCATAAAAGAGGCCAACTAAGCTTAGATGGCTTGTTTTTTGCAAGCTAGCAAAGCACAAAATATGCCTTTGTGGCATTTCATCACCCATAGTAATGTCACTATGTAGCTTCCCCCTCTGGCAGTGTTACAATGAAGGCAAGTAAATGAAGTTGCATTACTGAAAGATTCTGGCTGACTAATGCCACATTAAAGCGGCATAAGAATACAGAAGGAAGGAACCTTGGAGATCTTCTAATCTAACCCTCTGCTCAGGTAAGAGACCCTATAACATCTTGGAAAAATGGCTGTTCAATCTTTTCTTTAAAACTTCCAGTGATGGACCATCCCACAACCTCTGAAGGCAAGACATTCCATGGATTAATTGTTCTCATTGTCAGGAGTATCTTTTTTACATACTTATGTATTAAGAATTTCTTTTTTTACAACAAAAATTATGATCAGACTGTTTTTCCTTTTAAGAATTTTTCTCCTTAAGTTTGGAATACAAAGAGGGATGTAAAAGCAAAGGAAAAAGAAGTAACACTGCCACTTAAAGGCTGGAGGTTTGGAAACATTGTTTTTCTTTTTTCTCTTTGAACATTTGACATATCTCAAGGCTTCTGAATTTGTTTATTGAAAGTGATAGTGGGAAGAGCATGGGTTGTTTACACATGTGCTCCTCTGGAGTACTATCAGTAGCTGGACCGGAGTGAAGAGAAAGCCTTGACTTGAAAGATTATAATGAACTTGCTTGAAATATAACAAAAAAGCCCTGGATATTATAGTGGCAGTGTTTATAAGTTGGAAGAATGGTGCAACATGAAAAAGAAACATTAATATTGCAAATTATGCTAGAAATTCAAAAAATATTAGTAACAACGGAGGGTATTGAGAAGAGAATGGAGAATATAAAACACAGAACAGGAAAAATAGATGGAAAAAATGAGGATACTTATCAAACGATGATGAAAGTTGAGGATAGAGTTCTAAAAATTGAAGAAAAAGATGAACAAAGAGATAAGAAAATTGTTGATATTGACAGTAAACTGAGCGTGGTTGGAAATGGCAAGAGTGGAATATGGAAAGAGGAGATTGACAGATTGTAACTCTACCTCAGACCTCAAAATATAGAAGAAGAAAAGGGAGAAAATTTGACAGAAGTAATGAGAGAAATTTTGGCAGAAGCATTGGTGATAACCATAGGAAAGCTGATCGAAGGAACAGATGGAGGGTTTTGAGTTTTTACAAGATATGTAATGAGCAACAAGTTGCTAAAAGAAGTCCATATAATAGCAGTTAGCAATAGCAGTTAGACTATACCGCTTCATAGGGTTTTCAGCTCCCTCTAAGCCGTTTACAGAGTCAGCATATTGCCCCCAACAATCTGGGTCTGCATTTTACCCACCTCGGAAGGATGGAAGGCTGAGTCAACCTTGAGCCAGTGAGATTTGAACAGCTGGACTGCAGAACTGCAGTCAGCTGAAGTAGCCTGCAGTGCTGCATTTATCCACTGCGCCACCTCGGCTATCGGCTAAGACTTACCAAGAAGGCAATCAGAACACTAATACTACAAATAGATATACAACAGATATAAGATTGCGGTGCTAGTGGAAGGACACAGGATGATGCAATGAAAAGTCATAATAAAAATTAAGTTAAATTTAATTTAAATATAGAGCACTATGTTTAAAATGGAGTGATAAAATTATAGTTAAATAAATGAGTAACAATGATAATAATGTATATACACACACAGAGAGAGACACAAGGTTGATAATATGAAACTTTATACAAATTGTAAGTGAGGACTATGGAAAGGATGTTTAAAAGCCTTGTTATTAAATATAAATAATTTTCATATAGAATATGGTATAAAGATGTAATATTATTGGATGATTTTAGGAGGATGTAATGAAATGCTATAATATAGATTTACTCTAAATTTAGAATATTTTATATAAAAGGATGTAATAACAGTTGTAGTCAAATGAATGTTATATGTATATTTATTTAGTGTCACAACCCCTGGTATGCCCAAATATGGGAGGAAGCCTACTGTTTCCTATTCTCTGTCTATCGGCTCGTCACAAGAGACCATCCAGACAGAAACCCAATATTTTTACTGTTGCCTTTGTTACATTTGTGTTGTACTTGTGCTGATAAATAAATAAAGGGAGACTAGTATAGATCTATATACCTATGTACCTATTTCCCTGGCTCAGCTGATAAAGGAGGAGAACCTTGTGGCTTAGTGATTAACACATCTGCCTAATATGTAATACAGCCCAGGTTCTAATCCCAGTAAGGGTATGGCTAGCTGATGAGAGCTAAATAGCTTGAAATAGATCTATACTAGTCTATAGTATACAGAAGTTTCAACATACAAGAAACCAATCCATCTTTTTGGCTTAGGTGTCCCCTTCCTTGCACTTACAGAATCATCAAATAATGCCTTTGTCCATGAATAATTTTAGCACCTGTCAGGTTAAATCACATGAAGTGTTAATACCACTTTATAATGCCTTGGTAAGGACACACTTGGAATACTGCATTCAGTTTTGTTGTGAAAAAGATGCAAAGACTGTAGAAACAGTGCAGAGAAGAGCAACAAAGATGATTAGGGGACTGGAGGCTAAAGCATATGAAGAACAGTTGCAGGAACTGGGTAGGTCTAGTTTAATGAAAAGAAGGACCAGAAAAAGAAGGGGAGACAGGATAGCAGTGTTCCAATATCTCAGGAGCTGCCACAAAGAAGAGGGAGTCAAGCTATTCTCCAAAGCACCTGAGGGCAGGACAAGAAGCAATGGGTAGAAACTAATCAAGGAGAGAAGCAACTTAGAACTGAGGAGAAATTTCCTGACAGTTAGAACAATTAATCAGTGGAACAACCTGCCTCCAGAAGTTGTGAATGCTCCAACACTGGAAGTTTTTTAAGAAGATGTTGGACAACCATTTGTCTGAAGTGGTATAGGATTTCCTGCCTAAGCAGGGGGTTGGACTAGAAAACCTTCAAGGTAACTTCTGTTATTCTATTCTATTCTATTCTATTCTAAATTATCCATTGTGACTTCCAAGATCCTTTGTATCGTTTTTGAAGAGATATGAAATGTAAGACATACTTTTTTCTTTTCTTTTTTTTTAAATGCAACACTCCTGACCCCCTATCAATTTTCTCTTTTGTAAGATTCTCTTAGCACTTTTTCTGTCTGAGTGCCAGATAAGGGTGCATTAAAAATTGATGACTTGTGGTATTCAGTTGTAGGCTGATGGTTATAATGGCATTTGACTCAGAAACAAGCAAAATGCATGGGTGCTAAGGAATAGGAAAAGTTGGACAAAGATAAGATGCTGATGGTGGCAGTTTGAAACAATAGATTGAGCCAGCTTGAAAGGAAGAGTCTGGAGAGGAAAAAAAGAACCTGCTTATTCCACTTCCTTAATTTTGAAAGATAATGTGCTGAAAAAAATGTTTGCATTGTTATTGTCAGGGTTCCAAATAGCATCCAAAAGTAAATCAGAATCCAAGGCAAAGTATTGCTCAAAGTTCCAATTTATTAAGAGAGCCATGTTGGCACATCTGGGAAAACCCGAATCTGAAAGCTTACCAGTTTTCCCACCCAGTTGAAAGTTCAAGATCTTGCCCCCACACCCACAAGTCCATCACATGGTCCAATCTTCCACTGCCATGCTGGCAGTTCCACCCATCCAGTTTTGGTCAGGTACAGAGGTGCAAAGACAAAGGATGACCTTGGCTTTGTAGAAAGAAGCTATCGTGACATTATTGCTACAACACATGTCACTCCTACAATCCCCTCTCCCATTTTCCCACAATAGGAAATGCATAGTAGAATAATAGAAAGTGTGGGAGGCCAAAGAGCAAAAAGAAAAGATGGTCGCAGGCCTGAGAGTTATTTTATTTCATTTTAAGTTTTCTCTAACTGTAAATAGTGGGAACTCATGGCAACTGCATTTGTGCTGCTGAATTGTGGAGGATAACAGGTGGTACAGAGAAGAGTAGGGTGTTCTTGGTGCCCTTGAGTCAGTTTTTGACTCTTGAACATCACCTGGGTAAGGCTCTTCAGTGTTCTTTGGTAAGGTTTTTCAGACATGATTGTTGTTGTTAGTTGCAAAATCGTGTCCCCCTTCGCGACCCCATGAATAACATTCATCCAGGCCTTCCTGTCCTCTACCATGCTCTGGAGTCCATTTAAACTCACGCTGACTGCTTCAGTGACTCCATCCAGCTACCTCATTCTCTGTCGTCCCGTTCTTCTTTTGCCCTCAATCTTTCCCAGCATTAGACTCTTCTCCAGAGTCTCCAGAAATGATTAGAGACATAAAAAACTGATGGCAGAAAAAAATCTCAGTGGCTCATCAAGTCTGCTCTTTGAGTTTGTTTTCCTTTTTAATTTATTTATGAATTTTTTTAAAAGTATTTATTTATTTTTTAAAATAAATGTCATTCCCTGCTTCCAAGAGCTGAAAGAGAGTCACTGACCTAAAGTTACATAGAGGGCTTCATGCCTAAAATGCAGTAGTGGATTCCTACTGATTTGGACCGGTTTGGCTGAACCAGTAGTAATTTGGCAGCCTGGGTCGCTGGAACTGGCAGTGACCCAGGCCTGCCATGCCCCCGAATCAGTTCTACTATGGCAGCACCATCTTGATTTTCAGTTCTGCACATTTTCACTGTACAAATATTTTGCATGCCAAACCGTCAATAATGCTAGCAACTCACCCCTGCTAAAATGGGATTAGAAATCAGTGTCTTGGTTTCTAGCCTGATGTTTTAACCACTATTCAAAACTGGTCCTCAGGGCAAGGGTGGTATACACTTACATTCCCTACCAATTCACAAATGTGAGTGCTCACGTGCGTGCGCTCACTTCATTTGCATGCACCATCTCTGAGCATGCACAGACCAGTTGGATTGTCAGTTTTCTTACTACCAGTTCGAGTGCGCTCCTGTGTGCATGCGAGCAACACTTCTGTGCATGCACAGAAGCATCTGGGTGGTGGGCGGAGCTACTAACAGTTTTCTTGATCTGGACCAAACAAGGAGCAACCCACCTCTGGCGCACACCTTTCCACACATATGCTTTTGGTGAAAAAAATGGCCTAAATGGATGACATAGATCTGGGCACAGGTGGGCGTAATTTCTGCTACCAATTTGGGTGATCCAGTCAGAATTAATAGAATACCACCTCTGTCTCAGGGTTATCATAAAGAGCAGGAAATGTATGACTTGATAAGAACGGTGATTAAAAAAAGCTTCAGAAAATGCAGGCCAGTCAAGCTAGTGCTATTGACTTAATTATAAAGAGCTTACTTTTGTAGATCCAAAATCTATCTTCACCTAAACTACAAGAGTAACCTCTTTATAATGTTTTAAGAGAAAGGGCAAATGATTTGATTTTAACCATTAGACTTCTTAACAGCTGATGGGAAGCACTCCTTTAAATTTCAAGTGGAATCACTCAAAATCCTCCCAAGGAAGTACCGTATTTTTCAAAGCATAAAATGCACCTTTCCCCCCCCCCCCAAAAAAAGAGGGTGAAAATCTAGGTGTGTCTTATACACTGAATATAGCCTTCTGGGCTTCTGAAATCCCACCCCCTTCACAAAAATGCAGAGGGTTTGGGAGTCCTGCAAAGTTATCCTAGGGACTGGAAAGTGCAAAAACGAGTGAAAAATTGGATGTTTTTTGCTCGTTTTTGCCCTCCAGACCCCAGGAGCATTCTACAAGCCTCCTAAAGGCTATGCACGGCCTTTTTTGGCAAAACAACAGGCCCATTTTTGTAAAAAAAACAGGCCTTTTTTGCTTGTTTTTGGCTTCCCCCCAGCTCCCAGGAGCACTTTGCAGGCCCCTCAAACTCTGCATGCCCTGTTTTTCACAAAAAAATAAGGCATGCAGAGGATTTGGCAGGTCTGCAGAGTGCAAAAACTTTTTTAAAAAATTTACCTCTTCAAAATTTTGGTGCACCAAATGTGGTAGTTTTGGTCACTTACTAAGGAGAACATTCCCAAGTAGACAGTGCCACAATGAGATCAACATGCCAACATGCCAAAATTTCAGAAAGTAAATCATGCTCAAATACAAATAAGTTTCGGTAAATCATGTTTGATGGGGTTGAAATTGCAGAAGGTGTTGTCACTTGCTCATGTATGTATGTTTTCTAAGCACCAAGACTGAATAAAATGCCATCCCTTCATCTTCCTGAATATTCTCTTGCTGTCAAGCATCCCATTTTTTGTTCTGGGTCTTCATCAAAAGCATTATCTACTCCATCAATGAGAATTGCAAAACAATCAAAACTTCAGCAAAAATGACATTTTAAAAGAAATGCTGAGGTGGACCCACTGAAGTTGTTTTTAAATAATGTACAAGACATGCCATTCAACCTGGGTAAACATTTAGCGAACAAATATGCTATTTATTCCAAAATGGATGCCCAGCACTGTCAGCTAAACTTGGTTTAAAAAAAATATATTCCAGTACTAATTTTTTACTATGGAGAGATTAGTAGACTGGCAAGATGCTTCATCATTATAAACCCTATACCATTTCAGTCAAATACTTGTCCAATCTCTGCTTAAAAGCTTCCAGTGATGCAACATCACAATTTCTGAAGGAAAAACATTCCACTAAATAATTGTTCTGTCAGAAAATTTCTCCTTAGTTTTAGGTTGGTTCTCTTTTTGATTATTTTCCATTCGTTGCTCCTTGTCCTGCTTTCAGGTGCTTTGGAGAATAGGTTGTCTTCTTTGTGGCAGCCCCTTAGATATTGGAACACTGCCAACATGTAACCTCTAGTTCTTTTTTTCATTAAACTAGACATACCCAATTCCTGCAACCATTCTTCATAAAAAAAAGAGCCAAGGTGGCGCAGTGGTTAGGGTGCAGTACTGCAGGCCACTTCAGCTGACTGCAGTTCTACAGTTCAGCGGTTCAAATCTCACCGGCTCAAGGTTGACTCAGCCTTCCATCCTTCCGAGGTGGGTAAAATGAGGACCCGGATTGTTGTTGGGGGCAATATGCTGATGCTGTAAACCGCTTAGAGAGGGCTGAAAGCCCTATGAAGCGGTATATAAGTCTAACTGCTATTGCTATTGCTATATATTTTAGCTGCTAGTTCCCTAATGATCTTTGTTGCTCTTCTCTGTACTTTTTCTGGTGCCGTGATGGCGAACCTAAGGCACGCATGTCACAGGTGGCACGCGGAGCCATATCTGTCTGCATGTGAGTGTTCAGCTCCAGTGCATATGCGCATGCAACACAGCTGATTTTTGGCCTTCTGGAGGGCCAGGGGAGGCCATTTTCATCCTCCCCAGGCTTCAGAAAAGCCTCCAGAGCCTGGGGAGGGTGAAAACTCCACATTTTCTTTATATTGTATAATCAAAACCATGACAACCAAATCTGGATGTAATGATGACTCATATTTAAATGATTGTCCACTAGAAGTCCAAGATCTCTCTCACAATTGCTACTGTTGAGCCAGGTACCACCTGGCCTATACCTGTGCATTTGTTTTGTGTTGCCTAAATGTATAACCTTACTTTTCTCACCATTGAATTTTTCTATATAGGGCCAAGTGTTCAAGTCTGCCAAGATCCTTCTTTATATCTTGGGTTTATCTTTGGGAGTGTTGGCTATTCCTACTAGCTTGATGCCATCTGCAAATTTGATTATCTCCCTTTCTATCCTCTCATCTAAATCATTAATGAAGATATTGAGGAGTACTGGGCCTACAGCGGAACCTTGGAGTTTAAGAAACATTGCTCTAGGGCATGGGTATCAAACTCAATTGCCTCACATTATGTCACGTGACATATCGTGACTTTTTTGCCTTTGTGGAGCCAAGGTGGGTGTGGCCTGTGCATGATGCATCCACCCCATGGGCAGCCAGTTTAACACCCCTGCTGTAGGACATACTTCTTGCATTTCTGAAAGTATTGCGTATTTTCAAATGATATAATTCTTCAGAGTTTGAACTCATAGAATGTAAAAACCAGTAGCCGTATGCACAAACACATTTGTCCAAGATAATTTTTTAAATTATTATTTTTGTCTATGCCTTCCTTGTAAAGTAGCTTGCAGCATGGTAGATGATGTGGACCCATAACCAGAGATGGTATTCTGGCAAACTGGTAGCGGAAATTTTGAGTAGTTTGGAGAACTGGCAAATACCCCATCTATTCGCTGCCTCCCGAGTCCTAGCTGATTGGCTGAGTCATCTTTTGTTGCCCTGCACAGGAGAATGGACCTGGAAAACAGCTTAGTGGGGTGGGGAGGGAGTGGCGATTTTGCAGTAATTTTCCCCCAGGAGTGGGGAGGGAATGGAGATTTTACAGTATCCCTCTGCTGCTACCATGCCCGCCAAGCCACAACCACCAAGCCATGACCACAGAACTGGTAGTAAAAAGTTTTGAATCCCACCACTCCTCATAACTATCATCAGAATACTGAGACAGTGCAATGCAGTGCCACTCTAAGAAGGAGGAGCTTATATCACTTGTCTTTACAATTCTAACATTCAGGGACAAATGACTTGTAATGTTGCAAGCCTTGGTTGTGGCCTTCAAATGGAGAAATCGGGAGGAAACATGATAAGGGGGTAGATAAGGTTTTGATTTCATTCAGTATAGCTTTTGGGCTTTTACATTCAGTCACATATCAGTTTAAAACAGAATCTCTGTAAATAGTGCAGCAGGTTTTCGCTCATTTCAACTCATAAAGGTTATGTTGGAAATGCCGGATGTTCCAAAACGGTTCCATTCATTGTGTCACATTTTAAATTGTCTCGTTTGAGCATGTGACCCTTCATTTGTAACTCCAACTCTGCAAATCACTTACTCTTTAGAGCTATAGGCAGGATAATCCTAAAATAAATCCAAATGAATGTGCAATGAAGATCAAAGCTCTTTATAGAAACCCTGGGATTCAGCCATACTTCAAAACATGATCCATGTTTTATTACTTTGTTGTTGCTGTTGTTGTATATTTCAAGGGAAGCAACTAACAGCAAACAGCCAGCAGCCTCTCAGCTGTACCAGAGAAATCTTGTTCCGTTGCTCTCGGCTTGACTGATGAGATCATAATAGGCTCGCCTTGGATAGTTCTGCTCTTGTCCAGCTGTTGCCAGATTTGATAAAGTCCCTCTACATATATATTCTCATTTTGAGAAGATGCAAACACGGAGCCCAAATCTACACCACAATTTGCTTGATGAATTCTGGCACAGTCTGTTGTTTTCTAATTGCTGGTTGCAAATTGCTGATGGCAAATACATTCTTTTTAACTAGCAATTTATGAAAGTGGCATTTTGATTAATCAGACATTGAAACACTCTGATTTTTTTTCTCTCTCTCCATTGTTTTCTCCTTCCATCTAATGAAAATCCACTGCTGTATCTCATCTCTCCTAAATACAGATTGTTCAATTTGGCAAGCATTCCCAGGTTTTCATTCATTGTATATTATTTAAAACACCCAGTGAGAATTTTAAACAAGCACAAAGTATATATTGCAAATCATTCATGAGTCCAGTGCTTAATGATCAGAATAACTTTTTATGTAAAGCTTGCTTCTATTACAGTGGTTGGGGAGTGCATAATTATTAACTAGGTAAGCATGAACTTACTTTCAACAATTGAAAATAGGGAGCTCACACCTTTCCAGATGTTAGTGAACTACAGTTCCCAGAATTCTAAGGCAGCATGGACAATGAAAAAGGATGCTGTGCCATGGTGGCACAGTAGTTAAAATGCAATACTGCAGACTACTGCTGCTGCCTATCGGCTACCTGTAGTTTGGCAGTTCAAGTCTCATCGGCTCAAGGTTGACTCAGCCTTCCATCCAGTGGTGGGATTTTTTTACTACCGGTTCTGTGGGCATGGCATGGCTTGGTGGGCGTGGCTTGGTGGGTGTGGCAGGGGAAGGCTACTATAAAATCTCCATTACCTCATTGAATTGAATTGAATTGAATTTATTAAATTTCTATGCCGCCCTTTTCCCCGAGGGGACTCAGGGCGGCTCACAACCCAAGTCGGGGGGGGGGGGGGGTGTACAAATAAGGAATAAGAAAGACGAACAAAACAATACCAAAATTTAAAAACACACAACCACCATACCATTTGAGGGGGGACAAAGCTCATTAGCCCCAGGCCTGTCAGAACAGCCAGGTTTTAAGGGCTTTGCAGAAGGCCTGGAGGGTGGTGAGGGTTCAAATCTCCACGGGGAGCTCATTCCAAAGGGCCGGAGCCCTCATCCTTCTGAGGTGGGTAAAATGAGGACCCAGATTGTTGGGGAAAATATGCCGACTCTGGAAACCGTTTAGAAAGTATTGTAAAGCACTGTAAAGCAGTATATAAATCTAAATGCTGTTGCTATTCCTATGCATGGGCATAATTAGCAATAAATCGGTTCAGTTGGACCTTCACCTGTGAACCTAATCTTTCAGTGCCTGACACATTGCACATCCATGATCAATTAGGAAGACACTGATCTCTTCTGCAGCTTATATTGGAGATCTTGATTCAAATTTAATTTATCATCCATTCGCTTTCATTTTGCAATTATGGAACACTTCTCACTGGGGTTCTTACTAAATGAACTGTTGCTGCACAAGAGCGACCAAGACAAATTAAGAAGCTTTTGAGGAAAAAAAATTAGAAAGTATCAAGGAGAAACTGAAAACAAAATGTTAATCCTATGTGGGAATGGTCTGATATTTTTTGCTTCTTCTTTGTCTGTTTTTGCCTGTAGAAAGCCAATTTGAACTTTGGAACAGCCAAGCAAAACTCCAGGGAGATCTTGGGTGTATCATCAAGTTTCAGTCTAGAATGGGATGTGCGCAGCTCAGTTTTAAAGCTTCAGGAGATGAGGGACTTTGTAAGGATAAATACTGACCAATGAGTCACAATGATGACAGCCGGGCCATTGTAATTTCTGAAATGAAAAGGTAATGAATGCACACTCAGAAAAGCTTCTGCATCCCTTTCAATGTGACTCTGTGAGAGTAAGTCGATCAAATGGGGGAGAGGAATGATAACATTTCCCCAGAGCCCACAAGGGAAAGGAAACAAAAGGAAAAGACGACTTTCGGCATTTCCAAGCAGAAGGATCACTTAGGCATTTCAGACCGATAATTCTCCCCTTGTGACATCGGAAGACAACATGAAGAGGAATTCTGCTGTTGCAGCTAAACAGACTTCATTTTTTTCCTTTGGCAGACACACAACGAGACAATGTTTTCACCACCTGGAGAAATATAAACACAAGAAAATATTATTATTATTTTTTAAAAAGCCTACTACATAAAAGAGAGCAAAAGGTGGTATTTTTTAACCTAATAGCACTATAATTTGGACATGCCTAATGGCCTCATGTGATTGTCACATGACACAATCAAACTGCTGATGGAAATGCATTTTTATGTGCTTTTTGTGAAAGCAGGCACAGCAGTAGCAGGACCAATGGTGTACCGGGGTGGAGAGGCATTCTAGCTGGCTACTGGCAATAAGTACAGAGTACAGAATAACAGAGTTGGAAGGGACCTTGGAAGTCTTCTGGTCCCACCCCCTGCTGGTTGGACTAGAAGTGTGTCTCTTGTGTGTGTTCACATGAACATCAATGGGACATGGTTTTGGTGTATGGGAGGAACCTCTGTATGAATACTGGAAGAACAACAAACGTTCCATTCCAAGGAGAAAAACCACATATTTATTTACTTAAAAAACAAAACAAAACCCCTATCATATATTTTGTAAGAGCAGTTTGTTTGTTTGTTTGTCATCCATCTTACCATAACGTAACTCTGGGCAGCTTAAAGATAAAGGTTCCCCTCGTGCATATGTGCTAGTCGTTCCTGACTCTAGAGGGAGGTGCTAATCTCCGTTTCAAAGCCGAAGAGCCAGCGTTGTCCGAAGACGTCTCCGTGGTCATGTGGCCGGCATGACAACGCCAAAGGTGCATGGAGCACTGTTATCTTCCCACCAAAGTGGTTCCTATTTTTCTACTTGCATTTTTTACATGCTTTTGAACTGCTATGTTGGCAGAAGCTGGGATAAGTAATGGGAGCTTACTCCTTTACGCGGCACTAGGGATTCGAACCGCTGATCTGCTGACCTTTCGATTGACAAGCTCAGTGTCTTAGCCACTGAGCCACCATATCACCATTTACCTTTCCCTGGGCAGCTTACAGACATAAAAATACATCTACATTAAAACCTGAATAAATTAAAACCAAAGATTAAAATCAAGGACACATGGGGAGGGTGGTGGTGGAACGGGAGGAGGTGGGATCTGTTGTTACTTGATCAACTACCTCCTCTGTGCTGTTTCTCCCATTAGGGCCCCAAGCCAACTGGCAGAACCTAGTCCTTATGAAAGGATAGGAGATTTGGGGCAAAACTCACATTGGAGGGCAAGATGTTACAGAGGACAGGAGCAACAGCAGAGAAACTCCTCCTCCTGGTTCTTGCCAGCTGGAATAATCAAGCTGACAAGTGGGATGGGCCAATCCCAGTAGGGTGGAATGGTCCCTCAAATAACCTGGACCCATGCCTTGAAGGGTTTTAAAGGTGATCACCAACTCCTTGCATTGTACCCAGAAGCAAACCAGCAACCATCGCAGCTTGTGGAGCAGTGGTGTTATTGGGGCCATTCTTGGGGTTCCTGAAACTGTGCCATCACACTCTGCACCAGTTGTAGCCTCCAAATTCTCTTCAAGGGTAGTTCCATGTACAGTGCTTTACAATAGTCCAGCCGCAAGATGACTAGGATCTGAACGACTGAGAGCATCATTAAATTTTCTTGGTAGATTTTCCTTTTGTTCTATCTCTTTGAGAATGATTTTTCCCAAGCTCTTAAAAGGTATTTTTTATGAACGATTTTCATTCCTTTTCTGAAATCTTTAGCTGGACAAATTATAGAGCCAAATCCTTCTTCAGGGACATATAATGGGAGAAATTAAGAGAGTTGAATATCACAAAAGCCTGGAATTTAGACGTTCCTTTATTGTTTGAATGATGTTTATCACACTTCTTTCTGGTTCCACGACACTCGTTAAAATCATACTTGATTAGCATGAACAGTCACTATTCCCCATTACCTTTTCTCTAAAAGTTCCATCATTATTCTATCATAAACATAGGCAATAATAGAATCTCTTTAAAATAAATCAGGGTTGCCATTCTTAATATTTGAGACCTGCTCTTGCATCTATCAATCTAAAGCAGTCGATCTTTTACTCATCCACTCTTAAATAAATCTTATTTAATTCTGTGGGCTTTCTCCTGGGTAAAACAAAACTGGAAAAACACAGGATCCATATACATGTTAGTACAGTAAATGTGGGACATCCCTCTAGTTGTAGGATTTGGGGTCCAAAGTCAGAAGGGGAGAGGGACAGTGTTACAAAATGCTTGGATCACCCTATTTTAATCCTAGCTAGCCACTGAACCAGGGTTTTTTTCCCCTCAAACATAGCAATTCATGTGTGGACTTAACTATATGCACTGCTATAGGGCAGATACTCCAAAACCCCATTACCTCAATGTAGCAATAGCAATAGCAATAGCAGTTAGACTTATATACTGCTTCATAGGGCTTTCAGCCCTCTCCAAGCGGTTTACAGAGTCAGCATATTGCCCCCAACAACAATCCGGGTCCTCATTTTACCCACCTCGGAAGGATGGAAGGCTGAGTCAACCCTGAGCCGGTAAGATTTGAACAGCCGAACTGCAGAACTGCAATCAGCTGAAGTAGCCTGCAGTGCTGCATTTAACCACTGCGCCACCTCGGCTCTTGTTGCCATGTGCCTGCCACATGGCAACAAGAAAATGGAAACCATATTGCATGTATTATTACATTGTAAATTCCACAGGGATATCAGGTCTGCTTCTATTCTGCCCCTAATATGTAAAATTTCCAGGAAGGCCAGACAATTTCTATGTGAACCATCTCCTAGAAGATATAAAACCTTTTATCACTTGTGCAGTAGCCAAATTCTGTCTTGCCACAGTGAAAATGTGGCATAAGTGATTACGGAAATGGTAACTTCTGTTTAATTTATCACTTTAATGTATGCTAGGTATTTTGTTTTTATATGATAAATGTTTTACTTCTAATATTTTAGATTTACACTTGCACAGGTAATTAGTGCATTGTGGGGCCATTGGTCCTCTCTAAGCTTGGTTGTTTTATGGCAGACATTTCTTTACCCAACTAGGTAACATCATCAGTACTATCAATTAATGCCCTATTATGACAATGGACGTCACATTTTAATGTATTGTTTTATCTTTGTTTTGCTAGTATTTTATATCATGTATTTGATTCTAGCAAAATTACAAAACTCTGTATCACTTATTTTGGCCATATCATGCAGGGGAATTCACTGGAGAAAGCAATTATGTTTGGAAGAGTTAGCAGTAAAAAGAAATCAACTCACGAAAGAACACAGTGGTTTGACACTATCAAAGCTGATACCAACTAGAACATAAAAAACTTCAAAGAAATATTGCAAGATCAAAAGATGTGCATAGAATTACCTGGCCCATAGAATTACCAAAAGTCAGACATGACTGAATGGATAACATCATCGTCATCATTTGACATTTTACTTTAGTGTTGTAGTTTTTTTTTAAAAAAAAAATAACAATGCTGGTTTAACTGATTAACAGAGTTGGAAGGGACCTTGTAGATCATCTAGCCCAACCCCTCACCCAAGCAGGAGACCCTACACCATTTCTGATAGATGGCAGCTCAGTTTCTTCTTGAAGGCTTTCAATGATGAAGCTCCCACCACTTCTGAAGGCAAATTGTTCCATTGGTGGATTGCTTTCACTGTCAGAAAATTTCACCTTACTTCCAAGTTGAATCTCTCCTTGTTCAGTTTCTATCCTTTATTCCTTGTCTGGCCTTCAGGTGCTTTGGAAAATAGCTTGACCCCCTCCTCTCTGGGGCAGCCCTTCAAATATTGGAACACTGTATCATGTCTCCCCTGGTCCTTCTCTTCACTAGATTAGCCATGCCCAGTTTCTGCAAGCGTTCATCATATGTATTAGCCTCCAGTCCCCTAATCATCTTTGCTGCTCTTC
This sequence comes from Thamnophis sirtalis, assembly GCF_051295495.1. Lineage (NCBI taxonomy): Eukaryota > Metazoa > Chordata > Lepidosauria > Squamata > Natricidae > Thamnophis > Thamnophis sirtalis. The sequence continues at coordinate 158,662,696 of NW_028261381.1, read as the reverse complement.
TCTTCACTCTTTCTAGGGTCTTAACATCTTTTTTTATAGCATGGTGACCAAAACTGGATGCAGTATGTTAGATGTAGTTTTACCAAGGTTTTATAGAATTGCATTAGTATCTCACTTGATCTTGATTGTATCCCTCTGTTAATGCAATTGAGGATTGCATTGGCTGTTTTTGGCTGCCACAGCACACTGTTGGCTCATACTTAATTGGTTGTCCATTAAGCCTCCAAATTTGATCATTGATCAAATTGTTCCTTTCCCAGGTAGTCATGACATCTTAGGAAAAACACTATTTTAAGAGATGTAAATAGGCACTCTCTGCACATAGTACCTCCGCAGCATCTTCATCTTTGGATCTAAACTGCTGGCCAGCCCAATTATTTACCATTTTTCCAACCATTCATGCAATTTTTCGGGCTAAACAGTCAGGGCCAAATGCTTTAATAGAGAGATGAATTATTTATTTATTTGACTTAGATGCTGACTCTATAAAGTGTAAAGGACTGCTACAAAAGACAAGACAGATGCATTTCACTGTGTGTGCATTTCATTGCCCATAAAAGATATTTCATATATACAGCACCATTCTGCCATTATAGCTTGTGAAGGTAAATGTTCCTGAATTTTTGTTTATGCTGCAGCTGCTTTAAGAGAGTTTCAACCTGCTCCACTGTGAGATTAAGAGCACTGCCTTAGAAGCTCTCATCTCAGGATTTTTGTCTTTCTTTTTGCAACCATTGGATTAGACAGATAGATAAATAGATAGATAGATAGATAGATAGATAGATAGATAGATAGATAGATAGGTAGGTAGGTAGGTAGGTAGGTAGGTAGGTAGGTAGGTAGGTAGGTAGGTAGGTAGGTAGGTAGGTAGGTAGACAGACAGACAGACAGACAGACAGACAGACAGACAGAATTGGAAGGGGCCTTATAGGTCATCTAGTCCAACCCCCTGCCCAAGCAGGGAACCCTACACCATTTCCAACAAATGGCAGTCCAATCTCTTCTTGAAAGCCTCCAGTGATGGAGAAAATTTCTCCTTATTTCTAGGTTGAATCTCTCCTTGATCAGTTATTCCTTGTTTGCCCTTCAGGTGTCTTGAAAAATAGCTTGATCCCTTCCTCTCTGTGGCAGCCTCTCAAATATTGGAATACTACTATCACGTCTTCTCTGCAGAGGTGGGTTTCACATAAGGTAATTCTACCAGCGGTTCTCCGCACACCAAAATTGTGAGCACGCACTCACAGAAAGGTTGGAGATCCTTGTACTACGGCATCATTGCTCTCTTGCATTACAAAATTTCTATCACTTCCAAGATAAAATTACAACGTATTGATCATTTTGCAACTGGGCATTATGCCCAATAATTGACAGTTATAGTTTTATACAGGATGACTTATGGGAAGGAACAGAAGATGAGCTCCTAATGATTTCAACATAAAGAAACAAGTGTCAGGAATAAGATATCAGACATATATGGCAGAAGTGGAAAGAAGGGGTATGTCAGCCTGCAGCCATCTTTTCTGTTGGATCTTTGGCCTACCACACTTTCTATTATTCTACTATGCATTTTCTATTGTGGGAAAAGGGGAGGAGGGACTGTTTGGAGTTAAATGCTATGTAGCCATAACAAAATTCTTTCTAGAAAGCCAAGGTCATCCTTTGTCTTTGCACCTCTGCACCTGACCGGAACTGGATGAGTGCAACTGCCAGCATTGCAGTGGAAGATTGGACCATGTGATGATCTTGTGGGTGTGGGGGCAAGATCTTGAACTTTCAACTGGGCAGGGAAAACCGGGAGGCTCTCTTAATAAATTGGAACTTTGAGCAATACTTTGCCTTGGACTCTGATTTACTTTGGGATGCTATTTGGTCTGAGTAAAGATCTGGCTTGAGCCAAGGAACTGGGAAGCAGTGACGTAAGAATTCCCCTCCATGCAGGATTGCAGTCATTTTAAGGAAATGCAGTCAATAAACAAAAGTAGCATAACAGGACAGCAAACAATCACGACTTGAGTCACTCTGGAAATTTTACAGAACAATATCTGCTAAGAACATCCAATCATGCGTAGAGGAATATGGAGGAAAATATTAGGAAAACATGAAAACAGCCACTTAATTCAGAAAAACAGAAAGAAACTCAAGATAGTCCCTCCTTGATTGCTTTTAATGTAAGAGAGAGGAATAGTGTCAGGTTTTCAAGATTCTGTTATTATAGCCGACATCAATAAAATAGAGTTCCAGTATTTCTTGTTCCTGCCTTCAAAGGGCTGCCAGATCTAATCTGCTATCTTGTATAGTCTCTTTCTAGTATTCACAATACTATGGAATAGTATTGTTTTCATCTTTGGTGTTTGTCTTTTTTTGACCCTACAAATTAACTGGGTGAGTTTACATTTCTGATTATATTATTTATGTGCTCCAGCTTTTTTCTTCTTGATCATGTGCCACATTGAGGATTCTATTTAAAAATGAAAGCAAAACCCATGAAAGAAAGAAAAGAGAGAAAGGAAAGGAGGTAGGAAGGTAGGAAGGAAGGAAGGTAGGAAGGAAGGAAGGAAGGAAGGAAGGAAGGAAGGAAGGAAGGAAGGAAGGAAGGAACCCTGAAGATACTCAAAAGATGGCTCCAGGGTTGACAGGTTGATCTTAGCAATAGCACGTAGACTTATATACTGCTTCATAGTGCTTTTACTGCCCTCTCTAAGTGGTTTACAGAGTCAGCCTATTGCCCCCAACAAACTGGGTCCTCATTTTACCCACCTTGGAAGGATGGAAGGATGAGTCAACCTTGAGCCGGTGAGATTTGAACTGCTGAACTGCAGCTAGCAGTCAGTTGAAGTAGTCTGCAGTACTGCACTCCAACCACTGGGCCACCTCAGCTCTTGCATCTAGGCATTTATTTCATATATAGTCCAGCACTATAAAACATAAAAGAATAAAACATGACAAACAGTTCTTAAGGCCAGGTTTTTTTTTAAAAAAAAAATGTTATTACAATCTTTTCTAAAAGTTGAGTGAAGATTACTTTTGTAACTCTGAAAGTTCATTCCATATCTTTGGAGAAACAAAAGATAGGAATTTGTAGGTAGAGCTTGTTCACTACAAATATCATCTGGAAGCTCCGTAGGGGCATCATTAAATAACATCTAGGTGAAAGCTTATGTTTGGAGAAAAACCAATTCAGATCAACAATCAATGTTGAAAATACAATCCATCCCTCCTTCTGAAATCCACCCAAATTCTGGCAAGGCATCTGTTCAGAATAAATACAATTGAAATTAAAAAAACAAAACCATGTTGAATCTTTGCTATAGGCCATTTTCAGCACTATTATAAACAGATCGATATTTGCTGAATAAAGAGCATTCAACCCTTGAGGAGAAAGACAGTTTACCTAAGACTCTTGCTGAAAGAGAAGAAATCACCCTGGACAAGCTACAAAAATACGCTTTGCTTTGGATTTGCTGAGTTAAATTTCAGGTCGGTTTTTTGGGGCTGTTTGTTTGGCCTGAAAAGAGCAGAAAAATGGCCTGAAAACGGCCCAAAAAACAGTCACGCACACTGGCCAGCTGGTCTTTGAGTTTCCAGTGCTCCAGCACATGCACATACATGCATGCACGCATGTACCAGTTTGGGCACTCGGTGCTGAAAAGGTTTGTCATCACTGCTCTATAGCATTCTTCAACAAGCTATAAAATACATTCACAGTCCGAGGATCAATATGCATCACTTGCAATTAATTTGAAAATTCATCCTCACAAGGAAAGGATGTCTGGAAGTTCCAGGTTAACTGGAAATGTTTAAAAAAAAGAGCATCAGTAAGCAAAACCATACAGCTTATTTTTGGGAAAGTTTAGCCGGGGCGGGGAGGGGGGCTCAGTGAAGGAACTCATAAAGTTAGGGAAGTTCAATGGAAATATTTGGATTAAATTAAAATGAGGACAGGAAATCAAAAATCAACAATACACTATTTTGCTTCTCTTTTCCAGGAAGAACAAACAAAGGAAGGATAAGCTTTGCTTTATCCAGCAAGCAGAAAAGCCTATTTCCCTTCCTTTCCTTTCCCTTCCTTTCCCTTCCCTTTCATTCTCTTCCCTTCTACTCCAATACACTCTCTTCCCATCCCATCCCATCCCTTCCATTCCATTCCATCCTCTTCACTTCACTTCATTTTCATTCCCTTCCACTCCACTCCACTCCCTTCCCTTCCCATCCCATCCCATCCCATCCCATCCCATCTCATCTCATCTCATCTCATCCCATCCCATCCCATTCCATTCCATCCCTTCCCTTCCCTCTAGTCTATACCTATTTAAATTTGAACAGTTAAAAGAAATTAACGTGCTCTACATGGAGCAGCCCTTGAAGAGTATTTGGAGACTTCAGCTTGTCCAGAATGCAGCCGCGCGAGCGATCGTGGGTGTACCTCGGTTCACCCACGTAACACCTATCCTCCGCGAGCTGCACTGGCTGCCTATTGGTCTCCGGATACGCTTCAAGGCGCTAGTCGTCACTTATAAAGCCCTTCATGGTATTGGACCTGGGTACTTGAGAGACCGCCTGCTGCCAATCACCTCCAATAGACCGATCAGGTCCCACAGATTAGGCCTCCTCCAAATTCCATCCCCCGGCCAGTGTCGACTGGCGACTACTCGGAGGAGAGCCTTCTCTGTGGCTGCTCCGACCCTCTGGAACAAACTCCCCCTGGAGATTCGAACCCTCACCACCCTCCAGGCCTTCCGCAAGGCCCTTAAAACCTGGCTGTTCCGACAGGCCTGGGGCTAAAGAGCTGTTGCCCCCGTCTTGAATCGTATGACTGTTGTATGTTTTGAAATTATGCATTGTTATGCTTGTTTTTTTAAAAAAAATTCTCTGTATTCCCCTTCCCTGGTTGAGTTGTGAGCCGCCCTGAGTCCCCCTCGGGGGAAAAGGGTGGCATATAAATGAAATAAACTGAAATTACCTCCTTTTTTAATGACTGCAACATCAGGTTATTTCTTTAGATATCTGGGCACATACGTAAGAACAATTTTTGGTTGTTCACCTTTTCCAGTTAACAAATAGGAAGTGTCAGGACTTCAATTACATGATCATAACAGTTGTCATTTTGACTTTTTTGAGCCCACTCTGCAGAGCACCCTGTTCCTCCCCAAGTATAGAATGAACCTTCAGAGTCACAACAGTTCTCCATTCTCTCTAAAAGTTTTGTAAAGGTTTGTAAAGTTATAAGCCATATACATTTCCGATAACATTTTGTTGCTTGCAGCTTTTATAGTCAGTATCAGTGCTTCTGCTGCTGCTCTGTAACTTTGGTTACAGGACATTTTAGTGGCTTCAAGTAGAAAGAATATGTTAAAGGCATTAATAATAAATTAATAACAGTTATTTGGCAAGTTGCTGGGGACAGAAGTGGCGTATAAACCGAAAGAAGGAAAAACAATGACAAACTTTCAGAAAACATCAGTACTGTTGTGCTTGCTTGTAGGCATGTGTATATGCCCACAAACCATGTTTCTTTTTAAAGATTTATTGGACCCAGATTACAAGAAAAATTTCACCGAATCTGGCAGAAAATTATTTGCTATGATATTTGTGGATAACTTTAAAAAAATGACAATGTTATACTGGTAAGGAGAAATCAACTTTCTGAACCTTTCTTTCCATAAATATCATCCCAATTTCTGACATTAAATAATAACATTCTTTTCCCTCTTAAAAATAAAGGTAAAGATCTATAAGAATCATAAGGATGATAAAAAAAATTAAAACGAAGTTTATACCATGTATTTATGTACCTTGGCTTTAGAACAGCAATTGTGGCCACGATTTCTACAGGGGTTCCACCACAAAACCGCGCTCGACTAAACCGCGTCCGACTAAACCGCGTCGCTGACTTCATCAACAGGGCGACAACAGCGCGGAGACAGAAGCATGCTGTAAACCCTAAACCTAAAATTAACCCCTAAACCTAAACCTAAACCCCCTAAACCTAATCCTAAACCTAACCCTTAACCTAACCCTTAACCTAACCCTAAACCTAACCCTAACCCTTAACCTAACCCTAACCCTAACCCTAACCCTTAACCTAACCCTTAACCTAACCCTAAACCTTAACCTAACCCTAACCCTAAACCTAACCCTAAACCTAACCCTAAACCTAACCCTAAACCTAACCCTAAACCTAACCCTAAACCTAACCCTAAACCTAACCCTAAACCTAACCCTAAACCTAACCCTAAACCTAACCCTTACCTTAAGTTGAATCGGCTTGCTTTCAAAGCGCTATTTAAAGCGCCCTTCTTTCTCCATGCTGGCTGTTGTCACCCTGTTGATGACGTCAGTGACGCGGTTTAATCGGGCACGGCTTAGTCGAGCGTGGTTTTGACGGGTCACGTTCTACAGGTGGTCTTTGTTTGGCAACTACAGTTGGGACTGGTAACAAAGTTCTTAAGTGAAGTGGTCATTAAGTGGAACCATGGCTGTGCTCTTATGTCAGCTTTCCTTTGTTTCACAGACCTACAAAGGTCATAACCGTGAGAATTTATTGTAACATTATTTTTTTTCATCACCGTCATCTGTGAACAGTTGCTAAAATAGATAACAAGGATTACCTATATGTGCACATATATCCTCTCATCTGCTTTCCATTATTCTCTTAGGAAAGAAGTTTGGCAAAACTATGCCAAAACTCAATTCAGAAACTAATCTTTCTTGGTTCGTTTACTCTCCCTGGAACTCAGATTTCACCAAGAGAGGGGGGACAAGAAGCAAGCAAACCACCAACATCCCCAATAATTGGCAATACACACCATCCATTAAATAAGTATTTTTTATCAGGGCAACCAGGTCTACCCAAATATGGGATGGAGCCAGTGGTGGGTTTCTATTTTTTTTGCTAGCGGTTTGCTCGTGCACACGCTCTGTCAGACATGCATGACACTTCTGTGCAGAAGCCGCTGCGCATGCGCAGAAGTGTCCAGGTGGGTGGGTAGAGGTTCCCGTCACCGCCACTAATGGTTTGTCCAAATCTGAATCGGGAGCAACCCTCCTCTAGACAGAGCATACTGCTTCCGCTTTCGCCTTTCAGCCCCGATCCAGGAGCCTTCGCAGGCAGTCTCTTTCCCGACAAACTATTTATGTGTTAAATTTATATTTACCAACAAAGAAATAAATATAGTTTAGATCTATTTCAAGCTATTTAACCTCACCAGCTAGCCATACCCTTCTGGGATTCGAACCCGGGCTATTTACATATTAGACAGATGTATTAACCTCTAAGTCACGGACTCTCCTCACTTTTTCAACTATACCAGGGGAGAGATTAAGTGGTTATTTTTATCAGGGAATCTGGTCTACCCAAATATGGGACTTAGACGTTAATACATCTACCTAATATGTTAGTAATCTCTGTTCAGATCCCAGAAGTGTATGGCTGCCTGACAAGAGCTAAATAACTTGACTAGCTATACTAGTCTCCTTTTATTTCTTTGTCAGTAAATATAAATTTAACACATCCATTAAATACTGTTTCCGTGAAAGATTTAGACTCTTGATTCTCTAATCTACATTTTATAACTTTAGCGGCTAATCTCTCTTTTATGACCTTAATCTTGGACTTTAATTGAAAAAAAAAAGGGAAGTAGAAAATTAGACGTATTCTTAAATGACTTAATAAACCAATTCCACCAAGGGTCACAGCAGCTACTTTGTCCGTGGTGACCTTGAATTTCTAATTCCTTAAGTGATAATAAGATGGAACCCATTTGGCATTTAGAGCTGCTGTTGTGGCAAGAAAGGCCAGGAGAGCTTCTTTTCTCAAAGCCTGATGACAATTTAAGATATAATAACAGGAAAATGATCTTAGATTTCACACCTTGCTTTTCTGCTGCAGCTTTTTGACGCAGTGGCAAAGTCTCTCTTTAATTACATTTTCCTTTTTTGTTCCGATCCTCCAGTGCCAGCCTAGAGTTGACGAAAAATAAATAAAAAGTAATTTTCACTTTGGTTCTGGCACAACAGAAACATGCAAACAAAATTCTAGATGCAGCCCACGCTGCAGTCTTCTCCAAGCACACATTATGCATGTGTGGAAAAGAAGTGCACAGTTCATTCACCAGTGTGGTGGACTTTTGAGGGGGTGGTTTAATTTTAACTGGATAAAAGCAGGGCCTATGTAGAATTCTCTTTTGCTAGTTCATAGAGAAGCGTGGAGAAGAATACAGTGATCACTCTTCAAATATTTAATATTGCAGAGGTTTTAGAGGATCCATAGACAGGGAGATTGCTCCAGAGGGTTCAGCCTAAGAATCTGCTAACTTAAAAGGCCTGTTTTTAAGTATATGGAATGTTTTTATCAGGAGCAGCTGCTGGGTGGGGGGGAGGGGAGGGGGAAGGAGAGGTAAACAACAACAACAACAACCCATCAAGATGGTGGCCAAAATCACGTAAACAAAGCTCCACCCCTTTTCTTCATGTTACTCATGACACATGGGGAAAAAAAACGACGGGATATTAATTGCACAGACACATCTTGACTTATTTATTTTTCCCTTTCTGCAAATGCCTCTGGACTTCATTACAAATGGAGGATGTTGGAAGAAATGTCCATCTGGGTTCAGTTCCAAGTGGGGAAAAAGACACTGGAAACATGGAGGCTGTTTGGAAAGATGGTTTAATGGTGAACAAGATCACACGCCTTGGAGCTCCTGGGTGAAACAGGGAAGAGATGCTGAGAGTCCCTGGGTTTTATGCCCTCTCTGAGCTTTGAACTTCCTGGGGCACAGGAAGAGTATCTTGATTGGTTGCTGTCAGAGGTCATAGCTAGCTTTGTAGGTTGTCTGTGTGCTAAGTTTGGTTGAAACTTGGTGGGTGGTGCAATGAAGTGAAATGTAATGGCTCTGCCTGAAGGGGTGGATGTTTGTTATGTAGAGTAGACTGGCTCAGGTCTTAATGGCTCATTGACAAAGGTGGTGGGGGTGAGTTTCTGCCGCTCTCAGTTTCCACTTCTCTTTTGAGCGGAAATAGTCTGCCCTTTTAATATTTCCTGAAATATTTCATTTTTCTAGGAGAGGGATAGGTACTAATGTTCTACAAGGAAGATGCTGCTTTCTACAATAGTTATCTAAGATAACTTCACCAGAGTAATTTAGGCTACTTGGTTCTAGAGTTATTTAACATATGTATTCTTTATCATGGGAAAAAGAGCTGATAAAGCAACTTCCCCATCTGAGTATCCTCACGTAGTAGCATGAAATTCTGGTAGTTATAATTCAAAGTTATCAGACCATTACCCTTGTCTAGAAGGCTACCATAAATTGACACCGTTCAGTTTGGAGCTGGTGAGAATAAGTACTAATACTGAAATGCTCCACTTATGTTGTTGCTGTTGTTTAATATATTTAGGTTTGTTTTCTTCCATCCAATTCTTGGAGACAACCTGGACAAATTCCTGCATTTTTCTTGGCAAGGTTTTTCAGAAATGGTTAGTGATTGCCTCCTTCCTTGGGCTGAGAGAAAGTGTTTGGCCCAAGGTCACCCAGCTGGCTTTGCGTCTAAGGCAGGGCTAGAACTCATTAATTCATGGCGTCTGACAAGATGCTTTAACCACGACATCAAACAGTTATTCTTAGTTTTAATAGTCATTGTTAACTCAGTGCAAAAAAACCTCTTATTTTATGGACTTTGGTTTATCAGATATGGATACAACTTTCCAAAAATGGCCATGCATGATATGCTTTCAATAGCCATCTGACATTTTATAAATGAGTAAAATGCATAAAATGCATGTGCTTAAATTAATTTTCCATTTTATATATTCATAAAGTATATAAAATATGCAAAATAGGCATGTGAAAAAAATCCAATTTGGAATTAATGTATATCGATTTTCTCTTATTAGTCTCTTAAATCAATTTTTAACTGTTCCATAATATGATGAGTACAATCTGATTAGAATAATACTAAGAAGAGTGGAATTATGCAGCTATTTTCCAGAGAAGTATAGGTGTCCCTCGCTCAATGCTTCAAGGAGAGGCTGGGCAGCCATTTGTCATGAATTCAAGAGGGAATGGATTCAATGATCCCATCTGATTCCATGATGATAATGATGACCATGACTTGGATTTGGAATGCAGTAACCAGAAGTGGGAATGCAGTGTGAACACATTTATACTTGCATACAGGATACACACACACATACATACACACCAGAGGTGGTTTCCTACCAGTTCGCACCTATTCGGTAGAACCGGTTCATCAAATCTACCGAACCGGTTAGAAGAGGTTCCACCAGTGGACCCGGAAAGCAGGCCACACCTACAGAAGAGGTTCCAAAAAATTTTGAAACCCACTACTGGCAAGGATCTTGTAACTTGACAGCTTTAAGACTTGCATGCTTCAATGCCAGAGTTTCTGAATAGCTACTTGGACCGACCTAAGTACTAATTCATAATTTCATATCCGATCACATGGGCAGCAAGCCACTCCCATTCGGTCACATGGGTGGCAAGCCACTCCCACAAAGGAGGCCACACCCATGGAGTAGGTTCCAACAATTTTTGAAACCCACCACTGATACACACACACACACAAAAGATACTGAGGCCTTAGAAAGAGTGCAGAGAAGAGCTACAAAGATGATTAAAGGTCTGGAGGCTAAATCATATGATGAATGGCCAAGGGAACTAGGTATGTTGGGGAACTAAGGGAACTAAGAGCCAAGGTGGTGCAGTGGTTAAATGCAGCACTGCAGGCTACTGCTAGATCAGCAGTTCAGCGGTTCAAATCTCACCGGCTCAGGGTTGACTCAGCCTTCCATCCTTCCGAGGTGGGTAAAATGAGGACCCGGATTGTTGGGGGCAATATGCTGACTCTCTGTAAACCGCTTAGAGAGGCCTGAAAGGCCTATGAAGCGGTATATAAGTCTACTGCTATTGCTATTGCTATTGCTATGTTCACTCTAACAAAGAAAAGGCTTAGGGAAGACATGATAGCCATCTTCTAATTGTTGAAGGGTTGCCACAGGGAAGAGGAGGTCTTTACTATCCATAGCATCTGAGTGCATGATAAGAAGCAATGGATGGAGAGATTCAATGTGGAAAAAAGGAGGAATTTCCTAATAGCAAAGACAAGAGCCGAGGTGGCGCAGTGGTTAGAGTGCAGTACTGCAGCCACTTCAGCTGACTGCTAGCTGCAGTTTGGCGGTTCAAATCTCACCGGCTCAAGGTTTACTCAGCCTTCCATCCTTCCGAGGTGGGTAAAATGAGGACCCAGACTGTGGGGGCAATATGCTGACTCTCTGTAAACTGCTTAGAGAGGGCTGAAAGCCCTATGAAGTGGTATATTAAGAGCCGAAGTGGCGCAGTGGTTAAATGCAGCACTGCAAGCTACTTCAGCTGACTGCAGTTCTGCAGTTCGGCTGTTCAAATCTCACCGGCTCAGGGTTGACTCAGCCTTCCATCCTTCCGAGGTGGGTAAAATGAGGACCCGGATTGTTGTTGGGGGCAATATGCTGACTCTGTAAACCACTTAGAGAGGGCTGAAAGCCCTATGAAGCGGTATATAAGTCTAACTGCTATTGCTACTATTGCTATATAAGTCTAACTGCTATTGCTATTGCTACTATGGATCAATGAAATGGTTTGTCTCCTGGAGTTGTGGGTGCTTCACTGCTGGAGGTTTTCAAGAAAAGATTGGATGACTATGAGAAAGAGAGAGAGAGCGGGGGGGGGAGAGTTTCTTCATTCATTCATTAAATTTATATAGCTGTCTGTCTACCAAAAGGCTTCCACATCTGCTACATTTCATGATGTTCAATTAAGAACATTCCGCCAACCTAAGCCTGAACATTTCAGTTGGCATCATGAAATTGTTGCCCTTAGTACAGCTTTTGGAAAGAATAAAGCATGATCATTACCCATGGACTATAAATGGCTTTTTCTGATGTTTGGGTTTAAGAGATTCTCCCAGCAAATTTATAGATAAGCCTTGCTAATGTAAAATTTAAGGCAATCTTGTTGACAAGCTGACAAGCTGCCAGACTGAAATCAAATCTGGCTGGTATCTGTTGGAATTGTCCTTTAGAAAGTCAGAGGGATAATTCTAACCTAGAGGGAAAAGATCCAAAGGGAACTTTCCCTCTTTGCTTCCATGAACAATTCCGCATCTATCAGATGTTAACAATGCCAGAGTTTTGACCAGGAAAGATATAGGTAAAATGCAGCGAGATATATGGAAGGTTCAACTTTAGATTTCAGAGCTCCATGAAGCCTCCAATTGGCTCCTTTCTGCACTTCCAAGAGTCATAGATATCAACTGCTGAAAATTGGACATGGTTTTCTGCCATTTTGAGGTGGGTAATCCTAAGAACAGATTTAACATAATATTAATAATAAATAATTAATAAATTAATAAAAGTAATTAATAAAAAACAATAACATTATTTATACGGCTGGAAATTATGGCCATTAGCAGTCCGCAAGGCTTCACAAACAGCCTGTGAAAAATGTTGCATGCACCAAATTGGCAGTAATGTCGGGAGCAACCCACCCCTGCTCGCTGATGTCAGACTCCAGAGGCTCCGGAGGCAGCAAATAACTACCAGATGGCCTTGGTCCCCTCTCTGCCTTTAATGCAGACCCCTCATCCAAACCTTCCTAAGACTCCAAGACTGGCCATATTCCTCCCCAGCCTTCTCACTATCTGAATCTGCTGCCAGCTCTGCTGGCGGGGCCCCAACAATTAGCATTCTGGAAGTCCCTCAGAACTTTATTGCATTCTCATGCCTACAGGATCTTGGAGAACTGGAGATGTTCTTAGATAAGTCCATTGTGGTTGATATTTTACTTTCTCAGTGTGGTTTATATAACTGAAATATTTTAGAGGCTTTTTTTTAATGATGACTTTTTATATTTTATAATGATTGCTTAAATATATTTGTTATTTAAGCAATAACAAAGTCACTTTTTGTGAAACAGGCTTCCATATAAATGTGATAGATAGTAGATGATATTATAAATAGATAGATGATGGCTAGATAGATGGACAGACAGATCGATTTCCAACTAGGTAGCCATATCATTTTCCTGTGTATCCTACTTCACACAGTCCCGACCCTTCAGATTTTCCATCCTTCAGGGATGATCCTTCCTTCTGTTTGATGTTATCTTACTTTCACTATTTAAATGTAGTAATAATATAGGGAATGGATTTTTAAATTACATTTCAGCCTAGATAGATAAAGTGTAATTATTCAATCCTTTCAGGTCCTGCACCTGCACATAAATCTCTTCCTATTTGCAAGTTTGGAACACTTTATATCTTCCTTTGGGCCATGGCCTGGATATTTGTGAATAATTTCACCTTCAATAGCTTGTCTTCAGTTTCTTTTCTTGTACCAACTAATAAGTGTATGAGTCTGAACATTCACTTTCTTTTATTTCTTGTTTTCCCTCCCTATTTCCCCGGATGCCATTACTCTGCTAAACAAATAATTCCCTCACCACTGTCAAACTATTCACTAAGGCTGCATTACTATTACTATTACTATTAGTCTTCTCATCGTTCCTATCACCCACCTCCTCCCACTTATAACTGCAGGACTGTAACTTTGTTGCTTGTATACTTACAATTTATATTGATATGAATTGTTTCCTGATTGCTTATTTGTACCCTATAACTATCATTAAGTCAGAGGTGGGTTCCTACCAGTTCACACCTATTCGGTAGAACCGGTTTGTCAAATCTACCGAACCAGTTAGAAGAGGTTCCACCAGTGGACCCGGAAAGCAGGCCACACCTACAGAAGAGGTTCCAAAAATTTTTGAAACCCACCACTGCCACACACACAGAGAGAGAGAGAGAGACAGACAGACTGAGAGAGAGAGAGAGAGAGAGAGAGAGAGAGAGAGAGAGGAAGGAAGAAATAAAGAAAAAAGAAAGAAAAAGAGTGAGAAAGAGAGATGAAAGAAAAAAGGGACAGAGAGACAAAAGGGAGGAAAGAGAGAGAGAGAGAGAGAGAGAGAGAGAAAGAAAGAAAGAAAGAAAGAAAGAAAGAAAGAAAGAAAGAAAGAAAGAAAGAAAGAAAGAAAGAAAGAAAACACATGGCTGGCAAGCCACTCCCACCAGGTCACATGACCGGCAAGCCACTCCCACAAAGGAGGCTACACCCACAGAGTAGGTTCCAAAATGTTTTGAAACCCACCACTGCATTAAGTGTTGTACCTTATGATTCTTGACGAATGTATCTTGTCTTTTCATGTACACTGAGAGCTTATGCACCAAAGACAAATTCCTTGTGTGTCCAATCACACTTGGCCAATAAAGAATTCTATTCTATTCTATTCTATTCTATTCTATTCTATTCTACTCTATTCTATTCTATATATTTGAAAAGTAGTAACTATAATGCCATTTTGAAGACTATCAAAGAAGAAACCAAACCTTCCCTAGAAGAAAGTATATTGGTATAGTTCCTTCAACAGAAGGCAGGAAAAAATAAGGCACTCAGGAATCTCATTTTTGAGATGTATGTTATCCATGGTATAGTCCTCAAAGTCTCTTTTGCCCTATAGTTTCTCAAATTCATTGAGATGTAGCTTCAGAATACAATCAGAAGTGTCTTGTGTGCAACTCTTTGTGGGACTTCTTCCTTCTTTATTTTATTTTATTTTATTTTATTTATATATTTTCGCTTTATAAACAATAAGTGCTTAGTGAACAGTGTACTGTCTGAATCAATTTGTTTACATAGCAATACTAAACTCCTAGTTTCTACCTCTGTTATCCAACCATTGATAAAACAAATCCCAAGTTTGAAAATATTCGGTGTCTTTGTTTTCTTCAGTGTTAGTCTCTCCATTTCTGCACAGTCTAATATTTTCTTAATTATTTCTTCTTCTGTAGGTGTTTCCTCATTTTTCCAGTGTTGCACAAATGCAATTCTTGCTCCTCTCAAAAAGTGCAATATTAAATATACATTCCCTTTATCATATTTCTCTGGCAATATGCCTAACAAAAATAATTCTGGCTTATAGTCTATATGTTGCCTTAACATTTTTTATAACTATGTATGTATTTTCATCCAGTTTTTTTTTTGTACATGTCCACCACATATGTTAATATGTACCTGGAGTTTGATTACATTTCCAAATCTTGATATTTCTGAGGGCAGCAGTGGGGTTGAGCTTTGATTAATGCTTTCGGCAAGTAGGAAATTATTTCATTAATGTTTCTAGTAGGTTAAGAACAAAGCAAGCAATGAATGAGGAGTTTACAGCCATATAAGGTGTGGTCTAAAACTGCTTGAACTGGCTTGAACTTTGGGGATTTGCAAATTTATTATAATGGGAAAACCACACCTCCTGAATATTTAGATGAGCATTAACAAGATTGTACTAACAAATTGCAGGATTTTACATGTTACATGCTAGAACTACTGAGCATATATACTATATCAGAGATGAGTTAATTGATTTTAACCAATGAAAGAACTTACTCCAAAAACAATATGCTTGGTATATAAAATAATTTTCCACCTTTTAAAGCTGCTCTTCTTTTGGTTGAGTTGCCAGTGAGGCACCTTCTATACTTATCTATATAAATAAAGAGTGATTTAATCTACCTTTCCAGCTTTGTATCTGTTTGGGAACACTGTGCTATTGGGTCTGCCGACATTTATAACTAACTCTACTGTCATAGAGATGTTTTTCAGAATGGTCTTTGCCAATCTGTTTGAGAATGTTTTGGAATTCAGTGCCAAATTTCACAAGAGACAAAAATAACATTGGATGAAGAACATTAGGTTGCGTAAAGTTTCTCTAGAAATGAATTAGTTTTCTGTTCAGATCGTGTTGAGTCATTGCATCTTCACAGCTAAGAATCCAGCTCCAAGATGTTCTGTCTATTTCAGGGGATGAAAAACAACCCCAATTAGTTAAAAAGCTTCCTCACCCCCCAAAAAAATTGCTATGAACAGGAAAACTAATAGTGAAAATAAAATATCAAGTAGTGAAAGAAATGGACATACTGTACACCTGAAATAAGTATTTGCTTTTATCACAAAGGATGTTAGGGTTAGAGAACACCTTCTAATGCCATGCTGTTCAAAACACATCTTGAGGGTAATAATATTACAATCATTTGTTGATGCTGTAAGCTCCTTGAGTCAATGATGTGAGATACAAAGAGGAATAAGGGTCCTCATTGTCCCCCCTTTTGTTTATTTTGGTTCTTGAAACACTGAAGAGAGACATAAGACAGGATGAGAGAATTGTGGGAGTAAGGATTTAAAATGCACAGATCGCTTTGTAACTATGTTCCAGATGGTACACGCATTATGTAGGATATCTCCCAGTTGTATAGAAAAGTCATTTGAGGAAAAGCCAACATGACACGTAAGATAAGAGTGGGCTTTCTCAAGATGGTCCTACTCTTTGATCACAAGTTCTGGAAAGCAATCTTTCAGACCATTCAGAAACTTCAACAAAAGCAGAATGCGGCTGTGCAGGTAGTAAATAGTGCCAGATACATGCCACACATAAGATGGATTCCGGATGACCTGCATTGATTACTGGTATGTTTCCAGGTGCAATTCAAGGTGCTGGTGGTTACCTTTAAAGCCCTGCATGACTTGGGGCCAGGGTACCTGAGGATTCGCCTTTTTTCCAAGAAGCTCTATCTATCCAATAGATCAAGGAAATGGGAATGCTGCAGATTCCAATAAAGTATTGGGTGGTGTGACTAGAACAGAATAGAATAACAGAGAGGGAAGGGACCTTGGTAGTCTTCTAGTCTAACCCACTGCTAAGGCTGGAAACACTACACCATTTCAGAAAAATGGTTGTCCAATCTCTTCCTTAAAACTTCCAGCGTTGGAGCATCTACAACCTCTAGAGACAAGTTGTTTCACTGGTCAATTGTTCCAACTGTCAGGAATCTTTCTCTTATTTCTGGGTTGCTTCTCTCCTTGATGAGTTTCCACCCATTGCTTCTTGTCCTGCCCTCAGTTGCTTTGGAGAATAGCTTGACTCCCTCTTCTTTGTGGCAGCCTCTGAGACATTGGAACACTGCTATCATATCTTCCCTAGTCCTTCTTTTCATTAAACTAGACATACCCAGTTCCTGTAACCGTTCTTCATATGCTTTAGCCTCCAGTCCCCTAATCATTTTTGTTGCTCTTCTCTGCACTCTTTCTAGAATCTCAATATCTTTTTTACATTGTGGCAACCATAACTGAATGCAGTATTCCAAATGTGCTCTTACCAAGGCCTTATAAAGTGGCATTAATGCTTCATATGATCTTGTTTCTATTCCTCTGTTAATGCAGCCTAGAACTGTGTTTGTTTGTTTTTGGCAGCTGCAGCACACAGCTTGCTCACATTTAAGTGATTCTCCACCAGGATTCCAAGATGCCTCTTACAGTTACTACTATTGAGCCAGGTACCACCTATACTATACCTGTGTGTTTGTTTTTTCTTCTTTAAAGGTAGAACCTTTCTGTTCTTCCCCATTGAATTTCATTTTGTTACCTAGTGTCCAATGTTCAAATCTTTCAAGAACCTTCTGTAACTTAGGCCTATCTTCTGAAGTGTTGGCTATTCCTGCCAGCTTGGTGTTGTCTGCAAATTTGATTATTTCCTCTGCTTTCCCCTCATCCAAATCATTGTGAAGATGTTGGAGAGTACTAGGCCTAAAACAGAGCCTTGGCCCCACTGCATACGTCCCTCCATGCAGATGAATTTTGACTGAGAACTACATGTTGAGTTCGGTTGGTTAACCAGTTACAAATCTATCTGGAGGTGATGCTGTTTAACCCACATTTTTCTATCTTATCAAGTAATAGGTTGTGGTCTACTTTATCAAATGCCTTACAGAAGTCCAAGTAAATGATATCAACAACATTCCTCTGGTCCACTAATTTTGTCACTTTGTCAAATAATGCAATAAGATTTGTCTGGCATGATCTGTTTTTGACAAACCCATGTTGGCTTTTCGTTATGACTTTGTTTGCCTCTAGGTATTCACTGATTCATTCCTTGATTATCTTTTCCAGAAACTTCCCAGATATTGAGGTCAGGCTGATAGGTTTGTAGTGTTGAAAGAAATATCCATCTGGTTCGGTTCCTAGTGGGGAGAAAGACAATGGAAACATGGAGGCTGATTGGAAAGATGGTTTAATAGTGATGCAGAACCACCAAGTACATGTGATTCTGGGTAGCTGACCACATGGAGTGGAGAGTGAGGGCTATTTAGAACCTCTCTTGGGCTTTGAACTTCCTGTTCCTGTGCAATCTATTGGCTGCTGTAGAGTTCGTAGCTAACCTTGTAGGTTTTCTTAGTCAGGCTTGGTTGATGGGTGAACTGATGCAGTGAAGGGGCTTGTGGTGCAGTTCCATTTGTGGCTGAATGGTTTTTCCCTGAAGGATGATCCCATCATCTTGTAGCTGAAGGTCTTTTGTTTTGTAGATAGGCTGACCCAATGTATTCTTAATGGGCACAAAATATCTGCAGGGGACAGGGAGCTGAAGCTCTGAGTTTCTGTCTCACTTAAGATTTCAATTTCTCTTTTAGGGGAAATATAATATTCTGCCTTTTTAAATATTTCTCAAAATATTTCATTCTTTTAGGAGGGGTGACTTTCCTCAGTAGTTTCCTGGATCTATTTTTTTTTCTTTTTTGAAGATGGGAATTACATCAGTTTTTTTTCCAGTCTTCTAGTAATTTCCCAGTGCTCTAGGGTCTTTGAACGATATAGTTCAGTGGTTCTGAGATCATGTCTGCCAGTTCCTTCTGAACTGTAAGCAGTTCTGCTTTCTCTCTGTTGCTTGTCACCTTCTTGACTAGAAGATGAATGTTTTCTTCAGTGGCCCCTGCGCTATGGAACATCCTTCATTTGGAGATCAGAATGGCCCCAACACTGTTAGCCTTTTGTAACCTAACTATGTTCCCATGCCTGAGGTGCAGAATGTGTTAAAGGCAGTGGTGGGATTCAAATAATTTAACAACCGGTTCTCTGCCCTAATGACCAGCTGGGTTGGTATAGCTCAGTTGTCATATGGCCATGTGGGCGTGGCCAACTCAACATCACTCAGGTCGATGTGTGCTTCACCTTAGCTGTTAGAATGTAATAAGGGTTAACTGGAGAGGCAGTTTCTGTAAGCAGGGCAATAAAGATTAGGCTAGAAACAACACCAGAAGGTTTCCTTTCTGCCTTCCTTTCAGGATTAGCCCTATAAAGAGGAAAAAAACCAAAATGAGATTTCTTCCAACAACCAGTTCTTCAAACTGCTTAGAAAGTTAACAACTGGTTCTCCCGAATAGATGCGAACTGGCTGAATCCCACCAGTGGTTAAAGGCATTTCATTCATTTCATGGATGAATTGCTAATTAGTCAAGTATCTTGGCTACTATGCATATTTAATTTGGAAGTTTCTATGTTTTCTTGTTTTAAAATAAAGAATATGTTAGTATTTTAATTGTAATACATTTCTTGAGTTGTAAGCTGTCCAGTCATTAATTCTATTTTTTTTTAAAGGTGAAGCAAACATAAAGTATTCTGAGAATGAGATAGAAATTCTACAGATTTTCAGGCAGGAGCTAAGCATTTAATACTGATTCATAACTATATGCAAATTGCCCATATTTAAATATAAATTGACACTTTAATTTATAACAAAAAAAATGAGTCAGTGGGAGCAGGATTACTCAGTCCTTTTTTGTTCCAAAATTGCTTGCTTTATTATAAACTGGATTTTTCTACTTTCAGTAAAATAAAGCTCTCTTTGGCTTCATTCTTTGTTAATTTCCTAATATGACAAAATTAAGATTAATATGATCATCATAAATTAGACTACATATTGCCAGCCATGTGCTTCTTGAATAAAGTAGGTGCCTATGGAGATTCTCAGTCATCCAGGTCATGGTGGTCCCAAAGGTGCTTTTTCAAGAGGCAACTAGAGTTTCTGGTTTTTCTTTTTTCTTTTCTTTTCTTTTCTTTTCTTTTCTTTTCTTTTCTTTCTTCTTCTTCTTCTTCTTCTTCTTCTTCTTCTTCTTCTTCTTCTTCTTCTTCTTCTTCTTCTTTTCTCTCTCTCTCTCTCTCTCTCTCTTTCTTTCTTTCTTTCTTTCTTTCTTTGAAGATATCTTGCTTCTCTTCCAAGAAGCTTCTTCACCTCTGAATAAAGCAGGGTTACCATTGAATCTTGACTTACAGATGTAAATTAAACCCTGAACTCTTCAAATCACCAACTGGAATGAAACGAGGCCTTTTTTATTTGAAACTTAGGGCCTGCTTCCCGGAAGAACCTTCAGATGTTCTATGACTGGGACACCATCATGAATAAAGGAAACGGTAGAGTCAAGAGTTCAAGTGGGAGCTACAATGAAAACCATAATTACTTATTTATGCAATGACTCTCATTTGATCAATATAAATTACCTCTGTTGTTTTAAAAAGAGAAGCAAGCATAAGACATTTTGAGAATGAGATAGAAAAATAGACCTTGAGATCCAATTCCCGTGGCACCAAGGTTGTCCCATGTTCTCAAGGAGCAGCAACCTCCCATTCAT
The DNA here is from genome assembly GCF_051295495.1 of Thamnophis sirtalis. NCBI lineage: Eukaryota > Metazoa > Chordata > Lepidosauria > Squamata > Natricidae > Thamnophis > Thamnophis sirtalis. The sequence goes on along the minus strand of NW_028261381.1, from coordinate 158,642,137 downwards.
ATTTTCCAACATCTGTAATTTAAAAGGATTCTGCTCCAAAACTTGGAGAAACCTGAGTTAAGAGCCAACATGGAACTGCTAGCTTTATTCTCTGTGAAAAGTTGAAGCTGCTGGTGCTAATAACAAGAGAAGCTTTTTTTAAAAGTGCTTTCTAAACTGATCAGAAAAGAGTTGTTAAACAGAAATAGTCAGTGATCTGTGCTGATGCCTCCAAAGCCATCTGCTTTAATTAAAAAGCACACCAGACTCTGCTTTTTGAACTAGACAGCATTTAAATAAAACAATTGATACCCAGAAGAGCAAATAGTACTGACGTCATCTTGGTACATAGACACAGAAGAAAGTTACAAGGTTGTGGGATCAACAAAAACAGAGCGTGCTTTAGCTTCACGTTTCAGAATGTACATTTCACTGGTCCCTTAATTTGTTTTCTGATTCCATTTGTGATCCTCCTACATTTTAAATTGTCCGTATCTAATCTATTCTACTTCCAGTCCATCTTTTCTTTCCTGAAATATCATTTTTGAAATTGTGCTAATTATTTAATGCCTTTGGTTTGTTGGTGAGCCTGCTTGACCAATTGCAAAAGTAGTCTACATGAAAAGGTGTATCGGGAGTTCTTGATTTACAACAGTTCATTTACTGACTGTACAAAGTTACAAAGGGACTGAAAAAAAGCAACTTATGATCATTTTCACACCTACGACCATTGCAGCATCCCTGTGGTCATGTGATAAAAATTTGGATTGTCAGGTAATCAGGATTTAATAGCTGCCAGGTGATGTAAGTTTGTAAACTGTAAACTGTAAGCTGGTGCAATGAGGATGATTCAGCAATATAGGTATATCCCAGTGATGGCGAACCTTTTCGGTACCGAGTGCCCAAACCAGAATGTGCATGCATGAGCGCAGCCCGGAGCACTGGAAACCCAAAGATCAGCTGGCCAGTGCACATGCCAGCTGAGCTTCTGGATTTGGCTCCCCAAACAGCCATAAACAGCCCAAAAACAGGCATGTGTGCACCGGGCAGCTGATCCTCGGGTTTCCTGCACATGCATGCATGCCAGCCAGCTGATCTTCATACATGCCAGAGCACTGGAAACCCAAAGACCAGCTGGCCGGCATGCACATGCCTGTTTTGGGGCTGTTTATGGCCATTTTGGGGACCAAAAACCAGAAGAGCATTTGGCAATGGCATGTGTGCCCACAGAGAGAGCTCTATGTGCCACCTCTGGCATGCATGCCATAGGTTCACCATCATAGGTATAGCCTATTTAAGACTCTGGTGGGGTCCACACAAGGCATTTACCATTTTAAGAGGTGTTTATATATAGGTGGCTATTAGAGAGCATTTCTCTCTCCCCCCCCCTCTCGTCATGTATCTCATTTCTCTCCTTGTGTCCGTAGCTGAGTGGTAAGGGATTTATCTACCATATGCATGTCTGTATATATGTGTATATAAACCACTACTAATTGTCTAAAGACTTTGTGTGCTGTGTGCTGTGTTTTGCTCCAGGGTTTATCTCATAATAATAGTCATGTTGCCAAAACTCTGACATGGATGCTTGGCAACTGACTCATATTTACAACAGTTACAATGTCCAGGGGCCCTGTGATCCTCTTTTGTGACCTTCTGACAAGCAAAGTCAATGGGGAAGCCAGATTCACTTAACCATCATGATATTAACAACTGCAATGATTCACTTAATAACTGAAACAAGAAAGGTTGTAAAATGGGGCAAAATTCACCTTAAAAATGTCTCGATCAGCAACAGAAATGCTGGGTTCATTTGTGGTTGTAAGTTGAGGACTACATGTATGCAGCAGTGAAATCTTCTGACGTCTGCTATCAGTTTGGTGAGTCTGCTACCGAGCGCGTGCTTTGAGTGTGCATGCACACCAGAGGTGTATCCGCACAGCAGTAAATTAAGGAACATTTGAAGCCTTCTGAATCTGCAAAACAGCAAGGGGGGGATTTGCTATCTTACATGATTTAGATTAGCAAGAAAGCAGGAAATCTGATGATTCTAGCTAATATAAATTGTGTGTCACAGCTGATTGTTGGAAATACCAGTTTGCCTGAACCTGTAGCATTTTTTTACTACCAGTTCGGGCAAACCCCTGCATGTATGGAAGTTAAAAGTTGATCAAAACACTTCACAAATAAATCCATAATATTTTTTTTTTTTACAAAGCATGCCTAATCAGGCTGCAGATTGTTTTGGGTCATATTTCAGTTGTTTTAGGATAATTTCAAAGAAGACGCCCAGGGAGTTTTGTTATGCTGCTTCTAGACTGGCATCATATCTTTACATCCTCCTGTCCTAATTTCCTCTGGTGAGCTAAGCCAATTTGCTTCAGTTCGGTTAATGATCCAACATTAATTGCAAAAATTACAGTTTCAGCTTGAAGCCTTTAGAGTTCTGTGGAGCTTGAGGTAGGGCATTTTCTAACTCGCCTCTCGGCTTGTAGACATCCATACATTCCCACCACTAGGAAGCTTGTAATGTCATGATATTTTTCAAGTCCCTTAACTGCCCGAGAAAGCGAGATTCATATGAATTTTCTTGAATGAGTTTTAATGCCAAGCATTTCTGTTTGGAATACAGAAATTTGAGAACTAAGATAGGAACCCTCCAGCTCTCCTTTATTAGTGAGTTCATTAAGAGGGAGTTTCTTCTGAATTGCTTTTTTCCCAGGCTGTTTGCATGACAGGCTAAGAATTCATTTCTTTGATAAGCCCATTACAACTTCTACCATCTGCTAATTGATTGTCTCTAGAGATACTGAGAGCAAAATTTCTCGGAGTAATCTTGCATTCTTATGCCTCCATTTAGTAGGTTGGGCATATTATAATGTTAGATAATGCACAATTCAAATGACATGTATGGCAAAGAGGCAATACGGTGAGTACTTAAGAGCATTAATGCCTTCACCTATATCAAAATTTGAAATTCAAACATCTACAAACATTATGCACCCAAGCTTTATTACATTGGAGAAATGATTTGGTTTGCCCAATGAACAATGCTAACAAAGAAAAGTCAGCTTTTCAATTCCCATATTTTTACTCCTCCAACCCAGGAAATATGCATTCTACTAAAAAAAATTGGAATAAATTAAAGGGTGAATGGCAAGATGGATTGAAGCTTCTGAGAGAGAGAAAGAAAATGATCAGAGAATATCAATGAGCAGTGAGGTCTACAGGGAAGGGTCAGAATCATCAAGGAAAGAGAAAAAGCATCACAGTGTAAGCTTTGCTGCCTTTGGAAGAGTCAAGGTCACACACAGGTTACACACCTCAAAAGGGTTGGGGCTTGTATGGTAATCAGCACCCCCCAGACTGATGATTTCGACTTTCTTCTCCCCATGGGTAACACCTGATGATGAGTTTAAATCCCCAGGTTCTGGCAAATCCTTTACATACTGTATATAAAAATGGAAAAGGTGTCCCTGCAGGTTTTACCAAATAGTCTTGGTTGACTTTAGGAGGTGATAACAAAATAACAGAATAACAGAATTGGAAGGGACCTTGAAGGTCTTCTAGTCCGTCAGGAAACCCTAGACCAGTTATGGTTAACCTTTTCGGCATTGAGTGCCGAAATTGGAGCAGGCATGTGTGTGTGTGTAAGTTTGGGGCACTATTTCTCAATCTTATCATCCCCAGGATTCACCAGCCAGCATGGAAAAGCCTGCCTGGCTGGGGTAATTCTAGGAGTTGAAGTCCACCTGTCTTAAAGTTGACCAAGTTGAGACCCACTGGTTTGGGAAAACTCCAACACCATCTCAGACATGGAGCTTAGGGATGGATGCTGATATGCAACAGGGAAGTTGTTATAATAAGATTATACCAATCCTAGGGTATAATCCTATATATATATTCCTACAACCAAACCTGGCAACAATCTCCAATTGGTTATCTACACAGCAGAGCATCTGAAATTTGCCAGGATCTCCTGATCTCTTGGACAATAATAGCCATTTTGTTACCCCACCAGGGTATTTTGACTGGCACCTGTGATATATTTGCAAGACTCTCCTGTTCTCCACCCCCATACCCAATCTTATGTTATTAGGACATAGCAATAATTACCAGAAATCAGCCTGGCTTTCTCAGTAATACATCTTGACAGCTAGCCATATCTAATTTCTTAATTAGGTAACTTTCTGTCAGACTAGTATAGATACAATATATATACTGCATATTATAGAAGACTTCAGTAAAGCACTTCATCAAATGGCCAATGACATGCTGATTAGCAAGTGTCATTGAGCCCACACCATTTAGTGTAAGCTGAATGGGGCGAGAATTAAGCAGATAGGTAGCTAGCTCAAAACTCATATATTCCAAAAATTCTCATCACTGACCTCTCATCAAATTGGAAAGAGGCATTGAGTGGAGTGATACAAGGTTTAGTTCTATGTCCTCTACTCTTCACTATTTTATGAATGACCTTGATAAAGGATTGGAGGGAATGCTTATTAAAATTGCAGTTGACATAATATCAGATGAGATACTCCGCACCGGAGGATATATGAGCCACGGCAGCACAGTGGTTAGAGCGCAGTACTGCAGGATACTTCTGCTGACTGCCGGCTGCCACCAGTTTGGCAGATCGAATCTTACCAGACTCAAGGTTGACTCAGGTGGGTAAAATGAAGACCTAGATTGTTGGGGGCTGACTCTGTAAACCATTTAGAGAGAGCTGTAAAAGTACTGTGAAGTGGTATATAAGTCTAAATGCTATTGCTATATATATATGTAAAATTCCAGGCACGCGAGATGCTGTGATTGCAAACACAGTTATTTGTCCAACCTTCTATATTGGCAAGTCTTTATTGGGCTCTTCTCCAATGGCCAGGCAGAAATCAGTAAGGAGTGGCACAGTAGAGATGGTGCTATGCATAGCACACGTGGTACAAGCTGTGTTGGAGGGTGGAGGGGAGCATGTTGCGCTGCCAGAACTTGACAGTGATTTTGCTAATGAACAGCTTGTTTTTTCATCCACTCTTCAAGTCTTTAGAGGATCAGTTAGGGATGTAAAATTTGCATAATATAATATGGAAATGGAAATTGTATCTCTCCAAAGGATGATTGTAAAGTTAGGTTTCTTTTTTTAAAAAAATGTATGGAAAAGTGAGCCTATTTAGCCTAAATCAAAATTCATCAAGTGAAATTACCTGGGACTTATTACTTTTACGTTCCTACCATATATACCCCCTCTCTTGCATATTGTGGCATGAGGGACAAACAGAAATAATGCAGACTATGGTTACACGTGGTAGAATCCCATCAGTGAATTTCTTAACTTGAAATACATGTGATCTGATCTTCACCTCTATTTGCTAAATTGCTAAAGTTTTAATTTTGCCCTGTGAAAACTCAGATCTGCACAGGTAAACAGACAGATAGTACTGGCTTAACCCTTAGCTTGCATATGTGATATGGGTAGTCCTTGACCATAATGGAACCCAGAATTCCAGTCGTATGTCATAATGGTAATAGGTTGAGGCACCCATGTGCCAGCAGGATTTTATCACTTGGGGTGGGGTGGGGTGGGTGTTAAGCAATTATTACTGGAATGATGTTGTCATTAAGTATGGTTGTTAACCAAACTCATTGGTTACAGTAGACATTTTTTGCTAGGAAGAAGTAAATACTGGCTGTGTCCCTGCAAAAATGTCATAAATCATAGTCATGTGGGCTGGTTTCCAAGCACCCAAAATATGATCCCATGTCCACAAAGGGAAAGTTGGCCATTAGAACTTTGAATCCAGGTCACATATACCTTTTGTGGGTGGGTGGGTGGGTGGGTGTGTCTGTCAAAACTTCTAACAGTCGTAAGTCAAGGACCACCTATATTAACAGCCTGCCCCAAACACACAAAGACATATCAATGTTGTTCTGATATAGGGGATCAGACTATATACACTTATATGTTTGGTAGATACAGGTAGTCCTTGACTTAAAACAGTTTGTTTAGTGACCATTCAAAGTTCCAATGGAACGGGGAGGGGAGAAATGACATATGACCATTTTTCACACTTACATCATCAAAATTTGTATGCTTGGCAACTGGCTCATATTTATGACAATTGAGACATCATGTCCACCTTTGTGACAGTCTGACAAGCATGTCAATGGGGAAGCCAATTTCACAACAATCATGTTACTAAGTTAACAACTGCAGTGATTCACTTAACAAATGTGGCAAGAAAGATCATAAAATTCGGAAAACTCACTTGACAACTGTCTCATTTAGTAACAGACATTTTGGGCTTATTTGTGGTTGTTGTCAGGCCTGGAAGCCATCTTTCGTGTGGGGCCTTCAGGTCTGCCACAATTATTGCTGTGGGAAACTGGGAGGGGAGATTATATAGAGTATGGGAGATATATAGTCAAAATAATGTTCCTTTCTTAGAAAGTCAAGGACATTCTGCCCTGCACATGGAGTGGCGTGACTGGGAAGTATCTCCAGTTGGGACGGTGCCTGATTGGGCCATGTGATGGACTGGGCAGGGACTTGGACTTTCATTTGGGTGGAGAAAACCTGGAAACTTTCAGATTCGGGTTGTCCCAGATGTGCCAATATGACATCTCTAACAAAATGGAACTTTGAGGAAACTCAAGCTTTGGAGTCTTCTTTCGTTGGGGGTGTTACTTAGAACCCTGACATTTGTAGGTCTAGAATGTCTAGAACTTAGGGGACTGGAGACTAAAACATATGAAGAACGGTTGCAGGAACTGGGTATGTCTAGTTTAATGAAAAGAAGGACCAGGGGAGACATGATAGCAGTGTTCCAATATCTCAGGGGCTGCCACAAAGAAGAGGAAGTCAAACTATTCTCCAAGGCACCTGAAGGTAGAACAAGAAGCAATGGGTGGAAACTAATCAAGGAGAGAAGCAACTTAGAACTGAGGAGAAATTTCCTGACAGTTAGAACAATTAATCAGCGGAACAGCTTGCCTCCAGAAGTTGTGAATGCCCCAACACTGGAAGTCTTTAAGAAGATGTTGGATAGCTATTTGTCTGAAAAGGTATAGGGTTTCCTGCCTAGGCAGGGGGTTGGATTAGAAGACCTCCAAGATCCCTTCCAACTCTGCTATTATATTGTATTGTATTGTATTAAAGGTGCAAGAATTAGGCTCCCAGCAAACAGGTATACTGTTAAGATATTTTAACTTATCCTAGGAAAAAAAAAACAACCTTAAAATCCACTTTTACAATAAATCTGCCCGTACCAAAAGAAAACCTGTGTACCCTTTGGAGTCCTGTCAATCGACCTTTACAACACGAGTGTGTTACATCTCCATATTTCTATATAGTGTTAAAGATACATTTCACCCAGCTACAATTTCCTCATTATCTCTCACTAGTATACAAAATAACCTCAGCACTTGATGACACCAAATGACACACTTCAAACAAATGGAAGAAGTTGGAACAGAAGGCTGACAGTTACAATGACAAACTACCCCCTTGTGATGATACACAGCACTTTCCTTCTAATCAGAGAGAAGTTGCTTTGATCTCAGTGAAGGAGTTTTCATTGCCTGACAAAAAAACACAAAGACTCCAAATGTAGACGTTCAAAACTCAGATAATGATACTTGGACATCAAACATCGATGAAAGATTACTAGGAACTCAGGCTTGATCATTCCCTTCTCAGAAAGGTACTGTTTTAAAATGGCTCTCTCCTTCAACACAATAAGGAAGCGGTGCCTTATTGTCAGAACTGTAAAGGAAAAATAAAAATTCATATTACACATCAAATCAGTTTATTTTGTCCCCCAATTCAGGGTAAGAAATGTTAGGAGACTTTGGAATCTATCAGCCCATCAACAGGATAGCCCAGAACAGTATAGTTCAAAGTTGCTGCTGAAAAAGTTAGCAAAAGGAAGACTGAATTTGTAAATATATCAGATCTAATATGTATTATTTATTTATTAAATTTTTATCCCCTATCTATCTATCTATCTATCTATCATCTATCTATCTATCTATCTATCTATCTATCTATCTATCTATCTATCTATCTATCTATCTATATCTATATCTATATCTATATCTATATCTATATCTATCATCTATCATCTATCATCTATCATCTATCATCTATCATCTATCATCTATCATCTATCTATCATCTATATATTTATCTATCTATCTATCTATCTATCTATCTATCTATCTATCTATCTATCTATCTATCTATCTATCTATCTATCTATCTATCTATTACAACCCCCGGTATGCCCAAATATGGGAGGAAGATCACTACTTCCATTCTCTGTCCTTCGGCTCGTCACAAGAGACCATCCAGACAGAACCCAATATTTTTTTACTGTTGCCTTTTTGTTACATATAACATAACAAATATAACAAATATAACAAATATAACATATATAACATATATAACATATATAACATATATAACATATATAACATATATAACATATATAACATATATAACATATATAACATATATAACATATATAACATATATAACATATATAACATATATAACATATATAACATATATAACATATATAACATATATAACATATATAACATATATAACATATATAACATATATAACATATATAACATATATAACATATATAACATATATAACATATATAACATATATAACATATATAACATATATAACATATATATATATATAGCTGATGAGAGCTAAATAGCTTGAAATAGATCTATACTAGTCTCCCTTTATTTATTTATCAGCATAAATATAACATATACACACACACACACACACACACACATACATACATACACACATATACACACACATACATATACATATACATATACATATACATATATATCTATCTATATCTATCTCTCTCTCTCTATCTCTCTATCTATATCTATATCAATGGATTCTGAACCAAATTCCTCCTGCATAGCCTGATCACGTAGTTTCGTAGTGAAGCATGAATATCCAGCTACTAGTACTTTATACTTTAAGAGCTGAGGTGGCATAGTGGTTAGAGTGCAGTATTGCAGGCTACTTGTGCTGGCTGCCTATTGGCTGCCTGTTAGCTGCCTGCTGACTGCAATTCGGCAGTTCAAATCTCACCAGGCTCAAGATTGACTCAGCCTTCCATCCTTTGGAGGTGGGAAAATTGAGGACCCAGATTGTTGAGGGCAATATGCTGACTCTGTGAATCGCTTAGAGAGGGTTGTAAAGCACTGTGAAGCGGTATATAAGCACTATTTTATTGTATTATAACACAGGGTAGTGAACATACACAATACTCCTTCCTCCTGCTATTTTTCCCACAGTAACAATCCTGTGAGGTGTGTTGGGCTGAGATACAGGGACTGGCCCAAAGCCACCCAGCTGGCTTTCATGCTTAAAGCAGGACTTTAACTCACATATCCTGGTTTCTAGGCCAGCACCTCAACTACTGTACCAAACTAGCAAATAGAAATGAATGTATCTCAGGATTGAACTGTGGAATCCTTGGTGCTTTCTGAGCTGGATTACTTGCTTCCAGACATTTCATTATCAAAGTAGATAACATGATCAATGTGACTATTGTTGATCTGTTGGGGGGGGGACACTTTAGAGAAAATATTCCCCCTGTAAAGCCCTATGGGAAATGTAGTTGGCTAGGTGTTTAGAATATTGCTGGGTTTATTTTTTTCATTTTAAGTTCTCCTTAGAAGAAATTCGAGAAACCATGCTTTGCCTTCTTTTCCTTCTATGTCAATATCAACATATTGCACTACAGTGTCGCTTAGTTGCACACCATTTTCATCTGCACATTTTGGTTTGCAATGGCCCATTTGGTTTCAAAGCGAGAGCCAGATGGATTTGATGGGAATTCTGTTTGAAACCTCCAGGAATCCCATTATATTTTTCCATTTGATTGGATTAGTGAATGATTTAAATAGGTAGGGATAAAAACATCTCCACTTCATAAGGTCTTAAGGTGCAGAAGAATCTGCAATTTGAGAGCCCTCTCTCTGCCTCAGTCTTACTCAGGATTTTTGCTGGCAAAAAAAGAACAATCTCTCTAAAGTCTGTTTATGAGGTAATAAACAACCACAACAAATACAGATGGAATAACAACACCATTATCTTGTTGCCTTCCTACAAAATAATTAAAAATCATACATAGTAATATAATACTTCTTCCGGAATTACCTAGTCAGTGATTTGCTTATTTCTATTACTGCAGTACAAGCATCCTGTGAAAAACAAGAGAGGAAAAAAACCAATTAATAACTTTTTTCTCCATATGCCAAAGCTTTCCTTTTTCTTTTTTGTTTCTTGTGGATGCTGGCAGGAGTAAGATGGGGGTAGGGCATCCACCCTTGCTCCTCATCACCTCTCACCAGTCTTCAATAATATCTGTTACGGTATTTTTCTAGATTAGCTTTGAGAGTTGGGGGTAGGTAACACAGTACAGGTAGTCCTCAACTTACAACCTCAATTGAGCCCAATATTTATGTTGCTGAGCAAGACAGTGGTTAAATAAGTTTTGCCCCATTTTATGACCTTTCTTGCCCCAGTTGTTAAGTAGGACACAGTGTCCTTGCAACTGTCATAAATATGAATCAGTCGCCAACCATTTGAATTTTGATCATATGACCATGGGTTTGTTGCTGCAATGGTTGTAAGTGTGAAAAACAGTCGCAAGTCACTTTTTTCAGCATCTTTGTAACTTTGAACTGTCACTAAATGAATAGTTGTAAGTCGAGGACTACCTGCATTGCGCTGCATCTCTTCCTTCCTCCAGGGCTGGTTTGTAGAAGGTCTTCTGGCACATCAGTGGCCAGCAAAGCTGGCAGCAGATTCGGACAGTGAGGAGGTTGGGGAGGAACATGGACCAGTCCTGGAGTCTGGGGAAGCCTCTGGTACGTGCTCTGTGTCAGAGGCCGAGATGGGGCCAGAGCCATATGCCAGTTGTCAGCTGTCTTCAGAGTCAGACATCAGTGGGGCAGAAGAACAGCTGGAGCCTGTTCCCAGTGTGCGCATGTGCAGAGGTGCCAGATGAAGGGAACAGCTAAGGAACAAGGGTCGACTTGGGAGATAAGCCACATGTGGATGGTGAATGGACCTTCCCAGAGGAAATAAAAGAGGAGCGAAAGGAGAGGGGAGTTTGCAGGAGGCAATTACTTCATTCCTGCATTCTTGCCAAGTATTGCAGCATCTGAAAGATATTGGCCTGGCCACTCTGCAAGCCTGATGAAGGTCAATAATGGTGAACTATCTGGAAAGATTGTGGGCAGGGACTTTGCTGGAGAAGAATTCACTGTAAATTAAATAAAAGGGGTTTATCGGGATGAGGGCTCAGCTTCATGCTGTTGGGGGAAGCCTAGGTCAGAACAGAAGGAGAAAGGTTCCCCAGAAGAGAGGAAGGAGCTCTTTCCCCTCTTATTTAACATCTTCATGGGGCCGCTGAGTGAGATGATATGATGGGTTGGGTGAGGTATCATCAATGTGCTGATGACACCCTGCTTTACATTTCCACCCCAGGTTGCCTGAATAATGCTATGGATGTCCAGTCCCAATGCTGGATGCCCTAGTGCCTTGGATGGTGCACAAGGGACTTCAGCTCAGCCCAAGCATGCCTAAGGGGCTTTGAGCTCTTGGGCCTTCCAGGACTCAAGTTTGCCCACCTCTGGTCTTGGATGGAATGGCACTGCCTCAGACAGACCATATGTACAACCTGGGGTTTCTCTTGGACTCATGGCTCCTGATAGAAGGACAGACAGTAGCTATGAACCATGGTGATGCAGAGGTTAGAATGCAGTATTGCAGGTTAACTCTGCCCACAGTATAGAATTCGATCCTGACGGGCACAAGGTTTACTCAGCCTTCTATCCTTCCGAGGTTGGTAAAACAAGGACCCAGATTTTTGGGGGCAATATGCTGACATTGTAAGCCATCCAGAGAATGTTGTAAAGTACTACGGGCAGTATATACTGTAGGTCTAAGTGCTATTGCTATTATTGCTATTGCTAAGAGGGCCATTGCGCATCTTCAGGTTGTACACCAGTTGCAACCATTTACCACTTGCACCCATCCCACCCTGGAAGGTTCTACTCACTATCACTCATACCTTCATCACCTCCAGTTTGGACCACTGCAATGTGCTCTACATGTCTTGCCCTAGACCTAGAGGAACATTTGAAATCTTCAGGTGGTACAGAGTGCAGCTGACACAGGTTGTAAATGGTGTTGGCTATTTGGTATTTTAATATTGTTGCCAGTGTATTTCTGGATACAATTCAAGGGGTTGGCTGTCACCTTTGGAGCACTTCCTGATTATGTTCGGTTACCTGAGGGATAGTCTTTTTCTAGTTGTTTTTACCCATCTAATTCAATCTGGCATGTTGGACATATTTTGACTCCGATCAGCCAAGAAATCAGGGGTGGGATTCAGCCGGTTTGGACTGGTTTGGGCAAACCGGTAACTCCAATTATCAGTTTGGCCCACCCACCCGCCCCTGAGCTTTACTTACCTATATCCTCTCAGCTGATTCACTCAGCAGAGTGGATTGCCACCCCTCAGCTGTGTTACTCCCCAGAAGTAACGTGGAAGGTAGGTTTTGTTATGACTGCTGATGCGCATGGAGGGTGTGTCAGATGCAAGCGCGCACAAAGCGCACAATCATCAAACCGGTTGTTAAACCGGCAGGATCCCACCACTGCAAGGAATGTCAGTTATTGGGGACCTAGAGAAGTGCCTTCTCTGCTGTGGCCCCTGCCCTCTGGAATATTCTCCCTCCCTGACACGCCTGGTCTTTCAAAAAACCTCAAAAACCTAGCTATGTGCCCAAGACCTGGAATCCCCAGTGTACGTAGGGCCCCGTTTCTTGGTTATGTTGACACTGACAGATTATAATAACTCTTGGTTGCCATTTGTGTATGCTATCATTTTTGTATTGTATTTTTGTTGTTGCTTTTATGATTGCCACTCAGAATCACTGGTTTGAGATGGGTGCCTATGCTATCAAATAAAATAAATGCAATTTAAGGTGTGTGGACTCTAATTGATGGGTGAGGAGTTTCTTTTTAAAGAAAAGTTAAAAGAGTTAAAGAGTTAAAACCTTCACCCCTATTTGTCTTGATTTTCTTTTCACCTTATCCTCATGTCATGGGATTTAAAGAATGTTAAAATGAGTTTCATGTCTAAAAGTCTCCAATAAGCTTAAAACAGCAATTTTATTGACATTGTCCTTTAAAAAGTATAACATAATGTGCTGTCAAATGCTTGGACACCTATTGTCAAACTTTGCTTTCTTTCTGTTCATTTTTTCCACTCACTGACATTTTCTAAATACTACTTTGGGCAATGATTGTGATCTTGAATCTGGAAGCAAAGAAAAGTCACTGCAGTTCTCAGCAGACAGCTCTTCTGCGTTATATTGAAATTTAGCAATAAAAAACTGAAAAATATGGTTCCTTTGAAGTGCTCCATGCTTCTATGTATATATATTTTTAACATGGGACATGGGACTAACTCTGAATTTTCTCCTTTGTGTTTTTCCAGTCATTTAGCATTTTAAGGTTTAGAGGCTTAATTATGATAGTAAATTGCCTTCCAATAGACAATAGTTTGTATCGTAACTTTGCTATTAGTCTCTTGCCATTGGCCACAATGGCCTCCTTGAGCTTTAAAGCAAGAACATATTTGCTTGTTCTTTGGGTTTATATGAAACTTTTTGGCACAAATTTTTTGACATAGGCTGGAATGATAGAAAGTGAATTGCCGGGGTTCCAAATAGCATTCCAAAGTAAATCAGAGTCCAATGCAAAGTATTGCTCAAAGTTCCAATTTATTAAGAGAGCCGTGTTGGCACATGTGGGAAAACCCAAATCTGAAATCTTCCCAGTTTTCCCCACTCAGTTGTAAATTTAAGCACTTTCCCCCATACCCCCAAGTCCATCACATGGTCCAATCTTCCATTGCCATGCTGGCAGTTCCACCCATCCAGTTCGGGTCAGGTGCAGATGTGCAAAGACAAAGGATGACCTTGGCTTTCTAGTAGGAATTTTGTTATGGCTACAATGCATCTCACTCCTACAATCCCCCCTCCCATTTTCCCACAATACAAAAGGCATAGTGAATAATAGAAAGTGTGGCAGGCCAAAGATCCAAAAGAAAAGATGGCTGCAAGCCTGACATGAGTAGTCCAAAATCATTCATTGAAATTCTAGAGGTCTCCTGGGTCCCAGTTGAAAACTTAACCATTTCATGAATTGGCTCTCAGAAGAAGATCATGGTGTATGTTTCTGTGAGTGATTCCCAAATCTCTTTTCTGTGGAATGGTTTGGCCACAAACACATAGCAATACTAGGCTGATCATATCTGTAAATCAATGATGCTGTGTTACCTTGAGTCACACCAAGTAATGTAGGTCGTGGTAAACACAACTTTTGCTCTAAAGAGATGTTGGTGAAAAAAAAGTTAAGATATCAGCCTTGCATGCAATTAATGCCCTACCGTGTGTGTGTGTGTGTGTGTGTGTGTGTGTGTGTGTGTGTGTGTGTGTGCAAGAGAGAGAGAGAGATAGACATCTTTCCCTGAGGAATGGTGGTTACCATACACTTGCATCACATCTTGAAAGCAATTGGCACTTGCTATTGGGTTTTCATGAGACAGCATTTCACCTGTGGCTAAAGCTACATCAGAAAAGTGTCCTGAAGGTCATCTAATCTAAGTTTCAGGTGCAGGGATGGCCATGCAATGGAGAGTGTCAAAAAAGTCAAGAGGGGAACCATGACTGCATAATTGAACCCCTGTCCCATTTTTTTGTACCTGTGTCCAGCTTTTAAAAAGAGGGGAGGATTCAGTCATGTAGTTGTGAACAGCTTGGTGGGATTTTTTTTTACCTGACCCCATACATATATTGTATACTTTGACCCCACAGTAAACAGCAGATTATCCCATTATTCATCTGCTTAAAGGGGACAAGAGGGCCTTTATACAGATCTGTCTGGTGGCCAGTTGTGATCTTTCCTGGATTGTGAGCATTTTCTCACAATGATTTATACCCTCCTTTTCTTGGAACATTTATTTATTTAGTTGGTTGATTTATACGATCGTTCAATCACCTAGAGATCCAAGGTGGCTTATAAGAAAGGTAAGAAAGGATATTGGCAAAGCAATAAAGCAACAAAAGAACAATTTCACCAAGGGAAGATAAAAATGTAATACACAAACATTCCAATTGGTTCACTCTGGCCCTATGCCTGTTGGAAGAAGAAATACTTAGGATATTTAAGGACTACCTAAAGGATAATAGGTGAACCATACAGGTATCCTTGACTTATGATCACAATTGGGACCAGAATTTCTGTTGCTAAGCAATGCAATTGTAAGTAAATCACAACCAGCAATAATCTCCTATGTGTTTCAATCACCGACCACAACTGATGGATCAGTTGTGGTCAACGGATTCTGAACCAAATTCCTCCTGCATAGCCTGATCACGTAGTTTTATAGTGAAGCATGGAAATCCAGCTACTAGTACTTTAGACTTTAAGAGTTGAGGTGGCACAGTGGTTAGAGTGCAACACTGCAGGCTACTTCTGCTGGTTGCCGGCTACCTGCAATTTGGCAGTTCGAATCTCACCAGGCTCAAGGTTGATTCAGCCTTCCATCCTTCCGAGGTGGATAAAATGAGGACCCAGATTGTTTGGGGGCAATATGCTGACTCTGTAAACTGCTTAGAGAGGACTGTAAACCACTGTGGGCTGTGAAGCGGTATATAAGACTAAGTGCTATTGCTATTGTTATAAGTCAGCTGGGAAGGTCACAAATAACAGTTGCATAACCCTGGTTTGGTGCATGCATTGTAAATATATGTTAGTTGTCATGTGACCAAATTTTGATCATGTGATCATGGGGATGCTGCAACAATCAAAACTGCAAAGACTGGTTGTATATCTCTTTTTTCAATACCATTGTAACTTTGACCGGTTGCTAAATTAGTGGTTGTAAGTCGAGAATTACCTGTACAAACTTTGGAAGAACCCGGTTTCAAAAGTCAGGCAGGACAAGAGAAGAAGGCACACCTTCTGGGATCCATAAGATGATATACCATATTTTTCAGAGTATAAGACTCACCTTTTTCCCCCCTAAAAGAGGGTGAAAATTTGGGTGCGTCTTATACATTGCATGTAGCCCCACCCACCCACCGGCTCCCACCCTTTGGCTTCTGCCTCCCAGCAATTTACCTCCTTGCAGCAAATGAGGAAAATGGGGCTTGCGGAGGCAGCAATAGGCTATGGCAATCCCTGCAGCCTGAAACAGCTGATGATTGGGAGGCCCAAGCTGAAATTGAAAGTAAAGCTTGCTGTTTGCTGAATGGAGGCAAATTGCTGGGAGGCAGAGGCAGATTTTCTCTGCTTGTGCTAATCAGGCTGTTTGCTGCAAGGAGGTAAGTTAATAACTATAAATGCCTATAGAATGTTCAAATTGTTAGACTTATTTTTAAAGACTGCTTTATTATTGTTCTAGACAACATTACAAAATGAAGAAGCTTTTTAAAATAAACACTTGATCTGAAGAGGCCCAGTGTTATTGCATCTTCTTTTAAATAGCAGAGAATAATGTATACTTCCAGAAAGGTACATCAATTTTAACAGCATCTGTACAAGTATAGTCTGAAATGTAACAGTGTCCTGTTGTCTAATAAGATCCGGATTTAGTCTTGTTTGGAATAGATCTGTTTAAATAATTGGGAGGAGTTAGTGTGATTACATTTAAGAAAACTTTCTGGCATTAATATACTGCCATAATGTACATTTCTCTGATTCTTTGCTATCTCTTTGGGTCAGGCATCCATGCACAGAAATACATCACAAATAGTGTATATTGTCTGTACTGTTTGCAAGGATGCAAATTGCTGGGAGCCAGAGGCAGATTTTTCCCCTTATTTTCCTCCCCAAAAGCTAGGTGTGTCTTATACTTCGAAGCATCTTATACTGCAAAAAATACAGTAATTGTATTGATGGGACCCAGAGCAGTGAGGTGTGGTGAGGTTAATGGCTGGTGTGGCAAGCAGGCAAAAGCCGCCCTGCTGCCCTGGCGCTATGTCCGACATAGAGGCAGCTTTTGCCTCTAGTGTAGAGGCAGCAGGGCAGCTTTTACCTGCTTTCAAAAAAGCTTTCCCTGGAAGCTTTGCGAGGAAACCCTGCAGGCCCCGGGAAGGAACGGAGCAGGGTCGGGGGCGGCCCGGGGAGCCCCTGCGCAGGTCATGAGAGGCACGGAGGGGATGCAGGAATGCGGAGGGGACCGCAGAACTGGAGGAAGAGGAGGAGGAAGAGGGGGGAAGAAGAAGAGGAAGACTCCGGAGTTGGCTCGCCCGTCAATCTGTCCGTTGGGTGGCTGAAGCACTGCACTCCGTCTGCCCGGCTGCTGCTGCTTGCCTGCCTGGCTGCGATCGCTGAGCCCCGTTGGGCAGGGGCGGCGCTGACCCAGAGCTGGATCACGGGGGGGGGAGGGCGGCACAAAGCAGGGGAAGTGACAGGCGGTGGGAGCAGGAGGCAGTCAGCCAGGCAGGCAGGCAGGGGCGATTCTCCGGAGCATCCCCTCCATACCGCCTGCCTGTTTCAACTGCTGGGGAGTGCCCTTGCCTTCTTGACTTACCGCTCCCCTTTGCATCAAGGTGAACCATGGGCAAAGGGTCTCCCTGGGGGAATCCCGCTCAGCTCCCCAGAGCCCAGCTGGGGGTTGATGATGTCTGCGGGACTCAGATGGGAAAGATGCGCGCTCCCCCCGCCCCCAAGTCCTTGCCGGTCTGCCAGCACGCTTAGGACAAGCAGGGCTCCACGATCCTCCCTCCCACCCGGTGATCAGTCTTCCAAGCGGCGTAGCGAGGCTTCAGTGTGGCTTTCAGAAAGCTGTGCCAGGGCTTCATGGGGGCTTTCTGAAAGCCCCCCCGAAGCCCCACTGGTGTTTTCCAGAAGCCCCAGCGAAGCCCCAAAGCCCACCCACCCCTCGCCCAACCTACTCCCTGCCTGGCTGGCTGGCCGGCACAAGGCCTCACTGCTCTTCTCCTCCTCCTCCTTGTCCCCCCCTCTCAAGCGGCGGCAGGCTCCGTGGGACAACGGGGTGTCATTCCTCCCCCAGTGCGGCGAGCTCCAGCAAGCTGGACACAGGTGCAAGGGGCCTGGCAAAAGAAAGAAAGCACCAGCCCGCCAGCAGAGGCGGGTAAAAGACCCTCTCTCCTCAAACAAGCTGCCCTCCCTTAGGCAAGATTTGCTGCTGCCAGAACAGGAGGCAGAGAACCACGTGCCTCCTTTGAATAAGGAATTTTTCGCCTTTTAACCCTTGCTTAACTCTGAGCAATGGTTAAAAGGCGAAAAATTCCTTATGCAAAGGAGACCCGTAGTTCTCTTGCCTCCCCCTGCAGTTAGCACTAAGCAGACTCTGTGACTCTGGTAGTAACTACCTTAGTCTTTTTTCCTTTTTCCTCATTCTATATGATTAAGAGGTCATTTTGTGTAATTTAATGAGCTAGAAGGGGGAAAAATGGCTTGAGGACTAAGCTGCAATCACCAAACAGTCTCCAATAATTGAAAGCTGTAATAAGAACTAAGAATAGAAGAAGGCTTTAAGTGGGTGGGGGGGAAGAGGGTTCCAGTTCGTGTGTTTTAGTCACCTTTGCTGAGAATAAAGCACCTTTCCTTATATTTATGACAAGAAAAGTAATAGAAGAGGTAATTTAATGGGTCTTTGCCCCTTCACCTCTCATTACTTTACACATAAAGGCCTAATCAGCAAAATAAAAAAGAAGGCTGGCAAGTTGAATGCAGGCTTGGTGACTTAATTTGCCTCATAACCCATCTTGCTCCATCACATAGAAAGCAGCTGGAAAAGAGAACTTTGATGGCACCAAACAATCTGCTCAGATTCTGAATGTGAGTGAATCTATAGAATCCCCAGCCAAAGGATGAAGCATGTAAGAGACGAGCAGAAGAGTTTCTCCCCCAACTAGTAAGCTTCCCTGATATATTTTTTGCTCTGTCCTATTTCTGTGGCATAATTTGCATAAAGGTTTTCTTTAAATCTGACTGATATTTTAGGATGGACAGCTGATCCTTTACAGGGGTTCATGAGCTGAGAACTGGTTCAGATTATTTGGAAAATGTGAACACTAGTGTGTAACTTAAGAGGCTACTATACATACATACATACATACATACATACATACATACATACATACATACATACATACATACATACATACATACCTCGTTCATTTTCCTTCCCTTCCCTCTTTCTCCCTTCCCTTTCTTTTTCTTTCTTTGTTTCTTCCTGTCTTCCTTCCTTTCTCTTTCTTTCTTTCTCCCTTCATATCCCCTCCCTCTCTCTTTCTCTCTTTCTTTCATTCTTTCCTTCTTTTTTCTTTCTTTTCCTTTCTTTCTTTCTCCCTTCCCATCACCTCCCTCCCTCTCTCTTTCTTTCTTTGTCTCTTTCTTTCATTCTTTTTCTTTCTTTTTCTTTCTTTTTCTTTCTTTTTCTTTCTTTTTCTTTCTTTTTCTTTCTTTTTCTTTCTTTTTCTTTCTTTTTCTTTCTTTTTCTTTCTTTTTCTTTCTTTTTTTCTTGTCTCCCTTCTCTCTCTCTCTCTTTCTTTCTCTCTCTCCCTCCCTTCCCTTTGGACAAAACCAGCATACTTACCCCTCCCCCCTGTCTTTCCTTCCTATTCTTTATCAGGGAGGCATGATCAGGGAGTTTCCACCCCCTCCCCCTCCTTCTCCTAACAAGCATTTAGCTTTCCGAAAGCCATTTGGCTCCCAAACCCCACCACCACTATGATTCATCACACCATCATTTATGGCTGCCGGCATTGGCAACTAGCGAATTGGTTGGCGGCTAACTGTCCCTGGCAGTGAAAAACCAAGGAGGAACCCTCCTTCGGCAAATGGGCTGCGCTGAAGTGTGTGGGATGGAGGGGCCATAGCCCATTTCCAGGGTGAATAGGTGAGGGCATGTCATCCAAGGAGAATTGTGCGAGGAGGAATGCTGGCAGAGAAGGAGATGTGGCCAAAGCTAGGAGATGAAAAGTCCTAGACCCCCTGGAAACTCTGGAAAGTTTAGAAGGCATAGAATAGAAATATATTGTAGACATATGAGCTCAGCTGCAGGACAAAATCAACACAGTCACACATCCAGAATTATTCACCCTTTAAAGGCCCAGACCATAGCTGCAAATTCCAAAATGTTGTACAGTGAGCTCAATGCTCCAGCACCATATAACAAGCTATGCAAATCATTGAGATGAGGAGGGTGGGAGAAGGCCAGAGAGTGCCTGAAGGGAGAGTGAAGAAAGGCTAATAAATAGAAATTCTAAAACATTACATGACTTAGAAGGAAACAAGGTAGAATATATAAAGCATAGAATCACGGAGAGTTAGTGGTTAACAGAAACAGCCTAGACACCAGGTCACTGTACGTTGTAGTCTTCCCTTAGGCACAAGGCCAGCTGAGTGACTTTAGGCCAGTCACTATTTCTCACTTAGGAAGAAGGCAACAACAAACCACCTTCAGAGGAGAAGGAGACCCTGAAATCTGTTTTGTGCTTTATATTTGCCCCAAAATACTAGTATGGACCAATTATCACGTTTTGGAGTGTAAGAACAGTTGACAATGTCTTTCACGTATTCCCAGCCCATTGCCTGCGTACTAACATTGTCCATCCTAAGCTATTTTAATACCCTCTGAGTGATTGGTCTAACACCATTCAAAGAAGTGATATTCCAAGCTCTGATTGGCTACAGCACCCGGCATCTCCTCTCTCTTTTCCTCCAATGGCATTTCATGCTGGACTGCTTGCTCTCAGATAGCCTGCAGCTTCTTTTTCTATTTCTTCCAACTGATATTATAGCAACCCATAAAGATAATGGATCCCGATGAGATCTTCTGGCCATCATATTTCCCCCCAGGTTTTCATCCAGCACACCTCCTTTTGAGGGCTCTCTGAGCTTGCTTGTTTTCTTGCAGACATTTTATTACTCAAATTAGGTGACATCACTGATTTGTTACCTGATGATGTTACCCTAACCCTAACTGATGATGTTACCTAGTTTGGATAATGGAATGTCTGCAAGAAAACAAGCAAGCTCAGAGAGCATCAAGGACCCTTCATGTCATCCCTGAGCTAGAAATATTCTCCTTTATTAGTACACCTCCTTTGAATCCTTATACCTCCCAGTGGACACCATTTGGTTTCCACCCAGGTTGGGGAAAATATGCTCCTTTTGGTTGTCACTGTATAGCATTGGTTCTTTCTTTTCCCTCTGAGTTACAACATAGGAATGTTGGTACATAACTAAAGTGTCAAGAAATGCTGCTCCTTTGTTCTTCCTTGCTACAGACTTTCTGTGGAACTACAGTGCAATGACAGTTGAACAAAGGAATGATGAAATGCTGCATTCCTTTTGCTTTATCACAATAGCATCAAAGGGACAATGGTATAATAAGAGGACAGAAGAAAAATTCTGGCTTAGTGCCAAAGGACAGAAAGTGGGGAAAGGGTGGAAAGGCATACATATCTACACACATTTGGGGAAACAAAGGAAAAGCATAGGGTGTGGAGTGGATAGGGAGGAAGGAACAGTCCCTAAAATTAAAAAGCAAGTAGTAGATAGACTGTGCTGTTCTTACTGCAGAGAGAACTATGTACATTGATAGGATCGGTGAGAATCAGGGAAACGACCAATCAGGTCCTCTAGTGGCTGTAGGCCAGACTAAGTACAAATCTTCTCCCATTGTCAAATCATCACATTTAACATCATTGTTAAATTGACTTTATGATGAGCCAGGAGATGAGCAACAATACAGATTTGCCCTGAGAGAGAACCTCAGGAACAGATAGATTAAGATGAGAAATAGGAAATTTTAATAAATATGAGAATAGAAATCAAAATTATGTCATTAAAAGAAAGTTTATTTTATATAAAACTTGTTTTTAGAAAATCAACTTTACATTGAAAACAAGCATCTTGTTGTCTTCAGCATCTGTAGCAGGTAATGATTAAACTGTCAGGCTTTCACAAGAGAGAGTCCAGTTCAAGTCCTCATCTAGTGACGGAGTTTGCTCAGTGTTTGCCAACTCCCAGAGGAACCTACATCAAAATTTTGTTGAAGGACAAACTTATAAGAACTTTCTCTACCCTCAGTAGAAAGATGATAAATGCAGAAAGCAATATTAATACTTACTATGTCCATATACTGTATTAGGCTGGGATGTGCATATCTGATCTGAGAACTCAGCTGTGACCAGGGGGGCATTTGCCCAGGTTCGCCTGGTCCGCCAGTTGCGGCCCTACCTAGACCGGGGGGCTCTCACAACAGTCACTCGAGCCCTTGTGATCTCTAGACTGGAATACTGCAATGGGCTCTACATGGGGTTGCCCCTGAAGTGCATCCGGCGACTGCAGCTAGTCCAAAATGCAGCCGCGCGAGTGATAGTGGGCGCACCGCGGTTCGCCCACGTTACACCTGTCCTCCGCGAGCTGCATTGGCTGCCTGTTGGTCTCCGGGTGCGCTTCAGGATA
Source organism: Thamnophis sirtalis (assembly GCF_051295495.1). Taxonomy (NCBI): domain Eukaryota; kingdom Metazoa; phylum Chordata; class Lepidosauria; order Squamata; family Natricidae; genus Thamnophis; species Thamnophis sirtalis. The sequence continues at coordinate 158,619,582 of NW_028261381.1, read as the reverse complement.
CTGATGACCATCTTTAAAGCACTCCATGGTAGCGGGTCTGGGTACTTGAGAGACCGCCTTCTGCCGATTACCTCCCTAAATCGACCAATTAGATCGCACAGACTGGGCCTCCTCCGAATTCCATCTGCCAGTCAATGTCGACTGGCGACCACACGGAGGAGAGCCTTTTCTGTTGCCGCCCCGACCCTGTGGAACGAGCTCCCCATGGAGATCCGTACCCTCACCACTATCCAGACCTTCCGCGCAGCCCTCAAGATCTGGCTCTCCCAGCAGGCCTGGGGATAGGTTTCCAATTACCCGCCCGAGTGTTTGATCGCTGAATGAAAGTTGTGTTTTATTATTTTTTCTTTGTGCACATATTGTTTTGTTTTTGACCTTGCACCCCCCTCCCCTGTGGTTGTAAGCCGCCCTGAGTCCCCTCAGGGAAAAGGGCGGCATATAAATCCCAATAAAAACCTTAAAACCTTAAACCGGGAGGCTCTCACAACAGTCACTCGAGCCCTTGTGATCCCCAGGCTGGAATACTGCAATGTGCTCTACATGGGGCTGCCCTTGAAGAGCATCCGGCGACTTCAGCTAGTCCAGAATGTGGCCGTGCGAGTGATTGTGGGCGCACCGCGGTACGCCCACATAACACCCATCCTCCGCGAGCTGCGCTGGCTACCTGTTGATCTCCGGGTGCGCTTCAAGGTGCTACTTACCACCCATAAAGCCCTTCATGGTAGCGGATCTGAGTACTTGAGAGACCGCCTTCTGCCGATTACCTCCCTTCGTCCCATCAGATCGCACAGAGTGGGCCTCCTCCGAGTTCCATCCGCCAGTCAGTGCTGACTGGCGATTACGCGGAGGAGAGCCTTCTCAGTAGCAGCCCCGACCCTTTGGAACGATCTCCCCGTAGAGATTCGCACCCTCACCACAGTCCAGAGCTTCCGCACAGCCCTTAAGATCTGGCTATCCCGTCAGGCCTGGGGATAAGACCTTCATACACCCCACCCGAATGTTGAATGAATGTTGTGTTTTATTGCTATTATTATTTGTACTCACATTTTATTTTTACGTTTTGTCTTGCACCCCCTTCCCATGAGTTGTAAGCCACCCTGAGTCCCCTCAGGGAAAAGGGCGGCCTATAGGTGACAACAAAATACAAAAAAATACAAATACAAATGATCAATTCTCACAGAGAATTCCAATTCAGGGAAGGGAATTAGAAAATAATTGCAAGCAGGAATACAGTCTCTTGCAGAAATAAACTGTGACCTTGAAAAAACTTGGCAGAACTGAATTGCACTTCAACAATATTTCAAGGAGCCCAGGGTTACCCATTCCTGCCTTAGTATTATTGAACCACAGGTGTGTGAAACTAATCAAATATTCTTCCTCTATTTAGCTTTGTTTTAATTTCCAAGTGTATTTTCTTAATTTTAGATGATACACCCTTGAGATAAGACCTGATATAGTTGTTATTTATAAGCTATAGTATTCCTAATGAAAAGAGGAGGAGGAGGAGGATATTATAATTTCATTTTATACTAGAGTATTCCCAAGGGAATCCTGGTGGTGTTCAACTTAAAACATGAAATGAAACACAGAATAACAATTACCCAGCAGTATCATAAATTTCTAGAATTATGCTAACATACGAAACTCCCAACTATAAGGTTTAACCATTAAAGGTTTGATTGAACTGCAATGTTTTCACTGCCTTCTTACATCCCAGGAGGGAGGGAACCATTTGAATCTCTGGAGAAAGCTATTCCAGAGAGTAGGGACTGCCACAGAGAAGACTTGACTTCTGGCCCCTAAAGTATTTGTAATAATGGGTCATAATGAATACTCAACTCCATCTGCCAACAGCGCCAAGAAATTGTCAGGAGAAATAAAAAAGGGGGGGACTACATCTTGTAAGCAACAGAAAGGCTAATTACCAAAGGAATAGAATTATCCATAAGGACCATGAAAAACTGGCAGGTACCCAAAACACGACTATACAGTCCCATTGAAAAAATGGGATCTGAGAGACTGATGGTTTGCCCAACTTCTGCTAGATATAGCAATAGCAATGCCACTTAGACTTATATACCACCTCATAGTGTTCTGCAGCCCTCTCTAAGTGGTTTACAAAGTCAGTGTCTTGGTGCTGAGTAATGTCCCCAATCAATTCCAGATTCTGAGGTTGCGACTTTTCTCAAAGATCTTGTTTATTAGGTACATCATATTGTGACAGTCAAATGTAAAACCAACTCTGAATAATTCCTGTCCTTTGGTATAATTAAACAATAGATATTTCCACCACCACCCTTATGTCACAGGTCATGTTAACCAACTAAGTAGGCAATGAACGTCTCAACACTCCCTCGTTGCTAGGGCACGTTCAGCTGACCTTGGTTCTCAAGAGCCTTATCGCTGTTATGTCTGGCAGTGTAGAGGAAGACATTCCACATTCTTCACATCTCCCCCACCCCCCATATGCATGGCAACTTAGAAATGGTATCTTCAACTTGCCTTACCTGAAATTCAAATGAAGTCTCTTGGCTTATAGCTCACTTGTTCAACCACTGTGTCCAATAGCAGTTGTTTTAGATGAGTTAGGGACAAGATTCCTGAGCATGTAGATGATGCTGAACTCCAGGGAGCAGAGTGTCTCCTACGGCTTTTAAAAATGCAGCAGTGTGAAGACAAATGTATCCAAAGAAAGCCATTATTCTTTCTGTTGAAGTAGTCATTGGAATAAGCGAAAGCACAACTAACTTGAAAGGCGTTTTTAAGATGCCAGGAAGTAAATATCCTGCAATGATGCTCCACCACTTAATGGCACACAGAAACACAAAAGGCTTTGATATTTAGTGTATTTAATTAATGCCTTACTCCAAGGAAGCAATTATACTGATATACTGATAAGGATAGGAACCGGGAGAGACACTTGGAAACTCAAGGAACATCATTTTCTTTGATTAATATTCCTTACAGTCTTTTTTCTTGCTTTTTCAATGTTATTTATTTATTACTTTGCGAGGCACCCAGAGGTGGTTGGACTTGGGTGCCATTTTTAAAAAAATAAGTATATTTGAAGAAGAAAATGCTCTTTGTATTTTTAGTATTTAGTATTTTATTAGGATTTATAGGCCGCCCTTTTCCCTGAGGGGACTCAGGGCGGCTTACAATCATTAGGGAGGGGGTGCAATTCAAAATAAACAATATGTGAGCAAAATAAAATAATAAAAACACAACTTGCATTCAACATTCAACACTCGGGTGGGGCAAATTAGAGGCTTATCCCCAGGCCTGTTGGGATAGCCAGGTCTTGAGGGCTGTGCGGAAGGCCTGGACGGTGGTGAGGGTGCGTATCTCGACGGGGAGATCGTTCCACAGGGTCGGAGCTGCAACAGAAAAGGCTCTGTAAAACTCCTTTGAAACTATTCATGGTACTTATTGATACTCCCAGAGATTAACCAGTTAAGGGATATTCATAACAAACATGTGGCATCTTAATGTGTTTTGCAGTTGAATTCACAACTCTGCAGACAGAAGAAAATCTCTTTCCTTCTTTGTCCAAAGTGCTCTATGTGTTCAAGTAACTGAAGCCAAGTACAGAGACAATGAGAAATGTGTGTGAATTAATTAAATTGCAATAAACTGCAGGTTATTCAAGAGGAGAAAATTGAGGTGATATTGCCAGATAGACCCCTGGTATTTGAGCTCTTCTCTTGTACAGCATTAACAAAATACAAAAGTAGGCTAGAGATTGGAAATTTATTTCTTATCTGCTAAGGATATAAATTGGCCACAAAAAACCCTAAAAGCTTTTGTTGAAATGAAGGGTAGCTTCAGCCGCTAGGCCTAACCAGAGCCTGGTAATTTTCTGATAATCAACAAGACATTCTTCTCAGCCAATTGAGTGTTGGAAATAAATAATTGTGAAGTAGGTCAGGACTCTGGACACTGATGTGCTACTAAATATTTAACAAACAGCTCAACTGGCTCCGATGTGGCCGCACGGAGCTTGCCAGCTACAGAACATAGAATTATCCTACAGAATTAGGATACCTAGTAAACTAGGTATCCTAATTCAGCTCTGCTCCCACCTAGCTCACAAAATTCTAGAAAATTTAACAGCCAGCTGTTGTGAGTTGGTGTGAACTGGCTCCATCATGCCACTGAATGGATCATTTGGGAGCCTAAGGAGAAATGAATTCTTGATTTTTTTCCCCCTCAACTCTCTTTCAGAGGCAATTGGACATTGACTCAAAAAGCCCATTTCTTTCTAACCTCCTTTCTCTCTGAATCATGTTATCCAGAAGAGATATACTATAGGTAGCCTATGTTTATTAACTGATTGCAAAAAAAATAATAATCCAGGAATTCTATTCTGCATCTTTCGGTTTCTTTGTTTTTTTACTTTTTTGCTACTAGCATGAATTTTCATGGGTGGGAACTGAAGAGTGTGTGTGGAACTGTCTCAACTTCTTTGTGTTTTGTTTTGACTTTAATTTGTATTTGTGTTTGTTAGTTTGTGAAACATGTACAAGATAACAGGTATAAATATAAACATCGATATAAACGAAAGAAATGAATACAAATGGATGGGGACAGTAGGGCAGGGATAGTAGACATGTTGGTGCGCTTATGCACACCCCCTTTATGGACCTCTTAGGAATGGGGTGAGGTCCACGGTAGGCAGATTAAGGTTGAAGCTGTGAGGGTTTGGGAATGTAACAGCGGGGTCAGGTAGAGCATTCCAGGTGTTGACCACTCTGTTGCTGAAGTCGTATTTTCTGCAATTGAGTTTGAAGTGGTTTACCTTGAGTTTGTATTGATTGTTTGCCCGTGTATTATTGAGCTGAAGAAGTTGTTGACAGGTAAGATGTCGTAGCAGACAAGTTTGTGTACTGTGCTTAGATCATACCACAGGCGGTGTAGTTCCAGATTGTCCAAGCTCAAAATTTCAAGTCTGGTGGCATAGGGAATTCTATTGTGAGTACAGTTAATTAGTTAATTAGTAGGAAATGTTTTCTAGTTTGTATATATGCTATCATGGTTCATTGACATGATTCTGGGGGGCTCCAAGAACTGAAAAAAGGAGGAAGTATAAAGGTCACTGCAGATTTCCTCTGCCTTCCTTATTCCATTGGCAGACTGACTTCTGATCTGAAGTTAGAGGACCACCGAAAGGTGCTTTTTTAAGAGGACTTTCAACTCAACTTGTTTTTCTTTGACGTTTCTCATCCCAGAAAGTTCTTCAGTTCTGACTGGCTAGTGGGGAATGTAAGGATTTATATTCCTTGCAGACAGCTGGTCATTTGCATTTTTTTTTAGAGTCTCTGAGGCCACTTGAAGGTTTATCTACGTTCTCAGGGTCACCTGAGTAGTGCAAATGGGTGTGGAGACTTCTTGAAAATGCTAAAAGGACTGTGTTGTAGACAGGAGAATAAATGATGCCCAGGGGTGGATTGCTGCCAGCATTACTGCCAGTTCAGTGCATGTGCAATTTTGCGCCCGCACACACTTGCTTTGCTCATGTGTGCACCAGATGCATGCACCCCACGCATGTGGAATTGCCCATAAATAGTCCTGCTCATGCATATAACATTAAAAAATGAAAAATAACATGCTGCACTGACCAGGGAACCGGTTCAGAGGCGTGGCAGGCCTGGGTCACTGCTGGTTCTGGCGAACCGGGCCAGCAGCCCATTACCAGTTCAGCCAAACCAGTCCGAACCGGTAGGAACCCACCTCTGATGATGACATATCCCTCCCCCTCTGTTGGGAGAGGGCTGTTCAATTTTGTCATAGATGGCTTCTTTGACCCCTCTTTCAAACCAGCAGTCCTCTCTGTCCAAAATGTAAACTTTGCTATCTTCAAAGGAATGGTCTTTGTCTCTTAAGTGCATGTTAGGTAAGCTCCCTGTTGGGAGAGTGAGTGCATCTAGAGAAGCATTGTGAGAGTTGTGTTGGAGAACACAAAAACCAGCATACAGAGACACTGCAGTTTAACTAGGCTTTTACTTTCGTGGAAATAGAGGTATCAGAGTCCATCAAACAGTCCAAGTCATACACGGTTAAGACAGTCAGTCATCAACGTCTTTCAGTTAAGGGATAATCCAAATAACATAGTCCATAATCATACAAACAGTCCGGTACACAAAGTTTGCTAGCAGTTGAAAAACTTACAATAGCTGACGCTGATCACTATACGGCACTTCTAACAGCCAGCTTCCAAACACTCAGATCATATCAGCATTTAACAGTGATTCTGGCTCCATCTTATGGCCGATTGAGGAAACAGCAGCCAATCACAGCATGATTTAAAGAAACAGGTATAGCATTGTTACATGATTTATATATTGCCAACCCAACCATTAGATTATATTCCTAACAGGGCAGATGGACTGCTGAATCTTGTCCTGATAGGTTTGTTCTCCTATGTTGTTTATGAAGTGGTTGCTTGTTTCCCCAATGTACAGATCTGCACATGGCTCACTTTATTGTACTGTATATACCAGAGTTGCTCAGTTTGTGTCTGGTTGTTTTATCCTTCGGGTGGACAAGCATCTGCCTTAGTGTATTCTTGGGTTTGAAGTATGCATGCAAAGGTAAAGGTCCCCTTCATATATATGTGCTAGTTGTTCCCAACTCTAGGGGGCGGTGCTCATCTCCGTTTCAAGGACAAAGAGACAGTGCTGTCCGAAGCTCTCCGTGGTCATGTAGCCAGCATAACTAGATGCCAAAGGCACAGATAATGCTGTTACCTTCCCACCAAAGGTGGTCCCTATTTTTCTACCTGTATTTTTACATGCTTTCGAACTGCTAGGTTGGCAGAAGCTGGGGCAAGTAGTGGGAGCTCACTCCATTACGCGGCACTAGGGATTTGAACTACCAAACTGCCAACCTTTCTGATCGACAAGCTCAGTGTCTTAGTCACTGAGCCACCGCATCCCTCCTGCATGTAATTTTACATGTAAAAGAATGCAAATGACCAGCTGTCTGCAAGGAGTATAACTCTTTCCAATCCCCATCGTCCAGTCAGACCTGAAGAAGCTTGTTGGATGAGAAGCAAAAAGTCTTCAAAGAAAAACCAGAAAGGCCAGTTGCCTCTTGAAAAAGCACCTTTGGGACAACTATGACCTGGATGACTGAGAATCTCCACAGACATTTAGAGGACCACTCCTATTTCAAACCCCATAAGGATTTAGTCTCCTATTAGATGTGTAGACAATCACCAAGGAGTAAAGGAAAAAAAAATATTTGTATCCCAAACTTTGTTTACATATTTGCTAAGTTTCCATCAACTCAAGAGATTCTTCTTGCATGAGTAAAACGTATTTTAAGCAACTTTGTCACTAGTTCCATATTTGTCCTCTCCCTTAGGACCGCGAGGTGGCGCGGTGGTTAAATGCAGCACTGCAGGCTACTTTAGCTGACTGCAGTTCTGCAGTTCGGCTGTTCAAATCTCACCGGCTCAGGGTTGACTCAGCCTTCCATCCTTCCAAGGTGGGTAAAATGAGGACCTGGATTGTTGTTGGGGGCAATATGCTGACTCTGAAAACTGCTTAGAGAGGGCTGAAAGCCCTATGAAGCGGTATATAAGTCTAACTGCTATTGCTATTACTTTAATAATTACATATTTATGTTTTTAAAAGTATGACACTCCAGTCGCTGAAAGAATTGCACATGTACATGGAGTAATTTTTTCCACCCATTCATTGTGCAAAAACACTTCTGACATTTATTTTGCCCCATCTTAACATTGTGAGCCATATACTGGATTCCAGAAATCAATCCCAGATCAATAGAAAGGCTCTCGACTTCCTTAGATTTATTTTTAAGTAGTGCTTAATAAAGTATTTTGAGTGCTTTCCTAGCTGAGAATTTTTGGGCTACTTTACAGCATTGCCAATGTTTTCTTTCAGCCAGGGAAAGGAATTTGCTGTTAAGTTTTTATGTCACATAATTACATACAAATGTACTTCTCTAGGAACTTCTGTGCCAGTTTTTTAAAGAAAAACGATCCTTCCTGTCAGAATCAGTGAGATAATATCCAGTACACAAGAAGCACTTGTGAATTAAAACACCTTCCTTGATTTCTTGAGCAGTTAAAGACACTTGTCATCTGGCAGCCTGGGTTTGAGGCCCAAGTGCTTTGAGATGGGGTGAGCGCTTCTGCAACCCTAGCAATTCAAAAGCATTTGAGTAGATAAATAGGTATCATTCCAGTAGGAAGGTAACAGTGTTCCACGTGTCTTTGCATATAGTAATGTTAGCCACATGACCACGAAAATCTCTTCAGACAACAATGGCTGGAGATGAAAAACACCTCTAGGGTTGGATATGAATGGAAAGGGGAAACATTTACCTTTTTGTTGATTTCAGTTACATTTCTGTTAATTTCCAAAACATACATTTTCTTAGCAGAAGTATAGGGATTGTTGCTTTTCATCTTGTCAGTGTAGCCTAAATCTGTAATTTCATTCTGAAAATTCAAAAATTAACTAACTCCTACCTAATTTAGTTTTTCAAGACCATTCACAGTCAGCTAACACTTTAATATACTTCTTTCTTTCTTTCTTTCTTTCTTTCTTTCTTTCTTTCTTTCTTCCTTCCTTCCTTCCTTCCTTCCTTCCTTCCTTCCGTCCTTCCTTCCTTCCTTCCTTCCTTCCTTTCTTTCTCTTTGAATTAGCATTGATTCCTGATGACTGCTTGACCCCCTGCAGCTTTCTTGGCAACATTTCACTGTGGTTTGCCATTGCCTGCTTTTGAGGGCTGAGAAAAAGTGACCGACCCAGGCCATATGTAGCTATGACAGCAAGCCAAGACCATTTTGGATCTAACAGAGCCTTCCTAGTATGCCATTGACCATTGACCAACACCCAGCATCAAAGATGCACAGGTACAGTATAGGTGGTACCTTGCTCAACAGTAGTAACTGTGAAAGGATTCTTGGAGTCCTAGTGGACAACCATTTAAATATGAGCCAGCAGTGTACAGCAGCTGTCAAAAAAGCCAACACAGTTCTAGGCTGCATAAACAGAGGGATAGAATCAAGATCCCATGAAGTGTTAATACCACTTTATAGTGCCTTGGTAAGGCAACACTTGGAATACTGGATTCAGTTTTGGTCGCCACGATGTAGAAAAGATGTGGAGACTCTAGAAAGAGTGCAGAGAAGAGCAACAAAGATGATTAGGGGACTGGAGGCTAAAACATATGAAGAACAGTTCCAGGAACTGGGTATGTCTAGTTTAATGAAAAGAAGGACTAGGGGAGACATGATAGCAGTGTTCCAATATCTCAGGGGTTGCCACAAAGAAGAAGGAGTCAAACTATTTTCCAAGGCACCTGAGGGTAGAACAAGAAGCAATGGGTGGAAACTAATCAAGGAGAGAAGCAACTTAGAACTGAGGAGAAATTTTCTGAAAGTTAGAACAATTAATCAGTGGAACAGCTTGCCTCCAGAAGTTGTGATGCCCCAACACTGGAAGTCTTAAGAAGATGTTGGATAGCCATTTGTCTGAAATGGTATAGGGTTTCCTGCCTAGGCAGGGGGTTAGATTAGAAGACCTCCAAGGTCCCTTCCAACTCTGCTATTGTATTGTATTAAGGCTGGCAGGTGACAACAATGGGAATTAAAAGTGAATGTGGGCATTGTAATAGATCCCTGAATTTTGTAACAAGAAGATGCTGGTTAGAGACTAAACAATGAGGAAGAAAAAAAAAATGTTGGGCTGTCAACGACTGTCACGGGGGTGGGGGGATTGTATGTTTAAAGCTGTATTTGCATGTCTTATTAAAAATATATATAACCAATAAAGACTATTTAAAAAGAAAAAAGGGCTGGCTGGGATTATGGATACAGATTTTCAATATGTACTATGCTCCTCTTATGTTTAAGCATCTTTTTAGTAAGACAGAAGTGGGATTTGGAAAATATGGCTTAGCATTTCCAGAGTCTGTAAATGGGAAATCTCAGCACTTCCATTATTTAAGAGCATAAGAGCAATGGTACTAGATCAAATTAATTATCTATGTAGTTCAGCATTTTGCCTCTCAAATAATCAACTAGATGGCTATGTAAAGATAATAGAAGATAACAGAATAACAGAGTTGGAAGGACCTTGAACTAGTTCCTGCTCAGGCAGGAAACCCTATACCATTTTAGATGAATGGTTGTCCAACATCTTCTTTAAAACTTCCAATGTTCCAGCATCCACAATTTCTGGAGGCAAGTCATTCCACTGATTAATTGTTCTAATTGTTAGGAAATTTCTCCTTAGTTCTAGGTTGCTTCTCTCCTTGATTAGTTTCCATCCACTGCTTCTTGTCCCACCTTGGGGTGCTTTGGAGAACTGAGAACAAGGCATAAAAATGCACCCATTCTTTGCATTCAGAGGTGTTGAGCCTCTCAAGCTGTTTACAATATTTCTTAAAAGGGGGAAAAAGGAATTGATCTACAGAATCTTGAAAATTTCATAAACATACTTTAGTACTCTATTGATCAGGAAGTTCACTGGGGCATGGATTTTTGGTCCTCTTGCTTACTGCCTTTTGAAGATGTGATGAGGATGATACTCCTCTGATATAAAAGAACTGAACTCTTGATCTAGCTCTGTAATTTTTTTTGAACCAACTCCCTCCCCTATCCTTTTTCATAGGCTCTGAAAAATCTACTACATCAGAAAATAAAATGCACAAAATATTAGTGGTGGGAATTTTAAATCCTCTCCCTATCTTTCAACCAGCTGAATGGTCTCATGGAACTAATAACATATACCAGCTTATCTATCTATCTATCTATCTATCTATCTATCTATCTATCTATCTATCTATCTATCTATCTATCATTAATCAATCAATCTGTCTGTATGTCTGTCTGATACCTCTCTTCTTACAAAATGTCAGGGAGAACCATGAGTAGAAGTGGCATAGGGTTTCCTGCCTAAGCAGGGGGCTGGACTAGAAGACCTCCAAGGTCCCTTCCAACTCAGTTATTCTGTTCTGTTCAGAGGAAAAAGCTGTTCTGTTCTGCTCTGCTGTCTTCTCTTCTCTTCTCTTCTATTCTATTCTATTCTAGCCATGTTATTTCTGTATGCAGGAAATTCATTTTTATTTGCATCGAAATAACTTTCAGCCATTACAAATCTCCAGGCATGGGCTGGCTACTTCCAGGCCTAAATTACTGTAGAAAATTCAATTCCAACACAGGAAAAAAGCAAGTAATTTCCAGACCGCAACATTGTGAGTTCCCTCGGAACAGCTTTTCCTGGTTTAGCAATTAAGTCCTTTTAATTTTCTTTTTACAAAGAACCCAAAGGGAAAAAGTGAACCTGATTATATTTGAAGTCTGTGATACATCCAGAGCAGCAAAGCATCTGAAATTAGAATCTGATAAGTTCAGAGGGCTTTTTTCTCCCACACATCCATAAATTAATCTTTTAAGGAAAAGGATCTTTGATGCTAAATTCAGTCTCAAAATAAATTCCATGGTGAAATAGGAGTAACTTCAAGTAAACCTTTCAGATTACTTCAGCTCCTTCCACTCAAATATATTTTCCACAAACAAATTGTCTGGAGTAATATCTAATGTTTTGGACTGGGGAGAATCCAATCAGAAAGGTGGGAACAGGAGAAAGTACTTTTACTTTCTTTGGATCTTTGTAAGTGCTTTGAAAAAAAGATATATTCATTTCTATTGTATTTTTTATTTGCTATTGAAAATCTTTATTTGGTATTCCATTTTCATGCTGCATTTGTCTTACACACTACTCAGGGAATCTGTATTTTGTTTATTTACTTCAGAACATTATTCTCTTGCCGCCATAAAAACAGATCCCAATTAATTTACCACTTAAACTGATCAAACAAACAAAAATGTGTTTTACGCTTTGCTCCTCGTCAGAGGAATCTGCACTTTGGATTGTGGATTAGAATTGAATTCCTTGTAGTCTAGCAATGAATTAAAAGATAGGTCTTGAAAATATATAACAGGATTGTTTGCCCCAATTATTTGAAAGTCACTTGTTGACTTATTTGTCAAATTTAAATGAAGCCTTGTAAATCTAAATCATCAAGGTTCTATTAATGTCTCATAGTTATTATTAGAGAAATCCTCCATGAGTTCCATCAGCTTATTACATTTTTTTATGAAACTGTGAATTACTTTACAGCGAAAACAATACATTTGACCTCAGTGATGCTTTATTTATTTCTTCATGTAAGTCTAATCCTGTTACTTATATTAAAAAATAACTCAGTCTTTGTGTACATATACACTGATAATCAGATAAAACATCAATATAATATAACACTTCATTTTTTTAAAAAGAAACTAATAAGATGTTAGAAAAACATACAGACACAATGATGGATGTGTCTAAAATTAAATGATATCTTCCAAAATAGGTAACTATTAAAAAAAGGGAATATATAAACTGGGGTGTTGATGTGCTTGTAACTAAGATATGTTTAAAGATCAGAAAATCACCATTTGAATGGTTTGTTAAAGACTTTATTGATCTATATTTTCCCTATTTTTTTTCATTTTTTTATCACATTCATTTATTTCTTTGGCTTGTTTATTTTTCCTCATTGTCTGCACTTTACATCACTTTGCCTCCTCTGAAAAAGAATAGCGTGATTGAGATTATACTGTATTGCATTTATTTTATTGTTGAAAGTCATTTATTCTTAGAGCTATTCAGTTGTTGCAGAAAATGCTATTGAAAGTTTAATTAACAAATGGGTTAGTAATCTGGAGGTAGGAAGAACATTTCAACCCACCCTAAAATTATGTCTTTGCCACTGAACATACTGCAGTTCAATTCTGACCAGCTCAAGGCTGACTTGGCCTTCCATTTTTCCAAAATGAGGACCCAGATTATTGGGGGCAATATGTTGAACCTATAAAACTGCTTAGAGAGGGCTCTAAAGCACTATGAAGTGATATATACAGTAAGTCTAAATGCTATTGCTATTACTATTTGTCTTTCATTGAAGCAAAACTGTAACTTTGGGGTATTTCCCACACTCACACTACGAAAGGAACTCAATTAAACCTTTTCCTTTGTTGTCTCAGCAGTTTTAATTTGTTGAAGATTTTATTTTGGTTATCATGAACAGGAGTGCCTCACAAAAACTACCAAAGTAGAACATGTCGACTTGACAAGATTTCATGTTTTCCATCCAGATAAAAAGTAAAAAGTAAACACAAGCTCTGTGGATGTTTTTTTTTTCCTTAAGCAAAATGACATGTTTGGCTCCTTGGCCAGCTCTTAACATTCTCTATCTGCCACCAAGATGCTACATCAATGCAGCTAAACAGACTTAAAACTTTAACTTAAAATCTTGTCAGAAGTATTCAGATTGCTCTCTTTCCTCTATTACCCCTTCCAGGACTTTAAATATTAAATCCTATTTTCATAGCCAATATTATTCGGGAAAATCCTTTTCTAGACTTTTGCCCAAACTGTTTTAAAGCTGAAATTTTGGAAGAGATTTTCACCATTGCGGCCCTTAGATGTCATTGTATTCTTTCCGAAGTTCTACAAATAATTTTCTAGCAGTCACATGAATTGGACTAGGAATAATTGAAGGTCAATCAAGCTTTTTGTTCCTCCCTCATCTGGAAAGAATTATTGCTTGACATTTCCTATCTTATTTCTATCATCTGGCAGACATAAACAGTAGCTTAGATTCTTTAGGACACTATCAGAATGATGAAGAAAAATGAATGACTGCTCATAAAGACATCCTCAAATTGAACTTGGCTCTGGATGACTGAGTTTATTTATTTATTAATCAAATTTATAGAGCTGCCCATCTTACCGGAGGTGACTCTGAGTCACAAACATCATTCACATAAAACTAACAAATAAAAGCATTTTTTTTAAAAAAATCCATATTATGAAATATAAGGCGAGGGAGGAGAAAAATTGCTACCCCATCTGAGCAAGTCACTGAGTGCTTGATGTCTATGGAGAGTCTCAATCATCCAGGTCATGGATATCACAAGGGTGCTTTTTCCAAAAGGCAACTGGACTTTCTTGGTTTTTTTTTCCTTTAAAAACATTTTGCTTCTCATCCAAGAAGCTTCTTCAGTTTCAACTGACTGATGGGGAATGGGAGGAGCTATGTTCTTTGCAGTCATCTGGTTGCTAGCATCCTGAGGGGTACTAACCCTAATCCCTCAAAGTACTAAAAACCAGATGACTGTAAATAATATAACTCCTTCCCTCCAGTCAGTTAGAAAGAACTAAAGAAGCTCCTTGGATGAGAAGCAAAACATTTTCAAAGAAATTAACCCAAGAAAGCCCAGTTGCTTTTTGAAAAAAACATATTTGGATCACTAGTTGCTTAGAAGCCTCAGGCCTCAGAACACAGCCAGGTCTTAAGGACTTTTTGAAATATTAAAGGGGATGGAACTAATCTAATTTTTTGGAGGAGGGGAGAATATTCCTTAAGGTGGGTATGATGGCAAAGAAGACATATCTCCTAAGACCCACCAAATGGAGGTCCCTAACCAATGGGGCCCCCAACATGCCTATGGAGCCAGATCTAATGGGGTGGGCTGATGTAACCAGGGAGAGGTAGCCCTTCAGGTAAACCAATACTATGCCATGAAGGACTTTAAAGATTAAACCAGAACCTTGAATTGGGGCTGGAAGCAAACCGGTGGCCAGTGCAGAATGCAATGCAGAGGTGTAACATGCCCTGTTCTAGGAACACACCAGTGGTGGATTTATACTGGTTTGGACCAGTTTGCCTGAACCAATAGTAGTTTGGCAGCCTGGGTCGCTGCCAGTTCCAGCGACCCAGGCCTGCCACGGTCCCAAACTGGTTCTCCGGGTGACACTGCAGGTGCCGCCATCTTGTTTTTGGCTTCTGCCCATGCACAGAACAATTTGTATTGCACATGCAGAATGCATCAAGCATGCACACGTGCAGTGTGCATCAAGCATGTGTATGCACAATGTGCATCAAGCATGTGTACGCACAATGTGCATCAAGTGTATGTGCGTGCAGCGTGCACCAAGCGTGTGTGCATGCAGCACCATTAAGCATGTGTGTGTGTGTGTGTGTGCAATGTGCATCAAGCATGGGAGAGCACCGGGCACCCATGAGCAAACCAGCAGTAGTGACTGCCGGAACCCACCCCTGGAACACACATAACGTCTTTTCCACTGCAACTTGTACTCGCTACAACTACTGAATGCTTTGCAAGGGCAGTCCCATGTAGAGCATATTATAGTAGTCCAATCTGGAGTTGACCAAGCTATTAATGACTGCGAATGGACACTTTCTATAGTTTTCTTGGCAGAAGTGTGGAAGTAATTTGCAACTGGCTTTCTCTGAATTATTTGGGGGGGATTTCTAGCCTAAATGGGACGCGGTTGCTGATCAGAAAGGTTGGCAGTTCGAATCCCTAGCACCGCATAACAGAGTGAGCTCCCATTACTTTTCCCAACTTCTGCCAACCTAGCAGTTTGAAAGCATGTAAAAATGCAAGTAGAAAAAATAGGGACCACCTTTGGTGGGAAGGTAACAGCACTCCATGCGCTTTCGGCGTTTAGTCATGCCGCCTACATGACCGTGGAGACGTCTTTGAATAGTGCTGGCTCTTCAGCTTTGAAATGGAGATGAGCACTGCCCCCTAGAGTTGGGAATGACTAGCATGTATTTGTGAGGGGAACCTTTACTCTAGCATAAAGCTCTGGGATATCCTTTCCCTTTCAGAAGTACTAACTGGATTTCATCTTCCTTAGTTTCAGAATTCATACCAGGTAGTTCAGATCCCGCATTCTTGCCTTTCTGATGCAGGAGTAAAATCTTAGTAAGATTTAGCCTTCTTTCAAAGCCAGAAAATCCATTTGAGGTGTAGAGAAACCAAGAAAACTGTCAGGTTTGACCTTTTCTGCTTTTCCATTTTTGTTTGCTTCATTTTGTTGCTATGTCAGTTTCTTTTTGCTTTTTTTTAACTCTGAAAATTCCTACACATTTTTCTTCACATTTCCCCCAGTCAATGTGCATCTTAGAATCTATTTTTGCACACTATGGTTTGCATAGATTTTTCATTTAATGTAGAGCACTTTATTTTGTTAACATCGTTCCTGTATAAGACGTTTCTGTGTATTCTTCTCTAATACAGAAGGAAAGGGGCCCCCAGTAGTCTTCCCCATGTTCAACTGGGGCAGGGGAATCCATATTTTTTCATGTTGTTTGAGACAGTTGAGACAACTGAAGATATATATCTTTCCCAACCCTATAAATCTAATACTTAGTTGCAAAACTATAGCAGATAATCCAGAAAAGTGAAAATATTGGCAAATAATGTTTTGTGTTGATTCAGGATGTATGGATTTGTTATTTTTGCATTAAAGGAAAACCAAATATATTTTCTCCCTCCCTAAATATATATTGGATTACTACATGTATGAGATCTATTTCAAATGACCTATTTCGAATCTCTTCATTATCCCTACCCACCTTCAACCCTTCTCTTCCTATTCTGATTAAAATGACAAGGTATTAAAACATTTTGGTTTGTGGATAGTTGCAAAGTCATAATGCATTATTCAGAAACAGTCATGGTGTGAATAAGATGTTAGTGTAATCATGTGGGTAAGGTAAGAAGGTTTGCATTTCTGAGCTATGTGTGGTCACCTTCTGCCGTGGTGGGTTTCAATTTTTTTTAGAACCTATTCTGTGGGTGTGGCCTATTTTGTGGGCATGGCTTGGCAGTTATGTGACCAGGCAGGTATGACCAACTTGACATCACTCATGCACACTCAGTCACATGACCACCACCCCCAAGCCATGTGGCAAAAAAATTTGGGACTCCTATGAAGGGGTGTGTGTGAAGAGAGCGGAAAATCTCCCAAAAATAGACAACTGGAGGATTAAGGGCCGAAATTAAGGAGATTGGAGAAGGCAGGACAGAGAGGAATCCAGGACAAAGCTATCACATGCTGGGGAAAGAACTTTGGGAGAATGGAGGAGGCAAGACAGAGAGGAATCCAGTAGAAAGCTATCACATGCTGGGGAAAAAACTTTGGGAGATCAGAGGAGGCAAGACAGAGGGGAATCCAGTAGGAAGCTACCACACTCTGGAGAAAGAACTTTGGGAGATCGGAGGAGGCATGACAGAGAGGAATTCAGGAGAAAATTCCTGAGCTTGCCGCTGCTGTTTGGTGGATTGTGCCGCTGGACCTCTCCATGCTTCTCCGTTCACCACCTCCACTCCCAGGTATGGAACTTGACACCGAATTGGGCTAGGATAGTGCGGACGGGCGGGGGGAGCGAGCGATGGAGCTGCTTCCGGACGGGTGGTGGGGGAGTGAGGAGCAACAGGGTCAGGGCAGGCATTCTGGAAGTTACTTCCAGGTCCACCGGTCAAACCTCCTCTCACCGGATCGGTAAATTTCACCATCCTGTTCTCCTGATCCGGTGCGAACCGGCAGAAACCCACCACTGGCCTTCTGTTATAGAATCTTTTCACACTGTGTTTCCTATGTATGGTGATTATAATTATGACATTAAGTGATTATGATTATTATCTTAAGGTAATAACAGTCACAATGGAAAACAAAACAGATCCCCAATCTGCTCATTGCTGCAAAACAGCATTCCTTCATGCAATGCCTTTCTGCACAGACGGAGAAGAGAAATATGTTACATAGATGTGCAAAATAAATACAAAAGGATGTTGAGACTCTAGAAAAAGTGCAGAGAAGAGCAACCAAGATGATTAGGGTATTGGAGACTAAAACATATGAAGGATGGTTGCAGAAACTGGGTTTGGCTAGTATAGTGAAGAGAAGGACCAGGGCAGACATGATAGCAGTGTTCTGATATTTGAGGGGCTGCCGGTTGCCGAGGAGGGCTCCACCGAGCTCCTCAGAGATCTGGTCTGTATATCTAAATAAGATCATAGATAGCACCCCTTTTTGGCTAAGAGAGGGGCAGGGAGGATAGCTCCGTAGGTTAGGGTCTATTCGTAAGCCACAGCCTTTTTCTTTTTTTGGCTGTGGAAGAGATTAGATCCAGCCGAAGCGGAGCCTTTATCTCCGGCCAGTTCTTCTCAGCTGCCTTTTTTTTTTTTTTGGCAGCCCCAGACAGGCTAGCCCCCCCCAGGACAAAACAAAGTTTTTTTCAAGCTAGAGTTGATACGGGAGGGTACCACCCCTGTGAGATTTATGCTTTTATTACTATCTTAAATACCAGCACCATTTGTCTTAAAGACTTCTTTGTTTAAATAGACTTTAAAATGGCGATTTCTCTCCGTGGATGATTACTGGATGTACTTAGCCGGGCTTATCTTCCTGCAGACCGCTCCTTAACAAAATAAACTCTTTTTCTTTGGAAATAGAGGGGAGCGAAGCACTGCTTACTTGTTTATCTATTATGGCACCCAGATCAAAGAAACGTCTTGCTACAAATGTGTCTAAAGAATTTAAACAATCTTTTTTGGAAACTCAGCCTTTGTCTCCTACGCCCTCTACTGGAGAAGTTTTAACACAGGAATATCTCTTTAAAATATTTAATGCCCTTAAGCAAGAACTTAAGGAATTTGTATTGCAACTTTATGAGGATCTAAAATCTAAAGTTAATCAAATGAAGGCGAATACGTTTGCAGCCGTGTCTGCCCTGTCAGATTACTCTGCTGAAATAGAGAACAGATTGGAAAGTCTGGAGAAGGCTAATTTTGATTTGACTACCAATATTCAAATTTTACAAGAAAAAATTAGAAATAACGAAGAACAGCTTATGACGCTAAATTTTGATAGGAGGGCATTTTCAATAAGAGTCAGAGGATTCCGTGAAAAGGAGCAAGAGAATTTGAAACAGACATTTGCTGAAGCCTTCAGCCATGCGCTGGGAAGCCCGGGACTTAACTTTGATTGGCAGATTCGGAAAATCTATCGCCAGAACTCTTTGATAGCGGAACAGCGACAGCTCCCGAGGGACATAATTATACATTTCTCTACAAAAGAATCTAGAAACGCGATTGTGCAAAAGTTCCATAATAACAGTCTCCGAGTTGATGACCAGGACGTGATTGTCTTCAAAGATATACCTCTCCAAATGTTGAGAGCAAGAAGGGACTACGCCTTTTTAACTAAAGAGCTTAGGAGTCAACAGATTCGATACAGATGGGAGGCCCCTGCCGGCATCACGGTTACATTTGAGAATCAAAGATTTCGTCTTAACTCTGTTTCGGAAGCTCAAGATTTTTATTGTAGGATTCTGAAGGCGGGACTTCCTGACGCGCTTGGAAGAGAGGAGAGACAAGCGGAAGGAGAAAGTAAACGGCTGGCCATGCGGCTGCAAGATGGAGGGGGTAGCCCCTCCTCCCTCGGAGAAGCAGAAGAACGCAGATCGAGAATTTAGATACTTCAAAAGACTTCCTAAAGTTGAGGACTGAATGGGGGTTTGAGACCTCTCTCCGGTAGAAAAAGTGGACTAATTTTTATCAGAAGGGAAAGCTGGGTGAAACTACTTTGAGCTAGATTCTAAAGTAACGTTAGCATAAATCTGATAGTGGTTAAAAGAATGCGGAATGATTTATGTTGTTTAAACTTTGTTAGATGGGACTATTTTAAAATAGAAGGTTAACTGACTCTTGCTGAAAGCATTATTTGAATATGATCCATGCTATTTAACTTTTATTTGAAGGGAAAGTTGGTTGTAATAGTTCTGAGTTATTTTTCAAATAAACGCTAGTATAAATTTGATAGTGGTAAATATTAGACAAGCAAGAGATGAGGGTAAAATGCATGTGGAATGAACTACGTTATTTGTGGTAAATATCAGACAAGCAAGGGATGAGGGCAAAATTTACGTTGTTTAAAGCTTATTAGAACAGGAAGCCGCTTGGGATTATCTTAAGATAACTGTAAAAAGAATGTGGAATGATTTATGTTGTTTAAACTTTGTTAGAAGCGACTACCTTAAAATAGAAGGTTAACTGAATCTTGCTGAAAGTATTATTGGAATATGTGGAATGATTCATGCTACAAATCGCTCTGAGTTATATTTTAAACAAATGGTAGTACTACGTTATTTGTGATAAATATTAGACAAGCAAGGGATGAGGGCAAAATTTACGTTGTTTAAAGCTTATTAGAACAGGAAGCCGCTTGGGATTATCTTAAGATAACTGTAAAAAGAATGTGGAATGATTTATGTTGTTTAAATTTTGTTAGAAGCGACTACCTTAAAATAGAAGGTTAACTGAATTTTGCTGAAAGTATTATTGGAATATGTGGAAGGATTCATGCTACAAATCGCTCTGAGTTATATTTTAAACAAATGGTAGTATAAATTTGATAGTGGTAAATATCAGACAAGTGGGGGATGAGGGTAAAATACATGTGGAATGAACTAAGTTATTTAAATTCTATTAGAAGGGGAAGTCGGTTGGAATTACAGAAATTGATTCCTGTGTAAAGTAATATCTGATCTACGCTGCTTAACTTTACTAAGAAGGGGAAATCGGGTTAGATTATTTTGAATTACTGTTTGAAAAAGGGGTAAAGAAAGATCATTTACGTTGTTTAAATTTTATTAGATGGGAAAGTTTGATTATTTGTTTGTAAAGTTATATTTGAATATATGGCATAAACTACGCTGCTTAAATCTTACTGGAAGGGATCATGAGGTTTAGGAAGGGAACGGGAGAGTCTACAGAAGGTCGGGGTAAATAGCAAAGAAGTAAGAGATGAGAATAAAATATAGATAGAATGATTTATACTATTTAAGCATAGATAAAGATGGGGGGCTGAGATCAACACAAAGAGTGGTTTCTTTTTTTTCTTTTTTCTCTTTTCTCTTTTCTTTTTTTCCTTTTTTTTCTTTCTCTGCTTTTCTTTTCTTTTTTTTTTTTTTTGATATATTACTTTTATTTTTTTAATCCATATGTATACAAGATATCTTAGATAGAAGGTAGTGCCAGGTGTGGACCCTGGGAAGTCGGGAGGATTAGGGATGGGGATGGTGGGGGGTGGGGTGGGGGGGTGTTAATATAGTTTTAATAAGAACAAGAATGTATTTATATACGGTGGTTCCTTTTTTTTTTTTTTATTATTATTATTATTATTATTATTATTATTATTATTATTATTTTCCTTGGTTTACTTTACTTTTATCAGATCAAACAACACTCGAACAAAGGCATACACCAAGGAGGGAGGTAGAGGGAAGGAAGAGGGAGGAGTAAGGAAGGAGTAAGGGGAATGTAAGGAGTAAGGGGAATGTAAGGAGGGTGTCTGGGGAGTAAGGGGAGAAGGAAGGCTTGAGGGGAAAGGGAAGTAGGAGGGGAGTGTTAGAGGGAGAAAGGAAAGTTGGAGGGGGTAGATGGGGTGTATGGAGGACGCAAGGGTTAGGTGGGGTTGTGAATGATGAGTTGTGTTTCCTTTTTACTTGTTCGTTTTATTCCCTTTTTCTTTTTTTTTTTTTCTTTTCTTATAGTAAATACCCTGTATATAAATGATTGCAAATGGGATGTGAAAATTGAATAAAATATATTTCCTGATATTTGAGGGGCTGCCACAGAGAGGGAGGGGGTGTCAAGCTATTTTCCAAGCCACTTGAAGGCCAGACAAGGAATTATGGATGGAAACTGATCAAGGAGAGATTCAACCTGGAAATAAGGGAAAAAAATCTGACAGTGAGAACAATCAACCAATGGAACAGCTTACCTTCAGAAGCTGTAGGAGCTTCATCACTGGAAGTTTTCAAGAAGAGACTGGACTGCCATTTGTTGGGAATGGTGTAGGGTCTCCTGCTTGGGCAAGGGGTTGAACTAGAAGACTTACAAGGTCTCTTCCAACTCTGTTAATCTGTTAAAACTGGCATAATTTGGTGATAAGGCCAGGGACAAATTTAAAGAATTTCACAAACCAAGTGAGATTGAACAAACTTTACAGCAAGGATACTAACATCCTATCCCAGGTTTTCTGTTCAACTCCTTAGCTGAAAAAAATAGCACCAGGAGTTCCTCTCCAATTCGAACAATACCAGTAGTCTTTAAGTTGTGACAGCTATTGGGATCAGGATTGCCATTGCTAAATGATGCAGTTGTAGAGTGTGATATCATATGATGGCATTGCATAGTGATGGCAACCCAGTTGTAATCATAACACCAAGACATATGACTGTTAAATGGGAAGTGGAGGGAGTGCCAGGTAAGACATGCTACAGCAGGGTGGAGGAGGCCCTGGGTGGTTCAGCATAGGTTGCATGTGAGTTGCAAGATGCTGCAGTGTCGCACGAGCTCAGAAAAAACAAATGTTTGTGGGGTACATGCAGGCAGGTGCGGAAAGACTAAAGAAAGAGGGTATGGTGTGTGTGTGTGTGTGTGTGTGTGTGTGTGTGTGTGTGTGTGTGTGTACAAGCACAAAAGAAGCCAGGGAAAGAGGGTACGGGGTGCATACTTGTAAGCAAGTGCAGGGAAGCTGGGGAATGAGGGTGTGGGATACATACACACATGTAAATATAGAGAGGCTGGGGGAAGGAAATATGCAGGGTGTCTGTGTCTGAATGCAGGGAGGTTGGAGAAATAGGACTGTTGTAATATAGTTCCTTGTGTAGGTGTGTGTCACCCATTGTCCAGTTCATACTAGGGCATGCAGAGCCACACTGAACCACACAGGAGAAAACAAACTCCTAAAACCCCATAACATTCTGATAGTTCATAACATAACATTCTGAGATGTGCCCTACCAATGACGTCCAGGATTTGACCATATATAGACTGAGCAGTAGATTAGAAATTGTACTTTTACAGGCTGTTTTTACTCACATGCTATTGCTCCTCCTGCCTTTGTCCTATTTCAATAAAAGGGGCTCTCAGACCCCAATCTAGGTTGCTCCATCCCGAGAAAGATCGTGTCCTATCTTTTCTCCACATTGGCCTCATGGACGAACCACGGGAACGTTACATAGGACATGAGGCACAGCCATTCATCTCTGCATGTGAGTGCAGAGAGGCCTAGAGAAAGAGGATGCTAGAAGGTGTTTGTGTTCATGTGTGCAACTGCAGGGAAGCCCAGGGAAGGAGGACACTGTGCAAGCAAACACAGGCCAGTATTGTGACAGACAACTAAGCAACCTGTGACCTTCCCTGCTAGATTCCCCACTGACTTTGCTTGTGGGAAGCCAGCAGCGAAGGTCAGCGAACATCATCCCATGACTGTGGGATGCTGTAATTGGTCGTAAGTGAGAGCTTATTGCTAAGTGCCCAAATTTTGTTCACCTGACTGCAGAAGGACTGCATTGGCTAGAACTTTGAGGACCAGTCATAGTCCCTTCAAAAGGGATGTGATGGCTCAGTGGCTAAGATGCTGAGCTTGCCAAGCAGAAAGGTTGGCTGTTTGACAGTTCGAATCCCCAGCGCTGCATAAGGGAGCAAGCTCCCATTACTTGTTCCAGCTTCTGCCAACCTAGCAGTTTGAAAGCATGTAAAAATGCAAGTAGAAAAATAGGGACCACCTTTGGTGGGAAGGTAACAGCGCTCCGTGAGCTTTTGGTGTTTAGTCATGCTGGCCACATGACCACAGAGATGTCTTTGGACAGCGCTAGCTTTTTGGCTTTGAGATGAGCACCACCCCCTAGAGTCAGGAACGAATAGCACATATGTTTGAGGGGAACCTTTACCTTTATCATAGTTCCTTCATTCAGTACCATTATAACTTTGAATAATAACTGAACAAATGTTTACAACTTGAGGACTAGTTGTAGTCATATTTCTAATGCATTGAAATTAATAACGTTCTCCTTTATAGATATAAACACTTATAGCAATAGCAATAGCAATAGCAGTTAGACTTATATACCGCTTCATAGGGCTTTCAACCCTCTCTAAGTGGTTTACAGAGTCAGCATATTGCCCCCACAGTCTGGGTCCTCATTTTACCCACCTCAGAAGAATGGAAGTCTGAGTCAACCTTTGAGCCGATGAGATTTGAACCGCCAAACTGCAGCTTAGCAGTCAGCTGAAGTGGCTGCAGTACTGCACTCTAACCACTGCGCCACCTCGGCTCTTCCCTTTCTTGTTACGCCACTATCAGAAGCCTAGTTCCAACCATAGGGGAAATACTGTTGAATAAAAGTTCAGTAAAGTTGAAATAATATTTCAAGAGCCGTTGATAAATTGCCACCTTGAGCTTTGCATGAGTAGATAGTTCTATCTCTTTTCTTGCTCCAAAGATTGAACTGAATGCACTTCCGATTCCTTCCACAGATATTTTTTGATGGGGCACACAATTGTGTTAGATACAGAAAAACAGAATATGAAACATGTATGTTTATGTCCATCAAGGCTATTTTTCTCTGCGAGTTGGAAAGTCTTGAACCATTAATAGCACTTTCTATTCAGAAAGAAGATGATAAATCTTAGATGTGCCTTAAACCAAACTGATAAAACTAAAACTAAGTAACTTAAAAGGAATCCCTGGGAACAGAGAGGAACCATGTGCCCTAGGTATTCCAATCTTGCAAAGGTCATTATAGGCCACAGAATCCACCTGCCCCTGAAGGTCATATAATGGCAAGGCCATGTAGGAATTTATGACCCATCATCATGAAGTGCTAGAAACAGGAAGCAATTATCTGAAAATATAGAGTGAGAATGGGCAGAAAGGTGCCTTAAATGTTGAAACAGCAACTTCTTCAAATCCTTTTATAACACAGGCTTCTATTTCCCAAAGTAAAAAAAACAAACAAACTACTTGTCAGAATATTCATGAACTGGCAGAGACATGGTAACAAGGTGAGCCAATGAATAGGCATGGTAACAGGTCAGCCAAAGGGACTTGTTTGGAAAATAGAAACTTAAGTTTGGAGTGTGGGTGTGGCTTAACTGCAGCTCTGAGTGCTGTGCAAAGGGAGACAGAAATTAAACCAGTCTGAACTGAAATGAAACTAATCTCTGCTATATATGTTTTCGTAGATTTTCACGCGTGTAGGTATGCTGGTCTTGTTGTATTTGGGTCTTTTCCCATGTAAGATTGAGATTGTCTTGGCAACGTTTCGGTGAGGTGCCACTCGCCATCTTCAGGCTGATGTTTTCGGCTTCGTGCTTGTGCGAGTAGACACCCCCTATGAACTGAGACACAGAATAGGACAATGGCATCGCCCTCCTCCTTTACATCAAAGGCACCACAGATAAATCAACAAAATTCTCCCCCCTTGTGGGCTGCAGAGTGTACAACCATAGAGCGTACTCCCAGAGGAGCATCCATCCTCCGTTGCGGCTTCCAAAGCACGGAGGTAGGATACCACTCTGGGAGTACGCTCTATGGTTGTATGCTACCATAGATCATACTTCCAGAACGGCATCCATCCTCCATGCTTTGAAAGCTGCAAAAAAAAAAAAAACAAGCGGCGGGCGGCGCCAGCAATGGAGATGCCCTGGCTCTGCAGGTACTGTAGAGTTAGCCAAGGGCATCATGAGCATGTGAGTCGCGTAAGCGAGGAGCGGAAAAGCTGCTCACACAACCCCACTCTCCAGCCATGCAGAGCCCCATTCACTCACCTAGGGGCATTCCGAAGGCACCGAGCTGCGGGAGGTGGAGGGCGGCTAACAGACACTTGCGTTGCTTAGTACCTTCCGGGTACCACTTGGTCGGTCAGCGGCCCTGTGCCCAGCTGGAAAGGTGGGTTGCTGGGCAGCTGCTCATGAGTGTGGTCAACAACTCATGGCTGCTGTGTTGCTGCTGTGACAGCAGAACACAGCCATTCGACGCTGAGTCTGTACCCGGCTCTTCAGGAGCTCGGTCGCAAGGGAGTAGTCTTGTACATAAAGAAGTTTCTTATTTAAATCAATCCTGCTGAATCAGTTATCTGTGTGTGCTTTCTGGATTTGATTTTTGCAACATAATCTGACACTACTCATTCAGATTGAAAGCAGTAAGCATTTCTCTGAATTTTCCCGAATGCCATCACTCTGCTTAACAATTAATTTCCACAACACTGTCGAATAATTTACTAAGATTATATTACTATTATTCTTATCTTCCTTACTAATATCTATCTCTTCCAACTTATTACTATAACCATGTTGATTGTATCTTTCAATTTATATTGTTTTTATTTGTTTCCTAATTCGATTTGATAGCTTATTAGTAACCTTAACTATCACTAAGTGTTGTATTTTTTATTTTTGATAAATGTATTTTATTCTCCTTATGTACACTGAGAGCATATACACCAAAGACAAATTCCTTGTGTGTCCAATCACATTTGGCCAATAAATAATTCTATTTTCTATCTATCTGAATTTGACTTGATGATATCTACAGGTGTCCAGGATAGTAAACCATAACATGAATATCATAATATCAAACAGGTATGTAATTTTCATCAATCCTCCAAACTAAATTACACAATCATATGATATGTGTAATGACATCATTTTTTGTCTGTTGTCATTTTGATAATAGAAATACAAATACAATAGCAGAGTTGGAAGGGACCTTGGAGGTCTTCTAGTCCAACCCCCTGCCTAGGCAGGAAACCCTATAACGTTTCAGACAAATGGCTATCCAACATCTTCTTAAAGACTTCCAGTGTTGGGGAATTCACAACTTCTGGAGGCAAGCTGTTCATGTTGTATATCAGGAACAGAGGTGGGTTCCTGCCAGTTCGCACGAGTTTGGTAGAAATGGTTCATCAAATCTACCGAACCGGTTAGAAGAGGTTCCACCAGTGGACCCGGAAAGCAGGCCACACCTACAGAAGAAGTTCCAATTTTTTTTAAAACCCACCAGACACACACACACACACACTCAGACTCACACAGAGAGAGAAAGAAAGGAAGAAAGAAAGAAATAAAAAAGAAAAAAGAAAGAAAAAGTGAGAGAGAGATGAAAGAAAAAAAGGAAAAAGGGACAGAGAGACAAAAGGAAGGAAAGGGAGAGAGAGAAAGAGAGAAAGAGAGAGAACACATGGCCGGCAAGCCACTCCCACAAAGGAGGCCACACCCACAGAATAGGTTCGAAAATTTTTTGAAATCCACCACTGATCAGGAACCAATGACATCAGCATTTAATTAAATCTAATTGGTTGCCTTTTTTCCAGATCTCCTTTCATTGCTCCTCACTAATTCAGGTAGACTCTAAAAAGAGAGACATGGGTTTTTATTTACCAAATAGGTATGACCGAAAGCAACAGCTGTGAGAGGATAGTGAACATCTCATTACTAGGAACATATGTGGATAGTAGAATATATAAAACATTTTTGCAGTCCATAGTTTTCTTGTTTTTATGTTGTAATTCCCAAACAACTAACTCAGCATGGCTGAAGAATAAACAAATATGCAAAATAGGCCTCTTTCAAAAATATGTCTCACAATTGAAATATTAGTACTAAACAGTCCTCTCAAAACCATACCTAACACTGATAAATTGTGTGCTCAAGTTCAATTTAGAATCAATAGGTCATGCAAACAAGATGTGCTGCTTGTGATTAGTGACTGGAATACCAAAGGTGGAGTTATTAAGGAGAAAAATATACAGTAGCTGGATTGTATGGCTTGGGAAATTGAAATGAACCAATTCATTGATGTCCTCATTACTAACACTGTTTTGAAATAATGTGGGGGTCTGAATATATGGATAACACCCGATGGAATACCAGATTGGCCAGATAATTGCTAAAAGGAGGTGGAGGAGCCATGTCAGTTGAAGGTGGCTAGGTGCTAACTGTGGAATAAATCACAAGCTGTTCATGTGTAAGTTATTTTTTATTTTCTTTATTTTTCTTTATTTTATTTCATCAAGCATGAATTAGATAACAGATAAGTATAAACATGCTTATGAATATATGAAATGAATATGAATACAAGGGAATATTAGGACAGGGATGGTAGGCACGCTGGTGCGCTTATTCACGCCCTTAAAGATCTCTTAGGAATGGAGTGAGGTTGACAGTAGAAAGTCTAAGGTTAAAGTTTTGGGGGTTTGGGGAAGAAACCACAGAGTCAGGTAGTGCATTCCAGGCATTGACAACTCTGTTACTGAAGTCGTGTTTTCTGCAATCAAATTTGAACTGGTTTACCATAAGTTTGTAACTATTGTGTGTCCGTGTTTTCTTGTGGTTGAAGCTGAAGTATTCATTGACAGGTAGGACATTGTAGCAGATAATTTTATGTATTACGCTTAGGTCGGATCAAAGCTGGCACAATTCTAAATTGTCAAAGCCCAAAATTTCAAGCCTAGTGACATAAGGTATTCTGTTTTGAGCAGAGGAGTGGAGGACCCTTCTCATGAAATATCTCTGGACTCGTTTGATTGTATTAATGTCTGATATGCAGTGCAGGTTCCAGACAGATGAGCTGCATTCAAGAACTGGTCTAGCAAAAGTTTTGTATGCCCCAATTTACAGTTCAATAGTTTGCAGTTCTAGGAGGAGGAGGACAATTCAGGTTTCCACAATGTGACCTAGTGCACATACCCAACATTTTCAAGGAAAACATCAGAAATCATCCTAAAGTACTGAATCTATTGATACAGAATCAGAGAAACTGTGGAATGACTTAAATAATTTGTTAAGTATGAATATGAAAAGAGATTGCCAAATGTAAAGAAAGCAAACTGGATATTATTTTTAAAAAAATCATACAAATTGCCAAGAAGAGAAGAAAAGCCAAAGCCAAGAAAGACAATAGTCTCAGGAAGGAACTTAACAATTTCAGAGAGCTGTGAGAAGAAACAAGAACCAGTACTATTACAATATCTGTAAAGACATGGAAAATAGAAAAAGATATGAGAACACATGGAAAGTCTTCCAAAAGAGTGTAAGAATAGTTCAACCTTGAATTGGTATGCTAAAGGACACCTAATTCATTGATTTAAAAATATCAAAGATAGATGGAGACAGTTTACTGAAATACTTGCTATACAGCAGTGATGTCAACATTGACATCATAGAAGACATTCCCTACTTGAAAGAATCACTAGTACTAAAAGATGAAATTAGATCAGCACTCCAGCTTTTACTAAATTGGACGTTTATAGGAACCGATGGATTACTCATAGAAATATGGCAAGAAATGCAAGAAAAATCAGTAGAGGTTCTAACCAAGCTATGACAGCAAATCTAGAAAACAACACAGTGGCCAACAGAGTGGAAGAGGTCAGTCTACATTCAAATACCAAAAGAAGATAGTCAAAATGACTGCAAATTATCAAACAATATCTTTAATTTCACATGTTAGCAAAATAATGTCCCAAAGATGCTTTTTCAAGAGGCAAATGAACTTTCTTTGTTTTTTTTTAAAGACATTTCACTTCTTGTCCAAGAAACATCTTCAGTTCTGGTTTCTTGGATGAGAAGTGAAGCATCTTCAGAAAAAAACCAAAGTTCAGTTGTCTCTTGGAAAAAGCACTTTTGGGACAACCTTGACCTTGATGACCGAAAACCTTCATAAACATGTAGAAAAATAATGCTTAGAATCATACAATGCAGATTATAGTCCTACATGGAGAAAAAGATGACAGATGTCCGTGCTGATTTTAGAAAGGGTCAAGGAACATGAGACATGATTGTTGATTCATGCTGGGCAATTGAGAAACTCAAAGAATTAAAAAAAACCCACCCTAAATCAATATGTGATTTCTTAATTATTCAAAGGCCTTTGATTGTGTCAATTGATTTCTTAGAAATAGGGTAATTCCAGAGGATTTCATTGTCTTCATGCAACTTCCTGTTCTTTGATGTAATAGGTTAGCAAGATTATTAGCATTTTTGAACTTTGCTGTTGGAGAAGACTCCTGGGAATATAATAAATAACCAAGGAAATAAACAACTGGCTCATCAAACAAACAAGAGTTTTCACTCAATGTACAAATTACCACATGCAAATTGTCCTACCACAGACATATTATCCAAAGACCAAGCTCTCTGGAGAAGACTGTGATCCCTTCAAAGATCGAAAAAAAAGACAAAGAAGGAAGACCAGCAGCAAGGTACACAGACTAAGTTACAATGGTGATGATGAGAAACACCCAGCCAGGCACTGGGCAGGCTTCAAGCACAAAATTAGATGAGTCCTTGTGCAGCTACAAGAGATCCAGAACTGAGCTCCCCACCCTACTCTACCCCCAGCCTTGAGCTCCATAGGATCTTAACTATCAGGTGAAAGCTGGCAGTCTGGGAAGATTCTTCTATAATAGAATATAATAAAATAATACACTTAAACTCTAGACATGTGGTCTGGTTGCTTGTGCCTGACACCTGATGAACTACACTGTTGGAAACCCTTAAGGACCAGGTTAGAGACAGATTATGATGAAGGAAATCTGTTTGTGTGGTCGCTAAAAGTTAAGACCAACTTGATAGCAGGTAACCAGTGTTACAAAACAGTGTACACTTTTGTTTTAATTAGGTAAAGGTAAAGATTCCCCCTTGTAAATATGTGCTAGTCATTCCTGTATCTAGGGGGCAGTGCTCATCTCCATTTCAAGGCCAAAGAGCCAGCACTGTCTGAAGACGTCTCCAGGGTCATGTGACCAGCATGACTAAACTCTGAAGGTGCATGGAGCACTGTTACCTTCCCACTAAAGGTGGTTCCTATTTTTTCTACTTGCATTTTTACATGCTTTCGAACTGCTAGGTTGGCAGAAGCTGGGACAAGTAATGGGAGCTCATTCCGTTATGCGGCACTAGAGATTCGAACTGCCAAACTGCCAACCTTTTGATCAACAAGCTCAGCGTCTTAGCCACTGAGCCACCACATCCCTATCTTGTTTTAATTAGTGAGCACCTCAATGACCATCTGAATGGAAACAGTAATTGAACCATTTAATTAAGAAAAATCTTTACATTTTAAAACTAATTGCTATCCAGAAATAAATGCTGTACAAATCTCTGAAATAAATAAAAGTAGTAGTAATATATTCTCTTCTAAGAAAAACCCAATAGTCTGAAAGACTCATGGCTATCTCTTCGGAAAGGACACCTAGCTGTCCTTTGGAGTTGCTTCTTTAAAGGTTAGGCATACAAATAATTTAAATGCTGTTTGGTAATCAGTGAGGGGCATAGCCAGCAATTAGCATGTAACCTAAAATTTAGAGGGAGGATCAATAGATCAATAGATCAATACATGAATGCATTGATGCATGACTTCATGGACAGATAATTGGTTGGTCTGGTTAAGCTGACAGGCAGATAATTACATCATAATCCATAAGGATTCATTTACAAATTGTTTGGCCTTAGATTGGTTTAATCAGGCTCCAAGACTACAGCAAACCCTTTTTGGAATTAATTATGAACTCCAAGGGATATGCCAGAAACGTAAGAGTCTACTGCTTTGAATGTGCTGATTCTTTTGATTATAATTAGAACAACCAATAAAACTTTTATTAGTATTAACCCACACACACATCCACATACCGAGGGAAATGCCCTGAGGAGCTGCTGTTGCTTCCCATAAAAAAAGCCTATCTTCTCCAGCATAAGGACTGCCAGATATTTTAAATTATAATTCCCAAGCTGTCCTAAATATGCATCGGGTTAACTAAACTAAATTGTAGTTAATTTGTAGAGATCTGACAAAAGGCTGAAAAAGTATTGGAGACAATATTGGCTCCATGGATCCAAACCATCCCAAAATGGTAATTTTGAATCCTCAAAACTGAATTAAAGCCAGATTTAATTAACCATTGTGTTGCTAATTTAACAAGAGTTATTCACTTAATGACTGTGGCAAGAAAGGTCATAAAATGGGGCAAAACTCACTTAAAATGGTCTTGTTTAGCAATGGAAATTTGGGGCTCAATGGTGATCATAAGTCAAGGATTACTATAGTAGTAAGTTTAGACTACAGCTGAGGAGTCACAGGTTCACATCCAGCTTCAATCTTGGAAGTTTGCTGAGTGATCTCAAAGTAGTCACAATCTCACTGCCAGGATATTTTTTCTTGAGGAAAGAGGAAAAGGGAGTGCTGGAGATCCAACCGAAGCATTGTCTCGATGCTTTTTTTAAAGGCTACTGGAATTTCTTTGATTTTGCTTGAAGATGTTTCACTTTTCATCCAAGAAGCTTCTTCAGTTCTGACTGAATGATGGAGAATGGTAGTCTCTATAGAGATTCTTTGTTTGGTTTTCTTTTCCCCCAAACAACCACTTCATAAATCCATGGCATAACAAACCCATCAGCACAAGATTCAGCAGTCCACCTCCATTTAAAAGACAAAGGCCACTCTTTTGAAGGTAGCAAAGTCCATATTTTTGATCAAGAGGACCAGGGATGGGCTGCTACAGGTTCACCCGGATTCAGGAGAACCCATAGCTAACATGATGGCCGGTTTGGAGAACCTCTAAATCCCACCCCTGGCTGGCCCCCCATTCTGCCCTTCCCGGGAGTCTCCATGCAGCCTGTTTTGGATGTGAGGTAAGTCCAGGGCCCTCACGGAGACTCGGGGAAAGAGAAAACTGGCCACCATGGCCATGCCCACCCTGAAACAAGGCAGAGAACCCATTGCTGAAATTTTTGAAGCCCAGCCCTGGAGAAGACCGCTGCTTTAAAAGAGGGGTCGCAATTGAACAGTCCTCTCTCAACAGAGGTGGAGGGATACGGCATCTATCTCTAGTCTATGACACAGTCATTTCAGAAGTTCCAAGAAGGCGTGACCCGTCAAAACCGCGGTCCACTAAAGCGCGCCCGATTAAAGCGCATACCTGACGTCATCAGCAGCGCGACAAATACGACCGCGGAGAAAAAAGAGCGCTTTAAAAAGCGCTTTTAAAGCAAGCCGATTCACATAAAGGTAAGGGTTAGGTTTAGGGTTAGGGTTAGGGTTAGGGTTAGGGTTAGGGTTAGGGTTACGTTAAGCGTTAGGGTTAGGTTTAGGGTTAGGTTAAGGGTTAGCGTTAGGTTTAGCATTAGGTTAAGGGTTAGGTATAGGGTTAGGTTTAGGGTTAGGTTAAGGGTTAGGCTTAGGGTTAGGTTTAGGGTTAGGTTTGGGGGGGGTTAGGTTTAGATTTACACTTTAATTTTAAGTTTACCGCTCACAGCGTGCTGTTTTCGTTGCGCTGTGATGACGTCACGTACGCGCTTTCGTCGAGCGCGCTTTAGTCTATCGCGGTTTTGTGGTGGAACCCCACATTTGTACTAATCAGGTGACCCTGAGGACACAGATAAACCTCCAAGTGGCCTCAATGACTCTCTAAAGAATGCAAATGTCCAGCTGTCTGCAAGGACTATAAATCCTTCCATTCCCCACTATCCTGTCACAGCTGAAGAAGCTTCTTGGGTGAGAAGTGAAAAATCTTCAGAGAAAAACAAAGTCCAGTTCCACTTTGAAAAAGTACCTTTTGGATAACCATGACCTGGATGCCTGAGAATCTCTAGAGACATCTCAATATCATCTAGAGTCAGAAGACTGGAAATGGGGTTGGATATCCCATAAATGTTTTGTTTTCTTGTACTCTAAGGAGAGGAAAAGGACAAGACAAACATTCTGAATTTTGATTCCATCCTCGGACTTTAGGAAGCATTGCCCCATAGAGAATTTCATCTTAGGACCTTCACAGTCAAAAGAAAAATATTGCACAGCTGATAAATTCACAGCAGGGAAAGATTTTCCCCAGAGGCAAAGCCTAAGTCAGGTGCAGAATGTCAAGTTTTATTCACTGGTTACCAATTAGCGAGAGGGCATTTGCTCCTCTCCAGCTCAGTGAAGTAGAAAATGAGTGGTCAGGAATTGTTTGAACTCTT
This sequence comes from Thamnophis sirtalis, assembly GCF_051295495.1. Classification (NCBI taxonomy): domain Eukaryota; kingdom Metazoa; phylum Chordata; class Lepidosauria; order Squamata; family Natricidae; genus Thamnophis; species Thamnophis sirtalis. The sequence goes on along the minus strand of NW_028261381.1, from coordinate 158,585,873 downwards.
TGTGGTTGATTTTAGGTTTCTTTTTTTTTTTCTGCACTGTTGAGTAGCAAGCGATCTAAATCTTAGCTTTTTAAAATTTGTCTTTCTGCTCCTTGGCCTAATGAAGCAACAGGGAAGAAGCAAAGCGGGGGGAAAATCCATTTACCTTTGCTACCAGTTCAGTATCAATGTGCGCTCTCGTGCGCGCTGGCTTCACTCACCCGCACTACCTCCATGCATGCACAAGATCTTCTGTGCATGCGCAGAGCAACAAAAACAGATGTAATGAGGTCTGGGTGTGTGGGCGGAGCCTACTATCAAGCGAGCCTGAAAAGGTAAGGGGGGGAATCCACTGTGGCACATGATTTAGATTAGCTAATAAGCAGGAAATCCTGCTTTCTAGATAATATAAATCGTGCATCACAGCTGATCATTGGAAAAAACAGTTCACTCAAACCGGTAGCGGGATCGGTAGTCAGTTGATTTTAAGCCCCATTACTTGGCAAAGCAGGACCTGATCAGTGGGTGATAAAGCCTAACTTATAACCATTGTTTACATTTTGTATCCTGGATTGGCCCATGTAAATGATTTATGATGCAATGAGAAAGTACAAATGTTAGAGGGACATATAGATGTTCTCTATGAGGTGACATGATAGCAGTGTTCCAATACCTCAGGGGCTGCCACAAAGAAGAGGGACCCAACCTATTCTTCAAAGCCCCTGAAGGTGGGACAAGAAGCAACGGGTGGAAACTAATCAAGGAGAGAAGCAATCTAGAACTAAGGAGACATTTCCTGACAGTTAGAACAAAATAAATCAGTGGAACGACTTGCCTCCAGATGTTGTGGTTGCTCCAACACTAGAGGTTTTTAAGAAGAGATTCTCTCCTGAGGATACCATGGCCTGCCAAGAAAACAAACAAGTGGATTATTGAATAAATCAACCCAAATATCTGACTTGAGGCATAAATGACCAGGCTCAACTTATCCTATTTAGGACACATTATGCAAAGATCCAGAGTTGGGAATGACGAGCACATATGTACAAGGGGAACATTTACCTTTATGCAAAGATCCAGTCTCTGGAGAAGGCTCTGATGTTGGGAAAGGTGAAAAGATAGAGAAGAGGATGACCAGGAACAAGGGGGATGGATTCAATTACAGTGGTGATAAGTACACCAGCGGAAGATCTGAAAGACCAGGTTAGAGAGATTGTTAGGGAGAAAAACTATTTATAATTTTTTTATTTCACCTTAATAATTTTTTAAAGAAAAAAACTGTATGTTCACTAGGAGTCAAATGAATCAATCAGTGAGACCTGTGGTTCATACTTGTTCTGCACCAGCTTTGTTTTGACGGATTTTGTTTCTGTGTTTGGGTGTATAGAATCTCATTTTTTCTTAAAAATAGCTAAAATTTAGTGATGTTTTGATATTTTCACCAGAAATCTCATGATCCTTAGCATCAGGATACTGAAATCATGTGAGTCTTAAGGATGAGATTACAGAATGTAATCTGTAGAATTTTTATTTAGATCAGTTTATTCTCTGTGCTATAAGATAAAAAAGCTAAATATAAAAAAATAATAATAGGACCTGTTGCTTCTTAGATAACAAAATTATCTTCCTGGAGCTTCATTCTTTTTCTTTCTTTATTTGCGGTATTACTGTGATGTGTTCCTGCCCATGTTACCCTGTCTGCCTTTCACGAAGAGGTAGCATGAAGTCGGGCAATTTGAGAATCCAGGATGACGAAAATGCATCTCTTCTTTCACTCTGGCAATCAATAGCAGCTTAGGAAGTATACACAAACTCCCTATTAAATTATTTTGTTTTCATCTCCTAATGAGTACATTTTATCTATTCGGTTGCTTTTTCAATGGACTGGGGTCATTGGTCAATGTACAATGGATGGAATAATCAGTGAAAGGCTTCAGTCGTTGTAGTTGAATGACTGCCTCTGAGTGTGACTTTTTAATTAAGAAATGGAGGCATGCATTATAGAGATGGAGAAATGAGAACAGCCACACAAAACATAGTTGTATATTTTGATAGACTCTGTCAAATGAGACCCACCAGGCAAGACAGATGCAATAGGCAATTACCATCTGATTGCAGGATAATTGCTGTACATTTGCTTTAAACGGTCACAGTGGAATTATGTTTATTGAGTGTCACTGCACTTACTAAGCCTCAAGCTTTCTGTCTCTTTTAATTTGACTTTGTTCATCACATAAGCATCCTGCCCTGGGGCCACACAGATCTTTTGGGGCATCCTGCATCACATATATGTGACATATGGGAGTATGTGTATGTACATACTGTAGATATATAGATAATAATCTAAGGCTCGTTTTGAAATCCATTCCCCAAAAGATTTCCTTTACCAGCTTTCTGAAACACTATAGGGAAATCATTTACCTAAGGAGAAAAGTTCTCACCACTGGAATCACCTGCAGAAAAAGTGCCTGTGTTTTAACCCTGTCAGAGATCAGGGGAGAAACATTTAGATGCAAAATATGTATTGCAGATTATTGTGTGTCGATTAATACTGGGTGATGGACAGAGGAAAATAAAATGAGAGACAGAGTACAGGTTGGTCTCAGGGAAGGCAATCATTCTGGTTTGCATTGGTACCCTGTTCCTTATGCTCTGATCCAAGATTATCAAAACTTTAGTGGCCATGGTTTCGAACTATTGCTCTTGAATGAGTTGTTAGTCCGCAATCAGGTCTCTCTTATCCATGAATATAAAGGTTGACTGTGTTCACATTGATAAAATCTGGCTGACTATGAGGGTAGGGATGTCTGCTCTTGAAGATATGCCTGATTAAGTTTACATGTGGCACCTGCCCAGGGCCAGGTTAGTGGGTATAGCTATTATTAAAATACTGGTGGCTTCCAGAGGCACCAGTTGTGAGGCCCTGTTTGTAAAGATGGTCTCAAAGAGGATTATTGCTAATACACCAATTTTCTTGCTCCCTAGCAAGCTCCCCATCTGAGGGATGTCAGTCTGTTGCTTAGTTGACCATAGAGTTCCCCAGGTTTATGGTACTGGGGCAATGTTAATCTTCCTTCCTTGGAAAAGATGGCTTGGGAGTTCCTGGCCACCATGGCAACCGCAATCTTGATCCAAGTTATTTATAACCTCATAACTTTTTTCATAAATTATTATTCATATTTATAACATCATAACTAAGTAATATGATGGATTTGCAGGGCCGGCACAACATGTAACATGTTCACACTGGTGTAATGGGACTGGGTGATTGTTAATATGATTTATTGGGTTAGGGATTATTTTTTTCTTCACTGTGAGTTGCATTGTGTTGGGGGGGGGGTGCACTGAGGGAGCTTAATCAATCTCATTGTACATTTGTTGTGCACTGACAATAAATAATCATTATTATAGCAATAGCAGTTAGACTTATATACCGCTTCATAGGGCTTTCAGCCCTCTCTAAGCGGTTTACAGAGTCAGCATATCGCCCCCCCCCCCCACAATCTGGGTCCTCATTTTACCCACCTCGGAAGGATGGAAGGCTGAGTCAACCCTGAGCCGGTGAGATTTGAACCGCTGAACTGCAGATAGCAGTCAGCTGAAGTGGCCTGCAGTACTGCACTCTACCCACTGCGCCACCTCGGCTCGGTTATTATATACTTTATTCATTAAACATGAAACTCAGCCAACTGAACATTCAAAAATGCATTACAAATACCAGTGACTGGTGCTAATGGTTGATACGGTTTGCTGCCAGCGTCCTAGGTATCAACCAAGTACCTTCTTAAAATATAAGATGTTCCGAGTAGCACAGTTTTTTGCAGTTCCGCTGGTGTTATTGCCGGAAGCTGCAATTTGTTGATGTATCTTGTAAAATTCTTGGACATGGTGCCAAGTGCCCCGATGACAATGGGTATCACTGTTACATGCTTCATCCATAAACATGTAGTTTCGATGGCTAGGTCGCGATATTTCATTATTTTTTCTAGTTCTTTTTCTTAGACTCTGGCATCTCTAGGAACAGCGATTCAATTTTCCTTGCTGTTGCTATTGCACATTGTTTTAGTTCTTCCATAATGTCCGTTATTTTTTTTTTCCTTCAGGACCTAGGAACTGTTAAGGTAAAATCGAAAGATATAAGCTGTTCCAAGTAGGGTGGTTTTTTGTAGAATCAGAATGTTCAAGTCTGATAAATTTAAAATTTCCAAATAGTGAGGTAGCCCTTTGGGTATTGCTCCAAGGGCTCCAATTACATAACTATTATTATGTCAGGTGTGTTGTGGGCCAAGTGCCTGTCAGTCTGGATTCTGAAGTCCCACAAGATCTTGACTTTCTCATTCTCTAAAACCTTCTCAACCTGATGGTCCCAGTGGTTTTTGCTGTACTCAAATCCAAACTTTTGGCACAATTTCCAATGAATGATCTTAGCAACACGGTCATGGCATTGTAGGTAGTCAGTTTGTGAAATTTTGCTGCCCCCACTGATCAAGTGGTCGACTGTCTCATCTTTCTCATTACAGAGGCGATATTTGCTGTTGGTGGTAACATATTGAATTTTTGCCTTCATGTAGTTTGTGGCTAAGGCTTGTTCTTGAGCTGCCAAAATAAATCCTTCTGTTTCTTTTTACAATGCTCCTGATCTTAACCAGTTCCAAGTTAGCTTTTGGTCAGCTTTGCCTTCAATATTTTTCAAGTATTGGCTATGCATAGCTTTGTTTTTTCAATTTTCAGCTCGCTTCTCAATTACTTCTTTCTTATATTCAGCTTTTGACTTAGTTGTCCTTAAAAGGCCCCCTTTATTTACTTCCTTAATCATTGGTTCTTCATTTTTCTGAATGTAATCATTCAAGCTGTGTTTTTCTTCTTCCACAGTCTGTTTTACTTGTAGGACTCCTCGATCACCCTCTGCTCTTGGTAGATATAATTGGTCAACATCACTTTTAGGGTGCAAAGCATGATTTATTGTCATAGGCTTCCTTGTTTTTCTGTCCAAATTGTCCAACTCCATCTAGGTCCAGTCAATTATTCTTGCAGAGTATCGAATCACAGGTATAGCCCAGGTATTTATGGCTTTTATGATGTTTCCTCCATTCAATTTGGACTTTAATATCTTGCGAATTCGTCGAATGTACTTGGCTGAAGTTAATTCCTTGACTTTATTATGCATTAAGTCAGAGGCCTCTAAAATCCCCAAGTACTTGTAGCCTTTTTCTGGTTTTACTGCCTTTATCATTTCTTCATTCTCAAGTTCTATTCCATCATCTTCTATGACCTTGCCTGCTTTGGTTGCCATTGTTGCACATTTGTCAATTCCAAACTGCATACCAATGTCTTGGCTAAATTCTTTTGTGCTTTCAATTAATAAATTCAGTTCAGCTTTTGTTTTGCCAAACAGCTTCAAATCATCCATGTACACCAAGTGCGGAATTTTCAGTCCTTTCTTTGCAAGTTCGTATCCATAGTTCATCTTCTCCAAAATGATTGTCAGTGGTAGCATTGAGAGTATAAAAAGTAGGGGTGAATGGGAACCGCCCTGGAAAATGTCTCATTTAATTTCAACTTCACTTAGTTCTTCTTCATTAGCTATAAGCTTCGTTTTCCAGAGGTTCATTGAAGTTTCCCTGAATTTTTGTATGTTGCTGCTGATGTCAAAGATTTTCAGGCATTTCTTGATCCAGCTATGGGGAACTGAATCAAATGCTTTCTTATAGTCTATCCAAGCCATGAACAGGTTGGTTCGTCTTTTCTTTGAATTCTTTAGGATTCAAATTCAAATTCAAATTCAAATTTAATGAATTTATATGCCGCCCAATCCCGAAGGACTCCGCGTAGCTTATAGAAATACATCTCTAAAAGGATGAAAATTAAAAAAAATAGAGAAGAAAAGCAGATTAAAAAAAACACATCATGCACTCAATCTAGGGGGGGGCTTGACCTCATTCATGAGGTCAACAGCCCCAGGCCTGCCGGAATAGCCAGGTTTTAGTAGCCTTTCGGAAGACCGAGAGAGTGGGAAGGGTCCATATCTCTGGGGGTAGGTCATTCCATAGGATTGGAGCAGCTACAGAGAAGGCCCTCCCCCGAGGAGTCGCCAGCCGACATTGTCTGGTCGATGGCACCCGGAGAAGGCCCATCCTGTGAGATCTTATCGGCCAAGGATTAGCTTGTCAATCAGCAGTTGACAAGGATTAGCTTGTCAATCAGCAGTTGGTCCTTTGTTCCTCTTGAATTTTTGCAGCATCCTTTCTGTTCTACCGGAAGCAAGTTATTTCTTTCCAAGTATCCATAAATTTGGTTTGCAATGATACCAGTAAGGAGCTTGTATATTGTTGGCAAACAGGTGATTGGCCTATAGTTTCCAGGGTCCTTTCCTTTTTCTTTATCTTTTTGGATCAAAAATGTCCTTCCAGTTGTCATCCATTCATCATTTTCTGGTTCATTTGGGCTGCCAATCTTTTGTGCACACTTGTAAGTGCCTTTAACCAGAAGCCATGTATCTCATCTGGTCCAGGTGCACTCCAGTTTTTCACTTTTCTTGACTGTCTTTGCACTATTTCTTTTGTTATTTTCACATCTTCCATTTTATGCATCTTAATAGAATCCTCAATCTGTTTGATCCATTTTGCATTTCTGTTGTGGTTCTTGTTGTTTTCCCACAAATTATTCGATAATTTCAGAGCTTTCTCTTTATCAGGCTTTTCATTTGTTGTTACTCCATCTCCACTTTCTAAGCTTTTATAAAACTGGTGCTGATTTGCTCTGAACTGTGAGTTTTCCTTGAACTGAGTTACTCGGTTTTCATACCTTTTAATCTTTTCAGCAATGGCAACAACCCTCTGCTTGAGCTCTTCAATTACTACCGCAATCTCCTTATTCTCCAAATCGTATCTTACTTCCAGGCTGCTTTTGACTTGCTTGTTCTTTAGCTGACCTTGCCTTAGGTTCTTCAAGTTGCTCAAGTCTCCAGGAAAGTTTTTGATCTTCATTTCCAAATGAATTTTCCATTTAGGCTTCCTCTTCTTGCCTCTTTGGTTTTTTTGTATTTTCAAACCCAATTCTTTAGTGGTTATGAAGGCTGCATTGTTGTTGTTGTTGTTGTTGTTGTTGTTGTTGTTGTTGTTCTTCTTCTTCTTCTTCTTCTTCTTCTTCTTCTTCTTCTTCTTCTTCTTCTTCTTCTTCTTCTTCTTCTTCTTCTTCTTCTTCTATATTCACAGCCTTTGGGGCTGGTTGGTAGCTCAACAACTCAAGTCCTAATCAAGGACCTAAGAACTGTTAAGGTAACGTCAGAGGATATAAGCTGTTCCAAGTAGGGTGTTTTTTTGTAGAGTCAGAATATTCAAGTTAGGTAAATTTAGAATTTTCAAATAGCAAGGTAGCCCTTTAGGTATTGCTCCAAGGGCTCCAATTACAATTGGGACAACACTTGATTTCTTTTTCCACAATCACTCAACTTCAATTTGCAAGTCCCAGTACTTTGTGATTTTTTTCTTGCTGTTTATCTTCAATTTGCACATCACCAGGTATTGCAATGTCAATGAACCAAACTTTTTTTCTTTTCAACTATTGTTATATAATTGTTATTATGTGGTTAATCTTTGGTGAGACTCATAGTCTTTGGGGCTGGTTGGTAGCTCAACAGCTCGAGTCCTAATCAAGGACCTAGGAACTGTTAAGGTAACAGTTGTTGTTGTTGTTGTGATGATGATGATGATGATGATGATGATGATGATGATGATGATGATGATGATGGTGACGACGATGATGATGGTCAACTCACAGAAAAAGTAAAATTGGTTTAAAAAATAGAGCAATGGTGACTGGAGGTAAGGGATATTATTATCAGTTCCAAGTCAGAACTGGTCAGATATTTCAAGGAATGGTCGGATTCAGAATTGTCAGATTACTTCAAGTTGACCTTAGAGTGGCTGTACCCCATTGTGAGGAAGTAGTATCTATTCAAACTGTCTACTCCATGCACAGCTTTCAGAGGGAATTCAAGGTTATACTTAAGGCTTTTGCACAGGATTCCACCAAGGCCTTACTCTCTGCTTGCAATTAGAAAGTAACAATGACCTTGGATCAGATCATGTCTTTGTAGCTTCTCTATGTTTATAGATACTAATGTTTTTTTTTTAAAAATCCTCTTTCTAAAATGGTTTTAGTGTAGAACTGGATGAAATTTGCAGGTAAAGTTACTACCATCTGCAGCAATGAAGCCTAGCAACTTTCTTAATGATAAATTCATGGTGTTTTGCACAGAAGGAGCAGTTTCAAGGTTCATTTGTATATTTTTTAGATAATGGTTATAATGAAGACATCTGAAAAATCTCGGCAGTAAAATAGCTGTAGTTCTTGAATAAATAGACAAGAAGAGCTTTCAATTTGGGAGGGGATGTAAAGATCAATTAACTTCCCCTTTAATCCTAAATATGTTGCTGCATTGAAATTACACACAATTTTATATATATCTAGATTATGATCTTGTCCAACAGATCATGTATGTGTATATGTATATGTATATGTATATGTATATGTATATGTATATGTATATGTATATGTATATGTATATGTATATGTATATGTATATGTATATGTATATGTATATGTATATGTATATGTATATGTATATGTATATGTATATGTATATGTATATGTATATGCTGGTCTTGTTGTATTCGGGTCTTTTCCCATGTAAGATTGAGATTGTCTTGGCAATGTTTCGGTGAGGTCCTACTCGCCATCTTCAGGCTGGTGTTTTCGGCTTCGTGCTTGTGTGAGAAAAGCAAGTAAAATAATTGACACATAGCCAGCACCTCAGCCACACAGGATGATACGAAACAGCCAACCAATCTACAAACATCAACTCCATTTACCAATCAGGATGCAACTACACAGCCAATCAACCCACTTACAGCACCAAAGCCAACACTCCACACACACATCACCAAGATTTATAGAGAGATGGCAGCTCCGACCATGCTTTACTCGCACAAGCACGAAGCCAAAAACACCAGCCTGAAGATAGTGAGTGGGACCTTGCCAAAATGTTGCCAAGACAATCTCAATCTTACACAGAAAAAGACCCAAATACAACAAGACTGTGAAAAGCTATGATTATGTGTGTGTGGATGTGTATGTGTATATATGTGTGTGTATTATGATACACACACACACACACACACATATATACATTTAATGTCACAACCCCTGGTAAGCCCCAATTATGGGAGGAAGCTAATATACACACACACACACACACACACACACACACACACACACACACATATACATATACATATACATATACATATACATATATACATACATACATACATACATACATACATACATACATACATACATACATATATTAGATTTTTACAACCCCTGGTAAGCCTCAATCGGCGCATCACAAGAGTCCATCACGACAGAAACCCAATATTTTACTGTTGCCTTTGTTATATTTGTGTTGTTTTTTTATTTATGCTGATAAATTTATCAGCACAAATAAAAAACAAAACACACACACACACACACACACACACACACACACACACACACACACACACACACACACACATATATATATATATATATATATATATATATATATATATATATATATAGAGAGAGAGAGAGAGAGAGAGAGAGAGAGAGAGAGAGAGAGTTGTTGAAGCTAAGCACTGTTCATCCTCCTGTCAGATGATTCCCCCAGAAGACAAGCTATACCTGGACAGAGATAAGCTCAGTCTGGCAAAATTGGCAGGGAGTAAAATTGATGAAGTTTTCAGAGAGAAAGAATCTCTATCAAGGGAGAACAAAAAAAGTAAAAATGGACTGATGAGCTGGCAGGCAGGGAGTGTAGTTAAGAGTTTTGGAGAGGAAGAAGATGACTAGTCAGGCAAAATGGAGTTTGACAACTTTGGCTATTGAAAATTAAGTGGTTCCAGATTAAAATCCCAAGACCAACATGATGTTAGCCTGAAAGGTTGTCAACGAATTGTAAATAAAATCAAGGACCTGAGGAGGTGATACCCTATATGTATCATAGAATCATAGGGCTAGAATGGACTTTGGAGATCTTCAAATCCAATCCCTGTCCAAGGTAGGAAATCTTATTCCATCCTGGACAAATTGTTGTCCAATCCTTACTTGAAAACCTCCAGTGATGGAGCACTCAAATTCCAGGAGGCAAGCTGTTCCATTAATTAATTGCTCTCATTGACAAAAAAAAAAAATTCTCCTTAGTTCCAGGTTGTGTTTAGATATCTACTAGGCATGGTAAAACCACCCTTCATGTTGTCTATATTTTCAGCATCGATTTAAGGTATCTATAAATTCTGAATAGCTTTTCTGGAGTCATATACCTTGTTCTTGTCCTCTCCTCATGAGGATTTCTTCACTTTACAAAGATCCATCACTTGAAGACATATTGATTCTGTACTTGTTCCTCCACATCAACCCTGGGCTTGAACAACAACAAATCACTCCCACTCATTACTCTTGGCACTGGGATTTCATCTGATGCTGATGAAAGATTCAAAGACTCATTGAGGCTATAGAGTCCAGCTTCCTATTTAGTGCAGGAATCCAAATTAAAACAACCCAGACAGATGCATGTTCAACCTCCCCTTTAATACATCCAATGAAAGGAAGCCATCTGTCTCTCTGGCTAATTAGATATTGGTAATCTTTCAGGCTTTTCTGTTTGGCCATAATATGTAGGAAATGTAATAGTTTGTGTTTACAAAGAAAATCCCAATCTTCAGAATGGCAAAGAAGAAAACATCAATTCAGAATTCCAGTGGGCTTCATGTGGCTTTGATTTAAGCTCCAGTTGGGAAAATCAAAGCCTTCTGGGGCTTGGTAAAAGAAGGTCCACATCTAATGGATTTTTACCTAAAGATCCTTTCAGTCTCCACATGAAACTTTTCTTTTAAGATTTAATTAGGAGAAAAATTCAATTCCTATCTATTCTTTAGTATGTCACTATTTAACTAGATACAGTTGGAGACTCCTGTGTGACAATAGATCCATTTATTTTATGACTCTTTCCCAAACACTTAAAAAAACCTAACTCACCCACCCACCCCAAAAAGCAATCAGAAAAAGTGCTGTGAGCATGCTTCAAAATTGACTATTTTGTGCATAAATTTAGAAAACCTCAAATAACCAAAAGAATATGTTTATGAACAGAATGGGTAAAATAAACCAAGGAAACCTGTCATAATAGGTGTATTAGAGTCAGTCTTTTTTAAGTTTTATGATAAATGGTTTTACAAAAGTGCAACATCTCTCCTTGTTGTTCAGTCACTAAATCATGTCCAACACTTTGTGACGCCATGGACCACAGCATGCCAGGCCCCCTGCCATCCACTCTGTCCCACAATTTGCCCAAATTCATGTTTATTGCATCGATGACATATCTAACCATCTCATCCTCTGCCATCCCCTTCTCATTTTGCCTTAAATCTTCCTGAATATTAGGGTTTTTTCCCAATGAAGACCTGTGCTTAGTCACAAACATTCTTAATCTAAAATAAGCACTTATTAACTCAAAACAAACTTCCATTGTTTCCTAATTCGGCTTATGCACTACCATCAAAGAATATTGCCTTCATTGTTTTTGCACAGCTAAATATTGTGTGCCATTTTCCCCTATTCCTGAATTGAAAATCTTTGCTCATTGGCATTTTTTTTACTACTGCAATGCCATCTACCTGGAGCTGCCCTTAAAGAGCATTCAGAAAGAGGCAAAATTCAGTGGTGGGTGAAACTATGGGCACTGTGGCCAATCTCACTCAAGGAACTACCAACTTAGACAAAAAATCCAATACTAAACAACAGATTAATCGAGGCATCACCAAGAACACTCTCATCATCACTGACAGAGCAAGCCACCTATATATAAATGGAGAGCAAAGCCCACTCCCTTCTTGTCCTGATAATGTTACCTAGTTAGGTAATGAAATATCAGCAAAAACCCTCAACCAAGTCAGAGAAAACCCAGGACTCCCACATATGGAAATTTAGGAAAAACAAAAGATAGTTTCATGCCACCTCATGTGATTTTTTTTATTTTTGGTTTTCAAGTGGGAATGATTCCACAGAGTACAAACAAACAAGATCGTTTTCAGTTTTGAGTGGAGAGGAGGAGGCCTTCTGGAATGATATTGCCCAGATGACTGCATTTTCCACATGAAAGTGCTTCACGGATCCTTGAAGGGAGCTGTCTCTTCTCAATCCTTTTTTTCTTTAGGCTAAGCATAAATAACATCTCTAAATATTCTGCTTACAATTTGTTACCTGCCTCAGAACATGATCCCATTTATCAATGTCTTTCTTAAAATGCAGTGCCCAGAAGGAAATGCAATATTGAAGGTGCAATCTGACTAAGGCAGAATACAGAGAAAGAATGATTTATCTTGTTACTGACATTATACTTCTGTTTTGATGCAGCTTGGGATTGGTTGTGATTCACCAAAACACCTAGATCCTATTCTTGTGACTTTGATTTTTCCAGCCCAAATGGAAGATTTTGCATTAGTCTCTGTTGAAAAATCACTCAGGTTTCTGCTCCTTGCTCCATCTTGTCAATATACTTCTGAATTTCAGTGTTGTCCTTTTAGAATTCATCATAGACTTCATCATAGAATCATAGAATAAAAGGACTTGGGGAGACATGATAGCAGTGTTCCAATGTCTCAGGGGCTGCCACAAAGAAGAGGGAGTCAAGCTATTCTCCAAAGCACCTGAGGGTAGGACAAGAAGCAATGGGTCGAAACTAATCAAGGAGAGAAGAAATCTAGAACTATGGAGAAATTCCCTGACAGTTAGAACAATTAATCAGTGGAACAACTTGCCTCGAGAAGTTGTGAATGCTCCAACACTGGAAGTTTTCAAGAAGATGTTGGATAACCATTTGTCTGAAATGGTGTAGGGTTTCCTGCCTAAGCAGGGAGTTGGACTAGAAGACCTCCAAGGTCCCTTCCAACTGTCATTGTATTCATTTTCACGTGTATAATTCAGAATTCTGTATTTTCAAATACAAAGAAAGAAATAACTATCTTCATTACATGGTAGTAATGATTGCTTGCAGGTCTACAAACAACAGTGTGAATTTCTCTTCTTTCTTTTCAGGGTAGCTCTTTGGTTGGAAGGGGATATCAGTAAGTGACTGCTCCAAAGTTGTTGCCAAAACTTAGTTCATCTAAAGCAACTAAATCACTTTGATGATAAATGCATTAAACAGGCAAACAAAATCATATACTGAGCTCCCAGTAAAGCATTTGCACTTTGCTGAGTTGCCCTAAACAAAGACAGAATCAGGGCTTATATATCTTTGGCCTATTACATAACTAAAATCAAGACAAAGGAAAAGGCAGACATAATATAAATTGCAGCAGGACATTGAAATATCTTTGACCTATTCTAATTATTTATCCCATTCTACTAGGTCAATACACTAGCTAAACTAGTGTATATTTGAGGCTATGGTCTGTGAATTATAAAGTTTGTGGTTCGGTAGGCCACTTCTTCAGTCTAATTTTTCTGTTACCACTCAGGGTTAATTTAGCTTGAATGTTTTATTAAAGACACATTTACTTAGTTCAGGTGAATAGGGTGCATCCTATATGTTGGTGGAGAATGAAATTCGCGTGTATATGGGAAGTGGAGGCAGGTAGCTTTTGCTACAACTATAGAAACAATCACCTGGACCAATGGCTAGATTGCCATGCTCCATAATTATTACCATGAGTAATGAATCAGTACGTAGCTATCAACAAATAACTGAAGTTTTCTCCTTGCACCCTTATCTCAGGTGCTTTTACTAAGGCAAATGAATTCAATCTAAAAATGGGAAAAATATACACATGCTGAAGTTTTTCTGTATTTTTTAAAAACTCCCCCCTCATACTCCCATATGCCAGCATAAATAAATAGCTTTTGAAAAGCAGTGGAGCAGAAACTCGTAGATTCTGAATCTAGAGAGTAATTTATCTTCCTAAATAGATTGTTGTGCATTTTAAGGAGAAGCAGCATAGCAAGAAGAGTACACTCAGAAAACTGCAACAAGTTTGATTTATAGTGATTGAATATGAGCACAGCAGGAATAGAAGAGACGTCCCAGATCAGTGCAGAATCCCAATGCATCAGCTTAGTGCTAGTAGAAATAGCAAAGTGACAACTCAGTGTTTTATAAAACAAATGGGCTTGTTAGGAAAGAAACTAAAAAAAATCAACTCTTTTTTGCACTGATGATGTTCTCTACTTTGGGTAATGAAAGGTCTGCAAGAAAACAAGCAAGTTCAAAGCATTCCAAGGATGCTTCATTAGATTGGTTTCCCAAATTTTGGGTTTCAGAATATAGTTGTAGTTCACACTTCTTCTTGATTAGACTGATTGTGTCTAATTTAAAAAAAACACTTTTATCTATCCTTTTTAAAAAGTAGGCATTTAAGCTATTGTCAATATATGTTGCTTTATGTGTTATATGGTATTACATATTACTGTGTTTTTCTGATGTCTATTGTATTGCAAGTCAAACTGGAATGTAATTTAGAAAGAAAGGCAGAATATAATTCTAATTAAATACTAGTAAATGATGTAAATCTATTGTGATTAAGCCAGTTTTGGCTTCAATTAAGAAAAACTCTCTAAATTAACTGGGATATCCACTCCATTTTCTCTCTCATCCTTTTGACAATATAAAAAGTATCTGCTAGTATGGAAACTTATCTCATTTTTATTTTTCTTACCTAATGCTGACAGTAACTGTCCATTAACTTTGTGTTGCATTGCTCAATAACAAAAAAAGGACAGAAGAAGTGCTATTCCTGAGTTTACTAGAGAAGTACATATATATACAGAGCTATTTATTGATCATTATTTCTTTCTGTAATTATTTATTGATTACCTGTTTCCCAAAGGACTCAAAGCAGTTTATAAAACTATGCATTAATCTTCAGCAGTTAAAACCTTTAACAGACTAAGCAACCTAAGTAAGATGGTTCAATAGCATCACTACCCAAACATAGTGCAAAATAAGGTAAGGAGCATTCCATATCTCAGGGGGCAAAATGGTACAGACATGGTATAGTCACTGAGATGCAGTCACTGAGATTCTTATTGTCAAGCTCCTACTGCACTCATTCCCTGTAGAATGGAAACACTTATCATTCTTTCCATCAATGATTACAGAAGATGGACCATATCTGGACTGACTAGATGGTCCACTAAGTACCTGAGGCTGAACTTTAAAGATAATAACCAGCATTTTGAATTGGACCGAGAAAGAGATCCGTAGCCAATGCAGCAATTACAGCATAGGTGCAATGCTACTAAATCCACTGCCTCTGGTTACCAGATTAGCTGCTAAATTTTGCATTAAATGAAACATCTAAGTTGTCTTCAAAGGCAACCATCACTGTAGTATGAGGATCCAGATGGAATAGCTTTCTGTGTGAAACTGCGTTTAAATTTTTGTACCTCATTTTCTCCTTGCTCCTCCTTTTTAAAAAAAATCTCTTTCAATAAATTCTTACATATATTTGGCTGGTGATCAAAGTGTGATTTTTTTTCTCTCCGAACCTTGAAGGCATGTATCTAGACTAGGGCTATGCAATGCTTTGAAGGAGTGATTTAACAAAGCACTGATTGAATCCCCCCATCAAGCAGGATTAATGAATCAAAGCAGAAGACCACTCCCAGGCAGCAAATCAAATTAGATGGCTACAAAGTGAATGGCTAGCCACCTGACACTTAGAGAGGCTTGCTCAAATATCAAAGGCATACCACTCCAAATGGTAAATCAGTGGGCATTCTTCAATGCATTCGCTGTCTGGGGCTCGAGATGTGCCTTTGGAAAAGTAAGACATTGAAAGTTTTTGCACTTAAATGAGAGTAGAACGCTCACTGTACTGATTCAGTACAATATAATTTAGCCTCTTTGCTGAACACTCTGGTGTTGCTGTACTAAGAGTTGACACTGATTTGATAAATGTTTGATAAATCACAATCAGGTACTATCTTTTCTTTATCTTTGTTATCCCTATTTTAAAAGATGCATGAGATTCAAAATATATATTTATAATGCAACAAAAACATTGAAGATACCCATCTGAAAACTGGGAATATCCTCTAACCAGGGTTTCTGTTAAGATGTTTAAATTTAAAATGAGCAAGAACACACAGTTACAGTTGATTGGTTGGAGAGTGCTGGCTCCGGTGGAAGGCAATCTGCACTGTGATTGGTTGCTGTGAGTGTGAAGGGGGAGTTTCCCATTTTTCCCATCTTTTTCTTCTGCATTCTCTCTGTGCTCTGAGATTTACCTCATGACGCTCCTGTTTTGCCTCGCCATCTTGTCTATGTCTCCGCTATAAATATAGATGTAAAATATATTTATTTATATAAAACTACAAGCTGACATCCGCATCTCTGACTTTATTTGGATACCTGCTGCACAATTCCCTGACAGTTTCTCAACCTCAGCAAATTTAAAATGTTTGAACTTCCACAGCCAGCATGTTTGTTTCTCCAATAAACAAGAGCACAGGTTTTTTTCCATGATGACAGTACTCATAACAGATAACAGCAGTTATCTGAATATTGTCCTATTGTAGCCTATGGAATCATATTTCATCTCTTGAAGTGGCTTGAATTCAACTGGTTCAACCTCAATTGAATTTCAGTTCTTAGAATTGAACTGAATTATACCCTCTTCAAATCCCCATTTCAAATAAAATTGGAACTGATTTGCACAGATCTGATACAGGGGGCTTGGAAACACTTTGACTATCTAGTTCTGCTTAAAGAGAAGTGAGTGGAAGTGGGACGGTTTTTCCTCACAAATCACCAATCATTGTGCCGAACTTTATAAATGTTACACTTTTTTCTTGAACACTTTTGTTCAGAATTCTGCCAGCCCTCTTTCTAGGCATACTTATTAAACTAACCCCCTGCAGCTTTCGCACCCACTCTTCCTATATTCTTCTTTTACACTGGAATAATAATAACATTTTTCTAAACATCGAGCACAGATGCAGTCTTCATGCATAGATTAAAAAATTTGCTTCATAAGGAAACCACATTCATATTTTAATGTTTCCCCCTTATGACAATTCTATTGACAGATTTACAATTTTGCAATACTTTCAGAGAATTTATGGTTTGTATTTTACAAGATTAACACTTTTTTTAAAGAGGACACGATGGCCTACTGGCTAAGATGCTGCACTTGTCAACTAGAAGTTGGCAGTTTGAGATCCAAGTAATGGGTAACAGGGTGAGCTCCTGTTCTTTCCCCAACTCCTGCCAACCTAGCAGTTCAAAAGCATGCAAAAGCAAGGACATAAATAGATAACACTTTGATGGGACGGTAACAGCATTCCATGCACTTCAGCATATAATTATGATGGCCACATGACCATGGAAATGTCTTTGGACAATCCTGGCTCCAGAAACAGAGATGAGCAGCACCCCCTAAAGTTGGATACTACTGGACAGAAGAAATCTTTACCTTTTAAAAACTTTTAAAAAATATTTTAAGGAGATCCAGTTTGGTTAAGCAGTTAAATCATCTGGCTAGAAAACAGGAAACTGTGAGTTCTAATCCCATTGTAGGCACAAAGTTTGTTGGATGACATTGAACCAGTTATGCTTTCTCAGTCCTAGGAAGGAGCCAATGGCAACCACTTCCGAAATCTTCCCAAGAAAACTGCAAGGGTTAATCCAGACAGTTGCCAGGAGTCAACAATGACTCAAAGGAATAACAACAACAACAACAACAACAACAACAAACAACCCTCTGATATCAATTTCATGTTTCATCTTTAGGTGAGTCACTATTATTCCCATAAAGAACTCTAATATGCTCCTTCCAGTATTCCCTGACTTCAGTTTCATGGTAAATAATTAATTGGTTTTATTTTTAATTCTGTTCACTCTGCTGGAGCCTTCTTGTATAGAATATTTCATCTTCTTCCAAAACACTTTTATTTTCTTTCCATTAACACTGCTCTACAATTTCTCTGACTGCATTCATTTCTTTATATCTTTAACTATGTTTTTCCACTTATTTTCGTCTCTATGTTATGTAAGATTTCTATCATTCTCATATTTTTTATTATTCATTCCCTTAACAGGAATTTCCTTCCTTGTCCCCAGCTTCATTTACCTTGGTGTTTCACTTCATCTCATTTTCATAATTTTTATTAGTACAATTCTATACATTTTTGTAGTACCCTTTCATAACATTCTTTTCACTTGGTTCCAAGCAACTTTTCACATCCAGTCCTGACATTTTCATAAGCTGTTCTGTTCCACATTCTAAAACTTTTGTTATCTGTCTCTTTCACAATTTTTCTGCTTTTCATCATAAACAATCAACTCTCCCTTGCTGTTCAATATAATAAAAAATAAATATAATAAAAGGTTAAATATTATTTTACCATGTCTTTGAACTTATAGATTTATGTCAAAACCAAGTATTCAAACCATATATTTTTCTCAGCAGATTCTCACCAAAAAATAAACATTTTTATTAATTCTTGGGGACCCCAAATGTTTCAATGTTTTTTCTATATTCTTTCATCTTGTTTTCACCCAATGTAATTTCCACCCCCATAGACAACATTAATTCAAAACATTGCAGTGCTTCCCAAAATTCATTCCTTGTTCTTCAATTATCACCATATATTAGAGTGTAATTTGTAAATTTTACTAATCCATGCATTCTTATTTTAAGAGAAAACAGAATTGAAAAGGATCTTGGAGGTCTTGTAGTCCAACCCTCTACACAAACAGGAGACCCTGTACCATTCCAGATAATTGGCTGGCCAGTCTCTTCTTAAAAGCCTCTAGTGATTGAGCAACTACAACTTCTGATTTAAAACTGTTCCACTGGTTAATTATTCTCAGTGTTAGGAAATTTATTCTCTAGGTTGGTTTTCTCCTTGATTAGTTTCCATCCATTGTTTCTTGTCTTGCCTTCTGGTACTTTGGGAAATAGGTTGATCCCCTTTTTTGTGGCAAATGCTCAAATATGGAACACGTCTTTCTTGTCACTCCTAGTCCTTCTTTCAATTAAACTAAACTAAATTAAATTTTTGCAACTATTCTTCATACGTTCTAGCCTCCTGCTTCGTAATCGTCTTTGTTGCATTTTTTTCACATACATCCACAGTGTAGATGGCATCAATTTCTGCTTTGTGAGATACATTTTAGCATACATTATCTCCCACTATCAGAATATCAATTCTGCTCTTCAGGTCTGTACAAATTGGTTGATTGTCTGGTGTGGCCAGCACATCATAGTCAATCTTATTACTTCCCAGGTCTCTTCTTTCTATCTACAATTTTCATGTAATCTTTTTGCAATGAGTTTACATTTAGAATTTTGCTGTAATAATAATGCATTGGGAACTATTTGTCATCTTCAATTCAGCAATGAACAGGCAGAGCCTTTTCATTATGACACTAGGTATTTTCATCATGTTAGTGTCATTATGAAATGAATGCCAGAGCCTTTGGCAAAAGCAATGTGATCCTCAAGACTTCATCATAATTTCAACTGGGAAACTGAACATCCTAGATCAAGCCAAGTCAAAAAAAATGCTAGAGAATTCCTGGAAACTTGGCATTCAGAGAAATCAGCCATCAACAGGCCCAAGAGATAGACACAGCCTTCAAAAAACACAACCCAAAGCCTAAAAAAAATTGAGCAAAATACTTCCTCGCCAGCAAGCAGCAGCTAATAAACAGAGATTAACACCAAGATTAATACCTGATTAACAATCAAAAATAAACAATATCACAATGAAAGAACTACCACCTCAGACAAATGATCAAGCAATAAACAACACCCCTTTCAAGGAACCATCAAGAACATTCCTACCAATACTGACAGGACAAACTTGTATATAAACAGAGAGCAAACTTCACTCCCATTTAGCACTCATGATGTTACTAGTTGGGTAATGAAATATCTGCAAGAAAACAACCAAGCTCAGAGAGCACCAAGCAACTCATGGTCCCAGAAATGATTATTTGTAGTCAAGACAACCAAATGAGTGTTGTGCACAAATTAGAATTAAATCAGTAAGACTGGTAAAATGATCACCCTAGTTTTATTCCTGCTGGTTACATAAGAGAATCTATTTAATGTACTGAAGTGCTATAATGAACTCAGAAGTAAACCCAATGACACTCAGTGAGGTTTGTTCCAGAAGGCAACATTGCAGCCAAAACATGAGAAGTGACCCCAGTGAGATCACTAGACATAAGTTTAGTTTTATGCAGTTTTCATTTGCCTCAGTGAGGCATTTTGGACTATGAAGGTGACATCTTCTTCCCCATTCAATCAAAGAGGTAATTCAAACCATTGTGAAACAAGGCACCTTTTGAAGTTTTACACAACCCTACTCTATGATGAAACATTTTTATGATTAGAAATGTGCAGATCATTTTTACTGCCTATTTTGCAGAGCAGATTTCTTATTTGACAGATTTATGTCTGGACTTTTAATAAAATATCTGGACATAAATTTGCTGATCCATTTATGGGCAGAAGATGTACAATACAGTATTGGGTTTTTCTTTCTTTTCCCAGCAAAAAATGTTCTGCAGTATGCTGGTGATTCTGGTGGCTACGGCTAGATTCTTTCTTTTTAATAATTTAATTACATATTACAGTTGAAAAGAATAGCTATACAAATTACAACTAAATAAACAGAAAAGAAAAACAGTGTGAAAAAGAAAAGAAGTAACCTTCATCCTAACAAGTACACATAATTTAAGAAAATTTATTACCATCTTCTTAAATTACAACATATATTTTTCTTGACCTCATATCTCATTTCTTAGCTAAAAACCATATTCCATCATTCATTCCTTATCACCAAAAGTCCAGTAAGGATTGTCAGATATAACTAAATTATCTATCTTAAGTTCTTAACCTTGATCAATAAGCCTAATTTGTATTTCTTTCCTATACTTACAACCACCTTAATCCTTAACCTCTTCATGAAGAGTACCACAACTTGATTTCTTGTCATCCTTTTTTTATCCTTCCCCCCAAACCTTTCAGAATGTTAGCAAGTCTTCTTTGTATACCCAGTAAGAGGAATTTGTCCTTTTTGTCATTTCTCAAAAAGTTTTTCAAAACTTTAGCAGATCTCATTTGTATATCCAGTTTTTTTAAAATGCATATCTGTGCAATAACTAACACCTAGATAAGCAGGAAACAGCATCAAGTAACCAATGTCTTATATTTATTTATTTCCCACTTTTACAAGTACTCCTCACTTAATGACTGGTCACTCAGCAATTTTTAAAAATTACAATCATTGTAAAAACATAACATTGGGCCAGTCACATGCTTAAGAACCAGCAGGAGCTATGATAATAATTCTGTGCTCAATAAGTCTTGTAAACCCAGGACAATCTGTATTATTTTTATAAATAACTTAAAACATATCTAATATTCCTTTTTCTTCCTATTTTCCCCACAACAACAACTCTGTGAGGTGGGGTAGGCTGAAAGAGAGTGATTGGCCCCAAATCATCCAGCTGGCTTTCATGGCTAAGGCAGAACTAGTCTAATCTGGTGCCTTAACCACTAGACCAAATCTGCTCTTTGATATACTATATACCGAGGTGGCACAGTGGTTAGGGTGCAGTACTGCAGGCCACTTCAGCTGACTGTTATCTACAGTTCAGCTGTTCTAATCTCACCGGCTCAAGGTTGACTCAGCCTTCCATCCTTCCGAGGTGGGTGAAATGAGGACCCAGACTGTGGGGGCGATATGCTGACTCTGTAAACCGCTTAGAGAGGGCTGAAAGCCCTATGAAGCGGTATATAAGTCTAACTGCTATTGCTATACTCAAAATATATAAAAGTAAGAAAAAGAAAATTTCACAAACAAGCAAAAAAGCTTGAATGATTTGAATGATCCATTTTACCTGTTTTCCAGTGGCATAGAGTCTTCTAACTGCAGGAGATATAGGTTTTATTTATTTGCTAGATTTATATCACATATATCATCTAAGAGCTCAAGGGAGATTTCATAGTACTCTCATCACCAGCATGGTGGGATGGGTTAGTCTGAAAAGGGCTGACTAGTCCAAAATCACCTAGTGCCTGATTTTGGATAGGAACTTGTGTCTCTTCAACCCTAGTCCAACATCTTAGTTAAGCTCAGCTCAGCTCAGCTATCTAGCTGCACCATACAGATAACCCTCCATTTAAGGCCACAACTGAACCCAAATTTTCTGTTGTAAACCAGGCAATTGTCAGGCCTGCAGCCGGTTCCTTTTGGGATCTTTGGCCTGCCACACTAATATTCTATTCTATTATGCTGTTTCATTAGTGGGGAATTGGGAGGGGGAATAGTAAGGAGTACAATGTGATGTTGTCAAACTAAAATTCCTTTCTAGGATCCAAGGTCATCCTTTTTCTCTACACCTCTGCACCTGACCGGAACTGGATGGGTGGAACTGCCAGCATGGCAGTGGAAGATTGGACTATGTGATGGACTTGTGGGTGTGGGGCAAAATCATGAACTATGAACTAGGTGGGGAAAACTCAGGAAGCTCAGATTCGGGTTTTTCGAGATGTGCCAACATAACTCTCTTAATAAATTGGAACTTTGAGCAACACTTTTCCTTGGACTCTGATTTAATTTTGGATGTTATTTGGAACCCTGAAAACAATATTGTTAATTGAATTATCATCTTTCTTGCCATAATTGTTAAATGAATCAGTGCAGATGTTAACTTAGTAACATAGTTGTTAAATGAATCTGGCTTCCTCAGGTCACAAAAAGTGATTACATGACCCCAGGATACTGCAACAGTCACAAATATGAGTTAGTTGCCAAGGGTCTGAATTTTCATCCCGTGACATAAGTATGAAAAAAAGGTCATAAGTCCCTTTTTTCAATGCCATTGTAACAGTCACTAAATGAATGGATGTAAGTCAAGGACTACCTGTATTGGTGCAATATGGAGGTTGTGGCATGACTTGTTCCTAAGTTGGGTTTTCTGCCATTTGCAATTGCTATCTTTGGGTGGGTGGTGGGAACAAATCTTCACTTTGTAAATCAGACTTTGTTTCCTCAAGTAATTCAAGATTCAGTGCTTGGACTATTAAGCGGCTTTCACTGAATAAATGCTGTATAATCCTGACTTTCTTTAAAAATAGCAAGTTTAATTGGACATCTCCACTGAATAATCCTTTTACACTTTCTTCCCTTTTCAAATGATCAAGAGCCAGATCTTGTAACATCATTATCGTAATGCTATGTAAGAGGTCTTGTATCTCTCTTAGACCTATCATCACCTTTTCTTTAATAGTAAATCTAGCAAATGTTGCAATAATGTCTTTCAGGTAAAAAAAGAAACCTCAGAGCCTAATAGGGTCTCTGTATATCTTTTCAAGGTCATACTCTGTAAAATCCAGCTGACATATCATTTATTTTAACCAGATGGTAATACTCTGGTAGACATTCTCCTTTTTTTAACTGAATAAACCCTCTCCTTGTTAACATTAACTGTCTTGGTTTATTTTTGCATCACGTTAATTTGTACATTCATATTCCCTTTGTAAGACCTTGATTTTTGTTTCTAAAGATTGTGCTAAAATGAATTCTGAAGTGGCTGTTTTTACCACATTGTATCTGCAAGCCAATTTGGGATAATTTAATTTTTTCTAAAGGCAATAGGCCAATCCCATTTGTTTAATAACTGATTTTGAAATGTAAACCATTTCAATAAGTTATTACCCTTCCAGTATTATTGTGCCCATTTGGGAATCCTTTGGATTTTTCATTCCCACCTGATGTAACAGAATATGATTAACTTCTACAATGGAGGATATCAAATTTTAAGTTTTAAATGTTTGTTTTGGCAACTGGAAGAAGCATCTCGCCATAACTCTAACTTTAAGTGCATACATTTCCTTAATGGACTTAGTAATTCCAATTGATAGAATTTCACATTGGTTTGAATAAGTTCCACAGCTGTGTAGAAGTTCATCCTGTACACCTAGCTGTTGGCAGATTCTCACACAACATGCTACACTTGGTGGGAACAAGGATCAGTGGTGAGTTCCTACTGGTTGGGCCCGGTTCGTCCAAACCAGTAATGGTTTGGCAGCCTGGGTCACTGGAACTGGCAGTGACCCAGGCCTGCCACCCCCTAAACTGGTTCTCTGGGTGGCACCATCTTGTTTTTTTGCTTCTGCGCATGCGAAGAGCAAGTTATATTGCATTGCACACACGCGCAGTATGCCTACGAGTAAACCAGCAGTAGTGACTGCTGGAACCCACCCCTGCTTTGGATAGTGAGATGGGCAGCATATAATTTTAGTCAATCAACCAATAACTAGAAAGGATTGAAAGGGGTTATAAAAATTACAGAGTCTATCTGCCTCTCCAATGCAGAATCCAAATTAAAACAACTATGTCTGTCAGCTCTTTCAACCCAGACAATGGGAGACAACCACCTGCCTTGGGAATTGATTCTACCATCAAACTCTTTATCTTAATGGGGGGGGGGGGGGGTGTTCCCCTAACATTCAGTTACAACTGTCTTCTAGTTAAGTCTTCATTTTCTTCATGCCATTCATTCAGGTAAAAATCACTGCCATATTTATCTCTTTTTTTCTCAAGGCTAAACAGGAATCCATTATCTTTTTGTAAGATTTAATTTGGATCCCTTATTCAGAGTTACCCAGCCTTTCCAGACTGGTAGGGAGGAGAGAGGGGATGGCTCTGCTTGAGTTTAATTGCTTGAGTTTAATTAATCAATGGAACAATTAATTAATAACAATTAATAATAATAAACAATTAATCAGTGGAACAGCTTGCCTCCAGAAGTTGTGAATGCCCCAACACTGGGAGTTTTAAGAAGATTTTGGATAGCCATTTGTCTGAAATGGTATAGGGTTTCCTGCCTAGGCAGGGGGATTGGACTAGAAGATATTCAAGGTCCCTTCCAATTCTGCTATTGTATTGTATTGTATTGTATTGAGTGGCGGACAAGTGCACCATAGCTCTCCTTACCCACACACACATACACACACACACACACACACACACACACACACCACATATACATCGGAGCTGCCGTCTTTCTATAATATTGGTGTGTGTGTGTGTGTGGAGTGCTGGCTTTGTTGCTGTAAGCAGATTGGTTGGCTGTGTTGTAACATCTTGATTAATTGATGGTGTTGATGTTTGCAGATTAGTCGGCGGTATTGTAACATCCTGTGTGGCTGAAGTACTGGCTGTGTGCCTATTGTTCTTTTGTGTTGTAACGACCTGGGTAATGGGCTGTGTGATGACATCCTGAGCTCTATTGTAGTGATATCCTGTGCTGCAGCCTCCTGGGGGAGTTGACTGCATTGTAACATTCTGAACCTTTGTGTTGTAACCTCCTGAGTTCTGTGATATAATGTCCTGAGCTGTGGTGTAACATCCCGGGCTTTGGTTTGACTCCGAGTTTGCGGTCTGGCCATGTGTTCATGGCGTGTGTCAGTTTGCTTTGTGTGGAGGTCAGAGGGGGGGGGGGTGCAGCAGTTGGTGATGCCGCCGTGGTTTGGCTTCTGGATGGTGGTTGCATTTGGTCTATGGGAATGGGTTTGGGTTTGTGTCTGGTGAGGGTGATTGGTGGTTATGTCCTGTCCCTTTTAAATAGTCTCCACTTCTCAAGTAGGAGATGCTTACTTCAACATCTGGAAGTGATAATACAGGCAGTTCTTGACCTACAACCTTAACTGAGTCTGGAATTACAGTTGTATGTTGGTGCAGTCATTAAGCAGGTCACCACATGTGCTGCGCCCAGTTTTATTACTTTTTTGTGATGGTCATTAAGCAAATACTGTGGTCAATAAACAAATGTGGCAGCCATGAAGCCATTAAGTAGTTGTTAAGCAAACCTATTGTACCCAATGAGTGGTGGGTTGTTGTTTTTTTGCCAGTTTCGGGGGGGGGGGAGACCCAAAAATCACAGTTGTGATTATGAGATGCTACAAATGACTATAAAAGTCAGCCAGTTACCACAATGAAAAATTCACCCAAAATGCAACCATGTCACCATGATGTGGGTGGGTGGCAGCCACCTGAACTTTGAAAACAGGTCATAAGTAGCTCTGGGGAAATCCATCATAACTTAGAACATTTCTAAACAAACAGTCATAAATCAAGGACTACTATAATTCCTGAACAAATGAGATATTTCCCATGAAATTACAAATCTACATTTAGCACACACCTAAAATGTTTTTATCTAGATGCATGTTTCTCTTTCATATCCCATGACATTTAAGATAATATCCTTGCATTAACTGGTACTCAATGTTATGACATTTCAGAATTAGGATTCAAGGCAAAGCATTCTTAGCTATGGGACTATCATTTTATGCTAGCAATATCAACCATAGCTGTAATTCAGAGTTCAAATTTCTGCTTTATTCAGTCTTGCAAGATCTCAAAATTCATCCAACTTTTTTTTAATTGAATAAGAATATAGCATATTTTAAACAGAAGTTGGAAAATGTATTTGTTGGCATTTTATATAGCATATGGATTTTTTTCACATTTTCTGTAATATGGTTTTGTGATTCCCCACCACCACACACACACACACTTTTTCTGTGTCCCTCTCACCAAACATATGGTCTCAAAAAGGCTTTTTATTATTATTGGGTTTTTTAGAAAAATGAAAATAAGCATACTTACTGGAGTGCAACATCTCCAATATACACTTTGTAAAATAGCTATAAGGTAAAGGTAAAGGTTCCCCTCCCACATATGTGCTAGTTGTTCCCGATTCTAGGGGGCGGTGCTCATCTTCATTTCAAAGCTGAAGAGCCAGCACTGTCTCCGTGATCATGTGGCCAGCATCAAAAGTGCATGGAACACTGTGACCTTCCCACCAAAGTAGTTCCTATTTTTCTACTTGCATTTTTACATGCTTTAGAACTGCTAGGGTGGCAGAAGCTGGGACAAGTAACGGGAGCTCACTTTATTACGCAGCACTAGGGATTCAAATTGCTGAACTGCTGACCTTTCTGATTGACAAGCTCAGCATCTTAGCCACTGAGCCACCATGTCCCACTATAAAATAGCTATAGTATCTCTAAAACCTACTGTTCTTTGTGCAAATATTTTGTGCAAATATTTTGAACAGAGAATGACTAACAGAAGAAGACTTCTTTCCTAGCTGCTCATCTATGGCAGAAGTGGGAATTTTGTGGATCATGTCTTGTTTCTACTATCTTCTTCTCAAAACATAGAATAATAGATTGGAAGAGATCTTGGAAGTCATGTAATTCAACCAACTTGAGCAGAAGAGTCTGTACAATTTCAGACAAATAGCTTTTCAGTTTCTTCTTGAAAGCCTCCAGTGATGGGGCACCCAAAACTTCTGAAAGCAAGATATTCCATTAATTGATTGTTCTAATTTCTAATTGTTTCTCTGGGAGACTGGAAGTTTTTAAAGTTTGGATGCTGTTCCAAAATCTGAAAAAGCTATACAACCAAAAACAACATAGTGACATATGTCACATGACTCTTTAAAGTAGTGGTTTATCTTCTACACTTCACAAAGTATAAGATTTGTTTGTTTAGAAGTCTTTTGAGAAGACAGAAAGTTGGTTGCTACCATGCCCATCTGCTTGGTGTTCTCATATTTTGCCTTTAAAATTTAAATTTCATGTTTCCAAATCTTTATCTTTTATGGAAAACTTGATGCAACATTCTCAGCAGAATTTTCAGAAGTGCTTTGCCATTATTTTGTGAGAGGTGTGATGGCTCAGTTGTTAAGATGTCAGGCTTGCCAGCAGAAAAGCTGGTGAGACCTGAGTACCGCATGATGGGATGAGCTTCCATCCTCGCCCCAACTCCTACCAACCTAGCAGTTTGAAAGCAGTCAAATGTGAATAGATAAATAGGTACCACTATGGTGGGAAGGTAACAATGGTCTGTGATGTCATGCTGGCCACATGATCACAGACACGTCTTTAGACAGTACTTGCCCAATGGCCTTAAACTGAGATGACCGTTATCCCCTATAGTTGGCAATGACTAGCAAAGTAAAATCCATAGGGACTTCCTCATCATTATTTTCTTTCTAGGACTGGCCCAGATTCACTCAGTTGGCTTTCATATCTAAGGCATGACTAAAATTCACAGTCACCCAGCTTTTAGTCCAGGGACTTTAACCACTAAAGTGGTTTTAGTGAACCACTTCACTAAATTGGCAGTCATTTAGATTTAAATAGTTGCTCTAAATAATTGAATGAGCAATTGAGATTGTCACCTATGCCAAAAATAAACTAGCTGTCTCAATTGTCTCCCATCTCTAAATTATGTTTCAGCTTGAAAAGAGAGTTAATTTCTAAGCAGAATTATGACAATTGCCTCCAGTCATAAAACTCTTTCCTGTAATTACCTGGAAGTAAATCACTTTGTTGCTTGACAGATGGAGAGGAGAGGAGGGGGCTGAAAACCAGCTGTCTGCAATGGAGCTAAAATGTTAGAATTTTTGCTCACACATGAACATTTTGGGTATGAAATATGCATCCTTATATTATTACAAATGTTCTGGGGAGTAGTGGAGGATCCCAGCTTTCTAAATTAGTGTTCTTTTTTTGAATATGTCCAATTCAGTCTTCTACTGCTTAGATGCCTTCTTCACTAATCTGAACGTTTCTTTTCAATATATATTTCCTGCCTATTTGTTTTTCTAAGACAGCATGATGATCTCTGGATTATCACAGGCCATCAGAAATGACTATAAAATAACTTTGCTGATGACAAAAAGGACAATTAAGATTGACTGTAAGTCTGCTCTGTTTTACTGCCTTGCTCCAATTTGTTTGATGTAAGTACTACTGTCCAGATCAACATAGTTTGATTTTGCAGGCCCCACCTGGAGCTGTGGTACAGCTAGAACTTGACTTACGACTGGTCATTTAAGGGCTGTAGCTACAACAGACTCAAACAAGTATTTTATGGTTATCATGACACTTCTTGTGCTCCCCTGCCAATCACGTGGTTGCATTTTAAGGACTTGGAAGACTGTTCACATTTATGAATGTGAACCAAATTATTTAATAAATGCCCTGCAATCATGTGAATGCATTTTGCAATTTTCTCTGCCAACTTTCCCAGAAAGTCAGTGGGGAAACTGGCAGGGAAGACTACAAGTGCAAGGACATTGGATTTGAGGTCTATTTCCCCAGGGTGCTGAGGGATCTCTCCTCATCTCCTTAAAGAGCGGACCTCAAATCTGGTGAAAGTGCTAGCCTTTCAGAATGATGGCATTTCACCAGATTTCAGGTTTATTCACCAACCCCTTCGTGTGCTAGAGGAATGGAGCTCAAATCAGGGGAAAAAACACTAGCAGGTACCATCATTCTCTTGATCCTTCTCCCTAGTGGAGAGAGGGCCTGGACCTGCTGGGTGTAGTGAGATGACCATACCCTTTCCTTGCCCCACCATGCCCATGTGGCCATTTAATGACTAAAACTAGGAAATCTGGGGTTGCAGTTGTTGAGCATAGTAGTCAAGGGGCATCTCACTTAATGACCACCTCACTTGATCAATATTTCAGCTAAATTGTGATCATAAATGGAGGACTACCGTAGTCTTCCATATCTACATCTATCATTTTCCATTTCTATTCCACTGTCACAGCAATAGTCGATGTTTGATTAGCTACATACTGTATAACAAATCTATCCATTCTAATTTGATATCTAACTGGAATGAAGCTTCTACCAGAACTTCCAGAATGGAGATGTTAGTAAGCATCACACAGTTCAATTTCTAGGGAAAATAATGAAATTTCAAATGGGTACAGCATCTGTACCATTTCTATTGTACATTAAGAGATTGCTACTCTGTTCTGTCTAAGAATGCAACACTCTCCATTAAGCAGGCAATTGCTTAGAAGGACAGAATTCAGATCCGGATGTGGAATATAAAAGGCAATATCACTTCTATCTATAAAGCTATAAATTACAGAATTGCAGAAACAGAAAGGGGCATTTTCAGGTCGTTAAGACTGATTCTCCACCCAATATAGGAAATTAAAGTGCTCCCAATTGGATGGTTGTTCAGCCTCCGCTTTAACAAATCCATTACAGAGTATACCACCTCTTAGTAATTGGTTCCACTGTTAATTTTTTTCCCCCAAGTTTCAGTCAGGATCTGTATTTTCTGATTACTGTCTACACAATCCAGGATGATAAAAACAAGGTGTGGATTTGTTCTGACTGATTCTTTTTCAAGTGCTTGAAAATTGCTATTTTATCTTCCCTTGGCTTTTCCCAGATTAAAGATCTAGTTTTATTCATCTCTTCTCATAGAAATTAGTTTTCAGACACCTTAAATCTTTGCTGCCATTTTCTGAGTCTTTTATGGAACAAAAT
Source organism: Thamnophis sirtalis (assembly GCF_051295495.1). NCBI lineage: Eukaryota > Metazoa > Chordata > Lepidosauria > Squamata > Natricidae > Thamnophis > Thamnophis sirtalis. Next base: position 158,555,457 of record NW_028261381.1, on the reverse strand, counting down.
TAGGATCTGGAATTGGAGCTAAAACAGCAATTGGCAGTCTCTGGTAGGGGCTAGGTGTTAGCAGGATGTCACTGAATGAGCAGATAGAATCCATTAAGAAACTAATATGCTTTGTCTCATTCAAAATTAAACAGAACTGAAGGCAAAATGGTTGACTGATAGACAAAGAGACACATAACAATTCACAGAAGACTTGTCCAGAAATTGTTGGATCCTAACAAAGACCTTGTTTGTTTTTTTTAATCCCTAAGGCCCTAAAGAACTTTGGATCAAGATACTTTCAATAAAGGAGAATATTTGTAGCTCAGGGTTGAAATGAGGGGCTCTTTGGTGTTCTTTGAGATGGTTTGTTGTTTTCTGAATGTTTCATTATCCAAACTAGGTAACATCATCAGTGCTACATAATCTATATCTAGTACTGATGATGTTACCTAGTTTGGGTAATTAAATGTCTGCAAGAAAACAATCCATATCAAAGAGCACCAAGGGCCCTCAAGATACTTTCACTAAGGGAATGAATTAATTTGAATGGGTAAAACTGGCAAAAAAAAAAAACTGGCAAAAGAAACTGGCAAAAAAAACACCGAAAACCAAGGACTATGACTTAGCAACTACAGCCAGCCAATCACACAACCCGAAATCAGACCAAGACTCAGAAAGCTATTTAAAGGCCACTTCCCAAAAATTTTGCAGCAGAATCCATTGGTATTAGGACAAGATGTTGTGGGGGGAGGGGGCGGGGTATCTAACTCTCAGAGCAGTGTTTCTCAACCTTGGTAATGCTATGCTGGTTGGGCAATTCTGGGAGTTGAAGTATGCATATCTTAAAGTTGCCAATGTTGACAAACATTGTTGTAAGAGAAAGGTGTACCAAAAGCATGTGAGCCATGATTAAAAATAACATCTTTTGTAGTCTCTTTTTCTTTATGAAAATTGATATGTGCTACTGCTTTTTGTACTAAGAATTCCACATTATCTAGAGATACATCACACAAAAACACACATTCCTTACCTATCCAATTGCTAGCCTATATATGTACTGTAATACTGTAATACTGTAAAAGTACATACTCTTAAATAAATCTGTATGGAGATGAACTCTGCTTTCACATTCCTTTAATGCTTGATGCACCAATTAACTCTCACTTTTGCTTTTTTGTATGCTATTGTTATTCCAACACTGAAGGCTTGTAAGTACTTTCATTAAGCAAGCATAGTTATCAGTCTTGAGATGATTTTATTGCTTATCATGTTAATTGGCCACTATGGGGAGATATGTCATTTCAATACCATGAAATCTTTTATTTCTCAGGTACAGCCTTACACACAGAGAGAGAGAAATAGAGAGAGGGGGAAAGAATCTGTATATCCAGGTTTCTACTTGTAGCTGTTCCTGGTAATTAGGTAGAATGAAATGTTGGGAAAGTGATAAGTAAAGAATTTACGATTGTTATTAGATTGCATTTTCTGATACATTAGTATGGGTTATGTAAAGAAATTTAAAGCTGACCTTTGTGAAAGTATGAAAAAAACATTAAGAGGGTCTTGGACAAGATTATACAGCATATAACCTCAGTACAGAAATAGAAGGAAGCATGAGAAAGAAAGTCAAAACATCCCAACCTTAATTTTGTTTATTGTAGATAGAATAGGAAGAGACTTGGACAGCTTTTGAAAGTCTCTTATATATGTATATGTGTGTGTGTATGTACATACATATACATATACATATACATATACATATACATATACATATACATATACATATACATATACATATACATATACATATACATATACATATACATATACATATACATATACATATACATATACATATACATATACATATACATATACATATACATATACACGTATGTATGTATTTTGTGTCACAACCCCTGGTATGCCCAAATATTATTTATGTCTTTTGTGGTTTCTAGCCACCAAGACTACATATTCTCATCCATCTTTTTTCCACAACCCACCAGTAAAAAAATAATGATGAAACCCTCATTCCAATGCAAATCATGCAGGAGTCCCACACATGGAATGCAGAAATTTCAAGAACTAATAGAAGGCAGCAAAAAGCTGAAGAAAAGATAAGGCTATTTGTTACCATTTAAAGATCACTTCAGTTTTATTATTTATAAAGTATTAAACTCAGAAAAGTACGGTTGAACACATCTAGGAAAATTTCCAAACAATCATCTTTACAGAACTGAGCCCAGAAGCTTGCTTCTAAATTACTCCATTAACCACATGTCTCTAAAAAGTCCATGGCCTGAACATGATCAATTGTTTGCAGAAATTGGTTTTTGGGAGCAGTGGTAAACCAGTGACTTTCCAGATGTCATCCCTTTCTGACACTGGCGGTGAGGAATCTTCTCTGCCACTAATCTTTTGGATATTCTAGCAACACAACAAATAAACAATAACTCTTCCACTTCTGTTGAATCTGTCATTCAAAAATATGCTCCTTCTTGGTCCCATTTTCTGTCATGCACATTATCTCATACAGGTTGTCCTCGAGTTACAATCACAATTGAACCCAAAATTTATTTTGCTAAGTGGGACAGTTGTTAAGTGAGCATTGCCTTTTTCTTGTTATGGTTGTTAAGCGAATCACTGCAGATGTTACATTGGTAACAGTTGTTAAGTGAATCTGGCATCCCCATTGATGTTGTTTGTTAGAAGGTTGCAAAAGGGGATCACTGGACATTGCAATCATCATAAATATGAAACAATTACCAAGCATCCACATTTCGATCACATGACCCATGGTGATGCTGCAATAGTCACAAGTGTGAAAAACAGTCATAAGTCATGTTTTTCAGGGCTGTTGTAAGTTCGAATGGTCACTAAACAAGTGGTTGTAAGTTGATCCTGTTACATTGGACTGGATCAAAAAGAAATCTCTTTCTTCTCTTCTGGCGTTCCCGTTACTGATAGCAATAGCAGTAGCATTTAGGCTTATATACCATCCTATAGCATTTATATCATGCCCAGCACTCTCTGGGCACTTTATAAGGCAGAAACATCATTTGCATCCCCAACAATCTGGGTCCTCATTTTACTGACCTCAGAAGGATGGAAGGTTGTCAGCCTTGAGTCCCATCAGGATCAAATTCCAGGCTGGAAGAGTTTTTTCCTGCAATACTGTACTTTAACTGCTGTGCCATTGGAGCTAATGAGACTGATAGGCACTGAAATTTCCCCAATCTCAGATCTCCTAGAATTTGAGGTGGTATTTATACCACTGAGTCCAATCTTCTATTCGTTGCAGGAATGCATATTGAAATATCTCAACAGATCACCCTTGCTTCTACATTCAATATAAAAGACTCCACCATAGAACATAGAATTATAGGTTTGGAAGGGATCTTGGAGGTCTTCTAGTCCAACCTCTGGCATCTCTGGCTAACTGATTCCAGTGTCAAATTTCTATTTCTCTTGAGATGGTCCTAGAATTGCTACTCAAGCCCTCCTTTTATTGGTACTGTGTTGTTTCTCAAATGAAAAGAAGCTTTCTAATTTATTTATTTATTTAAAATAACATGCTATTAAATAGACTGGAGCCACAGTTTAGGAAGACAATTGAAGCATATCACAATAAATTATACTCATAGATGAAGCACCACAGTCCGTCCCTGGAGGAAACGGCTTCTCCAGGGCGGCACCTGGGCACAACAATCAAGGGGGGTCACCCACGAAGCCAATCCTAGAAAGAACTTGAGGACACGAGATCTCTCTGGGTGAAATGACAGTTTATTGTGTAGCAAAGCTGAATATATAAACTCTCATACACAAATGAGGTTTCCAAATATTACAAATGTCATTGGTGACAATTTATGCATCTAGACCAATAACAGAATTAATAACTGCGTGCTTCCTAAGTTTCACGTGTGCCCTACTTTTGCATTTTCAAGCAAGTACAAAACAAGCAAATTCTACAGGTATCAAGAACATTTTGTGGTTGGCTATATCCGTCCTGTGTGGCTAGATGTGCAGACTTTGCAAGTCCTACCTAGCTACCTGTTTCCTCTAGAAGGTTTGCTGCCAGATGCAGCCTAGCGAAGGCCTACTAACAGCAAAATACAGTGGAGGCAAGAAAGGAAAGGCATTCTCAGAGTAATAGGATAGCAACACATAGATAAGAAAAAAACACTTTGTACAGCTCAGTTCTGGATCTGCATTAGGGAGACCTGAGTTTCAGGGATGCACCGTCAGCAGGTTGCAATGACAAACATTGTTTTCAGGTAGTTGCACATTACAACTCTTTCTTTCTGGATAGCTTAGTACACCAGATAATGGGCAAAATCGGTGAATATTTCTTTGTGAGACCAAGTTTATTTTTCTGCCACAGAATATACTCACTGGCTTCTCATTAAGTAGAGATTTGTATATCTGTAAATTAAATTTAGGCAACAGGCCTGAGCTGTTTCCTTCCTGATTACCTCTTTCTGTACAATAATAACCATTAATCTCCTCCTTTCTTTCATTACAATCTCAGCTATTTTTAGATAGTGCCTTGCTAAGGCATGGCCTTTTGAGGAGATCTCAGGCCTCTTCCTCAGCTAGAAGAGCCATAGAGCATGGGTTTTTTTAAACATACTTTATGCCTGCATTACTTAGATTCATCTTGGCAGATTTACCCCATCCTTTGCAAAAACAAGAAAACAAAAAAACAATTGGATTGTATTTGCATTCCTTTCTGGGGCTTTCCGTACCTCTACATTAATGATATCTCTATGTTTTTGAAAGATCACCCAATTATAAAATGCTTGTTCTGTAGGAAGTTAGCACCCACCCCTCTCCTAGAAAAATGAAATATTCTAGGAAATATTAAAAAGGCAGAATATTGTATTTTTCCTAAATGAGAAACATGTTTCTAGAGACATAAACTCAGAGCCTCAGCTCCCTGCCCCCCACACACACCCTCAAACAGATATTTTGGTGCCAACTTATCTACAAAACAAAAGACATGGCCCTCAGGACATGATAGGAGTAGCCCTCACTCAAGATCCAAACCAGGACATACACAGGAACAGGCAGCTCCAAGGTGAGGTCCAAGAGATGATATAAGTCTCTCTCTCTCACTCACCCATGTGCTTCTTTTTGCCCAGGACCTCAAACCATGTGGTCCACCATTAAAACCATCTTTCCAAGCAGTTTCCATGTGTCTTTCTTCCCACTTGGAACTGAACCAGTGGTGGGTTCCAGATCCCATTGCAACTGGTACGGTGCAAAGGGGGCCAGGGGCCCACCAGATGAACATGCACAGTCCATGCATGTGTACTTCTCACCCACAATACTCCAGCTGCTCAGTGGAGTATTGTGCAGGCGCCATACACTCCGTGTGCATGCGCAGAAGCCCCAGTTGGGTAATGAAATGTCTACAAGCAAAACAACCAAGCTCAAAGAACACTAAGGAATCCAAATAATTTTTATGGCATTGTAATTAATTCAGCCTTTCCAGTTAAAAAAAAAGTCTGCTATAAGGAGTTTTAGATGGTCACAAGTTCAGGTTTCCATTCACAATAATAATTAAATAATCATCTATAAAATGAGAGTACATTACTTAGCATATGAAACGTCCTAACTTTAATTTCCCAAAATGCACCCTAGCTTTAATTTCCCAAATTTCAGTCACCCTGGAAAAACTCATAAGAAATACCCAAAGATTATTACTAATAGAACAATACTAATTTCCCCAACTCTAAATTCTGACCCATGTGGTGTCTGAAATGTATGGGGTGTGCCATGTTGGAGAAAGCTAGTATTGACATTAATTCATTTCTGATCTAAGTCTGCATAAGTATGTCCTTTTGTTCCCAGCAGAGAAGACCATGGCAGGTACCTTCTCCCCCAGTTTAGTGCCCAAAATGAGGACAGTCTCAGGAGGAAGCAAAGAGACTGAGATTTTTTAAAAAATATGTAAAATGGGGCAAAACATCATCGGAAGAGTAAAAGTAAGGAACAAAAGAAGGAGGGAAGTAATTTTTCTCAGCCATTTATGCTTGACATGAGTAATATTCATTTTTTTCTTAGGTGACATATCAAGTCATAAAGAAGGAAGCACTTTAAAACATTGAGTATTATATTAGAGAGTATTTTATTAGGCTGTTCAATTGTGTCACCTGATAATATAAATTAAATCTCCATAAACCTGCTAAGCAGATCTTTGCATCATTGAAAGCAGACAGAAAAAATGAGTTATCATACACAACAGGCCATTACTCTCCTGCTTTATTACATTATAACATCCTACTGATTGAATTACAATGGTATCTCCATTTCTCTGCCCCTGAGTTTGCTAATCTTTAATGCATAAGGTACATCTGCTCCAGTTTAGCCTGCAAACCATCGTTAGAACTGTTCCCTCTCACTTCTCAGCTCTTTCTCAACCCTGATTACTATCAAGAGGCAAATGGAGGATAACTAGACTTAACTAATTCCTTTCAATGAGACCATAAACACTATATGTGATATATTGAAGAACCTGGATACAATCTCTCATGCCTCTAGATAAAGTAGATTATTTTAGAAATTTTATTTTTGAGAGGCTCTAGTGGACAACCATTTAAATATGAGCCTCCAGTGTGCTGCAGCTGCCAAAAAAGCCAACACAGTTCTAGGCTGCATAAACAGAGGGATAAAATCAAGATCACGTGAAGTGCTAATATCACTTTATAATGTCTTGGTAAGGCCACACTTGGAATACTGCATTCAGTTTTGGTCACCACGATGTAGAAAAGATGTGGAGACTCTAGAAAAAGTGCAGAAAAGAACAACAAAGATGATTAGGGGACTGGAGGCTAAAACATATGAAGAACGGTTGCAGGTAGGTCTAGTTTAATGAAAAGGACTAGGGGAAACATAATAGCAGTGTTTCAATATCTCGGGTTGCCACAAAGAAGAGGGAGTCAAACTATTCTTCAAAGTACCTGAGAGTAGAACAAAAAACAATGGGTGGAAACTAATCAAGGAGAGAAGCAACTTAGAACTGAGGAGAAATTTCCTGACAGTTAGAACAATTAATCAGTGGAACAACTTGCCTCCAGAAGTTGTGAATGGAACACTGGAAGTTTTCAAGAAGATGTTGGATAATCATTTGTCTCAAAAGGTATAGGGTTTTCTACCTAGGCAGGGGTATGGACTGAAATACCTCCAAGGTCCCTTCCAACTCTGTTATTCTATAAGTTGGTGAGATGCTCCACATGGAATATTTTGGCAAGTCCAAGATTGGCACTATGTTGAGAAGACATCCTCTCTAGTTTCTTGGGCTGTAAAAGAGATGGTGGGAGAAGTATACTTTCAGACTTGTAAGATTGATGTCCGCCTTACCCGGTAGACCAATTTTCAGGAACAGAAAATAGAATTTTGTACATCTGAAAGTACAGGTAATCCTCGACTTAGAACATTTTGTTGTAAGTCAAACTGAAAGTGATTTATGTTTTTCACACTTACAACCGTTTTAGCATCCCCATAGTCACCTGATCAAAATTCCAATGCTTGGCAACTGGATCCTATTTATGATGGTTGTAGGTTCCTGGGGTGATGTGTTCACTTTTTGTGACCTTCTGACAAGCAAAGTCAATGTGAAAAACAGATCCACTTAACAATCATGTTACTAATTTAACAACTGCAGCGATTCACTTAACAACTGAGTTAAAAAGGTTGTAAAATGAGATAAAATTCACTTAACAAATGTTTTGCTTAGCACTCAATTGTGGCCGTAAGTTGAGGACTACCTGAACATCTGCCATCTCCTTTACAACTCAAGAAACTATGAAGAGTCTGTTCTCAACCCCTTATTCTGCCCATTATGCAGCTTTGGGCTAATCTAGTTCCGTAAGTAGAAATTCTTCACCCTGTCTTCATAGGTCTTTCCCACATACCATCCCAGGAACCAAGTATGAATAGAGACAGTGAATGCTTGTTCATTGGTTGTGCTCAGCCAAAAACAAAAGAGCCATTCAGTTGACAAGGTTTCATTCACCTTTGTGCACTGAGCAGAGAATTGGACTCCGTAGCCAATGTGGCCCTTCTGATTCAACAATTCTTCAATGCTTCCTGATGACTTTTTATTTTCTTCTTCTTTTTTTCTTTTTGGCAATTGGCAGCTCTTCCCAAAGCAGCCATCTCTGGCTTCCTTTGTGCAGTGCACTGCTCCAGGTTAGCAACAATTAGTTCAATCCCAACCACTAATTGTTATTTTATTGGAAAGAATAATTGTTTCATTAAAGCCTCCCCTCTGAGAACTCTTGTTAGAATAAAGTTACAGTACTATTGCATTTGCCAATTAGCACGGATTTATACCCCGGCTGGGTCTCTCAGTGATTCAGCAGCAGAGTGTAGAATGGCCCCTTTCCTGCCAGCAATGTTTCTCCCTCTCTTTGCTCCACTCCCTCATTACCAATGAAAACCACATTCAATCTAAACCTTCTTTGTGGTTTAATATTAAAAAAAGAGAGAAATATTTGATAGACCACATATTTGATTGCTACTAAAGGCTGATCTTGCTAAGTCTCTCCATTTTCTTTCCAGCACATATTATGTCAAAAGGCCTGGATTGATTGGACTAGGATTAGGGCTAGGGTTAGAGTCAGGATTAGGATTAGGGTTAGGTTTAGAGTCAGGATTAAGATTAGGGCTAGAGTTAGAGTCAGGATTAGGGTTAGGGTTAGAGTCAGGATTAGGTTTAGGGTTAGAGTCAGGGTTAGGCGGAAGGAGTAAGGGGTTAGGGCTTAGGGGGAAGGGGTTGGGGGTTAAGGGTAACAGTAAGGGGTAAGAGGAAAGGACTAGGGGTTAGGGTTGCATCATTTTAAAAAAATCTCAGTCTCTTTCCTTCCTTCTTAGACTGTCCGCAACTTGGGCACTAAACAGAGAGAATGTATGAAATGCTTTGCAGACAGAATAATTTCCCCTTGGTGAAGAGAGAACATACAAAGGTTTCATCATGGCCCAAACTCTTCAAATAAAGAAGGGAAACGGGGGGAGGTTTCTAGCCAGACTGATGCAGTCTTAAGACCTATCACCACTGAATTTCCAAATGTGACCCTGTAATAATGTGTCCCTATACCTAATAAGAGAACTTTGAAGTCCCCCCAAATCTGGGTGTTTACAGCTGGCACAAAACCTCTGAACAGCTGTCCCTTCTTACAACCAATAGATTTGCCACCCCGACCCCAAATTATGCAACAAACAACAATAAAGAAATTGATTATGTACCATTAAGTCACCATTGCCTATTAGCAACTACATAGGTCGACTTTATCGGATTCAGATCTAGGATTCAGGATGATCCTAATCCAGGCCTTCGTTTTGTAATGATATAAAGGCATAATTTCATTCTGGAAGGTAATAGCAAACCACTCCTGTGCCCTCAAACCCTGATATCTAAATTGGACTAAAAATATTGGAGCACCCAAACAGGGTTTTAAAATTCCTGTAATTCCCCACAAAGCCACAGTATTCAGAGTCCCTCAGGTCTCAATGGGAGCATCCAAATTTACTTCCTTAAGAGCAGCTGAATTAGTTCATAATAGAGAAACATCTTCTACTTAATATGCACGAAAGACAAATTCCTTGTGTGTCCAATTACACTTGGCCAATAAAGAATTCCATAGATAGATAGATAGATAGATAGATAGATAGATAGATAGATAGATAGATAGATAGATAGATAGATAGATAGATAGATAGATAGATAATAGATGGATGGATGGATGGATGGATGGATGGATGGATGGATAGATGGATGGACGGACGGACACTGGCCATGTCTGAGAATGCTGTTGGACTCACCATAAATGTTTCTGGAGAAACAATTGGCAAGATAAAGCATCTGAAAACTCATGGAGAATGAGTCTAGTATGACATTCCTTCTCTCCTTTCCAATTTCACTAGTGGAGCTCAGCCACAAACACTTCTACTTAGGAGAAATCTTCGCAACTGCTGCAATATTTTATGATCACATATCTTACTAACTTGAACACAAATGATAATGGGAGAAACTTACAGCTATCCATTAAGCTTGTTTCTGCAAAGTTCCTGATTTCAGTGTAAAACAGCAAAAAGCAACAATGCTGTTTGGGCCTCAAAACTCCCATTTTAGGCATAAAAGGCAGCTGGGTTTCCTTGGGCCAGTTCCTCTTTCTCAGCCCAACTCACCTTATAGGGTTGTTGTTGTTGTTGTGAGGAAAGAAGGATTATTATGTATTTTCACCTCCTTGAACTACCAATAAAAATAATAAAGGCTGGCAGTGAATAAATAAGAAAACGCACAGCACCAAGCAACTATCAGTGGTTTTAGTAGTAAGCTATTTCTAAATCAGATTGTTTTTTTTTTTATGGATGAAATGCACGTACTAAATGCATATTGTCTAAGTCCACTCCACAACGAATTTAAGAAAAATAAGTGTTAATTCTTTCAGGAATTCATTTTTTCCCCAGAGCATTAAAGATATATGAAAATGTTTTAAAGATTTAAATTTCATGTTGTAAGTCAAAATGTTTTTGTAGAATAAAAGCGATAGCAATCCTTAAGTGCAAGTATGAAGGGATGTGCTTTCTTAATTCTGCCAGAAGATTATTGCAACTTGCAGCCATAATAACTGACAGACAGCAGGAAAGTGCAGAAATGGGGAAATAAGAAAGAAATAGAAAAGTAAAGATTCCAACAACTAATCCCTGTTTCTCATAGCTGCACAACACAACACCAGAATATTAAGTTGTGTTACCATTGTTTATTAAGAATTGATTGATTATATGGTTAAGTACCAGCAGATATCCATATTAGATGTTTGTTTGTTTTTTTTTAAAAAAAAGCTAGGAAGAAGTAGACCTACAAAATATTTAAAGGGACAACAACCAATAAATCCCAAGTGTTATGAGTCAAATTTGGAAGTTAAATAAATTTAAGAAATAGGCAGCGGTGACCACTTTTTTAGTGTTAGCTAGAAAACATTTTTTTTAAAAAAAAAAATCTCATCTCTAGTGCTCAGGGGAGCAAATATATCTAATACTCCCTCTTCCTTCTATTTTCCCCACAGCAACAATCCTGTGAGGTAAAGCTGGGCCGAGAGAGCATGAATGATCCAAAGTGACCCAGACGGCATACATATCTAAGGCAGGCCTAGAGTCTCCTGGCCTCTAGCCTGCCATCTTAACCACTAGACCAAACTGGCTCTCAAATGTTGACATGTCCATAAATTCATCAAGGGTTAAGTTCAACTAGAGCAGTGGTCTCCAACCTTGGCAATTTTAAGACTTGTGGACTTCAACTCCCAGAGTTGAAGTCCACAGGTCTTAAAGTTGCCAAGGTTGGAGACCACTGAACTAGAGGACATGTTTATTTTTGTTTTTCTAACAGAAGTACAAAAGAATGAAAGCAATGAGGGTGGTGGGGGAAAACGATCATTCTAGGAACACAAACAAAAAAACATCCAACTCACTGAGTATCAATTCTGGTTTTTCATTGCACTGATCAAATCAGGAATACCGAGCCCATTTTTGGTCACCACAATACACCACAGGAAGGGTGCTGAGAAATTGAAGAAGTGCAGAGAACAGCAGCAAAGATTATTAGGGACTTGATTGAAAGAACTGGATATCTTTAGCCTAAAGAAAGGAAGGTTAAGGGGGGACTTGAATACTGTCGCAGGGAAGAGGATTTCATTCTCTGTGATACCTGAGATAGCAAAGGCACCAATGGATGGAAGGGATTCTAATTCTTTTTAAAGGGATTCTGATTCAAACTAATGAAGAATCTCTTGATCTTGATAGCAATAACAATAGCAATAGCACATAGACTTATATACCACTTTACAGTGCCTTTCAGCCCTCTCTAAGTGGTTTACATTTATAGAGTCAGCCTATTGCCCCCAACAATCTGGGTCCTCATTTTACCCACCTCAGAAAGATGGAAGGCTGAGTCGACCTTGAGCCTGATGAGATTTGAACTGCCAAATTGCAGTCAGCAGAAGTGGCCTGCAGTACTGCACTCTTAACCACTGCATCATCATGGCTCTTGATATCCACCAAGCAGTAGAATAGCCATGTTTTGGAGTCATGGCTGCTCCAAATATTTTAGGTCATCTAGACCAACCCCCACACCCAAGCAGGAGATCCTACACCATTTTTGACAGATGGCAGTCCAGTCTCTTCTTAAAAGTCTCAAGTGATGAAGCCCCCACAATTTCCAAAGGCAAACTGTTCCATTGGTTGATTGTTCTCACTGTCAGAAAATTCCTCCTTATTTCTAGGCTGAATCTCTCCTTGATCAGTTTCCATCCATTATTCCTTGTCTGGCCTTTGGATGTCTTGGAAAATAGCTTGAATCCTTCCTCTTTTTGGCAGCCCCTAAAATATTGGAAGACTGCTATCATGTCTCCCCTCATCCTTCTCTTCACTAGACTAACCATGCTCACTCCCTGTAACTGTTTTTCATATGTTTTAGCCTCCAGTCCCCTAATTAAGGATGAGCCCTTGTGACAGCATGTACTCCTCCATGAACTTAAGGGGGGACTGAAGTGGTTTGACATTGATTTCTTTTGAGATATCTTATTGAGTTTCCCAGCTTCATCTAGATATTCTGGGAGCTTTTCAGTTCAAGCATTAATCAAATCCCTCTTTACATAGGTTCAAAGTCAGGCCCAGAAAAGGTCAGGCAAATCCCCTTACAGGGATTCAGATTTTCAGTTCTCTATCATGGTTTTGAATGCCAGATTGCTATGAAATATCACATAGCATATTGATTCATTCAACACAATCATGTTAAGAAAAGATTGAAAATTATTGTCACTCAGCTTATTTAATTTATTGCTTCGTGGCTGTGTAAAATATTTGTTCAAGTCTGTGTCCTGCTTGCCTAAAATCTCAATTTTTCTATTTTAAAGAAAGTTTAAAGTTTTTTTTTTTTACAGATTCTCAAGTTATTTTTTAAAATTGGATAATTAAGTGATATCCTGGAATTTCAGGCATAGTTAGGAAGAATGTATTGTTCTGGTGCATTCTTCAATGATCTCATTTATATTTATGTCCAACTGTTTTTAAAGATTTTTTTAGTTGTTGGTTTTATTGTACACCACTGTCCTAGACACACATTTGTGAGATGAGTAGCCATGTAAGTTTCATAAGCAAATAATAATAAACAGAATTTTGCAATTTGAACATGCTTCCCTTCCTCTCTTTTATCTTCATGTGCATTAGAGGCAGTGGTGGGTTTCGAATCTTTTTAAAACCTCTTCTGTAGGTGTGGCCTGCTTTGTGGGAGTGGCATGTCAGCCATGTGATCGAGTGGGAGTGGCTTGGCAGTCATGTGACTGGGTGGGCGTGGCCAACTTGTAAAATGTGGTGGAACTCACTTATCAACGCTCTTGCTTAGCAACCAAAATGTTGGCTCAGAAACTCTGGCATTTGAAGCACGCAAGTCTTAAAGCTGTCAAGTTACAAGAACCTTGCACTGCTAAGCCTTTAGAAAAAAAAACCAGGGGTGTTCAAACTTGACAGTTTTAAGACTTGTGGATTTCAACTCCCAGAATTCCTCCTCTTGCTCTTCATCTTGATGATGTGCAGATGGGCGGGGGGAGGGAACTGGAACCGGTTCTAAATGGCACTGTAGATTTGTGGAACCTCTTCTATAGAAGAGGCTACAAACTGGCAGGAACCCACCCCTGATTAGAGGGCAGTGTTTTCATAAACCACTATCTTCATTTGGCCTAAGCCATGTTTGTTTGATTATTGCCTTGCTAATGGATCTTCTCTCTCTCTTTCAAAGCCATCTCTATACCCACTACATGTCTATATCACGGGTGCGTTCCGGCAGGCACTACTGCCCGTTCACTCATGGGTGTGCTGCACACGTAGGTTCAGTATAATAAAAGTTGTTCTCTGCATGTGCAGAAGCAAAAAACAAGATGGTGGCACCATAGGTGTCACCTGGAGAATCGGTTTGGGGGTGTGGCAGGCCTGGGTCACTGTCGATTCCAGTAACCCAGGCCGCTAAACCACTACTTGTTCGGCTGAACTGGTCCCAACCAGTAGGAACCCACCACTGGTCTGAATTAGTAGAAATATGTCTGATTTAGCAGATAGCAATACCTACCCAAAATTTTCTTGCTTTAGGAACTAGATGGTAAACTAGCAGGGAATTCTAAGATTGTAAATTAGATTAGAAAATCCACAAATATTCTGGAAGAAGACAATGATAAACCACTTCTGCATAGTTGCCAATCAAACTTCATGAAATATCCATGAAGATACCTGTACTTTAGTTCAAGTCAAATGAAACTTTAAGATTATATTGAAGTGTAGGTAGGTATAGGTGTGGCATTATCTTCCCAACAACAGCCAACAAAGTATTTCAGACAACCTTCAGAGCATGATGTGAGTGCTTGTCAGCTTGGCCATCACCTCTTTCCTTCAAGGATGCTGCCAGCTGCCATGGATGTGGGGAGGGAGGGTGAAATGGGCATTTGGGAGAGGAAGCATGCTGGTAGAGTGAGAGTAGAAACACTGGAAACTGATGGGAAGGATCGGACTCATGAAAGACAGAGGCCCACTTGGGTTGTTTCACAGCTTCAAGGCCAACTGTCCTGGGAATGGCATGAACAGAGGTGGCACACCTGAGCTGGAGACATTCCCAAAACATCTTTCTAGGCATTGGTTGGACTCTGTGTGTTTGACTACTGGGGGTAGCTGGGCTCGGGGATGTCTTCCAATGTGTCCTTTTTGTGCACATTTGCTTCAGACTTTGTCTGACTTTTGCTGCATTCAGTTCTTCCTTAGTAAAAGTACCTTTTTGCTTAGTCCACGGAGTCAAGAGTTTTCTTTCCTAAGAATTGATCAGAGGCAGCCCTGACAGTACCATAGGAATTAGATCAGAGGTGGTATTCAGCTGGTTTGGACTGGTTTGCCTGAGCCAGTAACGGAAATCATGGTTCTGTGCCATCCTATTTATGGCTCTATGCCATCCTATTTAGGCATGTTTTTGAGGCCGGGCGCGTGCACACAAGGCGCACACAGAAAGCACATGAATGGAAGGCTGAGCAGATATACAGAAGTGGTGGTGGTAACCAAATGTGAAACCCACCACTGAATTAGATGGCTAACCATCATCAATCCATCCACTTTCATAAAACTATCTAATCTCCAAGTTTATAGATGATGATTATCATGTTTTCAGTTTTCAGCAGATTCAGTTAATATTTTGCATAGGAAAACATAAAGAAATCTCAAGGCTTTTTTTTTTTAAGGAGTGCATTGTAATTCTTTACATTTCACGATCATTCTGCTGTTTTAATGGTTTTATATAGTGTTTGAATTATGTTTTATTGTGTTTGAAATATTGCTTCAATTTTAGCATTTTAATAACATCTTATGTTATTTTAATAATGTGTTCATGGTTGCTTATTCTTGATGCTTGCTACATTGGGTGGACTTTATGGGAAGCCTATTAATATTTTAAATAAGTAAATAAGGGGAGACAGCAACTCAGCTTTCTCACACATTGTTCTCATAAGTTTGTAGAACATGACTGGTTGTGCATGTGCCACTACAGCAATTATTAAAATTCTCATAATGTGAATTCATTTGTTATGAGCACTTCCCCTGTCACTTAGAAGGAGAGAGAATGCTGCAATGAAGTCAGAATTGACTTCAGAGCCAAGGTGGCGCAGTGGTTAAATGCAGCACTGCAGGCTACTGCTAGATCAGCAGGTCAGCGGTTCAAATCTCACCGGCTCAGGGTTGACTCAGCCTTCCATCCTTCCGAGGTGGGTAAAATGAGGACCCAGATTGTTGGGGGCAATATGCTGACTCTCTGTAAAACCGCTTAGAGAGGCCTGAAAGCCCTATGAAGCGGTATATAAGTCTACTGCTATTGCTATTGCTATTGCTATTGTTATCCTGCAGACTAGGGTACAAACTTGACTGGCACCTGGCCAGTTTTCTTTTAAGGTTTTTTTTTAACCAATCTCCCCACTTCTTCAGGCAGTAAGAAGATGGTCTAGGACAACTCGGCACGGCCAACTTGCCATTGCCCATACATTGCAGCCAACTCACCATAGCCTACTCATCTCAGGACAACTCACCACAGGACTAGAGTTACACTAATATCAAAGAAATGGTGGAATAGAATCATTAAAGAAACTATTCCAAAGGACAAAATTCCATGTGAATGACAAAAATCAAAATAATATTTTAATTATTTTAAATAATTAAATTGAATTGTTAAATTGTCCTGTGGCAAGCTGGCCATGGTAAGTTGGCTATGGTGAGTTATCCCATTGTGTAAGAAGGAGCCATTCTTGGTGAAGGAGAGTAGAAATAAGAAAGGATAGCCCTTGCAAAACAATTGCCAGCCATTGTACAAATTGTCTTTTTGGAATGCTGAACTCCTTGGAAATGACAAAGCTTTTTCTACCTTCATTCGAAACACATACAGTTTGAACACTGTACAGATGTAACCAGAAAGGGTTGTTAAATACCTCATGTTGTACATCAAAATCTCCTACGAAGATAGGAGATGAGGTATACACAAGAGGTCTGCAATTGATAGTCAGCAGATTCTGACTCCACACTTTGGATCCAAACACATATTTAGCATTGGTGCAATGAAAAACCAAAGGAAGGAAGGAAGGAAGGAAGGAAGGAAGGAAGGAAGGAAGGAAGGAAGGAAGGAAGGAAGGAAGGAAGGAAGGGTGAGTGGGTAGGTAGGTAGGTAGGTAGGTAGGTAGGTAGGTAGATAGATAGGTAGATAGGTAGATAGGTAGATAGGTAGATAGGTAGATAGATAGATAGATAGATAGGTAGATAGGTAGATAGGTAGATAGGTAGATAGGTAAGGGATGTCGTGGCTCAGTGGCTAAGACGCTGACCTTGTTGATCAGAAGGGTTGGCAGTTAGGCCATTCGAATCTCTAGTGCCCTGTAATGGAGTGAGTTCCCGTTACTTGTCCCAGCTTCTGCCAACCCAGCAGTTTGAAAGCATGTAAATATGCAAGTAGAAAAATAGGAACCACCTTTGGTGGGAAGGTAACAGTGTTCCGAGCGCTTTCGCCATTTAGTCATGCCGACCACATGACCATGGAGAACTCTTCAGACAGAATAGAAGAAAGGGGAAGCAAATGAAGTTCTCTAAACTAGCAATTCTCCCCTAGTGATATCAGTACTACAGTTGGTATATACAGTAGAAGTAATTTAGGTGAGACTCAACTCTCCCCCACCCCATGATAA
Organism: Thamnophis sirtalis; assembly: GCF_051295495.1. Taxonomy (NCBI): domain Eukaryota; kingdom Metazoa; phylum Chordata; class Lepidosauria; order Squamata; family Natricidae; genus Thamnophis; species Thamnophis sirtalis. The sequence continues at coordinate 158,538,217 of NW_028261381.1, read as the reverse complement.
AAGACTCAGAAACAGAACAACATCTGAGAGCAAGACAAGCAGTAACAGGTGGAAACTAATCAAGGAAAGAAAAAACCTAAAAATAAGGAGAAATTTTCTGACAGTTGAGAACAATTAAACAGTGGAATGGCTTGTCTTCAGAATCTGTGGGTACTCGAACACTGCAGGTCTTTGAGAAGAGATTGGGCAGCCATTTGTCTGGAATGGGATAGGGTCTCCTGCTTGAGCAGAGGGTTGGACTAGAAGACCTTCAAGTCTGTCATTCTTTATCTATATCTGAGTAATTAGTGTTTTCTAGAAAAGAAAGCCAAAATTAAGGTTTAGGAGAAGGGTGCTCTCACCATAACAAATACTATTTCAGCCCCAAATATCCCTTGCTTATACATAGAGCATAGAACAATACAGGTGGAAGGCACCTTGGAGGTCCTATAGTCCAATCTCCTGCTTCAGGAGATCCTATACCACTTTAGACAAATGGTTGTCCAGTTTGTTTTTGAAAGCTTCCAGTAAGGCATTTAACATTATATTACCAAAGTATTATTATAAATGTTGATGTCTTTAAAACTTACTGTAAGTGATAAGTATAAGAGTAGAATGTCTGGAAATTTTGATATGTCCTTCACGGAAAAGGGGGGATTTTTGTTTCAGTCTTGGGGACATCTGATGCTTTGATAGAAGGATTGGTAGGACATAAACGGTGACAACCACTGATTTAAGCTACCTTTCATAAAATGACATCAATGCATTCCATCACCACTTCCCCTGTGGTGCATTATGTTATGAGATCATTAAATGAAATCACATGGGTCTGCATAGCTCAGTCAATAAGCCAAGCTATTAGAAATGCAGATGAAGATGGATCAACATTTTGGTAAAGCCACCAAGCAAATTATTATCATCATCATTAGCAAAAAGGTCAAGCCATACTTTTTCAGGTCTAACAACATATATTTTTTTCAAAAAAAAAAAAAGCTCAATATTAAAATTGCATCACTAAAAATAGATCAATTTTAAAGCAGCAGCAAGCCATAAAAAATCCATTAGGACTGTAGCTCATAAAACATTTAAAAGCATAAAATGAGAAGGATTTCAAGAAATGCTTAAACAGGAAGTCGAGAAGAGAGTCCAGTTGACCTTTGCGACAAAGGCAGTTCCAGTGTTTTGATTGTAGCTTTATTTTCAACAACCACACATCAGGCCAGTGCTTCAGACCAATGAAAATCAGAGGGAGTTGTGAGTTTGGGTTTCCAGACATAAAAGTCTGAGCACTTCAGCATCCGTCTTGTTCTCCAGTCTTGCAAAACATGAGCTGATGTATTCAATCATGTTTCTGCCAATATCTTCCTGGAGAAGATTCCAGTTTTACTGTAGTTTGATTTCTTCAGAGTGCTTTGGTTTGGCATGCTGAAATATGATAGATCTGTTATCAGCCTTTTCTCCCCTGCCTCTTCCACCCCCTTTTATTCTTTCCTTTTCTTCTATTAACATAGACGTCAAAGGGAAAACGGGTCTGCTTAGGTTTTTTGATGCTTTTGAATCTGAGTTCCTTTCACTTTCCTTACAAGTAAACAAGTGACCAGTTTATCAATTCCAGGATTTTGTGGTATGTATATATATGAGAGAGGGGTGAGAGAGAGGGAGGGAGAGACAGAGAGACAGAGACCTTGGAATGTTTTGTGTTCTGGGTTGAGCTAAGGGTAGTAAAATGCAACTGCTCCAGAAAGCAGAACATCATTTGGTAAAGGGATTCATTTGCTGCAAAAATGTGGAAGAAGTAATAGAAGGAAAAAATATTTTCTGTGATACTTTCCTCTTTCTTTCTTTCTTTCTTTCTTTCTTTCTTTCTTTCTTTCTTTCTTTCTTTCTTTCTTTCTTTCTTTCTTTCTTTCCTTCTTTCTTTCCTTTTCCTCCTGATTATCTAATTATCTAAACAGTGAGATATCATCTTTGTCTCCAATCAGATGGCTAATTGGCCAATGTATGTTTGTCCTTCCCCCCCCCTTTTTGAACTGTGAGCCGCCCTGAGTCCCCCCCAGGGAAAAGGGCGGCATACAAATAAAGGGAAAATGAAATGAAATGAAATGAAAATGGAAAAAGAGATAAAAGTAGGTACGTGTATGAAACCCTTCACACATATTTAGTTCTGTACTTATTCAGTGATTGCATTTATACAACATATTACCTTCTTCCCAAGAGCTCGGGGTCATGTAGATAGTTTTCCATCTCCCTGATTTATCTTCTCAATAAGCCTGAGAGATAGATTTGATTAAGAGATAATAAATTGACATTGGATTCAGATTTAATGTTATGGTTTGAATTATCAGAGGGAACGTCCGCATTCTTCCATTCTGGAGCTTGGTGGGTGTTTTGGGACCAATTGTTCTTACTAATCAATCTATCTCAATCTATCTCAAATTCTTATGGTAGATGAAAGTGAAGGAAGCCTCTTGTGTACACCAACTTGAGCTCTCAAGAACAGCCATGGTGTAAATGCAATCAATCAATCATGATGTTATAGAAATAGAGCTGGATACTAATAGCATTTCACAATTCTTCATGGCATTTGAGACTTTAAGAACTCTTCCTTAAAGTACCATAGTTCATTAAGATCATTGTGAGTAACTGCCTTGAAGACTGTTTGGAAGTTGCAGCTGGTTCAGAATGAGGTGGCACAGGTAGTTATGGATGCATCTTGATTCACCCATGTAACATCTCTACTGTGACTCCCAGTGGAATCCCAGGTTCATTTCAAAGTGTTAGTTATCATCTGCTGAAAATGGTAATTTTTACACTTTTTTAGTTTTTACTCAGTAAATGAAATTTGCTTTTAATTGTCTTAATGACAGTATTTATTTTATTGATTGTTAGTCACCCTGGATCATGTGTCAGTTGCACAGTGATATAAATTGTGGTGGATGAAATAAAGATATTAATCAAAATGGAGACTGCATCTTTTTCCTCAGTGTCCGACTTCATCTCTGTCAGCACTTCTCCATTGAGTAATTAGGAAAGAAAACCACGAGACTCCATTGATAGAAATCAAGTGTACTTTTACTAATTATAAATGATTAGAAATGTAGCAAAGTGAAGACTGATTATTTAGGCGTGAAAGCAAATGATATATAGAATAACCCATTCCCCACCCCTTGGCATCCCAGTTACAGTCCAATCATAATTCTCCCAAGTGTCAGGTGTGAGATAACGTCGAAAGGCATCACCCCGATGGAATGTCGGTGCCGTTGGCTTTGGCGCAAAACCTCCTCCGCATGCGCAGTAAGACAGGCAGCAGAAACTCTTCTTCCAGCACAATTAGTATTCCCCTCCCAAATACCATGCCCCCCTCCCCATTTCAATGGCAGCCGAAGCAGCAGCAAACCAGAGACTGACATCCTCTTTCTCTAGTCCCATCAGACTCAAATAGACCTGCCCTGTCACACATAAACCCTCCCCACCACCATCCCATCTAAACCAAAGAACTGAAGCCTCCTCACCACTTTAAAGTATAGCCCAAAGGCTGTCCTGCCAACTTTAGGAACTGTCCTGCCATCAGCTGATGACCTCTATATTCCATCTCATTTAACTATCCATTTGTCCAGCTCTGCTACCCATCTGAATGATCAATTTTGCCTAACAATACAAGTAACAGGGATGCAGTGGCTCAGGAGCTAAGACACTGAGCTTGTCGATCAGAAAGGTCGGTAGTTTGCCAGTTCAAATCCCTAGCGCCACATAACGGATTGAGCTCCCGTTACTTGTCCCAGCTTCTGCCAACCTAGCAATTCGAAAGCATGCAAAAATGCAAGTAGAAAAATAGGAACCACCTTTGGTGGGAAGGTAACAGAGTTCCGTGCACCTTTGGCATTTAGTCATGCTGGCCACATGACCACAGAGATGTCTTCAGACAGGACTGGCTTTTTGGCTTTGAAATGGAGTTGAGCACCGCCCCCTAGAGTCAGGAATGACTAGCACATGTGTGCGCAGGAACCTTTACCTTTACCGTACAAGTCATTCCAGGTATGATGACAAGAACTTATTTAGCTTTCCCAAATTGACCAATAAATCAGATCCTTATGACTTCACACCTTGTAACCTTCAACATCTATGCAAATATTTGCTTTTCCATTGTTTGGTGTCTCTTTCTTCTAAAGTAGGAACTCAATACAGTTTGGTTCTTCTTCTCAGTATTGGCCTCCTTCACACTGAATCTATAATAAAATCTGGCAAATAAAACAATTCTGCTTTTCATGACACAAAATTAGGCCTACCTTTATGTTTGACATCCTTCAAGCATCAGAAGTCTGGTGGTTCTGAAATCCTTTCTTTTAAAAACTTGTCAATTTTGAATGATTTCAAACTGTTATTTACCTGGAAAGTAAATAACATTCTTTGAAGATACTTTGTCCTTTGACAATGCCCATCTGTAGGCTGATTTTCCTCTAGAAATTTCCTCTATAAGATTGGCAGTACCAGAGGAGGGTTCTCCCCTCCAGTAAATACATATTCCTTTAAGCTGTTCTTTGCAATAATGCCAACAATGATATAAATGTTAAGACTGCAAAAAAATTGATCTGGCGTCTTCAAGATAACCTCACATTTCTACATAAATCTTATTTTTCTTGAGTTCTTGCCCTCAGCTATGTTAAGGATTTTATACATTTTTATATTTAGACTCAGAAGTAGCAGCACATTCCCAGAGAATACTGTAAAACTGCATTCTGTACAAGAAAATCAGAATGATGAAGAAATTCAAACTGATTCCAGTTTAGCCTAATCAAGTATCCAAGTAAAATAATCTTTTCAAATTCTCAGATATTTCTCCTGAATATTGGGGAGACAGACCATAAAATAGAATAGAGTAGAGTAGAGTAGAGTAGAGTAGAGTAGAGTAGAGTAGAGTAGAGTAGAGTAGAGTAGAGTAGAGTAGAGTAGAGTAGAGTAGAGTAGAGTAGAATAGAATAGAATAGAATAACAGAGTTGGAAGGGACCTTGGAGGTCTTCTAGTCCAACCCCCTGCTTAAGCAGGAAACCCTACACCACTTCAGACAAATGGTTATCCAACATCTTCTTTAAAAATTCCAGTGTTGGAGCATTTACAACTTCTGGAGGCAAGTTGTTCCATTGATTAATTGTTTAAATGTCAAGAAAGTGTCAGACCTCCAAGTTTTCTTTCATTGTGGTTGTTTCTTGGAACCCTGACAGAAATTTCTCCTTAGTTCTAGGTTGCTTCTCTCCTTGATTAGTTTCTACCTACTGCTTCTTGTCCTGCCCTCAGGTGCTTTGGAGAATAGCTTGACTCCCTCATCTTTGTGGTAGTTCCCTGAGATAAAGGGCAACAAGGAGTTAGAGAAAGAGAAGAAGGTTTGCAGCCCATGTCTCATAAAAGTCACTGTGATTCGTGGACGTGTATAGATTAATACCATTAGGATTATGGAAAGCTGTAGAGACAACCAGTTTGCTGGAGTGGCTAAAGAGCCAGGGTAGTGGCTAAGTAACCAAGCTTGTGAATTCTATGCCTGTCTTGACCACAAAGACAACTGGGTGACCTTGGGCCACTTAGTCTCTCTTAGCCCTAGGAAGAAGACAATGGCAAACCACTTCTGAGAACTTGCCAAGAAAATTGCAGGGATTTGTCCAGGCAGTTGCCAGAAGCCAACATTGACTTGTAGGGCATGAAGTGCTGTTTTTCTTCAGTGCTGCTTTCTGAAGCATTAAACCAAATTAATAGCTTGCTTCACATTTCTCCAGTGGTTTCCTACAGCATTTCATAGAGGGGGAAAAGGCTTCTGTGGAGGAAAAGGATATCAGCATCGTATAAAGTGCCTCAAAGGGGTAAATTGCATTGTTGCTGTATCTTGAAGAAGCAAGTAGGGTTTCTGTAGCAAGAACAATTGCAGCTGATTTACATAAACCCAGATTAGAAGCAATTTTCTTGACCATGGCTTACTGAATCTTAACATTGATTTAATATTGGAGGAATGTTCTTCTCCAAGGAATTCTCCAATCTGATTTCAGGTTTTTCAACATTGCTTAGTTGCAATCTTTAGTTATTTTCCTTCACTTTGTTATATAGAATTACTCTGACACCACATAATCTAAACGGTTCCACCACAAAGCCGCGTTCGACTAAAGGGCGCTCGACGAAACCGCGTAGCTGACGTCATCACAGCGCGACAACAGCATGGAGAAAAAAGCACGCTGTAAACGCTAAACCTAAAATTAACCCCTAAACCTAAACCTAACCCCCCTAAACCTAATCCTAAACCTAACCCTAAACCTAACCCTTAACCTAACCCTAAACCTAACCCTAATCCTGACCCTTAACCTAACCCTAAACCTAACCCTAACCCTAACCCTTAACCTAACCCTAAACCTAAACCTAACCCTAAACCTAACCCTTAACCTAACCCTAAACCTAACCCTAACCCTAAACCTAACCCTAACCCTAAACCTAACCCTTACCTTAACTTGAATCGGCTTGCTTTCAAAGTGCTATTTAAAGCGCCCTTCTTTCTCCGCGCTCGCTGTTGTCGCCCTGTTGATGATGTCAGTGACGTGGTTTAATCGGGCGCACTTTAGTCGAGCGCGGTTTTGTCGTGCCACGAATCTAAGCATCTCAGATTCAAAACCCAACATTCCTAATCTCCCAAATACTTGGCTAGTAATCATCCCCAAAACTGTGTATTTTTTTGTTTTAATACTGTTAAATAATCAGTTGCATAATCAGTTATTGTTAAAGTGTTTCAGGCAAATATATGTATCCCAAGAGTCTCAAATGTGAACAATTATTAAAGGGTTCAATGTCGGGGTCTTCATTAGAAGATCTTTAGTATTGTTGTGTGTAGGTGTTGAGAAATTATAAACACTTGACCTTTAAGAATTTAATAATGCTTGGTATCCTTCTAGATGGAGAGACAAAGAACAATCCATTAATTTCATATTCCACCATCCCTTCTTTGCCCATTGTCTACGAACAGAGAATTTTGCAATGTAAAAGATTTGAAAGCAGGAAAACCAAACACTGGAGATTAAGTTTCTAAGTAAGATGAAAGATACATTTTAATGCAAACCACTATTGGCACATACGTATATTTGTAAAAGAAGTATTAAGGGTAATTGCATAGAAACATGATTGTATTAGAGAAATTTGTGTTCAAATTGCTACTTACTGCAGAATAATATGCATTAAGAGAGTGGGTGGCATATACATTTTCTATATAAATTACACATACATGGCATGTATTGTAGAGACTGAAGACTTTGTTCAAAATAGGCTGTCAACCCTGAAGCAAACCTGGCTGAGGTCATCTTTTAAGGCTTCAGGGTTGCCACAAGGCAGAAAATGGGACAGGGGGAGACAAGATAGCTGGAGTATGTAGTCAAAACAAAAATTTTCCTGTGGGAACCAAGGACATTCCAACAGGTGCTGGGAAAAGGAGGAATGGACTTACTAAACAACTGGCCAGAACCTCTATTGGGCAATGTGATTGATGACTTGAGGGGAAGGGGAAACATTCATTTTTTAATTAGGTGAAAACCATGAGAACTTTCAGCCATGGTTTTCACCAGTTGTGCTAATATGATGTATCCAATAAATTGGGGTTGGGATTTTTTGTTTTGTTTTTGAGGAATATGCCTGCCTCAGAGTTCTATGGGTGCATTACTTGGAATGCTGACATAGGTCATTAGCAGAATGGAATGATAACTGAAGCTGATTACACCAATATCAACTCAAATTAGATTTATCTCTGTTTCCTTTTGGCTAAATATTCCAAGGCAGCTTCCCAAATTTACAGTTTGTGGGATTATAATTCCTATAATCTTGTCCCAGGTTTGGAGAGGCTGATTGAAAATGTCAGTTTGTCTGTTTTAGAGGAAGGAAAAAGAAGATGATTTTCAAAAAAGGTGATACAAAATTCACATTCACAACTTCTGGAGGCAAGCCATTCCACTGATTAATTGTTCTAACTGTCAGGAAATTTCTCCTCAGTTCTAAGTTGCTTCTCTTCTTAATTAGTTTCCACCCATTGCTTCTTGTTCTGCCTTCAGGTGCTTTGGAGAATAGTTTGACTCCCTCTTCTTTGTGGCAACCCCTCAGATATTGGAACACTGCTATCATGTCTCCCCTAGTCCTTCTTTTCATTAAACTAGACATACCAAGTTCCTGCAACCATTCTTCACATATTTTAGCCTCCAGTCCCCTAATCATCTTTGTTGCTCTTCTCTGCACTCTTTCTAGATGCTCCACATTTTTTTACATCGTGACGACAAAAACTGGATGCAGTATTCCAAGTGTGGCCTTACCAAGGCATTATAAAGTGGTATTTTTAAGCCTGATGATGATTTGAACGTGACCCGTCAAAACCGCGTTCCACAAAAGCGCGGTCGAGGAAAGCGCGTATGTGACGTCAGCACAGTGCGACGAAAAAGATCGAAAAATTGAAATTAAAATAAAATTAAAGCAAGCCGATTCACATAAAGGTAAGGGTTAGGTTTAGGTTTAGGGTTAGGGTTAGGTTAAGGTTTAGGGTTAGAGCGTTAGCGTTACATTTAGCGTTAGGTTAAGGGTTAGCATTAGGTTTTTCGTTAGGTTTAGGGTTAGGTTTAGGGTTAGGTTAAGGGTTAGGTTTAGGGTTAGGTTTAGGGTTAGGTTTGGGGGGGGTAGGGTAACGTTTTCGCTTTATTTTTTACATTTTTCGATCTTTTTCGTCGCGCTGTGATGACGTCACATACGCGCTTTCGTCGACCGCGATTTTGTCGTCCGCGGTTTTGTGGTGGAACCGATTTGAACAGTGATGCAGTGACTAGCCAAACATCACCCATCTGGCACAGGAGGATTGGAACATGAAATTCCCTGCCTATGATCCAACTCCTAAGCCACTATCCCAGGCTGCCTGTCTCTTTCCCAATAATGCCCCAAATACAACTGGCTGATTTTAATGCTAGGAACACAGCTAAATTCTGGTTGAAATTAGAGCAAAGTACTTGCCAGGATTTCAAATCTAAATAATTTTTAAATGATTCAAACTTAAATGCATTTAAATCAAAATAATTACATCTAAATAATTTTTCTCTAGTTGTGTCTATGATGGTGCATATGCATGCTCATCTTCATCCCAAAAAGAAGCTGAATTTAATACTTATGTCCTACAGTACAATTAATAGTCTGAAAAACTAAAGCCCTCATTTTCACATGGGGACGGTCACAAATTAGAAAGGGAGAATATTGGATTCTGACAATTCCACAAAGTTAACTTTTTAATGTGTATATCAGTTGTGCAACTAAGTTCTCAACATATTTATTCTTTGTCACAAACTGATTATTTTAATTACTTTTTTTAAAAAAAATATTTTTTTAAAAAAATGTGAATTTTGCCCTTTATTTCATCCATCTGCTGAACACCTAATTTCGATAGCAGTGTCTTGTGTTTAAGTATATTTTACCCATGTAGTATGGTTGTTACTACCATTATCCTCCTCATCTTTCTACTACCTTCTCTTATTGGTATCATTATTATAATTAATACTTTATTATTCTGTTCTGTTATTATTCTAAACTGTTACATGCCATCTAGAATCCATATATCTAGCAGGGTAATCTATAAATATTTCAAATAAATCATCATTATCATCAAAATTTAAAATATATTGTAAAGAATATTTTCCAGGTAGAAGCAATCCACCCTATATGATTAATCAATTTTTATCCCACCTTTTTTTCTTTATAAGTAGTCAAAAACATACCTAAATCTCCTCCCTCCTCCTATTTTCCATACAACTATACTGTGGGGTAAGTTGAGCTGAGAGAGAGATACTTTCCCAAATTCACTTATATGGCTTTCATGATTAAAACAGGATTAGAACTCACAGTCACCTAGTTTCTAGCCTGGTGCCTTAACTACTACTCCCTACTGGCTTCTAGTGATCTAGTTGGGCGTGCATTTCCTGCCTATGAAATGCTGGGGCAATGACTCATATGACTTTGTTCCAGTACCCTTCCATAGAACAACTGTCATTGCCATCATCACCCAAATTCAAATAATTCCCTTTTAGATTCCTTTTAGGGATGCAGCTTGTTGATCAGAAAGGTCAGCAGTTCAGTGGTTCAAATCCCTAGCGGCGTGTAATGGAGTGAGCTCCCGTTACTTGTCCCAGCTTCTGCCAACCTAGCAGTTCGAAAGCATATAAAAATGCAAGTAGAAAAATAGGAACCACCTTTGGTGGGAAGGTAACAGCATTTTGTGCACCTTCCGCATTTAGTCATGCTGGCCACATGACCCCGGAGATGTCTTCGGACAGCACTGGCTCTTCGGCTTTGAAACGGAGATCAGCACTGCCACCTAGAGTCAGGAATGACTAACACATATATGCAAGGAGAACCTTTACCTTTACCTTACTTTCCCTTTTAAAAAACAGTGAAAATATTTATCTGCACATTATATGTTGTCCACTACAAAGTGGAATGGTTAAAAACCGAATCAAAGGGATTAAAAACTAGATGTGGGTCAGCTGACATTATAATGCAACTACATAAGTATTCTTGACCCAAATGCTCATTCACATTTCTATTTTGCCTTAGCAATAATCAGGCATGCTTGCCTCAAGAGCAATTTTCAAAATTGCCTTTTAAAGAGATGAAGCAAATGAGTGTTTTACTTAACAGAATATATTGTTTTATTTATTAATTATTAATAAAGAAGGGGAAACTGATTATTTCATTCTGAAGAATGTGTTCCAGTTAAGGATGCAAGGACTAACTATGCTGGCACCATTATAGGGATTATAAATCTCCAAGATAGGCAATCAGTATTCTAAATGACATCAGTTCACCAGGCATGCAGCCTTTTGGTTTATACAGTACATTGCCTTCCCAAATCTTAAGCAGGAATTTGACTGAATTTTTTTTATATTTCTTTCTCACATACCCTGTAAATGAATGGCTTTGGATGCACTGCTAGTGTTATCATATTCATGTATTGATAAAAAGCACCATGTGTTCACATGAAATGTGAGAGAAGCACTATAGAATCTGTATGATGAACTAATTAAAGCTTCGATGTGCCTGTATTGCTTTGAACACAAGGTGGGTGAACATCAAAAAAATCAAAATGAAGACTACTCAACTGAAGGAGCATCCACCCATGAATACAAGCTTGTCCATTTTTTTTTATTTTGTCCTTTCCTGAAGCCAAGTTCCCATTCTTCATCTTCTAGAATATGAAGATTTACCAAATATAGGTAGAATTGAGATTGTATAATGTTTGTTCATTATATGCACAAGTCTACATTTTAACAACAAAAAATAGGAGCACTTATTTTACAGTACAAGCACCATTGCTTAGGTCTTGGAGAGGCATGCAAAAAGTCAAATCTATTCATAGGTACAAATTGTTTTCTCTGCTCCTCTTAATCCTGTGCTCAGGGGCATTCGTTTGAAAACAGCATAGAAGGAATTTTTTTGGTTATTTATCTGGAATATATTTTTTAATGTTAAAAAATGTACATTAATCACCGTTTCATCATTATGAGTGAAGGAACTTTTTATGTAGGAAATTCTGTGGAACTCATTCAGAAACTATTTGGAACAAAGTCAAAATCAGCAAAATTGATGCATGAGAAACCCAAATCTCCCCTTTCTTGGTGCTAAGCCATTAAAGATGGCCATTAAGGATTAAGTCTGTAAGCAAGTCTGCATGAGAACCATCAATTCTAACCTCTATGGGTAACTAGAGAACTACAAATATGTTTGTCCTTGGGAAGGACTTGATAAAAGGATACTGATGACTGTGTGATCAACCAAAATAATAGAAGTGGTGCCATTTTTAGATCAACCATTTTTATTATACCATTTCCGGTGTTGATATGCAGGAGAACAGAAGCTTACGATTATTAGATGGCCTTAAAAGGTAATACTAACTGTCATTGTAAAGTATAGTAAACTTATTTGATTCAGTACCTTGGACAGTTCTTTAAAACCTGCTTTTATTAGTGGCTGCAGGAGGAATCACTGCAAAGACAAAAGAAATGAAATGATCAGAAATAGTTGGTGACATTGCTGTCTTCTTGGTAAGATTCTGTCTGCCTGCTGAGGTATGGATTTGATTGGAAAATATTTTTATATCCAAGAATCACTGTAATTGTTGGCTTCACAGCTGCATTTTTGTGTTGAACCATTTGTGTATATGGGCATTTCTTCACGCCTCTTCTCCCTTGTGTATCTTTTTCAAACAATGTTGAACATGATCACTGGGAATAAGAGGGGAAAATATGCTTTCTTCACCATTACATGGACTTACTCATCCATGCAGATCATTTAATCAGCTGGCTGGTGGTCACCGGAATGCTTGGTTGCCTTCCATTACGAACTCCGTAAACTCATGTTTTTTTCTTCCTAATATCAATCTGATCATGTGACCCATGGGACAAGTGGACAAGACTATCTACAAACTACAGATTATTGTTTTCATAGACAAGAGAATGTATGCAATTCCTATACTGCAGTTTGTGCAATTTCAGATTAGATAATTTTTTGTGAAAGCCAAAGCGATTGTTTTTAAAATTTATTGTGAGTTTGTTTATTACTATCAACAAATAGGCTGTGATGGCTCAGTGGCTAAGACACTGAACCTGTCAATCATAAAGATCAGCAATTCAGTGGTTTGAATTTCCAGCACCATGTGACAGAGTGGACTCCCTTTACTTGTCCCAGCTTCTGCCAACCTAGCAGTTTGAAAGCGTGTAAAAATGCAAGTAGAAAAATAGGGACCACCTTTGGTGGGAAGGCGTTGTGGCCCATCAGGATCCGTTTGAGCTGCTGATGGACTCGGATAGCGAGGAACCCTATGAGTCTGCTATGGAAGATGTGGAGGATCCTGGGCAGCGTTCAGACTCAGAGCAGGGACCAGAGAGGCTGGTTGACCACCAGGAAGTGCCTGAGGCATGGAGCAGTGGGAAAGATCAAAGACAGTTTGTTCCTGATGCCAGGCAAAGGAGGGTGGAGAAATGGAAGCAGCAGCTCAGGAGGCAGACTCATAAGAGATAATAAAGCCCAGGTGGTTGTGGCTTGGCCCCTCCCAAGAGAGTATATAAGTGAGAAATTGGGAGGAGTCTTTTTGCAGGACACAACCATTCATAACAGTCTTGAGGAACTCTTGTCTGGTCTGTTTTGTATTTCCGTTCTGTTTGGTTTGGGTTGCTGCAAACCCTTCTTGTATAAGGGTGTTGTTTGGGCTTTCAGCCAATGGATATCTCCGTGCCCGCCTCTTGCAACATACATCCCAGCGCCCAATAAGATCGCACAGGGTGGGCCTTCTCCGGGTGCCATCGACTGCACAATGTCGTCTGGCGGCTCCTTGGGGGAAAGCCTTCTCTGTAGCTGCCCCGGCCCTCTGGAACGATCTACCCCCTGAAATCTGGACCCTCCCCACTCTCTTGGGCTTCTGAAAGTCTGTTAAGACCTGGCTGTTCTGGCAGGCCTGGGACTGCTGATCTTGACTGACCTTCAGCCCCACTAAGATCAAGTGCATGTTGTGTCCTTTTTTAATTCGTTCTGTCTCATATTTTAAATCTTTTAATATTTTCTTTTTTTAAACTGTTTTTATGTAAGCTGACAGTCATTCACAGCCCAACTTTTTTGTTTCCTTCCTCATTGTTAGGTCTCTAAGCCACATCTTCTCATTACAAAGTTCAGGGATCTATTACAATACCCATGTTCACTTTTAACTTTCCCCATTTTAAGTCCCTGCTGTTCTCCTTGTCACCCACATATACCATAAGTTCCAGCTAAGATAATGTTCCGTTTCTCCTTTGTCCCTCAGCCAACCCGTCATTCTGTCCATTTCTGCACATTCATAGATCTTTTTAATTATAGCATCTTCCGACGGTATGGTAGTGGATTTCCAAAATTGTGCATAAGTTATTCTTGTGGCCACAATTATATGTAGGCTCAAATGCCATATTGAACTGCTTATGTTTTCTGGTTTAATGCTTAGTAGAAGGTTCTCGGGTCTCCATTCCATGTTTGCCCCGGTAACCTCTTTTAGCCATTTTTTAATCCTTTTCCAATATTTCGTGGCCTCAGTACAGGACCACCAAATATGGTAGAATGTGCCATCCTTTCTTCCACATTTCCAACACAATGGAGATAACCCAGGGAACATCTTGGCTAACCTCGTTGGGGGGAAATGCCACCTATAAACCATCTTGTATATGTTTTCTTTGAATGCTGTAGATATTGTAAGTTTAATGGTCTTACTCCATAGATCCCACCATTTGCCCATTTCAAAATTGAAATTGAAAATTGAAGTTGTAATTCCTGTGATTAAAGAGTGGCAAATAGCCAAGCCTGTGTCTGCGTTACTCACAGGCCGGATGGGGGGTCAGAACAGGAAGTTAACGGTGTTCCTTGCACCTTTGGCATTTAGTCATGTTGGCCACATGACCATGGTGACGTCTTCGGACAGCACTGGCTCTTTGGCTTTGAAATGGAGATGAACACCACCCCCTAGAGTTGAGAATGACTAGCACGTATGTGCAAGGGGAACCTTTATCTTATCAACAAATAGTTGCATAGCAACTCTGCTATTTTGTTGTAGGTCTTGCTCCTGTTGCTGTTGCTATACATGTGGGTTTGGCATTTAAAAGTCACCCCTGGGGAAACCACAAAAGAATAGTCAATGAAAGGGGAATATATAACTATTTCAATTGTATACATTGGTAGGAACTGTTTTAGCAACTGTGCAGCATAAGAAGTCTTATTATTTTCTTTCCATTTCCTTTGGCATAATTGAGTTGGTAGCATGAAGAAATTAAACCTGTGCATTAGCATTTATTCCTGCACAGTGCAGCTGGACTAAGAAACCCTGGAGAACTGCTTTTAATCTCCCTTTTCCTAGAAGTGAATAATTTATCACTCATGTTTTCAGTGTGAAATCCCCAGATTTCCCATAGAAGCAACAGTGGGAACAACATTATGTTCATACAGTGAATCAAATGCAGGCAATAAAAGACAATTCTTGTATTAACATAACATTCTGTACCCAGATTTATAAATCACATTATTGTTTAACATGACTTATTTGAGAAACTGCTAAGAAAGGAGATGCTTTAACAATGTGAGCTAGAAACTTTCCAATCTAGTAGTAGCCTATATTATATCAACATATCCATAACCAGAATTAGCTCTCCTTGTTTTTCAGCAGCATCTCAATTTCTAAAGCAGGTTGCAATGGTATTCTGCAAGAGGATTCTTGCAGAATACCATTCAGACTACTCTTTAGTGGGATCAATAGCAAAGGCAGCATTCCTCAGCTTTAGAGAGAAAAGGTTTTCTTGCCTCTGATAAAGAGACTGTTAGAGTTTGCAACAACCCAACCAGCACACAAGTAAAGAATTCAGCAGGATTCATGTATAAAAGAATATATATACATGGTGTCACAACCCCTGGTATGCCCCAATTATGAGAGGAAGCTAACTGCTTCCATTATCTGTCTATCGGCTCGTCACAAGAGTCTATCACAACAGAAAGCCATTATTTTTACTGTTGCCTTTTGTTACATTTGTGTTGCATTTGTGCTGATAAATAAATAAAGGGAAACTATTATAGATCTATTTCAAGCTATTTAGCTCTCATCAGCTAGCCATACCCTTACTGGGAATTGAACCTGGGCTGTATTACATATCAGGCAGTTATATTAGCCACTAAGCCACAGGCTCTCTTCCTTTATCAGCTAGGCCAGGGAAATAGGTATGTATTGTGTCACAACCCCTGGTATGCCCAAATATATATAATTAACCTCTAAGCCACAAGCTCTCCTCCCTTATCACCTGAGCCAGGGTAATGGAAGGCTCCTGGAGTGGGGCTGAAAGTATGCTCCCTCTCATATTTAGGCATTCCAGATGCTTTGGCAAAACACTTTACACACACAAACACACACATACACACACGAACCTAAGCCATGCCTAGACTCTGAGCTGTCTGGCATGGCTTTCGGTCACCAAACAGTTCCCATTGACTGACTTGTTGTTATCCCAGCTCATAATTACACTGACAAAGACCTTGGAAACAAGGCCATTTTTATGTGGCCCTCTCTTGCATACTAACTATAGATGCTAATTACTTGGATAAAAAGAATTGCCAATGGTACTGAAACTCTTGCTACTACATCAAAGGGGATTTTGAGCCAATAGACTTTTACCAAACATGTCATTTTCTTAATGTTTATGTCATTGTGAAGTCAATCAATCATTTGGTGCAAATGATTATCTCTCCTGAATTTCCAGCAGTTTGGAAAATAAGTGAGGTCTTTCAAAATTTCACTTTTTCTCAAATTATTGATATTTCAATAATCAAAGCTGAGAGCATTGAATCAATAAAACAGTTCTAAAACAAAAAAAAATTCTCTTGTGAAAGAGAATGAAAGAATTTTGCAACAACTGACTTGGGTAGTTAGGTCTTTCTTACAGAATCATAATGATCTCACTCCATGATCAGTGCAGAAAGTCAAATTAAAATACCCCAGAGAGGCTGTCTTCCTTCTGCTTGACTGGTTTTACTATCAAGTTGCTCCTATTATTCAAAAAGTTCTTATAGCATCTAATTGGAATCAGCTGTCCTGTAACTGAAATCCAATATTTTCTGTGCTGCACTGGAGAGTGAGAATGAATAGGTCTTGACCTACTGCTAAGTAACATCCTTTTTTCATCCTGCTAAGTTAGATTACATAGACAAGCAGTTTCCTTACCATTAGAAGCCAGTCCATGTCATTCATAGCAATAGCAATAGCAGTTAGACTTATATACCGCTTCATAGGGCTTTCAGCCCTCTCTAAGCGGTTTACAGAGTCAGCATATTGCCCCCAACAACAATCCGGGTCCTCATTTTACCCACCTCGGAAGGATGGAAGGCTGAGTCAACCCTGAGCCGGTGAGATTTGAACAGCTGAACTGCAGAACTGCAGTCAGTTGAAGTTCCCTGCAGTGCTGCATTTAACCACTGCGCCACCTCGGCTCGATTCATGTGAAATCGATAATCTAAGAATACAATAGAACTGACTATAGAGTTTTTTTTTTTAAATCAAAGCAAAAGTGTTATGTATATGCTTTCATGAACTAAAAATCTAATAAATTTGTTTTTACAAAAAATTAATGGCTTAATTATTTAATTCTAGAAATCTATATTGCGGTCAAATATATTCAGAGTTTACATATATTGCTGGCTTCAATTAAAAACAAACCATGATTAGTCCAGGAGATGCTTATAGAAGTTCCTTTTCTTTAAGGGAGACTCCCAAACAAATTTTCCTTCTGCATGAAGATTTTGTATGTAGCTGATGGAAGACCAACAAGAGGGAGAGTAAAAAATGGAAAAGCTTTTTACTAATGGTGTAAGTGAGCAACCAGAACTGTCAGAAGCAAGACATACAATTTGTACAAAATGAACAAGAAATGGCAATGGAGGAAGTGTTGTTATTATATCTATGGAGATTCTCAATTATTCAGCTCATGGTTGCCCCACAAGTGCTTTTTCAAGAAGCAATTGGAGTTCGAGTTTCCTTGAAAACATTTAGCTTCTCATCCAAGAAGCTTCTTTAGCCTATTCATCCAAGAACTGAAGAAACTTCTTGGATGAGAAATGAAATATCTTCAAGGAAAAACAAAGAAATTCCAGTTGTCTCTTGAAAAAGCACCTTTGGGACAATTATGTTCTGGATAACTGAGAATCTCCATAGACATTTAGCTATGTTATTATGTTAAAAGGATCCATTCCTGTTCAGAAATCCAAATTAATGAAGCAGAAAATGCAGGTTCTGCCTTCTCCCTATTCACACCCCACCTTAAGAATCAAACTTAAGAGTTCCATAATAAAAACCAGAAATCCCAAAATAGAACCTTTCATTTAGAATGATTAGAATCAAGATTTAGATGACTTTACTTTAAATAGAAAACATAAGAGAATCGTTTTTATTTTATTTTACCTTATTGAAGTTATTGTAAGAATAATTAAAATATATAACGGCAGAGCAAGTTAAATTAATCAAGCCAATGTAAAATTACTTTGCCTACATTTCCAGGGCCAGACAATTGTTTTGTTTTTAGAGTGGTTCAGACATCATTCTTTCTTATTTTTGTAACTTTAATTATTTATTCTAATTGTATCTTAAAAGGTTCTTTCAACAGACAATAGTGGGACAATCAGCAAAGCATTTATCTAATCCACTTTTATTTCTTAGATAAGCTGCTGTAACTTTTGAATCTGGAAACCAAATTGATTCACTTTTTATTAGGTGGCAAATCACCAATACCATAAAAGCACTGCTGATTGGGTATTTTTCTTGAAACTAAACTGAACTAAATTTTCATCTGGTGTTCTTTCAGTGAATAAACTACATGGAATATGTCAGCGTTTTGGCAGCGTGACTATTATTATGAGATAAACCCCAGGAGCAAAACATAGCACACAACACGCAAAGCCTTTATACAATTAATAGTGGTTTATATACAAATATATACAAACATACACATGGAGATAAATTCCTTACCACTCAGCTACGGACACGAGAGAAGTGAGAACACGACGAGAGAGATACACTAGGAGAAAAATACATGGCCTCTCATGGCCTCCCTTAAGTAGATACATCTTAAAGGAGTAAATGAGTTGTATGGACCCCATCAGAATCTTAAAGAGGATATGTTTGGATTGCTGAATCATCCTTATTGCATCAGATTTCAGCTTACAACCTTACATCAACTGGCAGCTATTAAATCCTCAGTATACCTGACAGAATATCAATATCTTGACTTTAATCTTTTGAAGGAGACACTAAGATAAGTTCTGTTCTTACTTGCTAAACTTTGCTTTTCCTGTCCTAAAAATGATACTAGCAAGCAGAAGAATCTGGGTTAAATAAGACAAAAAACAGATATCAGCAAGATTGTGGTTGGCATGCTACTATTATCCAACTAGCCTAGTTGCAGATATGTATAAAGGCTTCCCAAAATAATCTGAACATCTTTCAGAGTGGCATGAATCCAAAGGGATTGGAGAATGAAATAATCCTGGTATCATTTGGGAGGCAAATTCTGCAAATCCAGAAAATAGCGGGAACTGGGTATATTTAGTCTAGTGAAGAGATGGACTGGTTGGCTGAGTGTGGACATGATAGCAGTATTCCAAAATCTAAGGGCTGTCAGAAAGAAGAGGAGGCAACCTATTCTCCAAATCACATGAGGGCAGGACAAGAAGTAACAAATGAAACTCATCAAGGAGAGATCCACCTAGAACTAAGGAGCAATTTACTGACAATGAGAACAATTAATCAGTGGAACAACTTGCCTTCAGAAGTTCTAGATGCTTCATCACTGGAGGCTTTTAAGAAGATACTGGATAGCCATTTGTCTGTAATGGTATAGGGTCTTTTACTTGAACAGGAAGTTGGACCAGAAGATCTCTAAGGTTCCTTCCAACTCTGTTATTCTGTAAATTCCTAGATTTCCTCATTAACAACTTATTTCAAGAGAATGAAGAAGACAGAATAGGATATTACTAATAAATGTGGAAGACTTAAACCAATGTCCAGTACTCTGGAAGATCAGGAACAGGTGTATTTGACATGCCATACTTGAAAATGAATGGTGGCAGCTAAGATAAGTAGAGAAGGAAACACAGCTGTTGAAAAGATTAGGAGGTGGGCCAGCACAGACCATGGAGAAATAGAGGGAGTATCATACACCAGATTTACCCTACTCACTATACTAATCCCTACCCCGACTCCAACTTTTCAACTGAAACTCAGACTATTTAAAATATTCTGCATTTCAATTATGTGGAAAATTAAACTCTAAAACATGTGTTTGCTTTCAGTCTCCAAAAAAACCCCACACTTGCAATTTTATGCTTATCCTAATTAAAAAGCAATTCAACTTAAAGAAGGCATTGGGCTACCTTTTTCAAAGCACTTTTTATAGCTTTAGGGCTTAGCGTGTAATTTAGTGTAGCAAGTAATGTATAAAGGAGCTTCAGTTTAGGGGTTAGGAGTATATAGTAGTTCCTTCACTGCATGAGGTCTCATAAAATGAGAAAATGTAAAGGAACTGGGATAATGTTGGGATAATGATAAGGGAAGTGGAGAGAATTACTTGGTGGGAAGAGTTATGTAATTAAGTCAATTATTTTTGTTTTTTTTAAAAAAACAAAGATTACATAGCACTTCAGATTCTATGTCAAAGCCATGCAAGAGCTCTGTCTTTTCCTAGGTCTAGCTGTCCTCTGAAGATTCTCTTTATAGCAGAAATTACTGAGCTGTTAGTCTTTGGGTCAGGCTGCTCCATGATGTGGCCTGTTCCTTGTTGGACTCTTGGTCTTCTCTGAGATTGATTATTTTTCTGCAGACGTTTCCTTGCTTGGCTGGATAACATCAGCAGTGTCTGGGAACATGGAGCTTGCTAGCTGCTTATTTATAGCTTGCCTGGCAAATCTTGGTTGGGTGTACTTCTTTCTTTAGGGTTTCTTGATCAGGATATTGTGTCCTCCCTGACCAATTGTCTGGTACTATTTCCTGCTTATCTGGCTGTTGGTTGCCAGAACTGTGGTTTGGGCTGTTTGTTTCTTCTTTGACTTTTGATTGCATCTTTCAAATGGTAAATACACTCCAGATAAATCTAGATATAAACTTCAGATGCCCATTGATGGTGGACTTGTCAGAATGCCAAATGTTCCCTTTCGTTGGAGATTTTCAAACACAGGCTGGACAGCCATGCATCTGCAATGCTTTAGCAAACTTGAATAGAGGGCTGGTTGACCTTGGAGTCTGTTCCCCACAGCTCTGGGATTCTCTGAATTATCTTTTCAGAATTGGATTGAAAACATTCTTCACATTATTAACATTTCTTAATGGAATAAATGTTATCTTTAGAAAGAAAAGGAAAGTACCTGAAGACTCTTATGTTTTTCCCCTCTTGTTTTCTATTTCAGTCTATTTTTATGGCAGCCATACTTAAAAGAGTATATTTAAATGTCCAGGAGTTAAAAGATTATAAACTATTTATTCACTCTAATACCTCTGATTCAAGAAGCTTAGGACTTAAAAGGAATGGTATGAAAATCAAAATATAACAGTTTGGGCAAACTTATGTCAAACAATGTTTTACTTCAGGGTTAAATAAATCAAAGGGAATGTCAGTTCTCATTAGAGCAAATAGTGGTTTTAGATTAAAAAGGCCCCAAAATATAAGAATAGATTTTTATATGTTCAAGATATATTTATTTATGTTCCACTCATTTGCATCAACTAACCAACAGCAACTATAGTTCTTGCAAAAATACTGAGGCATGTAGAGTAGAGGGGAATTAATTATTTGAATCTAATAATGGGGAAGATTTAAATATTAATGCAAGAGGTAAAAACTTAAAAGAGATAGAGGAAAAAGTAGAATGTAAAATATAACCAAATGTTAAACCTTTTAAAGGATTATGTTCTACGAAAAACATAGGGGACACTTAATCCTTTAGAATGGAGTTTTACATATTTTTCAGGAGGCATCAATACCATCGTAGGCTGGATTATATTCTAACTTCTAAATCACCATTAAATAGAATACAAAGAAAAACATTTGGGCAAATTTAAATCACAGATCAGAATCCCATTATAATAGAAATCCAGGCAGTGGGAGATAGCTCATTTTCCTATTTTTGGAAATTTAATTCCATCTCCATAGATCAGATTATGATCTAGTCATAATGATTGAAATAACAGGATTTGATTTGACCTGAATTCCTTTATAAAACAAAGAAATAAAAAATAGTCACCAGAAATTTGATATATTATTTTAAAGAAAAACAACTAGGTCAAACATTTATTTCAACTCCATAGGAGACTACATAGCCAATAATGAGGGGAATATATAGGATTGTTCTTTTTTAAAAAAAACTTCTAAATTCATATCAAATAAAAGTATTAGAACATAAGATTAAAATATGATGGTTTGAATGTAATACAACAGATGCCAAAAAGAGATGTAATACTTTATGTTGGATTATACAAAGAAAGAACCAAAATTTCTGAATATGAATAAAAAACAATGTTATTATTATATCTTAAATAAATTGGGGGTTAGGTCTATTTAAGTGTCCACAGATATTACAATTGCTCACAATTTGTGACATTATTTTCTTAAAAAACACCCTTTATAAGTAATTGCAAAAAAGCAGCCATTAGACCATTGCAGAAAGAAGAAAAAACATATTACAGTGTAGGTAAAGTGCAGTTAGTAAAATGATTGTCAAAAAATAGCATGAAACAAGACAATTTTCTTTTGTTGGATAAAAGGTAGACTGACGTATATGATAACAATATATATATATAGAACTAGAAGCCTTGCCTCATTATAACCTAAGCAGAGTATGAAAGGCAAATGGAAGGAATGATACATTGTAGTACAAGACTGGAGAGGCTCACAATATTAGCCTATAATGCAACAAGAAACTAGGCAATGATCAGGAGGTCATGGACCTTAACTCTTAGGGTTAAGGGTTGCCAGTCTCCAAAACAATAGAGAGCAAAATATTTTATAGATCCTTTCAATTTCAGCAGCCCCAAAGAATGAGAAAACAGATATATCCTGGAAATGCAATTTGTGATCTAAATAGGAGCCAAAACAAAGAAATGATACAACTATGTAAGAAGAGAAATCAAGGTAGCCAGAAAGATGGTTGGCATCAAGCTCAGCCAAGACACCTAACTCAAAGATTAAGCAAGACAATAGAAATGTGTTGTGGCCCAGCAGAAGCTGTTGGAGCTGCCACCAGACTCCGACAGTGAGGGGCCCAATGAGTCGGCTCTGGAAGATGTGGGGGACCCTGGACAGGATTCCAACTCCGAGCAGGGCACAGAGAGGCTGGTTGGCCACCAGGAGGCACCTGAGCCTTGGATCAGTGGGGAGGAGACAAGGGTGAGTGAGCCGGATGCCAGTAGTGAGTTGTTCCTGGATGCACGCCATCGAAGAGCTACTAGACATCAGGAACAGTTGTGCAGTTACAGGAGGTAATTGCACTCAGCTGGTGGACATTAGACTCCTCTCCAGACTATAAAAAGACTCCTTGTGCACACGCCCATCTTTGCAGAAATCAATGCAGGATTGAATGTCGGAGGACATTACTATGAACTTGGCAGGCTGGATTGCTGCCAAGCCTTATCTGTGTTTATTGCTGCCCAAGCTTGTCTGTGCCGGTTTGTTGCCAAGGACCTGTCTGTCTGTTAATTAAATGCCATAACTTATCTCTAGCTCAAAGTGTGCATTGGTGTGGGATGAGGGGGGTCAGAACAGAAATGTATCTATTGAAACTATATCACAATTACCTGAGGCTCAAGTAGCTATTAGCTCATAAGGAGAAATTTGTTTTGAGGCAAGCAAACTTTTATATTTGAGTTCATCAACAAATGTGTCTAAGACCAGGGATTTTCAAAAGACATATGCCCTAATAACTTCTTACATAGGCAGGATCATAAACAAACCTATCCCAGATGTCAGAGAGAGTTTTGTAGTCTATTGGGTGAAATGGCATCATGGAACTCGATATCTAAAATGTATATTATATAAAACATACAGTATATATCTGAAATATATCATTATGGGGAAGCATCAACATCTTAAATTATCCCTGACTATATACAACAGTCACCCAAAAGGCACAAATATCTCCCAAATATGCATATGATTCTAGTGGTAACATTGGGCATCATCTGTAAGGTTAGCCCACAATCAGTGCAACATAGTGATGTAATAAAGAAGATGTCGGTGTACATATTATAAGACGGATGAATTTGTATCATAAATGGAGTTGAACAGTAGTGGTATTTGGCCGGTTCGGACCAATTTGGGAGAACCGGTAGTGGCAACCTATGGGTGGACCCCAGCTCTACGCCATCCTATTTAGCCATGTTTTCTAAGCATGTGTGCACGCATGAACAAAGTCCATGAGCTGAAGGCATGCACGCTCACAAAGCAAGTAAGTGCGCACATGCACTCACAGTTTCTGTGCGCAGTGAACCGGTAGTAAAATTATGTGAAACCCACCTCTGGAGTTAAAGATTCCAGATGTAGTTAAAAGGGATCCCCCCACAAAATGCATGGCAGTAGTCTGGTTGTGATGCAATCAAGGCATTCATAGCTATAGCTTGGTCTTAACTAGAATGGTCACAGCTGGCCCACAAATTGTAATTGTTCACTTGACTCCCATTTTCAAATCAACAGAGTCAATAAAAAGCCTATGGATTCGGGATGAAATTCATTACTAAAATTGAATGCAGAGGGACCATTTAGAAGAGCAATTTCTTAAATGCCTGCAGCTTTTGCATCTGTCTACAGCTCTCTGTTCGATCTCTCAGAAACAAGTCAAATGGCTTCTTGCTACATCAACAGAACTTGAATTGAAAAAAGATAACTTCCATCAAAGCTATAATTTCATAACTTTGGGGGGAAATGGTAGGAATTTCTTGTTTCAAGATTAAAAACTTAAAAATAGTGTATATGGTGGCCAACGTCTATGGAGATTCTCAGTCATCCAAGTCATAGTTGTCCCAAAGGTGCTTTATCAAAGACAGCTGGACTTTGTTCTTCTTTGAAGAAGTATCACTTCTCATCCAAAAAGCCTCTTCAATTCTATAGCTGCCAACATTCAGAGTAGACAGTAAGCCTTTATATTTTATTGAGTGCTCTATAACTTGAGTGCTATCAAGTTTTTGTCAACAATTAGTGACCACGTAGATTTTCTCCATGACAATCTGTCTCTAGATTAGTTGTTTAGATCCTCCAATAAAGTGTCCAGAGTAATAAGAATAACTTGAGCCTGGTCATTTGTGTCTCAAATAAGAGAACCCTGGATTGATTTGTTCAATTATCCATTTGTTTGTTGTTGTTTTTTTGACAATTTGCTTGTTTTCTTGATTGTCCATTGTATTCTCAGAAGTCTTTTCCAACATCAAAGTTTAAAAGGATCAAAACTCTTTCTCTCTTGTTTCTCACTGGTTATGAGTTGACAGTCACAGGGAATGTCATGAATAGAATATATAGATAAAATGTTCTCTAAAGCCACAAATTATGATTTGGTATATAAGCCGCCTAAAGTGAAGATGCTTCAGAATTGTGAAATCTTAATTGCTTATGATTAGTAGTTCTAATTTTTTTATTTTCAGTAGTATAAAGAAAACATTAACAGCCTTAATTATCACAGTAGCAACATAGTCATCATCTGATGAATTAAGAAAGATGATAAAGGAGGAGCTTGGGAGGGAAGAAAAAAAGAGAGCAAAGGAAGAGATAATAATATGATGTTGTAGAACTAATCCCATGATAGGTAGGTTGATGCTGTAAAGAACTGGTGTCTCAGCTTCATTCTTTCCTTCCTTCCTTCCTTCCTTCCTTCCTTCCTTCCTTCCTTCCTTCCTTCTTTCTTTCTTTCTTTCCTTCCTTCCTTCCTTCCTTCCTTTCTGTCAGGGTTCCAAAAAACACCCCCAACAAAATAAAACTCCAAGGCTTGTTTCCTCAAAGTTCCACATTATTAGAGATGTCACATTGGCACATCTGGGAAAACCCAAACCTGAAAGCTTCCAGGTTTTCCCACCCAGTTGAAAGTTCAAGATCCTGCTCCAACACCCACAAGTTCATCACATACACCAATCTTTCACTACCACAAAGACAGATTCCTTCCCCCCACATCCGGGCAGGTGCAGAGACAAAAACAACCTTGACTTTCTGAGAAGAATGTTATTATGGCTACATATCACCCAACTCCATATAATTCCCCCTCCCATTTCCCCACAGTAGAAAGTGTGGCAGGCCTGAAATCCAAAAAGAAAAGATGGCTTGCAGGTCTGACACTTTCTTTTTCTTTCTTTGTTTTTGAGAAAAATAAAAGGTGGACATACATCCTGAGATCCAATTAAAATCATCAACCTGTTATATTGTCAGATCAATTGTGAGGCAATCCATTCAATCCAGCCAAAGTTCTTTATGATCAGACAATCCTCTACAATGAACTGAAGTTGAAAAAGAACAACAAAATTGGTATGACTTCCTAATAAATTAGAATTCACTGTACTGATGCTTTATGTGTGGAAAAAATGCAACTGAATAGCATGTCAACACATCTACTTTTTATTCAAATAATTCTTCTTCTTCTCTATCACTTCTCTTTCTTACTCTACTTATATTTCCTACAAATCACACAAGCCCTACAACTCCAAATCAAAGATGAGTATCCCCCACCCCCGCCCAAGAAGAGAACTTTGCCACAACTGGAGGCAATATCACCCTGCTGTAGAATTTGGAATCATACCAATAGTAGGTCAGATCACATCCAAAATGAAGAGAAGTGACAATTTGCTCCTTAATGGAGACCTTGTTTTCTGATTTTCACTTTTACCATATATACTTGGCTCAGAGTGAAAAGGCAGTAACTTTCACCAGATCTCTGAATTTATTTATTTTATTATATTTATGTTGTTGCCCATCTAACAAAATATGACACTGGGTAGATACAATAAAAAACAAGCCATAAAATTATTAAGATTATTTTTTAAATCCCACTATTAAAAATTTCAGTTTGTTGTTGTTGTTCTTGTTGCTGCTATTGTTATTGTTGTTGTTGTTGTTATACAATTGTATCACAGCGGCCAGTTGTTTCGCCAGATTTGGCACTGGTTACTAGTCGGGCCCCATCGAGGGGCCTAGGACGTCGTAATGTATTTTCGTAATATACGTGCAGATCCAAGCAGTGCGGCTTTTTGCATTTGACGGATGGTGATTTTGTAAATTTTTAACTGTTTTAAATGTAATTCCAGTGCTTTTGGAATAGCACCCAGTGTGCCAATTACCACTGGAATTACCACTGCTGGTTTGTGCCATAGTCGTTGAATTTCGATTTTTAAGTCCTGGTATTTTGCGATTTTTTCATGTTCCTTCTCAGCGACTCTGCTATCACCTGGTATTGCAATGTCTATGATTGTGACCTTGTTTTTCTCAACCAGTGTGATGTTTGGTGTATTATGCACCAGTATTTTGTCTGTTCGTATGCAAAAATCCCACAAGATCTTGATCATCTGATTTTCGGTGACTTTTTCAGGCTGATGTTCCCACCAGTTTGTTGCTGTTTTAATATTATAATTTTTGCACAAATTCCAATGGATCATTTGTGCTACTGAATTGTGCCGCAATTTATAATCAGTCTGCGCGATTTTTTTACAGCAGCTGAGTATGTGATCAACAGCTTCATCAGCTTCTTTGCAAAGTCTGCATTTGGCATCATCAGAGGATTTTTTGATTTTGGCCTTAATGGCATTTGTGCGGATAGCTTGTTCTTGCGCAGCCAGGATTAGTGACTCTGTTTCTTTCTTTAATGTCCCTGTTTTTAACCATAACCAAGTTTGTTCACTGTCCACTTTATCTTTTATTTTTTCCAGAAATTGGCCATGCAGTGCTTTGTCCTGCCAACTCTCCATTCTTGATTTTATCACATCTTTTCTGTATTCTTGTTTCGTCTGTTGGGCCTTCAGTAGATTTTTGTTCTTTACTTCAATTAATAGATGTTCTTGACTTTCTTTTAAATAATCAGCCAGTGCATGTTTTTCTTCTTCAACTGTTTGCTTCACTTGTAATAATCCTCTGCCACCTGATTTTCGGGGCAGGTAAAGTCTATCAGTATCACCACGTGGATGTAAACTGTAGTGCATTGGCATTAGTTTCCTGGTTTTTCGGTCCAAAATGTCCAAATCAGCTTGTGTCCAGTTAACTATACCAGCTGTCTATCTTATAACTGGTATTGCCCAGGTATTTATGGCCTTGATTGTATTTCCACCATTCAATTTAGATTTCAAAATCTTCCTAACTCTGTTGGTGTACTCTCTCACCTGACAATAGTTTTTACTTCTCCATGCTTGATATTATCCAACTGCAGAATGCCTAAGTATTTGTAGGCTTCATTTTCGTTGTATTTAATTAGTTGGCCATTGGGCATTTCAATTCCCTCACATGCAGTGATTTTGCCTCTTTTTATGGATACAGTGGCGCATTTTTCCATGCCAAACTGCATTGAAATATCGGTGCTGAATACTCGGACTGTGTTTGTCAATGATTGGATTTCTATTTCTGACTTTCCATAGAGTTTCAAATCATCCATATATAGTAAATGCGAAATTTTTTCAGCTTCTTTGGCTGTTTGGTAGCCTAATTTCATTTTTTTTTAAGATTACTGATAGTGGGATCATTGAGACGATGAAGAGAAGAGGTGAAAGTGAATCACCCTGGAAAATTCCTCGCTTGATATTAACCATTCCGTAGATCTCATTCCCTACTGCCAACTCAGTTCTCCATTGTTTCATCGCCTTTTCAGTAAAGGATGTAATATTTTTGCTAATGCCAGTTGTTTCTAAGCATTTTATGATCCAACTATGTGGCAGTGAGTCAAATGCCTTTTTGTAATCAATCCAGACCATATTCAAGTTCGTTTTTCTGTTCTTACAATTTTCTAATATCATTTTATCAATTAGGAGCTGATCTTTTGTGCCCCTGCTCCTTCTTTTGTTGCCTTTTTGCTCTACTGGCAAGATGTTGTTTGTTTCCAAATAATCCATTATGTTATCTGCAATAATGCCTGTGAGTAATTTGAAGGTTGTTGGCAAGCATGTTATTGGTCTGTAGTTTTCAGGTGTTGTTCCTTTAGTTGCATCTTTCTGAATCAAGTATGTTTTTCCAGTTGTCAACCATTCATCAATTTGGCCCTTTTGTAAAATTTCATTCAGTTGCCTGGCCAATATTCCATGTAAACTGGTCAGATATTTGAGCCAGAAACCATGTAATTGGTCCTTTCCAGGTGATGTCCAATTCTTTACCTTTTTTACTCGATTTTCGACCATCTCAGTTGTTATTTCTAATACTTGCATTTATTTGTTGCTAATGCTTTTCTCAAAGTCATGTATCCACTTTGCTTCCTTATTGTAGTCCTTTGCATTTTCCCACAATTCTTTCCAGAATTCAACTGTGGCCTGCTTTTCTGGTTTTTCACTTTTGGTGTCACCATTCACATTAAGACTTTGATAAAAATGCCATTGGTTTAATTGAAATTGCTGATTTTGTTTATATTGGATGATTCGTTTCCAAGATGGATCCCAATTCAATTGTTGAAAACACTGCATTAACCATTTTCATGATAGGGGCTAAAATTTTCTTAGGCACAGTTTTTAGTGATGGTAAACGTTGCCTTTCCTCATTAAGCAGAAAATGCTCCATGATCTTATCCTTCAATTCTTTTTGTTTTTGAGTTAGTTCATCAGTTGGTTCAGTGATAACTGGTTCTAGTGGTGGTGGTGTTATTTGCTCCCCGATAGCTTCTTCTGGGAGTTCTACTATAATGTCTTTAGTTGTGTCTTGAATATCAGTTATTTCCGCTTGTGATATTGTTTTTTTGGTTTTGCAATTTGCCTGAATTTCCTCAAGTTCAACTTCACTAAACACTTTATTCCGTATAATAAATCGCCTTTGATCTGCTAGTCGTTGTTCACTAACATTTGAATCTGGATATTGTTGTTTCCATAATTCATACATTCGCTTTAAATAACCTCTTTTTTCTGGCTCTGAGTTGTAGTAACAGGCCATTATGGCACGGTTTTCATCTGCACTATATTTTTGTCGTTTTGTTGGCTGGTCCGCTTGTAGCCCACTTGTTGACGGATGTCCAGGGACCCCAACATCCGCCGCGGCCCTTGTTAACCCGCGTGACAACCGATGCGGTATAACAATCAAGCTGTTGATTGAGAAGATCTGGCTGCACCTGAAAGAAGTTCTATTTAGCGAAATCTCAAGATAAAACATGCTGCCTCCACCATGCAAATCACAGCATTAAAATTGACTTATTGTGTAATTCTGTAGCCTATACTACATTCTCTTGACCAAGTTTCTTTAAGATTTTCATTCATTCTTTCCTTAGTTAAAGGTAAAGATAAAGGTTCCCCTCGCACATATGTGCTAGTCATTCCTGACTCTAGAGGGCAGTGCTCATCTCCGTTTCAAAGCCAAAGAGCCAGCACTGTCCAAAGACGTCTCGGTGGTCATGTGGCCAGCATGACTAAACACTGAAAGCACACAGAATGCTGTTACCTTCCCACCAAAGGTGATTCCTATTTTTCTACTTGCATTTTTACATGCTTTCAAATGGCTAGGTTGGCAGAAGCTGGGACAAGCAACGCGGCACTAGGGATTCGAACCACTGAACTGCCGAACTTTCTGATCGACAAGCTCAGCGTCTTAGCCACTGAGCCACTGCGTCTGTTTTTTTTTCTCTTAATTACATCCTGCCAAAATAAGTAAATGATGTCCCCTTTCGTCAAGGACACCTACTTTTTTTACAAAATTGTGTAGAAATATCCGTGAGATGAATTTTTGTCTTACAAAAAGGGTGAATTATGGAGCAGCGTTTTCCTTTAACAATGTGTTAGTAGTAGCAAAACAGATATGGTCTTTTATTCAACACAGCTTCTTCATTCTGACATGTAATCGCTTTCTGTTCCTAAGGGAGCCCCGTTTTAATTTTACAGTAATTTAATGATAATATTACACTGGAAATTAGAGTTCACTTTCTGGCAGTTTGCATTCCTTCATCTCACAGATGGAAAATGAACCTTCTTATAATCATGTTATTTAATAGACTTGTCTCTCTGAATACTAAAGTATTCACAACAGCTTATTGGCATTATTTGTGCAAGGGAGGAAATCATTTAGAGACACAGTGGCACTTTCACTAGTTACCATTAACACTGTGCTGAAATCTGCTTTGCAATTTCTCAGAAGTTTTCTCGCCTGGCAAGAGTGTCGGATTCTGCCTTATTCTCAGGATGCTTGAAAATTTTGTTTGGTTTTTTCCTTCTCTTAACAGTCTTTTACAGCTGGCTTTATTGCTAGAGTTAGCAGAATGTGTTATTTAGATAATTATTTTCTTTACTTTCTATCCATCCACCTACAGTAACACCTATCACCTATGACCTATATCTATCTATCTATCTATCTATCTATCTATCTATCTATCTATCTATCTATCTATCTATCTATATATCTATATGTTTTATTTGTGCTGATAAATAAATAAAGGGAGACTAGCATAGATCTATTTCAAGCTATTTAGCTCTCATCAGCTAGCCTTACCCTTACTGGGATTCGAACCTGTGCTGAAATAGATCTATACTAGTCTCCCTTTATTTATTTATCAGCACAAATAAAACACAAATGTAACAAAGGCAACAGTAAAAATATTGGGTTTCTGTCGTGATGGACTCTTGTGACGAGCCGATTGACAGATGATGGAAGCAGTTAGCTTCCTCCCATAATTGGGGCTTACCAGGGGTTGTGACACTAAATATATATATATATCTCGCTATCTCTAGCTATCATCTCTCTAGCTATCATCTATCTAATCTGTCTAGTCTATCTATCTAATCTGTTTAATCTGTTTGTCTAATCTATCATCATCCATCCATTCATCCATTATCTCACTGCATCATGGCTCAGAAGTCCTTCATGCTATCTCCAATTCCCAAACTTGGACAACCCAGGAAGAGATGATTCCCCTTGAAGTTATCCTTTGGGGTTTAATTGAAATATGAGAGGCAGTAGAAATTCACCTAAATTCCCTTCTCTAAAATACATTTCGAAAGCATATTATCTGTCATCCATCTGAATGAAATGGAAAGAAATACTTAATTCCTCCTACGTACGATGTCAGTTCAGCTGCTGTTATCCAGCTATTTTCTGGAAATCAATCATTTCACCCAGGAAGCTTATAATGTTCCAGAAATGATCCAATCGCAAAACTTTTTTTATCTGGAACACCGGTCCAAACCATAGTGAACCACTTCTGGTTTAAAAAGATTAACTTCTAGAAACATACTAGGCTATCTAGAATGGTCAGATTGTGCATTCATAAAGAAAAATTGAGCATCCCAACATTCTTTGCAAAATTGCACTTTGCACATATCTAATGCATTACATATATTTTACAGGAAACCATGCTCCTTTTTTTCCTGCAAGGCATTAGTTTCCAAGGTTATTATTTTTGATACTCTACATCTGTTTGCTCAATTAAGTTACATGAAAGATGAATATGTAAGGCAGTGCTTCCCAATTTTTTTTTCTTCATTACCAAACCTGTTTATCAGAAAGTCCTTTTTAGACTTCAGAAAACCCTTATTTAAACTTCTCTGTTGTGATTGGGTAATGGGTTTATGTGTCACTACTCAAAGAACAAAACATTTTTACCCAGGTTTGGGAAGTACTGCTGTAAGGAACTGGAAGTTACATTTCCTTGGAAATGGATGTGGATGTGGATATAT
Source organism: Thamnophis sirtalis (assembly GCF_051295495.1). Classification (NCBI taxonomy): domain Eukaryota; kingdom Metazoa; phylum Chordata; class Lepidosauria; order Squamata; family Natricidae; genus Thamnophis; species Thamnophis sirtalis. The sequence continues at coordinate 158,505,848 of NW_028261381.1, read as the reverse complement.
GATATGATATATGATGTGATATATGATATGATATATGATAATATGTGATATAATATATATGATGTGATGTAACATATGATATGATGATATGATATGACATCTATCTATCTAACAAAATGAAATTCAGTATAGAGAAAAGTAAAGTCCTATACTTAGGCAAGAAAAACCAAAAATACACATATAGAGTGGGTGAAATCAGGCTTAATAGAGAGAGATTGTGGAGTCTTACTGGACCACCAGCTAAATATGAGCCAGCAGTGTGCAGCAACGGCCAAAAAAGCGAATGCAATCCTAAGTTGCATTGACAGAGGGATATAATCAAGATCAAGTGAGGTTCTAAAACTACTCTATAAAGTCTTAGTAAGACCACACGTAGAGTACTGCATCCAGTTTTGATCACCACATTGTAAAAAAGAAGTTGAGATTCTAGAAGAGTGCAGAGAAGAGCAACCAGGATGATTAGGGGACTGGAGACTAGAACAGTTACAAGAACTGGACATGGTTAGTCTAGTGAAGAGAAGGACAAGGGGAGACATGATAACAGTGTTCCAATATTTGAGGGGCTGCCACAGAGAGGAAGAGGTCAAGCACCTAAAGGCCAGACAAGGAATAATGGATGGAAACTGAACATGGAACAATTTAACCTGAAAATAAGGAGAAATCCTCTGACAGTGAGAACAACCAACCAATGGAACAGCTTGCCTTCGGAAGTTGTGGGGACTTCATCACTTGAGACTTTCAAGAAGAGATTGGACTCCCATTTGTCAGAAATTATGTAGGGTCTCCTGCTTGGGTGGTGGGTTGGACTAGATGACCTACAAGGTCCCTTCCAACTCTGTTAATCTGTTAAGGATAGGATAGGATAGGATAGGATAGGATAGGATATATGATGATGCACCCATCTGTTGCTTTAATTCTCATTGTTCCCCTATCATAGGTGAGCTTTTGTGGCTGACACAAATAATTTTTTTTTCCAGAAGCTATTTTAAGTTACACAAATATTTATTTATTTAAGATATTTACACAGGTATCTTACTTAAAAAATTGCTTAGACTTAAAGACAAAAAGTAGTGAACAAGAAACAGAATATGTTAGCAAGGTGTCAGGGATGACTCAGAACATGGAAGGAACACATCATTTTATTAAAAATTCCAGTGTTTAATATATAAGAACAAGCGATGGTATGAAAACAAATATAAGCAAAAAATAAATAAAAGTACTGGTAACATAAATCAAATTTATCACAATGCAGTTAGAAATCCTACTCCTAGCTCTAATGATTAATGAAGGATTGTCTCACTTCTAAATTTCCTGAAAAGATTAATCTCTCAGGAAAACATCCTAAGAGCTGTGGTGTTGGTGCAGTGGTTAGAATGCAGTATAGCAAGCTGACTCAGCTCACTGCCAGGAGTTTGATCCTGACCAGCTCGAGGTTGACTCAGTCTTCCATCCTTCTGAGGACAGTAAAATGAGGACTGAGTTTGATGGGAGTAATAAGCTGACTCTGTAAACCACTTAGAGAATGCTGTAAACCACTATGAAGCGGTATATGTCTAAGTGCTATTGATATTGTTACCTTACCAGTCATTCTTTGTAAGGATATTTTTCAGGTTCCTTTGAAACCCACCAAATAAAATATTAGTGTGTGTGTTTGTGTGGGGTGTGTGTGTGTGTGTGTGTGTGTGTGTGTGTGTGAATGAATGAATACTCCTTAAAAGGTGAACGCCTATTTATTTATTTATTTATTTATTTATTTATTTAATAGATTTACCATATTTTTCAGAGTATAAGACACACCTTTTTCCCCACAAAAAAGAGGGTTAAAACCTGGGTGCGTCTTATACACTGAATACAGCATTTTTGGCTTACCAAAACCCCACCCCCTTTGCAAAAATGGACTTGCAAGGATTTGGGAGGCTTGCAAAGTGATCCTGGGGACTGGGGAAGGGAAAAAGGAGCAAAAAAACAGGGTGTTTTTGTCCTCCCAGCCCCCAGGAGCACTCTACAAGCCTCCCAAAGTTCTGCATGCCCCCCCCTTTTTTTTTTTGCAAAAAAATGAGGCAAACAAAGGGTTTGGGAAGCCTGCAGAGTGCAAAAACTTTTTTTAAAAATTTACCTCTTCAAAATCATGGTGCGTCTTATATTCCGGTGCGTCTTATAGTTCGAAAAATACAGTATTTGGCCATCCAACACACATGGTGACTCATTAAAAACATTAAACATTAAAAATAAACAATATAAAAACTCCAGAACTCCTCCCCACAGCAACAGCAACAGAATCATATAAACTGCTAGATCAGCTCTGAATCACTTTGGGGTTCCCAGACCTGCTGACAAAACAAAGTCTTATGGAAATCTAGCAAGGAGGAGAACAACCTTATTTCCAGGGCAATGGTGTTCCACTGAGAGGAAGTCAATACAGAGAAGGCCTTTCTTCTAGGACCTACCAAAAAAAAATGCATTGCCTTCCCACTCGGGTGGGCTGGGTAGATGTATCATTTCTTGTTTTCTGATTCCCCCCCCCCAACCCCTTCCCTCAAGATTATAGAATGGAATGAAAATTGGAAAGGGATGAAAATTACAAAATCGCACAGTTGCTAAAGTGGCCCTGTTGAAAACACATCGTCTCTGAGGTAAATTTTTCACATGCCAGGTTTGCTTTGAAATAAATCTGATTCCCTTTAGGTAACTTAAGTGGGATGTTTCTGTGGGTTCAGGAAACTTCATAATATTCTTATGCACATAGATGCACGTGCACAGGTGAGATAAGTGCATCTTGCAAAATTTAAACATTTGACTACCCTATTAGACAACCCTATTATTCTATGTTCCTTGCATCTTGTACCAACAGACTTTATACTGCATATTGCTCTTCATGTCTTCCCTGATAACATCAGAGATGGGAAACCAGCTCAGGGCCAAGGCAATACTCAGAATTTCAACAAGCATCAATTATTTGAGAAACATCTTACCAATGCATTGGATAACAGTGGGTGCACATTTTCTTTGATTTGTGAAGATAAGTTATGTACCATCCTCTAGTTTAGATTAATATTAATTAATAAAACTTTACAATTCTAACAATCCACAATAAAAGCTAAATTGTACAGTAGAGTAGAAGTATTATTTCTTGGCTGTGTGACGGCAGCAATAGCAATAGCAATAGCAGTAGACTTATATACCGCTTCATAGGCCTTTCAGGCCTCTCTAAGCGGTTTACAGAGAGTCAGCATATTGCCCCCAACAATCTGGGTCCTCATTTTACCCACCTTGGAAGGATGGAAGGCTGAGTCAACCCTGAGCCGGTGAGATTTGAACCGCTGACCTGCTGATCTAGCAGTAGCCTGCAGTGCTGCATTTAACCACTGCACCACCTTGGCTCTTGGCAGCAACAAGATATAAAGGGAAAGGTTCCCCTCATACATATATGCTAGTCATTCCCGACTCTAGGAGGCGGTGCTCATCTCTGTTTCAAAGCCGAAGAGCCAGCGCTCTCCGAAGACCTCTCCAGGGTCATGTGGCTGGCATGACTAAATGCTGAAGGCACACAGAATGCGGTTACCTTCCCACCAAAGTGGTCCCTATTTTTCTACTTGCATTTTTACTTGCTTTCGAACTGCCAGGTTGGCAGAAGCTGGGACTAATGGGAGCTCACTCCATTACGCAGTGCTAGGGTTTGTAACTGCTGACCTTTCTAATCGACAAGCTCAGTGTCCTAGCCACTGAGCAACCATGTCCCTTTGCAATGGGATATAGAAAGATTTAATTCTTCCAATTTTTTAGCTCCAATATAGGGCAGCCTTAATTTCTATAGGTTGGGCTATGCATAGCTCTCTTGCTTTGCTTTGCTTATTTCTTTGCTTATCCCCATAAATTTTAACATGGCAAAATTACTGCTAATGTTGATTGCATCATTACTACCACACCATTATTGCTAATGCTGGGATCTCTAACGGGGTTTGCTTTCCTCCATAAAGTAATGATCCAACTATATTATTGAGAGCTGTAGCTGTAAGACTCCTCTACTTAAAACCTGGCAATAAATCAGAGAACTGGGAATTTACATCCTCGGTCTACTGGATAAAAGTAGGCGCCTAAGCTAAGAAGAACCTGACATATGGCTTTGGCTAGATAAGAACCTTTATTTCAACAAGAATGAAGCCAAACAAAATAGTTGATGGCCTACTGCTGAGGTAAATTTCTATCGTGTCCATGGTGGCTCAACACTATTGCTTTTTCTTCCTACCCTTCCTATGAATCATATTCTTTACATCATGGGTGTCAAACTCACTGTGTCACATTGCCATCATGTATCATGACATTATTTTCCCCTTCACGGTGCTGAGGTGGACATGCGTGTGACAAATCCAGCCCGCAAGCCACCAGTTTGACACCCCTGCTTTACATGATGCTCAGTGGCTTTGCAACTTAGCATTTGTGTGGTGTAGCTGACTATTTTGGCCTGAGAACCATTACTACTGAGCTTACTTCTCACATGCTTTCATTTTTTTTTCATTCTCAGCTAGGATGATTCTTGACATTATAAATACGGATAACTATCCATACATTAGTCTGGATTTTATTAAGATTTTGCAGACAACAACTTCCAAAGCAAATTGCAGTGGTACTATGATTACAAAACGACAATGTCACTATGCAAATGCCTTAATCAGTAGCCTCATCTCAGTGGCTTACAAAAATACACAGGTTGTGGCATGTCCATAATAACATCACCTCACACATCACCATTTTCTCCTGTCTTGACCCACCCTTGGGCATCTTTAATTGCAGAAAAAAATGTTGCTCATTAAATATCCTCATGTACGAGGAAGGAGGGAAGGAAGTAGGGAAGGAGGAGGGAAGGAGAGAAGGAGAGAAGAAACGGGGGAGGGAAGGAGGGAAGGGGGAAGGAGGGAGGGAAGGAAGGAGGGAAGGAAGGAGAGTAGGAGAGAAGGAAGGAGGGAAGGAAGGAGGGAAGGAAGAAGTAGGAATGTTGTAAGATAAGATGGAGTTATGGGACAGTAAGAAAGCAATTTCAAGTATATTGTCAACTGTAGGGGGAAAATAGTTATAAATACATATTATTAATAACAGTTATGAGATCACATAATTGTGAATGTATATATGAAATTAATAAAATTTTCAAAATAAAATAAAATAAATATCCTCATGTACGAGTTGCAGAAGTCTTGTTGCAGAATCCCAAAAGAAAACTCAGCGTGGGTCTTCCTTTTTTTTAGGGCACGGCCATCTGTTGGTTGATGTTTGAGTAGCTCTGGCAAGCAGCTGAATTGCATTGGGCTGGTCTTATTTCTCAGACAGACTGAAATTGGAGGCCGATGTTTATAATGCAACAAATGAAAAAATGATTCAACGAAAACTCTTAAATTAAAATATAATAATTCCAAAATCTATGAATTGAGCGATTAACAGGCAAAGCGAAGTTGAATGTTTCTTTATCCTTTCATTGCTTATTTTCTTCTTGTGAAAGCTCCTGGAAGTATTTATTTTACTTTGTATGAAAGGTTCAGAAGTTTCAAAGTTCTAGATCTCAGTATTTAGGGCATCTCAGAGGGAATCATAACCACAACAATGTGGGCTGGTTTTTTTTTATGAAGGTTTCAATTTTCTGCATTATGTTAGAGTGACACATTAGGGTCATGCTATAAAAATAAAATGGCAACTAACTGGATCACCAAAGGAAACCCATTACCATGAGGAAAAGATAACTACTTTAATGAATACCCTAGTGAATATTTTTGGAAATGATGTTTTCTCCCTTTTAACAAAGGAAGAATTTTGGTAACATAAGGTTTGTTAAAACCACTGGGAAGAAAACATTAGAGCAGAATGCATCACAGTAAGTAATTCTGGTCCCTGGCTTCTCTAGAGCAGAGATATGAATGTTTATTGGTCAGGTGGTTTGAGAGACAAAGAGATCTGTACTGCTCCATGTGGCACAGTCCTTGATTTCCTTGTGCACAGGAGATAGGGAGGCTGAGCTAAGCAGGAGAGATAAAATACTGTAATAATGAAGAACACTGATCCCAGAGAGGATTTGAGTGAAAGTTGATAGGAGGATTAATAGCCAAAAAAAGATTATGGAAGTAGCTCGGCAACAATATAAGAAGAAAAGTAAAAGAAGTGAGAAAATATCTACCCATCTTCTGATTTTTCAAAATGTTTGCATCTGTCTACAATTGCAGTAGAGAAAGAAAGAAAGAAATAGGTCCAGTCAAGGACACCATGAGTTCAGCATAAGCACTGTAGCTGGTTCTTATAGTGAGGAACAGAAGGAAGGGGACATACCCACATTCTGTCACTAGTATTCCCTTGAATGTCCAGTATCAGAACGTATCACATTAGGTGGGTATCAGGTGCAAGCACCCAGTCAACAACTTTATTGTTTACCACCAATGTTACAAGAATCTCACCAGATTTCTTGCCTAGATAAAACTAGATAAGGCTTCTTGGATCTTGGGGAGGTCAAGCTTATGCCACTTCAGGGTGGATTACCAGTTTGGCTGAACTGGTAGTGGCCTGGAGCAGCTGAGAGCGAACTGGTACAGTGGCTCTTTTGGTCCGCTCCACCCCCGTGCTCTGTACCTGTTTTCATGGCAAAAGGCAAATTGTGCACATATGCATAGCGTATGGAGCCTGCATGAGCCCTGACAATCAGCTGGTTGTCACAGGAGCGGTGGATTGTGCACACACGTGCAGTGCGAGTCAGGCACATACATGAACAAAACGTGCACATGCAATCAGCAAACCACTGTGCCACTTGTGACTGAAAAAATGGCTCCAAGCTAGGTTCTCACCTGATCCCTTCTTCCAGCCCAGCTGGCATTTTTCAACATGGTAACACTGGCAGAGAAGAGCAGGGAAACTGGTGGGATTCGTTGATTAATCTGAGAGCGGGAGAGAGATTGAACGTCCTCCATAGTAATGAAATGAAGGTCATAGCAGGATTCAAACTGAATTGAAGACAAACTAAAATTTTCAGATTTGGGGCAAATCTGCCCCAAATCTGAAAATTTTAGTTTGGCTGACTGAGCTATTTTCCAAATCAAGCCAGGAACAGAAAAGGTTAGCTATAACTATCACACAATGCTTGTTTGTTGGCAACAGCATCAAACTATTGAAATAATTTTTATTTATTTAGATTCCATAGATCCATTCCAATCACTGGAACAGTTTATCATTGTACCGTGCTTAATCATGATTAAAACAACCTCCCAAATATAACCCAAATAAAAACATTAACATGAACAAATTAATAGCAAAATATTTCTATGCTGAGGATTCATAAATATTAATCTAATTGGTATCACATGGTGAAGGAATCTCTCTTAATTGCTCTGTTCTTCAAAGGTTTGCTGAAATAACCAGGTTTTATATGCTTTCCCAAATCTTAGTAATTTTAAGGCAAGGCTGATCTCTGGGAAGAGATTGTTCTTGCGAAGGTGACAGGAATTAAGAAAGACTGCTTCCAAGAATCTTGCAGAGAATGTATTCATTAAATAAATAAGATAAAAATTAAGATGTGTGGGTAGGCCATTTGTAAAAACAAGTAAGACAAATTAAATAAAAGCATCTGAGGGTTGAACAAGAAGCAATGGGTGGAAACTCATCAAGGAGAGAAGCAACTTAGAACTGAGGAGAAATTTCCTGACAGAACTATTAGTGGAATTGTTGGAATTAGTGGAATCAGTGGAACAACTTGCCTCCAGAAGTTGTGAATGCTCCAACACTGGGAGTTTTTAAGAAGATGTTGGATAACCATTTGTCTGAAGTGGTGTAGGGTTTCCTGCCTAGGCAGGGGGTTGGATTAGAAGACCTCCAAGGTCCCTTCCAACTCTGTCATTCCATTCCATTCTATTCTATTCTATATCATAAATGGCTCAGCAGGGAAGTTGCAACTCCATTGCCTTCTTAGCACCATCAACCCTCTCTCCAAGAATTTTGTAGATGACATTCTTTAAAAGAAGGAATCAAAGGTTCCTCTTCTATTAGGGATGTTGGCATTCTCCTTATGTTGTATTTGCTTTATGGTCATGTTTGGTGGATTTGCATTGGTTTTCTGTCTGTTTATGTTTCTTTTAGACTCCTGCAGGATTTTGATGCTCAAGTAGTTCAGCTTTTTTCAGATGTTCAGTGATCATAGAATGGAGAAGAAGAGAAGAGGCATATTCATCAGTCTAAATACCCAGAGGAAAGCAAAAATTACTACTTTCCTGGGCCCCTTCAAGTCTTCCAATTTTTTCAGGATTTAGGAAATTAAATATTTATCAAACAGTTTAGCTCTTCAAAATTGTTTCTTTGCTTTAGTGAGGATAGAATTGAGAAGGCAAGAAACATGCTTCATTCTGTCATTGACTTATCCCTTGGTCTTCCTTCTATGTCATGAAGAAGGATGCCCAAGAGCTTCCATTGTTAAAAGCTGCAGCTCTTTGCCTCAAAGCAAGTTAGCTCTTCAAAATGGCCAAGCAAACTGAACAACATTAGGCCTTCTCAGTTGCTGCTCCGACGCTATGGAACAATCTCCCCGTGGAGATTCGTACCCTGACCACAGTCCAGGCCTTCCGTACAGCCCTCAAGATCTGGCTAGCCCGTCAGGCCTGGGGATAAACTCTTCCGCCCCTCCCGAATGCTGAGAGAATGCTGTGTTTTTAGTATTTTTTAGTTATTGCACATTTCTTTTTATGTTTTGTCTTCACTCCCCTTCCTTTATTATTGTAAGCCGCCCTGAGTCCCCTCAGGGAAAAGGGCGGCCTATAAATGCTATTAAAATCTATTAAAAAATCTATTAAACATTACCAGGTGGAAAAGAAGAGTTTAAAACATATCTCAGGCTACAGAGATAGATCAGATAGATAAAAAGTACAAAAATGAATAATTCTAAGAATAAAATAGCAATAATATACTTATCAACCTCAGAAGAATGGAAGGTTGAGTCAACCTTGATCTAGTCAGGATCGAACTCCTGGCTGTGGGCAGAGTTAGTCTGCAATACTGCATTCTAACCATTGCATCACACTATTTATATTTATATCTCCATGGTGCTTTAGATGCATCTGAATGTAGATGCCAAGAGTCTCTGCTGATATGGTTTTGTAGTCCAGCAGCAACTGGGGACCCATATATTCTCCCTTCCTTTTTCTTATCTGACTCTCCCAATAACTCATAGCTCTAGTTATTTCATCAATGCATTGCAAACTCACTTCTAGACATTTTTTGAGAGAAAATACATGTGCATGTAATATTTCTTTTTTTTTTATCCTGGAGTGGCCAACTTTTATCCTTTATCTTATTTGAACACTGCTCATTTGACAGGTTCATGAGCCTTACCAAGCTGATTCAGCAGGGTGCCACCTGCCAGAGGCAAAGCTCACCTAAGCACGAATTAATATCCTTTCTGGCCCACTCACCCACACCACGATAGAATTGCCCTCTTCATTTTCTCGCAGTAATCCTTATTTGCCTGTTTTTCTAAAGCAACTGCTTGATGTTTCTTGCAGAACTCTCCTTTTCTCTCTATCATGCCTTGTCAGTCTGCCCTCCAGAGTTTGCTTTAATTATATTTTCTTCAGGCTTTTGATAAAGCAGATCTCATTTTCTCCCTCTCAAGATGAGACGTAGAATACCACCATCACTTCTCTCTTCTCTTTTGTCTCCAATGGAAACAGCAAAACAAAATCTGCAAAAAACCCTTTTGTTACATTCCTGTGTATTCACTGACAATATTTCATATTTAATTCAGAAGGAGGACAGGCACTGGGAGCAGCCCTGTTCCTAGAGGACACTTTTGTTTCTAACTTAAGTTCCCATTTAGAAGGGGAATCCTGACTAACGAACTTTGACTAATTGAATCTTAACTAATGAATCTTAGTCAAGATTCAATTACTTAGTCAAGTAAGGGGCATGCATAAGCGCACCAATGTGCCTAACACCCCTGTCCTAATGTTTCCTTTACTAGACCTATTCTCAAATACAGCTTAGAAATCTAGAACCTGAACAGCATATCAGACATTAATACAAGTGAGAGAATTCAAAAACATGTCCACTCCTCTGCGTGCAACAGAATACCTTATACCACCAGGCTTGAAATTTTGGGCTTAGACAACTTAGAACTGTGCCGCCTTCGGTCTGTCCTGAGCATAGTACACAAAATTATCTGCTACAATGTCCTACCTGTCAATGACTACTTCAGCTTCAACCACAACAATACACGAGCTCACAATAGATACAAACTTAACGTTAACCGCTCCAAACTCGATTGCAGAAAATACAACTTCAGCAACAGAATGGTCAATGCCTGGAATGCTCTACCCAACTCTGTGGTTTTTTCCCCAGATCCCCAAAACTTTAACTTTAGACTGTCTACTGTCAACCTCACCTCATTCCTAAGAAGTCTGTAAGGGTGTGTGCATAAGCACAGCAAAGTGCCTATTGTCCCTATCCTACTGTCCCCACTTATTCGTATCCATTTGCTGTATTCATAATATACATGCTTGACAAAATAAATGAAGTTTAAAAATTAAATTATTTGTATCCACTTCATGTATTCAAATCATGTTAAATATGTTATCTAATACATCCTTGACTAAATAAATAATTAAATAATAAATAAAAATAAATCTTCAGAAAGCAGCTACAACTGGAAATGTCAACTTTCTCTAGTTAACTGTTCATCTCCAAAACAAGGTTACCGTTGTCTCCCGAGAAGCTGAAAAGGCAAAACAATCTCTACTTCCTTGATTGTGCAGTGGCAAGGGGACCATTCAACCTTGCAGTTTCTTAATCCGTGAGTTGGTACAAGATACACTTAAAACATGCATACACTCAAGAAAATACTTCTTGCCAATAACAATAAAAACAGCAGTTAGACTTATATACCATCCATGATGCTTTATAGTACTGCCTGTACTGTGTTTTCAGAGTCAGTATATTGCCACCAACAATCTGGACCATTGTTTTACTGACCTCGGAAGGATGGAAAGTTGAGTCAACCTTTAGCTGGTCCGGATTGAACTCCTGGCAGTGGACAGATTACCTCCCTGCTACTGCGTTCTAACCACTGCATCACCACAGCTCATCTGTTTTATCACATGTTTTTTTGAAGCACTATATCTTAAGTTGGTCTAGAACAGGAGTATCAAACAATGGCAACTTTAAGAGTTGTGGACTAGAATATTAGAAGAGTTCATCATGAGACTAGGGTTTAGGGCACAGAAACATTGCTACTGCAGCCCTTATGGTGTAGAAAATGTAATCAGATAATGATGATGGTGATGATAAATGTGTAAGACACTATACTGATTCTCATTGTAAACTATGAAAGTGCCCTGCAGTCATTTAGTGCTCATGCACGATGTGTTTCAGAGTTCCAAATAGCATCCTCAATAAAATAAGAATTCGGGGCAAGAAATTCCTCAAAAGACCTATGTATTAGAAGAGCCATGTTGGGACATCTGGGAAAACCCAAAACTGAAAGCTTCCAGGCTTTCCCCACAAAGATGAAAGTTCAAGACCCTGTCCCAATACCCACAAGTCCATTACATGGTCCAATCACTCATTGCCATGAACGAATATTCATCCCATCCACATCCATCCAGGTGCAGGGATGTGGCAACCTTGACTTTCTGAGAAGGAATGTTATTTTGGCTACACATCTCCCAAGCTCCATACCATCCCCTCTCCTAGCTTCCCATAATAACTATGTTTGAATATGTGGCAGGGTTGAGGCCCTATATCCTGATGCTTCCAAGCCTGACAATGTACATGATCAACAACAGAAATAGAATAGAATAGAATAGAATAGAATAACAGAGTTGAAAGGGACCTTAGAGGTCTTCTAGTCCAACCCCCTGCTTAGGCAGGAAACCCTAAACCATTTCAGGCAAATGGTTCTCCAATCTCTTCTTAAGAGAAAGTAAGTCAGCAAGGCAGTACTCTTTAAGATGTGTATGTGTATATGTTTTGTTGGTTAAGGCACCAACCAAGAAATTGTGAGGCCGTAAGTTCTAGTCTTGACTTTATTACAAAGCCAGCTGAGTGACCTTGAGCCAGTCACTCTCAGCCATAAGAAAAAGTAGACAATGGCAAACCACTTCTAAAAATGTTACAGGGACTTGTCCAAGCACTTGTCAGAATTCAACACTGATTCAAAGGCACACAATACTTTATGCATACTCCCATAAGACATGAAATACAATCATTTAAGAATGGCTGAAATCTCAAAAGATACCCAAATCCCTTATAAAAATTCAGTATTCAGGACAGGATTTCAGGTAAGAATGCCATGTTATCTCATGGAAGAGGAATTGCCAAAGCCTCAAGAATTTGGGACCATTTTATTTACTGATTTATTGGTATTATCCATGCCACTGCCCTGATCTACTGCCTCTGGCCCCATCCCTCTTGTTTTGACCCTTTGATGGATCCTGCCTGCTTATAGATTATGAGTAGTGTGATGGCTCAGGGATGCCACAATTGTGGGTGGGAACATTGTTTTCTTGGTAAGGTGGGGTTCAGCTTCCTTTGGCTCAATTTAGCTCAACTCAACTTGATTCTGTTTGTTTTGCTCTGTTTTGGTGTATTAAACAAAAACAAAGAGGGTTTTTTTGCACCTGTATTTTTATTAATTAAGTAAACACACAAACAGAAAACACCAAAAGAAAGGGAAAGGAAGGAGAGGAAAAGGGAGAGGGATACCCAGATAAAATGATTGGCAGTTCTGTTGTTTTCCACCAATAATATAGCAAGAGATTTGTATGGAGGTTTGGAAACCTCGAGAACCTGGAGAGATCCCACATTCACTGGCAGTGTCTCTTTTAAGAAGATATTCTGACCTAGGCTTCCCAAGAGCATGAAGCAGACTCCTTGTCCTGACAAAAAACCCTTTTATTAATTTACTGTGAATTCTGCTCATTCACATCCAGTAAAATCTTTCAAGGGAGGATTTACAGTCACAAATCTTATCTGGCTTGGAGAGTTGACAGGCCGATATCTGCAAAACTTGGCAAGGAGTCTCAGAGAGTCACTAGCCAATTAAGTGAACTAATTGTCTCCTGCAAACCCCACTCCCCTTTTGCTCCTCTTTTATTTCCTCTGGGAGGGGCCATTTATCATCCATCTGTGGCCTTACTCCCAAGTTGACTCCTGTTCGTTAGCTGTTCCTTTCATCTGGCAACTCTGTGCACGCGCACACTGGGAACAGGCTCCAGCTATTCGTCTGCCTCACTGATGTCTGACTCTGAAGGCAGCTGATAAGTGGCATACGGCTCTGGCCCCTTCTCTGCCTCCGACACAGAGCCGTCATCAGAGCCTTCCTCAAACTCCAGGACTGGCCCATGTTCCTCCCCAACCTCCTCCCTGTCCGAATCTGCTGCCAGCTCTGCTGGCTCCTGGCAGGCCACAACACCTTTTACTGCTGGAAAGTGGGACAGCAGCCTTGCATTCCTACCATGAGAAATTGTACCGCTCTGCAAAGTTCTTGTTGGCTATTTCCCCTCCCTTTTTTAAAAAACCAGCATTTGGTTATCCTGCTTTGGATATAGAAACAGCCATTCTGTTGCCAGACAATCCCCATTTTCAGCTCAGCAGCTGAGGAACTGGCTACATGGGTTAAAGCAGCAGGTGTAGAATCAACTTATAATGAGTTATGGAAATCCTGTCACCAGCTCATTTTGCGGAAATTAATTTAACTTATTACCTACCTCTTTTTCATGTTCTCACACAGACAGAACTATTGCTTTTTGACAGAGCACCCTACTGTGTTCCTACATCCGTCAATAACAATGCACTCCCTTCCAGGAGAAAAGTGATTTACTTTCATTTAAAACCACAGAGAAAGGCTGAGGACTCTCTTCAAAACAGCATAAATCAGAGGCAAGAGGGGAGCACAACTAGAGATTGTAGTACCCATCCAAAATCTTAGTTTCCTTCTTCCTCTTGAAGTTAGTATTTATGCTACCCTCACTGCTTAAAATCTTCTCTCTCGTTGGATAAGAAGGAAAGCATCCTTTCCTTTTTTTTCATGGGGTATTTTTGGGTGCAATTTATATGATCACTGAACTTTTCCATGCTCATTTAATGCTGGAAGTCCTTGGGTGAGAATCAAAACAACTAAAGCAAATGTCCCAAAGGTCCTTTTTTAAGAGGCAACTGGACTTTCTGGTTTTTCTTTGAAGACATTTCGCTTCTCATTCAAGAAGCTTCTTCAGCTCTGATTGGATGGTGGTGGAATGGAAGGATTTATACTCCTTGCACACAGCTCAATGACTCTCTAAAAGAATGCAAATGACCAGCTGTCTGCAAGGAGTATAAATCCTTCCATTCCTCCACCATTCAGTCAGAGCTGAAGAAGCTTCTTGGATGAGAAGCAAAACATCTTCAAAGAAAAAACAAGGAAGTCCAGCTGCCTCTTGAAAAAAGCATCTTTGGGACAACTATGACCTGAATGACTGAGAATCTCCATAGACAACTAAAGCAAATCTAATTTAACAAGAAAAAAAATCTGTAACATCATGGAGACTATACAGCACCCTTAAAGTGTTAAGTGCAAAAAATCAGAACCATACATTAAGTTCCATGTAAGATGCTTTATTGCCCAAGCCTATGCAAAAGAAAAAATGGTAAAGCACTTTGAAGAATAAGAGAAAATGGTATTAATTTTGCAAATATAAATCTTGCCTCACTGTCTTTTTTTAGTTTTTGAGAGCATTTGACTTATAAAATGAGATAGCGTTGTCAATGTTATATACATGAATTTTCAAAAAGTCTTTTATAAAATTCTTTATCAAAGGCTCTTGAGTAGTTACGAGGTAAAAGAGCCTGTTCTTTGATGCCAATTAGTATACTGGTTAATTATGTAGGTAGTCCTTGAGTTACTACTATTCCTTCAAAAAGTATTTGAAATTACAGCGGTGCTGAATGAAAGGACTTGTGGCCACTGCCCAAGGTTAGGCTACTGCAGTGTTCTTATATTAACATGAATAAAATTCAATGGGTTGAATTACAAACTGTAGGGACACTGCAGTATCTACCATGCCTGTCTCCCCACTTCTGCCAACACTGTAATATTCTTTTAATCTTGTTTTTTTTTGTTTAAGAATCTTGGGGATTTAATTGGGGAAAGTGAATGGAGCTTGAGCGTTTACTGACCAGATGCCCTTCCTGAGGCCTATGTGGAGTTTGCAGCAAATAATTGCTCATTGTGCCAAGAGAGATAATTATCTGCCACTACCTAAGTCACAGCCTCCTGGTTGTGAGGTAAGTGCCCCACCTCTAAGCCACCACACCGGTCTCTGTAATATTATTGTAATACTCATATTATAGTATTCATGTAATAAATGCTGTTCAGCAAAACTGGTAAACCATGTTTGAAAATGTAAATCACTTAAAGTCATAAGAAGAGGTATATTAATAATAAGAGCAATAATATAATATTATAATGATTTCTACTGTACTGCGCTATGGAGTTGCCATGGTGATGACTTCACAGTACTCCACAAGGGGGCTCCCTCTGGTACAGGGCAAAATTGAACATTAGAAATTACACTTGGTCCGGACATCCCCCTCCCCATAAATAAATACCTGGGCAATGCCATGTTATCAGTTAGTAAGTCGCTAAAAATGCCAAGTCCAGTCTAAACAATTGGCTATCTGTGCCATACAATATCTGTGCCATATGGTTATTATGGTTATGATTAAGGTAGAAAGTGTGAAGAAGCAGGAAAATTCCATATGCTATTGATTAAACTATGTTATCTGATAAAATGCAAAAAGTTGGCTGTCTCTGATATGGTCCCCAGTCTGACTTTATTTAATTGGAATCTCAGAACCTGCCTTTTTTCCAGTCTTTATGGTAAATTGTGAGTTGACTGCTGGGTCAGAGTCTGATTTGTTTTATGGCTAGATTTTATTACTATTATTATTATTATTGGTTGATATTAGATCATTTTAAATTGCTCAGAGTCATGATGAAGTTGAATGGACGGTATATTTAATGCATAAATAATGGAGAAAAAAAGTATATAAATCATGTATGACATTTGGAAAGTCAATACAGAGAGTTTTTTTCTCCTTTTCCCCAAACACCAGGAATCATTAAATGAAACTGATTGGAAGACGATTTAGAACCAGGGAAGAAAAGCACTGCTTCTTCACACTGCACAAAATTAAACAACGGAATTCTGTTATTGCAAGATGTGATAACTGACGTAAATTTGAATGGCTTTAAAAGATAATTAGTTAAATTCATGGTCTACCGAGAGCTTGTTACCTGTCTGGCTCCCACATTAAATGATATCCTTATTTTGGCTGAGTGCTTGCAGAATTTTAAGAATAGGTCACATCAACAAGTCAAAAACATGAATTGCTTGTTTCCTTCTACAATGAAACTGGCATTCTTACAGTAGGAGTTTGAACTAGGAGTTTGGTAGCTATATCAGAATAACAAGGATGCCCATGCTGCCTCTGGTAACTCATTACAAATTATTCTATACCTTGTCTGGTTTGGTGCAGAAACTAAACAGTACAGGCACAGACTTCAATGAATAGTTAGGACTGGGGGGTGGGGGAGAGAGAGAGAGATCAAACAATTGCAACCAACCTGCCTTCCATTGAGGACCTGTATACTGCATGAGCCAGAAAGAGGGTTGAGAAAATATCTTTTGACCCCTCACATCCTGGACATAAACTGTTTCATTTCTCTACTCAGGATGTCTCTATAGGGGATTGCACACCAAAGAATTAGACACAAATACAGTTTTCCCCCCATGCTATCACTTTGCTAAACACATAATCCCACAGCACTGCCTTATGCCTAAGGATATCTAACCATGTAGTAGGACCACATTACGATTATCCTTCTCATCTATTCCTTCTCATCTATTCCTATTACCTACTCCTATTGGTATCTTACAACTATCACTTTGTTGCTTGTATGTACACTGAGATCTTATATACTGGAGACAAATTCCTTGTGTACCCAATCACACTTGACCAATAAAGAATATTTCAGTCTAGTCTAGTCTAGATCATTGATAGTATGGAACATGCATGATATTAAAAGGATCTAAGGGTGAACTAAACTTGGGCAAACATCCTCTTCAATTATTCCCATTTGCATGACTTGTTGGTGGATCTTGATAAAGCAATGGTAGATGTAGTAAAAGAATATCTGGATAAGGTTGCTAGAGTCATGACCCCTTCCTGAGCTTTGATCTTTAGTATAAGTAGCAGGTATCCTCAGTGATTCCCCTTTGAAAATGAATGGCAGATCTTGTACTTCCAATACACTTCTGAAGATATAGTGGGAGTTATCTAATAGCAGGATAATTTGTTTGCTGCTTCCTTGACTTAAAACCAGTCATTCAGCAAGTTATGATAGACACTTCTCTCCAAAAAAGGTACTTACACCCTGGTTACATGACTGCATTTTGGACTCTTGCTAAGTGGCCTGCATTTATAGCCATTTGTAGCATCCCACAATCACATAACTTCAATCTATGTTGAATGTTGAATGTTGATTTTATTTATATGTCGCCCTTTTCCCCCGAAGGGGACTCAGGGCGGCTCACAACTCAACCAGGGAAGGGGGATACAAACAGAAAATTAAAACAACACAAAAACAATACATAATTTAAAATACACAACAGTCATACCAATTCGAGATGGGGGCAATAGTTCGTTAGCCCCAGGCCTGTCTGAACAGCCAGGTTTTAAGGGCTTTGTGGAAGGCCTGGAGGGTGGTGAGGGTTCGAATCTCCACGGGGAGTTCGTTCCAGAGGGTCGGAGCAGCCACAGAGAAGGCTCTCCTCCGGGTAGTCGCCAGTCGACACTGGCCGGCGGATGGAATTCGGAGGAGGCCTAAGATCTATGATGTTTTTGTGGGAAAAGGGCATTTATTTCCAGATTTTGGCAAAAAAAAAATGCTCCCTAGCAAACAATGATTATGATTATGGTATTTGCTTAGCAACCATGGTAATGACCACCACAACAAAAGTCATAAAATTGAGTCTTTCATATGATGATCCTCTTTATGATTGTCATGACTTACAATCATAATAGACAGGCTCCATTATGGTCCTAAGTTGAGAACTATGTTGTATATCTTCATTGCACCATTTATTGATACAAACAAGCATTTAGTGCATCCTATCCTCCCTCAGAGGTGGTATTGAGCCAGTTCTGACAGATTCTGGAGAACCAGTAGCAGAAATTTTGAGTAGTTCGGAGAACCAGCAAATAGGCTGGCTCCACCCCCACTGCCTCCCAGCCGATCTTTTGTTGCCCTGAACAGGAGAACGGAGAAAGCAGGTTAATGGGGTGGGGAGGGAATGGAGATTTTGCAGTAACTTTCCCCCAGGAGTGTGGAAGGAATGTGGATTTTGCAGTATCCTTCTCCTGCCATGCCCACAAAGCCACGCCCACAGAACCAGTCGTAAAAAAATTTGAATCCCACCACTGCATTCTTTCCTCATTCATCCCAAAATATTCTAATCCCCACAGACCTCTTCCCAATGTTGCCTCAAGCAATAAAATCCAAGGGTCATGGATAAAGGCAAAATTTAGGACTTCAAGCTATTTTAATCTCAAAATGAAATCACTAACCAAATCTTTGATTATAAGGCTTTTTTTGCTTGCTCGAGAAAAGTAGCCTTATAATATGTAAGAAAATGTACTGTTGCAGATAGGGTTCATTGGAGGATTCTTGTAAAGCTTTCAGTCTAGGCTCTGAGCTGTACTGAGGTGTGTGTGGCCTTGACTTTATCTTCTGGAAGAGAGGTGAGAGACTACTCTATATTAGTTATAAGGCATTAGTCAGCTCCTTGCAGTTACTTAAACTGAAAATAGTATATTAAAATATTTTAAGGCATCGTAAACTCCAGGTGCTTGACTGTTTCCTGCTTCAGGCTGCATTCGGTGTATTTTTTTTTTATTATTACTGCTATTGCACATGACTTGCTAGTATTCACCTGAGTGTCTTATTGATAGCATAACACAGCATGAGTTTAGAGATTTAAGCTTAGTAAATAAATGAGCCTCTTGGCTGAAGAGTTGTAGTATTTTCTTGTATAAAAGTTTTCCTCTTGAAAATTGCTTAAACCTAGTATAACAACAAGGCCTACCTGGGTAGTAATTGAAGCCAAAAACATCAGTCTTTTTTTTTAAAAAAAATGTTCAGATTCCTGATTCCAAGAAATAAGCTAAAAATCAGAATATAAGCTAAAAGAACAAGAGCAATGTTTACAAGTGAACATTTTTAAATCGTTTCTTCATTTATTGATCCATCTATCTCAGGGGTATCAAACTCAAGGCCCATGGGCTGAATCTGGCCTGCAGGGTGCTTAGATCTGCCCCACGGGGCTACCCCAGAAACAGCAAGGAGCCAACCTGCAGTGCTTTGCCAGTGCTCAAGAGAACCGTGTGTGCCCCTCTTGAGCTCCATTTTCACTGGCAGAGTCCTAGCAAAACCAAACTATTAGCAAAAGTGGCATTTGATCACAAGGCAAGAAGGCATCGAGAAATGTTTCCCCTTTTGCATTTAAGCATCCAAGAAGGGACAGGAAAGGAGAAAGGGAAAGAGGAATGACAAAGAAAAAGAAGGGAAGATGGGAAGAGAGCATGGAAGGGGAAAAAAGGAAAGAGGGGAAGGAATAAGAAAGGAGAATGAAGAACAGATCAACTCCCAGTGGTGTTGTTCCAGTTCCTTGTCCCTGATACAGGTACAGATACAGCTGGCAAAAGATGATATCCCAAATATACAAGATATGTCATATAGGATTTAATAGAAGACAAC
Source organism: Thamnophis sirtalis (assembly GCF_051295495.1). Lineage (NCBI taxonomy): Eukaryota > Metazoa > Chordata > Lepidosauria > Squamata > Natricidae > Thamnophis > Thamnophis sirtalis. Next base: position 158,486,041 of record NW_028261381.1, on the reverse strand, counting down.
CAGTATTTTTAACATCTTGGGGGGTGGGGGAATCTACATTCTAAGGCAGCGGTCACCAACTGGTGATCTATGGACCACTGGTAGTCTGTGAGAAAATTTTGATGGTCCGCAGAAAAATCTTTGCATTTTTTATATTGCACTAAATCAGGGATCCTCAAACTAGGGCCCCTGGGCTGGATACGGTCCATCAAAGCAATCATTCCCATTTGCTGATGAGATGGGATCCTTCAGGCACTTGGCTTGCTTGCCTGTTTAGTACCTCCAGCTCTTCCCTCCCTCCCTGGGAGTCCAGGGCTTCAGTGAGTGGGGTGCAAAACTTCCTCATAAGACAGAGTTTGCAGGGGACCAATCTAGCGTCCAGGCTGGCTACAAAACAAACATTGATTCTTGGCCGTATTTGGCCTAGCTGCAATGGACAGCAAACCTAGGGTTGACCTCGGGTGCTTCTCTCCACTAACAGGCAGCCAAGCTAAGTGCCTAAAGGACCCCATCTCATCACTAATTCATATTAGTGGTCCACAGGATTTTAAATTATGAATGTAGTGGTCCCTGTGATCCGAATGGTTGGTGACCCCTGTCCTAATGCTTTTCCTTTGTGTATAATTTGCACCGGTGTTTGAGATCTCCTCTGTTCCAAATGGAAACTACAACACTACCTTACATTCCTACAATGTACAGTTATGAAAGACACACAATCAGTGAGATGTGAAATCTTTGCCAATGCAGGGTCTGATTATTTCCTTTCCATGTTGTTACTACAATTTCTATCTGAGTAAGACAAAAGATGTGCTTCAGCATTTCTCCATTTCAGTACCAGTCATCTCCTTGCCAGACAGAGTTTGGGAGGAAAAAAAAAGAACAGGATGTTGGCAGATGAAGGTTGTTCAGCTTGAAGAGGTCCAGGGAGGCCCACAATGAGCTGGTCGTCTGCAGCACTAATGAAGAGACTGCAGCTTATCCTAAATCTTAATAAAAGATGGACAGAATTGCCAAGTCTTTATGAGCCAGTCAAAAGGGTTGATTTGGCAACCTGGAGCAGTGAACTCGCTTCATTACTGCATATGTCCAAGGAAGGAAGATAAATGAGAGTATTTGCACAAAGGAGTCATCGGGCGCATCTCTAAGTAAACAGGAAGATGAATTATGGCTATACAATGACATCCCTAACTGGCTTGCAGTCACAACTACTGTTGCCAGGTATCTTAATTCTTCCCAAATATGTCTTGATTCAGCAAAGCCTTTAGGCTTCTTCACCGCTCTAAGTCAGAGGAAACACCTTCCTCAGCATTATGCTCGAGTTCAGTGAAGCAGCAAGCATTACATGCATTCCTTACTTAGATAAATTGATTGATTTATTGATTGGAGAGTGACTGTATTATTGATAGATTCTACCTTTCCAGTCATAACGTTAATCCATCAATTTGTAATTTCTTCAGGCACAATGCTGCCTGATGGTTCTGGTGCCCCTGCCAGTATTTCTTTTTTTATTGTTGATCATCACAAGATGATAAAATTTGATGAGATATCTTTGATCCCACCCATAGGATCCTATTGATAGTCCTGGTTTACTTATTACATTTTGTCTAGCCTATGTTCCATTCTTCCTCCCTCCCTCCCTCTCCCTTTCTTTCTTTTTCTTTCTTTCTTTCTTTCTTTCTTTTTTCTTTCTTTCTTTCCTTCCATCTTTCTTTCTTTCCTTTAATGGTTTAGCCTTTCTTATTCCTCTCTCTTTTCTTTCTAACATATTTACTCTTCAAAACTGTAATATCATTTTAGCTTCTCATTTCTCTTTTTTCCCCTCCTGCCTAGCACTATCTGACACTGTTTCCTCTATTCTTTCTTGATTCCATTTTTGTAATTAGACTTTAAAAATGTTCAGAGAGATTGTTCTGTCTTATATATGTAATGTAAACATAAGACACCCTCTATCAATAATATATTCATAAGGTACTAAATATATTGATGAATGAATTTGTTTATTCAAATATAATTTCTGCTACACTTTGAAAGCTCATTGTAATTAGAGTAAAGAAAGATGTAACCTTCCTTGTTATTTACTACCAATGCAGAATTATTTAAAATGAGTTGGGTTGGTGGAATGTTTGCAAAACCTTGATTCGGAAAGAGTTTGCATTCTGAAACCTTTGCATGGTAGCTTTGCATGGTAACTTTATGAATATATTTAAAACACACACACACACAGAGAGAGAAGCACAGTTCCAGATATTAAAGTCAGACCAAAGAAGGACCAGAGCAAATTGGTGATGTGTATTTTTCCATATAGCAAATTGTAAATTCAATTCCAGAGACTTCCAGTTAAGAATGCAGACTTTTCTTGAACTAAAAGGCAAGTACTGGTAGACTTTCATTTTATCCCATATTTAATTATCAAAGGTCAAGTTATGGTTGATGAAAAACGTTTGTTCTACATTTAACCTTTAACTGCCTGATATTTCTTGAACTGGAATGTATGTGCTAAAATGAAGGGAAGAGGTGGGGTTCATGAATGTGTTGATAGTGATCTTTAGAAACCATTTAGAATGATAAATTCAATGATCTTTAAAAACCATATAGTAAATTATCTTTAGAAATCCATATGGTAAAGGTTTTGTATTCAGCTACTGATACATCATAAGAACATAGAAACCACATTCACAAGCAATCAGAGTATACACTCTGTACATGCAATCATGTGTTTGTAGGTTTAATTCTTCTCCATTATTGTCATATAACTCACACCCAGGGAGATATAAATCTATCCCAAATCCCCCTTCTGAATTTATAATGAGCCATACTGAATAAACCGGAGCACTATACAAATAAAACTTCGAGATGAAACAGAACTCTACCGTACTCTAAAATTAAGACTCATGGTTTAGAGTTCTTTTTTTTAAGCAGTTTTGTTTACAGAGACTTGCCAAATAAAGGGCAGGACAGAAATGGTTTCTTATGACCTTCTTCAGGGTTTGTTTCCTACAGTTTCTCATGAGAGATCTAAATTACCCCTGTTGTGTTTTACCAATCTCTCCAACACCCCATTCTAGAAAGAACTACCAGATCTGTACATTTTGCATATTCCCAGGAATGAATAAAAGGTAAAGGTTCCCCTCGTACATATGTGCTACTCATTTCCAACTCTAGGGGGTGGGGTGCTCATTTCCATTTCTAAGCTGAAGAGCCAGCACTGTCCAAAGACATCTCCATGATCAGGTGGCCGACATGACTAAATGCCTAAGGCACACGGAAAGCTGTTAGCTTCCCACCAAAGTGGTTCCTATTTTTCTACTTGCATTTTTGCGTGCTTTCGTACTGCTAGGTTGGCAGAAGCTGGGAAAAGTAACAGGAGCTCATTCCATTACACAGCACTAGGGATTCAAACTGCTAAACTGACCTTCTGTTCGACAAGCACAGCATCTTAGACACTGAGCCACTGAATCCCCAGAAATGAATAAGGCATTGCAATTATTATATAGTAGTCCAAATTAAATTGATTTTACGACTCTATTACAGTAAATACCATCCTGGAAAAGTTAAAATGTTGGCCTTAACCTACGCAGCCTTCACTAGTTTGAAACCACTGAATAGCCATTTTTTCCAACATCTATCAGTAAAGATCTGTTCTGACTCCTGCTCTAGGTTCCCTTGTATGGTGTAGTTAGGCAGATAGTTACGAAAGAAAATGATTTTCTTCTTTCCTACAATATATAGCAATCTTTCTTTCCTTCCTTCCCCTCTTCTTTGAGTCAAGTGTTGACTCCTGATGACTACCTGGACAAGTAACTGCAGTTTTCTTACCAAAGTTTTTTTTTTCCCCAGAAGTGGTTTGCCTACTTCCTATGGACCAATCCTATGATTTGTCCAGAATCATCCAGATAGCTTTGTGCCTAAGGGTGAAACTACAACTCAGGGTCTCCTTGTTTCTAGCCTGTTGTCTTAACTATTAACCAGACTCGCTCTATTATATTTTAACTAATGTTAAATATTCTTCTGGACTTAACTCCACTGTAGCTGCCTTATGTTTGTTCATTTTTTAATCTCAGTTTTGTTTTGGAGTAGATCATATTTTAATATGCATTGCATTTTTTTTCTAATTTGCCACTTCTCATTATAGAAAATTCCCAAAGCAGTTTACAAACATTAGAAACCCATTCTAAAATAAGACAATCTACAAACACAATTAAAACAAAACTTTTAAAAAAACATAAGAAAAATAGAAAAATAACACATGCCGGAGTGGTTGTCGTGCTTTTGCTAGATAAAATAGAATAGAATAGAATAGAATAGAATAGAATAGAATAGAATAGAATAGAATAGAATAGAATAGAATAGAATAGAATAGAGCACTTTATTGGCCAAGTGTGGTTGGACACACAGGAAATTTGTCTTTGGTGCATATGCTCTCAGTTTACATAAAAAGACAAGATACATTCGTCAAGAATCATAAGGTACAACACTTAATGATAGTTATAGGGTACAAATAAGCAATCAGGAAACAATTAATATCAATATAAATCGTAAGGATACAAGCAACAAAGTTACAGTCATGCAGTCATAAGTGGGAGGAGATGGGTAATAGGAACGATGAGAAGAGTAATAGTAATGCAACCATAGTGAATAGTTTGACAGTGGTGAGGGAATTATTTGTTTAGCAGAGTGATGGCATTTTGGAAAAAACTGTTCTTGTGTCTAGTTGTCTTGGTGTGCAGTGCCCTATAGTGTCATTTTGAGGGTAGGAGTTGAAAAAAAATATGTCCAGGATGTGAGGGGTCTCTAAATATTTTCACAGCCCTCTTTTTGACTCGTGCAGTGTACAGGTCCCAGAGGGAAGGCAGGTTGGCAGTAATTGTTTTTTCTGCAGTTCTGATTATCCTCTGAAGTCTGTGTCTGTCTTGTTGGGTTGCAGAACCAAATCAGACGTGCAGATGACAGATTCATATCTGCTAGAAATGAGCCAACTATGGGTTTATTATTGACCAAAGCTATTTTTCATTGTTGGGTTCTACCCAAGTTGCTGTTTCTGGATTATTTCAACCCCCTACCTCTTGGGTTAGTGGCAGCTCAGGAATTCATGACCACCATGGCACAATGAACTTATTGTTGGTCATTGTTGGCCTGACTCACCTAGCTGGCTAGGAATATCCATCCGACCCTTGTCAGATGTCCTAGTGCCTTCTTTAGGGCCCTTGGATCAATTTGGATCAATTTGGATGATCCAAACCAGGGACCTACTAGAACCAAACAGTTTTCAGTTTATGAAAAGTGCATGTCAATTGGCAACCCAATAGATAGGTCATTCACTTTGTTCCATACTTGCTATAACTCAGGGCAGCCCCAATTCAGAGTCATTTCTCGGCATCTTTATAGTGTGAGCAGTGCTTTCAAGTAGTACAATTTAAAATAACTACAGAACAGCTTCTCAGTGTCTGTGTTAACATGTCTTGTGATTAAATGCCATCTCTCAAAACTCATAGATCAGGCATTCTTAGAAAGACCCATTGTGGTAGGAATGAAGCAGCAGGCGGTAAAACATAGATTAGTTCAAAAGTTTCATTATGTTATTGAGGGCTTTAACATGATGGTTGATGTCCTTCTCTTGCTGAAAAAGTAAAGAGAAGCATGTTTAATTTTGTGCCCTAATGTTCTGATATTTTATTCAGCCAACAATTATTCTGGGTTTGGTACAGCACGAGCATCCAAGTAAAAACTTGTTAAGATGGGAATCCAGCCTCCCCTTTTTTTCCCATCATTCACTGGATTTCAAAAAATTATGGTCTCCCATTGACCGCATCCCTGCCATCCTCAGCAACATTACTTCCTGCTCCTTGTAGCTGATATGCAAAATGCACAAGGACTTTTTTTAATGAATTGCAGGTTAGCACTATATTCCCTTGCTAGCTTGGAATCTTTGCTGAATGCAAATAAAGACAAAAGGATGAGATATTATTGAGCAGTCTTACATTTAGTTTAGTTTACTTTATTGTCATTGCACCTCAGACAACGAAATTAAATATCATATTCAGTGTACATTATACATGTAAAAACACACATCCTTCACATTCTATGCAATTGAATTGAAAACCTCTGATATTGCATCAATATTGCACTATACAGTACAATTCAATCCCCGTGGAGATTCATACCCTCATCACCCTCCAGACCTTCCGCATAGCCCTTAAAAACCTGGCTGTCCAAACAGGCCTGGGGCTAAAGACCGCAACCCACCCGAATTGTATGAATGTTGTGCTTTTAATGATGTACTGTCTTATGTGTTTAATCTGTTTGTCCTCCCTTCCTTCCGAACTGTGAGCCGCCCTGAGTCCCCCCAAGGAAAAGGGCAGCATATAAATAAACTACCTAAACCTAAACCTAAACCTAGTTACTGCCTTGGGATAGAAGCTGTTTTTCATCCTATTTGTCCTTGTTTTTATTATCCTGTACCATCTGCCAGATGGTCATAGTTCAAAAAAAGGGTGCCTAGGATGAGATGGATCTTTAAGAATGTTTTGAACTTTCTTAAGGCAGTGGGAACTATAAAGCTCTTCCAAAGAGGGGAGAGGGCAACCAATAATCCTCTGGGCAGAAGTTAACCCTCTGGAATGCTGTCCTATCTGCCCCTGTGCACTTGGCAAACCATTCAAAGGTGCAGTAACTTAAAATACTCTTTATGGTGCAGCAGTAGAAGGCCACCAGCAGCTTTTCATACAGTTGTTTCCTGAGACGTCTCAGATAGTATAATCTCTGCTGGGCCCTTTTAACCAGTGCTGCAATATGAATACCCAGGTCAGGTGCTTTTTTATCCCATCCATTGAGAACCCCAATTCAGCAGCGAGATGGATTCATAGCATGTATATGTGGCTTGGTCTATGCTGAAGTTCAGCCACAGGCTTCCCATAAATTATTTTAATATCCATTTATTGCATAAAATGTTTATATTTCATTATTCAGTTCACAGGTTAAGTGTAAACTATCACTCATACTTATGATAGCCGAAAAGCAATTACAAGAAACCCAAACAGAGATAAGATGAATGGATGAGAGGCAGTCATTTGCTAAGCTCTCATCTTTCCATCAATTTGCCAGGGGCAAGGAAGTGCCAGGCAGAAATAAATGCTTGTAAATAAAAGATATCCTTGAATGAAGTGCAGGTTATCTTTGTTTAGCAACTGCAACTGGGATTAGCAACTTGGTCCTTATGTAAGTGAAGTGGTCATTAAGTGAAAAATATGCATGAGTCAAAAACAGGGCTGTGAAAATATCTATAGACCCCTCACATCCTGGACATAAATTGTTTCAAGGTTTACCCTCAAAACGACATTATAGAGGACTGCATACCATAACAACTAGACACAAGGACAGTTTTTTCTTGAATGCCATCACTCTAATAAACAACTAATTCCCATAACACTGTCAAGTTATTTACTAAGACTGTATTACTATTATTCTTCTCATCCTTCCTATTACCTATCTCCTCTCACTTATGACTATAACCATGTTGCTTGTATCTTTACAATTTATATTGTTTTATTTAGTCTCCTAGTATGATTCGATTGCTTATTTAGTATCCTATGACTATCACTAAGTGTTGTATCTTATGATTCTTGATGAATGTATTTTTTATGTACACCGAGAGCATATGCACCAAAGACAAATTCCTTGTGTGTCCAATCACACATGGCCAATAAAGAATTCTATTCTGTATGTGACTGCAACTCTGCTTATAATTTTACTTCAGCTTTCCTTTATTTTCCTATTATTTCCTTTATGCATTGGCAAGGACAGTTCTTTGGGCTCCAAGATCACTGCAGTGCTCAGATACTGCGGTGAGCCTTGGACCCTTTACACATGGCAGGAGAGAAAGTTGAACACTTTTCATATGCGATGTCTCCAATGTATTCTTGGCATCACCTGGAATGACAAAGTTCCAAATAGTGCAGTCTTGGAACATGCTGGAATTTCTAAGAATTAGTGCAGGGAAAGCGCTCCAGAGGGAGACCACAGCTGCGATATAAGGATATCTGCAAGAGGGATTTAAAGGCCTTGGGAATGGACATTAACAGCTGGGAAACCTTGACTTCTGATCGTTCAGCTTGGAGGCTAAAGACACAGCATGGCCTTCTCCAATTCAAAGAGACACTTGTTCGGCAGGCTGAGGCAAATAGGCAGTGCCAGAACCAGCGAAAACTGGGGACTGGGCAGAGGACAGAATGTATCTGCCATCAGAGTGGAAGGGATTGCCACTCTCGAATTGGCCTTTTTAGCCACACCAGATGCCGTTTTGGGACCTCTTTCCAGAGCACGATACTATAGTCTTTTGAGACTGAAGGATGCCAATGCAATGCAATGATCCGATTGCATATTTAGTATCCTATGACTATCACTAAGAGTTGCATCTTATGATTCTTGATGTATATATATATATATATATATATATATATATATATATATATATATGTATGTATGTATGTATGTATGTATGTATGTATGTATGTATGTATGTATGTATGTATGTATGTATATATATATATATATATATATATATATATATATATATATATATATATATATATATATATATATATATATATATATATATTATGTACACTGAGAGCATATGCACCAAAGACAAATTCCTTGTGTGTTCAATCACACTTGACCAATAAAGAATTATATTCTTTATGTGACTGCAACTATGCTTACAATTTTATTCAGCTTTCTTTTATTTTCCTATTATTTCCTTTATGCAGTGGCAGGGACAGTTCTTTGGGATCCAAGATCACTGCAGATGGTGACCGCAGCCATGAAATTAAAAGCACTTGCTCCTTGGGAGAAAAGCTATGGCAAACCCAGGCAGCATATCAAAAAGCAGAGACATCACCTTGCTAACCAAGGTCTGTACAGTTAAAGCTGTGGTTTTCCCAGTAGTAATGGATGGCTATGAGAATTGGACCATAAGGAAGACTGAGCACCAAAGAATTAGTGCTTTCAAAGTGTGGTGTTGGAGAATACTCTTAAGAGCCTCTTGGACTTCAGGGAGATCAAATCAGTCAATCCTAAAGGAAATGAACCCTGGCTGTTCTTTGGAAGGACTAATACTGAAACTGAAGCTCAAATATCTATGGAGATTCTCAGTTATCAGGTCATGATTATCCCAAAGGTGCTTTTTCAAAAGGCAACTGGACTTTCTGTTTTTTCTTTGAAGACGTTTCATTTCTTCTTCAGAAGATTCTTCAGCTATGACTGGATGGTGGGGAATGGAGTACAAATCCTTCCATTCCCCACCATCCCGTCAGAGCTGAAGAAGCTTCTTGGATGAGAAATGAAACATCTTCAAGGAATAAAACAGAAAATCCAGTTGAAACTCAAATACTTTGGCCACCAAATGAAAAGAGAGGATTCATTGGAAAAGACCCTGATGTTAGGAAAGATTGAAGGCAAAAGAAGAAGGGGATGACAGAGGATAAGATAGTGTCATTGACACTAAAATAAATCTGAATTTGGGAAAACTCTGGGAGACAGTGGAGGACAGAGGAGCCTGGTGTGCTATGGTCCATGGGGTTGCAAAGTTGGACATGCCTTAGCAACTGAACAACATGATATAAAGTTCTGGGGCTTCCTAGAATTGAGTGCATAACACCACTATTGTGCGATCTGCATTGGTTATCAGTTTGCTTCTGGGTCCAATTCAAGATATTGGTAATTACAGAACCAGCTTGGCTCCGTCAGATCAGCTCATCCAGGCAGGGAAGTTATGCTACAGATCCATCAGTCTAAAAATTTCAACTGGCGGGGTCTGGGAAGAGAGCCTTCTCTGCCTCTGTCCCTGCATTGTGGAACATTCTGCCCTCAGAGGTGAGGAGAAAACCCCCAATCTCTTGGTCTTCCACAAAGGGGTCAAAAGCCAGCTGTGCAGCCTTGTATGGGGGACACAGAGGCCCACTGTCAGGGCTGCCTTTGTTGTTTCCTAGGAAAGAAAAATCCTTGGCTCCATAGATTTAGAGAAAAGTACTTTTACTAGGGACAAACCAAAAGCAGTTTCAAGCAAGCTATGAGGCCAAAAAGCGCAAAAACAGTATTTTCAAACACAGTATACAGCCCAACCCCCTTGTAGCTAGGCAACCGCATACCAGAGCCAACGGACTTGCCTTTGGAGATGACAGCAGTTGTAAAGCTCCAATGTAAGCTTCTCCCTATTTCTTCTCCCTTATTCTATGACAGCAGGCAACAGGCTGGCTGACACCCACATAACCGTAGGGTTGGCTGGCCCTGTGAGAAACCCCTCCTACACACACACACACACACACACACACACACACACACACACACACACTTGTATTAACACCTGGCTCAGTAGCTAAGATGCTGAACTTGTCGATCAGAAGGTTGGCAGTTCAGCAGTTCAAACCTCTGGCGCTGCATAACGGAGTGAGCTCCTGTTACTTGTCCCAGCTTCTGCCAGACTAGCAGTTCAAAAGCATGTAAAAAATGAAAGTAGAAAAATAGGGACCACTTCGTTGGGAAGATAACAGCGCTCTGTGCACCTTTGGTGTTTGGTCATGCCGGCCACGTGACCACAGAGACGTCTTCGGACAGCGCTGGCTCTTCAGCTTTGAAATGGAGATGAGCACCGCCCTCTAGAGTCGGGAATAACTAGCACACATGTGCCTTTATCTTTGCCTTTACCTTTAACTTGCATCTCAGAATTTTTCACCTTTTGAAATGTTATTCTCCTTTTTATAATTTTTAATCTTTTTAATCTTAAATTATTCTGATTCTAATGATAATTGTATTGATTATATTATACACCGCCCAGAGCTGCTCTCTGTGGGAGATGGACAGTTAAGAAATATGAAACATAAGTAAATTTAAAAAAAAATAAGTACCACCAAGGAAGGAATTGCAAACTTTCATCAAATTGATTAGTGAATATGCAAAAAATAGCGGAAGCAGCAAAAATGAAAATGCAACCTTCTCAACTCATAATTTACAGACTGTTCCAGGGTCAACGAACTGCCAGGATATAATATCTACCATTTTGTAGCCAGTGTTCAATATGTCAAATGTATATTAGTTGATATTGCTGTTCTTATCATCAAATGATGTTTCTCATTCCATTACATAATCACTTATTTAATGTTGCTGTTCTTTTTCTGTGTCAAAGCTGCTAAAATTCTATGTGCCTACTATGTTCTTATACATTTACATTGCTTTACAAGCCTTTAATTCCAGTTGCTATTATTTGGGAAATATATCATTTTACAAAAAATGTGGCTTCCTTGGGCTCAAGATTTTTTTTTAATAAGTAAACAATTACTTCAAATCAATGGCAACACTAAATTCTCTCTTATGAAACTTTAAGCAGCTCTCCTTCAAAAACTGGCAAGGATAACTAAGGGACTCTTTTACAACTCCATATGAAATCTTTCCAGAATGTCAGAAAATTATCTATTCAGGCTGTTTTGAATTGTTACCGAGGTGAAACTCTACCGGTTTGCCCGGGTAGGGATGATTGCGCAAACTGATAAGGACGATTGTCGCTGGTTCCGTGAACCAATAGTAAAAAAAAAAAAATAAGCTTCCGAGGATCGTGCAGATCAGCTGTGAGCTGCACCATCATCAGAAGCTCTTTTTTCACTTTTTAAAGAATTTTTTTACTACCTATTCGCCCGAAGCGGCAGTAAAAAAAAGCTTTAAAAATGCTTTAAAAATTAAAAAATATTGGCCATGACCACCCAGTCACATGACCCCCCACCCCACCAAGCCACGCCAACCAAGCCTTGCCCAGAGAACCAGTGGCAAAAAAAATTACATTTCATCACTGCTTGAATCTCCCTCAATCACCTAATAAAGGATGCCTAAAATAGAAATTCCATTCAAATTGATGAATTTCAAATTATAATTCAATACATACCCAAAACTACAGTAAGTATGCATGAAAAAGATGCTTCTATTCCATTTTTGTCTTCAGTGAAAATTTAGTCAAGCTTTCCTCCACATTGGTTTAATTACAATTTAAAGAATTCCCACTTCCTTTTCTTCACAACTAAAGTCTGTTTCCTTCCTTCTTTCCTTCTTTCCTTCTTTCCTTCTTTCCTTCTTTCCTTCCTTCCTTCCTTCCTTCCTACTCACTCACTCACTCACTCACTCACTCACTCACCTATTTCAGAAAGATAGCATACAACAGAAATTGCATAGGACTAATGAATCTTCTAATTCCCATTAAAAGTTTTGTTCTTGGTTATGTCTCTAAAAATATGTTAATATTCCATGGGCCATGTGCAATTTTTTTCTAAGAAAGTGCTTTTTTTTACATCTTCCTATCATGCCATCAGACACACATTTCCCTAAAATGCCTTTTTATGTGCTTTTTTAATTGAAAAACTAAATCACAAGGTTCAGAAATGTGTCAAATGAAAATTGGTTTTCAGTGATTTGGATGGAGAAGGAAATTAGGTAAGCTAGCAAGAAAATGCAAATAGGATACCCCCCCCCCCATTTTCCCTATATTGTATCACTGTTTAAACTTTTCAGTGTTGGATCCTATTCCACTTCTGAGGTGGATGTGGAGGCATCCTATCTAGAGTTATGAAAGAGCCCCTTAGCTTGTCCAAAACACATCTGTTTCCAGATAATGATTATGAAGGCAAAGTTACCTCAACTTTAAGCCATTTACATAGATCTTAAATTAACTTGATGAGAGGAGATTGTTAAAATTTATGCAGCTTAAAATACAATGTGATATAACTAGTCATTGTTACATCATCAACTTTTACAATAGCTTAGGTTCACTTCGAAATGGGATTCCTTGCTTAGAAGATGTTTGGTTTCATCATTTGTAAAGATTCATGACTTTCCTAGTAAAAATAGTTAGCAATAAGATGGGTGATTATTTTAACACTGTACAGTAATAGCAATGGCAATAGCACTTTTTTACCACTTTACAATGCTTTACAGCCCTCTCCAAGTGGTTTTGTAGAGTCAGCACATTGCCTCCAACAATTTGGGTCCTCATTTTACCCATCTCAGAAGGATGGGAGGCTGAGTCAACCTAAGCCTGGTGGGATTTGATTTGCCAAATTGCAGGCAGCCAACAATCAGCAGAAGTAGCCTGGAGTACTGCACTCTAACCACTGAGTAATCATATGCTGTTTTTATTTATTAGTTTGTCAAACAGGTACAAGATAGCAGGTATAAGTATGAACATGGACATAAACAAAGGAAATGAATACAAATAAATGGTGACAGTAGGACAGGGACGGTAGGCACGCAGGTGGGAGGAGCTTACTGGTGGGGGCAGCAAAAAATCAGCTGCCTCCGAATTCCTGGCTACGTACCTGTTTAGAGGATCTTCCATCTGACGTCTTATCAGGTTTTCTTATCCTTCAGGCAAGAGGGAAAGAAGAAACTGTTTTGCTGGCAAATGCTCTTCGATTTTTGCAGCTTTTGTGCTTGCAAGGAAAGGGGGGCTAGCCCAAGGCAGAACGGCTGTCCGTGCTGGGAACTTCAAACTGCCTTGTGCAGGACAAAGTAGGTCTCTCCCACTCTGCTCTAAGTTTTGTTTGATTTAATCTTATCACGAGCTGAATCCGTTTACTGCGAGGACAATAATTGCTTATCAACATTTTAGCTTCTTCTCTTTTTCTCCTCCGAAAAATTATTTACTCAGAGGCTTTTAAAATGGCGCCGAGCAGGCTGGTTTCTCCGGTAATACCGAACACTTTTTGCTAATTCTTACAAGACTTCAAAAGAATTCAAAACAAAAGAGATAGCTTATCAAATGTTTTGGTTTCACAATAGAAGAATTTTACTCCTTCATTAACTTTGCTTATTTGGAAGTTAAATGGTGATGAATCTGTTGAACGGTCTTGTTACAATGTTTACTCACTGAAAGTTTTGCCAAGCCTTAAACTTCAAAATAAAAGCCTCTTTACTTAAAGCTGCATATTTAGGCTATAGAGTTTTATTAACTGCAGGCAGACAAATTTTGAAATGGCCTCAAAACCAAATATTAACTTGAAGTCGTCACCCTCTACTTCCAGGGGCACATCCTCAGTGCCTGGCACAAAGCTGCAGCCTCCGCTTCCTACGCCCCCTGCTGGGGATGTGTTAACGAAAGAATTTTTTCTGAGTAATCTAAGCGAGGCTCTTAATGCACAGACAATTAAAATGGAAGATAAATTTAGAGATAATAGAGAGGAGAGAAAAGAGGAAATAAAAGAAATGAAAGAAGAAATTAAAAGTGAAATTAAAAGTGAAATAAAAGGACTTAAACAGGAGTTGTATGAGAAATTTGAGGCTAAGGTTGATAAAATTAGAGACGACATGCTGAGTCTTGTAACTGTATTAACAGAACATATTTCTGGAGTGGAAGATACTCTAGATGTTCTTAATGATGCCAATGCTAACTTGACATTGAAAACAGAGGTGGTGGAACAAAAAGTGGAAAATGCTGAAAAAGAAATTATTATGATACAGTACCGACAAATGGAGCTTGCATTAAGAGTAAGGGGGCTGCGTGAGGAGAAACAGGAGAACCTGAAACAGATCCTATCGGAAGCTTTTGACCGCCTGATGGGAAGACCAGGGACCAACCAAGGCTGGCAAATTGACAAAGCTTACCGCGTTAACTCCTGGCTGGCAAAGCAGAAGCAGCTTCCTCGAGACATCGTTATATATTTTACTACAAGAGAGTTCAGAAATATGTTTGCCCGTGTATTATTGATTTATTTCATTATTTATTATATATTTCACAATCTTGTAAAATAGATCTGAGGCCAAGCCCAGAAAAAAGAAGCCTTATATGCTTACACTATCATCCCAATATTTGATCACATCTAATGAAGCTACTCTGAACCTCATTTATTTATTTCATTAAATTTATATGCTGCCCATCTCACTATCCAAAGTGATTCTTAGTGGCTTACAACACAGTATTCCATAAGGCTTGCACTTCAACTCCCATAATTCATAGTCAGAGCAAGGAAGAGATTTACGAAAATTACACCTCTTTGACTCCAGTCCTAGCAGCAGAGATTTGGTCAGAACCATTTATGAGCATTTCTGATGGTCAAAGTAAGATGCATTTCTTCTATTCTTAAATGAGAAAGTAAATTTGCCATAATCAAGATATGAAGCAACGGTACTCAGTGAAATCCTGCCAATAGCTAAGATCATGAAAAACTTCATTATCTAGATTTGATTCAGAGAGTTTCAGTCAGTTTTCTAACTTGACTTACCAAACTGGATCAACAATTGAAAATGAATCACCAAGTTGGGTCTTTGATTCTATTATCTGGATACTGGTTTGAACAATGTTGATCTTATTTGAGTTGGTTACCGGCACCAGAGGTATAGTCTTCCAAGCTTTGAGACTAGCCCATCCTCAGGGAAATTCTCACTCTCCAGAACATGTGTAATGGGTAGTGTAGTATTTATGTGGTGCTTGGCTATGTGTGACTTTCAGTTGTTTAATTGGGCTGTTGATGGCTGGCTATTAAATCATTGATTGTTGTTTCCTTGTGCTGCCACACATTCAGCTCCTAAGTACCTGGTAAAAAGGTAAATGTTCCCCTCGCACATATGTGCTAGTCATTCCCGACTCTACCTTGTGGTAAGCTGGTGGTAAATCAGCACTCCCAATGACTGACAATGGGCTCATTTCCAGGCTTCAATCATTTATCTGGCTATTTTTGTCGCTGCTCATCCAACAATCTTAACAGCTGTTAAATTTAATGCATATCCTTGTTCATTGTAATATGAGGCTACCAACGAGTTCAGGTCCCCTTGTCTAACTGCTCACTCATGTTCTTGTAATCTGATGGTTAGCTTCCTCCCAATCTATCCTACATAGTTACAGGAGGTATTCATGCAATGAATTCTTTCACATCCTTTCTGTTTCAGCTGTCAGACTGGTAACTTGTGTTGTATCCATTCCACAAACCACTTCTGGAAACCACCCTTGCAAGAGATCATTCAGAAAAAGGCCTTTCCTAATCTTGCTCTCTCAAGACAGAACCTGAAATGTTCTGCATACAGAATCACCTCTATGCATTTTCTTTCACCAATCCTAATGTTCTACATATTTAATCACAAGGGATGTGTATGAATATTTGTCTTTCATTATTTCTCATGCAGTCTGCAGTCTCTCTGGTTTCCTATATGTCCATTAAATCTCAAAGGACAGCATCATAGACAGTTCCTATGGAGCTGTTTCAATATCAATGCTATAGCCAAACTCAAAGGGAAGGGAGATCCTCAGGAGAAATAGCTGAAGATTTTATTCTCCTGCAGGAAGTCAGATAACTTTTTTCATTCAATTTGGTGAAGAATTTCAAAAGCCAATCTCCATCCAGATTTAACTGGATCTTCTCTCATCTAGGCTTCTGTGAAGAAATTATTATGGGAAAGAGAATGCTAGAAGAGATATCAATTTCATCCTGACTCAAGAAACTTCATGCTCCCATCTTTCCTTCAAAGCTTAAGACATAAAAGAGGGATAAACGATCACCATTGTTATAAATAATTTATTGTGGTGTTGAGATCTCTCAGATGCTTTTATCATTCTTTTAAGATGCTACCTTCTTCATGCATTGTTCGATGACTTTCTATAATAAATGGTTATGTCTATAAGAAAACAGCAAGATATCTGAACAGAGATATGTGTTCAGCAGTGTCCATGGAAGTGGGGAAAGTGGGGGTGGAGTGGAGAAGGAGGGCAGAAAGGGGGGAAAACAGCATTGTCCCTTTGTAATACAAGCCCTACATCTTGTGAGCTTGCACTAGGATATCATATGCACATACAAAAGAGTCACAGTCTGGGATGCAATGACACAGCACTTCTTTTATCATCGTGACAAAAGCAGCTAGAACATGCCGATGTCCATACAGAACTCATGTTTTTATTATCTTATATTGTCACATTCAGAGACAGAAGATGAATATGACAATTGTTTTATTATTATATGAAATCTAGAAGGGGGAAATATTAAGAAAGAGAGGGGCACTCTCTTGAAGCCTAAACTAAATTAAAAGTGTCAGGGAACTCTGGCTTCAGATGTCAAGGTACATATCATTATATTTATTGTATTGCATCATTTTGCATAACTAAATTGAGTTTTGTGTAAATATACATACTGTATATTGCGGGGAATGCTAATCTTTTTTCACAGAACAGAATAACAGAGGTGGAAGGGAGACTGGAGGTTTTCTAGACCAACCTCTTGCTCAAGCAGGAAACCCTACAGAGTTCCAGACAAATGGTTGTCCAGTCTCTTCTTAAAAGCCTCTAGTGGTGGAACATCCACAACTTCTGAAGAGAAGCCATTCTGCTGGTTAATTGTCCTCACTGTTAGGAAGTTTCTCCTTAATTCCAGTTTCTCTCTTTGATTAGTTTCCATCTGTTGTTTCTTTACCTGCCTTCTGGTGCTTTAGAAAATAGATTGTCCCCCTCTTCTTCAGCCCCTCAAATATTGGAAAGTTGCTATCACCCCTAGTCCTTCTTTTCACAAGACTAGACAAATCTGACTCCTTGAACTATTCTTCATATGTTTTAGCCTCCAGCCCCCTAATCATTTTTGTTGCTCTTCTCTGCACTCTTTCCAGAGTCACAACATCTTTTTCATAACTGTTTGGACACTATTGTTAGAGATTTCACCATGATATGTTTGAAAAGCCACCTGGGCAAAAAATAATAATCTTAAATATAAGAACTTAAGAATTGGAATGAAATGGCAAAAAACTAAGATTTTCATTTCAGTTATAGATTAATTAAGGGTCCAGACAAATTTGTAATATTGACACTTTTATTTTAAGGTTTTGAAAATAGTAAAAATCACTTATCATAGGAACCAAATTGTTTTGTCTGTCTTAAGACATAATAGAGATCTGAGGCTTTATGGTTTCAGAAAGTTGACACTAGAGCCTATGGCACCTGTTTCCAAAGTGACACACGAAGCTATGTCACCTGTCATATGCAGCCTTGTCTGTTTGTCTTACTTGCGCACATGCATGCAGGATGATCAGCTGTCCTTCGTGTGCACAGCAGTGCTGAAAAATGTGTGTGCATGTACGCTGGCCAGCTGATTGTCAGGTGCGCATGTGCACCAGACAACAAAAGTTCAGCTTTTCCAGAGACCGATCCCTTCGCACACGTGGCAGTGCCAAAAACCAGTGTGTGCATGTCCAGCTGATCATCAGGAACACATGCGCACTAGAAGCTGGAAGTTCAGCATTTCTGGAGCACAGCCCCAATGAGCTGATGTATGACGTTTTCATGCCACCTTTTCGGCACTCGCTGCTGAAAAGGTTAGCCATCACTGCATTAGAGATTCCAGGGGAAAAAATGAGAAAAAAAGGGTAGACTAGTCCTTGAGTTTTGGATATATGCTATAAATGCTATAATATTTAAAATACTACAGGAGATTTTTGAAACATGGGGCCAGAAATTACTAGCCATTATGTCAGCAATGTCAACAATGATGCTTGCTTCCATGGAAAGATACGAATGGGTGTGATGGCTCAACAGTTTAAGAAGCTGTGCTGGTTAGCTGGAAAGCTAACAGTCTGGTTTCAAGATCTGAGCACCATGCAATTCGGTGAGCTCCTATTTCCTTGCCCCAGCTCCTGCCCACAAATATGAGTAGATCAATAGGTACCACTTCAGTGGGAAGGTAGCAGCATTCCATATGCCTTTGGTATATAGTTATACCTTGTACAAGGTGGCGCAGTGGTTAAATGCAGCACTGCAGGCTACTGCTAGATCAGCAGGTCAGCGGTTCAAATCTCACCGGCTCAGGGTTGACTCAGCCTTCCATCCTTCCGAGGTGGGTAAAATGAGGACCCAGATTGTTGGGGGCAATATGCTGACTCTCTGTAAACCGCTTAGAGAGGCCTGAAAGGCCTATGAAGCGGTATATAAGTCTACTGCTATATATATACTGGCCAAATGGCCATGGAAAATGTCTACAGACAATGCTGGCTCCCTTGGCCAAGAAACAGAGATGAACACTGTGTACTAGAGATGGACACAACTGGCAAGGAAACCTTCACCTTGATTTTAGTTTTGGTCTAAAAATATGAAAAGTTTTAGTTTTGGTCATGATATAAAAAAGATGCGGAGACTCTAGAAAGAGTGCAGAGAAGAGCAACAAATATGATTAGAGGACTGGAGGCTAAAACATATGAAGAACAGTTTCAGGAACTCTGCTGTTCTGTTCTGTTCTGTTCTATTCTATGGCACTGCCACAAAGAAGAGGAGGGTCAACCTATTTTCCAAAGCAACTGAAGACAAGACAAGAAGCAATTGATAGAAAAGAATTCATCTTTCTAATTTTTCTTACTTTTTTATTCTTTCTATTTCTCTTTTAGTTTAGTTTGTATTTGCTTCTACTATTGTAATAAGGGCTTTCAATAAAATCATGAAAAGGGGGGAAGAGTTTTCAGAGCAAACAGGGGAAGGCAATATTTTGCACCATGTCTCACTTTTCCCTGTTCCTTATTTCTTCATTCAAAACAGGCCAAGCCACTTCCATATTAGTGCTTCACCCCAGATGATAACATAGCAGGGTAGCAAATAATGTCTACTGAGGAGTTCTGATTAGAACCAGTGGAGCTTGCTGCTTTCTATTTGCTATATAAAGAAATCTATTATTGCTCCCTATAAAAGTAGCTCATTGTGTAACTGCAGAATAAGAATCTGCTCCAGATATATTTGGGACACAAAGCAATCTTTTCCAAGTACAAATTCACAAAGCAAGTCCCTGAAAAATAATAATAATCATCCAGCACTTTGGGTTCAAGGCCAAGCCTTGCTTAACATATCAAGGTGTAAACTTTCAAAAAGGGGCTGAGCCAAGAACAATTTCTGGGATTATTTGAGAGCCCTAGAGGGTTAAAAGTAAGCGATACAAGCCTCTACAAGGCTTAATAAACTCACTTGGCCTCTTAAATTCTCACCCCAAAAACAAAAAACAGAAAAGGTCAACACCTCATGATGTTGTTCTACAGCTGGACCAATTTATTTCCCACTCAAAGCCATTGCAGTTGAAACTGCAGTAAAACTCACTTTTCCCAAACAACAACATCCAGAGTTTGTAGGTGATTGGTTTCTCTATTTGCAGAAACTGGCTCCACTACACCTCTAAACCCTGGTCTTCCAAAGGGAAATGTGGCTGGATATATATGCACTTCCTCTTCCTCTTTATAAGGACCGAGACTTGCATAGGAAGAGATGGTGCCTATAGATGGAGGGAGGGAGGGGGTGGGAGGGGAGGGAGGAAGGAAAGGAGGAAGGGAAGGAGGAAGGAAGGAAAGAAAGAAAGAAAGGAGGGAGGAAAGAAGGGAGGGAGGAGGAAGGAAGGAAAGAAGGAAAGAAAGAAAGAAGGAAGAAAGGGAGAGAGGGAGGGAGGAAGGAAGGAAAGAAGGGAGGAAGGAAGGAAGAAGGGAAGTAGGTAGGAAGGAAGGAAACAGACTGTCAGGGGGTGGATTTTGAGAGGTTAAAAATGAAAGTTGTGATGATGTTGATCTACCATAATTATGTTTTATGTACAGAAGAAACTCAGTCTCTGAGTATTATAGATGATCTCTGTATTCAAATTTTTATGAGAATAATTTTAATCTACATATTCCACATTTTATAGCTATCTCAAATCTCCTTTTATTTGCCTGAGTTTATCTAAGTTTGAGGATAAAATCCTCTAGCTTTATAGGTTTTCCACTCAGACTAGGGGCAATGACTAGTAAGGAAAAGGTTAACATTTTGACTGCTGTGGACACCATCAAAACCTATTAGGATCGACATCTTTCATGATAGCATCTGCCTCTCAAAATCACCCTCTGTGTTGGAAGTATTTATTTTTCACATTTCCGTACTGCCCATCACCACGAAAGAGGTACCCTTGATGTTATACAATTAAATATTAAAATATAAAACAGAATATGTAAAAGTTAAAATAAAATCTTTTAAGAGGATGCAAAAAGTAATACTAGTTAAAAGGCAATGGGCAGGCTTTCAGGGCAGAATGGGACAATTGGTCTCCTCATCCCACCACTTCAACCTGGTCCCCCCATCTCCAACCATCACAATATGGCCACCTCTCCCTCACTCCTCCCCCTCCACTTGCCCCCCCATTGACTCACCCTGGGTGATTCACCACAAACCTCCCCAGCCGAATCACTGCTAAAGACCTGTGCAGGATAGCTCCTGACCTGATTTTCTCTGATCCATCTCCCCTGCTATGTGATTACTTACATCAGCAAGATAGGCCATCTGAAGATTCCCCCATTGCCACAACCTTAAAGTTTAAGTTTTTTAAACAATGCTCCCTCCTATGAATCCAAGGCTATGAAATGAGCATCTTAGAGAGGGTTGTAAAGCACTGTAAAGCGGTATATAAGTCTAAGTGCTATTGCTAAGGAGGTTCTACTAAATGTCTATGGAGATTCTCAATCATTCTCAGCTCTGAGCTGAAGAAGTTTTTTGGATGAAAAGCAAAACATCTTCAAAGAAAAACCAGAAAGTCAAGTTGCCTCTTGAAAAAGCACCTTTGGGATAAGGAGGTTCCACTTTCCCAACATTCAGAAAAATAGTAAATATGCCAAGCATTTAATTGCTGATTACTTAAATGATTTAAATTTGGTTTTGATTTTCATTATGTTTTGTTCCATTTTGCAGCAAGTTTGCTATCAGCCATTCTGAGTTTTAGAATGAATACAAAAGCTAAGTAGATATTCAATAATAAGCTGCTTGAAAAATGCCTATGTTCTCCTGAAACAGAATTGGGAACTTTTTTCCTTCTGGCCTCCCAGGAACCATGGAAAATATGGTCAATGGCACTGTTGAAGGATTTAATCCTTTTCTTTTTCTGGTAGTGCTGGCTAATATATAACCTTTTGCATCCAGGGATCTAAATTATCAAAAAGAGTAAAGTGAGGGTTGAAATGCCACTGTTTTTCGAGAATGCCTTCATGGAGTAGTTATGTTACTCCTCAGTTTTTCAGAGGAGCTGGACACAGGAGAATAGTAAGTCTCCAGCCCAAAAGCTCATTTTTTTAGCAAGTGTTCAGTCTCCAAATACACAGTGTTCCAACATGAATAAATACATAGGCAGAAA
The DNA here is from genome assembly GCF_051295495.1 of Thamnophis sirtalis. Classification (NCBI taxonomy): domain Eukaryota; kingdom Metazoa; phylum Chordata; class Lepidosauria; order Squamata; family Natricidae; genus Thamnophis; species Thamnophis sirtalis. The sequence goes on along the minus strand of NW_028261381.1, from coordinate 158,463,935 downwards.
GCTGTAAGCCATATGCAATAGCAATTACAATCAAAATTACAGGGAATGCAATCTGCAGCATGATACAAAGAATAAAGCCTATGATTTAAAGTACATTAAAATACTCAAAGATACTGCCTCCCCTGATGTCTTGTGAATATAAATCAGTCTCTTTCTCACCTCTTTCTCCTTCAGGAGATAAAGTCAAGGCCACATCTCAGTATCAGTCAGAGACTAATTTATAGTTTCATAAGAATCCTCCTTATGAATAGGGATGGCAATGGTGCAATATTAATATATTTTCCTGGTTATTCTCTTCAGGCAGACAGGGTCCTTTACGGTCACAGATTTGCTTTGTTATTTCATCCTTAAATCAAATTAGCTTAAGTGAACCTCACATGGCCTGTTTGCTTTCATTCGTAAGTCCTATGAAAAGGATCATTTATCACGTGCCCACACTGGGACATCATTGGTGTGATGGACTCATTTTTTAGGTCTGGAATGGTTAGTGGGCAAAATGGGTACTTTAAGAAGTGAATCTCTCATGAGAAAAATCAGTATAAAATTGAAAAACCTTGCTATTTCAACCTCTTCCAGCCTTCCCCAAAACAGGGAGAATTAAAAAAAATGGATTTGCCCATTCCATGGAGCACTTTTGGAAGTCTAGGTCACTGTTTCTCAACTCAGCACATCACTGCCCATGCTGTATATGCTCTAGGGTGTTGGCGGGCCAATGTGACCCTTGACCTATCCATTGCTTCTCATAAAGAATGGCATGCCAGACCTTGCCAAGGCTAAGATTTTGTTTCTCAGCACAGCAGTCTAAATGTTCCTCGACTGTTCATGAGAGGAAATGGAAACATCAAAAGGCAAGACATGAAACAATGGATGGAACTTAACCAAAGAAAGAAGCAACCTAGAACTAAGAAGGAAATTCCTAACAGTGAGAACAATCAACCAGTGGAATAGCTCGCCTTCAGCAGTTGTGGGTGACTCCATCACTGGAGGCTTTCAAAAAGAGACTGGATAACCATTCGTCTGAAATGATATAGGGTAGTGATGGCGAACCTATGACACGTGTGCCACATGTGGCACGTGAAACCATTTGTTAGGGCATGCGAGGTGTTGCCCTGTCAGCTCCAGCACACATGTGGCCAGCTAACTTCAGCCTTCTTTTAAGGCCGTTTGTTTGCCCTCCGGAGGCTTCCATTAAGGCTCCAGAGGGTGAAAAACGGCCCTACTGCCAAATCAGAAGTCCGTTCCTAAACTTACGGTTTGCCTGTAGGGCCATTTTTCACATTCCAAAGGCTTCAGGGAAGCTTCCGGAGGGCCTCTGGTGGGGCGCGGGAGTCTGTTTCTGCCCTCTTCAGGCTCCTAGAAAGCCTGGAGCCTGGGGAGGGTGAAAAACGGGTCCATTGTGCACCAAAACTGGGGGAGGGAAGCAGCGGTTGTGCGCGCATGCGTACAGGGGTCACATGCATAACATTATGGGTGTGGGCATGCCAGCACAACTCCCTTGTGCTCCCCCCCCCCCCCGTTTTTGGCACACGATGGGAAAGGGTTAGCCATCACTGATATAGGTCTCCTGCTTGGGCTGGACAAGCAGACTTCCAAGGTCCATTCCAACTCTATTCCCTATTTTATGTTCTGTAATTCTCTCCTGCTGATCTTCCTTTGTCATTGGTATTTGGAGGTATGCCGCCTAAAACATACATAACACTAAATGCCAAGACAAATAGCCCTTATAATACCTTTCTTCTGTGAATTTATCCAAATCCTTTTCTCTAGAGAAGGAAATGTAGGAAATAATGTGTTTTATTACTTACTCAACTACTGTCATTTGAACTCCCCGCCCATTGTATGGCACAATCCTTCTCTCTCTGTTCTGCCAATTACAGGCAATTTTGTAGTTTTGCCACCCAGCTGGCTTTATTGCAGAGAAGGCTGACATCAAAACAGCAAATTGTAGGCTCTAACTGTGGTCTGTCCTCCAGCCTATTTCTTTTTCCAAGTTTATTTGCCAAAGGGGTTGATCTATGTAAAAAAAAACACACACACACACACAAGGCAAGCATAAGCAGATGGGAATTTAGTGGTCTGCTGCGGTACATGTTTAATGTGCTTTTCACTTTTTCTTTGGGGAGAGTTTAGTGACCAATTGCAAAAGGGTAAGGAAGAGTAAGGGGTAAAGGTGAGTTTGAATTAAACCATGTTCTCAATTTCCAAAGGAAGCAGATCGATATTTTGGGCTCCTAAAGGAAGGATCAGCTAGGCCAGACTGTCTGATTTTGTTTTCTTTATTATTATCCTGCGTGCTCGAATAGGAGATGGAATTCTAATTTCCTCCAAGATAAATTTCTGTGAAGCATTTGCAGATATTGTTTCCTTGCACACAAAATGAGAAGCAGGTCACTACTGATCTCCCTGAATATAAAGATACCACCCACATAATAAACTTAGATCAAAGCCGCAGATATTTTCCTCATATCTAAGAGGATAAGCATTCTGAAAGGGAAAGATGCCTCAGAAAAGTAAACAAAATGGACCTTACTCTCATACTCAGTCAGTCATACAGATCATGGTTGTCCCAAAGCTGCTTATTCAAGAGGCAACTGGACTTCTTTTGTTTTTTCTTGAACATGTTTCACTTCTCATCCAAGAAGCTTCTTCAGTTCTTGAATGAGAACTTAAACATCTTCAAGAAAAAACGAAGAAAGTCCAGTTGCCTCTTGAAAAAGTACCTTTGGGACTCCTATCCATGAGTTTAAACCCAATACTACACATTTGGAAGGATAAAGAAGATTACCTCCCCACCCCACCCGTTGATTAGGCATGTATCTGTCCTACCCAACAGGATGCATGGAAAAAGCTTATCATGTCTAATATTGGGGACACTGTAAAAACTTAACATGGAGATAATATTATAATTCGAAATGAACATGAGGCACTCAGAGTTGTTTGCTGAGATGGGCAGCTATAGAAATCAACCAAACAAACAAATGTAGAGAATATAGAATTCATACATAGATAGGCTACAAAAAACCCAGATGCCCATAGATAGTAGCAAAGAGTAGTATAGTCTTTATTGTCACTGTACAAAATGAATACAACGAAATTGGTTAGATTTTAAGAGAGTCCATTTTCTGTATCTCTGTTGCCATGAAGTGGTCATATGCAGCTTTGCAGCTCAATGATAGCACACTGAGGATATAATCTAACAGAATTTCTCCCTTCTACCAAAATTCTTCTACAGAAGCAGCAGGGACTCCACTCAAACTTATGCAGTATTCATAAACCCTTAATGGAGTATGGTAATCAAAAGAAGATCTTGCTTTTCAAATAAGCCTTTACGATCAAGGAGCTGTCTTAGACTTTTACACCTCTGTATTATTCTGTTCATTATTCCAAATCAGAGACAAAGCTGGTTACAGGAACTGAAGTGATTTCAGCATAGGGTTTCTGAGTTGGGGAGTCACAGTATAGACCTGGAAAGGACTCTAAAGGTCTTCCCATCCACTCTATTGCCCAGTTTTCAAGTTTCCAGTTTAGTCCTGGGTATTCAGGCTTCCATTAATCCCAAGGAAAATATTTTAAGAACTTCTTGTTCAATAGAATGGTATTGAAGGATCAGATGATGGAATGTATGCACAGATGAGGCCCTGGGGATTAGAAGTAGGGTCATATGTGGTGATAGGACCTAGATGTGGATGGAATGGACATGAGAGTGAGGAACTACAGACCTATCAGCCTGACCTCAATACCAGAAAAGATTCTGGAAAAGATAATCAAGCAACAAATTAGTGAACACCTAGAAGCACACAAAGTAATAGTCAAAAGCCAACATGGGTTTGTCAAAAACAGATCATGCCAGACTAACCTTATTACATTCTTTGATAATGTGACAAAATTAGTGAACCAGAGGAATGCCATCGATATAGTTTACTTGGACTTCAGTAAAGCATTTGATAAGGTAGACCATAATCTACTACTAGATAAAGTAGAAGAATGTGGGTTAGACAGCATCACCACCAGATGGATTCGTAACTGGCTGACCAACTGCACTCAACGTGTAGTCCTCAATGGAACTGCATCTTCATGGAGGGAAGTATGCAGTGGAGTACCCCAAGGCTCTGTTTTGGGCCCAGTACTCTTCAACATCTTCCTCAATGATTTGGAGATGACACCAAGCTGGCAGGAATAGCCAACACTCCAGAACATAGGCTAAAGATACAGAAGAATCTTGACAAACTTGAACATTGGACACTATCTAATAAAATGAAATTTAATGGTGAAAAGAGTAAAGTTCTACATTTAGGCAACAAAAACGAATTCACAGGTACAGTATAGGGGGTACCTTGCTCAACAGTAGTAACTGAGAAAGGGATCTTGGAGTCCTAGTGGACAACCATTTAAATATGAGCCAGCAGTGTGCAGCAGCTGCCAAAAAAGACAACACAGTTCGAGGTTGCATAAACAGAGGGATAGAATCAAGATCACGTGACGTGTTAATACCACTTTATAATGCCTTAGTAAGGCCACACTTGGAATACTGCATTCAGTTTTGGTCACCACGATGCAGAAAAGATGTGGAGACTCTAGAAGAGTGCAGAGAAAAGCAACAAAGATGATTAGGGGACTGGAGGCTAAAACATATGAAGAACAGTTACAAGAACTGGACATGGCTAGTCTAGTGAAGAGAAGGACAAGGAGAGACATGATAACAGTGTTTCAATATCTCAGAGGCTTCCACAAAGAAGAGGGAGTCAAACTCTTCTCCAAAGCACCTGAGGGTAGAACAAGAAGCAATGGGTGGAAATTAATCAAGAAGAGAAGCAACTTAGAACTGTCTTCATTTCTTTGCCTTGACAATTAAGAACTTTGCTCCTTTCCTGTCTTTCTCATTGAGGAAGGAGAGGGGGGTCGTGGGCGAGCTGCCTCAGATAAAACCACTGTTTGTTCTTTTATTCTGCTCTGCAATAGGAAGTGGGGGCTGCACATTAACAGCAAGACAGAAGTCAGTACCTTAAAACCACTAGCCAGGATATTAGGAACAAGAATAGCTCGCTTATAAGAAAAACCTCAAAACCCACATAACTGGCACACTTTGGAAGATACCTGTGACCTGGGGTGAAAAACAGGTTACATGACATTTAGCTATTTAACATAACAAGTGTAAGGGTTTAGGGAGGGCTGAAATCCAAATAACCAATCAAAATGATCTGTTATTAGGGAAATGGCAAAAGGTTGAATGCAACCGTTCCTATAAAAGCTGCTGTAAGATTCTACTCTTGGCCCTTGATTAGCTTTTCAAACCGGGGTCCTTATATCTTGGTACCAAAATAAAAGTATAATTCTGTATCATAATTCTGCGTCTGGTGACTTATCAGTTTCGACACCAAACAAGAACCCAGTTTTGGGGACAACAATATGGTCATTGCTAAAGAGGAATCTTGCAGCTGAAAAAGTTCTGGGAAATTTCTCCTTCTCCTGGTGAAATCATTCATTTTTGTTGCTGTGAATTCAATAGAGATTTTTTAAAGGCTATTTGCATTGTGCTCTCTGCTATCACATTTAATAATTTTCCAATATGGCACACAAAATGTAAAAAGGTAGTAGAATCCAGGCTGCAGAAATCCAGCTGACCATTAGATGGGACAGAAAACTCTAATACTGCACTTTCATCATCATCATCCTTTTAACAACCCCATAATCCCTTGCAGGGTGGAGTCTGGGCAACTGAATTGAGCTGAGTATTTACTGCCTCATGCCCTTCTGTCACCAATGCAGAGGGTTTTTTTTCAGCAGATGTATTCTCAACATTCCTGGAGAGAGAAATATCTGCCTCTACCTAGGATCGAACTCACAGCCTCCTGATTATGAAGTGAGAGCTTCACCACTAGGCCACTGCACCTCTCTCTAAGATTGCACTTTGCTGCCATATAAATAGACGTGAATTTTTGCAAACCAGATCTGGAGTCCATTTCTGAGGTCTGCATTCAAGGTCATGTATTAAGCCAACAGGATACTCCACTGGGATAACTAAAGGTAATTCACCTACTGTTCCAGAAGCCAATTCTGCACCCAAGCTGGAGATTTTTATGCCTTTGCTTTCAAGGCCTCTTCCCAGCACCAGATGCTGCTCATCAAGGGCTAATGAGTCAGAGGTAATGATTTAAACCCGTTACTCCTGAGCAGTCTTGCTTCTCATCCTTGCCCTGTGAGTTTTCCTCCTCCTGCCTTTCCAACCAAAAATACCAGCATACAGATAAAGCACAAGGAGATGGCTGACTACAGATAATATTGATTTGAGATAAAGGGGGTTTTTATATCCCCCCCTGCCAAAAAAATACCCTTGTCTTCTTGGGAAGGGGGGAAAACAACCTAGTGTGCTCAGTTTTAGTAAGAACCAGAATAGTTTCAAAATGCAAGAATGCTCTTCATCTATATAGCTAGCTCTAGTCCAGTGGCGGGATTCTAATTTTTTTACTACTGGTTCTGTGGGTGTGGTTTGGTGGGTGTGGTTTGGCTTGGTGGGTGTGGCTTGGTGGGCATGGCAGGAGAAGGATACTGTAAAATCTCCTTTCCCACCCCACTCCAGGGGAAAGTTACTGCAAAATCCCCATTTCCTCTCGATCAGCTGGGACTCAGGAGGCAGAGAATAGATGGGGGTGGGGCCAGTCAGAGGTGATATTTACCGGTTCTCCAAACTACTCAAAATTTCTGCTACCGGTTCTCTAGAACTGGCCAGAACCTGCTGAATAGCACCTCTGGGCTAAGGACCCTCCCTCCCTCTCATTATAATCTCCTTCTTTCTGTTCCAGTCAGTTGTAACAAAGACCAATTTGAACCCTTCTAAAGAAAGAGGATGGTAGAGGACAGGAAGACCTGGAGGAATGTTGCCCATGGGGTTGCAATGAGTTGGACATGCCTTCGCAACTAACAACAACAAAGAAGGGTTCCTTTTTTAAAGTTAACATATATAACCTTGCTCAACGCAGACCTATACAATATAATACATTAGCAGAGTTGGAAGGGACCTTGGAGGTCTTCTAGTCCAACCCCCTGCCTAGGCAGGAAACCCTACACCATTTCAGACAAATAGCTATCCAACATCTTCTTAAAGACTTCCAGTGTTAGGGCATTCACAACTTCTGGAGGCAAGCTGTTCCACTGATTAATTCTTCTGTCAGGAAATTTCTCCTCAGTTCTAAGTTGTTTCTCTCCTTGATTAGTTTCCACCCATTGCTTCTTTTCCTGCCCTCAGGTGCCTTGGAGAATAGTTTGACTCCCTCTTCTTTGTGGAAGCCTCTGAGATATTGAAACACTGCTATCATGCCCCCCCCCCAATCCTTCTTTCTATTAAACTAGACATACCCAGTTCCTGCAACCGTTCCTCATATGTTTTAGTCTCCAGTCCCCTAATCATCTTTGTTGCTCTTCTCTGCACTCTTTCTAGAGTCTCCACATCTTTTCTACACCATGGCAACCAAAACTGAAGGCAGTATTCCAAGTGTGGCATTACCAAGGCATTATAAAGTGGTATTAACACGTCACATGATCTTGATTCCATCCCTCTGTTTATGCAGCCTAGAACTGTGTTGGCTTTTTTGGCAGCTGCTGCACACTGCCGGCTCATATTTAAATGGTTGTCCATTAGGATTCCAAGATCCCTCTCACAGTTACTACTATTAAGCAAAGTACCACCTATCCTGTACCTGTGCATTTTGTTTTTCTTGGCTAAAATATAGAACCTTACTTAAATGTAGAATTACCTGCCTGTGATTCCTGTTCGCAGGTTTTACATTCACTTGTAAGTTGAGTTAATGAGCATATTTTGTGCCAGATTCTCCAAATGAAAAATCACAGGGGTTGTTTGCACAAGTAATAACTTATATCACAGAACAAAACAGAAAGTAACTCCTGTTGGGATTAGCACTCCCCAGCAAAGGAGCATCTTAATAAATAACTGCTAAATGAATATATCATTGCAGGGATGGCAGCTGAGTTTAGACATCCTTTGGCACGAAAAGGAGGGTGAGAGAGGAATGAAAGACTGAATCAGAATTTATTTCTGACAATCAAGAAGAGCAAATATTTTGAAAAATGGCTGTCGGCATTTGGAAGATGTTTCTTTACCAACAGGACTGAACTCAAGAATAAACCCCAGCCTGGAAACAAGGAGCAGTCTACACATTCTATCCAGTGCAGTAATATTTGGCACACTTGTATGGCATATGAGACATCCGTCAACACATTCTCCAGATGCTATTTCATCAATATTCTATTTTTCCTCAAAATGTTTAAGAAATCTTTTCATTATTGCAAGGCTTAGAGGTTCCAATAGCTCTTAAAGTTTTGATCCTTACAGCTGCTATTGTATTTATTGTATTTTATTTGGTTTATTTGTATGCCGCCCTTCTCCAGGAGGGACTCAGGGCGGCGAACAACTCAGGGGGGAAAGGGAACATAAACAACAGTACACATAATTAAAATACATGAAAATCACACAGCCATACCAGTCGAGAGGGGAGGGGAACTCATCAACCCCAGGCCTGCCGGCACAGCCAGGTTTTGACAGCTTTCCGGAAGGCCTGGAGAGAGGTGAGGGTCCGGATCTCCGCGGCGAGTTCATTCCAAAGGGCCGGAGAGACATTACAGACGGATATAAAGGGCTACATACAGATAGTCCTAAGCAGTTGCTCTGCTTAGCAACTCTTTGAACATGAGTCAAAAAATGACTTATACTTGTTTAATAAGTGATGTTTACACGTGTGATGTTTACACTTGTTAAACCTCACACTTATTAAAGTTGCAGCATCCCTTTGGTCACCTTGAGGTTTAGGCACTTTACAACAAATGGACATTTATGACTATCACAACATCCATCAGTCATGTGATCATTTGCACACCGCACAACCAGTTTGCAACAAGCAGAGTCAATGGAGAACCCAGCAATAAAATTGCACAAAACCATGTCTCACTTAACAACCTAAGTGATTCACTCAATACCACAGCAGAAGTGAGGCTATAAATCCATCATGGTCATGTGATATCTCACTTAATTACCACATCCCTTAGTGATGGAGATGCCTGTCCCAGTTGTGGTTATTAAGGGAAGACTATCTCCAATTGTAAAGATGACTGTAGATGGCAACAATGAATGAGTGTCACTAGTTTGCAGTGTCACTTGAAAAAGATCACATCACACTGCTGTTGGAAGCACCAAGGCACTTCCCAGTGGAAAGCCAGTTATGGCCACCTTTTACATCCCTGGCAGGAGCTGAAGTGAAGGGCGGGAACTCAACCCTGTCGCACAGCAGCACTCAGGTCTCAATGGTGGGCTTGCTAGCCTCAATTTTTCTCCAAATCAAACTCATCTTCTAGTAATTTCATTCATGTACTTTCCATTTTAAGAGTATAGAAGTACCATTGCCTTCTTTTGGAATGTTCATTTTTCAAAATTCCAATCTACAGTCCTACTTCCTTTCCATTTAAGTACAAACTTAGCCTTATCCTATTTAATGTTTGATCCCAAAGAAGGCTATCTAGGGGCTGTCACCTGCTAACATTTTCTAGAAGAAAAACTATTGTGGTTGTTGTCCACAACAATAAGGCCCACATATCATATATATTAGTAGGAAGAAGCAACAATCTTTCTTTCTCTGCTTGTTCCTGTGTTGAGAAGAAAGTTAATAAGAGGTTTTTCACCTCTCCAGTGACATGGGACAACCACTGTTATCTCCCCAATTTTGAAAACATTTGCTGTCAAAATTCATGAGGGAGAATTCTGAGGATAATTTTACATCGTACTCAAAATGTTTGGTCCTAATTTCCCCAACATCTCTTCTGAAATAATGTTGTAATGGAGGATGCAAGATGTGAGAGAGGAGTCTTCACTTCATCCAGTTAGCAAACTTTTGATCTGCTTCTGCATACATTTTCATACCTTATAAGTAGACTGTTATCTTGTTTCTAATCATACCACTCAGCTAGGGACGTGGGTATAGCACAAACTATAATTATGCTAGAGAACCTGCTAGATAATGGAAGGCTGTGAATTCTGAACAGTTTTGAGATGTGGCCTGGGGAATAATTCAGATGACTGCTAAAAAGCAAGAGAAAATCTCTTCTGTGTCAGATTGATTAAAGCAATGACAGGATGCAGCTCCATCAAAACTCTTCCCCCATTTCCAGATACACAAAATGACAAATTTCAGTAAAACGCTTCTCGCAAAATCTAGACAGCTTCAGGGAAGTCCTTCCAAAGAATTCTCCCACCAACTGTCTGCCTTCCAAAAACTTTGACCCACAACACAAACAGTTCCTTTTTTCCCCAGTCTGTTTGTAGCTGATGAGAGCCGGAATTCAAAACATCTGCAACATCTGGGTTACTTGCCTCTGCTCTGGTGCAATGCAAATCTGTAAGCACTTTTTTCTCCTTCTCTCCAAATACAAGGACCAGGGAATAGTTCAACATAGCTGCCTGGAAGATTTCAAACCAAGAAAGCAGTTCATAGCTAACTTCTGGAATCCATTGCCAGAATACATGAAATTGATTATTAAAATGGATGGCTTGAAAAGGAAATGTATAAATTCACAGAGAATAGCCCCACCATGGGCTATTAATCGTGGAAACTTCCTGTTACCCCTAGGCTAAGGGAAATAAGGTAATTCTTCACTTACAATCTTTTATTTATTTTATTATAACCATTTGAAGTTATAATAGCACGGAAAAAAGTAATTTATGACTGTTTTTCATGCTTAGGACCATAGCAGCATCCCCATGGTCAAGTGATCAAAATTCAGATGCTTGGCAACTGGCTCATATTTATTGAAGAGCCGGACTGGCACAGTGAGGACCCAGATTGTTGGAGGCAATATGCTGACTCCATAAACCACTTAGAGAGGACTGTAAAGCCCTATGTAGCAGTATATAAGTCTAAGTGCTATTGCTATTACTATGGAGGTCCTGGGGTCATGTTGCTTTTGCAACACTTCTGTCAAGCAAAGTGAATGGAGAAGCCAGATTCACTTAACAACTGTTGCAAGAAAGGTTGTGCAATAAGGCAAAACTAAATTAACAACTGTCTTGCTTAGGAATGGAAATTTGGGCTTCGATTGTGGTTGCCTCCAAACACAAGGTGTATGGGAAAAATGATGGGAGAAAAGCAGTGGTGAAATTCAATTTTTTTTACTATCAGGTTCTGTGGGCGTAGCTTGGTGGGCATGGCAGGGGAAGGATACTGCAAAATCTCCATTCCCACCCCATTCTGGAGCCAGCCAGATGTGATATTTGCCGGTTCTCCAAACTACTCATATTTTCTGCTACTGGTTCTTCAGAACCTGCTGAATTTCACCCCTGGAGAAAAGTCTCCCATCTCCTGCTTTTGAGCAAGAAGATGGACCTTCACCTGATCTGGCAGGGATCCTATTATGTTAAAAAGAGAGAGTGTGCTGAAATAAGAGGGTGTGTGAGAGAAAAGAAAATGGAGGTGTCAGAGGGAGAAATGGTTGGTCCCCCTCATTGTTGGCTCTAGCTCCACAAAGCTCACAAACAAAAGGTACTGAAAAAGCCATCTCTGCAGAAACAGTTGCCCACTCTCAGATGACCCAATGCTCGGATTCAGCATGAAGGGCTTTATATATGTTAAGGCAAAGGGAATGGGGAAGAGGTCTGAACTCTCCAATTTATCAATAGAAGTATCTATTAATACATAGGAATCCAGATTTGTCTAGCGGTTAAATAGGAGACTATGAGTTCAAGGCCCATCTTAGCCATGAAACCCAGCTGGATGACTTGGGACCTCCCCCCCCCTCTCCCCCCCCCCCCCAACCATACAGATGCTGTGGTAGGGAAAATAGAAGGAAGAAGATATTTTGGATATGTTTGCTACCTTGCATTATTTATAAAAATAATAAAGGTGGGATATAGTTAGATGGAGAGAGAGAGACAGAGTGAGAGGGAGAGAGATGATAGATACTGTAGATAGGTAGGAAGGAAGAAGATAGATAGATATAGATGATAGATAGATGAGAGAGAGAGAGAGAGAGAGAGAGAGGGGGGGGGGGAGGGAGGGAGGGAGAGAGAGATGATAGGCAGGCAGGCAGGCAGGCAGGCAGATAAATCTGCCTGCCTGCCTGCCTGCCTATCATCTATCTAATTTTTGCCTATCTTTCTACCTACCTATCTACCCACCTATATTTATCTATATGTGAGGATAGTTGGTTCTGGAAAAAATGGAGAAAGGCTGCGGTAGCCTCTCCTGCCTGTGAAATGTTCTTTCTATTGAAGACTGTTAAATGCTTTGAATTGTATCCCATAGTGGACTTGTTTAATGATAAAACAGGTGTCTAGACAGATAGTCCTCAACAAACATGCAACCATATGTTTAAGAACAGTTTGAAGTTAAAATGGCACTGAAAAAAAGAGACATATGGCCAATTCTTGCCCAGACAACTGTCATAATATCCTCATGGTCAGGTGATCAAAATTTGATGTATTGATGATGATTTGCAGTGTCCCAGGTTGCCATGATTTCAAGTTGCAACTTTCCCAGAGAGCTTCTGGGAAAGCCAGATTAACTTAATGACTGCAATGACTCAATGGCCGCAGCAAAATAAATCAAGCACAACTCACTGAACAACCATAGTGTGCAACATTAAAAGTTCTGATCCCATCTCTGGTCATAAGTTGAGGACCACCACTAAATGGGTTTTTTAAACCCATTTTTAAACCATCTTAAAAGGTGTGCTGGGGAGATGCCAGGAACTGATTGAGATTATTTCTGAGGGTTTTTTCCCATGCTGTCAATCCACGAGGAGCACCACTGTATAATTTGTACTCTAAGGATGCTGCGGAAATCAATACAGATTTATCGCCAGAGCCATAGAAATGCAAAAGGGAATTGTCTGTTCATTTTGAATGACAGCTGATCTGGTAACCTGCCAGAAATGATATCCTGAAGATTCATGTCACTGAGCTGTTGCTTTTTTAGGGTCTCCGGTGAGGTTGTTATTAATCTTTTTTCTCTCTCCCTAATTCTCCCTGTGAAGTTCTTTAAAGCATGGTAAAGATTAGGACAAATTCCATCCAGACATTAAAAATTGATGCAGCTTTCAAACATATCTTTAGACAGCATTAAAATAAGGCATGTTATTTGTCTGCAAATAAATGATACTGTTGGATAAATAATATATGATGATTTACTTGTAAAAAAAAACACCACTTTTTTTTCTGCAGTGGGGGAAAAAAGGAAGCCTTACAGCTGCTTCTTTCTCTTCAGTCAGTGTCTATTTTAAAATTATCACCTACTTTACAGTGCCAACTAATTTAGCAATCTGCAAAACCTGTCCCTTTATTTTAACTGGTATCCTTGTCTTTGCAGACCTACCAAAAACACTTTTTCAGGATTAGGGGAGCCAAATCATAGCTATGTGTTTGCTGTACATTCTTTCCTGCAGTACATTTAATAAAAGTATATATTAATAGGGATACAGTACACTACACAAGGGTGTCAAACTTGACCATGTCATGTGATGTCATGTAATGTATCACACCATTTTTTGCCTTTGTCAAGCCGGGATTGGCATGGCCTGCGCACAGGGGTGGGTTTCAACCGGTTCGCAGCAGTCCCCGCAAACCGGTTGGTCGGCGAACCCGGAAGTAAGTAACTTCCGGGAACGGCGAAGGGCCCACCCACCCACCCGCGCTCCTTACCGGTCTTTGAAGGCTTCTGCGCTTCCATGCAGGCGCATGGCACATACAGTGCCTGCGCGATTCTCCGCGAGCAGATGGATGGCACATATAGCGCCTGCGCGAGTCTCCACGAGCAGCTGGAGCATCGCGCAGGCACTAAGACGCATGCGTGAACTGCGCACGTGCACGAGGACGCCGCCAGCCCCGTTCCAACCAAACCGGTTGGAACGGGATTAGCAACCCACCCCTGCCTGCGCATGACACATCCAGCCCACAGGCTGTTAGTTTGACACTCCTGCTCTATCTCATGGATGGTGGCGGAAGTAAAAACAGAGATGTTCCTTGACTCACAACCATTCGCTAGTGACTGTTTGAAGTTAGAACAGTGCTGAAAAAAGTGACTTACAATCTGTTCTTGTACTTAATGGCTATCAGAGCATTCCCACAGTCACATGATCAAAATATGAGCAAATGGAGGAAGAGACGGTAAAGGAGACAATGATTAGCTGGGGAAGAAATTTTGGGCATAATATAGAGTTAGAAAAATGGGATAAATTATGGGAAAGAAATTATAAATTTACAACGGCAGTAGCTTACAAAGAAAACCTCTATAAAATGTTTTATAGTTGACATTTGCCTCCAGCGAGATTGCCCAAAATGTACCCAAATTTATTCCCCAAATGTTGGAGATGTAGCCACAAGTCTGGAACATTCTACCATATGTGATGGATGTGCCCCATCACAAGGAAATACTGGTGCAAAATTTGGAAATGGTTGGAAGAAATTACAGAGCAAAAAATAGAACTGAAACCAGAAGCATTCTTATTAGGACTTATTAGGACTGGATAAACAATCTCAATACATAATCATATGCATACTCACTGCAGCCAGGACTGCTTTCGCACAAAACTGGAAAAAAATCAATACACCCGCAGATGAAACAATAATTAGAAAAGTACTCGAATGTGCAGAGATGGACAAAATGACAATAGAACTAAAAGAAAGAAAAGAATAAAATTTCTATAAAATATGGAATACAATTTATAAGTGGCTAGAAAACAGAAGCCAAAACAGAAAATAGAGAATGTAAATATATGGTGATATAAATAATCAATATTATTATAAGTGTTAGCACTACAGTTGTTATATTATAGGACAAGGTAAAAGCAATAGGAAGGCAATGCAGAATGAGAATTATAAAGGCTAAATGGAAAAGCCGATACAGAAGGCTGTATAATTATTTATATTGTTATTTATGTTTTGTGTTTTGTTTTTTCTTGTGGTGTTTTTCTTTCTGTTTTTAAAGATTAAAACATTCAATAAAATTATTTTTTTAAATATGAGCACTTGGGAACTGGCAGGTATTTATAAGAGTTGCAGTGTCCAGAGGTCATATAATATCCACAGGTGACCTTCCCATCTGGCTTTTGACAAGCAAAGTCAGTGGGGAAAACCAGATTTGCTTATGTGGTCCACTTAATTACCAGGGGCATTCACTTAATAACCATGACAAAAAAGGTTGTACAATTAGGCACAACTCACTTAGCCACTTCACTTAGCAATGGAAATTCCTGTCCAATTGTGGTCATAAATCAAGAACTACCTGTAGTGGTACATAATATAGCAATAGCACTCAGACTTATATAGCACTTCCCATTGCTTTATAGCCCTCTCTAAGCAGTTTAGAGAGTCAGCCTATTGCCCCCAACCATCTGAGTCCTCATTTTACCCACCTCGGAGGGATGGAAGGCTGAGTCAACCTTGACCTGATCAGGATCGAACTCAGTGAATGCAGATTCAGCCTGCAATACTACATTCTAACCACCGTGCTACCACTATATATGACCCATAATGGATTTATGGCTTTGTGGAAAGAGATATACAGTAGAGTTCCTCAGGGTTCTGTTCTAGCCCCAGTGCTCTTCAACTTTTTATAAATAACTCCAGCAAGAGAATAGAAGGGATGCTCATCAGATCTGCAGAAGACACAAAACAGTGAGGAATTGTTACCATCCCAGAAAACAGGCTCAAGATTGAAAAAGTCCTTCATAGGTTTGAACACTGAATCCTAGTCAACAAAATAGGGCAGTTAGAACAAAATAGGACAATTAGAACAATCAGTGGAACAACTTGCCTCCAGAAGTTGTGAGTGCTTCAAAACTGGAAGTTTTAAGAAGATGTTGGATAACCATTTGTTTGGAGTGGTGTAGGGTTTCCTGCCTAGGCAAGGGGTTGGACTAGAAGACCTCCAAGGTTCCTTCCAACTATTCTATTCTATTCTAAAATACTGTTCAGTGATGGGAGAATCAAGGTTCTGAACTTAGGTAGGTCAAAGCAGATGCACCTATCCAACACTCCCTACCTTGACAGTTGTACTAGTGAGAAGAATTTGGATATTGAAATGTCTTTGAATATTAATAGCTCAGGTTGGTGGTTACGTTTTTGGTTTGAGCTCTGAACGTGGTGATTTGGTTACAAACATTTCATCCCCATTCAAGGAGTGTGCTTCAGATAGTGCTTGTCTGGAGGAGCACTAGGTTCTAAATACCTTCCTTATTCCTGATTTGATTTTGGGTTGTGTGATTGGCTGGCTGTAGTTGCTGAGTCATAGTCCTTAGTTTTAAGTACCATCTGTGAGATGTAAATCAGGGGTGAAATGCTACCAGTTGAGACCGGGTTCGCTTGAACCAGTAGTAAAAACTGCTACTGGTTTGGGCGAACCAGTATTTCCGATGATCAGCTGGGCAACAATCAGCTGTGATGCACGATTTATATTAGGTAGAATAGTCAGATTTCCTGCTTTCTAGCTAATCTAAATCATGTGGCACAGTGGATCCCCCCCCCCCACTGTTCTGCCTACCTTTGCAGATTCGGAAGGCTTCAAAATATTCCTTTTTTAGTGCAAAGTGCATGCTCGGTAGCAGACTCACTGAATTGGTAGCAGATTTCAGAGGGCTACAACGCTGATGTAAATTAGTGCTGGTGTTGTTTAGATGTCATCTGATGATGTCATGATCTGGTTTCAGGTTGATTTGATTGGCTGCGTGTGATGTGGTCTGATTTCTTATGATCTGTCGACTTATCACTTTGTTTGCAGCATAGCTGTTAATTGGTCTTTAAATGCTGCTTTTGGGATCATGGTTGATGTGGTTCTTTCATTCTAAGTGGTTGGTAGATTGGGTCAAAATCTGACCAGGACTCAGAAAGGCATTTAAAGGTCAATGCTCCCCCAGACAAGCACAATCCAAAGCACACTGAAGATGTCTCCTCAAATGGGGACGAAATGTTTGCAACCAAATCACCAAGCTCGGATCTCAAACCAACAACAGAATTCAGAATCCTGGTAAACTACAGAGCCAGCAATGTAGTACAGCTACCAAAAAAGCCAAGGCAATCTTGGGCTGCATCAACAGAGATAGGTTTTTGAGATCAGTGGAATCATTCTTCATCTGACTGCACTAGTCAGATTATTGTCTGGAATTCTGTGTCCTGTTTTGATCACCACAGTCAGTGGTGGGTTTCAAAAATTCTTCGAACCTACTCTGTGGGTGTGGCCTCTTTTGTGGGAGTGGCTTGTTGCCCATGTGACTGGATGGGGGTGGCTTGCTGCCCATGTGACCGGATATGAAGATGCCGACGACACTTGTCAGAACCACCTTAAATTACGTCACGCACAGCACTGGCATGCATAAGAATATGATGTAAACTTGTTTTTTAAAAGGCATCTTTGGTTTGCGTTAAAACAACTTCAACACATGCAATGTTCTGATTGCACCACAAACGCAGTAGTCATCCTTACCTTTCACAGAGGCACTGAGTTTTATAAATATGAGCATGATAGTGTAGAATAATCATATCCAAGGACCAGTGGTGGGTTTCAAAAAAATTTGGAACCTCTTCTGTAGGTGTGGCCTGCTTTCCAGGTCCACTGGTAGAACCTCTTCTAACCGGTTTGGTAGATTTGACGAACCGGTTCTACCGAATAGGTGCGAACTGGTAGGAACCCACCTCTGACCACAGTACAAACAGGAATCCAAACTACTGGAAATAAGGCACAGTAACAAAGATGGTGAAGAACTTGCAGAATTTATTCTATGAAGATTTGTTAATGGAATTTTGTATGTTTAGCCCAAAGAAGGGAAGGCTAAGGGGGACATGATATTAGTCTATATAATAATTGAAAGACTGTCATAGAGAAGAGGATGTAGTTGTGCCTGAAGCTTTACAGGGTGATCTATGTGAAAGGTAAGAAATCTGTTACCATGGGAACAATTAAGTGGTAGAATGCTTTGACTCTTGAAGTTCTAGGTGTTTCGGTTGAGCTTTTCAAACAAAAAAATATTTCTCTGCAATAAGATGAGATTCCTGAACTTGACAGAGTGTAGGACTAGAAGATTGTAAAGTTCTTTCCCAGCCCTATTCTAGATCCCGAGAAGGAGCAGTCTCTCCTTCGTTGGATGTGTTCAGACAGTGGTTAGTTAGCAGGAAATTGGACTAGATTATCTCCAAAGTTCATTCCAACCCTTGCATTTAGTGGGTCATAGATAGAGAGACAGACTATCCCCCTACATTTTCTTCTTTGGTGGGGGGGGGGCGGTATACCTATAACTATAAGTCAAATAAGACATAAAAGCAATTCCCTTGTAGCTGCTCAGATTCAGAATTCTTCTTTTGACCTCTCAGGCCAAATATTAAAAAAAACACAGGTGGCCAAATTTCAAATTAGTTTAATTGCAGAAATCTGGCAGATGGTATGAGATTTGCTTCCTACCACAGTAGTTCTCCTGCCTCCTGGGAGACAAATACATCATTACCAGGAGGATTAAGAACCTAAAACAGTAAGCAAACTTCACTGAAACCTTCAATCACCTTAGCCTGAAGGTTCAGAGACAGAAGGTAAACATTTGTATCAGAATGTCTAGACCAGTGTGTCTTGACATTGATGACTTTAAGTCCTGTGGACTTCAACTCCCAGAATCCCCCAGCCAGCTTAGATGAAGCCAAGAGTCCATTACATCCAACTTTGTGTCTCACAGTCCCACCTGTCCTATTCAGGAACCTCAACAGCATGGGCACAAGGCCAAACATTCTTGATCCCTCATAGCTTGGTACTTAAGGTATCATGTCTCAAATTCAGGATCTTGCATACGACATGTCCTCATAATACAGCCATGCCGGAAGAGCCGAGGTGGCGCAGTGGTTAAATGCAGCACTGCAGGCTACTTCAGCTGACTGCAGTTCTGCAGTTCGGCGGTTCAAATCTCACCGGCTCAGGGTTGACTCAGCCTTCCATCCTTCCGAGGTGGGTAAAATGAGGACCCGGATTGTTGTTGGGGGCGATATGCTGACTCTGTAAACCGCTTAGAGAGGGCTGAAAGCCCTATGAAGTGGTATATAAGTCTAACTGCTATTGCTATTGCTATTTTTCTGGTGGGCAAAAATATAAGCCCCCCCCCCACATATAAGCCCCATGGACAACCCCCCCACCTCTGGCCAGGAAGAGTGCCACTCACCAATCTAGCAGTATTCCAAAGGTGCCAAGCCGCGGGAACCTAGGGGGAGCTCTCATTATGGAACAAGGGCATCTCTGCCGCCGTCACCGCCACCACCATGCCAGCCTGGCTTTTTCCATGGCTTCCAACCTGAGTCTTTCAGCAGTGGACGCTCTGGGCGCATGCTTTATGGTTGTACGCTTTGCAGGCAGCTGGCCCACAACCATAGAGTGTGTGCCCAGAGCAGCCACTGCTGAAATACTCAGGTTGGAAGCCACAGAAAAAGCAAGGCTGGCATGGTGGCAGAGGTGCTCTGGCTCCGTAATGAAAGCTGGGCCATGCATCGTGAGGCTGGGAGGCAGGTGAGCAAGAGCGGAACAGCCGCTTGTGCAACTCTCTCTCCAGCCATGCAGAGCACTATTCACTGGCATTTGGAAGGCGCCAAGCCGCAGGAGCCGTAGGAGACACGGGAGCTCAGCAACAGCGAACAGGTGCTCACATGGCTTGGCAATACTCCTAGGTCAGTGAGTGGCGCTGTGCCCAGCTGCAAAGAGAGTTTGCTGGGTGGCTGCTCATGAGCGTGATTGCTTCATGGCTGTTGTGTTGCGCTGCTGCGACAGTGCAACACAGCCATTCGCCCATGAGGCTGTGCCCGGCTCTTTGGGAGCCTGCTTGAAAGAGAGCAGCCATCAGACAACCCCAAAACAACAAAGCCTCCCCCAATAATAAAGCCCAAGCCATATTTTGTAGGTAAGAAGAAAATAAGACCCTGTCATATTTTCGGGGAAACATGGTAGTAATCATAGATAACCCAATCCTCTAAAAATTTTGTCAACCCACTTTTGGATTCTTCTAAATGGCATGACTTCATATCCAATGGCAGCATATCCCATACTTCAGCTACAACTTGATTAAGCAAGCTCCTGAACACAAGTGTGTTTGCAGGCAAAGCTGCCATTATTTTGCAAGCACAGCAGGCAACCTCTTTAAAAAACCTTAAATGTGATTTGATGGGGTTTTTTTTTTTAAAAAAGAGAATATACTTCAGTAGAATAATGCACTTAACAAAGCAATGCACAGGCAGTAACAATTACAGCCCTGTGTTGTTCTGTTTCTGAGGGGAAAAAATCATGTTATGAAAATGGCTAGCTATTTTTGAGTAGTGTCCAGACCTTAGACACTGTGAAATCAGCTTGGAAATTTTTAGAATTTGGGGAAATGTCTCAAAATTGGGAAAGGTCAAATTCACCATCCCTGACAGTCATATGACACTGCTATTGCTATATAAGTCTAACTGCTATATGAGAAAGAAGCAGTGGTTCAGCTGATGGATGTGGATGAAGGTATAAGTACAAATGGGTAGAATCTGCACTGAAGATGTTCTTTGCCCCTCTTTTTTTCCTTCTTTTTTTTTATTCACACATACACAATCTCCCTCATTCATGTCCACAACAATGTGAAGGAAAAGAGCAGGGGTGAAAGTGCCTCTCTTCATTTAAAAGGCCCAAGCAGTCTTTCCACCCTTCCCAAAGTCATGCTGGAAAAAGCAGTAAGTCTACCTTATGGTCCTCATGTCCAAGAAGATGTAACCATTTTAATTATCTGGCCAGCCTAGAAACCTGACTATTGAACAGTTCAATTCTTCCTCAGAGCAGGTGGATTGGTACACTTCACCTGTCAGCATTCAGTATTCTGAGCTAACCACACTCAGCCTTTCAAACAATTAAACAGCATCCAAAGTTGCCTAGTTAAGCCTCACAACTGGCCTCTTCAAGGAAAGGACTATGGCCACAGCTGGTTAGGTTAGCCCATTATGCTCTAACCAAGATCTCAGCATAAAAAGATAAAACCAAGGCAAGAGGGATGTGTGGACAACTAGGAGAAGAAGAAAAATACATTGCCTATATAACATCTTCCAACAAAATGGATACCCATACAAGTTTGTCAAAAAGGGCCTGACCACCCAGCCCACTACAGGACAGCCAGCATAAACTATACAAAGGATGATACTACCGCACATCAAAAACATCTCAGAAATAACCAACAGAATATTACAACCACATGTAGCCCTAGCACAAAAAACAACCAAAGCCCCCCAGAACATCTTAAATAAATCAAAAGATCGAGTAGCCCTAATTTAATATATACCGTATTTTTCAGTGTATAAGACACACTTCCCCCCACAAAAAAAAGTGGGTGGAAATGTCTGTGCATCTTATAAAGCAAATGTTGCTGAAGCCCCATACACCCGCCACCCCCCATCTTTCAGCCTTTGCCTCCCAGCAATTTGCCTCCTTGCATCAAACAGCAAACAGCTTGATCAGCTTCAGCACAACCTGATTTAGCACGAGCTGCTGGTTGGCGGTTGGATCGGTCTCCTGGAATACTGCCAATCAGTTGTTCCAGGCTGTGGGGATCATCACCACTCATCACTGCCAATGTTTCCTCTAAGGTGCGTGGCTGCGCGGCCGCGCATGTGGCAAGAAAACACCGTGCAGCATTTTCGGCCTCCACGCATTCCACTTTCAGCATCCCCACACCCCATTTTCGGCCCATTCCAGATGGCAGGGATAGGCAGCAGCGAGGATCCCGGCTGCCTGGAACATGCTAAAAACAGGACATGTGGAGACCAAAAATGGGACCGAGGTGGAGGTAGCAACAGGTGGTGTTGATGATGAGCAGTGATGGGTGGTGACGGCAGCAATGGGCGGTGGAAATTCTCACAGCCTGAAACAGCTGATAGGCGGTATTCCAGGAGGCAGATCCAACCACCCATCAGCTGCTCATGCTAAATCAGCCTGTGCTGAAGCTGACCAGGCTGTTTGCTGCAAGGAGACAATTTTTTTTCTTGTTTTCTTCACCAAAAACTAGGTGCATCTTATAGTCCAGAATGTCTTACAGTTCGGAAAATATGGTACATTGTAAGGATTGTAATAGCCAATATGTAGGAGAGACAGCCAGAAAACTAGCAGAATGCCTCCATGAATACTAGCTAGCAACCAGAAGACAAGAGTCCTTCAAAAAGTGAAAAGGGCAGATAAAGAGATTAATAAAATTTAAAAATGCTAGAGAATTCCTGGACTTGACCTCCATCAATAGACACATGGAAATAAACTACATTTATGCACTATTCAAAAGGGAAAATAAAAAAAGCTCTGTAGAAAATTAAAAAAAAACAAACTAGAAAGTATCCTCAACACCCAGATAAGCAGGATAAACAACAAATAAACAATCCCTTAATCAAGGAACTCCCAAGGAGAAAACTACACCCCCACCAATACTGGTATATCAAGAGTGAGCATATCTCTCATTCACACTAATGATGTTTCCTACAGGGGTAATGAAACATCTGCAAGCAAACAACCAAACACAGAGAACTCCAAAGGCTCCACAATTCAGCCCTGAGCTACAGATATTCTCTTCTATCGGAGAAAATACAGTTGATGAGAAATTGATATCTGAGCAGCTTTAGCAGCAACAGGCATACACAACATTCTGACCTCCAGCTGCCAGCAGCAAAAGTCATAGTAAACAGCCACAACTCTACTTAAAACCAAACCTGCAGTTCAGCTTGGCAGCTCAGCTTAAAGCCTCAGAAGCCGCCCGGATTAGACCTCAGCTTCCCCACGGTTCAGAAGAGAAACGGAAGAGAACCAATCGAGTCTCTAGAGCCAAGCTTAGGTCGCACCAAATTTGGGAGGCAAAACATTGCCCTTCACTTTGGTATAAATGCAACTCTAAAGGTCATAAGGGGAGAAGTAAATTTGAAAGTTATTTTATAAAACGCCTTTATCTAGCATATTGTGTGGCCAGTCGTAGCCAAAAGACCCTTCCCAGTTCATACTAATATTCAGGGGTGGGCATCAAAGATTTCAGCAACAGCTTCTCTGCCCGGTTGCTGGGTGAGCATACCACAGTTGGGGGGGGGATTTTCACCTTCCCCAGGCTCTGGAGGCCTGTTTCCAGCCTTCTGGCCTTCCAGAACTTCCAGATTTTCCCCCTCCATGAGCCTCCACGCGGGACCTATATTTACCTCACATCCAAAATGACTGCGAGGAGATTCCTGGAAGGAGCAGGGTGGGAGGTGCGGGTCCAGCCAGGGGTGGGATTTGGAGGTTTCCGAATTGCCCATAACATTAGTTATGGGTTCTCCCGAACCCAGGCGAACCTGTAGCAACTGACTGCTGCTAATATTGACACATGCATCCCCCTCCCCATTTCACACTCTCAGACACAAGCGGACCTATCCATTTCCCTTCATCCCACTCCCTTCCACACTGGTTGACTTATTGATGTTTTTTTTTCCTCACAAAGACGCAGCCAATGAGCCTCCTCCTTCCCTCTCTCATGTAGATTCGTGTGCGTGTTCAATTCCCAAACATGTTTTCCACCCTTCAGTTTCAATATGGAAAGGCCGTATATTTCTGGAAAGGCTCACCAGCTGCAGTTGAAGCATCTGTAGTCAACATGTGGAGGGGGGAGTATTTCATTTATTTATTTATTTATTTATTTATTTATTTATTTATTTATTTAATATATAAAATACAAAGAAAAATAGAAATAGGAAATTCAGGGAAGGAAAATGAGAGAGGGGGTGGAAAGTGTGAGGCACAAGTGGGAAAAACGAGGGGAAAATGGTGTTGACTTCTGACTCTATTTAACACAGTACAAGAGAAAAACATCCCAGCTTCAACTTTTTGCTTTTACACATTAATATATAATCAATATGTGAAATAATTTCATATATTGATTGTTGTATAATCAATATGTGAAAAAATGACCAGCATCTATCCATGGTCAGTGAACCCTATCCGTGACCCGCCAAATGCACATCCGACAACAGTGCGCCCAACAAAACAGCAGCAATAAAACCCGATGTCGACCACGTGCCCACAAAGGCGCGTCGACAAAAGAGCGCTGACAGAAGCGTGATTACGGTTAAGGTAAGGGTAAGGGTAAGGGTAAGGGTAAGGGTTAGGGTTAGGGTTAGGGTTAGGGTTAGGGTTAGGGTTAGGGTTAGGGTTAGGGTTAGGGTTAGGGTTAGGGTTAGGGTTAGGGTTAGAGCACGCTTCTGTCGGCGCGCTGTTGTTGGCGCACTTCTGCGCTCCTTCGTCAGCGCGATTTCAAACTCGCGGTTCTTTGCCAATGGTTTTGTCGGTGCGCTTTTGTCAAGCACTCATTTGTCGGTGAACCACATCTATCTACTTTTGTCCAGAGGAAGCTTTCATCTGGAATGTCCTAGAGCAAGCCTTTGCTCCAAATTTCCCTCAGTTTTAACTCATGCTTAATTTTCCTATTTTCTTCCCTTCCCTTTCCCTTTCCTTCCCATTTTGTTAGTGGTGAGTTCCAGCAGGCACTATTGCTGGTTTGGTTTTGTGTGCGCTGCACGTGCACTTGATGTGCATTGTGCGCACATGCACAGTACAATTAAAATGGTTCTGTGCATGCACAGAACTGAAAAACAAGATGTTGGCATCTCTGGCGCCACCAAGGGAACCAGTTCGGAGTGTGGCAGGCCTGGATTGCTGCCAGTTCCAGTGACCCAGGCCGCCAAACCACTACCAGTTCGGCCAGTCTGAACCAGTAAGAACCCACCATTGCATTCTGTCATTCTGCCACTTCCTTCCTTCCTTCCTTTCTTCCTCCCTTCCTCCCACCCATCCACTCTATGCCTCCCTCCCTCCCTCCCTCCTTCCTTCCTTCCTTCCTTCCCATTCTGTCATTATCTTCCTCCCTCCCACCCTCAGCTCAATGCGCTGCTCAAGAGCATTTTATATTCAGCAGTGGCTGCACACAGTGTGTGTTTTTTCAGATCTCCCTCCCCTCCCCCTCCCCCACTTGGAATTGCCTCTGCTCTGACTTGCAAATCCTTTCCAGAAGTGATTGCAATTAAAAATGTGATTAACATTGGTGTTCTTGGGTACTCCGGTGTACTCAAAAGCTCCATGAGCACCTCTTGGCTCTGAACTGCTCTTTCAATATGTTGATCTCTGGAAAACAGGGAGATTATCCCTCCACTCCACCCAAAAAGTGCTGTTCTGACATTGAAGTTGTATTCTGAAAGACAAGAATCTTGCAGAAACACCGAGAAAAGTTTGCTGATTTCATCCATTGCTTTTATACGCACATATTAATTGTTTTATTGATTCCAGGCTGATTAAATCTCCCTGAAATATTTCAGTTTTTCCCATACATTTTAATGCACATTTCATTGTATATGCATGGACTTTTTATACACATTTTTCTATGTTACAGATGGGGGGGGTTGTGCTATGAATTGCAGCACCAATATTTGGAAAAGTGCAACCATTTAGATGTAACAGGGAATTTCAGGAAGTGGAAAATCAATAAGTTCATTTAAAAATAAGAATTAATACAAGGAGAATATTTGTAGCTCAGGGTTGACATGATGTTCTGGCCCAGGCTTCCTTAAAAAGCAAGAAGCAGAGTCTTGTTGCTGGCAAAAAACCCTTTTATTTACACAATTGTGAATTCCTTTCATTCACCAAGGTTTAACAAACAGTCTTTCAGAGGAATGTTTATCAACACAAACCTTATCTCATTTGGAGACCTGCCAAATAACTAGTTTCCAAATGCACGGCAAAGCAAAACTTTGCACAGTCTCTTATAGTCACAAACAGAACTTTCAACTCTTGAAATGGCCAAATGAATGGTTTCCTGCAAAAGCCCACTCCCCACTTGCTCCTCTTTTGTTTCCTATGGGAGGGCGCAATCACCTCCAAGGTGTGGCTTTACTCCTAAGTTGACTCTGCTTTCTTAGTTGTTCTTGTCTTCTGGCAGCTCTGCACATGCTCACACTGAGAACAGGCTCCAGCTGTTCCTCTGCCTCACTGCTGTCTAACTCCCTCTCTGCCTCCGTCGCAGAGCTTTCTTCAGCCCCCAGGACTGTCCCATGTTCCTCCCCAACCTCTTCACTGTCCGACTCTGCTGCCAGCTCTGCTGGCCACCAGCAGGCCACAACACATGAGAGGTCCTCAGTGCTCTCTGAGTTTGCTTGTTTTCTTGCAGACGTTTCATTACCCAAACTAGGTAACATTGCTAGCACTGATGATGTTACCTTCCTTTGATAATGAAAGGTCTGCAAGAAATCAAGCAAGCTCAGAGAGCACCAAGCACCCCTCAAAATAAGAACTAAATCCATTCCTTCACCTTTCTGCCCTGATCCATGTGGGAAGAAGCAGGCATGGGGAAATCTAATAATTTTGAACTCCCTTAATTTCTACTTTTTGCAAATATTTAATATTTTTTTAAGAAACTGACACTATGTTGATATACAACCCTCCTGACCTTCCATAAGAGCTTAAAAACCGGGTTCTACCAGGTGTCTTAGGGCTTCAACAGAGGGGCTTCATCAGTGGTGGGATTCAAATAATTTAACAACCGGTTTGCCCAGGGTCAGGTTGGCTGTCGTGGGAGATGTGGCCCAACCTGACCCTGAGTGAAACCCCCCCATCAAAGTGGTTCCTGGGTGCTGCAACGGAGAAATGGGCAACGGAGCCAGGTCTGAGGAGAGTGGGGTGCAGCTGGTATATTGTTCCGGGGCCCATGGAGCTCAAAGGGGGCCCATGAAGAGGATTTCTTTAAAAAAATTTTTTACAAAACCCAATTTTTAAAAAGACAAACAATATTGGATATATACCTCATACTGTATACTCCGTGCATATAGCAAAACCGCCTTGCAGCCTTGTTTGACATAACCTTTATCAATCTGAAACTCAGCGAACAGCTATTGACGTCATTCATTGAATCTTAATTTTATTACTTATTTAATTAAGTTTGCAAGTTTGGTTTCATTTCATTTATAAATATATATTTATATCTCGTTGCTTATGTATATTGTTTCATTGCTGTTTATATAATGTGTATTATTGTTTTTATTATATTTTACAGAAGTACCTGTCCTCTTTTTAATATATTTGCAAGTATGTTTGAATGTAATTAATAAATGTACAGGGGGCCCATATTAGTCTTGTTCCAGCACTTAATAATCCTCTTGGCAGCCCTGAACAGAGCGGCCAGCACAAGGTGGGGGGAGCAGGGAGAAAAGAAAGTGAAAGTGGCCTTCTCCTTTCCTTGTGACCTGACAAATGCGCGCATGACAAAAGCGCACTGACAAAACCGCGGTGCGAAAACGGCGACATCATCAACACGCCGACAACAGCGCAAAGCACGATTTAAGTTAAGGTAAGGGTTAGGGTCAGGGTCAGGGTCAGGTTTAGGTTTAGGTTTAGGGTTAGGGTTAGGGTTAGGGTTAGGTTTTAGAGCGTGCTTCTGTCAGCACGCTGTTGTCGGCGCGCTTCAGCGCTCATTCGTCGGTGCGGTTTAGAACTCACGGTTTTGTCACAGCGGTTTCATCGGGTGCCCTTTTGTTGGGCGCCCTTTTGTCGGTGAACCCCTTTCCTCACATGGCCACTTTGTTGTCTGTTTCTCCATTGCAGCGTAGCACCCAGGATCCACTTTGATAGTGGGGTGGGTGGGTAATTTGACAACCAGTTTTCCCTAACCAGGGCAAACTGGCTGATCCCACCACCAGGCTTCATATTAGGGGTGCTTGATAGATTAACCACAGATCCCACCCTCTCCCCTCTCCTCATATTCCCTTCCTCCATCTTTTAACTAGGTTGATTTTGTAGTTTTGTATTTGTATTACGATAAATTATATAGTTTTATCTTTTAATGTTGTAAGCTGCCCAGAGATCGTGGGTGGCAAGCAGTGGCGGGATTCAGCCAGTTCGCACCTATTTGGGAGAACCGGTTGTTAACTTTCTAAGCAGTTCGGAGAACTGGCTGTTAGAAGAAATCTCATTTTGTTTTTTTCCACTTTACAGGGCTAATCCTGTAAGGAAGGCAGGAAGGAAACATTCTGGTGTTGTTTCTAGCCTAATCTTTATTGCCCTGCTTACAGAAACTGCCTCTCAGGTTAACCCTTATTACATTGTAACAGCTAAGGCAAAGTACCCATCAACATGAGTGATGTTGAGTTGACCACGCCCACCTAGTCACATGACCACCGAGCCACGCCTACCCAGATGGTTATTAGGGCAGAGAACTGGTTGTTAAATTATTTGAATCCCACCACTGGTGGCAAGATAGGTGACTAATAAATTTTACATATAAATAAATAAAATAAATACAACTCTGATATGTGGGTGCATATTTTTTCCCAAACAAGAGTCCTTTTGCTTTGAAATTGTGCCTAACATAGAGCATCCATGGTTCAAAATGGCAGACATGACCAGAAATTTAAAGTTCCATCACTTTTCAGTATGTGTTGTATTGCACATACACAAAAACAGACAGAGCTTCAATTACCTAGTTGCACTGGTCATTTTGAAACCAGTGGTCATTACTGTTGTAGCCCATGTTTTTGCAAAAAAAAATCTGTAATATGATACATTCTATATTTAATTTACGAACTGTGTGAAGGTTTGTACAGATTGTTCCTTATTATATTATTTCTAAAAACATTGATATAATTCCAAGAACTGAAAATGTCAAAAGTTAATTACATTTGAGTTCATATATTTGTTGAGAAACATTGGACAAAAATTGCACTATATAAATTGTAATCCTTTCGCATTACATTTGATGGGGTTGTAAGTAACTTGGCATTTGTTGCCATCTTATGTGGCGGTGACTAATTAGACAGCCCTTTTGGTTGAAAGAATTGGGAAAAATCACCCAATACTTTTTCATAATGAATCTCACTATCGGTTAATTGTCCACATTTTCTAAGGCATAAATTCAATGCAGTATAAGAAATTGATTCAGTTATTGTTGTTAGTTATAAAGCGTCTTACTTTTTTTAAAAGGAAATGTAAAAACCATAATTGATTAGATTAATATATTTAAAAGACTTGGAAATTACTTTCTTTGAAAAAGAAGCATTTTGAAAGAAAATAACCTATAGTGTAAGATAAATTTATTCAGAGCTGGTCTTCATTTATCAACTGGATTAACATTAACAATATTTTCTCAAATAGAATAGCTTTATCTGTACAAATGTCATTCTGGACAGAAAAATTGAATCTCTCTCTCTCCCTCTCTCCCGCTTCCTCTTTGTCTCTTTCTCCCACTCCCTCCTACCCTCCCCCCCTCTCTCTCTCTCTCTCTCTCTCTCTCACACACACACACACACACACACACACACACACACACACACACACCCTCTCCCTCCCTCCCCCCCCCTCTCTCTCTCACACACACACACTTATCCACATCTTTCTCAACAAGGCTTCCTAGAGTGATGGGAGCTGCCAAGTGTGGGTCCAAAGTCAAATGGGTGGGCCTAGGATCCCTTTTTATTCCCAAACTTTCTTGATTGCTGAGATCAGGATATTCACTTGAACACGCGCGGCGTGTGCACACACACACACAGCGCGCATATGCATCTTACTTTCCAGTGACACCTCAGCAAGCTTCCGCAACACTCCAGCTGATTGGCGGAGCATCGCACAGGGGCTATACGTGCCATGCGCATGTGCAGAAGCGCCAAAGGCTTTAAAGGACAGGTAAGGAATGAGGTCAGGCGAGTGGGCCCTCCAGAGCACCATACCGGAATGGTACCCAGTGATCCAGGCAGGCTACGTTGGCCCGTACTGGGGCGTACCACCTGCAACCCACCACTGGTTCAGGCCCCACTTCCTTTGTCTGGTTCGAATGATATTTTTCTTTGTTTTCTTAATAGCTTGTTTCCTTCTTATCTACTTCCACAAGACTTTTAGACTCCTGTTTTTTTTTCATCCTCTCTGCTTACATGCCTACTCCATCTTTAGTTGTGGCAGCTTCAACCCAGTTTCACAAAAGACAACTCTATTTCTACTTGTTATCTCCTGCCTTGAGTTCCCTGGATTATGATGAGCTCTTTTCTTTTCATCTTTATATCCTGGCATTACAGATTAACAGAGTTGGAAGGCACCTTGTAAATCATCTAGTCCAATCACCTGCCCAAGCAGGAGACTCTGCCCCATTTCTGACAAATGGCAGTCCAGTCTCTTCTTGAAGGCCTCCAGTGATGAAGCTCCCACAACTTCCGAAGGAAAGCTGTTCCATTGGTTGATTGCTCTCACTGTCAGAAAATTTCTCCTTATTTCTAGGTTAAATCTATCCTTGATCAGTTTCCATCCATTATTCCTTGTCTGGCCTTTGGGTACTTTGGAAAATAGCTTGACCCCTTCCTCTCTGGCAGTCCCTCAAATATTGGAACACTGCTATCATGTCTCCTCTGTTCCTTCTCTTGCATGATGGACCAAGTCTATGATTTTTGCTAGTACTGTTGAGCTCTACTTTTCCTCTGGAAAAAAAACACATCTTCATGAACTCCTTCCCATGCAAGCTTTAGTAATGGACAATATTGCTGTTATCCTCACCTCTCATGCCACGAGGCCAGGTTTTCTCTCAGCAGCTGGCCTGCACTGCAAATGATGGCATCTGGTCATTTCTATATAGAACTGACTCAACTGATGTATACTGCTGTTTGTCACTGATAACATACACTCTCCTGCTTCCTTGGCAACTAGGATTCAGAGCTTTTTACTAGATATTAGATTGCGTGCCTCCTTTCAGCTGTTCTAAAATGGTTTTCAATTCAGAGCCAAATGATATTCCCTTTCCTCTCTTTCTTCCCCTTCAGAAGAAGAAGAAAAACAAAAAGAAGCCAAAGCAAAGAAAAATAATATACTGACTTCTTTCATAGCCAGTAGTATGTAGATAATGGCTGCCTAGTAGGGGATTCTCTTTGAATAGGGCTTAACTGTATGTTATAGGTATCGTCATTGCCCATTGACTCTGCCTCAGCTGTGCCGGTATCTGCAGGTAGAATAAGACAGCTGCTAGATTATTATTTTTTAAGAGTTAAGGTCGGAAGTTTGCCTCGGGATACAGGGAGATAGGAAACAGCACATCCCTCCTTGGTCTTTGCGCCTTCCTTCAGTTGATGAGCTGTATAAAATTGTACCTTAGTGGATAACAACACAGGGCTGGTCTTTTCTGGGTTCAGAAGTTTAATAGGTTCAGGCCTAATTAGAAATCCTAGAGTTCTAGGCTAGATTGGAAAGTTCTCTATGTCCATGTTGTGTCTTGTAGTATCTAACACAATAGCAATAGCACTTTATATACCACTTCATAGTGCTTTTACAGCATCTCTCTAAGTGGTTTACAGAGTCAACACATTGCCCGCAACCATCTGGATCCTCATTTTATCCATCTTGGAAGGATGGAAGGCTGAGTCAACCTTGAGCCAATGAGACTCGAACTGCCAAACCACAGCTAGCAGTCAGCTGAAGTAGCCTGAAGTAGTCAGATGAAGTAGCCTGCACTCTAACCACTGCACCACCTCGGCTCTATATTCTTTCTTGACAGATACTTTTGATAACACTTGCTCTTAATAGTATATGCAACAAGGATTGTCTACAACACACACAAGTATGTTTATGGGTAGTCCTCAATTTACAACAGTTCATTTACTAACTGTTCAAAATTACAACAGCATTGGGATTGGACAGGAAGTTCTCCAGCTGGACAGACATGGAAGATATGGCTCCTAAGAGTCTCACATGAACCCTGTCTGACAAACCATCTCCGAAGATTCTTTTGAATCAGAGCCCCCACTGGATGTGGGAGTGAAGAAGGGCTGTGTCTCACCAGATCCTGAGAGAAGCAACAGATCTCTCATGGGTTAGAGATTTGCCTATGAATTGGAGTCAGGGCAGCAGCCTTTATGGCTGACAAGATGCTGGCCTTTTTGTCAAAATAAGTTTGGAACAGGCGGAGACCAGGAGAGATCAAAGATCTGGTAAGAGAATTTATCTAACCCACAACTATAAATTAAACCTGGAAAAGGCAAAAAAAAAATTGAGAATAATACTGATAATAATAATAATACTGATGGTCAGATCAGAACTTTTTTTTCCTAAAAGAAGGCGGAGGGTTGTAACACCAGTCCCTCCCACCCTCCGGAAGTTCTTTGTCTGTGCTTTCGAACAGAAGAACAGAAAGCAGAAGAGCTACAATCCCATATAATTATAATCGTTAAATTTGGTTTTGGATCTTAAACAGAAAACAATATTTTTACTTTGTTTGAATTCCTTCCAGCTAAAATAATCAAGAAAAAAAACACGTCTTCTTCTGAACCCATTCAATATAAACTCTAATTTGGTCTTGGATGTCAAATAGAAACCAAATATTTTGATTTCTTTTTCTCTGATAATGGATAACCTAACCTGGACTGTGTAGGAAGTTTTAACTAACCAACTACCATAAATTAGAAGTTGCAAGAGTAGGAGGCAAAAGAGACAGGTACACAAATCTAGCTCTTTATACGTTTGTTCTAATTGATATGTTTTAAGCAGCTGTGGCTGATTGGAGAAGAAGGTGACGGGGGAAGAATTATTACAGAGATAAAAACTGGAAAATGCTAGGGTTTTTTCCTTTTTTTTCCTTTCCTCCTTTGTCTTTTTATTTTACTGCAAAAGATTAAGATGGCTTCACTTCCAGTCCCACAGTAGCTATAATTTAAGATGGACCAGAGCCTCAAAATAAGACTTTGTATAACTAATTGCAATCTTGGAACCAGATATTAAGGAAGCATAAAAGACCAAGATGGCTCCCATCGTTCTCCCCTACAGCAGTGGAAGTGGATAAACTTAAGGTGGACTAGAACTTTGAACTATATAGCTAATTCTAACTTTGGAACTGGACATCATGGAAAGCTGGGAATTTGAAGAACTATGTGAAATTATAAAAAATATGCATAAATCCTTAAAATCAAGCCTAAATAGAATTCTGAACCCTGCAAAGCAGATATCTAAATAAGAATTCAAAGAAGAAAGGGGGCATGGGGGGAAGATAATGAAGGAGTAGAAATGGAGGGAAACAAAAGGCAGACAAAAGAGGTTGAGGCTGTTAGTGGCATAAGGGAAATTGAAGGAGGAGGTTTTGCCCAACAAAGAGAAATAAAAAACATCCTTTTGGTGCTGACCTGGGGAAAGTTGGGGAGATTGGATGTGCCGAAGCAAAGAGAAGGGAGAGGGCAGGAGCATAGAAGTGGGACAAAAGACTTACTAGGAAAAAAATCAGACAACCAGAAATTTTTATGTGGGAGAATATAAAACTAAGATAAGGGTTTTATTTCTAAATATGACAACAAAATGGAGTTGCTAATTGATTGAATGTAATAATGGAAATATAATTAAGCAAAGGTTGAAATAAATGGAATGTGGATAAATATGAAACTGACATGGGGAGGTTGTAAAGCAGAGGTTTGCCATTCACTTTTGTACATGATAATTAAACTGAGTGGCAAATTAACTGGAAACGATAACAGAAGGACAACTAAGCATGGGTTAAAATATATGAAACATGGACATACATAGAACTTCTAAGATGATGAAATAAAGCGAGATGTTTACCATTTGTTATTCTGTACAATATGATTAAGGGAACTGAAATGAATATTGAACAGCGAGGTTTGCCATTCATAGACAACAAAAGGTAATCTAATCCAAGACATAGAAAAATTGGAGAGGGAACATGAAATACACTTAGAACGGGAAACTATTGAGACTTAAAGGCAGAATCACAAATTGGGGGCGCGTAAGGATGTATAATTATATAAATATAATGATGAAAATAGCTGGGAATTGTAACCAGGTCTACATCTCAACCAAAATTAGGTGGTGTGGTAGTGGTGGTTAAAAGCACAATGACTATATATGTATACTTTTTTGTTCTATTTTCTTTTTTAAAAAAGGAGGAGAATATATGTTTAAAATTAAATATGTATATTGAAAAGGAACTATAAATACCAGCAACATAAAATGGACCTTGCTCAGAAGCTGAAATACACCAAGCAAATGGGATGAAGAGTAGGAAGGAGAGAGGTAAGGGAAGGAGAGGGATAGGAGGGAAGATAGGAGGGGGGGAAGAGGAGGAGAGAAATGAGGAGTGGAAAGGGGAGAGAGGAGCAGGAGAGAGGAAGGGGAAGGAGAGAAGGGAAGGAGGACAGAGAGAAGAAAGGAGGTAGGGAGGGGGATGAGAGTGGGAGAAGAAAGTGAACTCACAAATATAGTGTATGGAGAGCAGAAGAGTCAATAACTCGTATTTTTTTCTTTTTCTTTTGGGGAGTTGATGGTAAGATGAATTAATGTAAACATTTAATAATACAATACGATGTTGGCTATGTGTTCTGACCCCCCCCCCTCTTCCTACACCAAAGCACGCCGAGACAGAGA
The DNA here is from genome assembly GCF_051295495.1 of Thamnophis sirtalis. NCBI lineage: Eukaryota > Metazoa > Chordata > Lepidosauria > Squamata > Natricidae > Thamnophis > Thamnophis sirtalis. The sequence continues at coordinate 158,429,517 of NW_028261381.1, read as the reverse complement.
TACTTCAAGGATTTATTAATACACAGACCAGACCTTGGCAGCAATCCAGCACAGACTAGACTTTGGCAGCAATCCAGCCTGCCAAAATAGCCACGATAGGTTCTCCAGCCCTAGTAAATACGTTGATTCCTGCGACGAGCGTGTGGAAAGTCATTCATTTTATAGTCTTGAGAGGAGCCTAATTACCACCAGCTGAGTTCAATTATCTCCTGTAACTGTGTAACTGTTCTTTACGCCTATTAGCCCTCCGTTGCCAGGCATCCAGGACCAACTCCCTTGTCTCCTCCCCACTGCTCCAATGCATGACGTCAGGATCACACTCCCTTGTCTCCTCCCCACTGCTCCAAGGCTTGACTTCGGGAGCATGCTCCCTTTGGCTCTCACCGCTGCTACAGGCCTCAGGCGCCTCCTGGTGGCCAACCAGTCTCTCTGTTCCCTGCTTGGAGTAGGAACCCTGTCCAGGGTCCTCCACATCTTCCAGAGCCAACTTATAGGGCCCCTCACTGTCGGAGTCTATGTAATAGTATACATGTGATTATATGTTATGAAAATAAAAAATGAAAAACTTAATGCAAAAAAAAGTTACAACAGCATTGAAAAAAGTAACTTATGACCGTTTTTCAGTTACGACCTTTGCAGCAGCTCCATAATCATGTGATCAAAATTCAGATTCTTGGCAACTGGTTCATATTTATGACCATTGCTGTATTCTAAGGCCATGTGATCACCTTTTGTGACCTTCTGATTGACAACAAAAGTCAATGGGGAAGCCAGATTCACTTAACAACCAGATTACTAACTTATGAACTGCAGTAATTCACTTAAGAACTGAGCAAGAAACTGAGTAAGACGGGGCAAAACTCATTTAACAAATGTCTCACTTAACAACAGAAATGTTGGGCTCATTTGTGGTGTAAGTCAAGGACTCCTTGTACACAGGAGTAACATTTCAATATGTTTCATTGTTTTATCTCTTATTTTAAGGTTACCTCTTCCAGCTTCTCTAAATGCCATACCAAGAAATTTGCTCTGTTGAGAGTATTGTAAGACTCCCTCCTTTCACAAATAGCTATAATATTGAGTCATTGTTATTAAAAATTACCACATAATTGCTCACTCTCTTTAAGAACTTCTCTTGGATTTTCAATCCTTCAGCAGCTGATTTTTAGGTATTTTTTTTAATGGCATTTTATTATTTTAGTAAAACTCTGTAACTTTTCCAATAAGCTTGCGGGAAATAAAGCAGGGCATTAATATTGCAGAGGAATCCGATGTCAGGCAGCCATCTTTTCTGTTGGATCTTTGGCCTGCCACACTTTCTATTATTCTACTATGCCTTTTTTATTGTGGGAAAATGGGAGGGGGGATTGTATGGAGTTAGATGCTATGTAGCCATAACAAAATTCTTTCTAGAAAGCCAAGATCATCCTTTGTCTTTGCACCTCTGCACCTGACTAGAACTGGATGGGTGGAACTACCAGCATCGCAGTGGAAGATTGTACCATGTGTTGGACTTGTGGGTGTGCGGGCAAGATCTTGAATTTACAACTGGGTGGGAAAAACCGGGAAGCTTTCAGATTTGGGTTTTCACAGATGTGCCGACTTTGGAACTTTGAACAATACTTTGCCTTGGACTCTGATTTAATTTTGGATGATATTTGGAACCCTCATAGAGTGTTCAACTGATCAGTATTCAAATATGGTGTCCAGTAGGCCAGAATTCTCATTTAATGGGCCAGAAGATGAATATTAATGTGAAAGAAGAAATCAAGAAGGAAAATCTAATAATGGGACTCTGGGAAAGGTTTTGATGCTGAAGAGGAAAGACAAGCTAAAATGGAATCTAACTGATAACAAACATTGTTGGCCCTGATGCAACCATGTACTGCCCTGAATCTTTGATTTCACCCTCCTTCCAACCCACATCTCACACCTGAAAATGCAAGCTTCCATTTAATGTTAGAAAAAAGAAGTTGTTGACAAGTGGGGAAAAAAACAGAATAGATATAAATCTAAGAGTTATGGGATGGGGAGCAGGGAAATTGGAGAGAGCAATATTTTTCTCATATACGTTTTAGGAAGCGATCACAAATTATATCTGTCATCTACCTCTCTGAAATACTTGCTACTCAAGCCAAGCAAGTGGGGAGGGTTTGTGGGTTTTTTTGTTTTTTTGTTTTTTGTTTATGCTTCAACAACATTTCCTCTCTTATCCTTCTGCCTCTGCTCCATGAGAAGAACATGCAAGGGGGTATGGAGTCTAATCTCTTCCTCTTCTGCTTGAGGAGTTCATGTCTCTCCAGCTCTCTTGCCTTATTGGTCTGTTGGAAGAAATGTCCATCAGGGTTCAGTTCCAAGTGATTTGATTTTTTTAAATTTTACTTTATTTGTATGCCGCCCTTTTCCCTGAGGGGACTCAGGGCGGCTCACAATTCAGGGGGAGGGAAGGACAAACAAGTTACAAACATGAAGACAATACATCGTTAAAATGTAGAGTGGAGAGAAAGACACTGGAAACATGGAGACTGCTTGGAAAGATGGTTTTAATGGTGGACAGGACCACATGGTGATCCTGGGCTAAAAGGCACATGGGAGAGAGAGAGGAGAGAGAGAGAGAGAGGAAAAGAGAGAGAGAGAGAAAGAGGAGAGAGAGAGGAGAGAGAGAAAAAGAGGAAAAAGAGGAAAAAGAGGAAAAGAGAGAGAGAAGAGAGAGAAGGGGGACAGACAGAAAAAGAGAGAGAAATAGAGAGAAGACAGAGAGAGAGAAAGAGAGAGAAAGGGAGAGAAGAGAGAGAAAAGAGAAAAGAGAGAGAAAAGAGAGAGAAAAAGAGAGAGAAAAGAGAGAGAGAAGAGAGAAAAGAGGGAAAAGAGGGAGAGAGAAAAGAGAGAGAGAAAGAGAGAGAAAAGAGAAAAAGAGAGAAAAAGAGAGAGAAAAAAGAGAGAGAGAGAAAGAGAAAAGAGAAAGTGTGTGTGAGAGAGAGAGAGAAGAAAGAGAGAGAGAAAAGAGAGAGAGATTTTTATACCCTTGGGCTTTGAATTTGAGCTTGTATTCTGATTGGTAGTCAGGCTCCCATGGGGCCATGCAAGGGCAACTGTAGGCTGTCCGGAATCCCAACCTTGGTTGAGCCTTGCTGGGTGATGATGTAATGAAAGGGCTTTGGGCAATTCCTACTATGGCTCTGCCTGAAAGAAGTAGATCTTTGTTATGTAGAATAGACTGGCCCATTGACAAAGGGGGGGGGCTGAGTTTCTGCTTTCCTTTTAGGGGAAATAGTCTGCCCTTTTAATATTTCCTAAAATATCTCCTAGGAGAGGGGTGGGTGCTAACTTCCTACAGTTCCCAGGGAGGCTTGCCCACCATATGAAGAATCAAAAGGAAAAGGATATTTTAAACCATGGGCAGGTGAGGCTTTGCCAGAGGCTTTCTGATTAATCTTTAAAGACGGAAAGCTGTTTCTAGTGTGTGAAATTGTGGTAAAAATGTCTAATGTATCCAACTATGCCAGCAGTGAAGAATAGAAGGTCATATTCATAAATGTAATGCAACAGCATAGTGGTAAAAAGTAGGGGTGAAAAAAAGACAAGCCAATGAAAGATGATCATGCCTGGCATAAAAATTGGCATAAGTCATAAGAACTGACTGCTGGCCCATCGCTTTTGAGTTGCCAACCAACCAGTCTAACCTATAGTCAGGATTCTCATTCATGTCCTAAACAGGACATTACCTGGTTTCCCCCACCCCCCACACTCAAACTGTGTCTCTAATTTGGCTCAGTGTTTCTGCCACCTTAATACTACTACCAAGCCAAGAGTCAGAAATCTTGACTATAGGTTACAGTTGTATTACCATTGGGTACAATCGGGTAAGGGGTGCAGTGGCTCAGTGGCTAAGACGCTGAGCTTGTCGATCAGAAAGGTCAGCAGTGCGGCGGTTTGAATCCCTAGCTGATGATAGATGTCAGGACTTCAAAGTAGGCCAGGCTTAGAAACAACCTCCAGAAGGATTAATATTAAAAAGAAAGAATATTATATTTCCCTGGATGACAAAAGAAAAACATGTTTTAAAGGCAGAAACTCAGAGCCTCAGCTCCCTGCCCACCCCCAAGCAGATACTGAACTGGGGCAAATTTAGAAATGCAGATTTGGTAATCCATTACTGCCTACAGCAAGATCTGGCTCTCAACAAAGGCAGAGCAATAGGAATTGTCCAACAAGCTCCTTCATTGCATCACCCAGAAAACTTCAACCAAGCTTGACTCAGACAACCCACGAAGTTAGCTATGACCCCTACAACAACCAATAGAGTTATGAATGAGTTATGAAAGTTTATTTATATGCCGCCCTTTTCCCTGGGGGGACTCAGGGCGGCTTACAACTCAAAAGGGGGGGGGAACAAACATTTAACACGTAAGACAATACATAATTAAAAGCACAACATTCATACCATTCGGTTGGGTTACAGTCTTTAGCCCCAGGCCTGACGAGATAGCCAGATTTTAAGGGCTGTGCGGAAAGTCTGGAGGGTGGTGAGGGTACGAATCCCCACGGGGAGATCGTTCCATAGGGTCGGAGCTGCCACCGAGAAGGCTCTCCTCCGCATAGTTGCCAGTCTACTTATGCTAGCACAGGAACAGGAAGTTCAAGTGCAAAGCCCAAGAGAAAGCCTCTCTCTCTCAACTCCATGTGGTCAGATGAACCAGTACCATATACTTGATGGTTCTGCTCCATTAAACCATCTTTCCAATCAGCCTCCATGTTTCCAGTGTCTTTCTCCCTGCTTGGAACTGAACCAGATGGATATTTCTTCCAATACTGTTCTGGTCATCACGAGAGGTGTGTGTGTGTGTGTGTGTGTATGTAGATAGATAGATAGATAGATAGATAGATAGATAGATAGATAGATAGATAGATAGATAGATAGATAGATAGATAGATAGATATGAATAGAGAAAGATAGAGAGAGGGGAGGGAGGGAGGGAGAGAGAGAGAGAGATGACAAGATCCTGGAAAAAGTGCATAGAAGAACAACAAAGATGATTAAGGGTTTGGCGGCCAAACCAAACACATGAACAGTTAAGGAAGTAGGTACTGTATCAGTGGTGGGTTTCAATTTTTTTTAGAACCTATTCTGTGGGTGTGGCCTATTTTGTGGGCGTGGCTTGGCAGTCATGTGACCAGGCAGGTATGGCCAACTTGACATCACTCATGCACACTCAGTCACATGACCACCACCCCCAAGCCATGTGGCAAAAAATTTTGGAACTCCTATGAAAGGGGGGGGAGAAGAGAGGGGAAAACCTCCCAAAACTACACAACTGGAGGATTATGGGCCGAAATTAGGGAGATCGGAGAAGGCAGGATAGAGAGGAATCCAGTGGAAAGCTATCACACATAGGGGAAAGAACTTTGGGAGATTGGTGGAGGCAAGACAGAGGGGAATCCAGGAGAAAACTCCTGAGCTTGCCTCTGCCGTCTGGTGGATTGTGCCGCTGGACTTCTCCAGCGGCCGGGGCAGGCAGAAGTTACTTCTGGGTCCATTTCACCATCTGGTTCTCCCGATCCGGTGCAAACCAGCAGAAACCCACCACTGTACTGTATGACTAGCCTAATGAAAAGAATGCCTAGGGGAGTCCTAACAGCCAATATTTGAAGGGCTGACACAGAGAAGAGCAGGGTCTATTTTTTCTCGATAGCACCTGAGACAAGACAAGAAGCAATGGGTAGAAGCTTCACAGAGGGAGACCCAACCTGGAACTATGGATACATTTTCTGATAATGAGAACAACTAATCAATGGAACAGCTTGTCTTTAGACATTATAGGTACTAGATTACTGGAAGTTTTCAAGAAGAGACTGGACAACCATTTGACCACGATGGAATAAGATCCCTTGCCTTGAGGATTGAACTAGAAAACCTCCAAAGTTTCCTCCAGCCCTCTGATTCTATATATTCTAAGAGAATCTTGAAAGCCTGATTGGGTTCTCTCTTCCTACTCTCATGCCAAATAGAACAAAGATGGGTCAAAGTTTCTTTCTCTACCCACCTCTCTTTCAAGGGAAAACTGATACTTGCATAACCTTCTTTAAGGTTATGCCTGTCCTCTACAATATTCTTTCTCAACTTTTTCCATTTCCTTGATGATTGTGGCTCTTAGTAAAACAATAGCAGTTCTTATAAGGTCATATCATGAATCTTTCCTGGGGCATCCTTTTCCTTAAGCAAAGCAATAGGGAACATGTTGTTCATTCATCAGCTCTTCCTTGGGTCCTTGTTTGGCAATCAAAAAGACAGTGGAAATATTTTCAGGACTATCAATCTTTTGTTCAGGCCCAGGAGAAGCTATTAGTACAACTTAGTCATCTAGTTCAACCTTTCCCCCTTCTTTTTGTTTCTTTCTGATTCATTGGTTAGTCATGGCCATCTCTTTTGTTACCACTTTTTGCAATTGGAAATATAGTACCTTTTTGCTTCAGGGCAGAAAGCGAAAGGGAACGCCACTTTTCAGATAACCTTGCCTCATTTTGTCTTTTTATCTCCATGGCTGAAGTTATTTAGAGGAAATAGAAAGGGGGGGGGCAGTACTGAGCTTTCACCCTCACTTGTCATCTTCTTGTTTTCTAAAATAAAAATCCCTTTGAAGCTAAAGACCACCATCACCTCCATTCCAGACATGACTTGCAACCAGTATGACCTTCAATTTTATCGAAGCTTGTGAGGTTTGCCACCATTTTAGATGAATTTACAGCACACTCCCAAGGTGGTTGCTGGATCTTACAGGAGCTGAACTGAGAAGCTGAACTGGCTTCTCTGACTCTGAAAACATGGACTTCCGGGATCCCTGAAACAGCTCACTTGAGGTAGGTTTCACAATTTGGAGAGAACCAGCACAGGAGTGGGTTTCTACAGGTTTAACAACTGGTTCACTGAGCACATGCTTTGCACAGTTTACAGAATACTTACCTTTGGGATTGCTGCTTGCGGAGGAAAACAGCTGAGACGTGGTAATCCACCTGGCCGTTCAACTTAGCTGAGAAGATAAATGTAGGTAACGTGCAGGGGTGGGTGGGCAGGTGGGCCCACTTGTTAATGGGAGTGAACCAGTTCACTCCCGGCTGATCTTCGGATCTACAGGTTCACCCGAACTTGTCTGAACCAGTAGAATTCCACCCCTGAAACAGCAGGCTCCACTTAATCAGCTGGATGTAGCATCAAACAAAGAACAGATAGTTATCCTTTGAGCTCATCTGAGTCTTCAGTTCTAGAAAAAATAATATTGACTCTAGAAGCTTAGGAATGCACTAAGCAAATCTCAAGAACACTAGCAAAGCAACTACCAATAGGGCCCCCATTCATGAATGTTTGATATAAAAGAGGGTAAAGAGAAACTCTGGAAGGCTTTTCAAGATTCTGTTATTATACTTGAGAAAAATAAAGTAGCATTCTTAAAATCCCTGCATTGTTTATTAACCTGCCCTATCTTGAAGAGCTGGCAGCAACTCAAGAACAGAAGTGTTCCATGACCATCAGTGGTGGGTTTCAAAATTTTTTAGAACCTCTTCTCTAGGTATGGCCTGCTTTGTGGGAGTGGCTTGCCAGCCATTTGACTCGGTGGGAGTGGCTTGCCAGCCATGTGACTGAGTGGGCATGGCCAACTCATAAAATGTGGTGAAACTCACTTAACAACGCTCTTGCTTAGCAACCAAAATGTTGGCTCAGAAACTCTGGCATTCAAAGCATGCAAGTCTTAAAACTGTCAAGTTGCAAGACTCTTGCACCCCTAACCCTTTAGAAAAAAACAACCCAGGGGTGTTCAAATTTAACAGCTTTAAGACTTGTGGACTTCAACTCCCAGAATTCCTCCTCTCGCTCTTCATCTTGATGTTGTGCAGATAGGCTGGGGGAGGGAGCTGGAACCAGTTCTAAACGGCACTGTAGATTTGTGGAACCTCTTCTATAGAAGAGGTTAGAACTGGCAGGAACCCAGCCCTGATGACCATGAAGTGTCTATGAATGTCTAGGATTCCACATTTTAAACCACCTGCTGTTTCAAAAGCAATTGCATGAAAGTGCAGTGGAATAGTCCCTACACAGGTTGAACAAAGCAGGAGGTATGACTCTTAAAAAAAAACAACACTCAACTTGTCACCATGAAAATATTAACACAATGAAATCTACTTGGCTTCCAGAATGGAACAAAGCCCCCCAGATATTATCTCCAGCTAAGATAGAGAGATCAACCTGCATACAGTTTTATCAACAACTAGCTGAATACCCATGCTCTGCTATGGAACTATGTGATGGGGCTTGATAAATTGACACTTACAGCTTGAAAATTAATCAGTAGTTATCATCAACCTCCCCTATCCCCTTCTCTCCCTCAGGTTTGCTCCACAGAAGTCTCCCCTATCCTATCACCTTGTCTCCCTCAGCCTGGCCCCACAGAAGCCCCACCTATCTTATCACCTTCTCTCCCTCAGACACCTCTCCAAACTCCCAGCCAGCAGACCGGATGAGTCACGCATTGGCCATACCCATGTCCAGGTTTTCAGATTGGGAGGAGCAATAGAACATCTAACTCCTTAGCAGCAGAGTGTGTTAATAATAATATATGAAATACTAATGCTCTGATGGTCATTTCAAAAAATCCTTTGTTACCAAGCACCTAGAAGCCAGGAGGAACATATGTGCAAAATTTTACGTTTTACAGTTCTGGAGATTTTGTGATTCCTGCGTGAGTGTTTTCGTGTTTATATATACATAGAGATAGATAAGGATTTCTCCCAAATTCATGAAACTCAGCCACCTTGTGGTCAATCCTTCTTGTAGTACATCCATGCATGGATACCTATATCTTCCTTTAGCCCTGATCCCTTTATGATTTTGTCTTTCTCAAAAGTTTAATTACCTACTTTAACAGAAACCATGAGTGTCAGCAGCACCTGACACCATCTTCCACTCTGTCTTGGGATTAATGCTTCCATTCTTTCCCTGGTTCTTAGTTTTCCATGCCTTCAGCTTCTACTATTCCAATCTTCTAATCAAGAAATCCATCTTACACTTTATCTTTGCATATAGGTCATTGGAGGGTTTTTTCCCCCTCATCTTGAAATGGACCTGAATTTAGCTGTGAATTTTCCTGGAGGCCTCTCTCTGATTTCCTCAATGAAACATACCTTGTGCCACTCCAAAGTTCAAAGAGAAAAAAAATGAATCCAAGACCCTGTTTTTCATGTCACAAATTAAACTGATACAGCATTTATTTACATGAAACATCTGTCTCACGGTTGATTTCCTTCAGGTTTTTTGTCTTGACGTCCTAAAAATGCATTGTGCCTGAGGATTGAGAAAATGAGACGACAATCTTTGTTTATTTTATTTATACAATTATTTATAGGATGCCAACTTCCAAAGGACCCAAGGCAGTTTACAATGCAAATAATAACAACTGTTAAAAATCACCTACAAATCTAATCTAATTAAGGCGGTCAATTAAGGCATCTATAAGCTCTTCGTGCTTTTAAACCTTTTAATGAAGAATTATTTTAATCCTCACTTACCTAATCTTAGCATTTTTTCTCTGTTTCAGAGGCAGAAGAAACAGAGGAATGAAGAATGCTCTGAAGCTAATGCTTCAAATAAGGATTATTTTTTTAAAAAAAAAGTTAGTATATTTAAGTCAGTCTTAATTTCTGGTGATCTCCTGGACAAATCTCTATAGTTTTCTCAGTGTGATTTTGGAAGTGTTTTGCAATTGCCTGCTTGCCAGGGCTGAGAGAGTAACAGGCCCAAGGTCACCCAGTTGTCTTCAAGTCTAAGACAGGACTAGAAGTCATAATAGCGTGAATTCTAGCCTGGTGCCTTAATCATAACACCAAGTGGCTCTCTCATCTCATTTTTATAAAGCTACTAGCTCCGGGATGGCAAACCTATGGCACATTCTGCTGGCACGCGAGCCGTCATCCCAGGTCAGATCTCCATGGCATTTCTTTCATAAGCTTCTGTTTCCCTGCAAATGACGAAAAGAAGCTCACAAAAGAAAAAAGATCTTACCTCTTTTTTGTGTAAATATGTTTTATTTTCATTTCATTTCGTACAGTCACATATATACTGTGCATAACCGGGGCATATAACATTGAACAATAAACACAGCCCTCCCTCTTATCAAGAATACCCCCCAAAATACAAACCCAATATACCACTTCGACCCACCATACACCCTTTCTTTCGCCCCCCTCCAACTTTCGTTCTTCCCTCCAACATTCCCCTCTACCCTACTTCCCCTCCCCCTCTATCACTCCTCTCTCCCAATACACTCCCTCCCTTCCTTCTCATCCTCCCTCCAATCCTCTCTCCCACCCTCTCTACCCCTCTTTCTTCTTTCCCTCTACTCCTTCCTTCAGTGTATTTCTACTATCTATCAAAAGATCTTACCTCTTGTTGCATTGCTGGTGTTCGGGTATCCCGCCTCTCACCAGCCAGCTGGTCTTCAAGTCTCATGTCCCCGCATTCGCATGCACACGGGCCTTTCAGTTTGGGCATGCATGCGTGTGCAGTTTGGGCACTCGGTGGATAAAAGGTTTGCCATCACTGTACTAGCTGATATCCCAGCGCTATTTATCCCAACCCTCCTTCCATGAACGTTGCCGCAATTTCTAATGTTGGATTTTCTCCCTTATCAGAGGGAGCCCCCTTGTGGAGTACTCGAAAGCCATTACCATGACAACTTCTCAGTACTGTACAGTAGAAGTCATTTTAAGGCAGTACGGTAGAATCCATTTGCATGGCACAACAGGCTCTTAACAGAATGCACACCCAAGAGGTGTTAGGGGTGTCTTACTCCCACAGTATTTGTTTCCAGAGGGTAAGTAATCTGTGTACCAAGTTTGGTTGAAATTGCTCGAGGCATTCCAGAGTTATGCTGGAACATACACACACACACACACACACACACACACAGATACATACATACATACATACATACATACATACATACATACATAAAGGAGCTCACTGATTCCTCACTTCCAGTTATCAGAGAGCTACTTGATTAGTGATAATGGTCTTAATGACTAGAAAGCAGATTCTAATTGAATGATTAGAGCTACTTGATAGTGGAACCAAGTGCTGAAGGATATTATGGGTTCTCATTTATGGGACGATTTCCAAGCAAAGGCTAATTAGCCATATGTCAAACGTTTAAATTTCTGCACTAAGCACAGGACTCAATGTCCTTAATAATCTCTTCTGTCTATATGATTTGATGAGTGCCAGCTTGGGAAGAGCTACCTTTCAACATGACCAACATTGCTGAATTTTCCAAACTGTGAGAAAACAGCTATGCAGTGAAATATTCTATGGTGGGAAGAATTTGAAGGATTGAACCTGTACTCTAGGAAGTAGCGCAATGTTACTTTTAAAGCTGAGAAAGGCACATTTCTATACTAGGTGGAAAAAAATGGAAACAAAGCCCTCATGGATATCTATACATTTCTTTCTAAGTCCAGAAATACTGCAATGAGCAAAATGTGATAAGCAAAACAGATCCTGCTGAAGTTCAGGCTGAAACAATGCATGAAAGCTACTACTGCCACAGAGTGTGGCTGCACAGACAGTTTGTCAGGGTAATGATGATTTAATAGCTGGCCAGCTGCTGTAATGTTGTAATGTTGTAATACTGAAATGATGATGCAATGCGAATGAGTCAGCAACGCTATTTAACTGTTATCACTTTAAGATGCTGTATATATAAGAGAGGCCCTGTGAGACCATCCTCATTCTCCATGTGTGCTTCTCTGCTATAGTTGATGATTGATTGGCTGACTTCGGCTAGTATGTGTATGTATATATTCCTTGTAGATAAACCACTATTTGAAAGACAAACCTCTGTTTACTGTATTTTGCTCCTGGGTTGTCTCAAAAATAGTCACACTGTGCGTGCTCTGACACAGTTCTTAGGATTCCTGGAGTTCACCATGTTACACTATAGTTTTGCGAGCTGCACTGGTTGCTGGTTTTCTTTTGGGTACATTTCAATATGTTTGTTATCCCCTTTAAAGCTCTTTATTGGTCCAGGCTCTGGCAGAGGGGGCATACTGTGGAACCCCTCAGACAATGAATTTAGACTACACAAGAAGAGCCTTCTCTGTCATGGCTCTTGCCCTCTGGAACCCTTGAAGTGAGATGAGCTCCCATCTTCCTGACATTTTGTAAGAGCCTTAAGACCTGACTTGTCAGATGGCTTGGGGAAGCAATGGGAGAGCTTCATAACAGAAGCGGTTGACTAATTTGAATTTAATCCCACCTCCTCCCCCCTTAAAATTTAAACCCAGCTCCCTCCTTTCCTATCTGGTGTTATTGATTTTATTTCTGAATGAGTCTATTGATTGTGTTTCTATGACTGATGATTTTAATGTTTTTTTAAAACCTTTTAAGGTTTTTTTTATGCTGTAAACAACCCAGAGTTGTTAAATATGAGATGGGCATCAAAAAATAAAATAAAAAGTAAAATTTAATAAAATATAAAATAATCCACTCTCATTTGTTGATTTTTGCACTCATATTTTTGTAAAAAGTGGCACATCTGTGGAAAAATATTGCATGAAAGCAACTGGTCTGAAAGTGTTCAGACCAATTTGTACTTAGATGGAGTACAGTAGGTGTGAGGGATGTGGTGACTCGGTGGCTAAGACACTGAGCTTGTCGATCAGAAAGGTTGGCAGTTCAGCGGTTTGAATCCCTAGCACTGCGTAACAAGAGTGCCCCTGTTACTTGTCTCAGCTTCTGCCAACCTAGCAGTTCGAAAGCATGTAAAAATGCAAGTAGAGAAATAGGAACCACCTTTGGTGGGAAGGTAACAGCGTTCCATGCACCTTCAGCATTTAGTCATGCCAGCCAAATGACCATGGAGACGTCTTCGGACAGTGCTGGCTTTTCAGCTTTGAAGTGGAGATGAGCACCAACCCCTAGATTTGGGAACAACTAGCACATATGGACCTTTATCTTTAGGGAATCTTTACTTTTGCCTAGAACAGGTGTGTAGGCAACTTTTCAATGGCCAGGAGATGTACTTGGTATGTTTTAGAAGCCAAGAGCTATATTGGAGTGAATAATTTAGCAATTTGGATGTGGCTATGACAGGCAGGTGTGGGATTATTATTATTCTTTGTTTTCAGAACGAATATATATATATATATATATATATATATATATATATATATATATATATATATATATATATATATATATATATATATATATATATATATATATATATATATATATATGTTTATTTTAGAATTTTAGAATCTCCCTGTCTTCTCTTTCTCATCTCAGGATGTCAGGAAACTTCATCATTAATTTGAGTGGGATTCTGGGAACTACACAAAATACTTTCAGAGCTGGAAGTTGCCTACATCTCTATTAAATTGTTTTGGAGGGGGGGTTGGAAATCCCTATGTATTCATTTCATAAGAAATAATAACAATTTCAGGAAAATGTGTTCTCAGTGAGAACACAACTGAGATGGAAAGGACGAAAACTATGCCAGTCTGCAAGCTCATGCAACAGTAAATGTGGATTTTCAGGGTTTTGGCTTTTAACCATTTGCCAAACATTATACAAAAAATACCATACGAAAACCTGCGGCACTCATATAGGCCAGATTGCTATTGATCCACTTATCTTTAACTTGATCGTCTTTCTAAGCTGGGCATTAATCTGGACTCAGTAGAAATCCCACAAGCCCAACAAACCTCTCTGCAAGAAAATTGGGAACATATCCCTGAAAATAAGGTAAAACAACCTGAAGCAGGGAAGAAAATTACTAAGATTCTGTAAAGCAAGTTTTAACTCAGGGTTTGTTTGGTGTTGGTGTTTTTTTTCTTTTTTTCTTTTTTTTCTGGTAAGATACAACCTTACCGGATCACTTCTAGCTGAATTCCTGCTCAACTTTCGAAAAAATAAAATGGCAAAAGGAGAGATAGATGGCAGAAGTACAAAAACTGAACTTCCTTTCTGCAGCCCATAATGATCAGCAGACAGTTGCTGAAAATTGATGATGGTTTCCCAATTCTGCATTTAGTGGTAGGCAAACTGCAAGTTGGAAAAAAGCCCTGTTCTTTAGCAATAGCAATAGCAATAGCAGTTAGACTTATATACCGCTTCATAGGGCTTTCAGCCCTCTCTAAGCGGTTTACAGAGTCAGCATATCGCCCCCAACAATCTGGGTCCTCATTTTACCCACCTCGGAAGGATGGAAGGCTGAGTCAACCCAGAGCCGGTGAGATTAGAACCGCCGAACTGCAGCTAACAGTCAGCTGAAGTAGCCTGCAGTGCTGCACTCTAACCACTGCGCCACCTCGGCAAAAGTCACCATCTGCCACCCCAGTAGTGCAACTCAGCTGGTTCTATCTGGTTCTGGCAAACTGGTAGCTGTGGCGATGGGAGGCTCCGCCCATCCGCCAGGACTTCATCACATCCGTTTTTGATGCTCTGCGCATTCATGGAAGGTCCTGCGCATGCGCAGAGGTGGTGTGTGTGAGTGAAGTGGGCGGGCACACACCCTCACGCTCACAATTGCGAATTGGTAGTGAAAGTATGCCCCACTCCCTTTAAAAAAAGAGAGAGAGTAAAAGAATAAAATAAAATAAAAAATAATATAAAAGTTTGTTGTTACTCAAATGTATGATCCAGTACTCAGTGCCTCAGCCAGAGAAAATGGAGTTCAGGAGGGCCATGGGTGGGCCCCCCAGGCTCCATTTTCACTGACAGAGGGCTGCAGGAGGCCATTGTGGCCAAAAACAGAGCCCAGGCAGGTCATGAGAAGCCTCCCTGAGCTCTGTTTTCGCTGGCAGAGGGCTGCAGAAGGCCTTCATGGCCGAAAACAGAGTTCAACAAGTGATGTTGAGCTGGCCATGCCTACCCTGGCCATGCCTCCACCAGCCAGCCCACCAAGATCAAACACAACCCTGATGCGGCCCTCAATGAAATCGAGTTTGACACCCTGAGCTAGATTATTGGGGGCAGCGGTGGGGTTCAATTTTTTTTACTACCGGTTCTGTGGGCGTGGCATGGCTTGGTGGGCATGACAGGCGAAGGATATTGCAAAATCCCCTTTCTCTCTCGATCATTTGGGACTCGGGAGACAGAGAATAGATGGGGGCAGGGCCAGTTAGAGGTGATATTTACTAGTTCTCCGAACTACTCAAGATTTCCACTACCAGTTCTCTAGAACTAATTAGTACCTGCTGAATACCACCTCTGGTTGGGGGTAATATGCTGACTCTGTAAACTGCTTAGAGAGGGCTGTGAAGCTGTATATAAGTCTAAGTGCTATTGATAAATGCTATTATAATATAATCTTGCAAATCTGAAAATACGTTTCCCCTTCCTGGCCTTTACAATCCAAGGAGGGTCCTTTCTGAGATATTTGCTTTGCTCCCTCTCCTTCTGCCGTCTCAGCTACCTCTTATCTGACCATTGCCTAGACTGCAGCACTTCCTCCCACTTCTTGAACACATTCTAGGGAGGAGGGTAGAAATCACACCATCTCATGATAGTGTGAGTAATTTAAAACGAAAGCTTATTCTACAGAAACTGGCTATTTCCTAAATCCTCAGGTTACCAATGAAGAGAAGAGGCTGTCACGTTGTCTCTTAGAATTAGAGGAAGATGGTGTTTCTGCCACAACCAACCATTGTCAGTGCTTCCTAGCTAAATTAACAAGCTTCTTTTGCAAAACAGCAGAACACAAATCCTTAAGGCTCCTTCCCTGACTCAACAGTCTTTACGCAGTTAGCCAGTTATTGTGCCAAACCATTTTTACAGCTCTCCATAGCCTGTGCTCTTGTAGTGAAAAGTAGACATGGATGTCAGAACATTTAACTAGCAGCACATAATAATTAACCAATGGAACAGCTTGCCTTCAGAAGTTGTGGATGCTTCATCACTGGAAGTTTTAAGAAGAGACTAGACAACCACTTATCTCAAACAGTATAGGGCAGTGATGGCTAACTTTTTCAGCACTGAAACTGGAGTGTGTGTGCGCCAGAGCACCAGAACCTGGAAGAGAACAGCTGGCCGGTGTGCATGCATGTGGTGGCCAGATGCTCTTCTAGGTTCTGGCACATTAATGAACATTGGATAGCTGGTGCAGTGCACATGCATGCCAGCCAGCTGCTCTCTTCTGGGTTCTGGCATGCGCTTGCACACTGGCCAGTGGGCATGTGCATGCCAGAACCCAGAGAAGCAGCTGGCGAAGGTGCGCGTGCCACCTCTGGCAGACGTGCCATAAGTTCACCATAACAGGTATCGGGTCTCCTCCTTGAGCAGGAGGTTGGACTAGAAGACCTCCAAAGTCCCTTCCAACTCTATTATTCTGTATTCTGTGAGTCATTGGGAAGATGGAAGAGTAGTTCAGAGAACCGGCAAATAGACTGGACCTGTTCCGTTGCCTCCCAGCCTCCCAACTGGTCTTCTTTTGTTGCTCTGGTCAGGAGAACGGAGCTGGAAAGCAGGTTAGTGGGGTGGGGGAAGAATAAGGATTTTGCAGTATCCTTCCCCTGCCATGCCCACATAGCCACAATCCATCCACAAAGCCACGACCCATCCACAAAGCCACACACACATAGCCACGACCCATCCACAAACCATGCCCACATAGCCACAACCCATCCAAAAAGGCACGCCCACATAACTGGTATTAAAAACTTTTGAATCCCACCACTGAGGCTAACCCTAGTGGGGGGTTAACATTAGGGAAATTGTAGCAGCCAGTAGTAAAAGATGACATTATATAACAACTTCAAAGAATGATTAAAAAATATTTTAAAAGATCACAGAATCGCAATGCAGCAAAAACACAGGAAGTTCTTGACTATTTGTTTAATAACCATTTAAACTTACAACAGCACTGAAAAAAAGTGACTCGTGACTATTTTTCACCCTTACCACTGTTACAGCATCATTTGCAAATGATCAAAATTTGGATGCTTGGCAACTGGCGTGTATTTGGGATGGTTGCAGAGTTCCGGCATCATTTGATCATCTTTTGTGACTTTCTGACAAGCAACATCAATGGGGAAGCCAGATTTGTTTAACAACCATATTACTAACTTAACAACTGCAGTGATTCATTTAATAACTGTGGCAAGAAAGGGCTTAAAATGGGGCAAAACTCACTTAACAACTGTCATGCTTAGGCTTAGCAATGGAAATTTTGGGCTCAATAGTGGTCATAAGCTGAGGACTACCTGTATGCAAAATACTCTCTAATACCTTTTTCCCCTCTTTCAGAGCTAGTACAAGCTGTTCTTCTCCAGAATGTTTTATGCTTTACTACAATCTCAGCTCATTTAAGCTGCACCTGTTCTTTCTTTCTTTCTTTTTATTTTCAGCTACAACCTCTGTGCTTGTTTTGTTGTGTTGGGTTGTGTTGCCTTCAATTCCATGATGGTTCCTGGTGACTTCCAGTAAATATTTTGGAAAATTTTGGGAAGTGGTTTCTTTCACTGCCTTCTTTCTTCCTATGGCTGAAACAAAGTCACTGGCCCAAAAAAATCATCCAGATGGTTTCGTGTCAAAGGTGGGACTAGAACTCAGCTGAGTCTGTTTTCCATTAAAATACTCAGGTTTATTTCACAAGTACTAATAGCAATAGCAGTTAGACTTATATACCGCTTCATAGGGCTTTCAGCCCTCTCTAAGCGGGTTACAGAGTCAGCATATTGCCCCCAACAACAATCTGGGTCCTCATTTTACCCACCTCAGAAGGATGGAAGGCTGAGTCAACTCTGAGCCGGTGAGATTTGAACAGCCGAACTGCAGAACTGCAGTCAGCTGAAGTAGCCTGCAGTGCTGCATTTAACCACTGCGCCACCTTAGCTCTAATGCTAAGCCAGATTTTCCACCATCCTATAATTGAGGCTTTTGGAGTGGTGCAGAGGCCTAGAAGTTTGAGTTCTCACCTCACAATCAGGAGGTTGTGAGTTTGATCATAGGTAGCAGCAGAAATTTCTCTCTTTGGGCTGCGAACTGTGCATTGGTGACAGAAAGGGCATCCAGCCAGTAAATATTAAGCTCTACTCCATTCGGTTGCCCTGGCTTTCATTTTTCTCTCTCCCTTCAAAATATTTTTTTTTAGTTTCTTCCTTAAATTTGTTCATTTTAGACCACTGCTCAAGTTTAGCTAGATCTTTATAAATCTTCCTTTCGCCACTCTTCCTAGCTCTGTCACCTGCAGATCTGCAAATCATCCTTTTAACTCCTTTAGGAATATAATCTAATGGTTGGATTGGCCATATATAAACCATGTAACAATGCTATACCTGTTTCTTTAAATCATACTGTAAAATGTGATTGGTTGTTGTTTTCCTCAATTGGCCATAAGAGGGAGCCAGAACAACTGTTAGCTCTCTCTCTGTTTGTTAGATGCTGGGCTGATCTGATCTGAGTGTTTTGGAAGCTGCCTGTTAGAAAGTGCCATGAGCTATTGTAAGTTTTGCAACTGCTAGCAAACTTTTGAGTACTGAACTGATTATATGATACTGGATTATGTTATTTGGATTATCCCTTACCTGAAAGACATTGATGACTGACTGTCTTATCTGTGCATGACTTGGACTGTTTGATGGACTCTGATACCTCTATTTCCACGAAAGTAAAAGCCTATTTAAACTGCAGTATCTCTGTATGCTGGTTTGTGTGTTCTCCAACACAACTCTCACAACGCTTCTCTGAATGTACCCGCTCTCCCAACGGGGAGCTTACCTAACAATTAATAAAGGTGCTAAACAAGCCAAAGCCCTATGCTCTTCCATTCAAACTATTTTCCACGTGTAAGTAATCTCTGGATGTGAACTTTTAGCTAATGTTGTATCACTCACCAATTTTCCCTTGAAATTCCTTTTCAGAGTTTATAGTTAAAGACTGCAGCTTCAAATTTCAAAAAAAAACCTGAATAAAGCCATCGAAGCAAGCACTAATATCTCCCTTGCATTGTTCACTTTGTTACAATGGGGTCGTTCAACACATAGGCCTACAGGATTCAGATATGACCCTTTTGTTAAAAATTGGTACTTTGCAATGCCATATGCCTGAAACAAGGTTGTGCAAATAAATTCTATGTACATTTCAATGGAAAATTATTTTCAGGAATCTAACTTATGAATATCAGCATTTCAATAATTTGAATAATTCTCTACTACACAGCAGTGGTGGATGGTCAAAGACTGCCAAAAAAGCAATCTCCTACTTCCTGTTTAAAGTAAAGCAATTATTTAAATAAAGTTATAATAATTATATTTTCAGCAGGTGCTGCTCCATTTCCTGCACACCCACCCACAATAAAGAAAATGAAATAAACCTTTCTACCGGCATTAATACGACGCAGGCTTCTTTTTACTATCTACTTAACTGGTTCAGCTTGCAATTCTGAGCCTAATAACATGAAAGATTAATTACAGCTCAAAATAGTAATAGCCAGAAGTATTACAGCTTTGCAATAAAGTGGAACATTTATATACGGATTTACCTAAATGGAATTTAAAATTAATTTAGCCTAGCACAGTGGGAACAAAAGTTTCTCTATCTTATTGATGTCATCCAATCAAAACCTAGTTACTGCAGATTTACTGGACTAAGGAAAGACCAGATTTCTCCCAAACTTTTCCCTAGTTAAATAGATGGAAGCTGGTGATATTGATAACTCGGAGACTATCTATTCTACCCTGACTACAAGAAAGCCTTGTGAATTTAGCAAGTATGGTCTTTGCCCTGTTGGAAGAAATGTTCTTCTGGGTTCAACTCCAAGTGGGGAAAAAGACACTGGAGACATGGAGGCTGCTTGGAAAGATGGTTTTAATGGTGGTGGACAAGACCACATGGTTTGAGTCCTGAACAGAAAAGGTGAGATCACATGCTTCAATGTTGGTGGAGAAGAGAAGGGAAGAGAAGAGGGAAGGAAGAGAAGCTGACTCCCTGGTTTTATGCCCTCTCTGGCCTTTGATCTTGACCTTGTATTCTGATTGGTTGTCAGACTCCCATGGGCCCATGAAGGGGCAACTCTCTAGGCTGCATTTTGAATCCAGGTTTGGTTGAATTCTCAGATGCCATGTGGTGAGTTTGGCCAATATTATCATGCCTTAATCCCATCACTCTGGGGCTGAAGGGGAAAACTCTTTATTATGTAAAGTGGACTAGCTCAGGTTTTAATGGCTCGTTGACAAAGGGAGATGGGCAGGAAGTTGCAGGCAGCTATTCTGTCTTTTAAAACATGTTTCTTTCTTTTCACATCCAGAGAAATATTCTGCCTTTTCAATATTTCCTAGGATATTTCATTTTTCTGGGAGAGGGCTGGGTGATAACTTCCTACAGCCCAAAATTGGAAAAACAGGAAAACTCCACAAGAAGAGGAAATAATTAGGAAAATCTTGATCTCCGCTGAAATGGATAAATTGACTTGGGAATTGAAAAATAAAGATGAATACGAATATTATAAGATTTGGGATACATTATATCGATGGTTGGAATATAAAAGGGAAAGCCCCAAATAGGAAAGAGCTAAGAGTCATAGAATGGAGACTAGAATTACGTATGAAATGATAAATGCGAGAATGCACAAGATAAACATGAACCAACATGGCTGGAAATAGGATACTTTTTTATTTATAAATATGGCATGGATCAAATATTTAAAAACAGAGTGGCTGCAACATATAACTTGATATCTTAGCATGTATGGCATAGATTTTGCCAGGACAGTTTACACTGTGCCAATGTTTTAATTTGTGTTTAATAAAAAAAACTTTTTTTTAAAAAAAAGAAAGCCTTGTGAATTTATGATTTTGTTGAAGTGTGAATTCAGTAACTTGATTCTTCATTACCTCATGATCTCCAGGTCATCTCCAGTGGTTGGTAGTTTTTATAATATAATCTATGTTTCATCTCTCAGGAACTGCAAATCTGAGGTAACTTGCTTCTGCCTTTGTTCCCAGCCATACATGCCTTAGCTGACTTTCCTCCAAGTACGATATAATTAGCTAGGTGCTAGGCTCCCTTCCAATATATAAATAATCAATCTCCTTTCTGTTATAATTATAAAATCTGTTTCACTAATTTGTGTTGCAATGTAACCGCCTCAATCTTGACACTGGATTGTGGGATCTGGGACAAAACTGTGTTGTGAAGATTTCAGAATATGGGGATGATTTAATTCCACTTTTTTTTCTTTTGTTCAAGAAAATGTAGGAAGTTAGCACCTATCTCTCTCCTAGAAAAATGAAATAGTTTGGGAAATATTAAAAGGGCAGAATATTTCCCCTAAAAGGAAGGCAAAAACTCAGCCACCCCACACCCCACCTTTGTCAATGGGCCATTAAGGCCTGGTCAGTCTATTCTACATAACAAAGATCTACCTCCTTCAGGCAGAACCATAGCAGGAATTCCAAAGTCCTTTCATTACATCATCACCCAGCAAGAGTCAACCAAGCTTGGGACTCAGGACATCTTACAGAATTATCCCTGCATGGCCCTATGGGAGTCTGACAATCAATCAGAATACAAGCTCAAATTCAAAAGACCAGAGAGGGCATAAAACCAGGGCACTCTCAGTATCTATTTCCTTTTTTTCCCTTCGCCCAAGATCCTCAAGGCATGTGATCCTGTTCATCAATAAACCTCCTTTCCAAGCAGCTTCCATGAATCCAGTGTCTTTTTCCCCACTTGGAACTGCACCCAGAAGGACATTTCTTCCAGCAAAAGATTCCATATTGCTTTGATTTCATGATATGGGCTGAAGGGAAGATTGAAGAAAAGCTCCTTAATTCCAAGTCCTGGTTGGATACAAAACTCAACATTCTGGGAACAGGATATTCCAAGGTTTTATAAAATTGGACTGCCCTAACACAACCATTCTGGGATGGAAAGGACTTTCCAGAATACACTATTGCTTGTGGTATGTGAGGTTTTTTTTTCCAGACCCCAATAATCCAAAATGCTTTTCTTGGAGCAAAATGGAACATTTTGGACTGTTTTAGTCCGTGCCAATCAAATAATGTTTACAATTCAGTTACTAATATCCATGTTATTGGTGGTGCGGTGGTTAGAATTCAATATTGAAGAGTAATTCTGCCAACTGCCAGTAGTTTGATTCTCACCGGCTCAAAGTTCTTCCATCCTTCCGAGGTGGGTAAAATGAGGAGCTAGATTGTTGGGGAAGATATGCTGACTCTGTAAACCACTTAGAGAGGGCTGTAAAGTACTATGAAGCAGTATATAAGTCCAAGTGCTATTGCTGCTGCTGTCCTACTATTATTTAGGGCTTGTGAGAGAAGTAGAATGTGCAGGCATGAGACAAGACCTGTGAACAGCCAAATTCAGTTCTGATAAATCAATTTAAATGCAATCTCTAATAAAGCCCCCTCAAATCTCAATAGTTCTGCACAATACCAATGCAACTAGCTTTCAAACCTTCCCACCTGTCCTGGATTTAACAGGCCTGATAAAAAGCTTTTATTTTTCTTGATCAACAATGGAGAAACAAATGGAATCAATATGCAGTTGAGTATCTCTACAGTGCAGGATATGTTGCTATGGCAATAAGATAAGAATCAATGGGAGTGGCATGTATGTGTCTTATGAGTGTGCAAGAGAAAGAGAGAGAGAGAGGGAGGGAGGTAGAGAGAGAGAGAGAGAGGGGGAGAGAGAGAGAGAGAGAGAGGGAGAGAGAGAGAGAGAGAGAGACCTCTTGAAAAGCAGCATTTTGCAATCTTGGTGAGAGGAGGTAAAAGTTCCAGATAATGATCCTGATTTGCACAAACATGAACACAACTATAGTTTGCTTTGGACTCGCGGAACTATTTTATCAGCTCTTTGTCCTGAAATCATCCATTAGCAGTTCCCAACTCTACTGCCAAAGAAAAACCAAGTGCAAAATGAGCTCTTCTCCATCTGCTAAGCATTTTCAAGCTTATTAGAAACGGTTTAGGGAACAGATTCCAAATCAATTGCCTTCAGGATTAAAATATGCAAATATTCAATGTGTTCACACTCAGACCAATTAACTTAAATCAGACCCCGGAGTCGCAGAGGTCATTGCTTGTTTTTCTGAACTACTCACATAACAAGGCTTGAACTTCTATCTCATCTGCAAGCCCAATTATGCAGAATATTTTTGTTTTACCTTTTTTACTATTTTTTTTTAAACTGTTCTTCCAGACAGACGGCCCTGTTAGAGTTCAAGAGCAAAGGTAACAATGAGTTTGTACCACCGTAAGGGCTGATTTATAAAAGCAGGAAATATTCTGTGGACCAGGTACATTTATCTCAAAAATGCCCAGGTGGGGTGGGGAGAGGAGAGAAGGCAATAATGCAAATAATGAGACTGTAATGTTGTGTAGCTCACAGGTTGATACAGCTCTTCAGCTCTTGCATCCTAGGATTTCTAAACCTTAAAAGTTTAAGTTCACAATATATTTTAACACACTGTTAATATTAATAATACAATTAGATTACCTAATCCTAAACTTCCATCTTCTAACTTTAGCTTGGAAGAGGCACAAATTATCGACTTGGTGCACTGGAACAATAGTTAAATCTTCATTTTTGTAAGAGCAATTTCGGATCTGTGTAGTTTAGTTCCTGTCAACTTTCCCTCCTTCCAATTTTAACTAACTTATCTTTCACTGACTCAGCAGCAGCAGTAATGAATAAGCTCAGTCCTCACTCTAGAGCAGGAATGTCAAATGTAAGGCTTGCAGGGTGCTTAGATCTGGCCCGAAATTGGGTCTGGCCTGAAAACAGCAAAGGACTGGCCCACAGTGCCTCTATCAGCAAACATGGAGCTTCATTTTCACTGGCAGAAGGGTGCAGGAGGCCATTGTGACCTAAAATGGGGCATGTGTGTGTGTGTGTGTTTGTGTGTGTGCCCCCTGAGCTCCGTTTCGGTGGCAGAGGTTGATCAAAACAAACTAAAAACAAAATAAAATATTTCCCCTTTTGCATTTGAGCATGCAAAAAGGGACAGGAAAGGAGAAAGGGAAAGAAAAAAGAAAAGAAGGAAACATGGGAAGAGAGCAAGGAAGGAAAAATAAGGAAAGAAGGAAAAGAAGAAGAAGAAAGGAGAATAAAGAGGGGAGGAAAACGAAGAAAAGGAAGAAGGAAGGAAAGAAGGAAGGAAGGAAGGAAGGAAATTATAATGAGTGAGTGAAGGTCTCAGGGAAGACAAGAGCCGAGGTGGCGCAGTGGGTAGATTGCAGTACTGCAGGCCACTTCAGCCGACTGTTATCTGCAGTTCAGCGGTTCTAATCTCACCAGCTCAAGGTTGAGTCAGCCTTCCATCCTTCCGAGGTGGGTAAAATGAGGACCCAGACTGTGGGGGCCATATGCTGACTCTGTAAACCGCTTAGAGAGGGCTGAAAGCCCTATGAAGCGGTATATAAGTCTAACTGCTATTGCTATTGCTAGACCTGCCTTAGCACTTGGCCACCACAGGTGCCCTCTTGACACAAGTGACATTGAGTGGGCCACGCCCACCCACCCCACACAGCGACCCTCCAAGGTCAAACACAACCCTGATATAGCCCTCTATGAAACCGAGTTTGACACCCCTGCTCCAGAGCAATGACTCTATTGGCATTGTTCCAGGGGACACAGCAAAAGGCACAGGTAGTCCTTGTTTTTTTTTAGTTTTGCTCCATTTTATGACCTTTTTGCCACAGTGGTTAAGCTAACTACTGCAGTTATTAAGTGAATCATATAGTCATTAAACAAATCTGTTCCCTGCCATTGACTTTGCTTGTTGGAAGGCAGCTGGGAAGTCTCACAAATGGCAATGATCACATGACCCAGGGAGGCTGCAACAGTCATAAATACAAACCGTTCCAAGTGCCCAAATTTTGATCACGTGACTGTGGAAATGCCGTGATGGTTCCAGGAGTGAAAACGAGTCATAAGTCACTTTCTTCAGTGCCATTGCAAGTTTGAACAGTCGTTAAATGAATGGCTGTAAGTCAAGGACTACTTGTACTTCCTTGTGCTGTTTCCTCCCAGCATGATTTTGGTTAAAAATAATATGGATGTTTAAAGCGTTTAGGATTACTAATCTAACTACGCACACAAATACACAATATTTTTTTATCGTTTGCTTTGTTTTAACTTCTCTTTAAAACTCTGTTAGAATTCAGTAAAATAAAATTAACAGCATTGCCTTTTGTAGATTTGGCCTTTCCCCCGCTCTTTTGATCACCCAAGATAAACATATTACTAAATGTGAATAGTTATATCTTTTTTCCTAGTAGCTCAAAAGATTACTATTATTTTTTATCAACATAAACAGACCCATAAACAGCTTTCATAGTCACAGTAATTATTATTATACTGAGATATTTCACTAGGCTGGGAATGATTAAAAAAAAAACTAGTAGCATTCATGTCTAATTTTCATGGAACATTTCTATTTAGTTTGCTAGAGATCTTTTTTTCAATCCCAATTTCTTTGTGGGCAAATTGTTGCAGTTCACAAAAGTGTGAAACATATTGAGTCACTGGCTCTTTCCTAAAGAAATCTTATAAATAAATTGCATCCAGGATAATGGCAGCAAATTTGGATGATTAATATAATAAGCTGCTCCAATTTGTTATTTTAAAAAGGTGGCATGGAAAACAGATTATTCTTGTCATTTTGAATCTGAGCCACTGTGGGGCCTATTTTTGTACCAGATAGTTGGGAAAATGTCGTTATTCCAAGTGTTTTTTCATTCAGACTGGGGGGGGGGGTGTCTCTCTCTCTCTAGCTCTCCTCCCTTCTCCCTTTACAGGAATGAGAGTTTGTGCAGCCAATTTAATTAGGTAAAGGTTAGCCAGCAAAAAAAAATGTAATATTGTGCATAATGACTCTAACCTTTACAAGATGCCTATAAATGAAAAGACATGTTTACAAAAGTGACTTCCAGAGGCAGGGAAAAATATACAGGGTCGCTAATATATGGAGAGATGCCACAAGCATCTCTATTCACAAGCATTGGTATGGGTGTGATTCCACATTTTCTTTATGTTTCGAAAAACAAGTGAAAGGTAGAAGACGGGAATCCATGGCAAAAAGAAAATGGGTGGGTGTTGTGGCCTGGCAGGAGCTCTTGGAGCTGCCACCAGACTCCGACAGCGAGGGGCCTTATGAGTCAGCCCTGGAGGATGTGGAGGACCCTGGACAGGGTTCTGATTCCAAGCAGGGCGTAGAGAGACTGGTTGGCCACCAGGTGGCACCTGGGTCTTGGATCAGAGACAAGAGTGAGTGATCCAGAAACAACCTGTGAGTTGTTCCGGGATGCACGCTGTCGAAGGGCTACTCGGCGTCAAGAACAACTACGTAATTACAGGAGGTAATTACACTCAGCTGATGCTCATTAAGATCCTCTCCTGATTATAAAAGAGACTGCTTGTGCCATGCCCTTCTGCAGAAGTCAACGTTAAGGACTAACGAGAAACAAACTTGGCAGGCTGGATTGCTGCCAGAGTTTGTTTGCATTGCAGCCAAGGTTGGTAGGACTTGCTGCTAGAGTGCTTATCTCTTTGTTTATGTGACTGTCAGCCAACGAGAGTCTGGACTGATTAAAAAACATTCTCATTTACATTTGTTTTCGGCTTTCATTCCTGGACGGAGAAGGGGGGTCAGAACAGGTGGGTATGTTTGATCTTTGAGTTAGCTTTGTAAGCACTACAAGAGGCACCACAAGCAGACTCTACTTGGTAGGTCTTGGTACACAGGTTGCTAGTACTGAAGAAGTTTAGGATCCTTCCTTGGATCTGAAAGTGAATTGGGCTTTACAGTCCAATGAAAATAAGAGAATGCTAATGTCATTTCATACTGGTAAAGGAAAATATTTGTAGCTCGAGATTGAAATGAGTGGTCTTTGGTGCCATTGTGGCACCAAAAGTCAGATGAGTCAGAGGAGATGGAGGGAGTGCCTGGGTTACCATTGTGGCCTGTGGAAGGCCCTGAAGAGCAGGCGATCTCAGAGCCAAATGCAGAGTAG
The DNA here is from genome assembly GCF_051295495.1 of Thamnophis sirtalis. Lineage (NCBI taxonomy): Eukaryota > Metazoa > Chordata > Lepidosauria > Squamata > Natricidae > Thamnophis > Thamnophis sirtalis. The sequence goes on along the minus strand of NW_028261381.1, from coordinate 158,402,490 downwards.
GAGAGACAGCTGTTTTCAGGTCCTGGACCAGTGGTGGGTTTCAAAAATTTTTGGAGCCTCTTCTGTAGGTGTGGCCTGCTTTCTGGGTCCACTTCTAACCAGTTCGGTAGATTTGATGAACCGGTTCTACCGAGTAGGTGCAAACTGGTAGGAACCCACCTCTGTCCTGGACTGAGCGAGGGGGAGAAACAGCTGGGGCCTGTCCCAGATGTGCATATGCGCAGAGAACTGCGGAGAGGAGAGGAAGGACTGAGGGCTTGCTATCCAGGAAAAGAAAGAGATGTTAACAAGCCCCTTCCTGGCTGGGATATAAGGAGGAGGCATGTGGGAGGAAGTGGTTGTTGGAGACAAACATTCATGCTCCAGAAGAGTTCCCTCCGGTGGATTCTTTTCCAGGATTTCCTTGCCACTATCCAGGTTGGTCGGGACTCTTTGTGTTGGGATTGAAGTGCTAATTGAGGCTCCCTGCATGGAACTCAAAGACAACTATGACTTGTGAATCACCTGAGGATGTGTGACCTGGAGCTTTGTAGTGAATGCTGTGTATTCCTGCCTTTCTAAATAAAAAAGGCGTTTCTCCTCACGAGAAGGCTGTTGAGTGGGGCTCTTGAAGGCTGGGTCAGAACAAGTGCTCTCTGAGCTTGGCTGTTTTCTTGCAGGCGTTACATTATCCCAAGTAATTTTATTGGGTAATGAAACATCTGCAAGAAAACAAGAAAACTCAGAGAGCACCAAGGACCCTCTCTCCCAGGGGTGAAATTCAGCAGGTTGTAACAGGTTCTGGAGAACTGTTAGCAGAAAAGTTGACTAGTTCAGAGAACCAGCAAATGCCACCTCTGGCTGGCCCTAGAGTGGGGTGGGAATGGAGATTTTATTTATTTATTTATTTATTAGACTTATATACCGCTCCATAGGGCTTTCAGCCCTCTCTAAGCGGTTTACATTTTTTTTAGCAAATTGAGTCAGCAACTTGCCCCCACAGTCCGGGTCCTCATTTCACCCACCTCGGAAGGATGGAAGGCTGAGTCGACCTTGAGCCGGTGAGATTTGAACCGCTGAACTGCAGATCACAGTCAGCTAAAGTGGCCTGCAGTACTGCACCCTAACCACTGCGCCACCTCGGCTCTTTTGCAGTATCCTTCCCCTGCCACGCCCACCAAGCTACGCCCACAGAACCGGTAGTAAAAAAAAAATGAATTTCACCACTGCTCTCTCTCCATTATTTTTTTATAGCCAGGGGGGCAGAATTATTGGAGATGGTTTTCTTCCTCAAAAAGCTGTTGTAGGAAATTTGAGAGGGGGAAAAGACCAAATGGCTATTTCCCACTTTCTGACCACCACAGAAGTCCGGTTGCTTAGAAGGGAGAATGAGGAAGGGAAAAGTATTTTTATGCCCCATTGTAATCTCTGAAAACAAAACAACGTCCTTGATGGATGGACAATTTCCCCCATTGTTCTTTCCCAGCTATGAACATCTCCTTTTGAAAAGCAAGGTATGCAGAGGAATCTTGAGGAGTATTTAGAGCGTTGGTTGGCTTGGTGGCCCATAGTGTCTTCCTCACAAGCACTGCGGCTTGTCTGACAGATATATAGCTCTGGGCATACCAAGTATCTGATTACCTGCTTTATGGCCTGTTGGAGCCTTGCGATGTTTAATGTAAATCTGCATTTAGAGACACTGCTGACGAAATAAGATGGGAAGCCAGCAATTGTACTGGCCGTGCCTGCCTGAAAATTCACAACATCGGAGACATCTCTTCCATGCCCTACAGTCAATCATAATAAGGCCTGTTTATGAAACTTTTTAACTGATGAATTTTTGACATGTTGGATGCTAATACCTCCAAAGGAGCCATTTATGGCCCATCATATGATTACGGCAGATGTTCCAGCCCGCTCTGAAAATCCTTATGTGCTCTTTATTACCGAGGAACGGTTGATGCGTGCACCAAGTTAGCTCTTCCAAAATGCCATTCATCCTCCTGCTATGAGACCGGCTGGCACGAAAGGCCCAAAGGGCACTTACTTGCTATGTATGAGTCGATCTCCAAAAAAGCTTCACCGGAAAGTGGGAAAGAATATTTTTCACAGGTTAGAACAAAATTAGCTGACCGACCTGGCTAGCCCTCCTCCTCCTCCTCCTTGAAATGGGTGTGATGCATCCAGCTAAGTCTTGTTTTTCGCTCAAATATTTGAGCTTGAAGCTCATCGCTTCCCTCAGATCTTACTAATTTACATATAATAAAAACATAAAGACTCCCTCAAGCAGAGCTTGATTCCCAGTGGCTACATAACACATTTATGTCATTTTCTTGGCAAGAGCAGGGAAGTAGTTTGTAACTGGGTTTTTTTCAGCTTCTCAGTCCAGCCTCCAGCTTTAAGATTTTCAGGTGATTTCCCCATCTGAGTATAAACCAGGTACTATTCTATTTGCTTTTCAAGGTCAGCCAATAATAGCTAGGGGCTAACATCTGGTGGGATCATGTATAATCATTAGGATTTAATTTATTAATTATGTATGTGCTAATAATTATCATGGATATTATCTTGCTATATACTAGTGGTAAGGCAGCTGACACATTTAGGCAACAAAAACGAAATGCACAGAAACAGTATATGTGGTACCTTGCTCAATAGTAGTAACTGTGAGAGGGGTCTCGGAGTCCTAGTGAACAACCATTTAAATAGGAGCCAATAGTGTGCAGCAGCTGCCCAAAAACCCAATACAGTTCTAGGCTGCATAAACAGAGGGATAGAATCAAGATCACGTGAAATGTTAATATACCTTAAAATTCTTTGGTAAGGCCACACTTGGAATACTACATCCAGTTTTGTTTGCCACGATGTAAAAAAGATGTTGAGACTCTAGAAAGAGTGCAGAGAAGAACAACAAAGATGATTAGGGGACGAATCATCTAAATGATTCATATGCTAAAACATATGAAGAACGATTGCAGGAACTGGGTAGGTTTAGTTTAATGAAAAGAAGGACTAGGGGAGACCTGTTAGCACTGTTCTGATATCTCAAGGGTTGCCACAAAGAAGAGGGAATCAAACTATTCTCCAAAGCACCTTAGGGTAGAACAAGAAACAATGGTTGTGAATGTTCCAACACTGGAAGTTTTTAAGAAAATGTCTGAAGTGGTGTAGGGTTTCCAGCCTAAGCAGGGGGTTGGTCTAGAAGATCTCCAAGGTCCCTTCCAATTCTGTTATTTTATTCTATTCTAATATGACACTGTGACCCAGAGATATTATCTACCTGGATCAGTCCAGTTTGGGTTACTATTTTTTTTTTAAGTTACCGGTTGTTATTGTGCATAAAACTGAATAAAACGTACAATTTTTACAGTGGTTGTAGGAGATGCACCCATCTGGGTATGGGTAAGGAAGCTGCCAGGAAGAATGGGAGCAAGAGAAGTACGAGAATGGGAAGACCAGAGGCAGGTCAGTGAGAAGATCAATGCAGCAGTGGGAGGATGCTGCTTAGACAAGTAGGAAGCTCTAGACACCTGGGTCAGTAGGAAGATGTTGAGTAAACCCCTTCACCTTTCTATCAAAGTATTTGCATACATTGACAAAAGTCGTGATTTTTATATTTTACCTCTAAGAGTGGGACAGAATGCTTCTGAATTTCTTTGTTCTGGGGATGAGAAATATGAGCGTTGTCAGAGGCCACCACACTGGCTTTGCCAGTGTTCCTTCCCTTCTGTCCTTCCTGGATTATTTTTCCATCAGTTGCTTAGATGCCAAAGAGAACAATAGTAGTCCTTGAATTGAGGCCTTGTTGCAGCCTTAATTTAACCTCACAGGTGATGATCAGGAATTTGGTCTAGATCATGCACTACACTGCTTTGATTGATGATTTCCCCTCTTTCTTTCCTCTCCTAACCATGCCAGTAAAACAAGTACCAATTGCATGAATGAATATATAGAGGAGAGGAGAGAGAGGGGAGAAGGGAGAAAGGAAGGGGAGGGAAAAGAAAGGAAAGGAAAGGAAAGGAAAGGAAAGGAAGGGGGAAGGGGAAGGGGAAGGGGAAAGGGATGGGATGGGATGGGATGGGAGGAGAGGAGAGGAGAGAAGAGAAGAGAAGAGGAGAAGAGAAGAGAAGAGGCAGCATTTCACTGTTTTGCTACCTGAACCTGGAAAAAGATCCAGCTTTTTCTGGCAGGCATCCAGTAACTCAATACCTAATAATTGCTGAGGCAGAGAGTGCGCACTGGGGGTGGTTGCAGTCCAGAGCACCAACAAACTAGCTGGAACACAGGCATCCATATAAATAATACACAAAATAAAGCACAGCAGGTAGACTAGACTGCTGTGATAGGACCAGGAGGAAGGGAAAACACAGCTTCTAATGTAGAGCAAGGAAAGGTGGGTGGAGATCACCTTCCCAGGAGTCTAAGGCTAGATTAAGGACAACAGTCTCCTTTCCAGACTTCCCAAAATGTTGGGTCTCCATCTTCATGCTGGAGGTATAAACTCACCCCTTAGAAAGCCTGATTTTATTTGAGAACAAAATCGTTGGGTGACTTGAAGAAGTCATTGTAAAGTTGCTAGTCAGAAATTGACCTAACTGTGCTTCCTGGCTGAAAAATGCTAGTGAATACTGCTCTTATTACAGAAGAATATTGTCTCTTTGATTGAACAGATGTGAGAGAAAAGCATATCATACTGAAAGCCGAGCAATTCTCTCAGCGAACCAAAAATTGCCCACTGAGAGAATTGCTCCCTCTGCTTGGGTAGATTGCTAGCCAATTATCACTCCATTGTATTAATGAAGAGAAGAATGGACCTGTGATAGGTCATCCATCAAGTACCATAAATTGAGCTTACAAAAGGAGTATATCTACAGCACACACACACACACAAACATTTTTTTAAAGAAATGGTTTGCAATAATGTTAGATAGTGAAAACAAGGTATCTCTGTTCTCCATATCTTGGCAAGATTTTATTTTATTGTATATTTTATTTTACTTTACTTTACTTTATTTTTATAAAAATTATTGCCAACCCATTTTGCCATAAGGTCACTGGGCAGCTTGTAGTTACATTTACAGCTATTTCACATTTCTTACTTAATACCAATAGCACTTAGACTTATATATCGCTTCACAGTGCTTTACAGCCCTCTCTGAGCAAAATACAGAATCAGCATATTGGCCCCATCAATCTGTCCTCATTTTACCGACCTCGGAAGGATGGAAGGGCTGAGTCAACCTTGAATCGATAAGAATCAAACTGCTGTCAGTTGGCAGAATTAGCCTGCAATATTGCATTCCATACTGCACTACCACATCTCTCTCTCTCTCTCTCTCTCTCTCTCTCTCTCTCTCTCTCTCTCTCTCTCTCTCTCTCTCTCTCTGTGTGTGTGTGTGTGCCTGTCTGTCTCTCTGTCTCTCTGTCTCTCTGTGTGTCTGTCTGTCTGTCTCTCTCTCTCTCTCTGTCTGTCTGTCTCTCTCTCTCTCTCTCTTTCTTTATCTCTTTGGAATAAGATGACAATGAATTCCATTAGCAATTTTAGCTGGGACAGAGTATCCATTGCTCCTGCAATATAATCTGTCTGGGGCAATGAGGCTGTGCACTGATGTACATTTGTGGCACTCCTCCAACCATAAAGTTAACATTTTAAAAATCACCTGTCTTACTATCAAAACATACTTGGATAATTGCTTGAAATGGTGGGCTTCATAAGCTTCTGAAATATTTCTTGCCTGTCTTTACATTAGCACATTCTCTTTCTGTCTCTTCAAGCATCTTGGAAACATCCATCAATCAGTCTTAGAGCCATCTTTAACTCGGTGTGCAAACTGAAAAGGTAAAAAAAAATACAATCTTCAATTTTATTAGAAAGGGAACTAAAATATCTAGGGTTATAATATTTAATCTAGTGCATATGAAATTATAAATGACCAGTTCTTCAGAGATCTATTTCATTTTACTGTCTACATTGAGCGTTTTTAATTGAGATTTTTTTAAAAAATTGTAGAAAAATATGCCAGAACAGATAGATACAGATAGGATGTGAGCAGTTATAACACCCTAAACCCTTAGGTACATCCCCAGAGAGTTTCCATACCTGTTCCAAAATCACCATTGTCAAAGAGAGAGAAAATTATATGTATGTATGTATATATGTATATATGTAGGTCTTTGATTATTCGGGTTTTCTCCCGCGTAAAATTGGAAGTGTCTTGGAAATTTTTAGGCAGGAGAAATTTTATGTGGGAGAAAACCCAAATAACCAAATACCTACATACTAACACCCATGAAAACCTCAGAAAACAAATATGTATGTATATATACATACATAACCAGAAAACAGTCTAATTTTATTTCCATTTAAAGTAAATAGAACCAAATCATACTGAATTTTGATCTTACCAACAACCATTTAGGATGCTGTTCTGTTTTCAAGATATTTTAGTGCCTCTCTTTTTTTAAAAAATAAATAAATAAAAAGTAAGCTTTTATACTTAGGCAAAACAAAAAACAAAAGGACAGGTATAGAATAGGTCAGGGATGTCAAACTCAATTTCATCAAGGGCCATATCAGAGTTGTGTTTGACCTCCAGAGGTCAGAGTGGGCATGGCTAGGATGGGCATGGCCAGCTCAATGTCACTCATGTCAGGGATGCCAGTGGTGGCCCAAGTGCTCTGCCAGCGAAAACAGGCTCCCAAGCTCCATTTTCAGCTGCCCCAGTGTCCTGCAACCCTCTGCCAATGAAAACAGAGCTCGGGAGGCCTGCAAGCCCCCAGGCCTTGAGTTTGACACCTCTGGAATAGGTGGTACCTGGCTCAACAGTAGTAACTGTGAGAGGGATCTAGGAGTCTTAGTGGACCACCACTTAAATATGAGTCAGAAGTGTGCTCCAGCTGCCAAACAAACCCAACACTATCCTAGGCTGCATCAACAGAGGGATAGCATGAAGATCATGTGACATTTTAGTACAGCTTTATACTGTTTGATAAGACCTCCCTTGGAATACTATGCTCAGTTTTGGTCCCTACGATACAAAAAAAGATGTCCAGACTCTGGAAAGAGTACAGAGAAGAACAGCAAAGATGATAAGGAGATTGGAGGCTAAAGCATATGATGAACAACTGCAGAAAATGAAAATGTTTAGTCTAACAAAGAGAGGGACTAGGGATAACATGAAAGCAGTCTTCCAACATTGGAGGTGCTGTCACAATGAAGACACACAGTGAAGGCCTATTCTTCAAAGCACCTGGGGACAGGACAAGAAGTAATGAATGGAAGCTTATCAAGGAGAGATGTAACCTAGAACGAAGGAGAAATTTCCTGACAATGAGAACAATTAATCAATGGAAAGACTTACCTTCAGAAATTGTGGGTGCTTCAGCACTGGAGGTTTTTAAGAAGAGATTGGACAACCATTTGTTGAGAATGACACAGGGTCTCCTGCTTGAGCAGGGGTTGAAGTAGAAAATTAGTTTATTGTCATTGCAGATTGTACAATGAAATTAAATGCCATCTTCAGTGTACATTATAGCTATAAAAATAAAAACACAAAGACACATCCTTCACATGCTATATAATTGAAATTGAAAACCCAATATTGCATTAATATTGCACTATACCTTGGAATTCAATATAGTTACTGCAGTGACATGCGGTGAGCTTTATGACTGGTGAGGCACTGACACAAATTTTTTTAGACTTGTGGACTTCAACTCCCAGAATTCCACAGCCAGGCATGCTCAGTTCCGATTTAAAGCGACAGCATTCGTTTTTCTCCTTTGCGAAATAAGTTTCCTTCTTTCTTTTTCTTTTTCTTCTCTCTTCCCCTCCTTCCTCCCTCTCTCCCTCCCTCCCCCCCCTCTGAAACACACACACACACACACAAAGTCTGATTGGAGGGAGTCAGGGAGACCACAGGAGGAGGCAGGAAGCCAGTCAAAGAGCCATACTGGAGCACACACACTTTCCCCCAGCCCCGGAAGGATCCAGCCCAGCTTCACTGATTACAGATTTGAAAAGACAACGTGGCTCTGCCTGCAATCAAACTACACTTGGGGAGGGAGGCACTTCCCTCCAGCCTTTGCCCAAAGCCCCACACCAGGAGGATGAAGTTTGAATTCCTCCCCCTCCTTCCGACTCACATGTACCTTTTCCAGCTGTTTCAGAGAGGATTTCAACTCTGCTCTTACCTGCCATCATGAAAAGAAAAAAATGTAAAAGGAAAAAGGCAAGAGCTGAGGTCAGGCTGAGCTAGTTGCTGCCAGAGTCACCGTGGATGACTCTGCTTAGTGCTTAACTGTTTAAAAAAGCCTCTAAAAAGCACCCTCTACAGGAGGAGGCAGGAGTCACCTATGTCAGGAATATTTCGGCTTTTAAGAGCCAAGGTGGCGCAGTGGTTAAATGCAGCACTGCAGGCTACTGCTAGATCAGCAGGTCAGCGGTTCAAATCTCACCGGCTCAGGGTTGACTCAGCCTTCCATCCTTCCGAGGTGGGTAAAATGAGGACCCAGATTGTTGGGGGCAATATGCTGACTCTCTGTAAACCGCTTAGAGAGGCCTGAAAGGCCTATGAAGCGGTATATAAGTCTACTGCTATTGCTATTGCTATTGCTATTAAACCCTGCTTAACTCTGCTCAAGTGATCATAAAACGCCTAAAGTCAGACTAGATGAGGCACGTCGTTCTCCTGCCTCCTCCTGTAGAGGGCACTTTTTAGAGGCTTTTTTAAACAGTTAAGCACTAAGCAGAGTCATCCACGGTGACTCTGGCAGCAACTAAGTCAGCCTGACCTCAGCTCTTGCCTTTTTCCTTTTACATTTTTTTTCTTTTCATGATGACAGTGGTGAGGCTCTGCCTCCCCTGCCTCCCTTGACTGCACGTCACTGAGTTACTGCCCTGGAATAGAAGCTGTTTTTCAGCCTATTTGTCCTTGTTTTTATTATCCTGTACCGTCTGCCAGAGGGTAATAGTTCAACAAAAGGATGCCCAGGATGAGATGGATCTTTAAGAATGTTTTGAACTTTCTTAAGGCAGCTGTAGCTATAAAGCTCTTCCAAAGAGGGGAGAGGGCAGCCAATGATCCTCTGGGCAATGACGTTGACCCTCTGGAGTGCTATACTATCTGCCACTGTGCAATTGGCAAACCATACACAGGTGCAGTAAGTTAAAATACTCTCTATGGTGCAGCGATAGAAGGCCACCAGCAGTTTTTCATTCAGTTGTTCTTTCCTGAGAAATCTCAGGTAGTATATTCTCTTCTGGGCCCTTTTGACCAGTGCTGCAATGTGAGTGCCCCAGGTCAGGTCCTCTTTTAAGATAACACCCAAAAACTTAAAACTGGCCACTTGCTCCACTCGGTCTCCATTGATAAGCAAGGGCTGGATGTCTGATCCATTCCTTCTACAGTCCACTATAAGCTCCTTGGTTTTATTGGTGTTAAGGACCAAGTTATTGTCTCGAAAGCAACTGGTCCACCTCCAAGCTCTCCAAACTCCAATTCTGTTATTCTGTTGTTACTCAGTTATTATGTTACCTCTCCCCAGTGGGAATGATTTGAAACTTGTAAGAGTTGTCTCAAAAAATGTTTCATTTATTTATTTATTTTCATTGAACTGAGAACGGGAGAGGAAAAGATTGACACATAAGCAGTTCATGGTTTTTAAAGGCTATTTTCCATCATCCGCTATATGTGCAGCACAGCTTTGAAAAGTGCAGTAATAGTAATCATTTTTTCATCAGCTACACATACCACTGAAAAAGCAATATAAAGCAGAATCAAGAAAGGGAGAAGAAATAGGCACGTATTCATTCTGCAGACACCAACCATACAAATCATGTGGCCTCTTAAAAGTTTCTTAACCTTCCTGCAATTTTGATGCTAAGTACTATTGGGGGGTTTAGAACACAGCAGAAACTGTGCTATATTTAGGTCCATTGAATAACAATTGCATGGTAAGGAAAAAATGCCGCAGGGTAGGCCTTGCCTTCCCATACGCACTTACAGCCCATTAAATGTTTTGCAGCCTCCTTGGTTATTCCTCTCTCCATTTTTTTAGGCTGCTTATTTCTGAAGTGCTATTAGGCCACCAAACAGAACCTCTCTGATCTATTATAAGTTATCTCGGTGATACAGATTTTGCAAGGCCAAATAGCTGTCTTTCCATGAAGGAGGGAAGCCTCGGGACTGCTTTGTGGCTGGCTTCATCTACCACGACCCCTGGAACAGCTGGCCCCTGTAGGATAGGAGGGGGATATGAAATGCTTGTGGGTTTTCTTCAGCCACAGAAATGGAAAAGCAGACAGGCAGGCAGTCTTTGGCCTGAGAAGCAATTTGGCAAAATTCCCAATGTGTCTGAAATGCAGTGTCTTTATGAGTCGCCGATGGGTTCTGCTTTTGTGCACCCACTTTGCTTTGAAGCAGTTTTTTCCCCAATTAAACTTGAAAGCACACATAAAGAACCATCCTCCGAACTATTGTAGACACAGGGGCAATTGCACAAATTCTCTGCTGTAAGTCATACAGCTGCAACCCAAAAAAAGGGATTTTCACTGCTGCATCTTGCTTTCAGCATCCCTATATGGCTTCTTTCCAGCCAGCTTTTCATTCCTCCATACATGTTCTACATCTCTCAATCTCTTGCTGTCCAAAAGAAAGCTGCCACATATGAGCTACAAAATGTCAAGTGAGCAACAGAGGTCAGTTTCTGGATCTCTGTGTGACCATTTAATGTCGTAGCCCAGATCTGAGACTAAAACACTGTGGCTTTTTCTCCATGTGCAGTAAACTGTTGCTAGTTAGAAAATGCCAGTTAAATGGGCTCCTGTGTTAACTGTCTTAGTAAGCTTTTTTCATCCTGTCAAGGTCCCCTGTTTTCTATGTATTTGGTATATTCAATATACTGTCAATTAATCACTTAGGTGAGATGGGGGGTACAGAAATTTAATAAATAAAATTAAAATAAATTAGTAAAATTAATGTGTATATATGTATATGAATAAATAAATGATGTAATATTAAGACAGTTATCATTCATATGCTACTTCTCATCATAGGTATTTTTATCTATTTACAGTATCTATATACTACTAAAACTCTCATTGTCATTTTTATATACCAATGGATTAAGAATTTTTTCCTTTATTTTTACAATGCTGGACTGGATGATTTTTTTTCTCCATTTAAGAAGTTTTTTTTTTTTCTTTTCTTTGTACGTTTGGATTATAAATAAAATATTAAAAGAAATATAAAGAGGTCTATAACAATAGAAGGAAAGGAAGTAACATTGCCACTTGGAGACTGGAGGCTGGAAATATTGTTTTTTTCCTTCCCTTTGATCATTTGTTTTACACTTCAAGGTCTCTCAGCTTGTTTACTGTGAGTGATAGTGGGAAGAGCACGGGTTGTTTATACAGGTGCTCTTCGGAAGCTCTTTCAATAGCTGGAGTGGAGAGATCTAACAAAAGATCTAACGCTTCAAATCTAACAAAAAGTTTCCAATGTTACAGTGGCAGTGTTTACAAATTGGAAAATGGCGCAACAAGAAAAAGAAACCTTAACATTGAAAATGATTATGTTTGGAATTCAAAAGATCTTAGCAGTAACAGAAAAAATTGAGAAGAGATTGGGGAATATAGAACGCAGCACAGTAAAATTTGATGGAACAATTGAGGATGTTTATCAAATGGAAAAAGTGGAGGACAGAGTTCTAAAAATTGAAGGAAAAAATAATCAAAGAAACAAGAAAACTGTTGATATTGATAGTAAACTGAGCCTGGATGGAAATGAAAAGAGTGGAATATGGAAAGGGGAGATAGATGGACTGGAACTCTATCCCAGACTTCAAAGTACAAGAAGAAGAAAAGAGAAAAAAATTGATGAAAGTAAGGAGAGAAACTTTATCAGAAGGAAGACTGATAACTAGAGATAAGCTGATTGAAGAAGCAAATGGAGGGTTTCGAGTTTACATAAGAAATGAAATGAACAATAACTTGCAAAGAGAAGTCTATATAAGACTTACCAAGAAATTAATCAGAATGCTAATGCTACAAATGGCAAGAGACATAAGACTGCACTATTTCTGGAAAGACACAGGTTGATGTAATGAGAGCTGATAATAAAAATTAAGTAAAATTTAGTTAAATTTAGAGTATTATGTATAAAATGAAGTGATAATGGTTATAGTTAAATAAATGATTGATAATGATAATAATGTGTGTGTATGTATGTATGTATGTATGTATGTATGTATGTATGTATGTATGTATTGGTTTGTTAAGAGGAAATGCTATATAAATTGCAAATGGAGACTATGAAAGGAAGTTTAGAAATTAAACATAATCAATTTTTTATTTAGAACATGTTTTAAAGATGCAATTTTATTGTAGGATTTTGGGAGGAGTTAATGGAATGCCATTGTGTGGTTTTGCTTTAAATTGGAATACTTCAAATAAAAGGATGTAAAAACAATTACAGTCAAATGAAATCTGAGGTATGATAAAAGCAATGTATATAAATACTGCATACTTGATTTAAAAATATGTAATTTGATATGAATTATAGGTGATGACTGTGGAAGGACGCACAGAAGGTTTTGTAACCAACCGTCACACTTTCTGCAATTTGTAATGGAAGATGGTTTTGTGTTTTTTGTTTTTGTCTGTTTGTGTTCATTTAAAAAATAAAAAATAAAAAATAAATTAGGGACATTGTGGCTGCTTCAGGGCTACAGTATGTTACTAGGTTGCTGCTGAGTCATGTGACATTTGTGACGTTCCCAAGAGATGACCTAATTAATTTACAAGCCTCGAGACAACATTCAAAAAAACCCATTCATTTATTAGGATCAACATCTTGGCATGTTCTTCTGTGCAGCTGAAACTGATTTCCACTTAATGGCATCTGAATTTTACCCCTGTGTCCCCTCCCCTCTGCCTAGGTCATAAATCACATTCACCAACAAGGTGCTATGGCAGGTTATGGACATGCACATTCACATGCCAGCTGCAAGAATATGAGACCTGACTCTGGCCAAAAGTATGCATGGAATTCTCCTCCCTTCTCTATGCCACTTCATAGTAATCATGGAAACACTTCACAAGTTAGCATCCGGCTCCCCTCGCTTCCCGAAAGCGACCTGTGTAAAACAAAGCAATTCGAGTACAGGTGTATAACCCTCCTCCAGGCTTGCTTGGATTTGATATTCTAAGTCTGCGGGTACCCCCTTGCCACCAGATGGTTGGTCCCCACTTGTCTAACTAGGAAAATCCCAGTATGACTGTGTCTGTCATTTTGGGGGTTATTATGAATTGAATTACTTCCCAGTGATCCACTAGCTCTAGCCTCACTGGTTTGGTCAGGTGGATGGCATAAGCTTCCCCCATTAAGGACCTGTCAACCTGTTCGAACCGGATTGGGTGGGCCAGTCTTTTTGCTCTGATCCCCAGTTTCAAGACTGTGGTTAGGTTGATCAAGCACCTAGTGTAGCCTGAGTCTATTAGGGCTTGGAAAACCCCCTGGTTTCCTGTTTTTGGGGCTGTGAGGCATATTGGAAAAAGGAAAGGGTGAATTGGTTCACTCACCATTGGGTCGTTTTCTCCCTTGTCCTCGCTGTCATATGATTCAGCCAACTGGTCGTCACTGCCTGGGGTTCCACTGCTTTCACCTGAGGGAGAGGGGGCCTCTGCAGCCTGAAGGGCTGTCTGGGACATGTTGATGGCCTGTTTGGGGCCTTGTTCTGGTTGGGCCCTGGGCGGTGGGTCTTGCCTCTCATCATGAAGGGTGACCCACTTGTAAAGTGTTGCCAATGTTCTTTTTTCAATATTTTGTGATAGTTTCCAAGCCAGTCTTGCAATCCCTTGATCCCTTCCCCTCCCAGCAGCAGCCACTTATCTGCCTGCTGGGAAGGGAAAAGAAGATTTCCAATGCACCCTGCAATGAACCTGTCAGAACTAGCTGAGTACCACCTCTGCTTGGGGCAAAACACTTCATCAACCATTTTACTTCGTTTCACCCCCTTGCCGATATCTCTAGTTCCCATCCTTCCTATCACTTAACTTCCAAAATGTTCCTTATCATCTTGGTTAATCTTTTTTTCATGGACCAAAGGGCCCATTTCCAGGCAAAATATTGACCTGCATCCACACACACAACCACTGCATTTTTTTTAAAGAATGCTTATGGATTCTATGTTAGCCAGTGACATTGTTAAAATTATACATAAATGTAAGGCTGGGACTCAGAAGTATGCTTGCTCGTTTCATTCATTTAATTAAAAGAAAGAAGTAAAATTGGACAAAGCATGGATCTGATAGATACTACAGAAGGCATTAGTAGGATTGGTACTTCCATAGCACTGCACTGAAGCACTACACTGGCATATAAGCTGCGTTCCTGTGTATATATTTTCCCCAAATTTACATTTCTTTGTGTGCATTTTTAATAGAAAACGTGTTGTTCCTGCTGGTAGTGCTGAGCTGGGGGTCTATTTTGGCAGATTATGCATTTTTGTGGCAGATTTGTTTCTTAGCCTCCCCACCCTCACCCCCCTCTAAAATTTGCCACCCACGATTGCTAATTAAAAAGATATGGCTTACAATCTAATAAAGCAAACTTGCAAAGGAGGAAAATTTGGAAGGGTAGTGGGATGGATTTAAGGAAAACGGTTTGCATGAGTTTTTCAGAAAAAAATATGGCATATTGCTATGTACTTGTTTTTAGTAAGTCCTCTGGTCCATGTAAATGAAATATGTAAAAGAGAGAGGGAGAGTTAATGAGCTACTGGGAGATCATAAAAGCTCGTTCTCTAATATATGTATTGATTTGTGAGTAGTTCACAATCAATATGGTCACCCCCTCTGGAATTCTGTTCATGAAACTGGCAAAAAAAAAAAAACCTGTTCAAATCTGGAAGATACTTTTACACAAAATGTAATGCACAAAGAAGCTTAGCTCCTTCTTACCTCAAAGCAGGTTCCAGCACTTGGCAATAATAGAAACCTTCAGCACAACAGAAAGACTGTAAAATTGTTCAGTATTGCCCAGAAACATATAAAGCCCAGAGGTGGTATTCAGCCAGTTCTGACAGGTTCTGGAGAACTAGTAACAGAAATTTTGAGTAATTCAGAGAACTGGCAAACAGACTGGCCCCACCCCTTCTGCCTCCCAGCTGATCTTCTTTTGTTGCCCTGAACAGGAGAACAGAGCTGGAAATCAGGTGAGGGGTGTGTGGAGGGAATGGGGATTTTGCAGTATCTTTCCCCTGCCACGCCCACAAAGCCACACCCACAGAACCAGTAGTAAAAAAATTTGAATTCCACCACTGATAAAGCCCCACCGGTATTGAACATATACACCAATAATTATTGTTTATATATATCAAAGGAAGTTAAGCAATGAAATTGCCAGAGGGGATAATTTTCAACATATTTGTTTATTCTTTTACACAGCTTCAACTAAGAAGAAGACACGATGCCTGGAAATGTAGAATTGATGTCGTTGAATGTAATGGGGTTTTGGAGTGCTCTTGGGAGACAGAGGGAAGAATCACAGTCAGAGGAACGGTCAAGAGGCATTTTAGCCCAGAAAAGAAATGTGGGCATGGCAAATATTTGGAAAAAACCCTCCCTAGTTTCTTAAGGTTGTAAAACAGGGGTGGAGGAGTATACTTGCAAGATTCTGTTATTGTAACCTTACAGTAAAGGAGAATAAGTCTTTCTGTTATGCTTCTAGTTTGGATTATTTCACTAGGCTAACATCAGAAATACTTCCTTCCTCCATTTGGAACCTCTAAATTAGGGGTGCCAAACTTGAAGCGTCACGGCGGCATCATGTGACATATCGGGACTTTCCCCCCCTTCACTGAACTGGGTGGGGTGACGCATCGAGCCCATGGGCCATGAGTTTGACAGCCCTGCTCTAAATGGTCTGATTTGGACCCTCTCTAAAGCAAAGTATCCAGTAAATCAGCATCCTTAATCTAATGAATGAGCACATGTAGTATACGATTTCTCCAGTTTGTAATTTTTTGTTAGGTGTAGGATAAGGTGACGGAAGAGAAAGTTTGCAGTTTCCAGTACACTCATTTTTAGGCATCCTACTGAATTAATCCCATGACTAAATCTACCAATCTCATGCCAGAGGAGGAAAACTCGATCCAAACTGAGTAATAAAACACTGTGTGTAACTGATACATGATAACATGTAAGTGATAAAAGAGTCCTTGTATTTGGCTCAGATTCTCCTCAATTTGCATTCGCAGGTTGTCCCTGAATTGATCACAGATGCTCAGGATTGTTTATTGCTCTGAATTTGTGATGCAGCTGTGATACCTTCCAAGGAATCAGGAGTACCTGAACATTCATTTGGGATAATATTGGTTCTTAATATCCCACTGATTCTCCCCATAAGGAGGGAATGTAAGTCAGTGACAGAGCATATCGCTGCAGTGAGTTAAGTTTAATTCTCAGTCTCTCAAGATACAAAAGAAAAGAGAAACCATGAGCAGTGCTATTGTCCAACTTGGACCAATAGCCCATCCCAATATTGTACAGCTTCCTATTTTCCTATTAGGTTGATGTAGGACATTTAACTCCTTCTGGGCTGGGCTCACCAATATCTCCTTGGTTTTCCTCCCAATGTTCTCCATGCTTTTATTTATTAGGACCATGATGTACTTTGGATATGAACTCCAAAAGATGTTTTAGAGCATAAACATAGCTGACCATTGCTAAGTTGTGTCCTGGCATGTTCCAAGATATCTTCTGAAGATCCTAAATACTGCCCAGTTCCGTTAGTTATGTACTTGCATGTTTCAGATTCTTTTCATTAAAGAACTAATCAAAACATGTTTGCTGCAAAGCAAAGTATTATTAAGGTCAATTTTATTGATCAAAATGTTCTTGGGTCCCTAAAGCATTCTTAGGAAAATTAAAGTATTTTGTGGAGGGTGAGAGAAGTTTTAATTGTGAGCGGATGTTTTAATGTCTGATCAATCCAAATCTGAGGATTCGCAGCTAGTATGTAAAAGAAGATGGAGGCACGTTTTTCTCTCAGCAAAAATTCCAATGCAGAATGCACAATGCAGCAATGAAGTACAGTTAACATTGTGCCTTTCTTAGGGGGAGAAAGGATCTGCTTTTAAAATGTATAAATTGACCAGGAGTGTTCGGATAGTCCGTATGTATATGTATAATTGCATCTGTAGCTCAGTGATTAACACATCTGCCTAAGAGGCAATACAGCACAGGTTCGATTCCCAGCAAGGGTATGGCTAGCTGATGAGAGCTAAATAGCTTGAAATAGATCTATACTAGTCTCCCTTTATTTATTTATCAGCACAAATATAACAAATGTAACAAAAAGGCAACAGTAAAAAAATATTGGGTTTCTGTCTGGATGGTCTCTTGTGACGAGCCGAAGGACAGAGAACGGAAGTAGTGATCTTCCTCCCATATTTGGGCATACCAGGGGTTGTGACTTTAAATATAAACCTTTCACCCTGGCTTGGCTGATAAGGAGTCGAGCTCTGTAGCTCAGTGATTAACACATCTGCCTAAGAGGCAATACAGCACAGGTTCGATTCCCAGCAAGGGTATGGCTAGCTGATGAGAGCTAAATAGCTTAAAATAGATCTATACTAGTCTCCCTTTATTTATCAGCACAAATATAATAATTGCATTTGTATATAGAATAGAATAACAGAGTTGGAAGGGATCTTGGAGGTCTTCCAGTCCAACCCCTGCTTAGGCAGAAAACAGTGATGGGTTGCACTTACCTTCACTACCGGTTTGCTGATCATGCGCATTCCGTTCGCGCATGCACCTAACTTCCACTGTGCATGTGTGCACAATCCACTGCCCTTCTGACAACCAGCTGATTATTGGGGCTCGCGCAGGCATGCACATTGTGCTCACCATGCGCAATTTGCCTTTTGCCATAAAAAAGTTATAGAGCATGGGTGGATGAGCGGGCCAAAAGAGCCATCGTATCAGTTCACTCTCAGCTACTCCGGGCCACTACCGGTTCAGCTGAGCCGGGCCAAACTGGCAGCAACCCACCTCTGGCAGGAAACCCTGCACCACTTCGGACAAATGATTATCCAATCTCTTCTTAAAAACATCCAGTGTTGTAGCATTCACAACTTCTGTAGGCAAGTTGTTCCGCTGATTAATTGTTCCAACTGTCATGAAATTTCTCCTTAGTTCTAAGTTGCTTCTCTCCTTGATTAGTTTCCACCCATTGCTTCTCGTTCTACCCTCATGTGCTTTGGAGAATAGCTTGACTCCCTCTTATTTGTGGCAGCCCCTGAGATATTGGAACATAATGCTACAATGTCACCCCTAGTCCTTCTTTTCATAAGACTATACATATCCAGTTCATGCAACCGTTCTTCATATGTTTTAGCCTCCAGTCCCCTAATCATCTTTGTTGGTGTGTGTGTGTGTGTGTGTGTGTGTGTGTTCCTTCAACTTCCCAGCCCTCTGCAAACATCAGATCTACAGCTTTTGCTGGGAATGTCAGAACAGTAACAGTTCATCAAGAAACATCTCCCATCATTTCCTGGCCTCACAATCAATATCTTTATTGACTAGACTTAGCAAGTATACATTCTTAGTTAGTCTCGTCTCAAGTTTATAAACCAAAGGGCAGTGATAAATGTTTCCCTGGAACACAAAAATCAGAAGCAGCAAGTTTTTTCTGATGTAACTGCCCTTCTTGTACATCATGAGAATTTTCATTGGCAGTAATATTGAAAGTTGCTTATTATAGCTTGCAGAAAACTCCTTCCATGTCCCAAGATAGTTGTATCATGACCTCCAATTGCTTTGCTTTCTGTACTTTATTTTTATTTTTTTTAATGGACCAATTGTGCAGGCACATTTATTTTTAAGCATTGGGGGCGTTAAAATGGATGCTGACATAACAGCATTACACGACCATTTGCCTTCCAAATGGGTATATAACTCCATTTGTCAAGTAGAAGAGAGTTATGTATAGCACTCAGTCAGATGTATAAACCACCTTTTTTTTCCAGAGGTTGAGTACTGTATCCTCTAAAAAACAAATGCAAACAGAATACATCTGTGGCTAAGACACTATTCTACAAAGAACACAGAAATGCTTACACAACAGACATCTCTATTATATTGAGCCAGACCTCGATTTAAGTTCTGTATGTAGCTCACAAATCTAGATAATTTGGAAGAGATTCAAGGAAAGACAATAAAGATAAGGAGGAGACAAGGAAACAGAGTAGGACAAAACTTCAAAGGGGTGCTTCATCTGGACAAAGCTTCAGTCACATCATACCACCAGATTGTGAATTTAGATGAGGAAGACTCTTTCAAAATTTATTTTAGTTTATTTGTGTGTGTGTGTGTGTGTGTGTGTGTCATCTGTCTCTGTCTCTGCCTCTGCCTCTGTATCTCTATCTATCTATCTATCTATCTATCTATCTATCTATCTATCTATCTATCATCTATCTATCTATCTATCTATCTATCTATCTATCTATCTTCTATCTATCTATCTATCTATCTATCTATCTATCTATCTACCTATCTTCTATCTCTCTCTATCATCTATCTATCTATCATCTATCTATCATCTATCTATCTATCTATCTATCTATATCATCTATCTATCTATCTATCTATCTATCTATCTATCTATCTTTCTATCTATCTATCTGTCTATCCATCGATCCCAGCTTCAAGGTGGTGAACATCTCCAACTCACCTTCCTCCTCCTATTTTTCCCAAAACAACAACAATGATGTGAGATTAGTTAGGCTGAGAGAGAATGATTAGCCTAAGGTCATCCAACTGGCTTTCATGGCTAAGATGGGGTTTGACCTCACAATCTCTTGCTTTCTAGGCTATTGCCTTAACCACTAGACCAAACTGCATCAGATAGTCAAGAGAATCAGGGAACTTCAAAATGCTTCACCATTCCTTTCTCTGTTGTTTTTAGGGTTGTTATAGACAATGTGAAAGTATCACCTTATTACATTTTCTATCAAAGTTGTTATGGGAAGCCAACCTTAGCTGTCCTTTTGTTGAATGTGACCAACCATAAGCCTTAACTTTCTTCTCTCTTATTTTGATGAAGTGGGGTAATTATCTGCTCATACTGCTAATACAGGCCTCAAAAATGAACTCAAGAACGACTAGTCTACTTGTACCCTTGTCTCAAATCATACTTTTAAATTTTTCAGTCATGAGTTAGATTTTAGTCCTCAACAATGAATGAGTGGGGCCCAGGTTAACATAGACAAGCATTGGGCCAATCCTTTATTGCAGAGCTATAGCACCACAAACACTCTTTTCTCTCTGCCAACATCCCTCCCTCCCCGCAATGGCTTGCTTATCTTTATGGCCTTTTGTTTCTCTGTGCCATCTTCCATCTGATAACTAATTAATGCAAAGTATTCTCAGAAATCCAGAAACCTGGCATGTCAGAATCTGCCAGCGATGTGAAAGAAGGGAGCAAGCTTGCTAATGAGTTATGCCACCCCTCCTAACCTCCCATGAAATTATTGATTGAAGGTAACAAAATACACCATCTCAAAAGGGCAAGGCAGTGACTATTTGTATGCCATACAAATGTTTAGGGGAAAAGAGGAGAAAATACTGTATGTGATCCACATAGAAGACTGTTTACTTTGGTCCAAACTGAAGCACTTCCTTTTAAGGTAGCACTCAGATAGCTATATAAACTTTGTATATGAAAGCCAAGCATGTTTTTCCCCCCAGACAGAGGGAGAATCTAGCTATTAAATGTAGGAGATGTGTTATGTTCTGCGCAGCCGCCAAAACAAGGAGTTTAAGCGGGAAGCGATTCGACATCTGATTGGCTGATCGTTTGACAGCTCCTGTATAAATAGGGAGCTGTCCAACGAGCAGCGGCGGCATTCCTGTTCTAAGCCGGTTCTGAACTGTTAGCTTGTTCTTTTGAGGGAATAAACTTGTTAGCCTTTATTCCTGTCTCCGCCTCAGTCATTCCTGGCTACCCACAGGTCCTTGGTACACACCACTGGCGACGAAGGTGGGATTGCCAAACTGAGGTGCGAGAAGCTGAAGTCACTTACTGCTGAAGTCGCTCGCTGAGTCACTAGAACCGCGCTTAAGTTCCCCGCGACGAGACGTCGTGGCTCTGACAGGAATGGCCACGTTGAATTTCGCGCCATTCAACTATGGCTCTGAAACATGGGAGTCATACACGGCTCGGTTCGAGTGTTTTTTGGTCGCACACGACCTCACTGAGCTGACGGACGAGCGGAAATGCGCATTTTTCCTGTCCGTCTGTGGCAAAGATGTTTTTCATACTGCCAGGGCTCTTACAGCTCCGGAACCTATTAAGGCCGTCCCATGGCCCGTGCTGCTGGCGAAACTGACAAGCCATTATGCCCCATCGCCGTCCAAGATAGCCCGCAGGCACGCCTTTCATCAGCGGAGCCAAGCTGAGGGGGAGTCCGTCAGCGCTTACGTTGCTGCCTTACGCTCAGCCGCCCTGCACTGTGAGTCCAGAGACCTCGATGAAGCTCTCCTCGACCGCCTAGTGTGTGGCATCCGAGACCTCAAGCTTCAAAAGCGGTTACTGACAAAAACAGATCTTTCGTTTCAAACCGCCCTTGATGAAGTTCGGGCGTCCGAGATGGCTGAGGCTTCCCTAGCTACCATCGCAAAGGCCCGGTCTGCCCCTTCCACGCAGGCTGCCAACGCTTTTAACACTGTGGCCGGTTCACCTGACTCAGAAAGTGAAGATTCCGATGCGGACACCCAGGATGAGGACATTAACCGCCTTGAGGAGGCGAACAGAAAGAGCTGGCCTCGGCGAAAGGGCAACGCTAAATCTGCATGTAGTGGTTGCGGAGGCAATCACGAAAGAGCTGAGTGCAGATTCAGACAAGCCCTCTGCCAGCGGTGTGGAAGAAAGGGCCACATCGCTCGGGTGTGCCGAGCAGCGCAGCCCATGTCCTCTCCAGAGTCCCAAGCCGAGCGGTCTCGGCCATTTCGAACCAAGAAAGCTAGAACAGACTGCCATGCAATCCTACGCAATTCTAATCACGACCTCTCTTGCCACCTGCTGCAAAAGAAGATCCAACTATCTGTGACGATAGAAGGGAAGCCCTGTGAGATGGAGCTCGACACCGGTTCCGCAACGTCCATAGTGTCTTGGAGCACCATCAAACGTCTTTTGCCTCAGCTGTCCAAACGCCAATTACAACACTGTAATTTAACATTAAGGGACTATCAAGGCAACCTGATTCCAGTAATTGGCACCCGGAAAGTCAGAGTGCAGTTCAAGGGGTTTGACGGCCGGCTACCCCTCATCATAGTCGAGGGACGACTGCCCAGCCTTCTAGGTCTCGACTGGTTCCAGTCCCTAGGTATGCAAGTCAGCGGAATCCACCACCTCGGCGCAACTGCACTCGACTGCTTAGTCAACGAGTTTCCAGCTGTCTTCGATGGCACTTTAGGCAAATACACAGGAACGCCTGTGTCCTTCAACCTCGACCCATCAGTGCAGCCGGTGCGAATGAAGCCACGCCGAGTTCCAATTGCACTCAAGCCGAAGGTGGATGCCGAGCTGGACAAACTCGTAGCTCAGGGCGTCCTCGAGCCAGTGGATCATGCACGATGGGAAACACCCATCGTGCTGCCAATTAAGCCGGACGGCAGTGTGAGGATCTGCGCAGACTACCGCTGCTCGATCAACCGTGCCCTGCCTTCAAATGCGTACCCGGTGCCAGTGGTCCAGCACCTCCTACACACTCTGGGCGAGGGGTCAATTTTTGCGAAACTCGACCTTGCACAGGCGTACCAACAACTAGTCGTGGACAACGAAGCAGCTGAGGCACAGACAATCATCACGCACCGGGGTGCATTCCGTTGCCGCAGGTTGCAGTTTGGGGTGAGCATCGCCCCTGGACTTTTTCAAAGCTTGATGGAGCGCTTGCTCCAAGGACTCCAAGGCGTCGTCCCCTATTTTGACGACGTCCTTGTGTCAGCCACCTCCATGGATGAACTCATGGCCCGTTTGCGCATGGTTCTCCAAAAATTCCAAAACATGGGCCTGAAGGTTAAGAGAGACAAATGCCAGGTTGCGGTGTCCCAGATAGAGTTCCTGGGGTTCCTCATTGATGGCAATGGCATCCATCCCACTGTGGCCAAGACCAAAGCCATCCTTGAGGCCCCTGCTCCTACCAATAGAGCTGAATTACAGGCCTTTTTAGGCCTACTCAATTTCTATGCGGTCTTCCTGCCGCATAAAGCCTCTGTCGCGGAGCCACTCCACCGTCTCCTTGACTCGGGGGCTGCCTGGGTCTGGGGCCGGCGGGAGGCTTCCGCATTCAAGGCTGTGAAACATCTCCTGATCTCTAACGACGTCCTTGTTCAATACAGCGAGCACTTGCCTTTAGTGCTCGCCTGCGACGCTTCACCCTACGGGGTGGGCGCCGTCCTGTCACACCAGTTGCCTAGTGGAGCTGAGGTGCCGGTTGCCTACTTTTCCCGCACTCTCTCTGCTTCTGAGCGCAACTACGCGCAAATTGATAAAGAGGCCCTCGCTATTGTGGCCGGGGTGCGGCGCTTCCATCATTATTTGTACGGCCGCCCCTTCCAAATTGTCACTGACCACAAGCCTTTACTGGGGTTGCTTGCCGGCGACCGCCCAGCCCCGCAGGTGCTGTCCCCCCGAATGACACGATGGTCTGTGTTCCTCGCCTCCTACGACTACCTGCTACTGCACCGACCAGGGAAACAGATCGCTCACGCCGATGCCCTCAGCCGTTGCCCTTTGCCAGACGCTCCTGAAGACCCTACTGCTGCCGCCCCCGTCTTCCTCATTGACGACCTCAACCTTCCAATTTCTGCCGCCGACATCGCCCGGTCGTCCGCAAGGGATCAGGTAATATCCCGGGCGCTAGATTGGGTTAGGCGAGGGTGGCCCAAGGACCCCGTAGATCCTGTTTTCCTTCCTTTTAAATCACGGCTGGCGGAACTCTCCGTTCAGCGCGGCTGTTTGCTGTGGGGCCACCGCGTTGTGGTGCCGGCCTCACTGAGGACTACCGTCTTGCAACAGCTTCACCTTGCACACCCCGGCATTGTCCGAATGAAAGCCCTGGGCAGAAGTTATGTCTGGTGGCCCAAGCTGGACCAGGACATAGCTGCCCATGTTGCCGGGTGCCCAAAATGTCAAGGTGCCCAAGCTTTACCGCCCAGAGCCGAGCCCCGAACGTGGGAGCCACCATCCTCTCCCTGGTCGCGAATACACATTGATTTCGCAGGCCCTATTCAGGGCCGCATGCTCTTGATTATCGTGGACGCCTTCTCGAAGTGGGTCGAGGCGATCCACATGTCCTCCACTACGGCGGACGCTCTTATTGCCACCCTCCGCCACGTCTTCGCCACCCATGGGCTACCCGACGTGTTGGTGTCCGATAACGGACCACAACTGACAGCTGCCAAATTTGAGGCCTTCTTAGCTTCCCAGGGCATCCGGCATGCCCTGACGTCTCCCTTTCACCCCTCTAGTAATGGCTTGGCGGAGCGCGCTGTGCGGTCCGTCAAGGAGGCCCTTTCCAAAATGGATCACCTGCCCTGGCTAGAACGCATTGATGCCTTCTTGCTGGCTCACCGCTCCACGCCATCCCCAGAATCCAACACCAGCCCAGCCGAGCTCCTTATGGGACGGCGGCTAAGAACGACCCTTGACCGGTTGCACCCTGCATACTCTACCCCAAAGCCTTTGGATTCTCAGGGAGGGACGAGATCCTTCGCCCAGGGGGAAGCAGTGTATGCCCGTAATTATGGGGGGCATCCCTTGTGGCTACCGGGCATAGTAACTGATCAGACCGGGCCCTGCTCCTACAGGGTCAGGCTCCTCGACGGCAGAACGTGGAAACGTCACTGCGACCAGTTGCGGAGCAGGCACCCAGGGCAACCTTGCCAGCAGAGCCCAACAGTAGCCCAGCAGTCACCAACCAGCCCAGCGAGCCCAACAGCAGCGGCGACCAGCGACGGGGAACCCAGCGACGAGGAGGCCGACGTTGAGCAGGCAGCCAGCGCGCCAAACCGAAGCGGCGACTTACCTGGTGGGCCAGCACCCTTCTGCGGTCTTCCTCGGCGACCCGGGCAATCACCATCCTCCGGCGCAGAGTCCTCGGCCGAGGACGAGCAACCAGGGCCTCCAAGCAGGGCAGAAGGGCTCCAGGCATCCAGCCGAGTCAGGCGGCGGCCAGCGTACTTGCAAGACTACGCTTGCGCGAACTTAGAAGGGAGGGGTGTTATGTTCTGCGCAGCCGCCAAAACAAGGAGTTTAAGCGGGAAGCGATTCAACATCTGATTGGCTGATCGTTTGACAGCTCCTGTATAAATAGGGAGCTGTCCAACGAGCAGCGGCGGCATTCCTGTTCTAAGCCGGTTCTGAACTGTTAGCTTGTTCTTTTGAGGGAATAAACTTGTTAGCCTTTATTCCTGTCTCCGCCTCAGTCATTCCTGGCTACCCACAGGTCCTTGGTACACACCAAGATGATTAGGTGGAGCCTTAGGGAGGAGTCAAATGGCTCATCAGTTTGCAGTTGTTACTAAGTCAAGGGCCGCAGCCCTCCATGAATTCCATTGACCCTCATATAGCCTTCATTTGGCTTGACTGTTATTAGATCAGATTATTGTATATAGGTAGCAAGAAATAAACTTTTAGTGCTAATATTCCCTTTCTTGCTTTCTTCCACCTGACATTAAAACACCTATTATATATCCAATGACCATCAAGTTTAATACTTCCAATTGTCAATAATTGCATTTGCCATTGAGACTAAGCATATTTTCTTTTCTTTACAGTACAGTACTATACTCTTTTTTTTCCAGTTTTCTTTTTTTTTTCCCCTTGCTCTTTTTTAATCTTTTATTTTTGTAGGTTGTATTCGGGGTTTTGGGTTTTGTTTTTTTACTGGGATGTAGTGGCTCAGTGGTTAGGACACACAGCTTGTCGATCAGAAAGGTTGGCAGTTTGGCAGTTTGAATAACTTCCCGTTACTTGTCCCAGCTTCTGCCAACCTAGCAGTTCAAAAGCACATAAAAATGCAAGTAGAAAAATAATAACCACGTTTGGTGGGAAGCTAACAGTGTTCCGTGCGCCTTTGGCATTTAGTCGTGCCGGCCACATGACCACGGAGACATCTTCAGACAGCACTGGCTCTTCGGCTTTGAAACGGAGATGAGCACCGCCCCCTGGAGTTGGGAATGACTAGCACATATGTGCGAGGGGAACCTTTACCTTTATTCATTTTTATCTATTTAATAATAATAGTTAATAAAATCAATACAGAGAGAGAGAGAGAGAGAGAGGGAGGGAGGGAGGGAGAGAGAGAGAGAGAGAGAGAGACCAGGAAGTTGTCAGCTTTCTTCTGGATGGCTTCAGAAACATGTTGCTGAATTCTTAACAGTACCTATAACTATTTGTTCCTCCTTTGTACTATTAATTGTTACTTGCTAAAAAATTTAAGATTTTCTCTATTTAAATTATATTTTTATAAGTATTGTATTATAGACTAGTCTTTCATTGTGTTTAGTTTTGAACCACTAATAAATGTTGATTGATGGAGTGAAAAGAAAAAGATGTGACCATGTTCTGTCACAATTTAATGGTTAAATGGAGTAATCCCCCAAAATATGCCCTATTTTATGTTGTTTATTTATTGGTTAGATTAGTAAACTTTCAAAGCAGAGGATGAACTTGAAGCTGGATTTCCTGTGTGCGTCTAACATCTTCATGACTTTATTGCAGTGGTCCACCTATTAGATATCAAGTAACAGTATGCTTTTATATAAGCCTTTCTCAGAGTGGAGAAAATAGGAGAAAGTAGACAAAAAGGTTTTCATCCTTCTTTGCAGTTGTTTAAAATGATGGTGTCTCTTCTGGAGTCAAAAGGTTAATTCAACAGAAGCCTGTTCAGATGTGCCTTGAATTTTTTTTAAAAAAAAAAAAGTTCCAAGAAACTAAGCCATCAGATTTTTTTTTCCCATTGTAAAAGTAAAATACTCATATAGTTTTCTTAGAATTAAATATGGACTTAACCCACTCATCAGGCTATGCAAACAGATTTCTGTTATATTTGAAATGAAAAGTAGATTTAATAGGCAATAAACGAGACAAGAAAAGCCTCATGTCTATCAAAACGCCTTCCCGATGTAGCATCACAAAGATAACGACAGAGTCCTTTCCATCTTTCAAACACCGACTCGTTTAGCTAACAATAGATTAGGTAAGAAACAGAAACAAGGAGAGTGGATAAATTATCTATATCAGTGTTTCTCAACCTTGGCGACTTTAAGTCCTGTGGACTTCAACTCCCAGAATCCCCCAGCCAGCTGTGTTCCATGGGATTCAATACTGTAAAAGGCTAAGGAAAAACTGGGAAAAAGTTTACTTCAAAACACAACCACTTTTTTACCTTGATTTGAGGATTTTATAATTATTATTTTTAATAACAGTTTCCTAGCCATGAAGAAGTTTGAAAAAACTCCTGACTGGCAATTCAAATAGGTTCTTAGCCAAAAATATTATGCAGTTTACAACATTTAGGACTGAGCAGCTGATCACTACAATGGCAACATGTATGTCAGGGTTCCAAGTAACACCCTTAACGAAAGAAGACTTCCGAGGCTTGAAGTTCCTCAAAGTTCCATTTTATTTTACATGATATATAAAGGATAATAATGATATTAATGTATAAGAGTGGGATGATTTGAATACTTTGGTATAATAGTATGTGGTGACCATTTTATATTAGAAAGATCTTGGTATATTAAACGGATCAATGATGATGTAATGAACAATTGATATATAGCAATAGCAATAGCAATAGCAATAGCAGTTAGACTTATATACCGCTTCATAGGGCTTTCAGCCCTCTCTAAGCGGTTTACAGAGTCAGCATATTGCCCCCAACAACAATACGGGTCCTCATTTGGTATATTAAACGGATCAATGATGATGTAATGAACAATTGATATATAGCAATAGCAATAGCAATAGCAATAGCAATAGCAGTTAGACTTATATACCGCTTCATAGGGCTTTCAGCCCTCTCTAAGCGGTTTACAGAGTCAGCATATTACCCCCAACAACAATCCGGGTCCTCATTTTACCCACCTCGGAAGGATGGAAGGCTGAGTCAACCCTGAGCCGGTGAGATTTGAACAGCCGAACTGCAGAACTGCAGTCAGCTGAAGTAGCCTGCAGTGCTGCATTTAACCACTGTGCCACCTCGGCTCATATATATATATATATGAATTGAAATACTTAACTACTATATGGATTAATAATTAATAATGGGAAATTATTGTTGGAACACTGGATGATTGGTGACATTATGGTCAATTGAAAATATGAATGTATATTATAAATTAATGGGAATTCTTTGTTCTAATCTTCGCTTTTTCTCCTTAGAGATAGGTGATACTATAATACTTTAAAGACTCATTGTTATTTGATAGATAATTATGAATTTAAAGAAACAAGGATTGTTACAAATGAAAGAATATTAATGGTAATTTGAACACATAATGCTCAATGACAGCGAAATATCCAGTTATGTTTAATGTAAACCAGTGATATTAATCCTAAGCTTAAGAATTGATGCACAAAAACGTGTAACCAAACGACATGCTTGATGAAATGGAGGAAAGTTGTTCTTTGTTCTTCTCTTGCTTTGTTTTGTATGTGTTGTTTCATTTAAAAAGAATAAAAATATATTTTTAAAAAAGTTCCATTTTATTAGAGATGTCATATTGCCACATCTGGGAAAACCCGAATCTAAAAGCTTCCAGGTTTTACCCACCCAAATGAAAGTCCAAGCCCCTGCCCAGCACCCACATGTATGTCACATGGTCCAATCAATGCACCGTTCCAACTGGAGATGTTTCCCAGTCACACCCCTCAAGGTGCAGGGCAGAGTGGCCTTGACTCTCAGAGAAAGGAATGTTATTATGACGATAAATCTCCCCAGCTTCGTACAATCCCCCCTCCCAATTTCCCATGGCACTAAATGTGGCATGCCTGAAGAGCCAATGCCCGAGATGACTTCCAGGCCTGACAGTGTGTTCAGCTGAAGGAGTTGTAGAGAAATGCTACATATCCTTCAAAGAATTTTTTTTTTTGCCTTTGCATTCAAAATCCTACTTTATATTACCAATTCTGGATATAATTTGGGTTGAGGTCACACAAGTCAATCAAAGCCAAATTGGGTAGATTTAACAAACTTGTGAGAGGAAATGTACCTTGAAGTACGTAATAGACTCACCAATGGGATGTAAATGTTTTCCTAAGGTATTTTAAAGTCTGCTTTCTTCTTTTCCTGCAAATATTGGAAAGCGCAGCACAACTAAGAAATAAGGTCCAGTCGGTGGTCCCATGAAGCAGTTTTGAGAAGGTCCATCATCAAAGCAAAGTGTTCCTTTGAAGTTTTCAGAGCCATATTCCAGAGAACTGACCCACATTAACCCCCATGTGGGTGGATAAGATTTTTTCCTCTCTAATGATCAGGGTCTTTTTTAATCCTCTAAGAGTCTTGCTGGCAAAATTATAATTTAGCTCCTGCTTTTTTTTCTCCTTCCTGCATCATTTTAGGTTCTGGGAGACTGAGAAGACCTGACTGTTCGTCAAAGCATTGACTAGGATTGGAATTGAGATGAGAGGTTGTGTGCCTGGCACTTGGAGGAAAGGATGGGTTTATTTGTATGCATGTGAAGGATCAGATGATGGTATGTATGTACAGATGAGGCCTTGGGGATCAGAGGAGATAGGACCCAGGTGTGGATGGAATGGACGTGAAAGTGAGGAATATGAATTCTGGTAAAACATTTTATCTTGTCTTCATTTCTTTGCCTTGACAATTAAGAGCTTTGCTCCTTTCCTGTCTCTCTCACTGAAGAGGGAGGAGGCTGCCACAGAAAAAAATATTTGTTCTTTCATTCTGCTCTGCAGTAGGAGGGGGGGCTGCACATTAACAGTGAGACAGAAGTTAGCACCTTAAAACCACTAGCCAGGATATTAGGAACAAGAATAGTTTGTTTATAACAACACACCCCCCCAAAAAAAAACCACATAGCTGGCACATTTGCAAGATACCTGTGACCTGGGATGAAAAACAGGTTACATGACATTTAGCTATTTAACATAACAAGTGTAAGGGTTTAGGGGGAGACTGAAATCCAAATAACCAATCAATACAGGGGTGGGTTCCTGCCAGTTGTAACCTCTTCTATAGAAGAGGTTCCACAAATCTACAGTGCCATTTAGAACCGGTTCCAGCTCCCTCCCCCCGCCCGTCCGCACATCATCAAGATGAAGAGTGAGAGGAGAAATTCTGGGAGTTGAACTCCAGTTGAAGTCAAGTTCTAAAAAAATTTGAAACCCACCACTGAATCAATACTATCTGTTATGCATGCATTATTAGGGGAAGAGCAAAGGGTTGAATGTGACCATCCCTTGACTATAAAAACTGGTATAAGATCCTAATCTTGGCCTTGGTTAGCTTTTCAAACCGGGGTCCTTATATCTTGGTACCAAAGTAAAAGTATAATTCTGTATCATACCTTGTGTCCGGTGACTTATCAGCTTCAACACCAAGCAAGAGCCAGTTTTGGGGACAACACATGTTTTTATTGTTTTTATATACTTCTTGTGAGTTGCCTAAAACTATTATATGAGGTGGGTGGCCATGTAGGATCTGTAAAAAAATAGATAAAATGCCAAGCTCATGGCCTTTTTTTTTTTCCAACCACAGTTTCCTTGAGTACAGGAATCAATGATCCAGGAAATATGGATATGAAATTAAACCTCAAACAGTGAAATAATAATCAACGCTATTTTAACTGAATAGTTTTACAGCCTTGAAGCCCAAATATTGCTACTCATCATTACAAAGACGAATGAATTCTTTGAAGAGAATCCTTTTTACTGTACAGAACATGGAGTCACTTACCTTCTTCAAAAGGCCTTGGCTATAATCACATAAGCGTCATAATCCTTGGAAAACAAGATGAAAAATCAGGTTGCATTTATTGCAGTTTCCCTCAACTTTGATGCTGTGCAGTTAAGTGGAGATCGATCTCCAGCATTCTCAGTAATGGCGATGCTAATTTGAGAATTCTGACAGTTAACCCCTCTGAACAGCACCAAAGTTGGCAAAGACTTGTTTTGTCATTAACAACTTTGATTGTTTGCTTTGATTATCTAGCATCATTTGCCTAGAACAGATACTTCTGCCCACTATGTGCCTTCTGGATGAGATGCATTTAGAAGTTTGGATTCAGAGATGGAGGATGGATGGACAGCTGTTCAGTTTTCATTCTGTACACTCCTTATCTCTCTGTTCTTGTTATTATTTTCAGAACTGCATCATCTCTCCCTACAGGATAGATATTATTCTTAGAGGCGCCTTCATCTTATCCCTAGAAGAAACATAGAATTTGCACCCCGTTTGAATTTCTTGTTTGCTTTGCAGCAAATCTATGAATGTCAGGACTCACTATCGTGCTGATGAACAGGCTACGGAAAAGCGTAACAGGATGAATCCATGTCCATTTTTGCCGCACAAAGAAATTCTCTTTTGCTATTTTTCAACCTAACTCTCCTCCGTGAGGCCTGTGGCTTTGGCAAGTATCTTCCCACCATTTTTTTTCCTCTTTAAGATACCAGAGACAGAGAATTCCATTGTGCACTTAATGGGAGTGATATAGAGTTGTACTCCAAACAGCACACAGGCCATCTGTCAAAACAAAAAGCTAAACTCTGAGTAATAAAATCCACAGCATGATTGATCTCTTGTATTAAAGGGGGAACGAGGAAAAAAAAGCAATTTGGTATATGGGCAAACCCGTGCTTGGTGCATTTTTCATGTCACATAAAAGATGGAAATCGCCTTTCCTGACTGTAGATTACAGATATATTTCAGCTTCTGTAATTGTGGCAGGACACATGTGTGCTTATAACAAGTGGATAATTCCCCACCTGTGGGTGAAAGCAATCAGCTGCCTTGGACAGGAGTCTAGTCACTGTCCCCTAGGCCTCCAAGTTCCCATTTCTTTGTCTCATTGAAGCATTACTTTATCCCCTAATTGCTTGCATATATAGTACTTTCAAGCTAACTCAAGGCCTATTTTGGAACATTTATTTGAAAAAGCAGAAAGGAGAATGATGATAAGATTGGCAAAAAATGGAGAAAAATTATTCGCTCTTGATGGATTGAACTATAATACTCAGAATTGCCATTCAGAAGGGAAGTTGGCCATTTAGACCAAGGATTCAAGAAGCTGTTAGCCCATTAGATCTGGAAAACATTAATTTAGAGAAAGTTTTAAAACACTGTCCTCTTTGTTGTGCCTGCTCCAAGAAGTGGACAAAGTCACCTCAAGAAGTGAATTTGATTGAATGTACTCTAGCCTTCGAAGATGAAACTCAAATACTTTGGCTACCTAATGAGAAGGAAGGACTCACTGGAGAAGAGCCTAATGCTGGGAACAATTGAGAGCAAAAGAAGAAGGGGATGTCAGAGAATGAGGTGGCTGGATGGAGTAGGCTTAAATGGATTCCGGGGGAATGGTAGAAGACAGGAAGGCCTGGAGGAGCGTTGTCCATGGGATTGGGTCAGACACGACTTCACAACTAACAACAACTCTAACCTTCTGTAGAATGAATGCAATAAATATTATTTCCTATAGTGTTAATCATTTCTTCTTTCTGGCTTACTAAAAATTGCAATTCACCTGCAACTTTGAGAGAGGTTGTGGAACCACTCAAGAATTTTGACTACATGTGGCTAACAGAACCTTGCCTATTTTAAGGATTAACAGATTAATGGAGTTGGAAGGGACCTTGTAGGTCATCTAGTTCAACTCCCTGCCCTACACCATTTTTACAGATGGCGGTCCAGTCTCTTCTTGAAAGCTTCCAGTAATGAAGCTCCCACAACTTCTAAAGGCAAGCTGTTCCATTGGTTGGAAAAATTTCTGCTTGTTTCTAGGTTGAATCTCTCCTTGATCAGTTTCCATCCATTATTCCTTGTCTGGCCTTCAGGTGCCTTGGAAAATGAAAAAAAAATGAACATGAAAAAAGAAGAAGCAGCAGAGGTCACTTAGAGAGTGTTTCTCTTGGAGACACAAGCAGGAAACTGAGATGACTAGACAAAGTTGTCGTATAATATTACCAACTTCCTAATGAGCAGAAGAGGAATAGATTTGCTGATTCATTAATATTTGAAGCAGACAGATGTTAAATGTGACCCTAGATTTGGGAGTCAGAAATTGGTTCCTCGAATCATTAAAAATGATACCATGGATGATTTTATTTTTCACCTTCCTACTGCATAATGAACCAGGACAGATGAAAATAATTTCTTTCCCACTTGCATACACAAACACCCATGATGGGTGAAGCTATTTCAAGATGAACAAGCTTAGGCATCTGTTGCAAGCCACCGTGATGTCCAAATGTTGACACCTGGGTCATCACCTCATCATTCTAATGACATGATTATGTAATATTTCATCAGTGGCACTGCAACATCCAATACAAGTATGTAAATGAGGTCATTTGCACGATGGCATGATAAATACAAACGTTATCATTTTCTCTGCCCCTTCACATGGCTCCCTATGTGTAAGAAAGTGCAGGGAAATGGTGCAAAATGACTGAAATGAAGCAGCTTCCTCTGCTCACAAAGAACCGCCTAGAGATGGATGAAAGGCCTTTTTGGTGTCCATTTAGAGCATTTCCACAAAGCTTCAACCCATGTCCCTTTTGTCCTCTCAGCATGGCAACGTTGGGCAAACACCCTCCGTCCTATATTGCCAATTAATGTTCCCTCCTGCCAGCCAAAGAGAGAATGCAAAACATGATAGAGTTCATGCCTACTATCTTTCTTTCCTCATAATGAGGGGAAAAAATTAAAACTAATCTGAGGAGGGGCATTGAGGAATGGCACAAGTGGTGGTGTCAAGGTTCCAAGTAACACACCCAATGGAATCAAAACTCCAAGGCAGGCGTGTTCCTCAAAGTATAGATTTATTAGGCACGTCATATTGGCATATCTGGGGAAACCCAACTCTAACCCTCTTTGGGTTTCTTCCCAGTTAAAAGTAAAGTTCTCTTTCCCATGCCCATGCAATCCATTATGTGGTCCAATCAGATCACAGTCCAAGAGTCAATTGGTCTCAGATCCTACCTCCTTGTACCTGGTGGGAAAGTCCTTGGTTCTCAGAGGAAAGAATTTTATTTTGGCTACAGTCCCCCAGCTATCTCTACTTCCCCCCCCTCATCCTGTTCCCACAGCTCAACTCATCTCCACTGTGGCAGCCTTGAAGATGCCAGAGGAAAATGACTCCAGGGCTGATAGGTGGCTTGTGATTCAACAGAAAATGGAAAATCCCAGTAGGGGGGAAAAAGGTAGGAAAGTAAGAAATGTTAGAAAGAGCCAAGGTGGCGCAGTGGCTAGGGTGCAGTACTGCAGGCCACTTCAGCTGACTGTTATCTGCAGTTCAGCGGTTCAAATCTCACCGGCTCAAGGTTGACTCAGCCTTCCATGCTTCCGAGGTGGGTGAAATGAGGACCCAGACTGTGGGGGCGATATGCTGACTCTGTAAACTGCTTAGAGAGGGCTGAAAGCCCTATGAAGCGGTATATAAGTCTAACTGCTATTGCTATTGTTTGGCCCCACAGCTCCATAGGAATTGCAACAAACTCTTCTTGAGGTTATCAGATCAAAACAAATCTTTATTATGGTCATAGACCAGCATAATTCTTATGGTTTCTTCTGAAGCATATTTATTATAAACAGTTCATTGTTTATTGGCTCAGCTGTCCAAAGCCTATCTAAGCCCCATGACAAATGGGGACAAAGGAGAGATCCTGATCTCAGACCAATAAAGCTTCTGTCTAGAAAACCTGCTCCGTCTGTACTTCCCAAATATGTAAGCAAACAAAATACATGCGGTTTCCAAAATGCATTTTACAAATAGACACCCTGAGATGTATTGATAAGGGACAAGGTGCACAAACATGCATTACTTTGAGAGAAAGTAATGCATGTTTGAGGACAAAACAAATCAAGGATAACTTTCAAAAAGATGCAGAAGGCCCTAAAAGGAGAATCAAAAGTTTCTTAAGACAGCTAAATATCCCAACTAAGAGCATGTATCTCAAATTTTCTGTCCTCATATTGGGTGTTTGTGGAGGGGAGTTATTATTTCTATAGGGAGCCAGCTGAAATGGAAGAAGAGAGTACACAGAGAATTGGCCCTGTATAAAAAAGCTTACTTTGCTTGTCTTTTTGGTTATTATATTTAAGACCACCTGACTCCCACAAAGAATTAAAAAAAACAATAGTAAACAGGAAGAGTACATATGTCCAGATACAAATTCCAAACCCTTCAAATAATACACCCAACAACTCCACCCTGCCTTATACAGCCATGTTTTTTAAAGAACTTTTCTTAACACCGTTAAAATATAGATTAATGCCCCAACAGAATGAATAGAAAGCCGGTTTAAGAAAAGAGGATTTAGAAGCTGCTTAGAACAGAATGAAGAGAATTAAGCTATTGAGTGTCACAGAACCATAAAAAGAGTTGCTTGTGAAAAAGATAAAGAGGCTGTGGATAACAAGAAAAAAATGAATATATTAATTATTGCTGCAAAATGCTAGAATAAGAGAAATGTATTATATAGAAGTAATAGTTGCGAAGAATATAGTCACAGAGAACAAGGGATGGTTAAGAATAAAGGGGGCAGAGAAATGCAGAGTATTTTAGATAGAAATAACCATCTGCTTTGGAAGTTGGCAAGGAAAACTAAATAAGAAGTCTCCAGCAGAGTAAACAGAATGAAAAAGAGAATCGGTTAAATTATTTGGGCTAAAAACAAAGAGACAGAATGCCAAAAAAAATGTATTTTAAAGATCTGTATGAGAGTGTTCGTGATATATCAAAGAGTAGAACTGAAACAAAAATGATGAAAATAAGTCATACGTGCTGTGAAATATTGAAAAATGCTAAGGCTGCAGTTGTACATGGATAATTGCAGAAATGTTAAAATATAGATGTGGTTTGTTTATGAGTGACAACATGACTTGTTTAATGTGGGTATGAAAACTGCATCTGTGTCTGGTGATGAGGAAAATGTTACCATTGTTCTCCTGTATAAAGGGAAAGCAGCAAGAAAGGGTAGAAGAGAATTAAATTATTGAGGATTTCTAAGAATGCATTTGGTAGAATTCTGACTGAAAAGGAACTAGAGGAGACAATAAACAAAATTTGGGAAGTATAATCTGATTTATCTGGGCAGGTGGTGTGCAAATTTTTGCTTTTCAGCTGGTCATTGTGAGATGAAAGTGAGAAATGTGGTTGCACTTGTATTTATTGGAAGCATATGTGATTATGTGAATAGGTATGGACTATGGAGGCTTCAAAAGAGACGTGGTGGATCAGTGGCTAAGATGCTGAGCTTGTTGATCAGAAAGGTTGGCAGTTCGGCGTTTTGAATCCCTAGTGCCTCATAACAGAGTGAGCTCCCGTTCTTGTCCAGCTTCTGCCAACCTAGCAGTTCAAAAGCACGTAAAATGCAAGTAGAAAAGTAGGGACCACTTTTGGTGGGAAAATAACAGTGTTCTGTGCACCTTTGACATATATTCATGCTGGCCACATGACCACAGAGATGTCTTTGGACAGCGCTGGCTCTTCGGCTTTGAAACGGAGATGAGCACTGCCCCCTAGAGTCAGGAACAACTAGCACATATGTGCAAGGAGAAACCTTTACCTTTATTCATTTTTATCTATTTAATAATAATAGTTAATAAAATCAATACAGAGAGAGAGAGAGAGAGAGAGAGAGAGAGAGAGAGAGAGAGAGAGAGAGAGAGAGAGAGAGAGAGAGAGAGAGAGAGAGAGAGAGAGAGAGAGAGAGAGAGAGAGAGAGAGAGAGAGAGAGAGAGAGAGAGAGAGAGAGAGAGAAACCAGGAAGTGGTCAGTTTTCTTCTGGATGGCTTCAGAAACATGTTGCTGAATTCTTAACAGTACCTATAACTATTTGCTCCTCCTTTGTACTATTAATTGTTACCTGCTAAATGTTTTAAGATTTTCTCTATTTTAAATTACATTTTTATAAGTATTGTATTATAGACTAGTCTTTTATTGTGTTTAGTTTGAACTACTAATAAATGTTGATTGTTGGAGTGAAAAGGAACCCTTTGGTAGGAAGGTAACAGCGTTCCGTGCACCTTCGACGTTTATTCATGCCGGCCACATGACCACAGAGACGTCTTTGGACAGCGCTGGCTCTTCAGCTTTGAAACGGAGATGAGCACTGCCCCTAGAGTCAGGAACAACTAGCACATATGTGTGAAGGGAACCTTTACCTTATGAAAGGTTCAGTTACTGAAGTTAGCAAGAACATAAAGAAAAAAACTTGAACAAGAATAAACAAAGGCTTAATGAATTAACAACGAAGCAAGCAAAGAATGTATGATGCCTATTTCTCTTTCTATAATTTATCCGATACATGTATATAGAGTGATTATAATGAGGTTAGAGGTGGATTATTTGGGAATGTTAATGCACACTTACTTTTGCATGCAATGATGCCTTGTTGGCTGGGGACCCACCAAAGCTTTCAGGTGTCTGGATAGACAGACTGTGAGGCTCTGAAAATCCATGTACTGAAAATCAAGGATCTATAATTGTATCATACCACTAAAAGACATTATAAAAGATCAAAGAATAGTTATGTCCAAGAGAGAAAACTGAATGACTGCAAGTTTGTTTAGTTAATTAGTTAGTTGTTTATTTGTTTATAAACACTTTATATGGCTGCCCAACTTACATATGATGATTCATTAAAATTCCACAATATAACTCACCCACCCCTCCACCCCCAGTCCTGCAGAGACATCAAGCCACTAGATAGGCTCTGTATTAATCTGAAATCCCCACCAGAGGTGGGTTCCTACCAGTTCAGACTGGTTCAGCCAAACTGGTAGTGGTTTCCTGGCCTGGGTCACTGGACCCGGTAGCAACCGAGGCCTGCCATGCCTCCAAACCGGTTCTCCTGCGGGGCCACCATCCTGATTTTCAGTTCTGTGCATGTGCAGAACAATTATAATTGCTCAAACGTATTTTTCCCCTTTTTTAAACATTTTGTGCATGTGCAGACCTATTTTTGTGCAAATGGGCATGCACACACCAAACCGGCAGTAATACCAGGAGCAACCCAACCCAGCTATATCTTCAGGGCCTTCTGGCAAAAGATTGGAAGGTGGAAGCCAAAGTATCTTGTATCTGGGGGGATTGTATTGAAGAAGGGGAGCCACCACAAGGTAGACCCTGCTTTTGGGTTCCATTAGATACATTTCCATGATAGAATGCACCTGTATCTCCCTTGCCTTTCTGCTGTGGTGGGTTATTCACAAATGGTGAAAAAATAGAGTAAATTGCTACATTTGTGTTTGGTGGCATAATATTTGCAGGATATTTGATGGATGGAGGCATTGTAACATATATATAGGGTGGTTAAAAAATGTACTGAGGAGTCGACAGGAAGGTCTTCAGCTGGACAGACATAGGGGGTGTGGGCTGTCAAGAGCCTCACATGAACCCTGTCTGACAAACCAACTACGAGGTCATTTGGACCAGAAATCCCCCTGGAGGGAGGGAAAAGAGGACAGCATCTCATTAGACCCAGGGGGAGGCAACAGATCCCTCACAGGTCGGAGATTTGTCTTTTGAATCAGAGTCGGGGTGACAGCCTATATATATGGCTGACAAGATGCTGAACCTCTTATCAAAGCAAAAGGAAACAGGAGAGTTCGGAAGAGGTGAATGCCCGGTAAGATAATTTATCTAACCCAGAGCCATAAATCAAACCTGGAAAAGGCAAAGAAATCTTGAGAACATAAATAATATTGATGGTCAGATCAGGACTTTTCCAAAAAGAAAGAAGGAAAGAAAGGGAAAATGGAGGGTTGAAACACCAGCCCCCCAAAAAATGTTATTTATTCAAAACAATTTTGGACAGAAAGGAGGAAGCAGAGAAATGACAAACCCACTCAAATATAAACTTTAAACTTGGTTTTGGATTTGAAACACTTTGAAAGATTTATTCTGTTTTGAACTTTTTCCAATTGATAAATCTTAACACAAAAAAAGGAAGAAGCACATCTTCTTATTGATAACTGATAACCTAACTTTGACTGTGCGGGAAGTTTTAATTAACCAACTGCCATAAATCAGAACTTTGAAAAGTAGGAGGCAGAGAAGAATACCCGAATCTCGCTGATCGTAAGCCTGTTTCAAGTGATATATCGTGAGCAGCTACAAGAGAATGGACCCGGGAAGGGAAAGAATAACAACAGAATAATAACAGAATCCAAACTGGGAAATACAAAGGGGTTTTGTTTTTTTTTGTTTTTTTGCTTCCTTCTTCTTCTTCCTTTTTTTCACTTGGCAAAAGAGTAAGATGGCCCCAGCTTCTCTTCCCGTTTGAATTTAAGGTGGTCCAGCGTCTCGAAGTGGGATTTGTATAACTAACTGCAATTTTGGATCTGGACATTAAGGTAGAACAAAAGGCTAAGATGGCCACCATCTTTTTTCCCCACAGCAATTGAAGCAGACAAACTTAAGGTGGAACAGAACTCTGAAATAAGAACTGCATAACTATATAATTAACTGTAACTTTGGAACTGGACTTCATGGAAAACTGGGAATTTGAAGAACTATGTGCAATTTTAAAGAATATACATAAATCAGTAAAATCAGTAAAATCAAGCCTAATTAGAATTTTGAATCCAGAGGAGCAGATAGCCATAGAAGAACTCAAAGAAGAAGTGGGGGGGGAGACATTGAAGGAGTAGAAGTGGAGGGAAATAAAAAGCAGTCAAAAAACTCATTTGGTCCCGGCAATGGTGTAGGGAAAATTGTGAAAAGGAGAGGTGTCCCAACAAAAGGGAAAAGAAAGCTGACAAAAGTGGTCTTGGAGGCTGTTAGTGGTATAAGGAAAATTGAAGCAGGAGGTTATCCCCCAACAAAGAGGAATATAAATTATTCCTTTGGTCACCTGGGGAAATTTGAAGGGAGTGGATGTGTTAAAATAAAGAAAAGGGAGAAGACAGGAACAGAGAAGTGGGGCAAAAGACTTAACAGGAAAAAACCAGATAATTGGAAACTACTATATGGGAAAATATAAAGTTAAGATAAGGGCTTTATTCCTAAATATGATAATAAAATGGAGTTGCTATCTGGTTGAACATAATTGAAAGATAACAAAATAAAAGTTAAAATATATGGAATATGGATAAGTATGAAACTGATATGGGGAGCTTGTAAAGCAGAAGTTTGTGATTTACCTTTTAACATGATAATTAAATTGAATTGCGAATTGAGTGAATATGACAATAGAAGGACAACTAAGTCTGGGTCAAAATCTATGTAATATGGACATATATAGAACATTTAAGATGATGAACAAAGTGAGATGTTTACCACTTGTTACTTTATATAATACATTAAGGGAAGTGTAATGAACACTGAACAGCAAAGATTGTCATCTAGAGATAACTAAGGGTAATCTAATTCAAGGTATAGAAAAATGGAGGGGGAATATGAAATATACTTGCAACGGGAAACTATTGTGATAAAAAGACAGTGTCACAAATTGGGGGCATGTAAGGATGTATAACTATATAAAGATAATGATGAGAATAGCTGGGAATTGTAACCAGGTCTACAGCTCGACCAAAATTAGGTTGGGGGGTGGGGTTTAAAAGCACAATGACTATATATGTATACTTTTCTGTTATATCACTTTTTTTTTACTAAAAGGAGAAAAATTAAATATGCATATTGAAAAAGAATTATAAATACCATCAACATAAAAGGGAGCTTGCTCAGAAGCTGAAATACACCAAGTAAATGAGATGAAGAGTGGGAAGTAGAGGAGAAAGAGAAGGGAAGAAGAGAGGGATAGGAGAGAGGGCAAAGGAGGGGAAGAGGAGGAGGGAAATGAGGAGTGGTAAGGGGAGGGAGGAGAAGGAGAGAGGAAGGGAAGTTGAGAAGAGAAAGACAGAGGGAAGAAAGGAAGAAGTGAGGGGGATGAGGGAGGGAGAAGAAAGTGATGGATAAAGTACAAATATGGTGCATGGAGAGCAGAAAAGCCAATAATTGGTTTGTGGGAGTTGTTGGCAAAATGAATTGATGTAAACATTTAATAATACAATATGATGTTGGTTATGTAATAGTATATGTTATGTTATGAATTATATGTTATGAAAATGGAAAAATAAAAAACTTTAATCAAAAAATGTACTGGATAGTATATGGTCTGTTGTGAGGAATTAATGTATATTGAATGAAGCCAAAATGACTGTAGCAGGATTCTTACTGTATATGCTCATTTTGTTTTCTGATATTGGGTGCTGTGTACATCAAGGGAAACAAAAAAAAGATATTTGAATGCATGGGGAATGATTGGCTCAAGAATGAATGAACGTGGACTGAAGCCAAAAGTATGTGATAAATATGAACAAAATATATTTAAGTGGTTTGAATGTAGAGTGAGAAACATTGAATTGCAGAAACAAATGTAATATGAATGGGCTGAGAGAAAGGGGAAGTCCAAGACAGTTGTAGTTGGAAGAAGTCCAAAAAGAGAAAAAAGTGAGATGCTTAAATAGCAAAGGACAACGTACAAACCAGTGGAAGGACATGGTAGAAACAAGAACAGTTTGGAAAAATGGAAATGTATGGAATCGAACTATGAATGCATTGACATGATCTAGAGTTAACTGTTTCTTCCTTCTTGTTCTTATGCCTTTAACTTCTTTGGCTTATTGTTTCTTGCTCCTTTTCTACACTTTGCATAAAATTACTTGCCCCACAAGGAAATAGCATGATGGGTAGGGACTTAACCCAAATGCACTTGGAGAATATTAAGTTGGAGAAAGGTACCTTGAATCACAGAGACATTAACAGTGCTACCAACGTGATCAGTCACAAAAACTGTCAAGCAGAGGGGTTTTTTTTTATCCCATCCAAAGTCACGGTGACATTTCAGTCTCTGTTTGCATTTCAAACCAAATTCAGCCACATTATTCCAAGTATAACAGGTGGGCTTTCCCCCGTGGCTATCTAATTGGTGCTTGCATGGCAAGGAGCTTTCACTTGTCGCATCTTTGCTCCCTTTGACAATTGTTCCCAATGTGAAACAGCAATTCTTCCTTCGTGGGGTTTCAGCCAGTTTTGAAGAAGAAATCCTGACCTACTTAGATTGGCAATCTTAGGAAGAATCTTGGAAACCCAAGGTGTTTTTTCAAGAGCCAACTGGAATTTCTGGTTTTTCTTTGAAGATGCTTCGCTTCTCATCCAAGAAGCTTCTTCAGCTCTGACTGGATGGTGGAGAAGGAAAGGATTTATACTCCTGGCAGACAGCTGGACATTTGCATTCTTTTAGAGCAGTGGTTTTAAAACCTGTAGGTCGGGACCCCTTTGGGCCTAAGACCATCGGAAAACACATTTTTTAAAAAAAAATACAGAAAACATAAAATAATTTTATGGTTGGGGGTCACCACTACATGAGGAACTGTATTAAAAGGTCGCGGCATTAGGAAGGTTGAGACCCACTGTTTTAGAGAGTCAATAAGGCCACCTGGAGGTTTATCTGTGTCATCAGGATCACCTGAGTGGTGCAAATGGGTGTGGATCCTCCTTGGAACTGTTGAAAGGACTGTGCTGTAGACTGGAGATAGATGATATTGTATCTCTCCC
This sequence comes from Thamnophis sirtalis, assembly GCF_051295495.1. Classification (NCBI taxonomy): domain Eukaryota; kingdom Metazoa; phylum Chordata; class Lepidosauria; order Squamata; family Natricidae; genus Thamnophis; species Thamnophis sirtalis. The sequence goes on along the minus strand of NW_028261381.1, from coordinate 158,359,694 downwards.
CCTCTGTTGAGAGAGGGCTGTTCAGTTTTGACCTAAATGGCCTCTTTGACCCCTCTTTCAAACCAGTGGTCCTCTGTGTCCAAAATGTGAACATTGCTGTCTTCAAAAGAATGGCCTTTGTCTTTTAAATGCAGATGGACTGCTGAATCTAGTCCTGCTGGGTTTGTACTCCTATGTTGTGCCATGCATTTATGAATGGTGGTTTTGTTTTCCCAATGTAGAGATATGCACATGGCTCACTGCATTGTACTGCATGTACCACATTGCTCAGTTTCCATTCCCCACCATCCAGTCAGAGATGAAGAAGCTTCTTGGATGAGAAGCAACGTGTCTTCAAAGAAAACCAGAGAATCCAGTTGCCTCTTGGAAAAGCTCCTTTGGGACAACCAAGACCTGGATGACTGAGACTTCCATAGACACTTAGACCTTCAAGTTCTTCTGGGTTCCCAGTAAAATGTCATTCAGCTACCAAATCCTTAATTACCAAAGCAGCGAAATAGGACCCCAACTGGAAAGAAGAGTTTGTTGAACTACATTGAACAACCTGATAATGGCTTTGAGAGGAATGCAATGAATAGACTCCCCTACAGAAAAGAGAGGAGGATATATTGAGATTGGGGTTAGCCCCAGCAAAACAAGTTCATCCTACAAAAAAGATAACATTTCTATGCATTAAAAATGTCTCCAATACAATACTTTAACACTTTCTTAAAAGCTATTGTACAGCCAATGCTTGCCCCAGCTATAAACCAAAATCCTTTACCAAAATCCTTAGTTTCAAAGCTACTTTCTTGCTCATCTATATGAGAGCTCATGCTATGACTAGATGGTAGTCCAAGCCTCTGACCTTCTCCTGAATTTTAATGAAATCTTTTTGCAGCTGCTTAATATCTTGTTTCTCTATTAACACTTCCTGAAGTTCTTTAATCTGAGTCCAGCCATTCTCTTCCTTCCAGGTGTTCTTGGAAGCACCTTGCTGGGAATTCTGGCAGTTGAAATCTACATATCTTAAAGTGGGCAAGGTTAAGAAATACAGTTTCAGAAGTCAGGATGGGAAATTCTGGGAGTTGAGGACACACATCTTAAAACAGCCACTGGCTGTTTTAAGAAACACTGGACTAAGTTTGGAAAAATAAACACCCAGAAATTGACAGCATGAATACTAGCTTCTGCTCCACATTATACTGTGGCTTGAGTTATATATTTATACAATAAGGAGGTAAGAGAACCAGGTTGATTTAATGGTTAAGGAAGCAGACTAGAAACCAGGAAACTCTGAGTTCTAGTCCTGCCTTGGGGATTAGAAAACTGGCTGAGTGATTTTCAGCCAAACACCAGGAGGCTGTGAGTTCTAGCCATGCCTTAGACCCAAAAGTCAGTTGGGTGATTTGGGGTCAATCACTCTCTCTCAGCCCAACCACCTTACAGAGTTATTATTATGGAGAAAATGGAAAAAGGAAGAAGTGTTAGAACCGAGGTGGTGCAGTGGTTAGAGTGCAGTACTGCAGGCTACTTCAGCTGACTGCTAGCTGCAGTTTGGTGGTTCAAATCTCACCAACTCAAGGGTAACTCAGCCTTCCAGTAAAATGAGGACCCAGATTGTTGGGGGCAATATGGTGACACTGTAAACCGCTTAGAGAGGACTGTAAAAGCCCTATGAAGTGGTATATAAGTCTAAGTGTTATTGCTGCTGCTAGGTATATTCTACACTTTGAGTTATTGATAAAAAAAATAAAGGCAGATATAAATCAATTAAATACAGAAAGAAAGAAAGAAAGAAAGAAAGAAAGAAAGAAAGAAAGAAAGAAAGAAAGAAAGAAAGAAAGAAAGAAACACAAATCTTAGAAGGCATCTGCCTTTCCGAATTCCTCCTACTTCTGCCTCTCCCTTTCTCTGGTTTTTGAGAGCTGCTACTCACATGAAATCAACAATCCTGGGTTAGGTTTCCTGGGTGTACAGCAACCATACAGTCCTATAAACTTTTCACGTTAAGAAGAAGTATCATTTCTTTAAGTCTCCTGAGGCCATTCAAGAAAGCAATTTCTTTGGAATGTTGACTGTGCTCCTTGTAAAAACTCTCTCTGGAATCATTTTTTATTTCTTTCCATGAATAACAAATGAGTAAAATACAATGGTCTTGTAGCAAATGTCAGGAATAAAAAAACTTATTTGAGGCAGTTAAAAAGGAACAGCTTGGTGCTTCTGCGCCAAGGACTTCCTGCTTCAGTGCACCGCATTAGTCTCCTCAGGTTAGCTGTTATATGGCATCACACCTTCCAATGGAAAAAATGACTTTACAAAGCACAATTTGTGCTCTGAGTATCAAAGGTTGTGTTAAAGGATAAGGAATGGCTTTTTATGCGACAAGCAATTCCTCCTCACTGTTCTTCTTTTGTCACCTCTTCAACTCCCAACCTGGTGCCTTTGACAAGGTTATAATATATGCCTACCAACATTTTCCTCCTCTATGTCCTTCATAGATGAATGCCTTCTTTTCATGGATGGTCTTCCCATGTCTTCTTTTCCTGTGTTCCTTCATTACTACGCAATAATTCCTGAGAATAATTATAAGTGCAAAAGGGACCAGGTTGAGATATCACTCATGAATCAGTGAAAATTACCACCTACATCATGAGCAGGAAACAATAGTCTAAGAGGTCTGCAGCCAATTCCTTCTGGCCCTCAAACCTTCACCAAAATAATGGTCTCTGTCTCCTCTTTCTCAATCAATATATTTCCCCTATCCTCTAAAGCTGTGATGGCAAACCTATGGCACACATGCCAGAGGTGGCACACAGAGACCTCTCTGTGGGCACATGTGCCATCACCGAAACTGGAGTGCACACGTGTGCATGCATGCATGTGCGCGCACACTCAAGCGCCAGAACCTGGAAGACAGCAGCTGGCCGGCACACATGTACGCAATGGAACCCGGGGGAGCAGCTGGCTGCTGCACACATGTGCACTGGCCAGATGCTCTCTTCCAGGTTTTTGGTGCTCCAGTGTGCACTTGCATGCACATGCGCGCACTCGTTTCAGCACTCAGTGCTGAAAAGTTTGGCCATCACTGCTCTAAAGCATGGTCTCCCCAATTAATTTAATCAACTTTTCCAAAAGAGCAATTGGGTTGCTGAGGGAAAAAAAGTATGTATCAGAAGCAATTCCATGTGGCTCTTTTTGGGGGGGGGAGGTGGAATTTCATACTTCACCGGGGGGGTCATAATCAGTGGTGGGATTCAGCCAGTTCACACCTGTTCGGGAGAACCGGTTCTTAACTTTCTAAGCAGTTCGGAGAACTGGTTGTTGGAGAAATCTCATTTTGTTTCCCCCACACACACACACACACACTTTACAAGGCTAATCCTGTAAGGAACGCAGGAAGAAAACATTCTGGTGTTGTTTCTAGCCTAATCTTTGTTACCCTGCTTATAGAAATTGCCTCTCCAGTTAACCCTTGTTACATTGTAACAGCTAAGGTGAAGCATCCATTGACCTGAGTGATGTTGAGTTGGCCAGCCCACCCAGTCACATGACCACTGATCCCCACCTACCCAGCTGGTCATCAGGGCAGAGAACCGGTTGTTAAATTATTTGAATCCCACCACTGGTCATAATGGATTCATAGCAGGGTAAAGGGCAGAAAAAAATGGAATCCAGCTAGAAATTGTCTTTCCCTAGAAAACCCCCAGTAAAGGCAAACGTAGATTGCATTTTCTAAGCTCTACAAGGTTGACACAAGGTTGAAACCTCCACAAGGTTTTCTTTTCTTTTGAAAAAAAAACCAAGCACTTATCACAGAAACATCATACTTGAGGGTCTTCTTCAACTGTGCTTCTTAGAAATCTCTGTAACACTGGAATATAGTACAGGGGAATCTTATATAGATATTACAACTGCTGGCACTGCTGTGGCCTGGGGACCTACAAAGGAATTGCATGATGAATAATGTATTTGTTTTGGCATTTAATATTCAATTTGTTTGGAAATCTGTTGGTTATTGGGGTTTGGACCACTTGTTTTACACTACAATCCAGGGGTGGGTTTCAACCGGTTCGTGGCGGTCCCTGTGAACCGGTTGGTCGGCGAACCCGGAAGTAAGTAACTTCCGGGAATGGCGAAGGGCTCGCCTGCCCACCCGCGGTCCTTACCTGGTTTTGACGAGTTCTGTGCTTCCACGCATGCGCAGGATGCATACAGCGCCTGCGCGATCCTCCAGGAGCAGCTGGAGCATCACGCAGATGCTAGTACGCATGCGTGCACCGCGCGCATGCACGAGGACGCCGCCGGCCCCGTTCCAACCGAACCGGTTGGAACGGGGCGAGAAACCCACCCCTGCTACAATCCCTATGACCACATGGCCATCCAGGAAATACCAAGAACATACCAATATTCTTTAAAAAAAACAGCACTGGAGTAAACATGCCAGCTTTTAAAATGTTTTAAATAATAAAGATGGAAACCATCTCAGCCATCTTGCAAGATTTATTAAGTAAATGGAACCTCTGTCTGCCCCATGAGGGGATCTACAGATTTTTAATTAAAAATAGGAAGGAAACTTTGCAGTTTCAGAAATCTATCCCCCAAAGCAGACAATTAAATGGAAAAGCATTACTGTGGTCCATTAATTCTTAGATGAAAATCACATGGTACTTTAGAGACAAAAACATGAGTAAAAATAGTCACATTTCTAAGGGAATACAACAATGAAATGAGGAGGCATTTTTGTTTTACTATTCTCATTTTTCCTGCAGACTCCATGAAAACAGATAAGGGAGAATATTTTTTTTTCATACTGGAGCTGAATATATTTACATGTTTATTGCAATATTTGTATCTTATCATTCCAGTTAAAGTGTTCAAGCAGATTGTAAGATATAATAAAATACATGTTGTAACTAAAACAAAAGAACAGCAGATGCATCAAATTGAGAGACTCGTAAGGCTTTAAAACTTTAGAGATTTCCAGATCAACTGGTCACATGAAAAAGAAATTGCTAAGTCATAGAAGCTAAGGTGAGTCCAAGATAGTTCCTACTTACAAGAGAAAGCACCAGGAGATCTTCTAGCCACAGATTAAACTGAGAAGTTTAAAAATGAAAAACCATCCTAAAAGAAGATTATGGCACACCACTTCCATACTGTTGCTACAAAGCTTTCCCAGATATGATCATTCAAAAGATAACATTATATGCCTACCCAGAGTAGGCTCAGTCATGGAAATGCTACTTTCTGTCTCCCAACTCAGTCCTACTCAGGTGCCAAGATAACTTCTGACGAAAAAAAGAGTGCATAAAAGAGCAACAAAGATGACTAGGAGACTGGAGGCTAAAACATAGGAAAAACAGTGTCAGGAATTGAGTATGTCTAGTTTAATGAAAAGAAGAACTAGGGGGTGACATGATGGTAATGTTTCAAAATCTAAGAGACTGCCACAATGAAAAGTGGGGGGGTCAACCTATTCTCCAAAGCGCCTGAAGGCAGGACAAGAAGCAATGGATGGAAACTAATCAAGGAGAGAAGCAACCTAGAACTAAGGAGAAATTTCCTGACAGTTAAAACAGGTTGCCTCCAGAAGATGTATATACTCCAACACTGAAAGTTTTCAAGAAGAGATTGGAAACCATTTCTCTGAAATGGTTTAGGGTTTAAAGAAGAACTATTGAGAGTGTCCTCTCATAAAATTCATGGGCTATGGACCCAAAGTCAGAGCATTGGTGGCCACCAATTTATGCAATTCCTTATTCCTGGAAACACGGCTGACCCCAACTTTCCTTGGTATTGGACCTGGGTACTTGAGAGACCGCCTGCTGCCAATTACCTCCAATAGACCGATCAGATCCCACAGATTAGGCCTCCTCCAAATTCCATCCGCTGGCCAATGCCGACTGGCGACTACCCAGAGGAGAGCCTTCTCTGTGGCTGCTCCGACCCTCTGGAACGAGCTCCCCGTGGAGATTCGAACCCTCACCACCCTCCAGGCTTTCCGCAAAGCCCTAAAAACCTTGCTGTTCCGACAGGCTTGGGGCTAAAGAGCTTTTGCCCCCCTTCTCGAATGGTATGGTTGTTGTGTGTTTTAAACTGTATATTGTTATGTTCGTCTTTTTATCCCCTGTCTGTACCCCTTCCCTGACTGAATTGTGAGCCGCCCTGAGTCCCCTTCGGGGAAAAGGGCGGCATATAAATGTAATAAATCCTAATCCTAATCCTAATCCTTGCTTTTAGGAATCAAGGTAAACTAGACTTTTTCCAATTGATTTTTGGCCTTAACTCTAGGTAGAACTACTCAGGTAGTTCTCGACTTACACTTAGCTACCATTCAAAGTTACGTCACTGAAAAAAGAGAGTTATGACCATTTTTCACACTTGTGACCATTGCAGTATCCCCATGGTCTTGTGATTTACATTTGGATGCTTGACAACTGACTCTCATTTATGACGGCCGCAGTGTCCCAGGGTCATGTGATCAGTTTTTGCAACCTTCTGACAAGCAAAGTCCAAGGGGAAGCCAGATTCACTTAACAACTGTGTTACTAATTTAACAATTGCAGTGAATCACTTAACAAGCCTGGCGAGAAAAGTCATAAAATGAAGGAAAAAGTCACTTCACAAATTTCTCACTTAGCAGCATAAATGTTGGACTCAGTGATGGTCATAAATTAATATGGCATTTAGAAGACCAATATAGTTTTGAGGATATTTGCATTATTTCTTTTAAATGGTAGGGTTGGTTAAGCTACCACCGTGATGGCAAGCATGCCCTAAGTGGCATGCGGAGCCATGTTGCCTGGCACACACAGCATCACCTGTTCCTCTTCTGGGTTTCTGGCACATGCGCATGACAATCAGCTGGCCTTTGTGCATGTGGCAACACCGGAAACTGGAAGAGTTGGTCTTCCATTTTCCTGTATGAGCATGACGCCGGCCTGCTGATTGTCATGTGTATATGTGCACCAGAAACCTGGAAACTAGCTGGCTGCATGCATGTGTACGCCAGAAACCAGAAGTTCATTTTCGAGGGTGCACATGCGCCCCCCTGGGCAGCCTTCTTATAGCTTGCAGCCCAGACAAGAGTGTGCACTCCCTTTTCAGCACTCGGCACTGAAAAGATTCACCATCACTGAGCATACCCTAACCCTAACCTGCCATCACTGAGCATACCCTAACCCTAACCCTCCCGGTTCTGCTTATAAATATTGCTCAATGAAACTTAGCAAAATCTAAACCTTCTACTTCTTAGTCCCTTAGCACCTTTTCCATAGGGTTTAGCAATCTTTTCATGACTGAAAGCCAACTTCACCAAGCTATGCCATAGACAAAGTTAGGGTCTAGGTGTTCTACTCTATCTTGAGGATGGAGAGGTTTCCTTATTTTTTTCAGCTGTTAAACCAATGATAGATTTAATGCTGCTGACTTTATGGAGTCCACACTTCAAATGATGGTGAAGTGTGTCTCTATTTTCAAGACCAGTGTGATTCATTTTAAATAAACAGAACTATAGATATGGATGCTTTGCGCGACTCAAAAACAGGGTCCATTCAGGAACAGAACATATTATACCAAATGCATATAAGTTAACAATGGGCTATTATGTATACCATGACCTAGTTTCACTTTTAAAATGTTATTTATGTACAATAAAAGGCAGAAGCAGATAAATGCATCTTTTCTGAAAATATTCTTTCGTGCGTAATTCAACCCTCTTCATTTTGACACTCTTGAGATACGTTGGCACTATAAAACCAACGTTCCCAGCTACCAACCTACCTTCCATTGAGGACCTGTACACTGCATGAGTCAAAAAGAGGGCTGTGAAAATATCTACAGACTCCTCGCATCCTGGACATAAATTGTTTCAACTTCTGGTGCTATAGGGCACTGCACACCAGAACAACTAGACACCGGGACAGTGTTTTTCCTGGATGCCATCACTCTGATTAACAACTAATTCCCACAACACTGTCAAATCATTTACAAAGACTGTATTACTATTATTCTTCTCTTCCTTACTAGTACCTATCTCTTCCAACTTATTACTATAACCATGTTGCCAGGGGTGAGTTTCCGGCTTCTTCTACTGCCGGTGTACCCAGGGATGCACTTCAGGCACACGCACGCTTGATGTGTGCTATGCGCACATGCGCAGTAGGTTAAAAAAACTGCTTCTGTGCATGCACAGAAGCAAAAAACAAGATGGCAGCACCTACAGCACCGCCGATGGAACCGTTTCAGGAGTGTGGCCAGCCGAGTTACTACCTACTCAGCCAAACTAGTCCAAACTGGTAGGAATTCACTTCTGCATGTTGCTTATATCTTTTAATTTATATTGTTTTTATTTGTTTCCTAATACGATTTGATAGCTTAGTAATCTTGACTATCACTAAGTGTTGTATCTTTTTATTCTTGATGAATGTATTTTATTCTCTTCATATACACTGAGAGCATATGCACCAAAGACAAATTCCTTGTGTGTCCAATCACACTCAGCCAATAAAGAATTCTATTCTAATTTGGCTAAGAATATCTGCAGGAAACCATCTTAGAAAAGGCTCATACAAAGCTTATCCTCATTAACACGAATATCTCAGTAAGATTATAATTACAGGTCTCTGGCAAGTAACAGACAGAGACATATAGAAAGAGACAATCAGTGACTATCCAATAATCTTATTGGGATTGGGCTAGGCTACCTGTGTTTGATAGCAGACCCTGATTTTGGTTTTGAATAAATATTGTCTCTGGATGGAAACATGCAAAAGGCAGGATTTTTCCTCCAACTTCTGAAGAAGAATATGTTAGTCCTAGGAGAAAACATTTACCCTTCTGGCTTTATAGCAAACAGTGACACCTAGTGAAAGAATGCTAATATTCTTTTTAAGGGACAGAAATCATATAGTATCGGAAAATATGATTAGGTATCAGAAGGTTTTGTATAAATGTCCTCCATAATTATTTGCAGGAGACATCAAAAGGATCTGATGGAAAGACAGGTGACAGAGATGACTGGATTGCTGAGTTTAAATGAGGCAAAGATTAGAATCCATTCATCATAGGACTATCTGTGCTTCATTCAAACTGTGTGTGTATATACACATACATACACATACACACAAACATAAACACACAAATAAATAAATAAATAAATAAATAAATAAATACATACATACATACATACATACATACATACCCTGTTTCCATGACAATAAGACCTCCCTGGATAATAAGCCCAATCGGGCTTTTGAGCAAATGCACTAAAATAAGCCCTCCCCAAAAATATTACAACAGAGCAGCAGCCATGAGGTGACCACGCTCGCTGCCTCCTGCACCTCAAAAATAATAAGACTTCCCCAAAAATAAGGCCAAGTGCCCATTTCGGAGGTCAAAAGAAAATAAGACCCTGTCTTATTTTCAGGGAAACATGGTATGTTTGTGTGTGTGTGTGTGCGTGTGTGCGTGTCTCACATGGCATAAATGAAAGCAATGTACCAATCCAGATGCCCAATTGTATAACATGAAAATGATAAATTACACATGACAGTTGTTCCAGAAAGTCATGGATGGATTACAGATACAAATAAAAGAGATTCAGTCAGTGGGCAGACAGAGGGACAGTTTAAAAAAAAAAGACTGGGAAACGATAAGGGACTTGGAAAAGATGATAAATATCTCCAACTGTGTAGAAGCAGACTGAAAATGTAAAATGCAAGATCTCCACATCTGAGCATTGAGAAGTTTCCATGATGTCAACCTTACCTCAGGTTTTCTGTGGAAAGAGATTGAAGGTGGTTTGTAGTATAGTTTGCAGCAGGGGTGAAATCTACTTACCTTCGCTATTAGTTCACAAATGTGAGCACTTGTCTCCACACATGCGCAGAACGTCAAAAACAGATGTGATGACATCCGGGCAGGTGGGCAGAACCTGCTACCGAGCACGCCTGCAAAGGTAAGTAGAACAGCAAGGGCAGAATCTGCTATTCCACTCGATTTAGATTAGCTAGAAAGCAGAAAATCTGGTCCGAACCAGTAGCATTTCACCCCTGATTTGTAGTACTGAACCATGGTGGTGTAGTGGTTATAGTGCAGTACTGCAGGTTACCTCTGCTGCCTGCCGGCTGCCTGCAATTCAGCCATTCATATCTCACCAGGCTCAAGGTTGACTCAGCCTTCCAGCCTTCTGAGATTGGTAAAATAAGGACCCAGGTTGTTGGGGGCAATGTGCTGACTCTGTAAACTGCTTAGAGAGGGCTGCAAAAGCACTGTAAAGCGGTATATAAGTCTAAGTGCTATTGCTATTGTTACTTCTGTCATATACAGTTTATTTCCACGTGCATGCACACTAAGAATAAGGCATATTTCCATGGCATTAACAGATTCCATTAGATTCTTACGAGAAACCTTATTGTTGTAGAATTCTGGACCCAAATATGAGTCCTTTACTGTTGACAATAGATTTTAAAAGGTAGAAGTTATCAAGCAATGTCTTCAATTGTCAGTTCTAAGGGAACTATACCAGTTGCCATTTTCTTTGGTTTTCTTTGTATTTTTTTTCTTTATAGGCCTGTTTTTTTTCACTGTGTTCTTTGACTTTCACTACTAAAGATTGCAGACCACTTACATTTTCAGCTATTGGAGTAGTGTCATCAGAACAGTGGAGGTTAATTGATGTTTATTCCTCCAGTTTAAAACCACACTCATTTTCTTCTCTTGCAGCCTCCCTCAATATATATTCAGCTTATAGGCTGAATAAATAAGGAGCCAGCCTGAAGCCAGTTTGGTTCACCACCTTCTGTTTCTAAATTGTGGTCTATTCTATTAATAGGTAGGCTTAGACTTAGAATAACTTGGTCACTTTGAATGTATACTAATTGGCATTCATTAAAATGAAATTTTGTTGCATACAGCTCTCAAAGGGTCTCCACCTTTAATATGCACAATATAAACATGATAAAGTAAATAAATAAATACATACATGCATATATAATTATGACAGCACAAGCACCTAGGTTTTGCATTTCCTCTTTTGCCTATAGAACCAACTATGGCCTTTACATATCTCCTACATGACCCCATAGGAATCTGACAAGAGTCAATAGAATATTAAAGGACATGTTCTTGCACAGGAACAGGAAGCTCAAATACAAAGCCCAAAGAAGGTATAAAACACCCCCCACTCACAACTCCATTTTGTTAGCTGCACCAGAACCATAAATGCTGGTAGGTTCTGTTCATCATTAACCCATCTTTCCAATCACCCTCCATGTTTCCAGTGTCTTTCTCCCAGCTTGGAACTGAACCAGATGGATTTTTCTTCCAACACTACTAATCATTTGGATTTCTTTTTTCAACCCATGTATAGTTCACCTACAAATGATTTTTGCACCAAGGTCTTCTCTCTATCTTCTTTTCTCCAGTTTCAGTTCAGATTACCTACTGCCTTTCTGTGCCATTACAGCAGTGGTGGGTTTCTCGCCCCGTTCCAACTGGTTTGGTTGGAACGGGGCCAGCGGCGTCCTCGTGCATGCGCGGGGTGCACGCATGCGTACTAGCGTCTGTGCGATGCTCCAGCTGCTCCTGGAGGATCATCCAGGCTCTGTATGCGTCCTGCGCATGCGTGGAAGCGTAGAACTCGTCAAAACCGGGTAAGGAGCGCGGGCGGGCGGGTCGGCCCTTCTCCGTTCCCGGAAGTTACTTACTTCCGGGTTCGCCGACCAACCGGTTCGCGGGGACCACTGCGAACCGGTTGAAACCCACCCCTGCATTACAGGCAACCACAACTGCCCTTTTGTCATATTTTAAGAGGCATTCCTTCAGAATACACCAACATTATTTCCAGCAGCCAAATCTTACAATGGACCTAGATAAGGATTTAATCATGCAATTGCTCTATCTCATTCACAGAATTATATGTTGGGTATTGATGAGGTAGAGGGGCGTGCAAGATTATTTGGAACAATTAAATGACTGAAAGCACCTTTACATTTCAGAACTACAGAACTAGAAAGATTTTCCAAGCATCACATTTATAATAACCATCTGTATCAATTTGCAGCCTGAAGTGAATGTCTGAAGAAAACAACAAAGCAGGCAACCTTCACAAAAATCAAAACTTTTAACACGTCACTCATCTCCAATGTAAAATTAACATTGAATTGAAAGTGAAAGTAGATGCAATATCCAGAGGCAATTTGATAGTTCCCCACTGCTCTGTACACTATTGTAATTTTTGATATATTTGAAGAAGCTTTCAGAAAAAAAATCTGCAAAAAAATTTGGTAATAAAATAAATTCTTCCTTGAGTCAAGCTTGATTTTTGGTGATAACATGAAAATATTCATGTTGTTTTCTCATTAACCTTATAAAAGTGGTTTACCATTGTCTTACTGCAATTATTTTTTGTTTGTTTCAATTTTCCACTCTGGTTTACATTCCTAAGTTTTCTTAAAAGTTCATCATCCATGTACTGACCAGGTTCAACTCTGCTGTTCTTTTCCCAGATGAGTCTAACTTGCTGTGACTAAAAGAAGTTCAGAAAAAATGAGGAAAAGCAATCATTTCTTTGCTCAAGTATGGCTGCAAAAGCTGAAAAAAGCAAGAAAAAGAAGATAGATGCCTTCAAATTATGGAGACCATTACTAAGAGTTGAGGAACATATTGTCCTACTGCCATCTAGCAGTATTATGTGATACTGTTAAGACAGGAATTGGTAGCTGACTGAAATTTGAAAGTTTTCAACGCCTGAAAAAATCTCTACCATCACTCTACAGAATCAATCCACCTAATTTTCACTAGATGGCAGCAGAGAGTTCCTATCTCTCTGTCTCTCTCTTTCCCTCTCCCTCTGTGGTTGCTTAGATTTCTCTTGTGTATCAGTACACTTACTGCATGTACCTCCAAATTGTTGAGATGTGAACAACAATATATTTGCTTCCAAAGTAGTCTCATCCTAGCTTGCTTAGCAAAGAATAAATATGATTAAGTAAAATTGTCCTTTGGTTGTGTTTGCATAAGGAAATCATAACATCCCACTGAGAATTTCTGGACTAAATAGTTATATAGCCTCTTAGGTTTAGGATCTGGTTTGTTTAAGCTACTTTTTATGGTTTAGCATCTTCTATGAAACTAGTTACTGTGTCTTATTCAATAATAGCAATAGCAATAGCAGTTAGACATGTACCGCTTCATAGGGCTTTCAGCCCTCTCTAAGCGGTTTCCAGAGTCAGCATATTGCCCCCAACAATCCGGGGCCTCATTTTACCCACCTCGGAAGGATGGAAGGCTGAGTCAACCCTGAGCTGGTGAGATTTGAACAGCCGAACTGCTGAACTAGCAGTCAGCTGAAGTAGCCTTCAGTACTGCACTCTAACCACTGCACCACCTCTAATAACCACGATGTGGAAACAGTGTCAATGATTACCTGAAGATTCAACTTTAGAAAATGGCTGGGGTGGGGGAATCCCAAACACAGAAGCTTTTGTTCTGTATCCTTAATTTCAAATGATCATGATGTTAAGAAGGCTGATCATAATGTGCTTCTATAACGTAGAAGGACACTGGAATTCATTGATTTACCTGGTTATAAATCCTCTTCCCCTCAAATCAGAAGTGGCATTCAGCAGGTTCTGACCAGTTCTGGAGAACCGGTAGCGGAAATTTTGAGTACTTCAGAGAACCAGTAAATATCACCTCTGCTCCGCTCCCATTTATTCTCTGCCTCCCGAGTCCCAGCTGATCAGGAGGAAATGGAGATTTTGCAATATCCTTCCCCTGGAATGGGGAGGGAATGGAGATTTTACAGTATCCTTCCCCTGCCACGCCCACCAAGCCACGCCCACCAAGCCAAGCAATGCCCACAAGACACGTCCACAGAACCAGTAGTAAAAAATGTTGAATCCCACTCCTGCCTCAAACCCACCCATCCCCCCAAAAAATAAATGGAATAGTCCTTATTTTATTGCTCATTTTCTTCTTTGGCCATGGATAATCCTTTTTCAGAAAGCTTATTTGCATATATTCAGAGACACAAATGTCTGACATCTTCCAGTAAACATCCTCGGTTTGTTTGTTTTGAAGAATATATATCTGCGCAGCCACACAAAGATTAACCTATTTGGGGGATTAAACAGCAAAACACAAATGTATCCAAATTCTGTAGCTCCCAGATAGCAAAGAATGGATAATTCAGCTCATTAATCAAAATCTAGGTCACTCATCAAAGAACAGGGAAAATTACAGAACTTGCTTTATGTATTCATTCATTCATTTTCTTGCCGTCTGAATGAAAGTGGATTGGGATAATTTAATCTCTCTATGCCCCCTCCCCCAAAAAACACCCAACCAATCATCTCAGGGCCTAAAGATCCATCACATAAGCCCTTTTTGCTTCAACAATAATACTGCCTACCTTGGGAGGTTTTTTTTGGGGGGGGGGGTGCTTCCCAGTTAAACATAGAAACAAAGAAACAGAGTTATACAACAGGGATATACATGCCGACATAAACAAGAGCTGTGTTATGAATTTTGCTGCACACACAGTTTGCTCCTGGTCAAAAGGAAGGTGTGTGGTGGCACTGTGGTTAGAATGCAGTATTGCAGGCATGGGAAGAAATATCCATCTGGTTCATTTCCAAGCCAGGAGAAAGGCACTGGAGACAAAATAGAGTCTGGAGGCTGATTGGAAAGAAGGTTTTAATGATGAACCGAACCACCAAGCCCATGGTTCTGGTGCAGCTGACCACATGGAGTTGAGAGTGGGGTGTTTTTTTTTACACCTTCTCTTGGGATTTGCAGTTGAGCTTCCTGTTCCTGTGCAAGAACATGTATTCTATTGGCTGTTGTCAGATTCTTATGGGATCATGGAAGGGTTATGTAGGGGTCACAGCTGGCACTATAGGTAAAAGAGGAGATTCAAATCTTAGGTATTTGTCTGAGCTCTCAGGTTTGATTGAAGTTTGGATTCCTCCGGGATGATGCAATGTCTGAAGTGCATTTAGGAGATTGTGCAATGTAGTGACTCTGTGTCTTCTGCTAAATGGCATTATGCCTTAAAGGGTCATGTCCTGTTCTTAATCACATCACCCTGAAGCTGAAGGTCTTTTGTTTTGTAGATAGGCTGGCCCAATCTTTCTTAATGGGCACAACATATCTGCTTGGGGGATGGACTAGACGGAGTCTGCTTTCTGTCTTTAAAAAAACATGTTTCTCCATTTCTCATTTATGGAAATACAATATCTTGCCTTCTTAATATTATTCAAAATATTTCATTCTGTGGGGGGGGGCTTCCCACACAGGCTAAATCTGCCTACTGCCAGGAGTTCAATCCTGTCTGGCTCAAGGTTGACTCAGGCTTCCAAGGTCAATAAAATAAGGACCAAGATTGTTGGGGGCAATATGCTGACCCTATAAACCGATTAGAGAACGCTGTAAAGCATGTGAAGTGGTCTATAAGTCTAAGTGCTACTGCTATTGCTAATGGGGCATGCTTCAAATGGATAATGTGCAGCTTCCCTTTGGACTTCAGCCTGAGGTCCTCTAATGCTTGCAGTGACTTTTAAACTTGAAAGCAGCTTTCAAGACTTGCATTTCTGCTGTTTATATTGATCACCTCTCACAGAAGAATCAGGATATCCCAGCACTGAATGGTCTGGTTATTGTAAAAAGGCAAAAAAAAGAGACAGCGAGCAATGAGAGGAAAGAGGATACACACACCCTCAGTTCTAACTGGAATTATTCTACTCCTTTGAAAAAGGAAAAGGAGAAAAGTCTCAGGGATAAGAAAAACTCCCGCAATCACTGATCCAGTTCAGATTGGCAATGAGATAAGATGAGGAAGAGGAGGAGGAGGAGGAGGAGGAGGAGGAGGAGGAGGAAGAAGAAGAAGAAGAAGAGTTTATATCCCATCTATAATGCCATCTTTATGGCTTGGGACCAAGTTCTCTGAGGAACCGTCTCTTGCCAATCACATCTACCCAACCCATCAGAGCAGGGAGGGAGGGAATTTTGCCAGTCCCATCCCCAAAGGAGATACACCTGGTGGGACCCAGAAGAAGGGCCTTCTCCATGGTGGCCCTCTCTCTCTGAAACATCATTTTCCCAGAGGTAAGAATGGCCCCCTCTCTAATACTCTTCCGGAAGGTGCTGAAGACCTGGTTCTGTCAGCGGGCCTGAGAAACCCAGAGTGGGATGGAGCCCATTAAATGGCTTGTGTGATCAGCTGTCACTGGAGTGGGAGGTGGGGGGGTTGAGGGTGATTTTATTACATTAATTTATTTGACTTTTTAAATTAGTTTTACTGTTTTTAGATCTGGTTTTTATATTCTGTAAGCCACCTTGAGTCGCCATGGGCGAATAGGCAGCAATATAAATTTAATAATAAATAAAATAAAATCTTGCCTCCAAGATCGCAAGGGTTCACCAACTCTACAGCCCTCAGTTTGAAAAAAAAAATCTCTACATTCCTGAACAAGAGTAACTTTCCTAAAGTTTGTTCCCATTCTGACTATAGATAATGAGAAATGTAGTCAAAGTTCTCTGTTGCTAACTCCAATGATGCCAAACTGAGAACGTCTGTGTCACGTCCTGATGTATGTTCAATCTTTTTGCATTTGCATCACGGTGTTGCATGAGAGTGTATAAAGAGCCCATGGTTATAGTCCAGTATTCCGAGGGGACACTGATCAATGAAAATTATTCTGAATTTTGCAGGCACAGATTGCTTCCTGAAGCCTCCGGAGGGTGAAAAATGGCCCAACATGCAAACCAGAAGTTTTTAGAAATCCTCTGGAGCCTAGGGATGCTAAAAACAAGCCCATCTCACGCAAAAGGGTTAGCCATCACTGATAGATAGATAGATAGATAGATAGATAGATAGATAGATAGATAGATAGATAGATAGATAGATAGATAGATAGATAGATAGATAGATAGATAGATAGATAGATAGATAGATAGATAGATAGATAGATAGAGATAGATAGATAGATAGATGTTAGATAGATAGATAGATAGATAGATAGATAGATAGATAGATAGATAGATAGATAGATAGATGATAGATAGATAGATAGATAGATAGATAGATAGATAATAGATAGATAGATAGATAGATAGATAGATAGATAGATGATAGATAGATAGATAGATAGATAGATAGATAGATAGATAGATGATAGAGAGATAGATAGATAGATAGATAGATAGATAGATAGATAGATGATAGAGAGATAAATAGATAATAGATAGATAGATAGATAGATAGATAGATAGATAGATAGATAGATGATAGAGAGATAGATAGATAATAGATAGATAGATAGATAGATAGATAGATAGATAGATAGATGATAGAGAGATAGATAGATAATAGATAGATAGATAGATAGATAGATAGATGATAGATAGATAGATAGATAGATGATAGATAGATAGATAGATGATAGATAGATAGATAGATGATAGAGAGATAGATAGATAGAGAGATGATAGAGAGATAGATAGATAGATAGATAGATAGATAGATAGATAGATAGATAGATAGATAGATGATAGAGAGATAGAGAGATAATAGATAGATAGATAGATAGATAGATAGATAGATAGATAGATAGATAGATAGATAGATAGATGATAGAGAGATAGAGAGATAGATAAATAGATGATAGATAGATAGATAGATAGATAGATAGATAGATAGATAGATAGATAGACAGACGATAGATAGATAGATAGATAGATAGATAGATAGATAGATAGATAGATGATAGAGAGATAGAGAGATAGATAAATAGATGATAGATAGATAGATAGATAGATAGATAGATAGATAGATAGATAGATAGATAGATAGACAGACAGACAGATAGCTTTCCTCTATCTGCACTAGTCTAAACAATGTCTTCCACTCCTTAATTAAGTGTCTTTCCTTTCTCCTGGCCCTTTACATGGCTAGAATTATTCCCGGTAAAATCCTCCATCTGTTTTATTCAAGCCCAGGAGAAAAGAGTTCTGTTTCTGGTGGTTTTGTTTTCTTTGTTTAATATACTACCTATTCTCCCAGGGCTTCTGGTAGATATCAACAAAACAAAAACCAAATCAAACAATAAGTAAGATGCCCATAATGAAAAATAAATGAAGAAATCAACAGGCAACAAAACACAGATGGTAACATACCCACCCATCCCCAAAACACCCCCCCCCCAAGAGCTCTATTTTCCTTAGCCAGGGTTAATGCATTGAGCTGAGATGGCCAATGTATTGCCAAGTAACAAAATGTCAAACAGGCTGCCTTGAGTGCTTAAGTAGGGAGAAAGGCAGAATCTGCATTGCTTATTGGCATTTGGCATAACTCTACCTTGATTTCTTTAGGGCAATTAAAAAAGATAACAGACATTCAATATCCAGATCCTAGAGAAATCCTCCCATAGAACACAAAGAAGGCACATACCTCAATTTCAAATTGGAGCTGTGTGCAATGAGCTTCAGAGCTAGTCAAGTACAGATATTGGACATTAGCTACCTTTATAGCTTTTTATGTTGATGTTTTTTCATTTATTGTTAAAGGTAGTCCTTAACTTACAACCAAAATTAAGCCCAGAATGTCTGTGTCAACTCCGAAGTGAACTTGGCTGGGGACATTTTGGAGGCTTCAGGGTTGCCACAATGCAAAAAAAAAAAAAGGAGAGGGAGGGGGGAAACATAGTTAGATGGGGTGTTTTGTAGCCAAAACAAAACAGTTTCCTGTGGGAACCAAGGACATTTCAACAAGTGGCTAGAGACAGGAGGAGTCAGTAACCAGGCAACTGGCCAGTGCCTTGATTGGACAGTGTGACTGTTTGGGGAAAGAGGGAACTTTTACTTTTTAATCAGGTGAAAACCGCGGGAACTTTCAGAGTCAGTTTTCATCAGTTTGTGCCAATATGATATCTCCAATAAAACTATTCTTTGAAGAATCTGCTTGCCTCAGAATTCTGCTTTTTATAGGGCTATTACTTGTAACCCTGACAGTCTGTTGATAAGTGAGACATTTGTTAAGTGAGTTTTGCCCCATTTTACAACTTTCT
Organism: Thamnophis sirtalis; assembly: GCF_051295495.1. NCBI lineage: Eukaryota > Metazoa > Chordata > Lepidosauria > Squamata > Natricidae > Thamnophis > Thamnophis sirtalis. The sequence continues at coordinate 158,340,642 of NW_028261381.1, read as the reverse complement.
TTACCATAGTTAAGTAAATCATTCCAGTTGTTAAGTTAGTAATACAGCTTGGCTTGTCAGAAGGTCGCAAAAGGGAATCACATGATCCTGGGACACTGCCATGATCATAAATATGAACCAGTTGCCAAGCAACCAAATTTTGATCACATGACCATGGGGATGCTGCTGCAATGGTCATGTGAAAAATGGTTCTACGTCGTTTTTTTCAGTGCCATTTAGAGGTGGTATTCAGCAGGTTCTGAGCAGTTCTGGAGAACTGGTAGCAGAAATGTTGAGTAGTTCAGAGGACCAGTAAATACCACCTTTGACTGGCCCTGCCCCCATCTATTCTCTGCCTCCCGAGCTGATCGGGAGTAAATGGAGATTTTGCAGTATCCTTCCCCTGGAGCGGGAAGGGAATGGAGATTTTACAGTATCCTTCCCCGCCATGCCCACCAAGCCACGCCCACAGAACCGTTAGTAAAAAAAATTAATCCTACCACTGGTGCCATTGTAACTTTGTATGGTCACTATTGGCTGTTTACTAAAGGGTAAAGTGGGGTGTCACATCTCTTGCCATTCAACAGGATGCAGTTAATAAATAGATGCCCATCACTGAAAATATCCCCCAATTCTTTTTTTTTAAGACAAAAGAACAGTTTCTAGCTTTTATTTCCAAATTGGCTTTCTTTAGCAAGAACTGCATTGTTCATGCAAATTGAAGGCAATTATGCAATCCAGATCTAATTAGACTGATTGATATTGTCATATCAGCAAAACTCATACCTTCCTTCAAAACCCATTAAACATTTGCATTCAAACAGTATTATTATTTCCATCATCTTCTTCCAATAATTTGATTTTGTGTTCTTCAGTGATTCCTGCTCATCAGACCCTGGGTTGAAATGGGGGGAGGGAGGAAGGGGGTCTCACAATTATTTTAATCACAATTCTCACCACTGATGCTAATAATACTTAAATATTTCCAGCTGGCTTCCCCATATGCATCTCCATGAAAGGCTATAATTAAAGTGTGTTTTCATCAGCTAGAGAACATGGTTGATTGACAAGGAACTGCTTATCTGAAAAAAAAGTTGAGAAGGTTAGTATATATTTGGTGACCAGAAAGAAATGTTTGGGCGATTTATCTTCCTTTCTTTTTTACATACTATAGTTTCGACCACTTTCATTATACATTGTATGATACTTTGAAAGTTCAAGTATGTAACCTTCATATATTCTAGGCAACCCCCCACAAATCTTTCTTTTACCTGTACTGTTTTTCTTCCCAACGTAATCCAGCTATTGAAATTCAGGAGCACAATTTTCCAATTATGTGAAACAAGCAATCCCAAGAAAGTAAAAAAAAACAGGTGTGCCAAAGATTCTATAGAGGTTTAAGAAGCCCCCAACTATTCTTAAATGTGGAAAGCATCCCTCAAATTCCAGTCCAGATCACTTCCATCAATGTCATGTTCCCATTTAGCCATTAATTTTTGGAATGAAAATTAAATAGGCAATCCCTTCTGCAAAAAAATATTAACAATAAAATGTTTAAAAGTGGAGGAAAGCCTTACAGAAGTCAGTGGAACTAAAGCGAAGAAGCAATAGCAATAGCAATAGCAGTTAGACTTACATACCGCTTCATAGGGCTTTCAGCCCTCTCTAAGCGGTTTACAGAGTCAGCATATCGCCCCCACAGTCTGGGTCCTCATTTTATCCACCTCGGAAGGATGGAAGGCTGAGTCAACCTTGAGCCGGTGAGATTTGAACCACTGAACTGCAGATAACAGTCAGCTGAAGTGGCCTGCAGTACTGCACCCTAACCACTGTGCCACCTCGGCATGCAGTGGGGTGAGGAGAAATAATAAAGGTAGAAGTATTTGGTGTTCCAATCCCAACTCCAGAAGAGCTCAGTTCTGTATTTGACTTATTTTAATAAAGTTTATTTTTTCGAATAAGATCATACATGTCAAGTGTTGGGGGAAATCAGGACATTCAAGCAATTCAAATGAGTATAACGATTTATTGCAAGCTTAAGCCCTCTACAAGAATCTGAGCTACTAACGGTCAAAGGAATGAGTGAGAGATAAGAAGGCATTCAAGGTGGGCTAACTTAGATCAGTGGTAGGCTGCTGAAAGTTCAGACCAGTTCAGGAGAACCAGTAGTTCCAATGCTCAGTTGGCCCTCCCCACCTGTCCCCTCCCCATCCCGTCCTATATTTCCTTTTTTCTGGCTCAGCTGATTCATGCAGCACAGCTGATTTCCATGCCTCTGCTCTTCTACTTACCAGGGCTGCCTTAGAAGGTAAGGAGCTGAGCTTCAAATTGCTGTATTTTGAAGAGAACTTTTTTATTTTTCTTTTAAAAAAAACACAAATATGTCATCATTTGTCAATCATTAAGACATTGAAGTACAATTTTTTTTGTTGTGTGTACCCCTCCCTCCCTCCACCCCCACCCCCCCTCCTCCTTCCCCCCCCCCCGACTTCCCAGAACCCGTACACGGTATGGATTTTTAACTAACACAGTCTAAAATCTATTGAGAAAAAAGAAATAAAGAAATTAATGACATTCTAGATTGACCTTAGCTTCTTCTTACTGAACTGACTTTTAACAGTTTAAATCATTTCTGATCTTAAGCATAGGCTAACTGGAATTTCTTAGTCCCGTATTTATTTTGTATATAGTCAATCCATTTTTTCCAGTCTCGTTTATATCTCTCATTTGAATGATCTTTGAGATATGCCGATATTTTAGCCATTTCAGCTAAGTTTGTTACTTTCAATGTCCATTCTTGGATTGTAGGCAAGTCTTCCTTCTTCCAATATTGCGCCACCAACAGTCTTGCTGCAGTTATCAGTTGCAGAATCAAATTGGTCTCTACCACTGTAAAGTCAGTACATATACCTAGTAAAAATAACTGAGGAATAAACTTTATCCTTCTTTTAAAAACATTTTGCATGACCCACCATATTTTTATCCAAAATGCCTTAACCTTTTGGCAGGTCCACCATATATGATAATATGTAGCATCGAGAGAACCACACCTCCAACATTTAGGCTGTACATTCGGATACATAGAAGCCAACTTTTTAGGATCTAAATGCCATCTATAGAACATCTTGTAAAACTTTTCTCTCAGATTTTGAGCTTGTGTAAATTTCACATTTCTTACCCAGATTCTTTCCCATGTATCCAACATTATTGGTTCCTCAATATTTTGAGCCCATTTTATCATACAATCTTTAACTAATTCTGTTTCCGAATCCATCTGTATTAATACATTATATATCCTCTTTATATGCATTAAGCTTTGATCTCTTATTTGTTTAAACAGATTATCCTCAACTTGAATAAAACCAATTTTTTGATCTATTTTCCACCTAGCCTGTAATTGCCCATACTGGAACCATGTTTGAACTACCTTCTCCTCTTTTAATACCTCTAAAGGTTTTAATTGTAATACCCCCCTTTCCGAGGTAAGAAGCTGTCTGTAAGTAATTCTATCCTGTTTTTGTGCTGTATTCATATTTTCAATTGCATGTCTAGGAATTGCCCACATGGGTATCTTGTCATTTAATTTATATTGGTATTTCTTCCAAACCCGCAATAAAGCATTTCTTAAAATATGACTTTTAAAGTTCTTATCCAATTTTTTGTTGAATAACAGGTAAGCATGCCAACCAAATACCAGATCGTGTCCCTCAATGTTCAATATTCTATCATTGGTTAAATGAATCCAATCACTAATTACAGATAATGCCACTGCATCATAATATAGTTTTAAATTAGGTAGTTTCAATCCTCCTCTCTCACGTACATCTTGCATTATTTTCATCTTTACCCTCGGCTTCTTTCCTGCCCACACAAATTTGTTGATACCCTTCTGCCATTCTAAAAGGTTCGCATCTTTTTTAAGTATAGGTAACATTTGGAAAAGAAATAAAAATTTTGGTAAAATGTTCATTTTCACTGCCGCTATCCTGCCCAGAAAAGATAAGTGCAATTTCTCCCATTTTTTCATCTCTGTCTGTATGCTATGCCAAAGTGGTTCATAATTATGCTTATATAATTTCCCATTTGAAGTTAAAATGTTAACTCCAAGATATTTAACTTTTTTAACTACCTCACATCCTAGCATCACTCCTAATTCTTCCTTTTGTTTAATATTCATATTTATAGCTAATATTTTGGTTTTTCCTAAGTTTATTTTAAAGCCAGACACTTGACCATATTGATTAATCGTATTCATTAAAACCATACTGGATTCCTGCGGTTGTTCCAATATTATGACCAAATCATCCGCAAAAGCGCGGACTCTATATTCTTGCTGCCTAATCTTGATCCCTTTTAAACCATCCAAGCCCCGTATTTTATTCAACAATACTTCCAAAGTTATAATAAACAATAATGGGGACAAAGGACAGCCCTGTCTTGTACCTTTTCCAATTTGAAAAGAGTCTGTTAAACTTCCATTGACTATGATTTGTGCTGTTTGCTGTTGGTATATTGCTTTAATTGACTGTAAAAAATTATCTCCTATCTGCATTTTTTGCAATATCTTCAGCAGAAATTGCCAGTTAACTCGATCAAAGGCCTTCTCAGCATCCAAAAATATAAACGCAGCAGGGATCTGGTTGTTCTTTCCCAAATATTCTAATGCATTAATAATTAATCTGACATTACTTTTCATCTGTCTCCCTTGTATAAAACCTGTTTGGTCCGTATGTATCAATTGTTGAATGACCAACATTAACCTATTTGCTAATATTTTAGTAAAAATTTTATAATCTACATTCAGTAATGAAATAGGTCTATAATTTTTGGGTTGAGTAGTATCTTGATCTTCTTTGGGTATCAAAGATATAAACGCTGTCTTCCAAGATGGAGGGACTTTACCTTCCGTTTGAATCATATTAAATAATTCTCTAAGAGGTTCTACCATTTCTAACTGTAAGTTTTTATAGTAAACCGCTGTCAAACCATCTGTACCTGGTGCTTTCCCTGACTTTAATTGCTTAATTACCTGCAGGATTTCCCCCGAGGTTATTGGTTGATTCAATTTTTGCCTGTGTTCTTCTCTAACTGAAGGTATTTTCTCTTTGTCTAAATATTTGTCTATGTCTAAACCATTAATTTTATCCCCTTTATACAGTTCTGTAAAAAATTCCCAGAAAGCCTTTTGAATCTCTTCCTGTTGGAACACCTCCTTCCCTCTGTAAATCAGTTTAGATATATTTCGAGTTTTCCTTTTTTTCCTAATCTGATAAGCTAACCATTCTGAGATTACTCAGAAAAAATTCTTTCATTAACACATCCCCAGCAGGGGGCGTAGGAAGCGGAGGCTGCAGCTTTGTGCCAGGCACTGAGGATGTGCCCCTGGAAGTAGAGGGTGACGACTTCAAGTTAATATTTGGTTTTGAGGCCATTTCAAAATTTGTCTGCCTGCAGTTAATAAAACTCTATTGCCTAAATATGCAGCTTTAAGTAAAGAGGCTTTTATTTTGAAGTTTAAGGCTTGGCAAAACTTTCAGTGAGTAAACATTGTAACAAGACCGTTCAACAGATTCATCACCATTTAACTTCCAGATAAGCAAGGTTAATGAAGGAGTAAAATTCTTCTATTGTGAAACCAAAACATATGATAAGCAATCTCTTTTATTTTGAATTCTTTTGAATTCTTGTGAGAATTAGCAAAAAGTGTTCGTTATTACCGGAGAAACCAGCCTGCTCGGCACCATTTTAAAAGCCTCTGAGTAAATAATTTTTCGGAGGAGAAAAAGAAAAGAAGCTAAAATGTTGATAAGCAATTATTGTCCTCGCAGTAAACGGATTCAGCTCGTGATAAGATTAAATCAAACAAAACTTAGAGCAGAGTGGGAGAGACCTACTTTGTCCTGCACAAGGCAGTTTGAAGTTCCCAGCACGGACAGCCGTTCTGCCTTGGGCTAGCCCCCCTTTCCTTGCAAGCACAAAAGCTGCAAAAATCGAAGAGCATTTGCCAGCAAAACAGTTTCTTCTTTCCCTCTTGCCTGAAGGATAAGAAAACCTGATAAGACGTCAGATGGAAGATCCTCTAAATAGGTACGTAGCCAGGAATTCGGAGGCAGCTGATTTTTTGCTGCCCCCACCAGTAGGCTCCTCCCAGGAAGTCCAAATTGCTGTATTTTGAACATGCAAGCATGTTAGGTGCGTGCACACACAAAGTACGCAATTACCGAACCGGTTATTAAAGTGGTTGCAGCCCACCATTGACTTAGATCTCTTGCAGGCTTGCAGGGATTCAAGATTTATGATGTGTTTGACCCCTCCCTCGGGTTCAGCCTGGTCATCTCCTACATCACAATCTCTTTTGGAATTCTAACAATCTTTCTTTCTTCCTTTCTTTCTCTTCCTTTCTTCCTTTCTTTCTTTTGCTATTTATTAATTTATTCATTTTATTTATTAAATTTTAATGACACCCATCTTCCCTGTAAGATGGCTCTTCACCTTGCTATCTTCCAGAATGTTAGGAATGCAATTTATGAAATCTCCAGCCAGCATGGCTGATTGTTGTTTTTCTCAATTGTTTCTCACTCATGAACTTACCTAGTGGGCATCTTTTCACGAGGATTATCTGTTAGAGAGCTTTTTGTTTTAATTCTTATAAGCTGATTCAGCTGCAATCAACAATAGTATCAAACCCCCTTGTGGTCTGTTGACCCCCTTTTTATTGCCTTCAACATCTAAGCATCAAGGTCTTCTCTGGTGACTCTTGCCGTCTCGTCATGTGTCCAAAATATTTACATTTTAAGTTTATTATTAATGCTTCCAATAAGGTTTGTGCTGAATTATTTGTTCTTCAGTCTGAGGTATTCCGAAAAAATTTCTCCAGCACAGAAAAACATCAAATTTTGTTCATTCAGCCTTTCTGAAGTTTAACTACATTGACTGACTGACTGATTGATTGAAAATTTTATATATTTCCAAGATTCTGAGCAGTATGCAATCATATAAGCAACCCAACAGCCCAATGCGTGATGGACTCCCAATACCAAAAATCTGTATAAAAAGAGAAGTTTTAAACCACTTCTTAAAAGGGGAGGCAGATGCACGTCTGGGGTTCATTCCATATAATATTATGTTCCACCAAGATAGGAACTTGAGCAATTCTTCTAAATATCCTATCCAGGCAGTTAGGATAGGTTGCATCAAGCAGTCTCTTCCACAACTACATGTTAGAAGAGGGAAAACCCTATTACATTTGCTGTTGGGTATGATGACTCTGCAGTTTAGTACTTTGCTTCTACTTCTCACAATTTTCCTCCCAAGCAGCAGATGTCTCTTTATCTCATAGTTATGGGCACCCTAACCCTGTGAAAATTTTAGTCGAAGATGGTATATTCTGTTATTACTTTAGCTTCTCCAATTGTCATTTTGAGGTTGACGTTGCTTATTGATAGAGCCAAGGTGGCGCAGTGGTTAAATGCAGCACTGCAGGCTATTGCTAGATCAGCAGTTCAGCGGTTCAAATCTCACCGGCTCAGGGTTGACTCAGCCTTCCATCCTTCCGAGGTGGGTAAAATGGGGACCCAGATTGTTGGGGGCAATATGCTGACTCTCTGTAAACCGCTTAGAGAGGGCTGAAAGCCCTATGAAGCGGTATATAAGTCTACTGCTATTGCTATTGCTATATTGTCATGATCTTTGTCATGCCTTCAGTTTATAGTTGTGTATATACTGTTGTTGTTGTTGTTCTCTGGTATGTGTTGAGCACCATATAATGCCCGGGGGAACGTTGGTAGCATTTTTGAGTACCATACATATGTCCTGATAAGGCAAATACAATTTTTTAATGATCTGAAGTAACAGAAACATCTAGAGCAAGGGTGTCAAATTCTATTTCATTAAGGGTCATATCAGGGTTGCGTTTGACCTCAGGAGGCCCAGGGGGACGTGGTCATGGGATGTGTGGTTGAGGTTCTGTTTTTGGCCACGATGGCCACGATGGCCTCCTGTCACCCTCTCCCAGGGAAAATAGAGTCCAGTGAAGTAGCACGAAAGTGGAGTCTGGGTGGGTTATGCACAGTCTCCCCAAGTTCCATTTTCACTGGAAGAAGGTTTCAGGAGGTCATCATGGCCGAAAACAGAGTCCGTGTTTGCTGGCAGAGACAGCAGGCCAGTCTTTCACTGTGTCCAGGTCAGGCTGCCAGATCTAAGCACCCCCTGAATTGGATGTAGCCCATGGGTCTTGAGTTTGACACCCCTGACCTAGAGGAATCCAGCTTAGACTGTGACATATGTTCTTCTGAAAACAAAATCTATATCCCATACATAGCATTGCTGTTTCATCACTGTTGAAAGAATTCCTGTTCTTTAATAAAGTATCAAGATTTACATTTACAGGCTGGCAGATTAAAGGATAGGATGATTTAGCTGCATGCCAAGCTACACACAGGGTAACGTATAGTGAGGACAAAACAATCTTGGTTTTTGATTATTTGAACAAAAGAAGAGTAATAAACTAATCTTTACGTTCTCTTCTTTCTCTTTTAACACTGACTCTTTAAGCCTTACTTCCTTATTTCCATCCATCCACCCATCTGTCTTTTTGTCCATCCTCCTTCTTTCCAGCCATCAAAATGGATGTATGAGTGTATTATTTCTTGATCTTTTTTCCCAGTAATCCCAAATTCTATTTCTTCCGGGCCTGTATTTGGCCTTCTTTTGCTTTTTGCATTTGGGAATATTGTATTTTGCTCTAATGAAGTCATACATTTCCATCAAAAATTGTTCAGACAGTCCATTTATCAAATCTAATCGATTAAATCTATTCTTTATCTTTATTGCTAATCTGAAGGAATGTTGCTGAGATCATACTTCGTTTGTCTGATGATGGTATCTGTCTTTTTTAATTTGAGTTGTAAGTTTGCAAAGAGTTTATGATCTGAGCTACAGTCAGCACTAGTTATTTTATTTCCTGACTGAATAGAGACTAAATTATATAAAGGACAACTTAACAGTAAAGATGCCTGATATAGGATTGAACTAAGTAAGCACCAAAATATTCCCCATGGCACCTATTGATATTTGAGGTGAGCGATGTTACATACTCTCACTGTCATTGAGTTCATTTTCCTCCCCTTGGCCAATAAAGAATTCTATTCTATTTTATTTTATTTTATTTTATTTATTTTATTCTATTCTATTCTATTCTATTCTATTCTATTCTATTCTATTCTATTCTATTCTATTCTATTCTATTCTATTCTATAGAGATAGATCAAACTGGGGTAATATGATTTGTTGGTCCATAAGGAGGAAGCAGAATGGCACAATCCCTTTTTAAACATTTTAACATATGGTATAAACAAGAACTATGCAATATTTCAAGATGGATTGTAAACACATTATTTTATTACAATTGAAGTTAACTTTGTTAGGATATTCTCTTAGTGCATACTTGAGACAAATCAAATGACTGGAGTATTGTATCATGTCTCCAGATGCTACCAACTATAGCCTTAGCCTGCAGAGAAATACTCTGCAGAAATGATCGAATGGGTCCATCTACTCAAAGTCTCACCCAGGGGTGAGCTTCAAAAATATCAGCAATGGGTTCACTGCCCGATTGCTGGGTAGGTGTAGCCATGGTAGGCATGGCCTAGTTGGCCTCATGCACTATGGTGTGTGTGTGTCTGTGTGTGAGGGTGTTTACGCCATCCCTAGGCTCTGGAGGGTTTCTTGAGCCTCTCGGAGGGCAAAACTGTTTCCCCAAGGCTCTGGAGGCCCTCCAGATGCTGGAAACCGGGTCTGTTTCTGGCCTTCCAGAACTTCTGAGAGGTCCATTTTTCCCCCTCCCCGAACCTCCGCACAGGCCCTACACCTCGCAACCAAAACGGGCCACGTGGAGACTCCTGGGAGGGGAGGGGCAAGGTGAGCGAGGTGGAAAAGGGTGGGTGGGGCCAGCCAGGGGTAGGATTTGGAGGTTCTCCGAACTGGCCATAACATTAGCTACAGGTTGTCTCTAACCTGGGCAAACCCATAGTAGCCCACGTCTGGTCTCACCCCCTTTTGTGCTTGCATCATGACACTGCAACCCATGGGAGTTGTAGAACTTTTTCAGAGAGCCAATTTGTCTAATGGTTAAGGCACTAGGCTAGAAAGTGGAAGATTGTGAATTCTAATCCTGCCTTAGCCATGGGAAATATTTGGGTGACCTTGGGCCAGTTATTCTCTCTCAGCCAAACTCATTTCACAAGATAGTTGTTGTGGAGACAATAGAGCAGTATTTCTCAATCTTGGCCACTTGAAGATGTCTGGACTTCAATTCCCAGAATTCCCCAGCCAGCGAATGTCTGGGAGTTGAAGTCCAGACATCTTCAAGTGACCAAGGTTGAGAAACACTGCAATAGAGGGAGGAAGATGTTTTGGTTATGTTATAACTATCTTGGGTTATTTGTCAAAATTATAAAGACAGGATACGTACATACATACATCTTTTTTATGGCTTAGATGTCAAGCTTCCTTCACCTCTTCTTCTACCTATAACCTGCCAAATTCTTCTCTCTTCCATTTCTTCCTCCTTCTGTATATAAATGACATAAATTGGAATATAAATATAAATTGGGAGAAAGTATTCTGCATTATTGTAGTTTGAGTGATACTTCTAACAGTCAACCATAACCAATCTTCCACAAACCCCCAAAACTTTAACCTTGGGCTGTCTACTGTTGACCTCACCCCATTCCTAAGAGGTCTTTAAGGGGCGTGCATAAGCGCACCAGGGTGCCTACCGTCCCTGTCCTAATATTCCCTTGTATTTGTATTCATTTCATATATTCATAATTATGTTTATACATACATCTGTAATCTAATTTGTGCTTGACAAAATAAATAAAATAAAATATAAATAAATAAACATATGGAGAACAGGCATTTCAATTTTCCCAGGAAAAACCTCCCAAGGTCACAAAACTGTCTTATTTACCAGGACCTAGTCTCTACCAACCTACACAACAACAGGAGTAGTGTGTAGGCACCCACATTATTCATTTCAACTAAAGTTACCGTATCTGGACTATAAAATTCCAAGTATATACCAGGAAGCAGCAAATAGATTGTTCTTGAAAGGGCTTTTTTATCCCTTTGCTGCCATCTACCAATAGTTTTTTGCAGCCCAGATATAGTCATCCAGATTGCACCTGCACAAGCACTTGAATTTACAGATTAATCCTAATAAACATGTAAAAGTATATAAATTAACACTCCCCATTTTTTAAAAAAATCCAGTCATCCAATTCTATTATTGTTGTTGTTGTTGTTCTTGTTGTTGTTGTTGTTGTTGTTATATTGTTAACTTATGGCCCTTGGAGAATTAAAAGTTGGCCTTCAGCAGATGAGCAATGCCACCTCTGCCTGCCTTTTCTAAAATTCAGTTAGCCGCAGCTCTGCACAGCAGGAAACTTCTTTTGCAGGCTGAATTTTTGCTGGTTCTTATCTATCTCACAGTGCCAGAATTTGAGACAATAGTCAGCTAACAGCCTGTTCTTTTTCCCGAGTTCCCATTTCAAATGGAGCTTTTTGTGGCTTGAAACGCTTTCTCTCTCTCTCTCTCTCCTTCCTCCCCTCCTACTGTGTGACGTGCAGGGCAGAATGATCAATATACAAAATGTTTTCTTCTGATTAGCATTGGCCCTCCTCCCTTTTCCAAAACATCCTTCTGGCCAAATTCCCCCCTCCCGAAACACATCACTCTGATGATTACATTATGCTTTTCTTCCTGTGCTGTCACACTCATGCACACATACACACCATGGCTGTAAAGAGTCTTCATTAAGGCTTCCAAGCCTGAATTCCCAGTGCTGGCACCAGCTCAATCCCAATGAAGTCCACAGGCTACTCAATGAAACCAACATTTGTCCTCAAGGCAAGTCCAATCCATTAGATTAAAGCAAGTTCCCAAGGCAAAGGTGAGTTCCAAGATAAAGGCAAATCCACAGGCCAAGGCAGAGGCTACAGCTGAAGAGTCACCATCCAAAGCTCAAGGCAAAAATTCACAGCAAGGGGGGGGGGACTGTTCCTAGCATCACTGTTCCTAGTATCACCTCCATCTGTCTGCTGAGCTAAATTAGCCAGCTTCCCATGCAGCCCATCAAGAGGCATGAGTAATCTGGCTGACCTTCTCTGCTCCTGCCTTTTCTCTGCCCTACATGTTCTTGTATCAGATGCAGAAGGCACTGACTGGCTTCAGCTGCCTGCTTTGCCCACCTGACACTTTAGGGTTGTCCTGCTGCAGCTGTGCTTCAGCCAAATCCCTCTCAGGAGGCTGCTTGGGGCCACTGTACAAATCCCCTCTAGATGTGCCTGGAAGTGGTTCATCCTCCTCTGAGCTGACATCTGGAGAGGTATATGGGGAAGTGTCCAGAGGAGTCATCACACTTCCTTTCCTTTCCTTTCTTTTCCTCTCCTCTTTCTTTTCCTTTGCTTTCCTCTATTTGTCTGAAAAGTATTTTTGTAAAATAAATGCCAGAAATTATTTCCCTCTATATTAAAATCCTGAAACGATATGGCACAGTGGGTAGAGTGCAGTACTGCAGGCCACTTCATCTGACTGTTATCTGCAGTTCAGCGGTTCAAATCTCACCGGCTCAGGGTTGACTCAGCCTTCCATCCTTCTGAGGTGGGTAAAATGAGGACCCGGATTGTTGGGGGCAATATGCTGATTCTGTAAAACCGCTTAGAGAGAGCTGCAAGCCCTATGAAGCGGTATATAAGTCTAACTGCTATTGCTATTGCTAAATAGTAACATTTAAGGTAAAGGTAAAGCTTCCCCTCGCGCACTGCTCATCTCTGTTTCAAAGCTGAAGAGCCAGCGCTGTCCGAAGACGTCTCCGTGGTCATGTGGCCGACATGACTTAATGCCAGAGGTGTTACCTTTGCACCAAAGCTGGTTCCTATTTTTCTACTTGTATTTTCACATGCTTTAGAATTTCCACATTGGCAAAAGCTGGGAGAAGTAATGGAAGCTCACTCTGTTATGTGCCGCTAGGGATTCAAACTGCCAACCTTTCTGCTCAACAAGCTCAAAATCTTAGCCATTGAGCTGTGTCCCTTTTTAACATTTACCTGCAGGTAAAAACAAAATCCTCTAATGATCCTTCTGGAAACAAATTTCAGAGTTTTACAGAAACGGAGTGGTGTGAATAATAGCTAAGTAAAGTCTGTCTAATCTAATGTATCTCTCCTCCTAGAAAAAAAAACATGATGAGAGTAACAAGAAGTTACACATACTCTGTAAACTTTACTATGCTCTGTTCCCAGTGCTTTTGGAACTGGCCATACACTGGGATTTAAGTTTCCCTACTTGCAAAAGTACAATGTTGCTATAAGCATGTTGATCTTTTTAGACCTTTTATAAGAAAAATGGAAGACTCCTCTGACTTACAAAATCAATCTCCATCCACCCCCAGCGTGTTCTAGTAAATCATTTAAGAGATTTTTTAATTAAAAACCAGAACAACAATTTGTTAGCCTGCAAGCTCTTTCCCAACGTGGACAGTTAAACAAAATGGATCCATTCTCCACTACACGCCTCAAATGAGCAGGGATTTGAAGTTGGATGGCTTAACAGATCCAGGTGAAGCATCATTATATCATATGAACATCCAGGTTACTCAATGCAAAGAAATTGGCTGACTTTAGGAGACAAGAGCCAAGTGCAAACAGAAGTGTAAACAGAATAAGAATAATACATTTTGTGTTTGGCGAGATCAGTAACCGGGAGAAATGTGAAAATAAATTAGTAATGTGGAGGGTATAAATTAATAATGCAGGAGACTTCAGAAGGGTCACTTAAAAACTCTCACTTCAGATAGTTTTCCCTCTTCACAATGAAACCTGGACATTTTTGAGCCTCAGTGTCAACTCAGTGCTCATTCTCCGTATTCATCGGAGGTCTTAGGACTCTGACGTTCATATCTGCCTGTAAAAAAAATGTGCCTTAGCAACAGTGCATTTAAATTTCACACAGATACACATTCCTTCATGCAAAGAAGTGTACAGGAGGTGTGGGGGGAAAGAGTCACTCCGGCCCACTTCTATTTCCATGGTAACCCAGGAGCTGAGATTTAGCTTTTTATTGGCATTGCCTAAAATATTACTCTCCAGAGGCTGTCAAAATTATTTCATTTTTAGATGTTAAAAAGGACAAAAAAACTTTTTAGAGAAAACAACTAGTGATGTTCAAGAGCCAAAATTTCAGATACAGCTAAGATTCCCACTCAGCAAAAAAAAAAAAAAAAAAAATCAACAGTGTGCAAGCTTCTCCGTAATTTTAAAGAAATTATACAGGTTTATTGCATTCAAAGCAAGCAAGAAAAGATAAGAATACTGTAAACAAAAAACATAGGACAAAGGAACTGGCTTTTTGAGCATGGGAACAAAGGACTGGAACCTACACACAGACATAGCAATAGCAATGGCACTCAGACTTATATACTGCTTTTCAGTGCTTTACAGCCCTCTCTAAAGGGTTTACAGAGTCAGTCTATTGCCCCCAACAATCTGGGTCCTCATTTTACCTACCTTGGAAGGATGGAAGACTGAGTCAACCTTGAGCCTGGTGGGATCTGAACTGCCAAAATATAGGCAGGCAGCAGAAGTAGCCTGCAGTACTGCACCCCAACCACTGCGCCATCGTGGCTCATTCATGCATGCATGCATACCAGTGCATACCAGTGGTGGGATTCAAAAAGTTTACTACCAGTTCTGGGTGCGTGGCATGGCTTGGTGGGTGTGTCAGGGGAAGGTTATTGCAAAATCCCCATTCCCTCCCGATCAGCTGGGACTTGGGAGGCATAGAATAGATGGGGGAGGGGGCAGTCAGAGGTGGGATTTATCGGTTCTCCGAACTACTCAAAATTACTGCTACCAGTTCTCTAAAATTGGTCAGAACCTGCTGAATACCACCTCTGATGCATGCACGCACACACACACACACACACACACACACACCTCCCTATGCAAAAGTCAGCTTTGGCAAGGTGGTCTGGAAGTAGAATGGTGACATACAATGGGGATTACATGGAAATAAAGTTTTTTTTAAGTGTGAAGTTTTCGCCATGACAACAAAGCTTTTCGTACATTGTTCTTCTATTCTAATGTGCCTGCCAGAGGTGACTAAGCTTGAAGCTTATGTTCACGTACCTTAAAAGTCCTTTTCAGGGGAAAAAAGGTAGTATAAGTCATTTATGCTTCCTTCTCCATTATCTCCAGATGTGGTGCAGAAAACTGTTGAATCTTTTTCTCCAGAAAATGGGTCTCCCAGATTTAGATTGATATTTCAATGCTTTCTCCTTCTAGACCAGGGGTGAAATTCAGCAGGTTCTGAGAGGTTCTGGAGGACCAGTAGCAGAAATTTTGAGTAGTTTGGAGAACCAGCAAATACCACCTCTGAATAAGATACTGACATGCACAGGGATGGACAGACTGACTCTAAAGCTCAAAGACAAGGGTGAGACAGAATATCACGAAATCCGGGACAAATGGTACCGATAGTTAGAAATGAGGAAAAAAAGCCAAACAGAAAAACACAGACAAGTTAAGAATTGGAAAATATGGTATTAAGAATGTGTGATAGGTAGGAATCGGATATGTATTTGTATGATTAGTAATTATATAATAGAAAGGATCAGCAGACAGGTAATCTGACTGACTACATACACCTATGTAATGGATATAAAATGTAATTGTTGTAAGATCTAATCACTACATGGAAACATTTATGCCAGAAATGTTGCACTATGCCCAATGTTTTTAATGTTTATATAATTTTAAAAAAACTTTTTAAATTTTTTTTAAAAAAAACCATCTCTGGCTAACCCCAGCATGGGGTGGGAATGCTGATTTTGCAATATCCTTCCCCCAGGAGTGGGGAGGAAATGGGGATTTTACAGTATCCTTCCCCTGCTCTGCCCATCAAGCCACACCCACAGAACCGATAATAAAAAAATGTGAATTTCACCATTGTTCTAGACATCTACTTTTTCATTTTAACAAGTCATATGAGGTGGGGGGAAGCCACTAATAGGGTTCTAAGTAGTCCTACCCCTAACGCTATCCTTATATTTAAGAAATCACTTGACCTAACCCTAACCCTCATTTCATTTTCAATGGTAATGGGATTTTCCCATGTATTTTAAAGGTACAGTTAAAGTTTTGATTGTGCAGTCATGTCCAATATAGGGGGGGGGGCATTTTTTAGGTGAGGGAACCAGCATTGTCTGAAGACGCTCTCTGTAGTCATGTAGCAGGGGTGGGTTCCTGCCAGTTCTAACCTCTTCTATAGAAGAGGTTCCACAAATCTACAGTGCCGTTTAGAACCGGTTCCAGCTCCCTCCCTTCGCCCGTCAAGATGAAGAGCGAGAGGAGGAATTCTGGGAGTTTACGTCAAGTTTGAACACCCCTGGAGTTTTTTTTTCTAAAGGATTAGGGGTGCAAGGGTCTTGTAACTTGACAGCTGTAAGACTTGCGTGCTTCAAATGCCAGTGTTTCTGAGGCAACATTTTGGTTACTAAGCAAGAGCATTGTTAAGTGAGTTTCACCACATTTTACAAGTTGGCCATGTCCACCCAGTCACATGACTACCAAGCCACTCCCACAAAGCAGGCTACACCTACAGAAGAGGTTCTAAAAAAATTTGAAACTCACCACTGTCATGTAACCAGTAGGTTCATGGAACGCTGTTACCTTTCCACTGAATTGATATTTCTTTATCTACTCACATTTGCATGATTTGCAACTGCTAGGTGGGCAGGAGTGGGGCAAGGATGGGACCTCATCCCATCATATGGCACTTGGGTCTGGAACCCAGGCTGTTAGCTCTCTGACAAGTTCATCTTTAACTATTGAGCCATTGCAAACACACACACACACACACACACACACACACACACACACACACACAAACATTTTACTGCTTGCCAAAACAAGTCAAAAGAAAAAAAGCTTGAATCATTGTTTTCCTCAGATAAACTTTTAGAAATGTATCACCGATATCAGTTTTGGCCCTGACTCCAAGGAGACCTAACCCTAACTCTATCCCTAACCCAAGTATAATTTTCATTGGCAATGAAAGTTTCCCTGCCCTGATCTGAAGAAAAGGCGGAATGCAAATCTAACCAAATCTATAAATAAAGGCGTCGAGTTTGATTTTCTGCTAATGCAGGATTCGAAAATAAAGTACCCGTCACACTCTTCTATCTAGCCTTTGGGTGAACTCCCCCAACAATAGGGGCCCTCCTCCTTTCCTCAATTATTATTTTCCCTGCCTAGTTGCTTTTCCCACTACGATGTTTTTCTTAATTTTCAAGCAACATCTGCCTTCTCATAATTTAGGACCAATATTCTGGGAACTGCACCCAAGGATAGACAACGCCTATTAACATTTTCTGGGTTACACATTGGATACACTGAGAGATTGCACATCTTTGCTATGTATGGTATGGATATAGTTTTCGAAATATAAACATTCTTCTTGACAATGTTTACCAAATATGCAGAGCTTTGTAAATAATTTCTCCCCAGGCAATGACTTCTTTCTACCAATCAACAAACATTTGTTCTGGGGGTAAATGGATGATTTTATTGTGGCCCACCACTTTGAAAATCCATCAAACCCATGTACCCATAACCGGCTTTTGTGATCTGAACCTTTCTCTTTAATAAACAACAATGCTCTGACCATGTTTGTTCTAGCTCTCAGCTCACAATGTGGAAACTAACCTTGGCTGTCACAAAACAATCTTTCCCAATTAATGAGAGACCATAGCTATCCATTTTCATTACTTCTTGCTAAACAGCTTTCCATTTAGGATAACCCATCTATCATCAAGCAAAGATTTTGACATACTTAACAGCCTGTGCTTATTCTTTAATAAAACTCAAATTTGTTATTTTGCTATTTTCTCTCCCTCTCTCTCTCTCTCCCGCCTTCCCTCTCCCTCTATCTCTCCCTCCCTCCTTCTCCCTTCCTCTTCCTCTTTCTCTCTCTCTCTCTGTCTGGTTTGCTTCCTAGCTGATTTTTATGAGGTCTCTAAAAGCTTTCACAACATTTTCACAGGGCCACTCAGGCTAACAATATCAAGTGATTTCTTAAATATCACCACAGATTGCATTAGGCAAGACCAATGAAAATATCTATTTTATCTCTTTTGAGATGGCAAAAGGAAGTTGTGTTCATTCTGGTTTTAGCATACCCTATGAATTCTCTCATATTATGAGCTATGGTGGCGCACTGGTTAAATGTCGGCAGAATTAGCACTGCAGGCTAATTCTGCCGACTGCCAGAAATTCGGCAGTTCGAGACTCACTGGGTCAAGGTTGATTCAGCCTTCCATCCTTCTGAGGTTGGTAAAATGAGGATCCAGGTGGTTGGGGGGCAATAGGCTGACTCTGTAAAACTGCTTAGAGATGGCTGTAAAGCACTATGAAGTGGCATATAAATCTAAGTGCCATTGCTATAAGGGGTTCATGGTAGACAGATGATATGGTTGAAAACCGTCTCAGCAAAGAAATCATGATGAATATTTTGAAAGGAGCCATGTCTACTTTTTATCTATCTCTACTGGTAAGCAACATTTTTTGTTTCTTGAAATAGCATTGCACTTAACATCCTTACATTTCATATTTGTCAGTTACCTTAAGATAAATAAATAAATCTACATTTCCTGTGAAAATCCTTTGCTAAGTGAGAAGAGAAAATATTCACGCATGGTAGAAGATGAAACATTGGGCTTTCCCTGCCCTTTAGTTCTCCAAGGCCAATATAAAAATTGCTTATTGCTTACCAGCAAAATCATGTTTGTGAATTTGTTCTTTAATGTGCAAGAATCAATACACACTCAAAACAACAAGCTTGTTCTTGCAAGCAGTTAGTTTGGCTTAACAAACCCTGAAAGGTTTTCCAGCCCAGTTACATCCAACAGCAAATGAGTGACTAGCAAATTTAAAGGAGACAAAAACTCACCTAATATTATAAAAGGCCCTTGAAAAGGAGAGAAAGAGTTTCGATTTCTCTCCTCTGTCTTCTTAATGGGGACACTTTGGAAACCCTGACTAGAAAAATCTCAGTTATGATCAGCGGTGGGTTTCACATTTTGTTACCACCAGTTCGCGGGTGCACACGCCACTTCCGTGCATGTGCCCTGCCTTCCACACATGTGCCTGGCCTTCTATGCATGTGCTTTGCTTATGCGCATTCCTTCCTTGCATGCGCTCAGCCTCAAAAAAGTGCCTAAATAGGATGGCATAAAGGCCCACCTGTGATTTCCACTACCGGTTCGAGTGAACCGGTCCAAAACGGCTGAATACCACCTCTGGTTATGATCCATTTACTGATCAGTTTGAATGTTTTTGTTCCTTTGCTTCAAACCTAGCCTCTACTTATGAAACAACACCTGATTAAGCTTCAGCTAACCCTAGTACAGATTCAGTGGCTGCTACCTTGCTGCCTGGCTATCAATTTACCTCTGGTGCCTTGGCTCCTCTTGGCTCCTGGATAATTCTGTTTGTTGCTTGTTCATCCTCCTCTATAAAAGCATAACCTTCTCTTCTGCAAGGCCTGGAATATATCTGCTATCTCATTTAGAGGGAGTATATTTTGATTTCAGTTGAAGGCTCTCTAGGAATGTTTCTTTTCCACTGCCCTTCATTGCTGGATCTGATTACCCACATTGTCATATCAGATACAGTTTGGGGCAGGAGGGAAATCAGTATGCTGACAATCAATACATTAGTTTTATGGGTATTTTGGGAGATGTATTGTAAATTGCCTCACTATTAAACATGTTGGCTGTGGCTTCTGGGAACTGCATTTAGCAACATCTGGAGAATAGCAGGAATCATAATGGTGTAATGTTGATGTAATAATATAATTAGAGAAGATGGACCAGAATATTCTTTTTCCTTCCTTCCTTCCTCCCTCCCTCCCCTCTCTGTCTACCTTCCTTTCTCTCTCTCTCTCTTCTTTGCTCTCTTTCTCTCTCCCTTCCTTCCTTTCTCTCTCTCTCTCTTGCTTTCTCTCCCTTGCTCTCTTTCTCTCTCCCTTTCTCTCTTTCTCTCTCTTTCTTCATTTCTTTCTCATTCTTGCTTTTTGTTTCTCTCTCCCTTCCTTTCTTTCTCTCTCTCTTGCTTTCTCTTCCTTGCTCTCTTTCTCTCTCCCTTTCTCTCTTTCTCTCTCTCTTTCTTCATTTCTTTCTCATTCTTGCTTTCTCTTTCTCTCTCCCTTCTTTCCTTCCTTCCTTCCTTCTTTCCTTCTTTAGAACTTATTGAGAGTTTTCATTTTTTATTACTGAGAGAGAGAGAGAGAGAGAGAGAGAGAGAGAGAGAGAGAGAGAGAGAGAGAGAGAGAGAGAGAGAGAGAGAGAGAGAGAGAGAAAGGAATAGAAAATAATCCTGACATTATATGGTAGGATTTAAGAAGCCATTTAAAAGGATCTGGAAGGCTCTATTAGATTGTTTTTAAAAGATTGTGATAATTCATTCCCTGGACTTTACCTGCAACCAGTTCCCACAATCCTACTCAGTCTTGAAAAAAGGTAACACTTCAATCAACTAAATAATGGTGGATGCCCATGAAAAATAAAGAGGAGGCTCAAGAAGAGCAACATCTTCCTGGATTCTCCAAAGTTTAGCAAGGAGTTGGCCAGAATGTATGGATCATGTGGAGAAGACTTTCAGTAATCTTTTTTCACATCTCTCTCTGGAAGAAAAGGGATAAGGGTTTGTTGGTAAGAAGGCCAATGACAAGAACTGAGAAAGTCTGAGCTGTTTTCAGAAAATCCAAAGTATTACTGAGTTAATTTGAACCAAGTTTTAGGAAAAGCTCCCAGATTCACCAGATGCTCCTAACAGAAGGTCTGTAATCCTGGGCAATCCTTTTGTGAGCATCTCCTGTTTTTGCACATCCAAGTATCCCCTGATCAATTTCTCTCCTCCCAAGTATTTATTGTGCATTACTGATAAGCTGCACAACTGACATCTGTTACACAATAGGGCAGTCTCTCTTATTTATCCAACACCTGTCTGGAAAATAGAAGTCTGATACAACAAGTAATCTTATTTTATTTTACTTGATTGGTGTGCATCTATTCTCAAAATTAAAAGCTTATTTTTTTTTTTACTTTACATCTGTATTATTTTGATAAATAATTCCAAATGGCCAATGCATTTATTATTTTTACACCTTTCTTCCCAAAGATTTTCCATGAGGTAAATGACAGAGAGGAGGGGGGAGGGTGGGGGAGGGGGAGGGGGGAGGGAGATGGCAACTGACCCAAAATCACCCAGCCAACTTTCCTGCCTAAATTGAGAGTAGAACTCACAATCTCCTGATAATTGGGCCAAAGTCACTCAACCGGTTTTCTTGCCTCAGGAGGGATTCGAGCTCATAATCTCCAGTTTCTAACCTGGTGCCTTAATCATGAGAGCAAACTGGCTTTCTAATCAGGTTGGTGTTGTGGCCCGCCAGTGGCCAGCAAAGCTGGCAGCAGAGGAGGAGGTTGGGGAGGAACATAGGCCAGTCCTGGAGTCTGATGAGGGCTCTGTGTTGGAGGCAGAGAGGGGGCCAGGGCTGTATGCCAGTTATCAGCTGCCTTCAGAGTCAGACCTCAGTGAGGCACAACCTGTTCCCAGTGTGCGCATGCACAAAGTTGCCAGACGAAGGGAACAGCTAAAGAACAAGGGTCAGCTTGGGAGTAAGGCCACAGGTGGATGATGAATGCCCCCTCCCAGAGGAAATAAAAGAGGAGCAAAAGGGGAGTGGAGTTTGCAGGAGGCAATTAGTTTGCTTAATTGGTTCATGACTCTCTGAGACGCCTTGCCAGGTTTTTCAGATATCAGCCTGGCAGCTCTCCAAGCCAGATAAGGTCTGTGACTGTAAATCCTCCCTTGAAAGACTTTGTTGGATGTGAATGAGCAGAATTCACAGTAAATTAATCAAAGGGTTTTTTGTCGGGACAAGGAGTCTGCTTCATGCTCTTGGGAAGCCTCGGTCAAAACAGTTTGCAGGATTTGACTTGTCGGTGACATCTAGTATCTGACGAGTTTTAATGCCTCAATGAGATGGGTTCTCAGCAAAAACATTTGCCAGTTCCTCATTGGATTGGTGGCTCTTTCATGACCTGGGCAATGATATCCTGCTAAAATTGTTTGTTTATCTATAGTCAGGACTGCCTCCTTTGCTATTGGGATCCAGAAGATTCATTTGGGGATGGGGCCGCTTCCAATATTTGACAGCAATATTTGTTTTATTTATATTTCAAATTTACATAGCTGCCCATCTCACAAAACAAGCGATTCTAGGTGGCATAGAGCAAAATCATTTATTTATCATCTTCACAGTTTTTATAAATAACTCAAAATGGCCAACATACTTAAAATGCTTAACTCTCTTTCCTGCCCAAAGCCCCTCAATGGGGGAAGTGGGAGATTAAGAAGAATATAAATAAATAAATAAATAAATAAATAAATAAATAAATAAATAAATAAATAAATAAATAAATAATAAATAAATAAATAAATAATCAATCAATCAATCAATCAATCAATCAATCACAAAGAACAACCATTATTATGGTTCATTACACAGTCAGCCAGATGTTCAGATCAGGGGTGAAATCCAGCAGATTCTGGAGAACCGGTAGTGGAAATTTGAGTAGTTCAGAGAACTGGCAAATGCCCCTCTGGCTGGTCCCAGAGTGGGGTGGGAATGGAGATTTTGCAGTATCCTTCCCCTGCCACACCCACCAAGCCACGCCCACCAAGCCACACCATGCCCACCAAGCCACACCACGCCCACCAACCCATGCTACCAAACCGGTAGTAGAAAAAATTGAATTTCACCACTCGTTCAGATGGATTTGGCCATCATGCAGTTG
Source organism: Thamnophis sirtalis (assembly GCF_051295495.1). Taxonomy (NCBI): domain Eukaryota; kingdom Metazoa; phylum Chordata; class Lepidosauria; order Squamata; family Natricidae; genus Thamnophis; species Thamnophis sirtalis. The sequence goes on along the minus strand of NW_028261381.1, from coordinate 158,317,744 downwards.
CAAAAGGCAGCTTTTACTCAGAGCAGCTTACATCCTGTGACAATACTTTAATACCATCAAACATCAACATCTGCCTATCCCACCTCTTCCGGAATTGTCCTCAGAAATGGATGGCTTATGTATTTCACTGAAAAGAAAATCTTCTCCTTCATCATTCTTTTCCTGTGAAAAGAATTCACAACCTCCAGCAGCAGCTAGTCCAGTGTTGAATGGCTCTCACTTTAAGAAGGTATTTTCTGATGTTCTGCCAAATTTGGGTTCCCTGTAATTTCCATCCAGGTTCCTCATGCTAATTCTCACACTGAGCAGTGGAGAAAAACGCTGCATTGCCTCTTCTCTGACAACTCTTCAGCTATTTGAAAGTCACTATGTTGTCTCTCATAAATCTCTAAGTTAACTGCTACCGTCTCTCAAAGGAATAAAAGGAAGGAAGGGATTCGAACAAGGGCAAAGAAACTGCAATTTCTAAACATGAGAACCAGAATCCTGAAACTGATACAAAGGCTGGCATGGAAGGGAGACAAGGAAACAACAAAAGGAAACACAATGATAATAACTACAAGGTAGAAAGTCGAACTTAGCATAACAATAGCTTAAAATGAAATAAGGAGGTGGAGAGCCTTTCCGCATAAATAAATCTAGACCTGCTGTAGAGATAAAAATTGCTACTGGCATAATGATACATTGCCTGACTTTTTTAGTTATAATGTTCTGCAATACAGAAGTCAGAAAGATCAATCCACATAGGCCAGGGTGTCAAACTCTAGGCCAGGCGGCTGGATACGGCCCATGAGATGCTTAGATCTGGCCCGTGGGGCCACCATGGAAACAGCAAAGGACCGGCCTGCGGTGCCTCTGCCAATGAAAATGTAGCTCCATTTTTTTTTCTGGCAGAGGGTTGCAGGAGGCCGTCACAGCTGAAAACAGAGTTCATGAGCTCATTTTCGCTGGCAGACTGCTTGGGCCACCACAGGTACCCCTGACACAAGTAACATTGACCCCCAAATCAAATACAACCCTGATGCTGCCCTCAATGAAATTGATTCCCCTGACATAGGCCATGCCTAGAGGGCAAGCCAGCATTGTAAGGACAGAGGCAGGGGTGGGTTCCTGCCAGTTCTAACCTCTTCTATAGAAGAGGTTCCACAAATCTACAGTGCCATTTAGAACCGGTTCCAGCTCCCCCCACCCCCACCCGTCCGCACATCATCAAGATGAAGAGCGAGAGGAGGAATTCTGGGAGTTGAAGTCCACAAGTCTTAAAGCTGTCAAGTTTGAACATCCCTGTTTTTTTTTCTAAAGGGTTAGGGGTGCAAGGGTCTTGTAACTTGACAGCTTTTAGAGTTGCGTGCTTCAAATGCCAGAGCATTTTGGTTGCTAAGCAAGAGCGTTGTTAAGTGAGTTTCACCACATTTTACAAGTTGGCCATGCCCACCCAGTCACATGACTGCCAAGCCACTCCCACTCAGTCACATGGTTGGCAAGCCTCTCCCACCCGGTCACATGGCTGGCAAGCCACTCCCACAAAGCAGGCCACACCTACAGAAGAGGTTCTAAAAAAATTTGAAACCCACCACTGGACAGAGGATAACATTGGAGTAGCCATTCTGCCATGTTTCCTGAAAATAAGACAGGGTCTTATTTTCTTTTGCCCCCCCCCCAAAGCTCGGGGGGATCTTATTATTATTGAGGTAAAGGAGGTGGTGAGCATGGTCACCTCATGGCTGCTGCTGTGTTGCAATATTGTTGGGGAGGACTTATTTTCGGGGGAGGACTTATTTTAGTGCATGTGCTCAAAAACCTGATTGGGCTTATTATCTGGGGAGGTCTTATTTTGGGGAAAACAGGGTAGTAAAGGTGCAAATAACTAAGGAAGAAAGTTTCAAAAAAATCAGCTGGCAATAAGAATTTTTTTTAAAATTATTTTGCATAACCCTGTCGAGAAAGCATTAACCTTTAAGACTCAAAATGTAGCTGCATCCTCCAGGAAATGATTAGCAGCCAAATTCAGCAGAACTACCTTGTAGAAGAGCAAATGTCAATGCCTGTGAGATTAAACTCCATCATATTGGATAAAGACAAACAATGCCTGCCTTCTGCTCTTCTTCGGGAAGAGTCAGCCTCAGAGAACAGTAATTAAAGATTGACTAAATACACTTTGGCAAATGTGGGTGATTACCACTTAACATAGCTGGGGAAAGGAAGATAAGATGCTTTCTTTAAAAAAAAAACCTTTTGTTATGAGTATGCAAGGAAGCATAGGTTATTCTTCCCAAGGCTGGTAGCCTCTAGCTGTGTAAGAACTGCAATGCTCAACTGCCACACAAAGTACAATTTTGGGCATCCCTGCAGATCTGGGATATTTTAAGTTCAAGGCATCTATTTGCTCCATAATCCTCCCCCCACCTTCTCCCCACAGAATAGACTGAAAACATTGGCTCCACTCTGTGGTGGGATTCAGCCAGTTGACACCTATTGGGGAGAACCGGTTGTTAATTTTCTAAGCAGCTTGGAGAACCGGTTGTTGGAAGAAATCTCATTTTGTTTTTTCCCCACTTTATAGGGCTAATTCTGTAAGGAAGGCAGGAAGGAAACATTCTGGTGTTATTGCCCTGCTTACAGAAACTGCCTCTCCAATTAACTCTTATTACATTGCAACAGCTAAGGTGAAGTGCCACACTCACCAAGTCACATGACCATTGAGCCACGCCTACCCAGCTGGTCATTAGGGCAGAGTGTCAGTTGTTAAATTATTTGAATCTCACTACTGGCTCCACTCATTTTCCTGGTGCTCTGAGAAGATGACCATGGGATATTTTGTAGCTCACAATGCAAGTGTTAACGTAACATGGATTGCCCACCTCTTTCTGTGCTGGAAGTGGATCTAAAAAGAAAGGAGAAAGCTATTTTATGGGGTTTTTTTTAAAGAAGATTCTATGAATATTTATAGGGAACAAGAAACTGTTGGAGTTCTAAGGTATGAATCATCACACGTATTCAGTCTGGTCTATATAAGCAAAGGTAAACTTTATAACTAAGAAATCCTATATTTCCAGCATAGCTTCTTCCCAAGGAAGACAAATCCTGGATAAAGTGCAAAGCCACTGGTGCAAAAATATGACAGATGAAACCATCAGCTCTCATTCTTCTGATGGCTTCTCGGGATACATAGTTCTTCAATCAACCACTTTATAGAAATCTAAAGGAAGCTTTCTACTCAATTACTGAAGTAACCACCTTTGGCTTGGGGACTTTGGAAATGCATTCAAAGTCATGCCTCTGGCCGGTTTCGTTCATCAGCCAAGATCTGACATTAATGGAAATGTTATTTGGGGAGGGGGGGATCATAAATCACAAAAGTACATTTGGCTCCAGCAAGTAAATCACATTTAGAAAAACCTATTTCTGCTCTGCACAGAAGAATCATCTTCCGTAGCTTTCAGACAGTCAGTGCCTTGGGTCACAATGGTTAGTAGCTGCAAATGATTTGGGGCACTTTCTCATGGTTTCTATAGCATGTAATCCTCCCATCTTTCAATCTGCAGAAATATGTGTTGACATGAATTCCATTTCCTCCATGGCCAAATTTTACGGTGCTTCAACAACAAGGACAGGGCATTGGATTGTCCTTACATATTTAATGCAGGTCACTCACCACTAGCAATTGGTAGGTCACTTTCCTTTCCTACCCAGAGTCCTCAGCTAACAAGAAAAACAGCCACCAATCATTTTCCAAAATGGGAGTGAGGATGTTGTGACATTCTTTCCTGTTTTAGACCCTTCTCTTATCTGGCATCCAATCAAATGAGTTTATTATTATTATTATTATTATTTATTCATTAAATTGTCTTTCTAGCAGAGGAAATCCATGGTCCTGTATTAAACAAAACCTCTGGCTCTTCCTCCTCTCTTCCTTCTGTTTCTTACTATTCAAAATTACTTCTGCTTCTTTGTGCAAAATACTCACACTTTCAGGGAGTTTTACTGAGTCCCTGAAAGATTAACAAATAGTTGAATCGGTATAATCCCAGTATATGTTTCCAACAGTTAAACAAACTAAGCACTCTTAGCATTTTTTCCCAATCCATGATGACCTTGATCCTAGTCATGTTTACTCAGAAGTAAATATAAATATGCTTACTCATGGGTAAATGCATATCGTGTTATTTGACACAGGTTTATTGTTCTCTCTTGATCAACATTCAGAATGACTTCTTCTGCTTCTTCTTGTGTGTATCCCAGGGCAATTGTGTAGAGATGTTGAGCCCACAATTTGAATGAGACTCCACAGATGCAAACCATCTGTTTTTATAGCTTTCTGGAAGAAAAATATTAAGGGATTCCAAGTTTAGGGTCATACCTTGGAGTTCAGCAAATTTCTCTCAAGGAAAATCTTAATCTCTCTCTCTCTCTCTCTCTCTCTCTCTCTCTCTCTCTCTCTCTCTCTCTCTCTCTTTCTCTCTCTCTTTCACTCACTCACACACACACACACACACACACACACACACAGAGTCTCTTTTCTCATCCCACTGGCAGGCGCAAGCAACCAGAATCCCTTATGAATAGCTTAGGTCAGCAACTTTATTGACTTCTACTTACACTACAAGAATCTCTCCAGACTGCTTACCTTCCCCTGGGAACAAGTAGATAAGGTTTCATGGCTCTTGGGAGGTTGGAGGTCAGGCTTATGCCCCTTGTGTCTGTGCAAAGACTCAAGACTAATTTTCCACTTGACCCCTCTTTCAAGCCTGGCTAGCAGTTTTCCAACATCCACTGCTTCATTTTCTGTACTTTTCACAGATATTTGAAATGGGAAGGAAGTACAGCACCCAACCACTAGGCAGAGTTATGGGGTAGAGTTGATACAAAAAAAGGTGATGTCTTGGGGAAATGATTTTACCATGTTTAGAAATAAGAATCCTAGCCAGATGGTTTTGAATATAAATGGATAGGCAAGGAACTTCATCTCATGTTCCTACATCCCATCAGCCTGCATACATACTGGCTGCTTGCAGGTCTACTACGAGCAAACCTGGTTTATAATTTGATTGCAGTTTAAACTAAAATGTATACTGTATAGAAGACAATGTCCAGAGGTAAGATAAGGGTGCACCTCAGGGGTGGGTTCCTGCCAGTTCTAACCTCTTCTATAGAAGAGGTTCCGCAAATCTACCATGCCATTTAGAACCAGTTCCAGCTCCCTCCCCCTGCCCGTCCGCACGCTTGCCCTGCCCACCGCTCACTGATTGGCTGGCTCACCAATCACCCCGCCACCTCTAAGAGTCCTATCTAAACCTTAAAGTCTTAAAGCTGTCAAGTTTGAACACCCCTGGGGGGTTTTTTCTAAAGGGTTAGGGGTGCAAGGGTCTTGTAACTTGACAGCTGTAAGACTTGCATGCTTCAAATGCCAGAGTTTCTGAGCCAACATTTTGGTTGCTAAGCAAGAGCATTGTTAAGTGAATTTCACCACATTTTACAAGTTGGCCATGCCCACCCAGTGACATGACTGCCAAGCCACTCTCATTCGGTCACATGGATGGCAAGCCACTCCCACAAAGCAGGCCACACCTACAGAAGAGGTTCTTTAAAAAATTGAAACCCACCACTGGTGCACCTGCAGAAAAATATTCACTGGGTCTGAGACCTGACCATGACATCAATCAAATTGTTAATGAGGCATTGGATTGGGAGAAGAAAAATTTGTATTGGGAGAAGGGGGGAAAAACATTTAAAGAGTAGAACAACTGAGACATCTGCATGCCATGGTAAGTGGAACATGAGCGGAACATGAATAAACCCCAGAACTCTGCTTGCCTTTTAAATAATTAGATGATCATTGATTAAATGATCCAAACATCCCTTAGAATCTGTCTTGATCTGACCATTAGTACTAAGGACACCAGCTAAATATCAGCTAATCATAAAAAGTAGAAGAAACACAAATAGAAGAAATCGCTTTCAGGATTGCAGAGTTTATTGGCAAGAGAGCTATTGTCTTAAATTCTTTTGTAGCCAACTCCATGTGAGAGATGACTGGCAAGTCCAGGTGTTACCTTAGTTCCAGCTGATTCTAGGTTTTGAGAGTTTTTGGCCCTTTCTAAAGCTTCGGATTTCTGCATGGCTGAAAAACTACAGAGGATCAAGAGTCTGAATTCACAGATAATAGGAAGGATACGTGGCCAAGCACAAATGGCAATATCAGGGGCTTATGTTGAACCAGAGTGGTTCATTAAACACTCTTCAGGGGTTACGGGACTCTTGATCCTGGACAGGAGGATCTGACAGACTAGTGTAATGGGAAACCAGTTGAAGCTCAATTGTTAAGTTTCCCAATCACAGTTGAAACAAAGTTCAAGACCTCTAACGGATAACCTGCCACACAATGGTAACTTATTCTAAAAGAGGGAAAAGTTCTCATCATCAGCCCAGTGTGAATAAAGTCCAGTGCAATCAACCAAGGGCCTCGTCTTTCTTTTTATTTATCTCAGCTGAAAGATGCTGCAAATGACTGAAGACAGATAATTTAAAGTTTGCTGCAAAGAGGAGGCAGTAGTGAGAAGACTTTTCTAGACACCTATTTTCCCCGGTAATAGCACTTTAGCTTAAACAGCAAGGAATAAGAAAACTGGGAAGGGCTGAAATTAAATTTTTAATGTGCTAAGCCACCCAGAATCATTTGTGTTTGAATTGGGTGATGACATAGATTTGTTTAGTAAATAAATATTTAATGGATTAGTGTGATGCATGCAAAGATAGAACTTTAGAAGAAGGAATGGTAGAACCTGGGGGTGGAGTGAAAATGGTAATCAGCCTAGAATCCCTACGTAGCCATAAGCAAACTAAGTTCAACCTGTCATGAGTGCTGTTGACTCATCTATCTCTAACCAGGTGCTGATCATTAGTTGAGAAGATTCCTGTTCATATTCCATTTAGAAATAAATCAACTTAATTGAACTTTTGTGTATTGATCTGGTCTTTGATGCGTGATAAGAAGTTGCTGAAAAATAATGTCCTGCTGATATGTTAGGCTTTTACTGTCAATCTGGAATAACTAACAGGTACCAGCTCAGAGATGACCCTTTTTCCAACATCAAGATTGCCCATAAGTCTGTAAGGAAAGATATCTGATGCCATTGTCTGATTTACATTTCATACATCTTGGAATGTTGCTTTTCAAACAGCTGCATCAACTTTCCAATAGTCTAAATCTAAGTGTTGATTCTATAAAGCCTTTTAACAGAGGGCACCATTTTGTAATTCAGGGATCCCAGTGTATCTACAACCTCCAGTCACTGGTAGTCCCAGTTATCCCTCTCTAATTAAACTAAACTATTGTAAAATCTCAGGGATTAATTGCCAGCTATTGTGAGGAACCAAATCAGAGGTAGCCAAATCAGAGATTCAGCCAGTTCTTTCCGGTTCAGGTGAATCAGTAGGGGCAGCTGTGGGAGGCTCTGCCACCCACCCCCACGTAATGCGCAAGCACTGCATATGTGCACTGCACTCAGGGAAAAGGGCGGCCTACAAATCGCAATAAAATCTAAATCTAAATCATATGTGCAGAAGGCAGTATGCATGTGCACACGAGGCGTGTGCGAGCAAAGCCAGCGCACACACGCTCACATTTGCAAACCAGTAGGGAAGGTAAGTGAATCCCACCTCTGAACCAAGCCAAATGTCAGGTAACGTGTGTGTGTGTGTGTGTGTGTGTGTGTGTGTGTGTGTGTGTGTGTTTTGTACGTAGAGCATCATGCAGAATCAGAATTTTCCAGTTGCCAACCTTTGTCCTGGTATTGGCATGGCATATGGCCTAGGACAGCCTCTTTCCAAGTTAAAGGCAACCTCCTCCCATATTGTCCTAAGCGATCTGAAAAAGATTGACACAATCTGAAATCATCATTGCCCTTTTATTTGGCCTACCATATAGCAAAATTAGGTCTGTGGGCACTCACATAGGCATTTCTGTGACAGCCCACTCATTGTGAATCTGCCTACTCCAAGGGAGGATCAGAGTAGCTTCTTCTTTATTCTGCTTTAGACTGGCTTAAAAAGACCACAACAGCATTCTGATATTCTTTTCACGATTTGAAGAAAGTTTTCTAATTTTAATGCAATAAATGATCTGGGCTTTGTTTATATCTGAAAATTATGACTGCATGACTTTTATGTTTATTGTGTTTTATCCTGAACTGAATGTTGCCTTGAGCCCTCAATAGATGGAAGAGCGAGATGCCAAAAAAATAATCAGTACAGAGTAGAAAATATTCTTCTTCTTTTTACTGCTACTCCTCATTATATATGATGAAAGTGATTTGCTCTGTCCTTCAGAGAAGAGAAATTCAGAGATATTCTCTTCAATGGATTGTGGTATTCCTGCATTTCGTTACCAATGATTGTTATGTTTAATATTTTCCTCTTTGTAACATATATTTCTTATTTATGGGGGCTGCTACTGCATGGATATGTTGCTATTGCTGCTTCTAGGTATACCGGTTAGTTTCATTTTCAGGTTAAAATGATCTATACATTTTATAAATATATTAAAATGGGTTGGTCTGGATGCATGGAAACATCCTCCCTTTTCTTATATATTCTTCTCTCCAAGGTCCTGAAATTCTTATCTTTACTCTGATCTGAAGCCTTCCTGGCTTCCCATACTTCATTCATTCAATCGCAAGGAAAGGAATAGGACAGTCCTTGAAACACAGAAAACTCATTCATACAGTTTCTCTGCTCTCAGATTTGGTGGATAGCTTCAAAAGGCCATTTATACCCAACCACAAAATTAGCAGCAAGATTCAGAGATGGAATAGAACAGATAATAGAATAACAGAGTTGGAAGGGACATTGAAGGTCCACTCGTGCTTAGGCAAAAAAAAACCCTACACCACTTCAGACGAATGGATATCCAACATTTTCTTTAAAATGCCCAGTGTTGCAGCATTTACAACTTCTGTAGGCAAATTGTTTCATTTAATTGTTCTAACTGTTAGAAAATTTCTCCTTCGTTTTAGGTTGCTTTGGTCCTTGATTAGTTTCCACCCATTGCTTCTTGTCCTATCCTCAGGTCAGGGGTGGGTTCTGGCTGCTACTACTGCCGGTTCACTCAGGGATGCACTGCACATGCACACACGCTTTGTACGCATGCATGTGCAGAAAAAACAAGATGGTGACACCTATGGCGCCGCTGAGAGAAACAGTTTGGGGGCATGGCAGGCCGAGTTACTACCTACTCAGCCAAACCAGTCCGAACCAGTAGGAACCCACCTCTTCCTCATGTGCTTTGGAGAATAGCTTGACTCCCTCTTCTTTGTGACAGCTACTGAGATATTGAAACACTGCTATCATGTCACCCCTAGTCCTTCTTTTCATTAAACTAGACATATAGAGTTTAGAGTTTAGAGTTTTATTTCATTTGTATGCCGCCCTTTTCCCTAAGGGGACTCAGGGTGGCTCAAAATTCAAAAAGGGAAGGGGGGATACAAACAGTTTAACAAGAACACAAAACTATACATAGTTTAAAGCACAACTATCATACCATTCGAGATAGGGGCAGCGAATCTTTAGCCCCAGGCCTGTCGGAACAGCCAGGTTTTAAGGGCTATGCGGAAGGCCTGGAGGGTGGTGAGGGTATGAATCTCCACGGGGAGTTCGTTCCAGAGGGTCGGAGCAGCCACAGAGAAGGCTCTCTGTGATTGTAAGCCGCCCTGATGTGATTGTAAGCCGCCCTGATGTGATTGTAAGCCGCCCTGAGTCCCCTCAGGGAAAAGGGCGGCCTATAAATTTTAATAAATTCAAATTCAAATTCAAATCCTCCGGGTAGTCGCCAGTCGACACTGGCCGGCGGATGGAATTCGGAGGAGGCCTAGTCTGTGGGATCTAATTGGTCTAGTGGAGGTAATTGGCAGTAGGCGGTCTCTCAAGTACCCAGGTCCAATACCATGAAGGGCTTTATAAGTGACGACTAGCGCCTTGAAACGTATCCGGAGACCAATAGGCAGCCAGTGCAGCTCGCGGAGGATAGGTGTTACGTGGGTGAACCGAGGTGCACCCACAATCGCTCGTGCGGCTGCATTCAATTCCTGCAGTTGTTCTTCATAAGTTTAGCCTCTAGTCTCCTAATCATCTTTGCTGCTCTTCTCTGCACTCTTTCTAGAGTCTCAGAATCTTTTTTACATCATGGCGACCAAAACTGGATGCAGTATTCCATAGGAACAAGAAATACTGTTTAAACTGTGTGTAGTTCAACCTATGACCTTTGTTAACTGTGAAGTGAATCAGATAAATGATTAGTTTCTGAATGCCAGTTGTTGGAAAATAGAAATAGGAGCGAGTCAGTGGAGGCCATCTTCGTCACTTATTAAGAAAAATAATGTATTGTTCTAAAGCAGTGGTCTCCAACCTTGGCAATTTTAAGAACAGAATGTTATTCTATTCTATTCTATTCTATTCTAGAGTTGGAAGGGACTCTAAGAAGCTGGCTCAACAAAGCTGGCTGAGGAACTCTGGGAGTTGAAGTCCACAAGTCTTAAAGTTACCAAGGTTGGAGACCCCTGTTCTAAAGGGTTATTTGGGCCTATCCAGTAATAAGACTATTTTTACATTCTTGGTGGCAAAGATTTAGGGTAAAAAATAAGCAATGAAAACACCCTTTAGAAATACCAAAGAATCCTGAAGGAAAAAAAAACAATTAGGAACATGCAACACTTGGAGCAAATGTGACATCTCTCTCTGCTGGTATTTGCCAGTTTCTAAGTACACTAAGCCAATTGTGTTGAACATATGCAACAAAATATGCACATTATATTTCTTTCATTATCTCTGATCTAGCCCAAAACAAATTCACAAGCCCATCAGTAAAAGGAGAGTGGCTGCAAAATTCCCTGGGTTCCTGCAAAATCCACTTCCTGACTGCCAGGGAATGCAAAAATAATTAGGATTGGAAATAGTTCATTATCTTTTTTTGGGGGGGGGGTTTACACAAGCATTTAATCTCCAAAATGAAACTGCTACTTGATCTGGTGCCGACAGTCCTAGAATGTGGAAAACTAAGAATGGAGGCTGTTTTCATATTAATCATCCACATCAAGTGACAACCAAAAGTCACTGTCTCGCAAGAAGCTGTCAGAAGAAATGAAACCCAGCTCTCTGGGGCAGTCAATAATGGGATGGCACTGTGTTGAGCCTGAGGCGAATGCTAAAGCATGTTCTGTAGCTAAAGGAGAAGAACCCCTTTGCTGAAAAAACAGGAGAGAATCCACAGAGTTGTTTATCCAGCCCTTTGAAAGCAATCTTCTCTAATGCTGGAGCCTTTTGATACCGAGAGATTTCAGTTCCCACAATCCTCAATTGGTTGAGGATTGTAGGAGCTTTCAACTGACACAGTGTCATTCTGGGGAAAATTAATCTACCCTGATCTTTCTCAACCTTGGAAACTTTTCAGATGTGTGGACTCCAGCTGCCAGAATTCACCAGTCAATATCCTGGCTAGAAAATGTTGGGGGTTGAAGTCCACACAATGTTGGCAAGGCTGAGAAACACTGGTCTATCTGATGTACTTAGAGTAGGGGCGGTGGTGGGATTCAAGTTTTTACTACCAGTTATGTGGGCATGGCTTGGAGGGTGTGGCATGACTTTGTGGGTGTGGCAGGGGAAGGATATGTAAAATCTCCATTCCTTCCCCACTCCAGGGGAAGGTTACTGCAAAATCCTCATTTTCTCCCGATCAGCTGGGACTTGGGAGGCAGAGAATAGATTGGAGCGAAGCCAGTCAGAGGTGGTATTTACTGGTTCTCTGAACTACTCAAAATTTCCACTACTGGTTCTCCAGAACTGGTCAGAGCCTGCTGAATACCATCTCTGAGCAGGGCTGTCAAACTGAAGACCCAGGGGCCGGATCTAGCCCACGGAGTGCTTAAATCTGGCCCATGGGGATGCCCTGGAAACAGCAAAGGACTGGTCCGCAATGTCTCTGCCAGCACAAACGGTGCTTGGAAGGGCTGCATGCTCCATTTTCACTGACAGAGGGTTGCAGGACGCCATCACAGGTGAAAATGGAGCTCGTGGGGGCCATGTGTGGCTCTCCCGAGCTCCGGTTTTGCTGGCAGAGAGTTGCAGGAGGCCATCGCAGCCGAAAACAGAGCTTGGGAGACACCACAGGCGCCCCCGACATGAATGACATCAAGCTGGCCATGCCCACTCTGGCCACGCCCACCCCCCCTACAAAGTCAAACACAACTCTGATGCAGCCCTCAATGAAATAAAGTTTGACATCCCTGACTTAAAGTATTAACCCAGCACACATTTGAACTGGAATAAAGAGTTTCTCAACTTTGCAACTTTAAGATTTGTGTACTTCAACTCCCAAAATTCTCCAGCCATTATACTGGCGGGGGGATTTGGGGAGTTGAAATCCACACATCTTAGAATTGCCAAGGTTGAGAAACACAAGTTTAGGTGGGTGGAAATGGGACGGTTCCTGTGTTGTGGTTACCTTTTCCGGTAACTTGGCCAAAGTACTGAAATGAACAATAGGAATAAAAGACTCAGCAATAATATGGAAATGTTCCCAGTAGCCAAACTTATATAGTCTATTTTGTAAATCATATCTTATGGGTTAGTACAGGATTTATTTACAGGTAGTCTCCAGCTTCTTGCCACCTTGTCTCACATGCCTGCTACAGTAGAAATGTGTGACATTATTTTACTGTATCTCCTGACTTACCTTGTTGTGCACACCTAAGAAATAAGAAACAAATCTCCTTATCCTTGTTGCAAGGTCATTTCAAAACCGAAAATAAATGCTGCTTCAGCCTCATGAGTGTTGTCATTTCTGTTATCTTTGAGCAGCTGCAGATTTGGAAGATGGTGCTTCTTTGCGTACTCTCTTCTGATTTTGGAAGTACTAAGAGCCATAATGTCTTTTATGCATGAATCAATCATAACTGCAGGTTCTCCATTGCAGCTGATCGAGCCATGGGTTCAAAACAGAATCCTGGATCACTCATTGGCCACCAGCAGTTTTCCTTTGCAACACTAGTCAAAGGTGAAGTTTGCTGATCGCTGATACCTTCTGCTTCAACCCATATTTCTCCTTTGCACCTGTGATTTCAGGTTGGCTAGATTATGGCATGGATTTAACACTATAAGTAGTCCTTGACTTATGACCACAACTGAGCCCAAAATTTCTGTTGCTGAGAAGTTGGTTAAGTCAGTTTTGTCCCATTTTGCTACCTTTTTGCCACAGTTGTTAAGCAAATCACTATAGTTGTTAAGTTAGTGACAGAGTTGTTAAGTGAATCAGGCTTCCCCGTTGACTTTGCTCGTCAGAAGGTTGCAAAAGTTGATCACATGACATCCAAGACACTGCAAGCAACCTAACTATGAATCAGTTGACAAGCATCTGAATTTTGATCACATGATCATGGAAATGCTGCAATGGTCATAAATGTGAAAAATGGTCATAAGACATGTTTTTCAGTGCCATTGTAACTTCAAACAGTCACTCAATGAACTGTTGTAAGTGAAAGATCAGCACTGCCAGAAAGTCTTAAGCCTATATTCAGAAGTACAGTAGTCTGCAACTTATTCAATGAAGAGCAGTGAGTAGTAGCTTTCCTGACAATAAGCCATATGAGGATGAAGGTTTGTTCTTTGAGCTTGTGGGTTGGTTTCCAAACGTTTCATTACCAGGCTAGGTAATGTCTTCAGTAGAATTTAGGTGGAGTCAGTGTCTTCTGTTTATAAGGGCTACAGGTATGGATGTATCAAATGAGGGTCTTGTGATGGGTCTGTGATGGATCTGTGAAGTTCACTGGTGGTCTTATGATGGGTCTTGTAATAATGAAATTGTATCAGGTCAGAGATGAACTGCTGGGGGGTGTTCTATTGGTTGGTTGAAGGTTGGTGCTGTCTGGATGATTTGGATCCTGAGGTTCGTAGGCTGATTGTAGATCAATGTGTCTGTTGATGGAATTGCTTGCGGAGTAAACAGTTCTTCCATAAAGAGAAGAACACTGACACCCCCAAAATTCTGCTGAAAATATTACCTATCCTGGTAATAAAATGTTCAGAAACCAACCCACAAGCTCAGAGAATGAACCTTCACCCTCATCTTATACCTGAGCTACAGATATTTGCCAGACTATTGCAACAGAAATGGGTTCCTACCGGTTCGGACCGGTTCGGCTGTGTAGGTAGTAACTCTGCCTGCCATGCCCCCAAACTGGTTCTATCGTCGTGGGCGCCATCTTGAGTTTCAGTTCTGTGCATGCACAGAACATTCTTCATTGCATATATATAATTTGTTTCCTTTTTCTAACGTTGTGCGCATGCACAGACCTTTTTTTGCACACCAAACCGACAGTAATGCCGGTAGCAACCCAGTCCTGTATTGCAATAAGCAATATCTACAGAAACAAAGTTAGAAAAATCCCTTTTCTTAACCTAGCTCTCAATAATCATTCAATAGCCACATAAGGGCATCAGTCTTCACCACTATTTTGTTGCCAAATCAGGATCAGCCGTGCGGACAGCAAAATTATCCTGGCATACTTTTCAATTGGTTTAAGGAGTGGTGGTAGTTCTTCAGTGCAGTCACCTGGAGCAGCCCTGAGATGAACTAAGTATAGAAATTGGTTTTCTGTCCTTCAAAGTGACAGCCCATTTCCTGCTCTTTGTCCATTAGCATAGTTAAGGGAAGAATTTGTCTTCAGCACTTCCAGACTCACTGCAAATTTACATTCATCATTATTATTGTTGTTGGTTGCACAGTCAGCCAGATGTGTGGACTGGATTTGGGATTTTATCCCCCTATGGAGTATTTCCCAATGAAGCTGGAGAAGACTGATGTTGTTTGATGGTGTTAAAAGTATCATCACAGGAAGTAGGCTACTCCCAGTGAAGCTGCTTTTTGTAACTTACTGGGGGTGATTCTTGTCAGTGTTGATGGCATTCAAGCGATGTTCCGGACATTTTGGAATTGCACCCAAGGTTCCTATTACTATTGGCAGTATTTTGGCTTTTATTATTTTTATTATTCATTTCTGGAATCTTCATTCTATGGGGATGTGTGTGTTTGCCTGTGTATAAATACAGCAGTCTTAATCAGTTGCTTAAAGACTTGGTGGATACATTTACAGAGACCTAGCTACCATTATACTGATTAGGTGTTTTATGGATTAGCATATTGGCCAAAGCCAGCCTGTTTTATTCATTTATAATCCAATGCTATACAAACACAGAAATGTGTTAATTCAGTAACTAAGTTAAGTGTTTTATATGAATACTGCCTTCCAGTCTATGTTCATAGCTCCCAGATTCCCGAGAATCTGTTTACCTAGTCTGTTTAGCACTGGACGTTGTGATTGTTATTCTTCCTTACTCTTATCATTTACCATTACCAACACCACCAGAAGACCCCTGTGCCCAAGTTATCAGTGCTAGGATACCAAAAAACTGACAACTACTAGGTCAGGCCTGTAAAACTGGCGGCCCACGGGCCGGATGTATCATGTGCAGGCCACGCCCACCCTGGCTCGGCAAAGGCAAAAACATTGCAATACATATTGATACGTCATGTGACACATTTGAGTTTGACACCTATGCACTAGATGGTCGCAACAAGATACTCTAACTCTTTTCTAGAGACCAAGGGTATCAGAAGCAGATGTAACAGGAAAAGGAAAGTTGCAGTTACTCACTGAGCCTTGGTGGCACAGTGATTAGACTACAGCACTGCAAGCTACTTCTGCTAACTGCCAGCTGCCTGCAATTTGGCAGTTCGAATCTCATCAGGCTCAAGGTTGACTCAGCCTTCCATCCTTCCAAGTTGGGTGAAATGTGGACCCAGATTGTTGGGGACAATAGGCTGGCTTTGTAAACCACTTAGAGAGGGCTGTAAAGCATTGTGAAGTGGTATATAACTCTAAGTGCTATTGCTATTCTGTTGTGGATCTCCAATCTAGTAGTTGCTGTATCCTCCTGATTATTGGCAATAAGCTTTAATTGAGTCACATTTTCTAGGATACTCTTTGGATGATCACTCTATCCCTCAATTTCAATTCTTCCTGTATGAGAGAGACATGGATATAATTGTGTTTTACCATGTGATCAGGAAAGAATCAGTTCAATCAGGATTTTCAGTTGCAATGGCTTTTACTTAAAGTTAGTTATAGACTGTCTTCAGATCTTTTCATTTAACCACAGCTGATTGCAGTGGAAGGGATAGAGGGTGAATCTGTATCTCCCCTCTACAATTCAATTTTCCAATTCTCAGGAAACATCTTAAATGGAATAATCATGTTTGTGCATGTACTCACATTGAAATGAAATCAATATTTGACTAGTAACAGAATATCATCTAGGAAGGTTAACTTCTCAAGCTGTTTTGGTACTGAGATTTCTTTTGAAGAAAAAGGCTATATAAATTTGAATTTACTTAACAAATAGAAAATGGGATTACTGTTCTCATAAAAGTAAAGAAGGCTGAGTATCAAAATAGTCAAACATATTATAAGAACCATAACATTTTAGAATTGGAAAGGGCTATTTTAGGCTGTCAATTTTCAGGCTCATGCAGGAATCCAAAATTGCAATAATTCTTGCCAGATTCTTGCTAGCCTCCATGAACTCATTTCTTTGTCACTTATATAGCCACCCATCTCAGAAGCAAATGACTCTGGGTGGCACACAAAACATCTTTAAAAACTATGAATATTTACAAAACATTGTTATTAAAAGCTCTAAAATTATGAAAAGTTATAAAGTTAAAGGAAATAAATATTGGATCAAGAACAAGTGTTAGGAACAACGGAGCTACTTCAATATGCAACTTCAATATTTCATATTTGGTGAAAAGGAGAGTTCCATACCTCTAGATGGTGGACCTTCCTATTAACTTACATTAAAGTGGATTTTATTTTATATAATGTAAATCCATTATTTCCTGTTCTGTAGTCTGGAATAACAAAGAACAGGTCTTGACATTTTTGTTGTGATATATCTTTTCAGGTATTTGAAGAGTTCACCACATCAGGCTGCTCTTCTCTAGATAGACATTCCCAGATCCCTGAGCAACTTCATTCTTCTCTTTAAGACTGAGCTGCATGGCCAGGTTCTCCAGTGCTAAGTATATTCCTCAAGGGCATGACATCTCACCAAAAGGGTAACTTTTTTCTACTTTATATCTAGCATTACTATCCAGTTTTGCTGCTACAATTCATTTAATGCTAGGCGAATACCTCCATTCTAATTGGCAATGGGTACTATGATAGGAAAACCTCCACACATTTCTCTGTCACTGGTTAATTCCTTCCTCGGGAGTGGTGGGTTCCAGGTCCCATCGCAACGGGTACATTGCAACGGGGCTGGGCATCCACCACATGCATGCGCGCTGTGCTTTCAGCCCTCTCTAAGCAGTTTACAGAGTCAACATATCGCCCCCACAGTCTGGGTCCTCATTTCACCCACCTCGGAAGGATGGAAGGCTGAGTCAACCTTGAGCTGGTGAGATTAGAACCACTGAACTGCAGATAACAGTCAGCTGAAGTGGCCTGCAGTACTGCACCCTAACCACTGCGCTACCTCGGCTCTCTCCATCTTCTTAAAGACTTCCAGTGTTGGGGCATTCACAACTTCTGGAGGCAACCTGTTCCACTGATTAATTGTTCTAACTGTCAGGAAATTTCTCCTCAGTTCTAAGTTGCTTCTCTCCTTGATTAGTTTCCGCCCATTGCTTCTTGTTCTACCCTCAGGTGCCTTGGAGAATTGTTTGACTCCCTCTTAATTGTGGCAACCCCTGAGATATTGGAACACTGCTATCATGTCTCCCCTAGTCCTTTTTATTAAACTAGACATACCCAGTTCCTGCAACTGTTCTTCATATGTTTTAGTCTCCAGTCCAATCATCTTTGTTGCTCTTCTCTGCACTCTTTCTAGAGTCTCCACATCTTTTCTACATTGTGGCGACCAAAACCGAATGCAGTATTCCAAGTGTGGCCTTACCAAGGCATTATAAAGTGGCATTAACACTTCATGTGACCTTGATTCTATCCCTCTGTTTATGCAGCCTAGAACTGTGTTGGCTTTTTTGGCAGCTACTGCACACTGCTGGCTCATATTTAAATGGTTGTCCACTAGGACTCCAAGATCCCGCTCACAGTTACTACTGTTGAGCAAGGTGCCACCTATACTGTACCTGTGCATTTTGTTTTTGTTGCCTAAATGTTTAGAAGCTATAGTTCAGTTGATACATCCTCAAATTTCATTTGTCCTTTCTGTACCTCATCAAGTGCTAATTTATTTTCAGGTTACACTGAGCTACTATTCTGAAATTTTGCTAAACTGTGGGTTCCCGATCCCTGCCTTTTGCATTGATTGCTACCTATTTGGCCAATAAATGCTCAGCTCCATTCAGTCACACCAATTCTACTCTGAATTAAGGGATTACAGGGTCTCATAAAGGGAAGGGTTTTTTAATTATTATTTTCAGCATTACAAAGACTACTGAAATTATTATCTGCTCAAAAGAATGAGATAAAATATATATTTTCTTATAAATAATACTGATTTCCAACATCAGATAGTTTTCTAATCATTACACAGCAGTCTCTTATGATCTGTTCTGGAATCTTCCAGATATCCACATCAAGCTGATGATTTTATTATTTTGGGGGGGTCTTCTTTTTTCTGGAAATAGGGACAGTATTTGCCTTTCCCCAGTTATCTGGTATTTTACTCATGTTTTGGGATTTGTCAAACAAAGCAACATAAAGATCTGGCAGTGCCATCTTCAAGTTCTTTTTCATATCCTAGAATGCACTTTATCTGACACTGGAGATTTAAATTCTAAGAGATACTTCCTGACAACTTCTATCAATGTCAAGCTCTAGTGCTACCCTTTAAACCTGCAAGGAAGCAAGACAGTCTGATGGCAGGTTATAAAACACTGGTGGTGTAACCAAAAAGTCCAACTTCCAATTTGTACAGAAGTCATTTACTTTATTAGGCTAGTTTGATGAAGAATAGTAACCCTTCCTGACCTGTTTTTCTCCTCTGACATAGTTTTCTATTTCTTGCTCCTCTTGTTCTTTTTAGAAAATTTCCTTCTGTGTATTGCTGATATTATTTCTGGGTTCCCTGTTGAATGGAAGAGGTTAAAGGAAAAGTTACCATGGTTTTCTTTCTATTTTACAAGGACAGAGGGAGCATATCTACAGGTGTCTACAGATTACTTGAAGCAAACTCTAGTAATCTGGTTCCTGCCATTATGATTCTGAAGAACTAGACAGCTCCTTCCTATGTACAGTATATCTGCTACACTCTGGACCTGGGATGTCAAACTGGATTTCTTTGAGGGCCAGATCAGCATTGCAGTTCTCCTCTGTGGGCCAGCCGGGGGGGGGGAAACAGGATGGACACTCCTGCAGCACCCTGCCAGCCAAAATGGGGCATGGGGTTAGGCACCCCATTTTGGCTGCCAAAGGCACCATGGGCCAGTCCTTTGCTATTTCCAGGCCAGCCCTACAGACCAGATTTAAGCACCCCATGGGCCAGATCCAGCCCACGAGCCTTGAGTTTGATACCCCTGCTCTGGACTCTTGTATTTTGCCAGGGAATGTTATTGATTCAAAAGTAAAGTCTATGTGTTTTATATGGGGCAGGGATAAGAAAACGGACAATTGACAGCACAGGTGTCAAACTTGCCGCATCACGTTGCCATCCTGTGACAATTTTCTCATTCACCGGTATGGTTGTGCATCAACAGTTTGACACCCCTAACACAGTGTCTGTCATTTTTGCCCATGCTGGCTGTGCATTATGGTTCTGCAATATTTTGATGACCAAGACTTAGCTGTCAGAGTTCCAAGTAATAAATCCATTTCAAGCAACACTCCAAGGCAAGTAAAAGGTCCTCAAAGAATAGTTTTATTAAAAATATGATATTGGCACAGAGCTGGTTAAAACCAACTCTGAAAAGTCCCACGGTTTTCCACCTAATTAAAAGTAAAAGTTTTTCTTTCAACTTCAAACAATCAGTCACATGATCCAATCAAGGTGCTGTCTGATAGTCCGGTGACATTTATTTCATTTATTTCATATTTATTTATTTATTTATTTTGTCAAGCATGAATTAGATAACAGATACAAGTATAAACATGATTATGAATACATGAAGTGAATATGAATACAAGGGTATATTAGGACAGGGACGGTAGGCACCCTGGTGCGCTTATACATGCCCCTTAAAGACCTCTTAGGAATGGGGTGAGGTCAACATTAGACAGTCTAAGGTTAAAGTTTTGGGGGTTTGGGGAAGAAACTACAGAGTCAGGTAGTGCATTCCAGGCATTGACTTGGAATGTTACTGAAGTCATATTTTCTGCAATCAAGTTTGGAGCGGTTTACCTTAAGTTTGTATTTGTTGTGTGCTCGTGTGATGTTGTGGTTGAAACTGAAGTATTCATTGACAGGTAGGACATTGTAGCAGATAATTTTATGTACTACGCTTAGTCAGATTGAAGGTGGCAAAGTTCTAAGTTGTCTAAGCCCAAAATTTCAAGTCTGGTGAAATCACGCCTCCTTCCTCTGACCAGGTGTGAGAACATCCTTGGTTCCGAAGAGAAAGTATTTTATTTTGACTACACAACCTATCTCTAATCCCCCCCTCCCTATCCCTCAGCTCCAGTGTGGCAGCACTGAAGCGCCAAGATGACTTCTGCAGGGTTGACATTAGCCAGGTGTGTCCCAAGATACATCAAACCTCTCTGCAGAAAAAACGATGAATAAAAATGCGAGGAACTAAATGACCAAGATATGAGAAAGCTTTAGAAAGAGAAGTGGGAGGGAATGGTAAAACTAAAAATATCAAATGGTGTGGTGTGTACATACATATACATGCATGCAAAGCGCACAAACAACTATCGGATTAGTTGAAAACAATCTGAATTGTCTCTTTTGATCACGCCACTTGGATTTTCCTGTCACAGAAGAGAGGATTTCTGCAAAACAAATAGGCAAGAAGCAATTCAGAGCCTCGAGTTTTTAGGTTATAAACTTCAGTCCAGTCAGAGGAGCCAAATGTTATTTGCAGACCAGCTGCGGCTGGAATTGCCTATAAGAGATTGATATATTTCACTCGTCAGCAAAGCTAATTTCTTAGTGGAGATGGAGTCTGGCTTATTAGTTCAATAGCAAGCCAAGCATAAAGGAATGCTGAGATGCATATAAATGAGGAGAGGGCAGCAAAGCCTGTGCGCCCCCTGAAAGAAGCTGAGCCTGATGGAATGCAAAAGGCAAGAGAACATACTTAGGTTTTATTTCATTACTATTCTCAAACTGCTGCCCTGCATTTGGACATACTTTTATTTTGTAAATTGCCACAAGTGATTTCTACATGGGGGGGGGGGAGAGAGAGAGCCTGTCAAATTCTGGAGTGATGCATTTATGTATCAAAGAAGAAAAGCATTTCAGCAGTACAATACAACATGGTGTACCTATGTGAATGAAAGCACTTGAAGTGCATACAGAGGAGCAATTATTTTGATCCTGGTAACTTTGACAACATCGCTGCCCTGCTGCCTTATTTCCATTGGGGTGTGGGGGCTGAGTGTGGGTTGTTTTTTTCCCCCCACTATGGTACCAAGACACACAAAACAATTGCCTAGCACACATCAGTGATGGGATTCAAAAAAAAATTACCACCGGTTCTGTGAGCGTGACATGGCTTGACTTGGTGGGCGTGGCAGGGGAAGGATACTGTAAAATCTCCATTCCCTCCCCTCTCCAGGGGAAGGATACTGTAAAATCCCCATTTTTTCCCAATCAGCTGGGACTCGGGAGGCAGAGAATAGATGGGGGTGAAGCCAGTCAGAGGTGGTATTTACTGGTTCTCCAAACTACTCAAAATTTCCGCTACCAGTTCTTCAGAACTGGTCAGAACCTGCTGAATACCACCTCTGATTCACATCTGTTTGGTCCTTGCCAAACCTGGAGTGAAGCACTAAAAAACAATCGGAATACTTTTTCAGCCTACAAGGTGGACTAGACTACGAAACCAAAGTCATGCGTGTTAATACTATATTTTTTACTATTTTTAGAAGAAAATATGTGTGGCTAGTGTTGAACTGTGGGGTCCTTTGTGCTCTTTGTGTTTGGCTATTTCCTTATAGATGCTTCTGTCTGTAGTTACAGACATTTCACTATCAAACTAGTAATATCATCAATGCACTGATGATGTTACCTATTTGGGTAACGAAAGGCCTGCAAGCAAACAACCGAGCTCAGAGAGCACAAAGGACCCCGAAATACTATTTTATTATAAGACTATAGTAACAGAATCTTGTTAAGTCCGAATGTGCTTCCCATTTCCCTCTTTTATCTTCATAAGAACTAGGGATAGTTTGTCTCAGGTTACAGTTTTGGTCTAGATTTCTTTTATCTGACCATTATCTTGATGTGGTTCTTCCGCTTGTTCCTCAACCTTATGGAATTCTTTGTTTTCTTTTTCTTCATTTCTTTGTTTTAGACTTATATACCGCTTCATAGGGCTTTCACCCTCTCTAAGCGGTTTACAGAGTCAGCATATTGCCCCCAACAACAATCCGGGTCCTCATTTTACCCACCTCGGAAGGATGGAAGGTTGAGTCAACCTTGAGCCGGTGAGATTTGAACAGCCGAACTGCAGAACTGCAGTCAGCTGAAGTAGCCTGCAGTGCTGCATTTAACCACTGCGCCACCTCCTCCTCTTTGCGGAATTCACCGCAAAGAAAGAAAAGAATATTGCAGATCTTTTTAGGAATGTTAATTCTTCATCCACTTAGTCCTATCATATCTAATCTTAAAGCCAGTACGTTTCATTTAAAATTATTTGACAGGTATTGTAAAGTACTAGGAGCAGATGCAACATGAACAGTTCAGTAATGAAAGTTGTCAATTAAGAGCGCTAGAAATCAATGCTGGTAGAGGTAATTAAACAGAAGAAGAAAAAGAAACTAACACCTTCTCTCTTCTATTCCTATGACTGGCTTCTATTGCCTGTCCTCTTGGCTATGGGAAACTTTGCTAGAAATGGATTCTGAAGGGTCAGGTGAGAAGGGGAATACAAATGTATAAGCTGAAGAGGGCTGGGAATAAGTTGGGGGGGACTTGGGCTATGCCATGGTTTCAGCCAGTGGTGAAATGTAAAATTTTTTGCCACCGGTTCTCTGGGGGGGGGGTGGGGAAGGGGTGTCATGTGACCTGGTGGGCATGGCCAACTTTAAAAAAATTTAAAGCATTGTTTTACTACCAATTCGCCCAAAACTGGTAGTAAAAAATGCTTTAAGGTGAAAAACAAAAGGTTTAGCTGTGCCATCTGATCGTGGGAACCTCTTTTTTTCACTTTTTAAAACATTATTTTACTACTGGTTCGGGCAAATAGGTAGTAAAAAAATTCTTTAAAAAGTTTTTTAAAAGGTTCCCATGGTTGCACGGCACAGCTGATTGTCATGGAACTTTTTCTTTTCACTTTTGAAAGCAGTTTGCCTGAACCAGGAGGAAAAAAATGCTTTAAACGGGAGGAAAAAAATGCTTTAAACGGGAGGAAAAAAATGCTTTAAACGGGAGGAAAAAAATGCTTTAAAAAGCAAAAAAAAAAAAAAAAAAGCTTCCGAGGATCGCATAGCTCACAGCTTATAAGGCTGCACAATCCTTGGAAGCTTTTTTTTTTTACTACCGGTTCACAGAACCAACAATATTCATCCTTACCGGTTCAGCCAAACCGGTTCGAACCGGGAGGATTTCACTCCTGGTTTCAGCTTTGGATGGTTTATTTATTTTGCATTGTTGTTGCTGATTTCTCCTCAGTTTGTGACTCATGATAAAGTCTGAATGATTTTCTATCTACCTTTTTGCACTGCAATGTAACATTGTGATGTTCTCTCTTGGGGGAAGTGGAAAGAAGCAAGTTTGCAGGCCGGAGGCCTTATTTAATATTTGGGAATTAGCTGAGGACTGCAATAGGTGGAGTGTTTTCCTGAGTTCTGAGATCTGAGCTATTTTTTTTTCCAAGCTGCTTTAAAGTGAATTTTCAGATTTATGCAACAACTCTCGTGTGTATCCTGCCTCAAAATGGCAGAACGCAGCATATCAATTTCAGCAAACATGAGCAGAGGGAACTCGAGGATCTGTAAATAAAGGGGCTTTGACACTATACATCATTTCTCTAGTCCATCCCTGCTTCTTGGAAAGTAAGCTTGCTTGTGCTACTTGGCCTGACCTGAATAAATTCTCATTTCCTCTTGCTTGTAAGCATGACAAATAGATGCTGTACTTTTTTTTTAACACACTTAGCTTTGTTACAATAGGAGCCAGATGGAAACCAAGCCAAATTCCAGTGCATATAAAATGCTTGCCTTGAGAACAACAAAGCGAGGTGATACTTGAAACAGTGACAAATCGAGGATTTGGTATGGGAAAATCACTAGTCCATAGGCTTCATCCAGCCCATGAAAATTCCCCATTCTGCCCCTAGGACGACCATAATTCTGCTTTCTAATCAATTGTTTTTTCTATGTTGAGTATACAGTGTAAGTGACTAAAGATAAGCAATACATCGTGAATTATATACAGGACCATCTGCATAATGCAGTGATGGCAAACCTATGCCACATGTGCCAGGGGTGGCGCGCAGTGCCCTCTCTGATGGAAGGTGAGCTGTCGCCCCAGTTCAGCTCCACCGCACAGGCATGCGCACCTCCTGCCAGCCAGCTGGTCTCCTGGTCTCTGCCACACATGTGCAGGGGTGGGGCACGTGTGAGGGGTGCACACATGCATGCAGGTGGGCCATGCATGCATGTTCTGGGAGTGAGGGCCAGGGAGGCGTGTGTGCATGAGTGTGCAGGAGGGTTGTGTGCACATGCACATGGGGTGGGGAGCATGTGGGGTGCATGAATGGGGGCCGGGCACATGCACAGGAAGGATGCAGGCAGGTTGGGCCACACGCACCCATGCATTGCATTTTGGGGGTTCAGGTGATTTTGGCACTTGGTCCAGAAAAGGTTCGCCATCCCTGGCATAGGGTATTGACTAGTCCAAGGGTGTCAAACTCAGTTTCATTGAGGGCTGCAATAGGGTTGTGTTTGACCTTAGGGGGGCAGGGTGAGTGTGTATTTTTCTACTTGCATTTTTACGTCTGTTCGAACTGCTAGGTTGGCAGAAGCTGGGACGTAACTCCATTATGCGGTGCTAGGGATTCAAATCGGTGTACTGCTGACCTTTCTGATCGACAAGCTCAGTGTCTTAGCCACTGAGCCATTGCATCCCCTTTATGATTTAGTTCAGTATTTTTTCCAGTGAGACCGGTCTATCAGGGCATCCTGGTCTATCCAAATATGGGACACAGCATACTGCTTATGCTAGCTGATGAGAGCTAAATAGCTGGAATACTAGCCTCCCTTTATTTCTTTGTCGGTAAGTATTCATTCAACACAAAAATATGATTTAGTTAAGAAATCATGGGGGCAGAGAGACATATAGCTTAATTTGATCATTAATGAGCTCATGCATAATTTTTGCTTTCTGCCAGCATCAGAAAGTTCTTCTTGCTCTTAATTGTACGACATACTTGGCTGCCCTTTTTCCCAGCTCTGCAGTGCTTTTTTTTAACCCACCTGATCTTGAAAGACAAAGCTGAACAATAGTCAATAAAGCTCAAGGGCCGGATTCATATCACTGTGCTTTGTTTAACCTTGGCTTCCTGAATATGATACACTTAACTGGGTTCACACAGGTGAAGCCATCAACCAAATATGATTTCCTGCATTGTATGAACCCTTCAGAGAGATGGGGCAGCTTCAATAGGGAGAGTCAAGGTCATGCTGTACAGTAGAGTTTCTAATCCATAAGTGCTTTTGGATTTTTTCCCTCAGTGTTGCAATTGTTGGAAGAAATGTCCATCTGGGTTCACTTCCAAGTGGGGAGAAAGACACTGGAAATATGGAGGCTGATTGGAAAGATGGTTTAATGGTGGACAGGACCACATTAGAGGTGGGCTGCTCTCAGTTCGGCCAAACGGGTAGTGGTGGCGGTGGGAGGCTCTGGCCAACTGGCCAGACACTTCTGCGCATGCACATGTACAAAAGCAAACCAGTACAAGCCTTTTAAATAACCAGGCTAGAGGCTTCAGTAATGGTTTTCACGGTTTTATTTAACACAGGTCTGTTAACTAGGAGGATTCAGAACGTGGACAGCTCCCGGCCAACTGACAGCTCTTTTTATACGAGAGCTGTCAGTTGGCCAGCCAATAGGCGCCCGCCGCGTCTATCTCCAGCTGGCTGGTGCGTCGCAGCCAATCAGCTTGCGGCTGCTCCGTCCCCTCCCGTCGGCTGGCACGGGAGGACGTAACACTCCTTCCCCCCAGATGGCACATGTGTAGTCTCTCAGGTAAGCGGGCTGCCTGCGCACGCGCTGGGATCTCCTCAGTGCGGGCGCAGCTTCCAACGACGCTGGTGGTGCCTGGCTGCGGTGATGTATCTGAGAGGCTGGTCTGGGCCTGGAGCCCATGGGAATGGGCCGAGGTAAGACTGCGTAGTGTAAGGGGTGGAGTGTTCGGTCTGCATGGTCGGGTGTAGCTGGCAGAGCCGTGGTGTGACGTGGCTGGGCAGGTTGATCAGCTCCTCGGCAAGCAAGCCCTGGCTGCGTTCCGTGTGTAACTTGTCGACCGGTTTGAGGGGGCTGGATGGCCCCGGAACAAGTGGACCCTGGTGGTTGTTGTGGGTTACCTGGGTTGCCCCCCGTCAGTTGCTGCTGCCTGGGAGGCCGGTGCCCGGCACCGCAGCTGGCGCCTCCATAGTCTTCCATCGGCCAGCAGAACCCTGTAAGAGCAGGGGCCGGTTATGTCGGTCACAATTCCGGCTAACCACTTGGGCTCCCCTGCATAGTTTTGAGCATATACCCCCTCACCCACCAGAAAATTTCTAGGGGGTTGTGCGGCATTTGGGGTCGTCAGCGAGAAGGCAGGGTGCATCCTGTCAAGGGTGGTCCTTAATCTGCGACCCATTAATAATTCGGCTGGGCTTTTCCCCGTTGTTTGATTTGGGGTTGCGTGTTGAGCCAATAAGTATGTACGAAGTCGTTGTGGCCAAGGAAGGTGGTATAGTCTGGCTAGAGCTTCTTTTGCTGACCTTACAGCTCTCTTAGCCAGGCCATTTGCCGCGGGATGGTATGGTGCTATAGGTGCATGGCGGATGCCTAGTGAAGCTAAGAAGGTTAGGAAAGTGGAGGATTGGAACTGGGGCCCGTTATCGGATACGATGACGTCTGGTAAGCCATGTGTCGTAAATAGAGATTGTAGGACTTGGACAGTGGCGCCCGCAGTTGTTGAGGCCATGTGGAATATTTCGACCCACTTTGACAGGGCGTCTACTATAATGAGGAAGGTGCGACCTTCTACCGGCCCGAAGAAGTCGAGGTGTATCCGGCTCCAGGGAGAGAGAGGTTTTTCCCAGGTCTGTGCAGGTGCTGCTGGGGGAGCTGGTCGAACTGCTTGACAGGGGGAAGACTGCTGAACCCAAGCTGCTATGTCTGCATCCATGG
Organism: Thamnophis sirtalis; assembly: GCF_051295495.1. Classification (NCBI taxonomy): domain Eukaryota; kingdom Metazoa; phylum Chordata; class Lepidosauria; order Squamata; family Natricidae; genus Thamnophis; species Thamnophis sirtalis. The sequence continues at coordinate 158,290,171 of NW_028261381.1, read as the reverse complement.
AGGGCCACCAGGCATAGCTGCGGCCGAGAGCCTTCATTCTGACTATGCCTGGGTGTCCCTCATGGAGGCTGGTGAGGACTACTGAGCGGAGGGCGGCGGGTATGACCACCCTGGCACCCCACAGCAGACAGTCGTGGGACACTGACAGCTCATCCCTTCGGCGGGAGAATGGAAGAAACTCACCTGTGCGAGTCTCCTCCGTCCAACCGCGACTCACTGCGTCCAATATTCTTTGGAGAATGTTATCGGAACGCATGGCATGCGCTATGTCTGTGGCTGACAGGGGACATGGGACTTCTTTCGTTAGCGTAAATACCGATGCTGCTGGAGCTGGATTGGTCACCGGTGTAGGCAGGGGGCAGAGGCTAAGGGCATCTGCGTGCCCTAGCTGTTTGCCTGGTCTGTATACCAGGTTGTATGAGTAGGCGGTGAGAAACTCAGACCACCGGCCCATTCTAGGTGACAGGATGGGTGGGGTGGGGCGGTCTCCCGCGATTATGCCCAGCAACAGTTTGTGATCCGTTACTAGGGTAAAATTTCGGCCGTATAAATAATAGTGGAACCTTTTTACTCCCGCTACGGCCGCGAGGGCCTCCTTGTCCAACTGGCTATAATTCCGCTCTGGTTTGGACAAGGTGCAGGAGTAGAAAGCGATGGGAAGCTCGGTTCCATCTGGGTATGCATGGCTGAGGACTGCTCCGATCCCGTAGGGGGACACGTCACAGGCCAGTACTAGGGGACGGTGCTGATCGTATTGAATTAGCACCGGTGCATTGGTTAACAGTGCCTTGACAGCCGCGAGCGCTTGGTCTTCGCGGTCTGTCCAGGCCCATGGAGTTGAAATATCAAGGAGGCGGTGCAGTGGCTCCGCAACTGTTGCTTTGTGCGGGATGAATGGTGAATAAAAATTTAGGAGGCCGAGAAAAGCTTGGAGTTCCTGTTTGTTGTTAGGGGTGGGGGCAGCCGCGATGGCTTCCACCTTGGAGGGAGTGGGGTGGATTCCTTTGGCATCCACCAAAAATCCTAAAAATTCCACTGAAGGCACGCCGAATCTGCACTTTGAACGTTTTAAGTGCAATCCGGCCGTGCGGAACCTTGAGAGGACGTCCCTTAATGTCTTGACGAGTCCTGATCAGTCCTTTGCGGCGATCAGGACGTCGTCAAAATAAGGGACGACCCCGGGGATGCCGTGGAGCACTCGCTCAATAAGGCCCTGGAAAATACCTGGGGCGACGCTAACTCCAAATTGGAGGCGGCGACACTTGAACGGGCCCCGGTGCGTGACAATGGTCTGCGCCGTTGTGGATGCTTCGTCTACTGGTAGTTGTTGATATGCTTGGGCCAGGTCCAGCTTTGCGAAGATCTGGCCCTGGCCCAAGGAATGTAAGACGTGTTGAACTACGGGGACAGGATAAGGGTGGGCTTGTAAAGCCTTGTTGAGCATGGCCTTATAGTCCGCGCACACCCTCAGTGAGCCATCGGCTTTTAGAGGCAGGACTATAGGTGTTTCCCAAGGGGCGTGGTCAACTGGCTCTAGGACTCCCTGGGCCACGAGCTTGTCGAGCTCAGCGTCCACGCGAGCCCTCAGGGCCAACAGAACCCTTCTGGCCTTTAAACAAATAGGTGCCACTAAAGGGTCAAGGTTTAACCTGATGGGGGTGCCATTGTAGCACCCTAGGGCTTCTGAAAAAATGTCATCGTAATCCGCTAACAGGGACTCCAGGGAGGGTGCTAGTTGTAGGCAATTAATGCCTGAGATACCTAGGCCCAAAGCTCTAAACCAGTCCATGCCCAGTAGCGAGGCTAGAGGGGTTTTGACTACCGTTAGGGGTAAGTTTCCCTTGAATCTTCGGAATGAGACAGGGAAAACACCGCAGCCTAGGATAGGGATGGTGTGACCCTGGTAGTCCCGTAGGAGGCAATCTGCGGGGCTTAGTTGTGTAGGGCGGAGGGTTGGTATAATTGACCTCAAGGTGTTCCAAGAAATTATGGTGCGGGCGGAGCCAGTGTCCAGCTCCATCGTGCAGGGGCGGCCTGCGAGTAATATGCGGAGATGCATATTACTCTGTCTCTGAATACAATGCCGGAACGTCTGTCTGTGAGTATATCTGGACGGTGCCGGCTCGTAGTGGAGCTTCAAGCGCTCCATCAGGACATCGAGCGGGAGGGAGTGAACTGGTGACGGGGCAGCCAACGCTTGGGCAGTGGCAAACATTTCTGCCCCGCAGTAATGTAAGAAGGTGCCCCTTCTTCTCCCCTCAGGAAGCTCTGACAGATCATGGGCCAGCAAAAAAACCTCGAACCTTTCCAGGAACGCATCCCAGGATTCGGTTTCGGGGCGGAAAGCAGTAAATACCGAGGACGGTGCCAGTGCTGGCACTACCACGGGGTCCGTTTCTGACATCCTCGTCGCCAGTTTTAAATAACCAGGCTAGAGGCTTCAGTAATGGTTTTCACGGTTTTATTTAACACAGGTCTGTTAACTAGGAGGATTCAGAACGTGGACAGCTCCCGGCCAACTGACAGCTCGTTTTATACGAGAGCTATCAGTTGGCCAGCCAATAGGCACCCACCGTGTCTATCTCCAGCTGGCTGGTGCGTCGCAGCCAATCAGCTTGCGGCTGCTCCGGCCCCCTCCCGTCGGCTGGCACGGGAGGACGTAACAAAACCCACCACTGGACCTCATGGTGAGTGTGTGTGTGTGAGAGAGAGAGGGGGGTGTAAATGGGTAGAGGGCTAATCCTATTATATCCTGAGGGTGAAGGTCTATTGTCTTTTAGATAAGTTGGCCCAGTCTTTGGTCTTGTAGATAGCCAAAATATCTGCTGGGGGCAGGGAGCTGGGGCTGAGTTTCTGTCCTAAGATTTCTATTTCTCTTTTAGGGGAAATATTCTGCTTTTTTAATGTTAGCAATAGCAATAGCAGTTAGACTTATATACCGCTTCATAGGGCTTTCAGCCCTCTCTAAGCAGTTTACAGAGTCAGCATATTGCCCCCAATAACAATCTGGGTCCTCATTTTACCCACCTCGGAAGGATGGAAGGCTGAGTCAACCCTGAGCCGGTGAGATTTGAACAGCCGAACTGCAGAACTGCAGTCAGCTGAAGTAGCCTGCAGTGCTGCATTTAACCACTGCGTCACCTCGGCTCTTGTTTGTTTCAACACCAATTTTGTTGGAAGTGGCAATAAAATAAATAAGTGTTTAATTTGATCGACTATCATATATAGAAATAGGAGAGGGTGGGGGCATGGTATTGGGGAAGGGAATTATATTGGACTGGAGGAGTTTTGTTCTCACTGTCTTCTGCGCATGCTGGTGGCTAATGTTTGGACTTGGTTAAGGCCAACCATCTTGCATACCAACCTGATGAGGCTTTTTGAAGAAGCACCCCACATGACATCTTAGGGAGTTGCAGATTGGACACTAGGCTGGGGTAACTGGAGGGAGGGGGTTGCGCAATCATTTGATATGTATTTGTTTGCGCCTTTCTGGCTCAGATCTTGCTTTCCTTTTTGCTGCTTTCAATTCATTTCTAGAAAAAGTACTTTATCTCTATTCAAATGGAGGTGAGGTTTTTCTTTCTTGGATATTGAAGGAAGCATGCCTGACATCGACTATTTACATTTTTGTTCCAGTCAGTACTTGTCGTAGGGGGCCCAAAACACTGCTTTGCCCGGGGCCCATAATGCTGTTTAGAGGGCCCAGTTCCTTTAGATTTCTCTCCCCTAGCGAGCAAAAGTTGTTCATGGTCAGAAACATTCATTCTCCAAGAGCAGCCACAATGGAACAACATTAAAAAAGAAGAAGATCTGGCTGTTTTGCTGATGACAACTCTGAATGGCTTGAAGAAGATGTAATGGAAGAAAGGATAGCAATGGCTTTGTATGCCTTGGTTTGGGTGTTTTTGTTTAGTTTTGCTCCTTGAAAAAGAGGGAGAAAATATCAGTGCATGAAAAATGTAAAACATTTGAGGTGGACTTCCATACTTATAATCTTCCCTTGATTCTGATTGGGTCTTACGAGAAAAAAATCCCCAAAATTAACAGCGAATGACATGGTAGGCTACCCTTAAATGGATGCTCTTTGGCAGAGTTAGACTTCAATTTGTCTGAAACACTTTAATTTGGAATTCTTGTACTGAATTCCTGTACTGGATTTGATGGAACACCACAACAGCAACCATTTTAAAAGTTGTGTGTTCTCGAAAGAAACCCACAGAGGTCTCACACTGAGGATGTTCAGAAAGCCATTGAAAACCTGCAAGGAGAATGGTTGAGCCTCAGTAGGATGTTTTATTACTATACAGCAGGGCAGGGGTGAAATTCAGCAGGTTTCTGACAGATTCTGGAGAACTGGTAGCAGAAATTTTAAGTAGTTTGGAGAACCGGAAAATACCACCTCTGGCTGGCCCCAGAGGAAGGTGGGAATTGAGATTTTTGCAATATCCTTCCCTCAGGAGTGGGGTGGGAATGGAGATTTTGCAATATCCTTCCCTCAGGAGTGAGGAGGAAATGGAGATTTTGCAATATCCTTCCCTCAGGAGTGGGGTGGGAATTGAGATTTTGCAATATCCTTCCCTCAGGAGTGGGGTGGGAATTGAGATTTTGCAATATTCTTCCCTCAGGAGTGAGGAGAAAATGGAGATTTTGCAATATCCTTCCCTCAGGAGTGGGGGGGGGAATGGAAATTTTGCAATATCCTTCCCTCAGGAGTGGGGTGGGAATGGAGATTTTGCAATATCCTTCCCTCAGGAGTGGGGTGGGAATGGAGATTTTGCAATATTTTTCCCTCAGGAATGAGGAGGGAATGGAGATTTTGCAATATCCTTCCCTCAGGAGTGAGGAGGGAATGAGATTTTACAATATCCTTCCCTCAGGAATGAGGTGGGATTGGAGATTTTGCAGTATCCTTCCCCTGCCACGCCCACCAAGCCACGCCCACAGAACCAGTAGTAAAACAATTTGAATTTTACCACTGCAGCAGAGGTCTCCAACCTTGGCAACTTTAAAGCTGGCAGACTTCAACTTCAAGCTTTGCTGGCTGGGGAATTCTGGGAGTTGAAAAGGTTGGAGACCCCTGCTGTACAGAGTTTGCCTGCTATGATCTGTTTCTTTCTTTCGTTTTAATTAATCTTGCTTTATAGGGAGGGGAGGAACAGTGTATCCTTTCAATGATAATGAACAAATGAAAATTGTATCCCTTACTGAATGGCTTTGAGAATTGCTATTTGTCACAAAGGGCTTCAGTCTAAACTCCAGCAATTTTATCTGATGGTATAAAGAGCAGAAATTTAGACACAGAAATTTAGCAAGGTAAATTCTCCTTGACTTAAGTAAGTAGAGAACAGTTTAAGAAAAGGGGCATCCATAGTATCACAGGGACAGGTTGTCTTATGGAAGCAGTTTTCAAAATGTGATCTGGGGACCCCTTTCAGAAGGTCCACAAACTCAACTAAGCAAATATTTTAACATGTTATCCTTTCTCAATTTTACTGTCAGCCCTCAGGCTGCCATCCAGGGGCTGCCTGTGGCTCTTCTACTCGGGCGCAACTGCCTACTCTGATGTAACTCTTTTGCTCGGATGAGCTAACCAGGAAAGAGGTTATGATGACACTGAGTGGGGGTGTGGCTGATGGTGTGGGTCATGGTGATTGGTGATGGTTGGTGGGTGTCAACTGGTTGGAGTTGTGGGTGGAGCTGGGTGGGGTAATGGTATATATATTACGTGGTGTTAACTTGGTTAGAACTGACTTGGATTTGACTACCTTTGTATCATTGTCATTTAGTGCAGGTTCTCACGTAGTTTCTTAAGAGATAAAAGTTTTTCACCAAACAAACTGAATCTCTGTTTGTATACAACATGAATGCCGGAACGTGATATGGTATGTTTCAGTAGTGCAAACCACCATGTAAACCAAAGCTTTTCGGTGTCCTCAATAATTTTCAAAAAATATAAAAGGCTCCTGAGAACTGCTACTATATGGCAATATGGTTGATTTCTCCCATTCCTCCATCATTCATAATGTGTTTAATTCTTCATCAAGCTAAAAGGTTTTGAATTAAAAAAGAAGAGATACCTTGGGATGGAAAGAACAAATTTTGCCTAATCCAACACCTTGCTTTTTCATTCAAAAGACAGAGAAATGAAATCTGTAGAAATTCCCCAGGATGTCACAATGCTGGCAGATTTTACTGTCAGAATTAATAGATTTTTTTTTCCAATAGTAACTTTGCTTGAGAAAATTGATGGGTGAAAATGTGGAATCAGCATGATCTATTGTCTAAATTATAGCAATAGCAATAGCAGTTAGACTTATATACCGCTTCATAGGGCTTTCAGCCCTCTCTAAGCAGTTTACAGAGTCAGCATATTGCCACCACAATCTGGGTCCTCATTTTACCCACCTCGAAAGGCTGAGTCAACCCTGAGCCGGTGAGATTTGAACAGCCGAACTGCAGATAACAGTCAGCTGAAGTGGCTGCAGTACAGCACTCTAACCACTGTGCCACCTCGGCTCTGAATTATTCATCCTCTCCCTCTCTCTCTCTCCCTCTCCCTCCCCCCCTCTTTCTCTGTCTCTACCTCCCTCCCCCCCTCCCTCTCCCTCTCATGTACAGTGTGTCTGTAAAAATTCCCTTCTTATCCCTATGGGATATATGTGTCTTCCCCCAATTCAGGTCCTCTTCCACAGGCCTTGTAGTTTGAAGGTTGTGCACAATATCTTAGCTATTTTTAGTACTGCAGTCTTCTGGACAGAAAGATCTGATATTGTTCCTGGGATCTGTTCCCATCACTCTTTCAGCTTAGGAGTCACTGAAGCACCAAGTGCTTCAATCATCAAGATCACAACTTTGACCTTTATGTTTCACATACTGTTTAGTTCCTCCAGTAGGCCCCTGTACTTCTACATTTCTCATACTTCTCATGCCCACACCCATAATGCAATGCCCTCCCCACCCATGCATGTGTGCACAACTCCCCCCCTCGCATGTGCGCAGGCCTCACTGAAGCCTCCAGACTTCCAGGAGTCACACTGGGCCATTTTTTGCCCTCCACGGGCTTCAGGAAAGCCTCCTGAAGCCTCCGGAGGGAGAAAAATGACCCAACGGGCAATCCAGAAGTTCATTCTGAAATTTCCAGTGGGCCCCATTGGGAAGCCTCTTGAAGCCTGCGGAGGATGAAAAACGGCTCAACATGCAAACCAGAAGTTTCGGAGATGACTTCCGGTTTGTCCGTTGGGCCGTTTTTCTCCCTCCGGAGGCTTCAGGAGGCTTCCCTGGAGGCTCTGGAGGGTGAAAAACAGCTTAATGTGCAAACTGGAAGACCGTTCCCGAACAGGGAAGCCTCCGGAGGGCGAAAAATGGCCAAAAATCAGCTGGCCAGCATTTAATTGTTCAATAAATAAAAATCTCCTTAAACATGCCACACAGCAGAGAATAGTATTAAAGCTACAATTGTTGGGAAGTGTTTCATTTAATTTGTGACCAGGGACAAGTGTTGTTGTTGCTGAAGATGGAGTCCTACCAGCTGGCTGGAGATAAAGATTGATATGATTGTCCTCTTCTTGCTTTTTCTCTTTCCTCTAATTGCCTGCAAAGTTCTGACAGAAAAAGCCTCCTCTGTGTTCATTCCCATTTTGGGTTGCCTCATTAATATTTGATGGCTCAGCATGATAAAATATTTAAAGCTAAATATATTTATGTGAGCACATTAGCAGAGTCCTGGGCACAAATCAGATTAGCAAGTTTTGAGAGCCACTGTGGTGTCATGGTTAAAGTATTGGACAATGGCTGAATAGACCCAGGTTCAAGTTCACCCTCCATCAAGAAAATTGACTAGATAAATTTGAACAAGCCATTCTCGCCCATCTCATCCTGATCGCACTGTGTGGATAAAATGAATGGGGGATTCCTGTGGAAACTGCCTTGAACCTTTGGAGGAAAGGCAGGTTATAAATATCTCAAATAAACAAAAATGAAACGTTCATATGCAGCATTTAATTAAATCTATAAACAATGCTCTCTGTATTTCTTTGAGAATACTTGCTGATTGTATCAGGACACCATATGGTACATTTTTAATTCTTCTAAGTCACCTTGATTGAACCAGATCCTGGGAGATTCTTTGAGTCAAAAAGACAGATTCTAGATTCACAGGGCTGGAAGTGACCTTGGAGGTCTTCTAGTCCAACCCCCTTGCCAGGCAGGAATCCTTATACCAACCCAGACAAATGAATGTCTTATCTTTTCTTGAAAACGATGGAGCATCTATAAGTCTGGCAGGGAAGCTGTTTCATTGGTTAACTACTCCCACTATCAGAAAATTTCTCTTTAGTTCCAGGTAGGATCAGAGGTGGCATTCAGCAGGTTCTGATCAGTTCTGGAGAACCAGTAGCAGAATTTTTTTAATGTTTTTTTAATTTTTAATTTAAAACAAATACAACATCCTTCTTTACATGCTATAGAAAGTGTATCAGTTGGTTACAAAAAGACTTTTGTGCATCTCTTCCACAGTCAACAAACATAATTCATGTTAACTCGAGCATTTTAACTCAAATATTGATACATGTAACCATCATCATATATCCATTTTCATTTGACTATAATTGTTATTAAAAAAAAAATAACAATATTTTTTGTTACTTAAACAACACATGCCCACACCAGTGGGAAAGGAAAAAATCAAAACACAGAGAAGACAAAAAGAACAAAAAACAAGGCAGGGGAAAAAAAACGAAAAAAAAAGAAAAACAAAAGAAAAAAACACAGGTATATATTATAAAAAAGTAATTTTCACAGTAGCAGAAATTTTGAGTAGTTCAGAGAACCAGTAAATGCCATGTCTGACTGGTCCCACCCCCATCTATTCTCTGTCTACTGAGTCCCAGCTCATCAGGAGGAAATGAGGATTTTGCAGTAACCTTCCCCTGGAGTGGGGAGGGAATGGAGATTTTACAGTATCCTTCTCCTGCCACGCCCACCAAGCTACGCCATGGCCACCAAGCCACGCCCACAGAACCAGCAGTAAAAAAAATTGAATCCCACTACTGGGCAGGATCTCTCTTTAACAAACTTCCCCCTCAGTTGCTTCTTGTCCTGCCCTCAGGTACTGGAAAGGTCTTTCAATAAAGAGGATGCAAAAGACAACCTATGTATCACTGATGTGTTTTCCATTCATGTCTGGGTTATAGTGAGCTACATATGGAAAAATAATACCTCACAGATAATTTCAAGAGAGTTGAGAAATATTTCATCATGAAAGCATTTTCTCCTGCAGCACGAAGTGGCACAACTCAACTCACCATAACCTCCAGAAAGAAAATAATATTTAGTAGTAGCAGCATTCAAAGAAATAAGCCAATAAGATTGATTTTATGTTTAAGATAATAAACAAACCCATATATATAATTTGACTTTACATACACATGAAATTGATTTGAACTGTGATAAAAACTGGATTTTTTTAAAATCAATGTTTATTCAAGTACCATTTTTCTAAGGCTTATATATTTTCAGCCAGTTAGCCTCAGTCAGTACATGTGATCAGAATACAGAATATAGAATAACACATTTGGAAGAGTCCTTGGAGATCTTCTAGTCCAACCCCTGCTCAAGCAGAATAACCTTTACTATGGACAAATGACTCATCTTAAAACCGCCAGTGGTCGAGCATCCACAACTTCTGAAGGCAAGCTGTTCCATTGATTATGGTAATTGTTCTCACTGACAGGAAATTTCTTAACTTTAGGTTGGCTCTGCCTTTGATAAGCTTCCATTCATTATTCCTTGTCCTGCCCTTATGTGCTTTGGAGAATAGTTGACGCCCTCTTCTCTGTGACAGGCCTTCAAATATTGGAAGACTGCTAGCATGTCACACATTGTTCCTCTTTTTGTTAGACTAGATTCCTATAATTCCTGCAACTATTCATCGTATGCTTTAGGATCCTAATCATCTTCATTGCTCTTCTCTGCACTCTTTCTAGAATCGCAACATCGTTTTTATTTCATGGTGACAAAAACATTGTATTTACGTACTTGTATGAATTGTATGTACATACTCAGTTTCCATAAAAATTACTTCATCATAGTCACGATACAAATTGCCAATTACGTAATCAGAAGAAAGCAGTCACTGGGATTGCATGCCTTTCTCAGATACCTTCAGAAAAGCATACATCATTCATAAGTCTCTTTCATCTGCTCTTCCCCTCACCCCATAGAAGGAGTTATGAAATTCTGACAGTCGTGTATATTCCATTAGTTTTTGTTTTTTTAAGTCTAGAGGCAAAGTCTGTAATCTTTTGGGTGCTTCCCAACCAGAGGTGGTATTGCACCGGTTTGGACCGGATTGCCCAAACCCGTAGTGGAAATCGTGGGTGGCTCTGCCCACCTACATCCGGCTCTATGGCGTCCCATTTAGGCCATTGTTTGCCAAAAGTGCATGCACAGTAGGATCTGCGCATTGTACGGAGGGGCTGCACGTGAGCAAAGTGAGCGCCCATGTTCACATTTGCGAACTGGTAGGGAAGGTAAGTGTATATCACCCCTGTTCCCAACAATACATAAGAAAACACTATTCCACATGTGGAATTTACATTCATCTGCTCTATGCTGGGGGCCATGGTTGTGATAGTGTGTCACAGTGTGGTGGACCTCTTTTCAAACTTGAGATGTGTTGTGTTCTGGCAAGGATGGCAATTGACACAGAAAACAAGACAGTGGAGGCTTTTGTGATTTTTTTGTAAACTATTTACAGTAAGGCAATTTACAACAAGTATTTATAGCACATTCCAGGTGTTCATACAATGTTAGGTTTCCTTTTAAGTCTTCCTCCCACTGACACCCTCTCCAGTTTTTGGGCTTCACAAGAAAGAGTGTGAAAAAAGAAAAAGAATGGGGCTAGAATTTTATTGTTTGTTCTTAGCACAGCTTGACTTTCTCCTAGAACTTCTCAACCAAATTCTTATAACCCTCTGGGTTCCCTTTCATGACCCCTGAACTTGCAATCAATTTTAAGCTATGGAATTCTGGAAAAAAAAGGACAAATGGTAATCTACTCTATTCCTTCTTCAAAATGTTATGGGTAGCACTTATATACCATGTCAGGCCTGGAAGCCATCTTTTGCATTGGGCCTGCCGGCCTGCCACATTTCGTGCTGTGGGAAAATGAGAGGGGGAATTATGTGGAGTAAGGGAGATATATAGTCATAATAACATTCCTTTCTCAGAGAGTCAAGGACATCTTGCCCTGCACCTAGAGCCGTGTGACTGGGAGGCATCTCCAGTTGGGATGGTGTCTAATTGGGCAATGTGACAAACATGTGGGTGCAGGGGAAGAAACTTGGACTTTCATTTGGGTGGGGAAACCTGGAAGCTTTCAAATTCGGGTTTTCCCAGATGTGCCAATATGACATCTCTAATAAAATGGAACTTCAAGTCTTATTTCATTGGGGGTGTTACTTGTAACCCTGTCATATTGCTTCACAGTGCTTTACAGCCCTCTCTAAGTGGTTTACAGAGTCAGCATATTGCCCCTCACAATCTAGGTCCTCATGTTACTGACCTCAAAAGGATGGAAGGCTGAGTCAACCTTCTGAGCCAGTGAGAATTGAACTGCTGGCAGTCAACAGAATTAGCCTGCAATACTGCATTCTAACCACTGCGCCATCAATGGTCTTGCATGGATCACTCCTGCATGAATGTAAACCTCCACACTTTGGCTTATCCCAACACAATCAGACTTTTGCTGAAGTTTCTTTGGAAATCTTTGGCAGTTGTTGTCTTTTCTAGGAAGAAAAAAAAAAGCCCTCCAGAGAGTTTGCTCTGCCAGTCACGCAGCTCTTTCCTTAGCGATGTGGGAATAGCAGGGTGTGAAAGGGAAATGATTAGATTTCTTGACAATGCTCAAAATTGCATGAAATGAAGAAGAAGCAATATGTTCATTGTTTTGTTATCTTGAGCTAGAGCTAAGCTGGCTAGGGAAAAGGCAAGAAACATTTTCTGAAATTAAAATAGAGAGGTGTTTTTGCCCTCCTATGCATTAGATAATGTTCTCTCACACAAAAATGTCTGTTTGAAGTAGAATAAAAAAAAAACAGAGAATGTCATGTAAAGATATCCAGCCAAGAACAAGATGTAACCTCCTAGCTGTCAGGGTTTGTCTGGGTCATTCTCACTTAAGAACAGAGCTGGGTTCATAGATTCATAGTTTGGCTACATCCAAAGCAAGCATTACATGCTTGGATTGCTTGTGAAATGTGAATAAAATATTAATTTTCAATAGAAAAGAGACCAAAACTATATCCTAGTCTCAAAATTCTTTTCACAGTTAGCAATGTGTGTGTGTGTTTGTGTTTGTGTTTGTGTGTATGTGTATGTGTATGTGTCTGTATCTGTGTATGTGTATGTATATGTATATGCATATGTATCTCCTGAAGAGGAAACTCAAATACTTTGGCCACCTAATGAGAAGGAAGGACTCACTGGAGAAGAGCCTAATGCTGGGAAAGACTGAGGGCAAAAGAAGAGGGCAAAAGAAGAAGGGGATGACAGAGAATGAGGTGGCTGGATGGAGTCACTGAAGCAACAGGCGTGAGCTTAAATGGATTCCAGAGGTTGGTAGAAGACAGGAAGGCCTGAAGGAATGTTGTCCATGGGGTCGCAATGGGTTGGACACAACTTCGCAACTAACAACAACAACTATATCTATCTATCTATCAATCCATCCATCCATCCACACACAGAGAGAAAGACTTTATTTTCCCATCAAACTTAACCATGGCTTGCTGAATAAAGCATAGTTGCCTGAGTTTATCACACAAATCCATTAACTCATTCAGGTTATAAACCACAATGTGTCGACCCAACCTAGCATTTGTTGTTACAAAGGATTCTCCCAGCTTTGCTTTTTAGCCTAGCAAAGCATATTCTAGTTTCAAAGTTTAGCTTAAACCACAGTTATTTTAAATGGTAAATAGAGGGTGAATTCTAAATGAATCTCTATTTTTCTCTCGTGGGAGTACCTACATCATGTACCTAGAGATTACTCCACTCTTAGCTGTAACTTAGAAATGACTCTATTCTTAGTTGCAGAATAGGCCTGTTACAGGTTGATGACTATGTCGGGAAAATTCATGATTGATAGGGGCATTAAGCCCTAGTATTCACATCAATAAAATAGTCACTTTAGTTGCTATCTCACCTGATTGCCTACTTGACTGCTTCACTCAATGACTGCAATCTCAGCACTCCTGGTTGCTGTTGTTAAATGATCATAGAGGTCATTAAGCAAAGGGAATCCCAGATGAGGAGCAAGGAATGCCTTGGGGGAGGGAGAGACCTTGAGAGGCTCTGTTCAGGAGCTGAAAACCCTCCCTGCTGAAATCCAAGGAGACTTTTTAACCATAAGAATGAGAGAGACATTCACTCATGGCCTGCACCTGACTTCCCAGAGCCTCCCTTATGCCTCTGAGGCATCCCATGCTCCTTAAATGATACTGCCATTCTAGTCTCTGCTTGGATTTCAGTGCCTTCTAGTTTCTAGGGGCTGGAAAGAGCTGCCAGCCGAAAGATGCCAGTTTCCCTCCATGCATGGAAGGGTGATGGAACGGAGCCCATGTCTTCAGGATCTGAATTCCATATTTGCACCTTGTGGAAGGATGTAATCCAGTGGTGAAATTTTTCCTACCAGTTCTGTGGGCATGGCTTGGTGGTGGGATCATGTAATTGGGTGAGCGTGGCTATGTAGTCATGTGACTTCGGATCAAAAGACAGAAACTCACTTTAACAATGTCCTGCTGGAGCAGGGAATTGGACTAGATGACCTCCAGATCCCTTCCAGCTCTGGATTGCTGTGCTCCTTCAAAGTATTCTCTGAAGCTGCGTCTAGTGCCAGGTTTGTGGTCCTTCCTCTGTCTCCTTTTTCCCTCCCTCCCTCCTTCCATTTCTTTCTTTTTTTTCCTTTCTTTCTTTCACAGCACCCCGCCCACCCCCCATTTTTGGCCTAGCAGGACTCATGGAAGCCTCCTAGGAGCAAAATGGACCCCAAATGCTAAGAACGTTTTTAAAAAGTTCCTACCACCATACAGCACAGCTGATCATCAGAACTTTTTTTTACTTTGTTAAGCATTTTTTTACTACTGGTTCGGGCGAATGGTCAAATTTTTTACTACTGGTTCGGGTGAATGGTAGCATTTTTTTACTACCAGTTCGGGTGAATGGTAGCATTTTTTATTACCAGTCCAGGTGAATGGTAGCATTTTTTACTATCAGTTCGGGTGAACTGGCCAGAACCAGTAGCATTTCATCCATAATCAGAAGAGAATTCCTTTGGCTGGGTGCAGAAATGGAGTTCAAAACATCAAGATGAATGGATTCCTTTCCCCACTGAAGGAATTCAGCTTCCTTGGTAGGCAACTCTTTCAGTCAGCCTCCAGAGATGAGAACGAGTCCTTTTGGCAGGGGACAACAGCTTGTAACTTTCCCCATTGGCTTCCCCATTGATTTTCTGGGGAAGCCAGCAGAGAAGATTGCATATGGTGATCGCATGATTGTGAGGTACTTGGCAACCGATCATAAGTGTGAACAGATTGCTATGTACCCAGACCATGACCATGTAACAGAGGGTGATAGACACAATGTTTTGTGATGTCCAGAAATGTTTTATAGTCCTTAAAGCACCCTTTCTAAGGCTGTTGTTTCTTTGAACAGTCACTAAACAACCAGTCATAAATTGAGGTCTACTTGTGGTAGGAATAATTTAAAAAAGCAGCAACTATATATGGAAAAATATGTTCAATTGTAATATATTGAATGATTGCATTCACATAACAAGCCCAACTATGTCAGTTATCCATAGTAGTGCAAAGCCTGATAATTTTGCATCTTGTTTGGTTTTGTGGCTTAGTGTGGTATGTTTGGCATGTTTCCTGAATGCAGCCAATGACTGGCCATGCTGCTTTCTTTCTCCTATATTTGACACAGTTGAGAAGACTCAACACTTCCATCTTTATTCCATATCTCTTGATGAACAGATAATGCCAAGGAAATGTGTAATTTTGATGACTTCAGGTCAATAAACATGTCTGGGGTGACTGGCCTCTCCAACATGAGAAATCAATTATAATGATAGAAGAGTGGAGAAATTGAGAATGAACAGAGGCAGTTTATTTTTAAAATAAAGAATAGTCATTTAGTGAGATGGCCAGTGTCTACTCTTAGATAGAAATAGATGATAGATAGAAATAGATGATAGATAGATAGATAGATAGATAGATAGATAGATAGATAGATAGATAGATAGATAGATAGGTAGGTAGGTAGGTAGGTAGGTAGGTAGGTAGGTAGGTAGGTAGGTAGGTAGGTAGGTAGGCAGGCAGACAGACAGACAGACAGACAGACAGACAGACAGACAGACAGACAGACAGACAGAAAGAACACGGAGAGCATATGCATCAAAGACAAATTCCTTGTGTGTCCAATCTCACTTGGCCAATAAAGAATTCTGTTCTGTTCTGTTTTGTTATATTCTGTTCTGTTCTATTCAGATGGATGGATGGATGATAAATAGATGATAGATAGATAGATAGATAGATAGATAGATAGATAGATAGATAGATAGATAGATAGATGATAGAAAGATAATGATAGATAGATAATGATAGATGGGTAGATAGATAAAACTCCTTTTTAGGACTGCAATCCCTTAGAGAGTCTGGGTGACTGGATGGAGTTGAGAGTTTACTGGTTGGATGCCCTTCCTGATGCCACATGGAGTTCACAAAAGATTTTTTCTTCTTTGCAGCCTAGGAGAGAAACATCTGCTGCCAACCTAGGATTGAATCTTGACCTTCCAAGTGGAAAGCGAGTATCTTCTCCACTAGGTTACCATGCCCCACCCCATACACACATGCGTGTGTGCTAACTGATAGTGGATTGTCCTCTGCAAAGAGTCTCTGCTGCAGACAATCGTGCTGTACCAATCGTGCTGTACCAGGTCTTCAATGACATCACCTGCATGATCTAGAGGGGGAAGTCACTGCTCACTCTTTATCAGTTATACACCCATCTGTACCATTTGAATAGGGTTTGTGGAGAACACCCAATATGTGGACACAAATGTCCAAATTGTGCTGACAATGAGGGCCACATCAATAGGGATGCACAAAAAAAACACCAACCCCACATCCAACTCCTATCGAAAAACCGTTTTCTTCCATCTCCAGCAAGCTCTTTGCAACAGCTTTCACAATAGCGGCATCCCTGGAGGCCTGCAGGCAGCTTTCTACCAGTGGGGGAAAGCAGGTTAAACCTTTTCAGGAGAAGAGATGTTTTTGCTGTCCCCGGTGACAGACTAAAGGAGAAGGCTGTTATCACCAAAAGCAGGTTTGCTTTCCACCTGGGTAATTGATAGATCTGCCCTATTCCTCTGCTACGCTCTTGGCAATTGTTAATGGACATAAGTTTATTTGTTATGACTGTTCTGATGTGCTGAGTTTTCAAATGACTCCTGGAAGAAAAGTGTTTGTGGGGGGAGGAGGCTGCTGGAAAAAAATAAGAAAGATGCTAAGAAAAGCAAGCACACTACAGCCTGATGTGCTCCAGCTTCAGGTCCAACATTTCTGAATGTGTTATTGTCCTTCTTTCAGGAAGAAAATTCTACCTGAAATTCACCTGCAGTTTATGCAGCCCTAAAATTTTGTTTTCATACTTTCTGATCATGTTTAGACTGATACTATTTGGGTATCTTGGAATGATAATTTCTAGAACTGTAGTCTCTTTAGGAGCTCTTAACACAGGGCTCTAAGCAGAACTGCCAACAAAGAGAGCTTCCTTAAATTTCCCACAATTGTGTTAACAATCATGATCATGTTCCATGTTGCATTCATTTAAAAACTAAAACAATATCAATAGGCTGCAGCTGGTGGACTCCCTGCAACCTCTGGACCCTTTTGTGGCCTTTATTCGGTAGCAAATCCTGAGAACATTATTTCCTGCCTATTTTAGTTGCTAATGATAGTATAACTATCACAGTAATAGATAGTAATAACTATCAAGAATTTAATATTAACTCCTTAATGGGTTCTTATGATGTTCATATTTGGATCTGTGTTCTATTTTTGCAGTGATTGCTTATTGCCATGATTAGATTATGATTTAATGCCTATAATTGAAGGAAACCAAAAAATCCCTGGGCATATATACAACGGAGTACTTTAACAAGGTCTCAATCAGATTCATGGTAGATAAAGAGTATAAATGGCAACACATAATGGTTAAATGTGCTAGATTCTTATGGAGAAAATCTATCTATGAGA
This sequence comes from Thamnophis sirtalis, assembly GCF_051295495.1. Taxonomy (NCBI): domain Eukaryota; kingdom Metazoa; phylum Chordata; class Lepidosauria; order Squamata; family Natricidae; genus Thamnophis; species Thamnophis sirtalis. The sequence goes on along the minus strand of NW_028261381.1, from coordinate 158,272,856 downwards.
TCACTAGGATTAAAAAAAAATTGATGGCACATCATCAATGACAAGGATACACAATGTCCAAGGAAAGCTTGTGATGAGATATTAGCGATGTCTTGGTTGAAGACGTAAATATATAAATATAGGTTTGTATGAAAATGGTAGCCGAGAAACTGAATGTCTTCCTGCACATGTTAAATAGATTATATAATGGAACAAGGAATAAGTATCTGAAAAGTAAAGTGTCAAAAACCAGGTTTGCTTCTCTTTACCAAGAACAGAATTGTTGTAATTTGCCAGGCAGCAGTCACAATATCTCAGCCTCCCTGCCAGTCTAAATGCTGTACAGTATTTAATTCGAATATACATTTTTTTCTCAGCCATGGGTTTTAGCACATAAGCCCAGGAAATTACCATATTTTTCAGATTATAAAACGCTCCAAAGTATAAGATTTATTTAGCTTTTGGAGAGGAAAACAAGGTGGGGGGGGGAATCTGCTTCTGCCTCCCAGCAATTTGCCTCCTTGACCTTGTGACAAACAGCAAACAATACAGACAATATACACTGTTTGTAGTGTTACATTTCAGATTATACTTGTACAGATGCTGTTAAAAATGATGTGGATTTCTGAAAGTATAGTTATTCTCTGCTATTTAAAAGAAGATACAACAGCACTGGGCCTCTTCAGATCAAGCATTTATTTTAAAAAGCTTCTTCATTTTGTTAAGCTCTCTAGAACAATAATAAAGCAGCCTTTAAAAATAAGTCTAATAATTTGAACATTCTATAGGTATTTATAGTTATTGACTTATCTTCTTGCAGCAAACAGCCTGATTACCACAAGAAAAAAATCTGCTTCTGCTCCCAGCAATTTGCCTCAAACAGCAAGTTACTTTCAGTTTAAGGGCACCTCCTGATCATCAGCTGTTTCAGGCTTCAGGCATTGCTATAGCCTATTGCAGCTTCCGCAAGCCCTATTTTCCCAGTTTGCTGCAAGGAGGTAAATTGATGGGAGACAGAGGCCAAAGGGTGGGGGAAAGTGGGGGTGGGGTGGGGGGCTACATTCAGTATATAAGATGCACCCAAATTTTCACCCTCTTTTAGGGGGGGAAAGGTGCATCTTATACTATGAAAAATACAGTACCTCCACACCTAGATGGAGAAAAGGATTCATTCTTTTAAAAGGCAGCCCTTTGGAGAATACAACACAATAGCAGAGTTGGAAGAGACCTTGGAGGTCTTCTAGTCCAACCCCCTACCTAAGCAGGAAACCCTATACCGTTTCAGACAAATGGCTATCCAACATCTTCTTAAAGACTTCCAGTGTTGGGGCATTCACAACTTCTGGAGGCAAGCTGTTCCACTGATTAATTATTCTAACTGTCAGGAAATTTCTCCTCAGTTCTAAGTTGCTTCTCTCCTTGATTAGTTTCCACCCATTGCTTCTTGTTCTACCCCCAGGTGCCTTGGAGAATAGTTTGACTGCCTCTTCTTTGTGGCAACCCCTGAGATATTGGAACACTACTGTCATGTCTCCCCTAGTCCTTCTTTTCATTAAACTAGACATACCCAGTTCCTGCAACTGTTCTTCATATGTTTTAGTCTCCAGTCCCCTAATCATCTTTGTTGCTCTTCTCTGCACTCTTTCTAGAGTCTCCACATCTTTTCTACACCGTGACAACCAAAACTGAAGGCAATATTCCAAGTGTGGCATTACCAAGGCATTATAAAGTGGTATTAACACTTCATGTGATCTTGATTATCCCTCTGTTTATGTAGCCTAGAACTGTGTTGGCTTTTTTGGCAGCTGCTGCACACTGCTGGCTCATATTTAAATGGTTGTCCACTAGGACTCCAAGATCCCTCTCACAGTTACTACTATTGAGGAAGGTACCACCTATACTGTACCTGTGCATTTTGTTTTTCTTGCCTAAATGTAGAACCTTACCATTGAATTACATTTTATTAGATAGTGCCCAATGTTCAAGTTTGTTAAGATCCTTCTGTATCTTAAGCCTGTCTTCCGGAGTGTTGGCTATTTCTGCCAGCTTGGTGTCATCTGCAAATTTGATGAGTTCCCCATTTATTCCCTCATCCAAATAATTGATGAAGATGTTGAAGAGTACTGCGCCTAAAACAGAGCCTTGGGGTACTCCACTGCATACTTCCCTCCATGTAGATGCAGTTCCATTGAGGACTACACGTTGAGTGCGGTTGGTCAGCCAGTTATGAATCCATCTGGTGGTGATGCTGTCCAACCCACATTCTTCTACTTTATCTAGTATTAGGTTATGGTCTACCCTATCAAATGCCTTACTGAAGTCCAAGTAAACTATATCGGTGGCATTCCTCTGGTCCACTAATTTTGTCACTTTGTCAAAGAATGCAATAAGATTAGTCTGGCATGATCTGTTTTTGACAAATCCATGTTGGCCTTTGGCTATTACTTTGTTTACTTCTAGGTGTTCGCTAATTCGGTGCTTGATTATCTTTTCCAGAATATTTCCTGGTATTGAGGTCAGGCTGATAGGTCTGTTGTTTCCTGGATCTATTTTTTCCCCTTTTTTGAAGATGGGAACCACATCAGCTCTTTTCCAGTCCTCTGGCAGTTCCCCAGTTCAGTGGTTTTGAGATCTCATCTGCCAGTTCTTTCAGAACCCTGGGGTGTAATCCGTCCGGTCCTGGTGATTTGAACTCGTCTAGGGTAGACAGGTGCTCACTTACCATTTTCTTCCCTATTTCAACTTGTGTTCCTAATCTGATTTTTGTGGTGCTGTTTTTGATAGGTTGGACTGTTTTATCCCTTTGTGTAAAGACAGATGCAAAAAATGAGTTAAATAGTTCTGCTTTCTCCCTGTTGCTTGTCACCTTCTTGTCACTTTCTCCCAGCAATGCACCAATTGTTTCTTTAACTTTTTTCTTGTTTTTAACATGTTGAAAGAAGCTTTTTTTTGTTATTTTTTACTTTTCTGGCAAGCCTTTCTTCATTGTGAGCCTTAGCTTTCCTTACTTCATCTTTACAGGCTTGGGCTATTTGCTGATATTTTGCCTTAGTTACGTCCCCCTCTTTCCACTTTTTATACTTAACTTTTTTGTCTTTCAATTTGTCAGAGAGCTCTTTATGTAGCCATGCTGGTTTCTTTTGGGAGCTGTTATTTTTCTTCTTCGTTGGTATTGTATTAGACTGAGCTTTTGTAATCTCATTTTTCAAAATTTCCCGTTTCTTGAGTTGCTTTCCCATTGAGGATTCTCATCCATGGAATTCTTCCCAAGCTCTCTCTAAGTTTATTGAAATTAGCTCTCTTAAAAACCAAGACTCTAGTTTGACTTTGTTCTACTACTTGTGTTTGCATAATGTTGAATTCCAATATTGCATGGTCACTTGCCCCCAGGGTTCCTATGGCTTCAACACCTTCTATAATTTCCTCTCTGTTAGTGAGAATTAAGTCTAATATGGCTGATCCCCTTGTTCCCTTCTCTACTTTTTGGGAAACAAAGTTGTCTGCTAGGTTCGTTAGGAACCTGTTGGATCTTCCAGTTGGTGCAGAGTTTGTTTCCTAGTTGATGTCGGGGTAGTTAAAATCCCCCATACTATTGTGGTGTGCTTCCTACATACCTTAGTTAGCTGACTAGCAAAAAGTTCATCTATTTCCTCTGCTTGGTTTAGTGACCTGTAGTATAGACCTATAGCAATGTCGTTTCCCCCTCAACCTTTAATATTGACCCAAATGCATTCAAGATAGTTCTCATCATTGTTGTGCTCTATTTCTGTAGAGATGTAGTTATTTCTTATATATAGTGCAACTCCACCTCCTCCTTTAGTTAGTCTATTTCTTTTAAACAATTTAAATCCTTTTAGCTATATAGAGAAATAGAGATGAAATTTAATATGCTTTAATATCGTCTCCCAATACCTCCAATAAATTGCTGTAATAATCCCTATATAAATAGTCCTCAATTTATGACTGTAATTGAGTCCACAATTTCAGTCGTAAGTCATATTAGTTGCAAAATGGGTTACCATATCACCAAAAAGATTATTTATTTATTTATTTATTTATTATTATTTATTTATTTATTTATCGTTTGTTTACAGTGGTGATTAAGCAAATGCTACAGTCATTAAGCGAATGCACTGTTTGCTGGAAACCAGAAATAAACAGGTTTCCGGCAAAAAATCATGAATTGCAATCACATGAAAATCATGTACTGTAAATGGCCACAAATGTGAATCAGTTGCTGAGCACCCAAATGGCAGTCACATGCTGGGGTGGAAGGCAGATGTTGGAACTTCAAAACTGGGTTGTAAGTCCCATTTGGGGGGATCTGTCATACCTTCAAAAGGTCGCTAAGCCAACAGGTTCTAAGTCAAGGAGTACCGTGGGGCAGTGGTGGGTTGCAGACGGTATGCCCCGGTACCAGCATAATGGTGCCTGCCAGGAGCACCAGGTACCATTCTGGTATGGTGCTCCAGGGGGCCCACCTGCCCACCTGAGCTCCTTACCTGTATTTGAGCTCTTCAGCGCTTCCGCACATGTGGATTGAGCACACGACACCTGCGCAACGCTCCACTGAGCAGCTGGAGCATTGCAGAGGCGTTGTGGAGGTGTCGTGAAGGAAATTATGCATGTACACCTGTGCACGCATGCTGTGCACGTGCATGTGGGGGACGCCGGGCCCTATTGCACCCTACCAGTTGCAATGGGATCCGGAACCCACCACTGCTGTAGGGTAAGGAAGTTGCAAGGAAGTAAGGAGACTTTGTGTTGGGATCCAGATTCTTTAAAATGGGTAAATATTATAGACAAAAGCTATGTTAAAATTCTGCTAACCTAGTAGTTGGAAAGCACGTAAAAATGCAAGTAGAAAAATAGGAACCACCTTTCGTGGGAAAGTAAGAGCGTTCCATGTATCTTCGGTATTTGGTCCTGCTGGCCACATGACCACAGAGACGTCTTCAGACAGCGCTAGCTCTTCGGCTTTGAAACGGAAATGAGCACCGCCCCCTAGAGGCGGAAATGACTAGCATGCAAGTGCAGGGGAACCTTTACCTTTATGTTAAAATTTATTTATGTTTTTGTACTGTGGACACTTCTGTTTTTTATATCATGGCACAAGCTCAGTGATCATATACGCTTCAGTTTTTTATGCACAGAGTATGCGTGAGAGAGGTGGTCCCTAAATTTCATATATATAAATAAAATAAAATATACCAGGTTGTGCATGAGGATAATTCTTTTCATTTATTCCCTGATAAATTATTTGATTCCAGTAAAACTCAGAACCTGGTGGAAGCATAGCAAATCAGTGCCATCTTGTGGTCTCTGGGGATCTTTTGTAATCTGTAATCCATTTGTCAGCTGCTGTATATTGTAAATTGGGCATCTCTATATGCTGCAGCCCCACATATTCACAACAAAGAACTGATATCTCCAATATGATTTCTACGTGCCGTATGGCCAGGAGACAGCAATATAACAATAATGTCATTATTTCAGGTTTACGTTTTTACTTACCAGAACGGCAGAAGGAGGTAGGAGCCCCATTTTTCTCAGACACTGGAGGTTAGTGATACTAGAAGAAGAAGAAGTGCTAGCCCTGAATAGGACAACTCACCGCAGCCAACAGGTCATGGCCAACTTGCCACGGCCAACTCACCATGGGAGAACTCGCCGCAGGACAGCTCAACAATTCAGTTCAATCATTTAAAATAATTTTTAAAACATTTTAATTTTTGTCATTCGCATTTCATTTTGTCCCTCCTTTTGCATCCTTTCTATTCCACCATTTCTTCGATATTAGTGTAACTCTTGTCCCACAGTAGATTATCCCATGGCAAGATGGCCATGGTGAGTTGTCCTAGACCCGTGATGGCGAACCTGTGGCACACTTGCCCAAAGTGGCACACAAAACCATGTTGCCCGGCACATGTGGCCTTGCCTATTTGTCTTCTGGTTTCTGGCGTGCATGCGCATGTGACAACCAGCTGTCCTTTGCGCATGAGGCAGTACTGAAAACCTGTGTATGCATGCATGCCAGCCAGCTGATTGTCAGGTGTGCATGCGCGCCAGAACCCGGAAGTTCAGCTTTTCTGGAGTGCGATCCCTTCACGTGTGCAGCAGTGCCAAAAACCGGCCTGCATATGCGCACCAGCCAGATGATCATTGGATACGCATGCACACTAGAACCAAGACGTTCAGCTTTTCCAGAGCATGGCCCCGATGAACGTGCACAATGCTTACATGCATCCTTTTCGGCACTTCAGTTTCACCATCACTGTCCTAGACCCATGCTGGCTATGAAACTACCAAGTCACTATCTTAGAAGAGGAAACAGAAGCAGAGTTCAGAGAAATTGTTAGGAATATAATCTAACGGTTGGGTTGGCAATATATAAATCATATAGCAATGCTATACTTGTTTCTTTAAATCATACTGTAAAATGTGATTGGTTGCTGTTTTCCTTAATCGGCCATAAGAGAGAGCCAGAATGACTGTTAGCTCTCTGTTTGTTAGATGCTGGGCTGATCTGAGTGTTTTGGAAGCTGGCTGTTAGAAAGTGCCGTGAACTATTGTAAGTTTTGCAACTGTTAGCAAACTTTGATTACTGGACTGATTATATGATACTGGACTATGTTATTTGGATTATCCCTTAACTGAAAGACGTTGATGACTGACTGTCTTATCCGTGTATGACTTGGACTGTTTGATGGACTCTGATACCTCTATTTCCACAAAGGTAAAAGCCTACTTAAACTGCAGTGTCTCTGTATGCTGGTTTGTGTGTTCTCCAACAACACTCTCACAACGCTTCTCTGAACGTACTGGCTCTCCCAACGGAGAGCTTACCTAACAGAAATGACTGCTGAACTTTTGTGCAGATTACTAGTGACCTGTTCCAAGACACGAATGTTTGTAAAAGAAAATAACATGACTGTATATAAGGACACGTGAGTCTTATGGATTCACTCAGATTTTTTAATTAACAGCAGAAAGAGAAGCTGCTTAAACAAAGGAGCTCTTCCTATTTACTCCTGCCTGTTGTGAAATAGCTACTTCAAGCTCTAACCCCAATTAGATAATTACTTTCCTCTTTTGTCCTAGCAGGCACCCATTGCCCGAAAGGCACTTAATCTTCATTAATACGTAGCCCTTCTTTGCTGATGCTAAGCAACTTTGGGGGGTGGGGGGAGACTGCAGGGCTATAAAATTTGCCCAATGAAAGTAACCCTTTTGTTAGTGGAATTCCAAAGACCATCCCCCTCACTTCAGTTCACTGTGGTTGATGGATGAAAGGCCAGTGCCACTGTAAATAACCAATCCTGCCACCTCTTGTAATGTCCTCCTGCTTCAGTATCCAAACTGCAAATTCTAAATTAGATTTAGATTTTAGATTTTTTATTTTTTAGATTTTATTTAGCATTTATAGCATTTATAGCTAGCAATACAAGGATTTTTTTAAGAAAACATGCTAGTGTTGGAAGAACTATCCATCTGGGTTCAGTTTCAAGAGGGGAGAAAGATACTGGAAACATGGAGGCTGATTGGGAATATGGTTTATTGATGAACAGGACCACATGGGTTTGAAGTCCTGATGCAGCTGAACACATGGAGTGAAGAGTGAGTGTTATTTATACCCTCTCTTGGGTCTTGCCCTTGAGCTTCCTGTTCCTGTGGCAAGGACATCTATTCTATTGGTTGCCATAAGACTCCCATGGGGCTATGCAGGGGTCTTAGCTAACTTTGTAGGTTTTCTGAATCAAGCTTGGTTGAAATATGGGCTGATACACTGCAGTTCCTATTGTGGCTGAATGGCTTTGCCCTCAAGGATAATCCCATCATCCTGGACCTGAAAAGGTCTTTTGTCCTATAGATAAACTGGTGGGGCTATTAAGAAAGGTGGGGGCTGCTTTCCAAGAGCATGTTTCTCATTTAGGGAAATATAATATTCTGCCTTTTATATAGTATTTCCCAAAATATTGGGAGGGATGGGTGCTAGCTTTCTACACTAGTTATGACTTCATTTTAAGAAGTGAAAGTTGGATGTCAAGAGAAGTAAGTTGAATGCAGTAGAAATTGGATTGGGATGAATTGATATGGATTGAAAATGAATGATCAGTATGGAAGAAGAATATTGAAATAGTTTGGTTCCGTAAATGGAACTTTGTAGTATTATCCACCATATTTTTATCCAGAATGCCTTAACCTTTTTGCAAGTCCACCATATATGAAAATATGTAGCATCTCCAGCATTTAGGTTGTAAGTTCAAATACATAGAAGCCATTTTTTTAGGATCTAAATGCCATCTATAAAACATCTTATAAAAATTTTCTCTCAGGTTTTGGGACTGTGTAAATTTTACATTTCTCACCCATATCTTTTCCCATGTATCCAACATTATTGGTTCTTCAACATTTTGAGCCCATTTAATCATACAGTCTTTAACTAGTTCTGTTTCTGAGTCAATTTCTATTAATACGTTATATAATCGTATTGAATTATAATTGAAATAGTTTGGTTCCGTAAATGGAACTTTGTAGGAAATGAAAGTTCACCCTAGCTGAATATTATGCTTTAGACTTCAGCTCTTGTCTGGCTTTAGAAGACGGAAGTGAACCTCTTTTTTTAGCAGATGTTCCCATTTTTTCACCCTTCTTTTCCTCTGAGGCCACAAGGGACATTGGTGATGTAATGGTAACATTAAAGGGTGAGGAACACCCTTTATACCCTAAACAAACTAATTCCTTTAACAGCAATGAAAATCTAATGTTAGTTGGTTTACTTTATTGTCATTTTGTACAACAAAATTGAATGCCACCTTCATAACTATAAAAATAAAACACACACACACACATCCTTAACACTCTATACAATTGAATTGGAAACCCCTGATGTTGCATTAATATTGCACTATACCTATGATGGTGAACCTATGGCACGTATGCCAGAGGTGGCACACAGAGCCCTCTCTGCGGGCATGTGAGCCGTCGCCCAATTCAGCTCCACCACACATACGTGCGTGCCTCCCAGATGATTTTCGTGTCTCTGCCGCACATGTGGGAGATGTGCACGCATGTGTGTGAGGTGTTGCATGTCCATGCACGTGGGTGGGGGGAGCATGGGGCAGTGCAGTGTACCACCACTCCTATGCCCATGTTTGGTCCCAGGAGGCTTCAGGGAGACCTGCTAGGCCCAAAATGGGGCGCAAAGAAATCATGCGTGCATGCACAGGAGACAGGGCGTGCAAGGGGGGGTCGCACGTGCAATGCATTATGGGTGTGGGCACGTGCATGCACACTGTTGCACACACATACATGCTTTTGGCACATGAGGACAAAAAGATTACCCATCACTGCACTATACAGTAAAATTCAATATAGTTGCTGCTCTGGGATAAAAGCTGTTTTTCAGCCTATTTGTCCTTGTTTTTATTATCCTGTGCCGTCTGCCAGTTCAAAAAAAAGTGTGCCCAGGATACAGTGGTGGGTTTCAAAAATTTTTAGAACCTCTTCTGTAGGTGTGGCCTGCTTTGTGGGAGTGGCTTGTCGGCCATGTGACCAGATGGGCATGGCCAAGTCACTTAACAATGCTCTTGCTTAGCAACCAAAATGTTGGCTCAGAAACTCTGGCATTGAAGTGTGCAAGTCTTAAAGCTGTCAAATTACAAGACACTTGCACCCCTAACCCTTTAGAAAAAAAAACCCAGGGGTGTTCAAACTTGACAGCTTTAAGACTTGTGGACTTCAACACCCAGCATTCCTCCTCTCGCTCTTCATCTTGATGAGGTGCGGACAGGCAGGGGGAGGGAGCTGGAACCGGCTCTAAATGGCACTGTAGATTTGTGGAACCTCTTATATAGAAGAGGTTAGAACTGGCAGGAACCCACCCCCGCCAGGATGAGATGGATCTGTAAGAATACACCGATTTTAAGATTAAAATAACCCCCAATAATGTTTGTGCTATTCATCTTTCTGGGGCGAAACAAAAATAGGACTGGCAGGTACACACAGCTCAAAATGATGCCCGCTTCTGCTAAGACTAATTTTAATGAGTATTTTTAAAGTCCCAACATTTATTTCTAAAGCACAATTTCCTTATTTCCATGAAATAAATTTTCTCTATTTCTATCAAGACTAACCAGCCCTAAGCCATTTACAGCTTTTCAACTAACCAACTCTTTTTTCTTTTCTTTTCACAGCTAAAACTGCAGAGGGGTAAAAAAGATTAAGGAAACAAATTTATTCCAAAAAATGTACTTATATTCTTATATTCTGGAATGTATTTATAGTCTTGCTATTCCATTATCTCAGAAGCTGTGCTTTGTCCAACTTACTACTTAACAGGGCTAAATTCATCCAGCAGACTATGAGAGAGGGGGTAACACACTGTGAAGGAAAACCCTCCAAACTGTATTTGCTTTCCAAGGCAATTTTGAAGCACTCAGGAAGAAGAAAGGAAAGGGGGAAGGGAACCATATTTGCAAAGTTACATTGACATTGTAATTTCTGCATATTTAACAAACCATCGCTCCTTTAACTGAACGTGGTGATTTTCATGGAATGCTACCCTTTTCATTATTGCATACTTCTTTGATTTAATTTGGCATGGGACGCATCAACCTTGATTTTGGAAAGCAAGGTTAGAAGGGATATGCAAGGCATAAAAATGAGTTCCTCTCCACAGGAAGGTTTGGATTTCTTTTACCTTGGCTAATAGCATGATTGCCACATTTTGTGCTTCATCTGGAGCCCTGGAGATCTACTACCAGCAAATCTAGACTGAATTCTTGCAACTGTTGTCTGTGTCAGATAACAGTTCCTACTATCCTCATCTGATTATGAGTTGAAGAATAGAATATTCTTTATTGGCCAAGAAGGAATTTGTCTCTGGTGCATAAGCTCTCAGTATACATACAAGTAACAAAGTGATAAATCATAAATCATAAGATACAACCAACAAAGTGATAGGCATAAGATACCAGTAGGAGTATCTTAGGAGTAGGATACAGGAAAGTAGGAGTAGATAATAGGAAAGATGAGAAGGATAATAATAATAATAATACAGCTCTACTATATGATTAGATATCTGCAGGCCAGAGGTGGTATTCAGCCAGTTCTGACAGGTTCTGGAGAACCGGTAGCGGAATTTTTGAGTGGTTCGGAGAACCGGCAAATAAGCTGGCCCCACCTCCCACTGCCTCCCAGCTGAACTTCTTTTGTTGCCCTGAACAGAATGGAGCTGGAAAGCAGGTTACTCGGGGTGGGAAGTGAATGGAGATTTTGCAGTATCTGTCCCCTGCCACACCCACAAAGCCATGCCCACAAAGCCAGGCCATGCCCACATAACAGATAGTAAAAAAATTCGAATCCCACCACTGCCGCAGACATAAGATAGTGCTGGGAGAACTGGGTTTTTAGCAGAGTGATGGCATGGTGGAAGAAACTGTTTTTGGGTTTAGTTGTTTTGGTGTGCAATGCCCTATAGCAGCATTCTGGGGGCGGGGAGAGTTGAAACAGTTTAAATGCAGGATGTGAGGGGTCTGTAGATGTTTTCTGAGCCCTCTTTCTGGCTCATGCAATATACAGGTCATCAATGGAAGGCAGGCTGGTTGCAATTGTTTTTTTTTCCCTGCAGTCCTAACTATCCACTGAAGTCTATAACTGTCCTGTTTAGTTGCTATACCAAACCAGACCACTATAGAAGTACAAATGACAGGCTCAATAATTCCTCTGCAGAACTGTATCAGCAGCTCCTTTGGCAGGCTGAGCTTTCTAAGTTGGAACAGGAAGAACATTCTTTGTTGTGCCTTTTTAATGATGGTTCTAATGTTAAATGTCCATTTCAGGTCCTGGGAGAATGTAGAACAAAGAAACTTGAAGGTCTCTACTGTTGATACTGTTGCCTAATATTGTAAGAGGTGGTAAAGTAGAAGGGCTTCTCCTAAAATCTACTATCATCTCTATAGTTTAAAGTGTGTTCAGTTCTAGATTGTTGCAGCTGCACCATAGGGCCCATTGTTCAACCCCCCATCTGTATGCATATGCATCATATCTCAAATGAGAATAATGAGTGTTGTATAAGGGTTCCCCCCCAAAAAAGTTTCACTTCTCTGTATTCTTGTCAACAGATGTCTTGATCAAACTATTGCTCCATCTAGCCTGAATTATTTAAGTGTATACAATTTGGGGTGATTTAATGGTTGTCTTGAATAATTGGTGTTTGAATAGTTGCTAAGGACTAAAGTCCTCGCCCCATATTATTAAATATGTTTAATAATATTAAACATTATATTTAATTATATTTAATAACAATAGCACTTATATATTGCTTCATAGTGCTTTACAGCCCCTTCTAGGCAGTTTTACAGAGTCCGCCTATTGCCCCCAACAATCTGGGTCCTCATTTTACCCACCTCGGGAGGATGGGAAATTGAGTCAACCTTGAGCTGAGCAGAATCAAACTCCTGGAGTGAGCAGTGAGTTAGCCTGCAGTACTGTAGTCTAACCACTGTGCCACCACGGCTCTACTTATATTTAAATTAATTTAAACAGAGTTTATATGATTATTTATCATGAATTTAAATTTTGTTCTCCTTCCATCGTTTTAAAAATTAGTATTCTGTAGCAAACTTTGGAAAGAATCCAGGTACAATCCCTGAGGCAAGTGGGAGGCCACTTGTATTCTTGAGATCTTTTATTAATATATATGAGTAAAGACCCAGGCAAGGGGGCCCAGGGGGGAACTTTTTACACTGATAATGGACAAGTCCAACTTTTTAAATTGCAGAGATATAGAATCTCTGCATCCAATACTCATATTTTATTTCAAATTGTCTCTTTTAGTCCATATTTCTAATTGTTCCTAATACAAAAGAAGGACGTTGCTGAATAATAGAGGACAACAAACCAAAATAATTCTTTTTATAACCTACTTGTATACTAGTTAGTTCAAGAGGCTATTATGAAAACAGGGAGCTATAAGTTTCTTTGTAATCAGTGAAAGACTGCCTGCTCAGTGCATCACGGGAAAACTTTAGAAAAAGAATCAGAAAAATCTATGCTCCAATGTACTTGGGGATATGTTAGTTAAAATATTCTCAAAAATTGGGAATATTTCAGCTGCTTGGATTCTTGTAATTCTATCCCTTTCATTTCAATAAATCTTACTTTATAGAACAGTGAGAGTCATACTTAAAAAATAATCACTTTGGGTTTATTAAAAATGAGTTGGAAACAATTTGATCTTACTCTGTAAGATGAGTCAATTAATTCAGCCCTTCTCAACCTGATGCCCTCCAGGCATGTTGGATTGCTGGTTTTGTGACCACAGCTACACCAGGCGGATTTTCAGGAGAACTACATTATAGTTATAACATATTTTATGACTTAGGCACTATGCAATCCAGAACTGGTACACATAGCTTGCTCTTCATTCAATTTTGCAACACTTCATTGCCTTTACACTCAATTGCCAAAGTTTGACTGTCCAAATGGACTCAGCCAACAAAGTTGTGTGGCTATTTGAAATTATATGAAATAACTACTCTGAACATTATATCGTAATGATCAATAAAAAGCAGTCATGGCACATAGAATCCAAATATAGATGATTGTGTCTTATAGACCCCTTGGGACATTAATTTTATTTTTGCCTCTTTAGTTTTCACTTTTAATTTTCCTAGAAAGATAACAAGGAAAAAAGTCCACTGATTAGAAAACTACACCTTCAAAGAAGCTAAGTGCTTTGATATGGCAGGTCTACGGTGTCAGCCTTTGTGTATGTCTGCATTGTATTTATTGTATTTAAATACTGAGCGCTGGCTCAGTGACTAAGATGCTGAGCTTGTTGATCAAAAGATTTGTCCCAGCTTCTGCCAACCTAGCAGTTCAAAAGCATGTTAAAAAATGCAAATAGAAAAATAGGAACCACCACCTTGGTGGGAAGGTAACAGTGTTCCATGTGTCTTCGGCATTTAGTCCTGCTGGCCACATGACCCCAGAGATGTCTTTGGAGAGCGCTGGCTCTTCGGCTTTGAAACAGAGCACCGCCCCCTAGAGTTGGGAACAACTAGCACATATGTGCAAGGGGAACCTTTACCTTTTATATTGTATTTATTATAAAACATAGATACACAAAAATTACCCTCTGGTAAGATGAGCAGCCAATAAATTTTATAAATAAATCTACTTATTAAATTTGTATCCCACCCTTCTTCCAGGAATTTGAAGTGATAGTCACTCCTCAATTTTCTTTTCATAACAAAATTTTGAGGCTGACCTGAGAGAAAGGGACTGACCCAAAATCACCCAATCAGTTTCATTGGTTGAATCGGGATTTGAACTTGGGTCTCAATACAATACAATAGCAGAGTTGGAAGGGACTTTGGGGGTCTTCTAGCCCAACCCCCTGCCTAGGCAGGAAACCCTATACCATTTCAGATAAATGGCTATCCAACATCTTCTTAAAGACTTCCAGTGTTGGGGCATTCACAACTTCTGGAGGCAAGCTGTTCCACTGATTAATTGTTCTAACTGTCAGGAAATTTCTCCTCAGTTCTAAGTTACTTCTCTCCTTGATTAGTTTCCACCCATTGCTTCTTATTTTACCCTTAGGTGCTTTGGAGAATAGTTTGACTCCCTCTTCTTTGTGGCAGTCCCTGAGGTATTAGAACATGACTATCATGTCTCCCCTAGTCCTTCTTTTCATTAAACTAGACATACCCAGTTCCTGCAACCGTTCTTCATATGTTTTAGCCTCCAGTCCCCTAATCATCTTTGTTGCTCTTCTCTTCAATCTCAACACCTTTTTTACATCATGGAGACCAAAACTGGATGCAGTATTCCAAGTGTGGCCTCACCAAGGCATTATAAAGTGGTATTAACACTTCACGAGATCTTGATTCTATCCCTCTGTTTATGCAGCCTAGAATTGTGTTGGCTTTTTTGGCAGCTGCTGTACATTGCTGGCTCATATTTAAATGGTTGTCTACTAGGATTCCAAGATCCCTCTCACAGTTGCTGCTATTGAGCTAGGTATTCCAGTTTTCATCTGAAATCTTAAATCATTACATTAAACTCTGTCTGTCTCGGAAAGATATTAAAAATATTATCTTGGATTTAGTGGGAGCAAATTATGTTGATGATTTCTGGTGGATTCGTGGTGGCATAAATGCTAGAAGGAACAACGCACCAATTCTTCCTTACGAAAAGAAATACGATATGCTCAGACATTATTCCATGAAATATTGTATAGTGGATGCAATCTCTGTGGGAAAGTCCCAGTGCTGTGACTGCTTGTAGTGACTTTGCTAATGGGGGAACGAGTGGGAGAACCAACACTCTCGATCACCTTGAAAAATAAGTAAACCCCCTCTTTGCTCCTAAAATTCTCAGTTAATTTATGTTCAGGTATTTTATTAAAATTCCAGACATAAATCTGTCAAAGAAAGAAATCTGCTTTGCAAAGATAAAAATAAACTGAACGTATTCAATCTGGAATGCAAATCATCTTGCATATTCATCAGAATGTAATGGATCCCTACTTCCCAACAAAAAGACTTTGAAAATGATTTTAAAAATAGTTTTACTACTGGAACTTATAATAGTCCATAATACTATCCTCTGGAAAATATTCCTTTTTTTCCTGTGGGTTCCATCTGGAAAAAAACCTAGAAGATATGAAGGCAACTATAATGGTGCCTATCAGTTAAGTATCATGCTGGCCATCCCACAGATCCTTTTTCAAAAGGCAATTGGACTTTTGTTTTTCCTTGAAGACATTTCACTTCTCATCCAAAAAGCTTCTTCAGTTCTTCAGTCAGTCAAAAAGCACCTTTGGGACAACCATGACCTGGATGACTGAGAATCTCTATAGACATAGAACATTGTCCAACTTTTCTTGCTGTGGAATAAGGCATTAAGCAACAAAGCAGTAAAACAAAAACTTCATCTAAAGCTTGATCACTTTGTTCAATACTGTGCCCTGTACAATTTATACTTTGGCACAAATTAAAGAGAGGTATATGACATATCAATGATATAGTTAGGCAGAAGTCACTTGAACATAGAGTATTCTTAATTTGAAGGTGTGGGTGGGAAGAATGCTACTTTTACAAAGGGCAATGTTTCTGAAAAGAGAATGCGCAGCAATTTAATCTTCTTTCTTTTGAACAGAACAGAAAATACTAAGTTGGCTCAGAGCCATTTTGAAAGAGGTAAAAGTCTCCTCCAGCTTCAAGGTGCTTCTCTGTAGCGTTCTCACCAAGGCACTTTGACTTTCAAGTGCTATATTCCTTTCCCCAAGTTTTCCTTCTAAAAGGTATTTTCTCATTTTCTTGCAACAAAAGCTGGCTTGAAAACATTTGTCTGTGCCCTAGGGGTCAACAGTCATTCCTGACTCAATCTCTCAGTTTGAGTTTTGGCTCACAAAACAGACATGGGAACATGTTCCAGAAAGATACAGAGTGGGATATGATCTACATTTGAATCTGTGGACCCTTCCTTTGTAGGCATCCTGTCAATATATACTTTGCTAGTTTGAGAACTAGGAAGGCAACCAATTGCCCCAACCAACCAGAAGCTCTCTTTCTAACAGCCACTTGAGCATTGCTAAGCCTGAAGAAGCCAGGCTGAAGTATATGTTGCATCCGGGATTACTAACATTCCCTGACATCTGGAGATAACTAAGATCCAAGAAGACTAATTCACTACTAAGAATTATATCCCCATGTACAGTGTTGTTCAATAGGTGGGAAAGAATCATTTTTGTCACTTAAATGTCGGCCCTTCAACATCCAAACAAGGGCTAAAACTGTGCACTCTGTCTCTTAGGTCCTCAAACATAGCAAATGCTTGAACCAAGTCTATTCCAGAAATACTCTAAGGGACCTTTGATGGGAACTGCAAGTAGACCTTGGTCTTTTCTGGTTATATAGCCTGTTGGTAACCTCTTGGCTGACCACGTTTCCTTTCCTAGTTTAGATCTTGAATCTTAGTATCCATATCTGTCGTATAAATAATAGGTCTGTAAAGAAATAGAACACTGAAGAAAAAGTTTTGAAAATGGAAAGGAATGGCAGAATTGCAGAATGGCATTGGATGAGTTTCTCTCTCATCCAGTTAGACAAATTTAAGACCGGGGTGTTGCAAGTTAATAGTGTGAGACAGACACAAACAGCAGAGATTGGAGTACCACAACTAGATTGTAAAGTAGACTGAGTGGGAAAAAGTGGGATATGAATGGATGGCAAGAAGAAGAAAAAGTCAAATGACAAATAAATTACAAAAATAGGGAGATCAAAAAAATTAATCTGAGGCGTTGAACAAAGACCCTTAGATTTTGGGGGGGAAATACACTTTCTGGATAGCTATAAAGCATCTTATAAAACATAACAATTAAGACAAATGAGAGCTAGATGAGATGAATCTAGGCAAAATACCATAAGACTACCGTGCTCTACATGGGGCTGCCCTTGAGGTGCATCCGGCGACTTCAGCTAGTGCAGAACGCAGCCGCGCGAGTGATCGCGGGTGCACCCCGATTCACCCGCATTACACCTATCCTCCGCGAGCTGCGCTGGCTACCTGTCGATCTCCGGATGCGCTTCAAGGTGCTACTGATCACCCATAAAGCCCTACATGGCAGTGGATCTGGATACTTGAGAGACCGCCTTCTGCCAATTACCTCCCTACGACCTATAAGATCTCATAGGTTAGGCCTCCTCCGTACTCCATCGGCCAGCCAGTGTCGGCTGGCAACTACAAGGAGGAGGGCCTTCTCAGCAGCGGCCCCGACCCTTTGGAACGAGCTCCCCGTAGAGATTCGTACCCTCTCCACCGTCCAGGCCTTCCGCACAGCCTTGAAGAACTGGCTCACCCGTCAGGCCTGGGGATAAGGACCATTACCCCGCCCGAATGTTGTATGCATGTTGCTTATTATTTTATTATGTGTTGTCGTCTTAGTGTTGTATTCCCCCCTCCCTGGTTTTCTGTGAGCCGCCCTGAGTCCCCTCAGGGAAAAGGGCGGCCTACAAATAAAATCAATTCTAATAAAATAAAATCAATTCTAAGACTAAAAAGAAAAGTAGATTTATTCAAGAAAAGGACTTAAAACCAGGAATGGGCAACAGTTTTTTATTGTTGCAAATTTGTCCATTTTTGTTTTCTAATTTCTCATTTTTATAAAACTATAAGGTTCTGATTGTCAAGCCTGCTTTTTAAAATTGTAAAATATGCATGCGTTTTCATGACCTTTCCTTTTCCAGGGATGTATAAAATACAATTTTTGCCTGAAACTTTCCCTCATGTCACACATGATTATTTCCATGAATATATGCATTTTTGTACAGATATTTCCCTAATCAACTTTTTAGAAATCAGTGACTAATGGCATTGCAAAATTGAGAGAGCTGTGAATTTCAAATGAAAACTAGGTTTCACCTCTTATTTTGGTTTGAAAATGCAAAATAAATGAACTTTCCCCCACTTCTCTGCTTGGAATATTAAACAAAGCTTGTGATTTGGCAAAGCAGAGAACATACGTTACTTCAAGAATTCTGATTTTCAGTATCACTTGGAGGAGCGGGGAAATGTCAAAGGGCAAAGAAAATGATAACCACGGAATTAAAACACTAGTCCTTTTTTTCAATACATAGAATGTACTTTGGGGTCATCATTTTCACTTTTTGGAAATTTCTCCTCCCCACATGCTGTTGTCCCTAGTACCACCAATAATAGTAAGCTTGTTTATCAGAATATCGTAGTTCCTTGTTTTTATACTATTTGCTTTCATTTCCTAACTTTTTAATAAATATGCTGATGGAGGAGAGAGAGGATTTTGGTTAGTTTCTTTAATGTTTGTATTTATCTCTGAATTTGAACATCCGTTTTTGCAATGAAGCATTCATTTAGATTGGTTGCCATAGAAACTAGAGAAACTCTATTCCAATCCAATGCTACCCAATCCCTCCCTTATTCCATTTGGACACAAAATGGCCTCCTGCGTTCTTTCCCAACATTTTTGAGAGAAAGACCCTCTCTCTCTTTAACAGTTCAAAATGTACATAATAATAATCCTACCCATATTGATTTTGCTGAAGAGGATTCAAAGAAAATACTTTTTATGAAATGTTGCCTTAATATGTGTGTGTGTGTGTGTGTACACACACACACACACACACACACAAACATATAAGTTCAAATCCCAGTAAGGTTCAAATCCCAGTAAGGGTATGGCTAGCTGATGAGAGCTAAATAGCTTGAAATAGATCTATACTAGTCCCCCTTTATTTATTTATCAGCACAAATACACCAAAATGTAACAAAAAGGCAACAGTAAAAATATTGGGTTTCTGCCTGGATGGTCTCTTGTGACGAGCCGAAGGACAGAGAATGGAAGTAGTGATCTTCCTCCCATATTTGGGCATACCGGGGGTTGTAAAAGAAATCTAATAGATACCTTTCACCCTGGCTCCGCTGATAATGGATAAGAGCCTGTGGCCTAATGGCTAAGAAGTCTGCCTAGTATGTAATATAGCCCAGGTTCAAATCCCAGTAAGGGTATGGCTAGCTGATGAGAGCTAAATAGCTTGAAATAGATCTATACTAGTCTCCCTTTATTTATTTATCAGCACAAATACACCAAAATGTAACAAAAAGGCAACAGTAAAAATATTGGGTTTCTGCCTGGATGGTCTCTTGTGACGAGCCGAAGGACAGAGAATGGAAGTAGTGATCTTCCTTCCATATTTGGGCATACCGGGGGTTGTAAAAGAAATTATATATATATTTATATTTATATTTTACAACTCCCGGTATGCCCAAATATGGGAGGAAGATCACTACTTCCAGACTATATATATATAGTCTCCAGTTTATTGAAGTTATGATTTTTTTTAAATAGACTACAGCGAAAAAGTTTTAAGAGTATAAATTTTTTTCAGTAAATTTAAGAAGAGAGAGAGGAAAAAGTGGCAGATATAGAGTTAATTGGTTTTTTTAAAAAAAAAACTGCAAACAATATCATATTACCCCAAGAAAATTAATGTCATAAAAATAATATTCAGGCAAATAAGTAGGGTAGCTAAGGAAATGTGCATTGACTATCATATTATCTCCACCCATTTTCTTTCTGTTTGAAATAGGATTTGTAATCAGTAATCAATATCTTTCAGTGATACATCTGAGATTAAAAATTCATTTAACCGTGAAATCCATCATGCTCCTTCATTTTTCAAGCTTACTCTTTTTTACGTAAAATTTCAGTAATAGATGGAACTGTGGCTCAATCTCATGATGCTCAGTCTAGATTAGGATGTGCCTTCCATAGTGATTTAGTCACGGGTGTCAAACTCAATTGCGTCACATGATGTCATGTGACATAGCGTGACATTTTTTGCCTTTTCAGAGCTGGGGTGGGTGTGGCCTGTGTGTGATGCATCCGGCCTGTGGGCCACCTGTTTGACACCCCTGGATTGTGGTGGTTTTTTTTTTAAGGTTTAGAGAAGAAAGAAGTGCAAAAGTGATTCTCATTATCATTCTTCAGAGCAGTTGCATCTTTTCCAGTGGTGAAGCACTTTTTCAGGATCCTTTCCAGTGCTCTACACAACCCAACTTTATGAACAGAGTGGAGCCAAAAGCCCAGTTCAAACAGGAGAGCAGCTGTGTAAAATGTTTCCTAGGTTCACATCTTCTTATCTGCTTACTGACAGGCTTAGGCTGGAATGGGCATGAACGGTTTCAGAGAAATGGCCTTCAGTGGAGGAAGATGGAAAGTAAAATAGAATGAAAAATGAGTGCATTTACTCAGTTTCAGGTGGAAATATATCATACCGGCTCATGAAAGCATGAAGAGAGGAGGAAAGGGGTGAGGAAACACTCCCTCTAGCAAGATACCTTAGAAAATTGAAGATGAAAACATGGGCAGTCTTTAGCAGATACGAAAGACCTGCTAAAGATATTAATACTGGTCTTACATAATGGAAGGTGTCATTTGAAAAGGAAGTATGTGGAAACAGGATGTTCTAGCAGCTTGGTGAAAGAAACAATGGGAGCCTTTCCTATCTTACCCCATCACCAATTTATTTTCTCCAGTAACCTTAAAGATTTGGTGTCATTTTGGGTCACCGAGGCTAGTCCACATGAACCAATGGGCTAGCTATCAGAATGGATCTTTCTTTTGATGTTTTTTTTATATCCTAAGAGCATCAATGCAGTGGTGGGATTCAAAGATTTTTACTACAATTCTGTGGGCGTGGTTTGTGGGCTTGGCTTGGTGGGCGTGGCAGGGTAAGGATACTGCAAAATCCCCATTTTCTCCCAATCAGCTGGGACTCGGGAGGCAGAGAATAGATGGGGGAGGGGGCCAATCAGAGGTGGTATTTACTGATTTTCCGAAGTACTCAAAATTTCCGCTACTGGTTCTCAGGAACTGGTCAGAACCTGCTGAATACCATCTCTGCATCAATGTGTTTGGTTTCTCTGGGAAACATTGTGACAAACTTTTCTGGGGTCAAAAGAATCAACTTAAAAACTGCAAAAAAGAGAATTTGGTGGGAAAAGAATTTTACGTGTATCACAAACAATGGTGTTTTGTTAAATAAAGTATCCAGCCTGAACTGATATGCTTCAAACGATTTCATTCCCATTTCTCTATTGTGGAATTAAAGTGGTGTTGTGTTCTCCTGTTTTGTAGCAGAACGAAGAGCAAAATGGTCTCCTGCCACACAACTAATGGCAGTGTTGCTTAATGACCACCACAAAAAAAAAAAAGGCACAGTCGCTTGATGATCCCTTAACAACAACTATGACTTAGAACCATAATTCCTGGCTCAATTACAGTTATTGAGTGCTACCTGTATTGTAGGTTGAGTCAAGCCAGGCAGCACAGAAGGGAGAAGAGGGTTTGTGCAGTCCTGATAAGAATAATTGAACCTTTTCCTTGTTTCTGGGATTGAGTGCCATTTAATTCGAAGAGCCCAACCTCTGACACTATATTCTCAATTGCTTTATATTGTTTACTTGTGTGGTTTTCTTGGAGTGGTTTTTCCCACACAATATGAAACAATGCCTTTGCTATTACTAGTAAAGTGATCATCTCTGGCATCTTCCTGTATGGCTACACCTATATAGGTGACTGCTTGCTTTAACTGGTCAACTAGAATGATTTTCATACCTTTTGACCCTGTTGAAATTACATACTCTAGGCACACAGTTCCACTGTTATTCAGTGTTCCTCCTAAGAACCCCCCTATTTTGATGACTACACAGCCAGGCATTGGCAGGTGGGATATCCATCCATCCATCCATCCATCCATCCATCTATCCATCTATTCATCTATCCATCTATCCATCCTGTCAGGCCTGGAAGCCATCTTTTGCACCGGAGTTTTCTTTTGTTAGGGGTGTTACTTGGAACCCTAACACAACATCCATCCATCCTTCCTTCCATCCACCCACTCATACATCTATCTCCTGGCTTCCAGAATTTGCAGCGAATGAATGGTTTTATATTTAGCAACAAATTCATTCACTTTTTAAACTTACAGTATGACAGGAACATACTTCTTAGAAGAACTTGCCAGCGAGGTCCTTGGTGCTCTCTGAGCTTGGTGATTTTCTTATAGATATTGTCAGATCTTTTACATTGGGCCTTCAGGTCTGCCACAATTTCTACTGTGGGAAAATGGGAGGGGGGATTATATGGAATATGGGTGAGATATAGTCAAAATAGCATTCTTTTCTCAGAGAGTCAAGGACACCTTGCCCTGCAGTTGTGATGATGTGACTGGGAAGCATCACCAGTTTTTGGACAGTGCCTGATTGGATCACATGGTGGACATATGGGTGCTGGGCAGGAACGGGAACTTTTACTTGGGTGGGGAAAACCTGGAAACTTTCAGATTTGGGTTTTCCCAGAAGTGCCAATATGACATCTCTAATAAAATGGAACTTTGAGGAAACTCAAGCTTCAGAGTCTTCTTTTGTTGGGGGTGTTGTTTGGAACCCTGACAGATATTTCATTACCAAACTAGATTACCTCTGCAGTGCAGGTTGGGAGTGGGCAACGTTATCAATTTATTTTCTGGTGGTTTGCCCTCTCATTGTTGGTAGGAGTGGTCTTATGGCTCCTTGATTGAGCTATTTATTGTTAGCTTGTTTGGCAGTTCCTTGATTGGACTATTGTTTGCTTTTTGATTGTTGATGTAATGTTAATCTTGGTGTTAATCTCTGTTCATTGAGGTAGTGATTGCTGGTGAGGAGGTGTTTTGGTCTACTTGTTTCCCTTTTGGCTTTTTGATTGTCTCTTTTGAATGGTATGTAGATGTCATTTATGTCTATGTTCCTGTTGATGGTTGATTTGTGTGCCAGGTTTACAGGAATTCTCTAGTATTTTTGGATTTTGGCTTGGTCTAGGATGCTCACAATTTCCCAATTGAAACTATAATTAAGCCTGTCCACGTGTTGTGCAATTAAAGTATATAAAAGTATGTAATTAAAAGTACATAAAATGAGAGTAAACCCTGCTCCCAACCAGCATTGATGATGTTACCAGGTTTGGTAATGAAGCATCTGCAAGAAAACCACCAAGCTCAGACAGCACTAAGAGCCCCATAATTTAAGCTACAAATATTGTATTCTAAGGCTTTGCCTGTTAGTCATGTAATCTGAACATATAATCTCTCCTGTTTTCCTGTTTCTTTTCATCACTGCTCAAACAGCATGGAAAGAGCACATGGAATTCAAAACTAGGAGGAAAAAGAAAACAAACTGACATCTCCCACTGTTGGATTTTTTTCAAACAATGGCAGGTACAGCTGGCCTCCATACTGTTGTGCACTTGCTGATAGGCTTTTTTCTGTTTACTCAGCTGTGGAAGAAGCCAGCAAATACACCAGCGACACCAATCTCATTGCAGCCTGGTTTGTGATCATGATCATGGTTTACATTGCCAGCTCATTAAAAGAGAAACAGGGCTTCTGTCTTTCAATCAGCTTTTTCTATTCAGCTGGGGTGTATGCAAGTTTGATTCATTGCAAGCTGTTCCTGTCTAGGGTTCCCAGGATATCTATGCAGCATCCCCTGTCTTCCCCACAACACACACACACACACACACACACACACACACACACACACACACACCAGGAACCCTATGAGGTAGGTTGGGATGAGGAAGAGGAAGCCAAGGAGCCTTGAAAGCAGAACCTTTTCTCCATAGCTCACTTGATTTTTCTAAACAGATCGTTACATCTGAATCTGTCATCAAAACAATCCATGCAGATTCCTGCAGAATGCAACTTATCTTCTGCTCCTGACTCAGGAGTAAAAAGCCTGTAGAGTTTTGCAGAACTACCTCTAAAGAAAAGACACAGAGAGAAGGAAAATAATAATTCTCCTATTTTTATAAAACTTGATGTGGTTTTCATTTTCTATATCAAAGGATTAGAATAGAATAGAATAGAATAGAATAGAATAGAATAGCATACATAGCATAGAATTGCATAGCATAGAATTGCAGAGCATAGCATAGCACAGCATAGAATTGCGTAGCATAACATAGCATCAAATTGCATAGCATAGCATAGCATAGCATAGCATAGCATAGCATAGCATAGCATAGCATAGCATAGCATAGCATAGCATAGAATAGAATAGAATAGAATAGAATAGAATAGAATAGAATAGAATAGAATAGAATAACAGAGTTGGAAGGGATCTTGGAGGTTGTTTTTGAAACCTCAGAAACTGTCCTGCTTTGCAAATACTCTGAATCTGAACTGATTGCCAAAGGAAGGATGACAGAAGTACAGCCAACATATGTATATGCAATGCGCTGCAGTGAAGATGGAAGTTCAAGTAGCCCTTAACTTACAACTGTTTTTGTTTCGTGACCGTTTGGAGTTACAACAGCCCTGAGAAAAGTGATTTATGATCCTTTTGCACACTTGTGACCATTGCAACAGCCCCACGGTCATATGATCGAAATTCAGATGCTTGGCAATTGGCAGGTATTTATGATGGTCGCAGTGTCCCCAGGGCAACATGTGATTACCTTGTGCAACTTTCTGACAAGCAAAGTCAATGGGGAAGCCAGCAACTGTGTTACTAACTTAACAGCCACAGTGGTTCCTTTAACAATGATGGCAAGAAAAGTTATAAAGTGGAAGAAACAACTGTCTTGTGTAGCAGTGTATATTTTGGGCTCATTTGTAGTCATTAAGTCAAGGACTACGGACTACCTGTAACAGCAACTTCCCGATAATGGGATCTGCTGCCATCAGCATCAGTACCTAATTCTCCTCCAGTGAAGCCCTGTTGAGCTACTGATGCAGCAGGCAACAATCCTGCTTGCGGAGTTGCCTAGGAGGCTTCGCTGACACTTTTTTTGCTCTGCCTTTCCAGGGACAGACGTGGAAGATCATATCGAAAGCGGTTTGTTTCAAAGGGCACCCAATGAATAATGGATGGGCTGAAAGTGGGTCAGAGTTTATCCGAAGTGTTCTGCATGTTAAATGGAAATTAGTACACGGCGCTTTGACAGCCAAGCTCCCTTCCAATTGCAGACTCAGGTTGCCTCCAAAGCTGACGAATCAGCTTCTAATCTGGACGATGATTTCCAGCCCTTTCCTTTTTCATTTTTTTTAAAATGTTTCATTTATATATTTTCACATTACATATATAAGTCCATAGTGAACAGAGTATTGTCTGGATCAATTTATTTTATACCATAATACTTTTCCCACTCCTAATTTCTATTGTCCAACCATTTATAAAACAAATCCCACGTTTGAAAATACTCAGTATCTTCTTTTTCTTTTACTATTAATGTCAATCTATCCATTTCTGCACAATCTAATTTTTTTAATTACATCATCCTCATTTTTCCAGTGCCGTGCATATACAATTCTTGCTTCTGTAAAGACATGTAATATTAAATATAGATTCCCTTTATCATACTTTTCCAGTCCTTTTCTGTAATGGCTGTAAATTGTGCTCAACGTGATTCAGATCCGTCTGCCTTCCGTATCATGGAAAAGCGGAATTTGCCACTGACTTCTCAATTTCACAGGGATATCTGTGAAAGTGCCCAGAGAAAGAGAGGCATCCCTCAAGCTTCTGCCACCATGACCTCTATGAATAATGTGATTGAAATGCATACAAATGTGCATATCAAGTGTAATCTACCAGCCTAGTCCCTGTTATCCACCTGATACTACAGCAGGATTTGTGTTTCTCTTTGCTCATTCCTCGCACAACACTGCACTT
This sequence comes from Thamnophis sirtalis, assembly GCF_051295495.1. Taxonomy (NCBI): domain Eukaryota; kingdom Metazoa; phylum Chordata; class Lepidosauria; order Squamata; family Natricidae; genus Thamnophis; species Thamnophis sirtalis. The sequence goes on along the minus strand of NW_028261381.1, from coordinate 158,246,618 downwards.
CCCTCTGAATTCTCTTTTGGCTTCTTCTCTGTTGCTCCACACCATAGCCAATGAAGTCAATTGCATAATGTAATTCTCAGGAAAAATAAATAAACCAGAGAGTGCCCTCACTTTGAAAAATATTTTAATTTTTCTTGAAATAAGATGCCAATCAGAATGGACAATTATCACAGAAACCAGGCTGCCTGGATTGGTCTTTACCAGCATTAGCAAGGAATCAGATCAGTGGTGGGATTCAGCCAGTTCGCACCAGTTCGGGAGAACCGGTTGTTAACTTTCTGAGCAGTTTGGTGAAGTGGCTGTTGGAAGAAATCATTAGGGCAGAGAACGGGTTGTTAAATTATTTGAATCCCACCACTGAATCAGATTAACTTGCACAATATCTGAGCATGGACAGTGACATGACTACCCAAATCCTGCCTGCAATAGATTCAAGGAGGGGCTTGTGCAGGGATCATCATGAGAATTTTCCTATTTTGTTGCCTGGGGTGGAATGTAGTCTGGATTCTGAGGAGGGAGAGGCTGCATTCCAGAGAGCAAAGAGGCAGCAAAGCATGGAAAGTTTGGCTGGGAGAAAGAGACTTAAGAAGGTTCCTCCCTAGAGATTCCCAGGGTATATCTTTTGTTGTTGTTAGTTGCGAAGTCATGTTCAACCTATCACGACCCCATGGAGAATTTCCTCCAGACCTTCCTGTCCTCTATCATCCTCTGGAGTCCATTTAAGCTCATGCCGACTGCTTTGGTGACTCCATACAGCCACCTCATTTTCGGTCATCCCTTTCTTCTTTTGCCCTCAATCGTTCCCAGCATTAGGCTCTTCTCCAGTGGGTCCTTCCTTCTCATTAGGTGGCCAAAGTATTTGAGTTTCATCTTCAGAATCTGGTCCTCTAAGGAGCAGTCAGGGTTGATCTCCTGTAGGACTGACTGGTTTGATTACCTTGCAGTCCAAGGGACTCGGGAGTCTTCTCCAGTACCATAGTTCAAAGGCCTCAATTCTTTGGTGTTTTAGACTATTTGATGCAAATAGTTGCTTTACTTTTGCAAGATACTCAGGCCCCATGAACCAAGAAAGGCTGAGGGTGTTACTTTTGAGAGGTTACTTTTATTGTTCCTCACCCATAGTCAGAAATTTTGCCAAGTCAAAATAACTATTTACATCACTATAGCAATATTTTGGGAATTGATAGAGAAGCCTTTTTAACTCTCTTCCCCACAATCAAACTTTCTGTACTTCACTGTCTCTTTGCTCTCTGGAATGCAGCCCCTCCCTTCTGGTAATCTGTAACGTTCCCGTGGTTCGCCCATGAGGCCAATGTTGAGAAAAGACAGGACACGAACTTTCTCGAGATGGAGCGACGACCCCAATTGGGGGTCTGAGAGCCCCTTTTATTGAAATAGGACAAAGGCAGGAGGAGCAATAGCATGTGGTTAAAAACAGCCTGTAAAAGTACAATTTCTAATCTACTGCTTCAGGAAAGTTCTGTCTATATATGGTCAAATCCTGGATGTCAATGGTAGGGCACATCTCAGAATGTTATGTTATGCACTATCAGGATGTTATGGCGTTTTAGGAGTTTGTTTTCTCCTGTGTGATTCAGCGTGGCTCTGCTGAATGTAACTATATTACAACAGTAATCCAGGCCACATTCCACCACACCTGGGGCTGACTTTGCTCTGCAAGTGAATGAGGTGGTAATGAAGCTTTCAGACTTGGGATTGTTTGGGACAGAATAACATAGAGCAGGGGTGTCAAACTCAAGGTGTTTACATCTGGCCCATGGGCCAGCCTGGAAATAGCAAAGGACTGGCCTGTGGTGCCTCTGCTATCGAAAATGGGGCACGGGGGCGACAGGGAGCTCCTGCGTGCCCCATTTTCAGCCTGAACGGCCTCCTGGAGCACTCTGCTGGCCAAAACGAGGGGCAGGGGGCCACATGCACCCCCCACCCTGTTTTGGCTCGCAAAGTGCTGTAGGAGGCAATCCAGACCACAAATGGGGCATGGGGGGGCACATGTGCACCCTGTGCCCCGTTTTGGCTGGCAGTGGCTGCAGGAGGCATCCATCCCATCCTTCTCCCCACTGGCCTGCAGAGGAGAACTACAATGCAGACATAGAGGAAGTTACATGGAATGAAAAGAATCCATGACTTGGATATCATTTTCCCCTTTATTTATGCATTTGCCATTTCACACCTTATGTGTGTTTAAACAGTAGTAATCAAAAGTTGCCACTGGCTGTAGAGCTCTTAATAAAGCTCAGGGTGTTCTACTCTATCATGCATACAGTCAGAAGGACTGAATTCAGTGCTTAATTTAGGAAATTGCATGAAATTAATTAGACAAAAACATTTTTTATAGATCAGGTCACATTAATTGGATGATTCCACCCAAATTGGCAACCAGGAACCAAACTCATTTTGATTGAAAGTGGATGAAATTGTCATCAAATCAAATCTCAAACTGGAGTCTTTCAGCAGCCTAAAGACACCTGAGGGATATTGATCGGTTGAAGTGGGGATCAAATGATCCAGATCAGCCCTTCCCGCCTACCTTGAAAGAGCTTGAAAATGAATTAGTACAAGAAACAGAAGCAAACATTTTATTGGCAACATAGGACAGGTTTGGATCAGCCATACCCGATCCTGTTTCCAAACAGAATGCAAAATAATGTTTCTTTTCTAAAAAGCAACTAATAGTTTAATAAGAAGACATCTGAAGTCTTGTTATATGATGCTGTCAATAAGTGTTATTGTTTGGAGAGACATATTGTATGGCCCACTGCTTAAGACAGTGATGGCTAACTTTTTTGTTTTTGCATGCCAAAAGTACGCACACGCACCCATAATGCAAAGTGCGTGCTACCCCCACCCCAACACATATGTGCATTACCCCCCCTGTATGCCCCTCACCACGCATGTGTGCACAACCCTCCAGCCTCCCACGTGTGACTCCCGTGCACCCCATGACCCCCATGAATGCATGTGCAACCCCCACATGTGCCCCACCCCTGCACATGCGTGTGCATCTCCCACATGCACCCCCCACCGCACATACACAGCAGAGCCCCCAAAACCAGCTGGCTGGCTGTAGGCACATGCGCATGTAGGTTGGATCTGAGCTGGGGCTGATGGCTCACATGCCCGCAGAGAGGGCTCTGTGTGCCACTTTTGTCACGCTTGCCATAGGTTCGCCATCATGGGCTTAAGAGGATTAGGCTGTGTGGATACTCATATCTGGTGTCAGGGTTCCAAGTAACACAACCAATGGAATCAAAACTCCAAGGAAGGCATATTCCTCAAAGTATAGATAAATTAGGCATGTTGTATTGGCATGTCGGGGGAAACCCCGACTATAAACCCCCCTCAGGTTTCTCCTTAGGTAAAAGTAAAGTTTTCTTTCTTTCTCATCACAGGGTCCAATCAGGTCAGAGTCTTGCACCTGCTGGGAAAGTCCTTGGTTCTCAGAGGAAAGAATGTTATTTTTGCCTACAATCCCCCAGCTATCTCTACATCCTCCCTCCCATTCACACAGCTCGACTTATCTCTGCTTTGGCAGCCCCGAAGGGGCCAGGGGAAAGTGGCTCCAGGGCTGACATCTGGGCCTTTTTCTGAGTTGTCCCCTCATTTTAGATCCACCATCTTAGAAAAATCCAGAAGCATCCGCTTATTGAATAGTTTTATTGATACGTTCTTAAGCACTTTGCAGAGCAACAGAGACAAGTGATAATGTCCTTGGGATAATTCAGTTCCTTGAAGGTACCTTCTGTTTTTACTGCAGTGCAAGTTTCTCTTCCACATCTTACCTGATTGTTTATATGTGCCACATCTGGAAGCTATTAATAGGACAGTCCTGTTTCTGATGAGGCCCTGTGGAGCTGATACAAGGAAGTGTGCTCTACACAGCACATTTGATCTGCAAAGAGTTCCCGAAGTGCTTTGCCTCCAATCTGCTTTTCATCTCTATTGCCTTGCGAATCACTGATGCTTTTACACTGGTTTCATCCATATGGCGGGGAGTCTGCAGCTCACACAGAGGGCCTCCATCCAAGTGGCATTCACAGGATTATGCTGCTTTTGTCAGAACGATGAAAGCAGCTTTGTGCCATCACACTGCAAGCTCTGCCTCTTTGGGGGATGCATGTGGTGTAGCAACACAGATAAAGAGACAAGGTTTGCATTGCAATGCCACAACACTCCCCTTGTTCCAGTCTGTGGACACTGCTACATCCAATGACTGCTCAGCTGGATAAGCCAATAGCTGAGACCAGAGAACATCAGCCCATCACTGCTGATTCCTCGTCTCCAACCTCACATTCACTGCAGTTATTGCTCCCTCTGTGTTTCCTATTTCAAATTGGCCATAGAAAGGAGTACCTGGTGAGTCAGTAGAGATTCTCCGTCATCCAGGTCATGCCTGAGAATTTCTACAGACTTTTAGCTATAAAATTTGGGATGAATAGTCTGGGAGTAGGAATGGCTTTCCGGAGGAAAAACATTGCAGACTACAGGAACCAGGAGCACCACTCAGGTGACCCTGAGGACACATATAATCCTCCAAGTGCTCCAACGACCCTCTAAAAGGATGCAAATGTCCAGCTGTCTGCAAGGAGTATAAATCCTCCCATTCCCCACTATCCAGTCAGAGCTGAAGAAGTTTCTTGGGTGAGAAGCGAAATGTCTTCAAAAGAAAAAAACAACAAGAAAGTCCAGTTGCCTCCTGAAAAAAGCATCTTTGAGACAGTACCTGGTGATTGAAGAGGTGTCATCAGGAGTTGTGCACACCCCAGACACTGAGCATATTGTAAGGATATTGTCAATTAAGTACATTAGATCATGCCCAGAACAAACACTGTGTTGGGAGAAGAGGGAACAGCTAAAATCAATTTTAAGTGTCCCCCAGTGAGTGTCATGAGATCATGTCATTTAAAAATGGTCACTGGAAGATGTTTCTGCTGTGGCTATTGGGACATGAGAATGAATCCTACGGGTGCTTCTCTGACCATTTCTTTGAACTGTACCACAAGCTGTAGACCCTATCCTCACTCTTCTATTGTATTCTTTGAACTTTCTGGTTAATTTGCGTGATTCTCCAACTCCAACTCTTCCTAAACTTTGACCTTCATTGGCTCTTTATTATTTAAGCCAAAAGAAAATCAAGTCAGCCCCATATGCCCACCATGAAAAGTAACTACTTATTCTTGATCTGAAGAAGTTATTCCTACGGTTTCATGTGAACAACCATGATTCTGGCATAATAGGATAGGATAGGATAGGATAGGATAGGATAGGATGGGATGGGATGGGATGGGATGGGATGGGATGGGATGGGATGGGATGGGATGGGATGGGATGGGATAGAATTCTTTATTGGCCAAGTATGATTGAAAACACAAGAAATTTGTCTTTGGTGCATAAGCTCTAAAGGTACATAACACTTAAGTGATAGTCATAAGATACTAAATAAGCAATCGGATCATACTAGGAAACTAAATAAATAATATAAATCGTAAAGATACAAGCAACAAGGTTATAGTCATAAGTAGGAGGAGATAGGTAATAGGAAGGATGAGAAGAAGAATAGTAATACAGTCTTAGTAAATAGATAGTGTTGTGGGAATTAGTTGTTTAGCAGAGTGATGGCATGCAGGAAAAAACTGTCCTTATGTCTAGTTGTTCGGTGTGCAATGCTCTATAATGTAATTTTGAGGATAGACATTTAAACCATTTATGTCCAGGATGTGAGGGGCCTGTAGATATTTTCACAGCCCTCTTTTTCACTTGTGCAGTATACAGATCCTCAAGGGAAGGCAGGTTGGTAGCAATTGTTTTTTTCTGCAGTTCTAATTATTGGTTGAAATCTGTGTCTAGCTTGTTTGGTTGCAGAGCCAAACCAGACAGATATAGAGGTGCAATTAAAACATTGTGCATGCTTACTGCAATAAAAAGTTTGGGGTAAATTCTGGATAGCAACGAGGTGGCCTTGATGCTTTTAGTATTGTGGGCGAAGATTTGTTTATGCCATTCAAGTATCTTTTGAAGCATTTAATACATCAAGCTTGAGAGATTCACTATTGTGCCTCTTATCAGCACCAGTAAATACAACCATCGGTTAAATCCCTCGGTTTGTTTATTTTTTCTCCCCAAAAAAGATAGTCAAACGAAAAAAAAATATTGCCAGTTTACTAGGATACCATCAAAACAACTTTTTTTTTTTGCCTTGAAAGGAAGAGATGTCTTAGCTGCTGTCAGGACAAAGGAAATATTACAAAGTCTTTTGGAGTAAGAAATATTAGGCTTTCAAAAGAATATCCCGGAGTACATTTGTTTAGCTACATGTCAAAGGAATTGCTGCAATGGGTTGATCAGGCAGTGGTATGAAAAGGGCCAAATGAATTATGATTAGGAATGGGGATGGGAGAGAAATTTATTTAGATTTGCATTCAGATATAAACAATCTAATTTTGTATTTTTGAACCTATACCCAAACCAATAATCCTCTCCATCTTTGGAGAGTTGTGCACCATAATACAGGCAAATTTCACTCAAAGCAGAAATCAAACTTGATGTATTTTCAAAATGGACAGAAATTGAAATTGACGGTTCACCTATCCTTACTTACAACATCAGCCATAATGCCTGCTACAGTACAAGACTTCTGTGAGAGAGAGGGGGGGAAGGGGGGAGGGAGGGAGGGGAGAGAGAGAAAATAAAGTCCCATATTAAAAGAAGAGTGAGAAGTACAGGCAACCCCCTGGCCCAATTTACCTGGAGATTACTTTCTTCCATCTTCTTCCAAACACATTCCTCCCCAGTTGACATAAACATAGTTCAGCAGAATGATGCAGGGAAATTAGTCATGGGAAGGGACGAGAAGTAGATTCCTTTATATTCAGAAAATCAGACAATCTTTCTCTCTTTACAAACCATTGGTTGATAGACGAATGCTTGGTACCTGTAGGAGATAACCAGGCTGAGCCCAAGGGTGGGGTCAAATGTATCATCAGTCTTGAATCCCTTCGTGCCCACAAGAAGTCCAGCCCACCTCGAATTCCATTGACTCTTATCTACCGCCGATTTCCTTTGGCCATTAGTAGTTCAGATTCTTGTAAAGAGCTTAAGCTTGTAATAAGTCTTTATACACATTTGAATTGCCTGGACCTTTTGATTTCCCGCTGCTTGATACTGCCCAGCAGGTAATTTCCAGGGTTGAAGGACTCCTGGGCAAAAGAGGATCACCTCTTACAAGCATCAGACTCTTCCTATGGACTTACAGATGAAATAACCTATTTCATTGACAATGGAGAACCAGAGTGAGAAGGAGCGGTAGAACTGCCTCATTGAATCTATTTCCATTTACATAGAAACAAATGCTTTAGAAGATTCTGCATATAATCCCATTATAGTTCTAACCTTCTGTTCCTAGCAGAGAATGATATTGGGTGGGTGGGTAGGAATCCAATCATTCCCCACTTGCTTGTAGTGTTGAGGTGCACAATTAAAAACTTATTCAGATTCAGATCTAGATAGTTTGCAATTTAAAACAATGTGGCACCCTCTCCTCAATCAAGCTACACAAGATGATTGGACTGACACTAAAATCTCACTTCAACCCTGATGGCAGGTAATGACTTTCAAATCCAATATGGCAGACTACAACAAGTCCAAAATAGCCAAAGGGTGCATTTGATATAATTCTACCTAATAATAGAGCTGGCCCTGACCTTATCCATATCTTTAAGAAGATCCTGGAGCACCATAGAACTACCAGAGGACTACAAAAGAATTGATGTGGTTCCCATCTTCAAAAAAAACCCCACCAAAAAACAAAAACAGATTCAGGAAATTACAGACCAATCAGTCTAATACCTAGGAAGATCCTGGAAAAAATAATCAAGCAATAGATCTGTGACAATCTAGAAGCAAGCAGAATTATAACTAGAACCTCAAGCATGGGTTTGTCAAAAACAGATCATGCCAAACAAATCTTATTTCATTTTTTGGCAACGTGACTGAATTAGTGGAGCAGCAAAATGCAGTGGACATAAGTTAAATTTTCAATTTAAATTAAATTTAAAAAATTTCTTAAAAATTTAAGAAGAGACTGGGCAGTCACTTGTCTGAAATAGTATAGGGTCCTCTGCTTGAGCAGGGGGCTGGACTAGAAGACCTTTAAGGTCCCTTCCAGCTCTATTCTGTTTCTAATATACTTGGATTTCAGTAAGGCATTTGACAAAATAGGCTTACTTCTTGGTAAGCTAAAAAAAATGTGTGCCAGCATCACTACCAGGTGGATTTGTAACTGGCTAACAAACCACACTCAATGTGTAGTCCTTAATGGAACTATATCACATAGGGAAACATGCAGTGGTATACCACAAGGTTCTGTCTTAGACTCAGTACTCTTGAACATCTTCATAAACAATTTAGATGAGGGAATAGAATGGGAACTCCTCAAATTTGCAGATGACACTAAATATCCAGGAATAGCCCAAGCCCCAGAAGATAGGCACAGAATCTAGGTGGATCTTGACAGATTTGAACACTGGACTCTATCTACATTGAAAATTAAATTCAATGTAGAAAAAAAGTAAGGTTTTACACTTAGGCAAGGAAACCAAATGTACAGGTACAGATTAGGTGAAACCAGTGGTGAAATCTATTTTTTTTACTACTGGTTCTGTGGCTTGGTGGGGTCATGTGACTATGTAGTCATGTAACTGGGGGATCAAAAGACAGAAACTCACTTTAACAACGTCCTGCTGGAGCAGGGTTGGACTAAAGGACCTCCAGGTCCCTTGCAGCCCTGGATTATCCTCTGAAGCTGCTTCTAGTGTCAGATTTGTAGTCCTTCCTTCCTCTCCTTTTTTTCTTCCTCTCTTTCTCTCACTCCCTCCCTCCTTCCCCCTCTTTCTCAGCACTCTCCACCACCCTCCTGTTTTTGGCCTAGCAGGCCTCAGGGAAGCCTGCTGGGAGCAAAATCAACCCCCCCTGGTGTTTCCAGAGAACCAGTAGTAAAAAAAAGCTTGAAAAGAAAAAGTTCCAAAGTGCAATACTTTTTTTAGTATTTTTTACTACCGGTTCTGCGAACCAGTAGCATTTTTTATACTGGTTCAGGCGAACCGGCCCGAACTGGTAGCATTTCACCCCAGGGTGAAACCTGGCTCAATAACTATGAGAGGGATTTGGAGTCCTAGTGCAGGGGTCCCAATCTCTGGGCCGTGGCCTACTAGTGGGGTATAAGATGTTTGCAACTGGCTGCAGGCTGTTTGCAAACAGCGGGCAAGCACATGTGCATACCCACATGCAAGGAATGCACAAGCGCATGTATGTATGCATGCCGCTCACACAAATGGAGATGCACATGCTTGCTGGCCGCTCATGGGGAACCATCCCCTCTCCCCCTTCCCTCCCACCAGTCCGCAAGGCCGGAAAGGTTGAGGAACTCTGTCCTAGCGGACAATCACTTAAATATGAACCAGCAGCAGCTTTAAAAGCCAATGCAATGCTAGATTGTATTAAAAGAGGGATAGAATCAAGATCATGTGAAGTACTAGAGCCAGTAGCACTTTATAAAGCCTTAGTAAGACCACACTTAAAATACTGCATCCAGTTTGGTCGCAATACTGCATTATAAAAAAAAATGTTGAGACTCTGGAAAGAGTACAGAAAAGAGCAACAAAAACGCTTAGGAAACTGGGCGCGAAAACATATGAAAACATAGTTTGCAGGAATAGAGTATGTCTAGACTAGTGAATAGGACTATGATAGCAACGTTCCAAAATGTGAGGGATTGCCACAAAGAAGGGGGAGGAGGTCAACCTATTTTCTAAACCGCCAGAGAGCAAGACAAGAAAAGATGGATGGAAACGAATCAAGGAGAGAAGCAACTTAGAACTAAGGAGAAATGTCCTAACAGCGATAACAATTAACCAGTGGAATACCTGGCCTTCAGAAGTTGAGAGTGCTTCCTTTTTTCAACAGAAGCCTTAGGTGTTTGCAGATTTCCTGATAATCTGTTCCCAAATGCAGAGGTTTTAACATGACTCTTTATTCAGAGGCTGCCTATGTACCTTAGAGACTGCAACATGTTGACTTGTATCCAGAGTCGCCTTAAGTTTTAAACCCTGGCTTTAATGAAGGTGATTGTTTTTGTGAAGTTTTAATTAATCTCAGATTAATTAAATTCTGCTTCTCGGTGCATTCCCTGATGAACAAGTAAAAGCAACCCTTGCTTCCAAGATGAATATATCGCCCTTTTAAGTCTGTATCTCGCAGAAATTCCTTTCTCTCTTTTGTGGGAGATTGCAAACAAGCAAATCACAGGACCCCAGAGTGGCTCACAGATGTGTGGGAGATTGTACAGTTACTCCAAAATAATTGCAATCATTTTCACACTTCCAGAGAAAGTCCATGCTTATGCACGAAAACAAAAGACAACCATTGTGGAGGCTATGAATGTATCTCATGTCCTGGGCCCTTCCAGTTATGTTGGATTTGAACTCCTATAATTCTGGCTGCAGATGATGATGGTGATAGGAGATGAAGCCCAACTGGTAAACATGATGTATTCAACTGGAGAAAATAATAATTTACTACTCAGCTGAGCCCATGTAAGGGGCAGGAGAGTAGACCAACCCCTCCTTATTCACCAAAGCACCTGAAGGCAGGACAAGAAACTTTGGATGGAAACCTAACCAAACTAGAACTAAGGAGAAAAATCCTAACAATGAGAACAATAAACCAGTGGAACAAATTGCGTTCAGAGTTTGTGGGTACCCCAACAATGGGAGTTTTTAAGAAGAGACTGGACAGCCATATATCAGAAACAGTACAGGTCTCTGTTCTGACCCCCACCTTGTCCGTTCAGAAATGAAAGCCAAACAGAACATTCAAAGAAATGTTTTTATCAGTCCCGGCTCTTGCTGGCTGCGAGCCCAAAATAAACACAGATAATTGCTCTGGCAAAAGTCCTATAACTCATAAACTACTGCAAAAGACGGTTATATAAATCAAGTCACTTATCAAAATAGGCTTTTCTCGATGTTTGCACGTGAACGGGGAACGTTGACTTCTGCAACCAGGGCGTGGCACCATCAGTCTCTTTTATCAGCAGGAGATCCTAACAAGCAACAGCTGCTCATCATCTCCTGTGAGTCCTCAATTGTTCCTTACATGGTCAGCCCTTCTCCTGCGTGCATCCCGAAACAACTCACAGGAGGTTTCTGTGTCAGCTTCTCTTGTCTCCTCCCCACTGATCCAAGGCTCAGTCGTTACCTGGGGACCAACTAGTCTCTCTGCACCCTGCTCGGAGTCAGAACCCTGCCCAAGGTCCTCCGCATCCTCCAGGGCTGACTCATAGGGCCCCTCGCTGTCAGAGTCTGATAGCAGCTCCAAAGGCTCCTGCCGAGCCACAACGGGTCTCCTACTGTAGCAGGGAATTGGACTAGATGATCTCCAAGGTCCCTTCCAACTTTGTTACTCTGATTTAGTTTCTCTATTTGGGGAAGGAAATATCTCTAAAACGCTAATCCAACAGGGCACGGTTGTCTAGAATTTTATAAACCTGAACAGATAAGTTCTAGAAGCTTTGTATGGTGGGAAAAAAACCACATTGTTCACTAGAGTCTTTCCCCCCTCTTCTTTTCCTTAGCAGTGTAGTCTGTCAAATGCGTCAGAGAGTAGCAGATATAACAGAGTAGGAGGGAAGACAACCAGCAGGAATATGACTTACACCAGAACTCGGTCTAATGATGCTATGGTTGTGTGAATTTGCCACCTTACAAATATATGGTCCATATCATACTACAGCGCATCAGAATTAAGAAAGGGATACTTCATTCTTGTGCTGAAAGGCTTCTATTCCAAATTGTAGTAACTGTGGAAATCCACTAACGAGGCAGAATTGGGAGAGATGGAGCTAAAATATGTTGATTCATCCTATCTCGCTCAGTGGTGGGTTCTTAACCAGTTTACTACCAGTTTGCTAAGTGCATGTGCGTGCAATTGAATGAAAATTATTCCGAAAAAAAGGAAAACAACTGAGGAGCAGCAATTCAAGCTGCCGCCCCAGATCAGCTGGGCTTCGGAAGCTGGAATAAAGGTAAATATAGCCCAGGGGCGAGCGGGCGGCCCACTTTTTTAAAAAACAGAGAACCGGTTCATTCTCTTTTTGAAGGCAGCACTACCAGTTTGGGAGAACCGGTCCAAACTGGTAGGAACCCATCTCTGATCTTGCTACTGCTAGCTAGGCCTTGAAAGATTAGTTGGCAACAAAATGGGCTAAGGTCGTTTTTCCTCTAGAGCAGTGTTTTTCAACCTTGGCGACTTTAAGTCCTGTGGACTTTAACTCCCAGAATTCCCCAGGGAGTTGAAGTCCACAGGACTTAAAGTTGCCAAGGTTGAAAAACACTGCTCTAGAAACTTAGTGTATCTCCCAACTATTGTTGTGCCAAAATTACAGATTTGTTTAAAACATTTCAGTAATGACTGAGCAAAGTTATGAAAATGCTGTATGCAAGAGTACAGAATACAACTTCAAGCAGATGGCTTTCAGAGGCAGTCACATTCAAAAAGGGCAAATAGCCCTAGGTTCTCATAATTTCCAAGAATTGGTCCAATTTTTTTGAAGCCAGCAAAGCTAGTAGCCTGCATCACTTCTCATGGTAGTGAATTCCAGAGTTTGATTACCCTGTAATGAAGGCTGTAATCCACTAATAGAGAAAAAGGTGTAACTATAAATAGCAGATTTTCCCAGATCAACTTTTGCCTCTGTTGTGATACTAGTTATAATCCACAGAAATTTGTCTTTCTGTGCCACGATCCCTGAGATTTATGCTGACCACAGGATGATTAATTTAATGTAATTAGTGGAGATCCCAAGGGCAGAATCATTCCTTATGCCTGGGAGACAGTATTACAGTCCTTTACTTAAGACTGGATGCTTAGCCATTGTTCGAAGTTTTGATAAACCTATCGACGAGGTACTTACAATCTGGATTCAAAGTTCTGATGGTCACCTTTCCCATCACCACAATCACATAAATGCACTTTTAGCACATTTACAGCAGCTTGCAGGGTCCCGTGGTCAAATGACTACAATTTACAAATGTCCTGCTGAAACCAGCATCTGTGTCTGGTTTTTGAAAAAAAAACGCTCCCATAACAAAAGATTGGTTCACTTAACATCCATGGTGTTCACTTAACAGCTGTTGCAGAAGCTGTAAAATTGGATCAGATATGTAATCAACCCATTTTACAAGGTTCATGAGTTACAACCATGATGGGCAGGCTCCATTATAGTTGTCACTTGAAAACTACTTATCGGAAGAAGTTGAGGCTGGCTCCTTCCCAATTCACTGGAGGCATAAGAGGGTTGTAGTTAGTTGCGAAGGCATATCTGACCCATTGCGACCCCATGGACAACATTCCTCCAGGCCTTCCTCTACCATCCCCCGGAGTCCATTTAAACTCACGCCAACTGCTTTGGTGACTCCATCCAGCCACCTCATTCTCTGTCATCCCCTTCTTCTTTTGCCCTCAATCTTTCCCAGCATTAGGCTCTTCTGCAGTGAGTCCTTCCTTCTTATTAGGTGGCCAAAGTATTTGAGTTTCATCTTCAGGATCTGGCCTTCTAAAGAGCAGTCAGGTTGATCTCCTCTAGGACTGACCGCTTTGATCGCCTTACATAAGAGGGAGAGGAGGAAAAACACAATTAAACTCACATTTAAAAAATTTAAGAGCACATACCAGAAGAGAGGACGGGAGGAACTCAATTCGAAAAATATTAGACTGTGCAGAGATGGATAGATTGATTTTAAAAATAAAAGACAAAGAAGATGCAGAATATTACTTAACATGGAATAGACTTTATGAGTGGAAGGTAGAAATTAGATGAAGAAATATTATTGCTATGAATTAAATATAAAGATGGTTTATATTTATAAACATGCTAATATAATTAACACGGTTATGAATAAGCTGATATAAAGAGAAACTGATCCAAAATTACTCAGTTATATTATTACTATTGTTACTAATATACATATTAACATCTTGTTTTGTTCTCTCTTTGTATTTCTATTGTACATGATATACCCTGACAATACATTGTATTCAAAATGTTTATGGATTAAAAAATAATTAAAAATGACACACACAAAAAAATAGTAACACTGTTGTTAAGGCAATGTGGCTTCCCCATTCACTTTGCTTAAAAGATGGTTGTAAAAGGGGATTGCATGACCCCTGGGACTCTGCAATCATCATAAACATGAGTCAGTTGTCAAGCATCCAAATGTAAATCATGTGACCATGGGGATACTGCAGAGGTTGTAAGTGTGAAAAATGGTCTTAAGTCACTTTTTCCATGCTGTTGTAACTTTGAATGGTCATTAAGTGATCTGTTGTAAGTCAAGGACTACCTGTATCCTTGGGGGGGGGGGCTCTGTTGTAACTTCAAAGGGTCACTAAGCGACTGGTCGTAAGTTAAGGACTACCCACAGACTATCTCAAAAAAGCTCACTTCTAATCCTTTTAAGTCTGTTTGAGAGCTTACGCACCGGAAACAAATTCCTTGTGTGTCAGTGGTGGGTTCCGGATCCCGTTGCAACCGGTATTCTGCAACAGAGTCCCACGTACACCATGTGCATACGCGCAGCAAGCACACAGCGTGCATCAGGGGTGGGTTTCAACCGGTTCGTGGCGGTCCCTGCGAACCGGTTGGTTGGCGAACCTGGAAGTAAGTAACTTCTGGGAACGGCGAAGGGCGCACCCGCCCGTCCGCGGTCCTTTCCCGGTTTTGATGAGTTCTGTGCTTCCACGCATGCGCAGGATGCATACAGCACCTGCGCGATCCTCCAGGAGCAGCTGGAGCATCGCACAGATGCTAGTACACATGCGTGCACAGCGCGCATGCACGAGGACGCCGCCAGCCCCGTTCCAACCGAACCGGTTGGAACGGGGTGAGAAACCCACCCCTGGCGTGCACATACGTACTTACTACCTGCGACGCTCCAGCTGCTTGGCAAAGCATCACGCAGGTGCTGTACGCTCCATGCCCGTGCGCAAAAGCCCCGATTGGCTCAAATACAGGTAAGGAGGACAGGCGGGTGGGTGGGCCCTTTGGAGCACTGTACCGGAACAGTACCTGGTGCTCCCAGCAGGCACCGGTACGCCCGTATTGGGGCGTACTGGTCGTGTCCCACCACTGTTGTGTGTCTAATCATACTTGGCCAATAAAGAATTCTACTCTGTTTCCTAATCAGGGCAACCTCAAAGGGCTGAGACAAAACTCAAGATACTTGTTTGAATGTCTGATAACCATTTCTTCCCTCTGTGCATACATGCACACATCTAAAGAGATGATCAGATAACAAGATTAATAAAACAGCAGCAAGAATGAATATCAAGCTGGGATCAAAGTAGAACAATATCTCTCAGGCTGTCCAGGCCCTGCTTCCTTTAAAGATCGGCAGATGCCAGTGAAAATCAATGTCCTTTGCTTCTACTCACTTATCCCAAAGCTACTTATTGTCAGAGGTGTCCAGTCCGTCATTTGTCGGCTGAGATTAAAAGGTGTGCCGGTTACCCTGAAAAATAGCTAAATGGCAAAATATCGCATTTGTCATTTGCTTTGCTTTTCAGGATGACTGCACCAAAAACTGAGTGCATTGCTATAGCCAATCCATCCAAGTCATTGTAAAACCTGATTTTCAGCTGCTTTAAGAGCTGCGGTGGTGCAGTGTTTAGAGTGCAGTACTGCAGGCTACTCCTGCTGATCACTGGCTGCCTGCAATTTGGCAGTTCGAATCTCACCAGGCTCAAGATTGACTTAGCCTTTTATTCTTCTAAAGGTAAAATGAGGAGCCAGATTGTTGGGGGCAATATGCTGACTCTGTAAACTGCTTAGAGAGGGCTGTAAAACACTGTGAAGCAGTATATAAGTATAAATACTATTGCTATACGTGGTGTGATGGCACACACTTGGAAAAATAGGAGCACTAAATTCCCGTAAAATGCATTCACTGAATGAATTTCATTCAATAAATCTCCCCATTCCATTTCGGCATTGGATTGCATCATCTAGAATTCTTAGCTGAGAATTTTGCAAGTTTTAATCCAACATATCTGGAAGGGGACTAAACTGGAAAAAGCTGATCTAGTACAAAACAGTAGCACATTTAACTATTATGTGTTGCCATTTATACTTTGATCTATCATGAATAAGTTTCTGATTGAGACCTAGCAACAGTACTGCAATTTGGCAGTTCGAATCTCATCAGCTTCAAGGTTGACTCAGCCTTCCATCCTTCCGAGGTGGGTAAAATGAGGATCCAGATTGTTGGGGGCAATATGCTGACTCTGTAAACTGCTTAGAGAGGGCTGTAAAAGCACTGGGAAGTGGTATATAAGTCTAAGTGCTATTGCTACTGCTTGGATAGGTACTGTCACATTTGAGTAAAGATTCAGACCATCTAGGTTCCAAAGGAAGGTACAGTTAATAAATATGTCATAAGATACCAGAAACCAGTAAAATTCAGCTCCTTTCCTGAAAATTGATCAATGAGAAAGTGTGTTTTGTTTTATATAGGTAGTCCTTGATTTACAACAGTTCATTTAATGACCATTCAAAGTTACAACGGCATTGAAAAAAGTGACTTGTGACCATTTCCCACAGTTACGACCTTTGCAGCATCCTCATGGTCATGTGATCCACATTCAGATGCTTGGCCACTGACTCATACTTACGACCATTGCTGTGCCCCAAACCAGATTCGCTTAACAAGCAGATTACTAATTTATCAACTGCAGTGATTCATTTGCCAACTGTGGCAAGAAAATTCGTAAAATGGAGCAGAATTCACTTAACAAATGAACAGAACAACAGAAAGTTTGGTCGTTGGCCTTTGTGGTCATAAGTTGAAGACTACCTGTATAAGCTACTTATACTACTCCAGAGGGTGACTTAAACCTCAAGTGACGGTCCATATATACAAAGTGGGTAAATCAGGTTCCAGGTCAACAAGTACCCAATAATATTAATCATCTCCTCCTTTTAACAACCCCATAATCCCTTGAGGGCAACTGAATGGAGCTAGGAGAGTTTTTTAATGACTGGATGCCTTTCCTGTCGCCAATGCGGAGTTTTGCTCAGCAGATATATTCTCGGTGTGCCCAGAGAGAAATATCTGCCTCTACCTAGGATTGAACTCACAGCCTCTAGGGCACTACACTACTTCTACCTAATAGTATTAAAAAGACTTACTAATTATGAACTATAATAAATGAAATCTTTTTAGGACGCTTGATCTATAGCAAAAAGGAATCAACTGGGAACAAATACTGGAGAAACATCCAAGGTGCTGGTGCTCATCGATACATCCCATCATGCCATAGGACTGGGTTACTTATGGGACCACCTCTCCTTGTTTCTACCTGTCCCATTACACTGGGCAGAGGCATGTTGCACGGCTTGTCAATCAAGAAATGTCACCTGGCAGGACCATGAAGAGAGACTTTTTGTCCTTGTGCCTTTCCTGTAGAACATCTTCTCCCCAATGGACCAACTCTTGTGGGCCTTTCACAAGGACATGTCTATAGTTCAGGCATGTCAAAACTCCATTTCATTGAGGGCCGCATTAGGGTTGTGTTAGACCTCGGAGGGGCGGTATGTCTGTGTGGCCAGCATGACGTCACTTGTGTCAGGGGGCGTCTGTGGTAGCCCGAGTGCTCTGCCAGCAAAAATAGGCCCCTCAGCTCCGTTTTCGGCTGTGACGGCCTCCTGCAACCCTCTGCCAATGAAAACGGAGCTTGGTGGGGTGCGTGGGGCCCCCACGAGCTCCATGTTCGCTGGCAGAGGCACCCCGGGCCAGTCCTTCACTATTTCCAGGGGGCCTCTGCAGGCCAGATCCACATCCGGCCCTCGGGCCTTGAGTTCAATACTTCTGCTATAGTTGGATTGTCAATCAGAGCCTGTGAGATGGCTATTCGTTGTAGTTTTGTTTTTCTTTTATCTTGGCTGTCAGTTATGGATGTCTTTTAAAAAACTATTGTTAGCTTCCCAGAGCTATCATGCTGAGCTGGGTGGGCATATTAATTGAATTAAATGAACAAATAAGCAAGGAAACCCTGGATATTCATTCCTCAGCGGGAGTTTGACACGCTGGATGCAGAACTGATTGGCATCAAAACAAAAGAGGGGAAGGCAGATTTGAAAATAAGCAGTTCGCTGGATTACACACAAATACAGCTCGTGCAGCGTTTTATTCCCAGTAGCAGAGTAGATGCAGATGCGGAAACTCCTAGCAGGGCATCAAGTCTGGATGATATGGTGTCTGCAGGCTACACATCTCGAATGGGTTCATTTCCCGTCTCTCGTGTTGATCTCTTTGCCTAGGTAGCAATTGTGCAGATTGACCTTTATTTCCTTTTGCATAACCAGAAATATTTTTTCCCCCATCCTCATCTTCATTCCTGATGCCCTACTGGAAACTTCTGCGGTTTATACTGCCTGTCCCAAGGATCATTAGGAAAGCTGCTGTGTCACCTTTTGGGTATTACATGGCAATGATCTGTTTGCATTTCTGTTCCAAGTGTTTTTGCAGATCTTCCCTCAGAGTAGATTATGTTTGGCTATGGAGCTTTGCTGCCACCTGCTGCCTTACCATCACATTCCATCTTTTAATCAGCAAGCCGGCCAAGGAAAACCGGGCAAGGGGATTTTATTAATATGAATTTCTTGGCTTCTATCCTTGTGCTTAATGCACCTCACAATAGCACTTTAGGGTGGAAACAAAGAATAAGCATTCTGTTCTGCTCGATAAATCATGATTCTTGAGCTACAAGGGATGGGTTCACACAATTAATAATCTAGGTCATGATTTGAAGCAGAACCTATACAGATAGCTAAGCCCTCAAGCCCTATCCAGCAAAATGAAATTTAATGTGGAGAAAAACAAGGTTTTACACCTGGGCAGGAAAAAAAAATCAAATGTACAAGTACAGATTAGGTGAAACATGGCTCAAAAACAGAAACTATGAGAGGGACCTTGGAGTCTTAGTGGACAATCACTTAAACATGAGCCAGGAGTGTGTGGCAGAAGCCAAAAAAGCTAATACAATCCTTTGTATTAAACAGAGTCATAGAATCAAAATCACATGAAGTATTAGTATCGTTTTATAAAGCCTTAGTAAGACCACTCCTGGAATACCCTGTTTTCTCCCAAAATAAGACTTCCCGGATGATAAGCCCAATGGGGCTTTTGAGCGCATGCGCTAAAATAAGCCCTCCCTGAAAATATTGCAACGCAGCACCAGCCATGAGGTGACCATGCTCGCCACCTCCTGCACCTCAAAAATAATAAGACCTCTCCAGAAATAAGGTCAAGTTCTTATTTCGGGGGTCAAAAGAAAATAAGACCCTGTCTTATTTTCGGGAAAACACGGTACTACATCCAGTTTCATCACATTAAAAAAAAATGTGCAAAAGTGCAAAGAAGAGCAACTAAGATAAATAAGGGCCTGAAGGCTAAAACATATGAAGAACAGCTGCAAGATTTGGGTTTCGCCAGTCTAGAGAAAAGAAGGACTAGCGGGGGGACATGATAGCAGTATTCCAGGATTTGAGAGGCTGCCACAGAGGAGGGAGTCAATTTATTTTCCAAAGCATCAGAGGGTAGAAAAAGACACAATGGATGGAATAATCCAGGAGAGAAGCAACCTGGAATTGGAGAAATTTCCTAACAGTGAGGACAATTAACCAGTGGAAAAAGCTTGCCTCCAGATGTTGTGGGTGTTTCATCAATGGAAGGTTTTTAAGAAGAGACTGGACAGTGGTATAGGATCTCCTGCTTGAGCAGGGAGCTGGACTAGAAGACCTTCAAGTCCCTTCCAACTCTATTCTGATTCACTCTGGAGGTTTGGGGGGAAAATATTGGGGAGGTATATGTTTACATGTTAACAGAGAATTTTAACTCTCCTCAAATAGACAGTTAAAAATGTTCCACCCATAGTGAAGAAGTTAAATTTCTAGGTGAACCAACAGCCCAAATCTCAGAACAATTTACCATGAATTCCTTCATATAGGAAATTATATGAATATTATATAGGTACTTGAGAGACCACCTGCTGCCAATCACCTCCACTAGACCGATTAGATCCCACAGACTAGACCTCCTCCGAATTCCATCCACTGGCCAATGCCGACTGGCGACTACCCGGAGGAGAGCCTTCTCTGTGGCTGCTCTGACCCTCTGGAACAAACTCCCCGTGGAGATTCGAACCCTCACCACCCTCCAGTCCTTCCACAAAGCCGTTAAAACCTGGCTGTTCCGACAGGCCTGGGGCTAAAGAGCTGTTGCCCCCGTCTCGAATGGTATGACTGCTGTGTGTTTTTAAATTATGTATTGTTATGTTTCGTCTTTTATTTTTTGTCTGTACCCCCCTTCCCTGATTTGAATTGTGAGCCGCCCTGAGTCCCCTTCGGGGGAAAAGGGTGGCATATAAGTATAATAAAATCAATCAAATCAAATCAATCAATCAGTTTAAATCTAAGTAGTGTATAGCACCTAGTCTGTGAAGCAACTCTTGAACCAATTAGAAACTAATCACAATACATAAATGTATATACAGTATGTGTCTATATACGCATACTGTATGTGGTTTTATACATACTTACATGGCAATTCATTAACAGTAACATTTCATAAACAGGAATAAAAAATAAAGAGGAAAGTTTGAAATAGAGGGGGCCAAGTTAGTGCATTGCATAATACTGTATAATACAAATAAGGCAGAAATTGAGCCAGAACATAAACTGCAAATGAGGAATTGTATGGTTACTGACATGATTAATCGGGCGTATATCGCTTTGGAAATAATTTAGAAAATATGCAGTGTGTGGTTTTCTTCTGCAGCTGCAGTATAATTTTGGGGAGAAAAAATGCAACTGCTTTCAAGTGTTGCATAATAAATATAATTGGGGTTGGGGGAGTTCGTGGAAAAGCACCAAGGAATTTTCTAACTAAAGAAAGAGTTGGATCTTGGTTTCCCACATTTTCTCATGAGGTTTCAGCTAGAAAGTGTTTCAAATAGATAATCTACATGCATCACATGCCTTTCCATTATTTTTGACATCTGCGCTGAAACAAATGTTTTTTTTTAATTGTATGAAAAAAAACCCTAAGAATAATCAACTATTTGAGAACTACAGAATTAGTTCAATATTCATATTATTCCTCAAGAGATGCTTCAAACCTTTTCACCGATAATTGTGTCAAAGGAAAACTTGGTACTTCATTCAACTATCCAACTGAGGATACCGAAAGTGACTTTAAAGAACAACTCAAGCTACAAATAAATAAAATTCCAGACATGGAGATAACTTTATTACTTGGAAATGTTTCCTTAAGGGGACAAAAAACACTTACCAATTATAATAAACACATCAGCTTAACAGCTGAATACTGAACATGCTTTTACATCCTTGGAGAATTAAACTGGCTTATTCAAAGACTAAACAGGTTGAAGAATAATTCCTTCAGCACAGCATAGTCCTCAAGCGTGACCCGTCTCACCCTTTCTCTCCTGCGTATCTGAATTTGTTTTAAAGGTTATTTAACTGCCAGCCCACAAATGTTGAACAAGCTGTAAGAAAAGACTTTTTGACTTTAGATTGCTTGTGTATTGCTTGCTCTGTTTTAAAAAAAAAACCTTTTTGCAAAAGGAGAGCACAACAAGGAACAGGTAAGCTTAGAACTTTATCCTCCCCATTGTGTGACAACTTATTCTGCCTGAAGGTTTCTTTCAGTGAAGGTTGTGCTGACCAGAGAGAGATGGTTGCAGAGAAACTCAACAATAAAATCCAGATGTTTGCCTGCAGGGAGGAGAAGTATCTCCATTTCAAGAAAACCTAAACCAGCTCCAGATTCAAAGAAGCTCTTCGGGGCAGATAGCAGCAGACGAGTTGCTTAGCAGAAAGCCCTAGAGGTTAGCAGCAATTTCCCATAGACTGGACTGCACGGAATGAACTTTCAAGGACACCCACTGATTCTCCATACAGATCACGTCAAAGCAAATATGCCTTCATTCCAAGGCTTCAGTATGGAAGTCCCATTTGTCAGCATGTGGCCATTGTTGAAACAAGAACAGGTGCCTGAGAAGCTTGTTTCAATCAGTTAACACAGTCCTGGTTAAATATAAGACAAATCAACCAACAGAATGACTTTTCTGCATATCCTTAGAGCTGAATAGCAGTAGCAATAGCACGTAAGACTTATATACCGCTTCAAAGTGCTTTTACAGCCCTCTCTAAGCAGTTTACAGAGTCAGCCTATTGCCCCCATCAATCTTGGTCCTCATTTTACCCACCTCGGAAGGATGGAAGGCTGAGTCAACCTTGAGAGGGTCAGGATCGAACTGCCTGAGGTCAGCAGAATCAGCCTGAAATACTGCATTGTAACCACTGCGCCACCATGGCTCTTCAATACAAACATTCTTAACCACATGCTCATACTCATACCATACCAGGGGGTGGAAGAGAAGAAATATTAACCGAGTCAATTTTCTGTGGCAGAGGCAAGCACACCTATATAGAGCCAAAGAACCGGATTCCCAATGGCTGGAAGACCTTTTAAGGAAACAGGGAAACCACAAGCAAGCAGAGGAAGAAATGGCTGCTTACTGGGCCAGCATCTGACTTTTAACATCTTTGGAAGAAAATGTGTAATTTTTTTTTTGCTCCTACAGAAAATGCTAATGGAAAAACAAGCAATGCTATGGTCTGTGAGTCTCCCCTTTACCTACATCAAAACCTGGGCAGCGTTCAGAAAAGAATGGCAAGTAATTCCTAGTTTTCATGAGAATATAAAGAAAGCTTTAAGAAGGGGGAAAAAAGATACTTTATACAAAACTAAATTGCTCTAAGCCTGCTTCACAAGCCAATTGAACTGTATTCTACTTATCAGCTAAGGCCATATACTACCCAGCCTTTCCAAGGAAATATCCTGTTTTTCTAAAGCTTTTCAAACTTAAACGTATTTTATTAAAGCTTTTCAAACTTATCAGATAACGTGTAGTTTGTCAACATAATCGGTGGTTAAGGCAGACTAGCCAGCTATGTCAAGTGGCTATTGGGTCTTCCTCCTTGAGATTGGCAAAGTGACTTTTTGTGGTACAAAAAGAATGTAATGTCAGAAAACTTTCTGTGAGAATATTGTCTCTTAGGAAACAGAACTAAAAGGAAAGGAAACAGATGAAAAACGATAGTGGGCAGGATTTCTTGGCTTTGTGATATGCTGATGGAAGTTGCTACAAGTATCCACATGCCTTGAAATATTGATAAAAATGAGATTTTATTGAAAATCTAAGCAAAAGTTCCCCCCAGGGAAAGAAACTGACAACTATGCTAACAGTGGCATCCTCCACTTCAGGATTATCAAATAAACTTCTAAGTCTTAGTCTTTAAGCTATTAGGAATAAGATAACTAAACAAGCTTTACATGATTACTTCTTTTTCCTGCCAAATAGTGGCGTATGAAGTTTGATGTACCCTAATCAAGTAACATTGGGGAACAGGGTGGAGTTCAGGCTAGGCAAAAGGGATACTTGGGTTCATTCGCTTTTAAACAATAGCCTCTCGTGTAACAACCTCACATAACAAGCAATTTAAAACAGAAACAAACAAACAAACAAAAAAAAACCCTCTTTGCTATGGGATCCAACTTTTTTTGAGAAAATTAACTGCTGTTCAAAAATCTGGGCTTCAACTCTTGCTGGGTATTCAAAATTAGCCAGAAGGTTTATTATTATTATTATTATTAGTCTGAACGCAAAAAGGATTTTTGTAATTTTGTATTTGTAAAAAGCAAGCCAACTGTAGAAGTACCCTCTTGAGTTAGGATCCAAACAAGTAATAGAAGAAAGCATTTTTTTTCCTCCTGGTTTATTTCTGGATGGAGAGAAAGGCTTCCCAGACGGGATCATCTGGTTTTGGGCCCAATGTTTGTCCTGTCATTGCAGATTGGCAACTCATCCAAATTCTGGAATTCACTGTGCCATAGGCAAATTAATCCTTTGCACCTCCCGGACCTGTTCCAGGGAGAAAGGGAAAAGCATTTCCATCGCCACGCTTTAAATTTG
Source organism: Thamnophis sirtalis (assembly GCF_051295495.1). Taxonomy (NCBI): domain Eukaryota; kingdom Metazoa; phylum Chordata; class Lepidosauria; order Squamata; family Natricidae; genus Thamnophis; species Thamnophis sirtalis. Next base: position 158,222,486 of record NW_028261381.1, on the reverse strand, counting down.
TCCCACTGAAAGATTCAGAAACAATTTTTCACCATCTCAAAACGATTCTGAGTCTTGGTTCTCTTGGGAGGTAGAAGAGGAGGACTTCCCCACCTCTCCTGCCCACCTGCATATTTGATCATTAGGCATCCCTCCAGGATCTCCAGAAGATGAACCTGCTGGCAAGAGCTATGACTGCTCTGCTTCAGACTCTGGCTTTGCGACGCGTTGCCTCACAGGATTTGGTGGAGGAACAGGGTAACATGGATCTCCACGGTCCCTTCCACCATCAAGATTGACTCCCTCAAGTCCTTCACTTTTTTTTTTCGAATGCTGAGCAGATTCTAGTAGCTTTCCTAAAAAGAGAAGAAAATTCAGCATTGCCATTTATCTCCTTAGATGGTAAAGAAGTAGGGTGAACAATCTGCACATGTGGTATGAAAGTGACTACTACTATCCATTCTGTTCAAATACCTTTAATAGTATCTCCTGAGTTCCCAGAAATCATGCTGCCCCCTTTTAACAAAAAGGTTGGATTGCAATTATCAACTAGCAAATCTTATGTTAGGACTGTGGAAGGTAACAAACCAACTTAATCAGGAGCCCGGGTTTAAAAGCAATTTTTTTAAAAAACAAAATCTGTGTGGGATTTTAGCTTCATTAATGCAAGTATTATTACATTCCAGCTCTACAGAAGTCATGCAGCAAAAAGAAATTTGCAGAGTACCATAAGTGTTTTTAAAGCAGAGCATAAACATTGGTTTTAAATTCATATGCCAGTGGAAATCTACTCGTAGGGCATTTCCACTGATAAAAATGGATTGAAGACAATCGATTTTCATTCATTTCTCTCTGCAATTTTGTATAATTACTCTAGAACCGGAGAGTTGGATGACCCTTACAATAGAGGTCCTGAAGTTATAAAGGAGAAAATAAAAGTGGCTTCGTCTCCCCTCTGTAAATGAGAGGGAAAAATACATGCTCTTGGCTTTAGAGACAGTTGCTATAATAGTCAAGTGGCTGGAGCATAATTAGGCTTCAAATCTATCCTGAACTATGGATTGGGCGACTTTGGGACAATCTCTTTTGCACCACTGAATTCCGATAATTTGCTTCATACATAAAATTAAGATTCCCAAGTACTGAATTCATGGAGGAAAAGTAGGATACAAGTCTAAGAAATAAACAAATTACTTCCCCCTCGGTTTTGTCTGTGAACAGAGCAGCAAGTCAGGATTCAAACTACTGCATGGGTAAGATTCTGACATGAATTTTACAAGGCTAGGTAACAAATGTAAATCCTACATAAAAGAGGCAGAAAAGAACTGGTTGCTAAAGCCCCCTCATGATTTCCTGGAGGTGAAATTTACTGTAAGACTGACACTTGCTAAAATGTTGCTCCCCAACTGGGTCCCGCCCAAGGAAATTCCCTTACTTCTTCTGACTTTGTATTCTATTTTGTGAGGAATATGAGCTTTAGGCCTCAGAGAATCACTGTTTAAAATTGCATAACATTGCTAGAACCAGAAAATTAAGTGTTAATTTTTATGAAACTTAGGTGAAACTACTCATTCCTTATCCGCGTTCATTAACACATCTTCAGACAAAAATCAGAAACCTTCTGCGGCTCTTGCTGAATCCTTACACTGCTATTTAAGACACCCAACTAGACATAATAGCACTTCTATCTCCTTTTAAGCAAACAAGAGAGCCTCCCTCACTCTGCTCTTGCTCTGTTCTCCCTGATCTAGGATGGAGCAGAGAGGTACAATTGACCACTGAAAGGTACTACTGAAAGTGGGCAGACCTAAGAGAAATACAGTTAAATGCCATTATTTAATTAACAGGTAGTTTAATTAGTCAGATTTTTATAATTTTGGAAAAGCTCTGGGTAACATCATAAGGCAGCAAAAGATAAAACCACACGAAGGTGATAATTCCAAGACTGGCTCAATGCTTAAAGCTCCCTTTTCTTGTCTCAGTTCGAGAAGAAATGCACTTGGCATGCAGCAATATACTTACTCTGATGAGGGTGCTGGTATGGCCTTTGCTTTTTAGAGGGACACACACAATCGGCCAGAAATACCATGATCTGAAAAGAAAACCAACATTCTTCAGCACTGCATTCAAGCTTTACCTTCTCCTTTTAATTCTGAGTGCAAAGAGACATGTTTACTTACAAGGCCTAGCAGCAACCCCGAAAACAAAGTTACAAATGCAAAAATTGCATAGGACCCCCAGTTTGGTATACCAAGGTTTTCTGTGAAATATGTGTGACATTGCTGAAAGGGAGAAAAAAACACACATTTGAGTATTAGCTGGACAGCAACTCTGTAAGCTGCCTGGAATCACCATGAGTGAGTTGGGCAGCCAGATTAAACAAACTTAATCTCCCTTCTGATTTAGAGGAAGATGTGGCACGTACCCTAATCCACATGGAAAGCTGAAATAAGGCAGACATGCTGCTCATCCTGCAAAGAAACACATAAGGAAAAAAATAAGGGATAAGAGGCAAAAAATAAAATCTACAATTAAAGAGTTTTCAATGGAGTTCAGTGATCTAAGCAGCCCATTTGAGATTTAGCATTCAACTTTTATTAAGGTTGCTCATGCAATTTTCATCTGACTGCAACGGAATCAATTCCCATGTTCAACTATAAATGAAACCCAATTGTAAATGATTCCTATTAGAAGAAAAAGTGGGAGACATCTAAAGAAGTCAATGTAGAAGCAATCAGTTTTCATGGGATGCTCAAAAGAAAAAAAGGGCCTGCATAGGAGAAGTATGAAGAAGCCTATAATCAAAGGGGAAAATATGGTAATCACATGATCAGCTTGAAGCTTACACAAGTTTCCCAAAATAACAACATTAAGGGGGCTAGGGGTATGTTAGAAGAAATAGATTCTAACTGTTGTGAAGAGAAAGGGATGAATTAGGCAACAGGTAAACTATCTTAATTAAGATTTTAGTTTCCCCCCTCCAAAGGGAAACAAAGTCCTTGCTGGCCATGATCGTGCTACTAGTGAAATGAAGGAGAAGCAACTCAGATATACAAGGAGAAACATTTAAATGAACTCAAAATCTCCAAGGCCAGAGAAATTATGTTTTTGGCATTCAAAGTATGGCAAAGATATTTACAGAGTTCCTGGAGAAAAATGTGAGGTCCCCACCCCAAAAGGCTGCAGGAGAGAAAATGGCCCTATCTTCAAACAAGGAGGGGAAGACGAACTGAGGAAATTAAAGATGTGTCAATTTGATGTTTTACTGGATAGGATTCTCCAACTATTAAACAGTATATTTGTGAGCTGTGGATAGATATGTAATAACTAATAAGAGACAGTATGGCTTGGATACAAACCAAGTTAAATTCATGTCTTTTATTGACAGAATTACTTACTTAATGCACTGGGGATATGACATAGTGAACTCTAACCTTAGCAAAGCATTCAAATGTTCTTTTCTTTTCAAACCTAAACACACCCAAACTCCTCTTCAAAGGATTTCTAGTCCCCCTGATCATATTCATTGACTTTCTTTCTCTGAACATATTCTATTTTTTTTCCAAACTGAGGTGCTCACAACTGGGCCCAGTACATGAGGTGGTAGTGGACCAGTGCCGGATTAAATGGAACAACTATCTATGATCTATTTTGTTACCCTAAGCTTCTTATAGGAAAATAATGAAAATATGAAATAACTAGACTCAATTGAGATGGTTAACTGTTTTCAGAAATCATTAGTTTAGGTCTTAACTTGATCTCGGCTTCATAAATGATTAAACTTGATAGGATAAACAGACACACAGAGAGAAATAGAGACAGACAAACAGGATTAAAATTTCCCAGGTAACTTGCCTAAATCAGTGCTGATGACTACAGTGACGATCTGTAAATTAACTGGATTCATCTAAAGTCAGAATTCAAGCTTTGGCATTTATTTCCCAAGCCTGTTAGGGAGCAGAAACATTTCTGCTGATACTTACAAAAATGAAGATGGTCCAAGCCATGAAGAAACAGGCTCAACAGACTTCCATTCTTGCTCACTGATAAAATTGATGAAGTCACTTTTAGTTCGGGGACCTTGGTACCGTCTAAATTCTCCATCTTTACAACTGTTCAAAATAAGAGCCATGTCAAGCACTTAAAATTCTCATAATGTCTCACTTAGCAACACTGTAGACAAGGTCACCTGATGAATTTATTTGATTTATTTATTGACTGTTCTGCCTTTATTACTTTTACAAACAACTTAAAAGTGACAAACATCTAATATTCCTTCCTCCTTCTATTTTCTATAAAACAACAACCCTGTGAGGTAGGTTGGACTGAGGGAGCAATTGGTCCAAAGTCACCCAGCTGACTTCCTTGGCTAAGGTGGGACTATAAATCCTGGTCTCAAAGTTTCTAGCTTGGTGTCTGAATTATTGGCTCAATTACCATGCTTGGTCCAATACACCTGTGTTGAATGCAATCTGCTTACTAGATAGACTTTCATTTCACATTACCTCAAGTGAAACTTGTTTGGTCATATTACCCTAACATCTCAATCCACTGAGATAGGCAAGTTTTTTTTAAAGGGCATAACCATGTTTATGAAGACAGAAATCTGTGGCTTTACCATCTTTCAGAAGCCTCCAATTAAAGAGGAATCTTCTCCGAAAGCTGGAAGTGATAATGATAATAATTTATTAAATGTGTATGCTGCCTAATTCTTAACAGCTCTGAGCAGTTCACAACAATCAATGACATTACAATAAAGCATAAAAGTAAAAGGAATTTTGGCTTCAAAAATTTGCTATTTCAGTAAAATAAAGTAAAAGTAAAAACATTTAGACAGAGACTACAATGTGCTTTTAGTTTACTTTTTACCAGGTTTAACTCTGCTTCTGTGTTCTACTAAAGCCTTATTGCCATCTTTTCCTATTTTGTTTGAAAATTGTGATTAATGTCATTTCTGAATTATATGTTAGGTTGCATATAGGAAGATAGATTTTCCCCATATCCTTTTCAGATGTCGTAATTTTTCTAAGCATCTCCAGCCTCACTTTTTTTAAATAAACACACAAAATTTATCTCATCTTAGATTGGCCTATTTCACAGGGGCAAACCTCTAAAGATTGGGAAATGGAATTATAAAAATTCTTCTCCCCTACCCATTTTTCTTTTTTGACATTTTTAAGTGCCAAGAATGGCATCACAGTTTATGAGGGTATGTGGGAGGGTGCTAGGTGAATGTCTAGAAAATAGACAACAACATTGGGCGCTACCAAGTTATCACCCCAAAGCAGAGACAGGGACAATTGTTGAGATTCAGATAGTTTGAGAAGGGAGGTTTGAGTCTTCAGATGTCCCTCTTCATGCACAGCAAGAAGTTAATTAATTTACCTTAGTAGATCAGCTGAGGTGATACTTGGGAGCTTTCTTCTCCAGCCAAACTCTTTCTAGACATCTATAACTTATACCAGTGATGGCGAACCTTTTAGAGACCGTGCCCAAACTGCAACTCCAAACCCACTTTTTTATTGCAAAGTGCCAACATGGCAATTTAACCTGAATACTGAGGTTTTACTACCTAAAATAATGATAAAGACGGAATTCAGCTAATTGTTCTAAGAAAAATGCATTTTTATGTCCCTTCATTTTTTTCTGCTTTTGAAATATTACAATTAGCAACAATGAAAAAGACAAATTTTTCTAATATCATTTCTCTTTCCCTCCGTTTCTCTCCTTTCCCTCCCTCCCCCTCCTGATTTCTTTCTCTTCCCACCATCCCAATATCTTTTTCCCTCCCTCTGTCTCTTTCCCCTCTTTCTCTTTCCCTCCCGATCTCTTTCTCTCACTTTCCCTCCCTCTCTTTTTTCTCTTTCTCTCTGCCACTCCTTCCCTCTTTCCCTCCCTTTCTCTTTCCCTCCCCTCTTCCCTTCCCTCTTTTTTTCCTCTCTCTCTTTTCCCTTCCCTCTCTCTCTCCCTCCTTTCTCTCTTCCCCCCGCCGGGGGGGGGGGGGAGAATCCCTGAACTGGTGCCGGGTGGTGGGAATCTGAAGTCCGTAGGCCAACGAGCCCAGGAGCAGCGCGCCGAAGACCAGCTGCCCGGCAGCGCATCATAATACCAGCAGCTTTGCAAGAAAAGCAACTGAGAGGCGAGCAAGCCAACACCAAGTCGCTTTGTGGCTCTGCGCTGTAATGGGCTCCAGGAGGAAGGGACCCCATCTCTCCATTGTGAAGCATGCTAAATTTCAATTCCAACTTCACGAGATCTTTTTCTTTCGTGAGAAGTTGGAATTGATTGAACTTTTTTTTGTTTTGTCCCACAAACCTTTGTTTCCCTGCAAATGACGGCAAGAAACGCAACAGAGAAACACAATAAAGCTGGGCTGGGATGATAGCGTGCGTGACAAAACACAGAGGGCTCTAAGTGCCACCTCTGGCACGCGTGCCATAGGTTCACCCCCACAGACTTATGCTATTCATCTTCAATCAGTCAGATGGCACCAGGATGAAGAAGACAGTTTGGTTTTGATTTCATTCTTGAGTAACTGTTTGTTTTAAGCATGTCCCAAAAGTGTTCCTTTAATTGTTGGTTTCCTCATTTTATTTTGCCTTGTTCAAAGAAACTGAGGAAGAACGAGACCGATTCCTTCATTTCCATCTGGTCTGTCATTCTTGCCATCTTTGACCTTCCTTTTAATTGGTTTTATTGTAGTGTCCTTGTTTTGATTGTTATGAGTTGCAATGCCATGTTATTATGTCCATCAACAACTCTGATCCTTTTAAGGACGAAACTGTATTAAAACAAGCTAACTAACTGATTCCAAATGTTTAAATGAGATATTGTGATTTAACTTTAGCTGGCTAAGGGACAAAAAACATAGGTAAAATTATAAATCTATTCTCACTTCTGCAAAAGGTCTTTATAAAGTAAGATAAACCACAATTCTTTCCTTTTTTTGTTCTCTCTCTCTCTCTCTCTCTTACTTCTTAACCACACATCTCCCTCTACCTTATCTCCTTCCTTTACTGCCGACAGGAAAAGCTGATTATGTAATAATCTATTTCTAGATTATTAATGACAAAATGGAACTAATATTACTTTGTTTCATTCCCTTAATTGATTTTAAATTCTAGGTCTTTTATCATCCTCCAAATAGTTGCCTTCACTAAAGTTTAAAACTACTACAATAGAAAAAACATGAGATGAAGTATTTTCCTATTTTGCTTTTGAGGCAAAAACCACAGGAGTTATAGCAACTGAATTGGTTTTAAAGTACTTACTGGTAAATGGTGGGAAGTGCTGTTATGACAAACCTTCCACTTAGTCCTATATAAAGATCCAGAAAGAAAATGAGGATCAAGTGTTTATTATAGTAGATGTATTTCAGGGTAATCAAGTCACAAATACATTAACTTTGCTCAAAGAGCCGAGGTGGCGCAGTGGTTAGAGTGCAGTACTGCAGGCCACTTCAGCTGACTGCTATCTGCAGTTCAGCGGTTCAAATTTCACCGGCTCAAGGTTGACTCAGCCTTTCATCCTTCCGAGGTGGGTGAAATGAGGACCCAGACTGTGGGGGCAATATGCTGACTCTGAAACCGCTTAGAGAGGGCTGAAAGCCCTATGAAGCGGTATATAAGTCTAACTGCTATTGCTAAGTTAAATTTCCTCATTTTAATTATGCGTACAATTGCAGTTGACTTTTTAAAAAAAGACAGAGGTTATCAGTAACGTGACTGAAGACCACGCTATCTCATCCCATCCTCAGCATCCTACAAACAATATATTACCAACAGCCATACCCAGAACTCGATCAGTAAAAACTATCAGTTTCTTATATATTATTATTAATTATATTATTTTTATGAAAAATTCAACAGGCAGACAAAAATGGAATTGGTCAGAACTTTCCATTAATTAATGTTTTACTTTTCAAACACGTTGTCAGCCGTTACGCTTCTAACAAGCTACTGAAGTGCTATATTCTGTTACCAAGCTATTACATTATTCAATTTTCCCAGGTCAAACATATCTTTCAAAGTTGTAACAATAGTGGCCCGCACAGTGTTTCAGCAAACCAAAAGTTATTATTTATCACAACTAAAATTGGGAGTGCCTAGTTCCATGTAATTTGCTCCAGGCTATTTAATTCATGACAGAGGAATAATTTTGAATACAAAACTTTCCACCTATAACCCTTGCTACTAAATTATGTATCTCATTAAATGACTTTTGTTCCAAAACTCTTTACTCATCTGTTTGTCAACTAAGCAGAGGGCTCAGAGGGATAAAGTGGAGAATATATAGTCCTATTTTATCTACCTTCAGTGTAGGCATGCTAGCAGTCCAATCTGACTCCTGAAAGTGTTTCCAACATTAATTTACTTCTCACTAAGAAATTCCCAAAAAGTTTCTGAAGAATTATCAGGATCCTCAGAACGCAGCTTGAAGCTATCTGATGGGAAAAGCCTGAGGCTACAAACAAACTGTATCATGAGTACATTGAATGAAAGTTGCCTACAGTTGGCATCAGGAAAAATGGGCAGCATATAAAGCTAAAGCATTTCCCTATCCAGTGGAGTCCAACTGTAGGGACATGTGTGCTTTATCTCTGTTAGAGATAAAGCCAAGGAAGCCAGTGTTGTCCAGAGATACTTCCATGGTCATGCCAAGGCACATGGAATGCTGTTACCTTTCCATTGAAGTGAGACTTATTTATTTACTTGCATTTACATGCTTTGAACGACTAGGTTGGCCGGAGCTGGGGCAAGTAATGGGAGTTCACCACATCATGCTCAAACCTAGGTAAGCATCTTGAACCACTGAGTCATTGTGCCCCTATGGAAGGGATATAGGTTGAATAAATCAATCAATAATAAATAAAAGTACTGAAGGGAAATTTCAGTTTGGAGAAAAACCTTGCAACTATTATTATTATTATTAGCATATGGCATTGTTACATTAACTAGGAGACTGCAATGCTAATAGGAGTAGTAGTTTGCTTATTTACCAGCTCTACAGGTACACGCTTGCACACTACCCACGGTGCGCCACAGAAGAGCAGGCTGGCTTTGCACCAGAAAGATAAGCAGCTCTTCCTGCTGCAACATCCGATTCCCCCTCCCTTCTCTGGAGTTGCTTCACAAAGGGACATTGCAACAGGGAAGGTTCAGGGCCAGTAGAAATCTGCCTGCCTGCACTGCCTGCCTCAACTCATCTCCTATTTATCTACTTGCATAGAACATCCTTTTTTTAACTGCAAGGTAGGCAGAAGCTAACTGATGGGAGTTTATCCCACTGTACAGTGCTAGGGCTTGAACCAATGGAACAGAGACCATCTCTAACATGATCAAGCCACTGAGCCACCACACCCCAACTTTGAAATTGTGTGTAACTTATTCTAAAGCAATGAAACATATTTTACGTTATTCAATTCACATAGGAAGAACAACTTACCTGGCTGCTCTGTTACATCCACTTTGGCAATGTTCACTTCAAGATCCTCACTCCATTCGGCAAAGCTTTCCCATTCTGGCTGTAAATTCTGACAGGCAGGACACCAAGGAGCATAGCTGAAAAATAAATGCTATATAACCAATTGTTACACAGAAAAAAAAACCATTTTCTGAGAATAAAAGCTGCAGGTGTCTTGGAGTACATACCTGCTATATGTTAATATGATTTATGAAAACTGTAGTTTTCATAAACTACAGAAAACTGCAGCCAAATATTTATGAAAGTAGAACAAAACTGGTTACAATATAAGAAATATTCAAGATTAAAAGGGGCAAAATTTTAAAGGAAGAATCTATGCCCTGCGCACAAAATCTTCTTAGGTTGTTCCTTGGTATTTCTAATTCAATGGATATAAAGTTGTGATGGCTAAAAGAGCCTCTTTCCTTAAGAATTTCAACAACTATCTTCAACTAGAGGTAATATTCTGGAGTAAACAAACCACTGAGGTTCTAACTCAGTAATATAAAGCAGCTTGCAGTCATAAAATCTTGATCAATCAACTTCACTGGATTCTATGACACACAGAACTTGTTTTATTATGTTAACTTACTTCATATGACAATTAATTAACCTTACTAATTACAATAATTCAATAACAGGAGGCATAATGCTCTTGAATACTCATGGAGTATCTCACTAACCAAGTGCTAGAGAGGTATAAAGCATTCCATTCATTAACTGTTTCAAGCACAAAGCAGCTAGCTTTAGGTGATTTGTGTCAAACTCATATCCATGTTTTGCTGTGGTCAGATGTCATTGGGAGTCAGGGGGGAAAGCAAATACTATGGTGCTGATGGAGGTTGGGACTCCTCTTAATTGCCCAGCCTAGATGCACATGTCAGTACATTGGCAGTGGCTGAATTGAGGGAGAAAAATGTGATATACTACACTGGAAAAGTGGAAGATGGACTAATGGGATATACTAAACAAAGCATGGGGAAAATAGGGCATTTAAGGTTTAACACACTTGTGAGACTGTGACTTGCACACCAGTTTTGGCCTACTCATTTTTTGTTTCAGTCAAAAGTTGGAACTAGGTGCTTCTGCTTTCAGTTTTGGAAAAGTGGCTGGCATGAAACAGCACAGTTCCTCCCATTCAGACATACCGGTTTGTACTGGGTAGAAGCTTCCCTCCCCCAAAGAATTACCACATCAAGGAGCTGAAGAAACATCTGGGATTAGAAGCTAAACATCTTCAAACAAAAACCAAACCAGAAAGTCTAGTTACACTTTAGGGATTACCAAATCAAGAATGCAAAATTCCGCATGGCCCATGTCTATTTATTATTTTTATTTATTTATTTATTTCGTCAAGCATGAATTAGATAACAAATATAAATATAAACATGATTATGAATACATGAAATGAATACGATTACAAGGGAATATTAAGACAGGGAGGTGCACTTATGCATCTCCATCAACTATGGTTACTTTTAAGATGCATGGACTCTATTTCCAGCAACATGCTGGGAATTCTGAGAGTAAAGGGGTCGTTATATCCCAATATTTACAAACAATTAACGCTCCCAATCATTAAACAGCCAGCCGCTAAGGAAGAGAGTGGAGGGTCAGGGCATCCTGACAAGCGAAGGCGGGAGCGGAGTTAGCCCTGAACAGATACAGAGTCCTCCTTTTCTAGAGGGCTGGACTAGATGATCTTTGCGGTACCCTCCCCATCCTACGATTGCTCCGGCACTTCTGGGGGGGGGGGGGAAGAGCCGCTTTTCTCCGCCCGCCACGACTCACAATTCCACCATCCACTCGCCCTGCAGCAGTTCTTGCCACGCTCCGTCAGTCAGTAGTTTGACTCGATTCCTTCTGGTCAACGCGGGTCCCGGCACGATAAGCAGCAGCAGCAGCAGCAGCAACATCGAGGCGAGCGGTGTCCAGGCAGACCTCGCTGAGGAGCCACGGAAGGGAATAACGGCCGCCATCATCTCGGACGACTTCCGCCTTGGCAGGGCGCCAGGAAGCCAAATCAGAAAGGATGCCGGGAAAAGCGGCGACTCATCCCGAAAGAGAGAGGGGGGGGGAGACCAGGCGCGCGCGCGCAGGCGTTTCCTTGCTTCCGTTGCCCGTGGTTACCGGGGGGGTCCTTTCCTCCCCGCTCTTGATTGATTTGGAGAACAGCGAACCAATCAACGCCTCGCCTGGATCCTTTCGCCCCGCCCTCCGCCCCCCCCCTCTCTTCTGTTTCCTCAGCTTTGGAGCTGCTTTCATGACAGGCTCGGTGTCGCTCATTCGCCGACTTTTCAAGGCGACGGAATTCCGGCACCAGGCGAATTAAAACGAGTCAAGAATTGCTTGTTTGTTTTTTCTTTCCAAAGGAATAATAAAAACACGACATGTTTTAAAAATATTTCCCGTGTTGTTTTTTGTTTATTTAAATGCGTTAGGCATGACATTTCTTCCCCGATGAATAGGGCACTTGCTTGGTTATGGCTTGTAAATAATATTTTTTTTATTGTCAGTGCACAACATATGTACAATGAGATTGGTTGAGTTTCCTCAGTGCGCCCCCCCAACACAATACAACTCATAATGAAGACAAAAAGGAAAAAAAAACACTAATCCAATAGATCATATTAACAAACACCCGGTTCCATTACACCAGTGTGAACAAGTTATACCTTGCCCAGGCCCTGTAAGTCCATCGTACTACTTACTTATGAATGATGTTATTTCACATTCAGGAGTCTGACAGCTCAGGGATAAAAACTGTTCTTCAGCTTGTTTGCGCCTGGCTATGCTTCTATATCTCCTTCCCAATGGTAGTAAAAATGGAGTAATTCCAGAACCCTCCCAAATTCCTTCTCCGAAGTGTAAGTGGGACCTTAATTGAAGGATCCTAATGTGCCACAGAACAATGTTTAAAAAATCCCCCTTTTCCAAATTAACTGGAATCTCCTCTTCATATAGGCTTGAGATATTCAAGATATTCATTGAGTGATATTCTACCCAATGTGTTTGGACAGGGTTAAAAAGGTTCAGGGAGGCAGCTTTCTGTTTCATATTGTATCATCATCGCACTTTCAGTGTAAGAGATAAATGGAACAAAGCAAGATACTAGGAACTTAGACTGAAGTAAACTATACACCTCTACAGGTTGTTGTTGGTTCCACCACAAAAGCGCGTAGGACAAAATCGCGCTCGACAAAAGCGCGCTGTGACGTCATCACAGCGCGACGAAAAAGATCGAAAAATTGTAAAAATAAAGCGAAAACCTTACCCTAAGCCCCCCAAACCTAACCCTAAACCTAACCCTTAACCTAACCCTAAACCTAACCGTTAAAGTAACGAAAAACCTAACGCTAACCCTTATCCTAACCCTAACGCTAACGCTCTAAAGCTAACCCTAACCCTTAACCTAACCCTAACCCTAACCCTAACCCTTACCTTTATGTGAATTGGCTTGCTTTAATTTAATTTTTATTAATTTTTATTTGAATTTTTCGATCTTTTTTGTCGCGCTGTGATGACGTCAAAGGCGCGATTTTGTCGATCGCGCTTTTGCCGTCCGCGCTTTTGACGGGTCACGGTTGTTGTTTTAATGATTGCCTCCTAGGTGGACGGTTTGCAGTTAAAACTAAAACAAGATCATAAACAGAGTCATGGTTTGACTTATGAACCATTTCTCTTAACAATTGAGTTGCTAATAATTCCAGATGTGGTTGCAACAAGAAGATTGTGTAAGGGATTATTGTAAGAAATTAATTTGAGACATTTAAATTGGGCACTCCACCCAAAATATGTAAATAATGTTCATCTTCAGAGACAGTTTGTTATAGTAGATAGGAGTTTATTATGGAGCAATACAGATCGTCCACAATTTACAGGAGTTTATTTACTGACCATTCAAAGTTACGACAGCACTAAAAATTGTGACGATCATTTTTCACACAATATTGCAGCATTTCCACAGTCACAGATCAAAATTCAGATTCTTGGCAACGGGCATGTATTTATGATGGTTGCCGGGATCATGTGATCCCCTTTTGTGACCTTCTGACAAGCAGAGTCAATGGGAAATCCAGATTCACTTAACAACTGTGTTACCAATTTAACAACTGCAGTGATTCACTTAACAATCCTGGCAACAAATTGGTAAAATTGGGGCAAAATTCACTTAACAACTTAGCAACAGAAATTTTGGGCTCAATTGTGGTTGTAAGTGGAGGACTACCTCTAGTACAAAATGAAAGTTGGCTTTTACCTAGAAGGCTTGCTATTCTGAGATGTATTTTCGTGTATCTAAAAATTCTTTTTTTAGAAATTTTTGTTCCTACTGAGATAAATCATTCACCCAAATTTTTGTAAGTCAAATATTTAATATCCTATTATCTAATATGTATTTGTAATCAAATTATAACTTGTTTCATTTCTTTTAAATAATGGTTTTTTTCTCTTTTAAGGGGTATGTACTTCATTTACATTCCATATTAAGCAATTGTAATCACATAATGAGGCTAAAAATTTAGAAAAGTCAACAGCTATACCCAATTCAGGACTATCGCTTTCATTTTCCAGTTGCATGTATAGAGGTTTTTGTGTAAACTCATCCTGTCACATGCATTTGTATTGTCTCGTGTTTTGAATTATTCTAAATATTCTCTTGCTTCCTGCACAGAATTCAGTTAAAATCTGTTATTTGAAAGTAAAAACCATTCTTGCAATTTGTTCCATCAAAATACTGTATTTTTCGGAGTATAAGATGCACCTTTTTCCCTCAAAAAAGAGGGTGAAAATCTGGGTGTGTCTTATACACTGAATACAACCTTTTTGGTCTCCCGAAACTCCACCCCCTTTACAAAAATGGCTGTGCATAGCCTTTAGGAGGCTTTTAGAGTGCTCCTGGGGGCTGGGGAGGGCAAAAATGAGCAACAAACGGGCCGTTTTTTGCTCATTTATGCCACCCAGCCCCCAGGAGCATTCTATAAGCCTCCTAAAGGCTATGCATGCCCTCTTTATTTTGACAAAAATGGGCCTGTTTTTGTGAAAAACAGGCCATTTTTGAGAGGTCTGCAGAGTGCAAAAAATGTTTTTTTTTAATTTGCCTCTTCAAAATCTTGGTGCATCTTATACTCTAATGCATCTTATACTCCCAAAAATATAGTTTATTTTTCTGTTTACGTCTATCAGTCAGAAAGAAGCACTGTTTTCTTTGATGCAGTATTTTAATTGACATTTAATTAAATGTCAGATATTTGAAGACAGAAGAACCACAGCATGAGAAACGAGCACTCTACAAAGCAAGAGTTGCAAATGCTGCAACAATGGTGCCCACACATGTTTGCCCAACAAGTGGCAGAACATTCCGTGCCCATACAGGTCTTACCAGCCGCCTGCGGACACACTGTGAACAGCCCACAACCCATTAGATGTCAAGGTCCTCTTCAAACACGATGGACAAACATGATTTTAATTGAATTCCTTTAAGAACAAATGCATCTATATTATTCTTCAATCTTGCATTACAATGCTTGTACAGAACTTGTCTTCTTAACAAAATGCACCAGGACATCACTTTTTAATTTTGCAAATTCTATGAACTTTATCATTTTTTTGGCCTCTGTATCATGTTCATCTTTTCATCTCTCCATAAATAACTTTTATCTTACTTTTCAAAAATTCTTTATCATTAGTTTTACATGTCTGGTCACTTCTCTCTTCCAAAGTTGTTCATTTAGTACTAAGTGATGCAAACAACTTTTTGCGTAAATCCTCAAATATTTTCTGAAGCAATTCTGGTCTAATTCCTCTTTCTATAAGTTGTGCTAACAATCCCCTCCTCCATTCTCTTGTTTTTCCTGCTCATCTGTTAGTTGTCATTCTAATTTTGTAATCCAGGAACTAAAGTGTCTCAGTTATAAGAGGGAAAGTAAAAAGCAGGCCCCAACCTTTTTTTTTTTTTTGGCTTTGTCTTTCTCCATTTGGATACATTCACCTAAAATGACACTTTAACTTTAATAAGCTTTGTATGCCGCCCACTCCCTTGGGACTCTGGGCGGCTCACAACAAAAATAAAAACATATAAAAATTTTAAAAATACAATTATTAAAATTAATATATCATCCATTCAATCAAGTGGGGCTGGATATTAATCAACAGCCCCAGGCCTGCCGGAACAGCCAGGTCTTGGTCGCTTTACGGAAGGCCGGGAGAGTAGTAAGGGTCCAGATCTCTGCGGGTAGCTCGTTCCACAAGGCCGGTGCAGATACAAAGAAGGCCCTCCCTCGGGGGGCCGCCAGCCGGCACTGTCCGATCGACGGCACCCGGAGGAGGCCCAACCTGTGCGGTCTTATTGGTCATTGGGAGGTGAATGGCAGGAGGCGGTCTCTCAGGTAGCCAGGTCCAATACCATGTAGGGCTTTAAAAGTAACAACTAGCACCTTGAAGCAGGTCCATAGACCAATGGGGAGCCAGTGCAGCTCGCGGAGGATAGGTGTAACATGGGTGTATCTAGGTATACCCATTATCGCTCGCGCAGCGGCATTCTGGACCAGCTGCAGTCTTCGAACACTCTTCAGGGGCAGCTCCATGTAGAGCGTGTTACAGTAATCCAGTCTTGAGGTGATGAGGGCGTGAGTGACCATTCGAAGTGATGCAGGAGGGGATGCACAGGTAAACCCACCAGTGGCTGGCCAGGTTAGGTGGTCCTAATAGGCTGAAAACTATGACTTCATATTAGCTTGATCTTTAGCTTGAGTGAACTTTCTCTCCAACTTCCTCCTAAGTATTAAAAATAGTGCTGGAACAGTGTGGCAAGACGCTGTAAAGGAGGGGCACAGGAAGCCAGGTGTGGGTGTAAGATAGAACAGAGGTGAAACAGCTGATAGCTTAAGACATTATAAGAACTTCTCTTTTTGTATTTTTCCTATGTACTTCTCTGTTTGTAACCTTCCAAAATGAACTCCTTTTCGAAATGTCATGTTTGTCTCGTGTATGGAAATGCCTTGAGAATGCACAGTGTGGAACACGGCATAAAAGTAGCATCCTGGGCAGAGCCCAGGCAGTTCAGATTTTGGTGTGTTAGCACGCTGAACTCGATGCATCAATAAACCTGTTTCTCTCGCACCTTTGTGGTTTCGAGTCCTGGTCTTTCGTAAGTAGATTGCAAACCTCAATCTGCTGCAACAGAAGTGCCTCCCGGTTCAGATAGGGCCACAACTGGTGCACCAGGCGAACCTGGGCAAAGGCCTCCCTGGTTACAGCCGACAAATGGTGTTCTAACGTCAGATGTGGATCCAGGAGGACACCCAAATTGCGGGCCCTCTCCGAGGGGTATATAACTTCACCCCACAGGCTAAGAGGTGGAATGTCTGGACCATCCTTGGGAGGCAACATCAATAGCCACTCGGTCTTGTTTGGATTGAGTGCAAGCTTGTTCGCTCCCATCCGGACCCTGACAGCCTCCAGGCACTGGCACATCACTTCAACTCCTTCGCTGAGTTGGCATGGGGCAGACAGATACAATTGAGTATTGTCTGCATATTGATGATATTTGATCCCGTGCCGGCGCATGATCTCACCCAGCAGCTTCATGTAGATATTGAATAGGAGGGGGGACAGGACCGAACCCTGCGGCACCCCATATTTGAGGGGGCTAGGGGTTGATCTGTCCCCCAACCAACACCGACTGCGACCTGTCCGAGAGGTAGGAGAACCACCTTAAGACGGTGCCTCCCACTCCCACCTCCCGTAACTGTCGCAGAACGATACCATGGTCGATGGTATCGAAGGCCGCTGAGAGGTCAAGAAGCACTAGGATAGAGGAATGTCCTCTATCCCTGGCCCGCCAGAGATCATCGATCAGCGCGACCAAAGCAGTTTTGGTGCCGTAACCAGGCCTGAAACCCGATTGAAAGGGATCCAGATAATCTGTTTCATCCAAGGTCCGTCAGAGTTGAAAGGCCACCACCTTTGACAACCTTCCCCACGAAGGGGAGGTTGGAGACTGGGCGATAGTTGTTCAAAATGGCTGGATCCAGGGAAGGTTTCTTAAGGAGGGGTCTCACCACCGCATCCTTTAGGGGGTGCGGGAAGGATCCCTCCCGAAGAGAGGTGTTAACAATCCTCTGGAGCCAGCCACATGTCACCTTCCTGCTGGATGAGACCAGCCAGGAGGGACACGGGTCCAGTAAACAGGTGGAGGCACTCACCGCTCCCATGGCCTTGTCCACTTCCTCAGAAGCGACAAGTTGAAACTCGCTCCATAAAATCCAATCAAGACCTTCCCCCGGCACCTCGGCTGGTACCGTCCAAGTGGAGTCCAGGTCCGTCCGAATCCGAGCAATTTTATCCGACAGAAACTGAACCATCATTCTTTATCCAGAAAGTATGTTCTTTCATCCTGCCTTTCTCTTTAACTTTAAATTGATTACATACAATTGTGATTATGAAAGTGATGCTTTTGCAGATCTTATGTCCATTACAGGCCACATTATGGCTGTGAGCTTGATTGAAATCCCTCAACCCTCCCAATAAAAGTGTGTTTACCAATGAATATTTCTGGCTTATCTGTGGTATTTAAAGATGAAGATAATCAAGTTAGATATTTAAAAAAATTACAACCAAACTTTGTCTTCATTAATTTATTTAGTAAAACAGTGCACATTCAAATGAAATGCTGTAGCAATAACAACAGAACATGACCACATTTAGCAAACAAAGGAGAAAATTATGTGGTGGCTTCTTACTCAACTACCATCTTTGTAAAGAAAGCTGGCAGAGAGAGAAAGAACATGAAACTCTGCTGGTAGGAGAACACAACATAAAACAACACTGCCCATCTCCTAACATCCACAATAAATCCCTCTGTGCAGGTGAGAATCTTACCAAAAGCTACTGTGTATGGAGGTTTAGAATTGGGTCACAGAAGTGAAAACACAGATTAGCATGTAAGGCAAAGAAAAGGAATTATTTCTCAGTTCTTTCATGAATGAAAGGGGATTTAAGGCAAGTAGGAGAGTGAGCTCGTATTCTGTTATAGAATGGAAGGAGTTAACAAATGAACCTTGGTAGATGGGGTAGAAGACAAAACAGAGAAGAAAAAAATAGAAATAGAAGACTGCCTAGGTTTGCCACATAACAAAAATATTTAATCACTGTGAGGCTCTGATCCTACTGACATATCTCCAGGAACCCTTTTATTCCATTTAATATTTTTTGACTGGAAAAAAAGACCCAGCCAAGGTGCCAACTATCTCTCATAAATATTCATTTATCATGAATGGAAAAGTGTATTATGAGAAGAAAAATTATTCTATAACAATAGATGCTGGCACTGGAACCAGTGTCTGGTTCTAGAGTTGTGCTTTCAATCAAGATTACAGGTAGTCCTTAACTACATTTGTTTAGTAACCAAAGTGATGACTGGGATGAAAAAAGTGACTTATGACCGTTCCTCATACTTCGGACTGTGGCAGTGTCTCCATGGTCACATGCTCAAAATTTGGGTGCTTGGCAACTCCTATTCATTTACAATGGGTGCAGCATCCCACGGTTACATGATCACCATCTGAGACCTTCCCAGCTGGCTTCTGACAAACAAATTCAATGGGGGAAGCCAGCTTCAATTAATGACTGCAGCAATTTGCTTAATGGCCACAGCAGAAAGAGATCATAAAATTGGGCATACCTCAGTCAGCAACAGCCTCACTTAGTGATGGAAATTCCATCCCAATCATGGTCGTGAGGTTGAGGATTACCGTACTTATATAATGCTACCCTATATTACCTATGTACAAAGCTGTGGATTATTTTTCTTCCAAACCAAAGAAAAAAAATCTAAAAATAAACAGCCAGGAAACGTTAAAGTGCTTTTGCTTAATCATTAAGTAAGTCACTTGAATGGTTTTGTGGAATTAGATGTTAAGGTAAGTACTATTTTAGGAAAGGCTTTCTCTGTAATGCTGAGCTATAAGCAGCTTATTGCAGCCTACAAATTTTAAAATTGGTTGTCCAATTTATCTATACTTGAGCAGTTCAGTGAATGGTGAAAGAGAAGTGACTATGATGAGTTTATTTAAATATAGTATTATTCCCTGTACTTGCTACAGAGATAGTATCTACTGCACTAGTGAATTAATCTAATTGTGACTAAAATAGCTATTTGTGCCTTAAGTCATTGTTAATACAGATGCTCTACACAATTAAAGCAATCAATCAAATCTCCTTATGGACAAATATCAGACTCAACTAAATCAACAATGTCCTTAGCTGAACTGCACAATGAGGGCTACCTTCAAACTGCCTGGAGATTACTAATAACTCAAAAAGTGCTATATTTAGAGTAATTGACTTCTTACTGGGTACATGCCATCACCCAAAAGGGGTACTGAAGAGTATCAAATGTCACGGTCTGCACTCCTTTTTTAAAACAGAAGCAAAACATGTCCTTAACTCTGATGTTCAGATCTGCCAGTCAAAGCAGTTTGAGTGGATGCTTTGCAAAACATGCACGAACAAGGCAGATAATCAGATGAACTCTTCTTAAGTCCTTCAGTTACAATGGGAATTTTTTAAAAGCATTTTCCACTTTGTGATCCCTTTTCTCTCTCTCCTTGTTTAGAGCTGTTCTGTCAGATTCCCAGATTTTCACTATGTGAGCAACTTCTCAAACAAGTACCAAGCATCAATATATTTTTTCTAAATTCAAAGGCAGCTTGAAGAAAGACCTAAGACATATATATATATATCTATATATGCTTTTTTTTGTGAATGCAAACTGAATAGCCGTTGATCCACAACAAGCAATTCCTTCTGTCACATATGATTGCTTTCTTCAGAATCCAGATCTCTCAAACGAGTTTCACTGAAATGAATGAGAATGTCCTAAGCACACAATTCCATGCATTAAAAAAAATCAATGTACATGTTGCATTATGATATTATTGCTGCATAACAGATATCAACTAGCATATTACAAATTGCTTTGTTTCATGGTTAGTTGCTTCAACATTCTGCTTAACTCCACAAACACCTAAACAAGAGTTTTAGGATTTGATAACATCTTCAAGTGTTGGTAGAAAAATGATGTTAAGTAGTTTAAGAAGTGTGCTCTTCTGGTTTTAATTAGAACATTGATTAGCTCATGGAAGAAGAAGAGCTTTTGCAGCTTGATTAGCTGCCATTCTTATTACAGAGCACAAGTTATTAGTCCATAATCTCCCCTTTCGTGTAGACAGAAGTAAAAGGCTCGAAATACAAGTTAGCCAAACATCTTATTATTGCATGTTTGTGAACACTACCAAAAATCATGCTAAAGGGAGATGAGGAGAAATGTACTTTCAAAGGGAGAAAAGGCAGACAAGAATGAATTGAAGTACAACTCTTTCAACAAAACAGAAATATACATTGAAAAGTACCTGAAAGAGAAAACTGCAGAAACAGTTTCAGTTATCATTATTAAATAATATTAAAAAATAGGGTCATGCTTTGTTCTCTTAGAGCCTTAACAGTGAGTTTCAGGGTGATCTATGGATGACCAAAGTTCAATTTATTAGAGGAATTGTCCTATTACAGAACAATCCAATCATTACTAAAAAGTTCTGCTGAGTTCTAGGATATCTCAAAGCAATGTTTGGGGGAGCTGCTAAGAATGCAGAGATAAATATCCAGTATTGTTATCTAATTCATTTTTAAAGGAGAACTATTTCTAAGGAAATCAATACTCCCTTCATTCTCTAATCTGTTCAGGCTTCTTCTGTTCACCAAACATGCTCATCTAAGAAATATTAGCATAAGAAAAGCTTGATAATCTCACAGGAATAGAAAAGAAAAATAGAGTTATATTTCAATTTAGTAGCTATCATTATATATCTTCCAGATCACCAATGACAAAAAAGTCAAAAAATTGCCTTGAATTCAATCCTGTTCATATTCAATCAATTTCTCTTAACATTTCTACCAATCTCAGCAATCTAATTGTTTAGCACCATGTCAAAGTCAGTACACACTGAAAATTTGGTTGTACATTCTTTGTAGTCACTCATTGGCTACATGCCATAAATGTATGCACAGAGGTGGAAGATATTTCTTTCTGGAACATTTACATAGGTGCTGGCATATCATTACACATTATTTTAATAAAATCCAAGCCACATGGGCTTTCCCTACCAGCTAAAAAGCTGTAGGCCTTCAGATAAAGGGCAAGAATGGTTACCTTTTAGATGTACAGATAGATCTGTACATAGTAGAAGAATAAAAATAAAACTTTAAATGCATTGCGCTGAAAATAGCTATCCATTCTTATCCTCCAGTAAATTATCTCTCCACTTTGAAAGGAGGCGTATTAAGTGCAGATAAACAAATTACAGTATCAGATATTTACAAAACCTGTGTAATGTGTGGAG
Organism: Thamnophis sirtalis; assembly: GCF_051295495.1. Lineage (NCBI taxonomy): Eukaryota > Metazoa > Chordata > Lepidosauria > Squamata > Natricidae > Thamnophis > Thamnophis sirtalis. The sequence continues at coordinate 158,200,647 of NW_028261381.1, read as the reverse complement.
GGAAAAGGCAGCCCTTTAACTGTTCATAAAAAAAAGTGAAGCAATCATGGTCTCTATGTAAATATGGAGACAGACATCTAGAAAGATTGTGCAACACAGTAAAATAATCCCACCCCTTTAGCAATTCCAGTCACAGGAAGATAAAGATCAAAGCTCTGAGTTTGGGAGGTTTTTTTGCCTATTGCAGGCAACACAGTGCTTCTTTTATCAAGGTAAATTATTTCAGATCAATAACAGTGTGCAATTTGGATCCCGTTAAAAAGACAGTTCCATATTCCCTCCTTCCTTTTCTTTCCTATCAGCAATATCCAATTCTCATTTGGGGTTCACCTGTTTGCATTACAATTAAGTCATTCCTCCTTTCTCCCATCTTGAAGAAATACAGCTTCTGCTTTGTACAGGTCGGGCATCTTCAGTGCTACTTGCATCCTCAAACCTATTCTTCAAAGTGCAGTCAAGCCAAAATTACAACGGCAGTACATCATACCAGCAGTGTCCAGCCAGTTATCAGATATAGGGTCATATTTCTGTACGGTATTAAGATAAGACGACCCTGAATGTCCACCAACTACATACAGATATGTATCAATTACAGCTGCACCAACTCCTATTGGGGAAGAAAAAAGAAAATATATTTATATATTTAACATTACAAAATCAAGTCCTTTTCATAGGACAAACATGCAAACTAAAAAAAACCCCACAATTTAAATAAGTGTTAAAGAGCTTGTGGTCGTTATGAGGAAAATGGGATGCAGGAGTATTACGTATATTCACCATCTTCAGATTATATATATGTATATATGTATGTGTGTGTGTGTGTGTGTGTGTGTATATACATATATATATATACATATACATATATATACACACACACACACACACATATATACGGCAAGTAAAAACCTAATCATCATCATCATCATGAATGCTGTAATGTGGAGGGTGGAAAATGTCCAAAGAGCAGGTGTTTTCTTGAGGGAGGGGGGAACACCTATAAAATTCTCCCTTCAACTCATCTCTTCACTGCCCTTCTCTATCATAGAGCCTAGCAAAAGACAATAGTACAGGAAACTCAGAACAGAAATGGCCAAATATTACTCCAATATCACGAAAATAGGTTAGGCAGAAAATGCTTTCTGGAACAAATTCTTGGTCTCTAGATTATGCTTTTACTGCCATAAAGAGTTTTGGCTGAGGAAGAAAGCAGCAATTTATCCTTGAAAATTTGATTGAAATAGCTCTGTTCTCTAGAATCAAGGATCTAAGAAACAGTTGCAATAACAGCTCTGAGGACCTTGTCCACTTCCTCAGATCCAATAGAATCAAACTGCTCCAAGATAATCAGGTAAGTCTCTAATGCACGGGTGTCAAACTCAGTGTCATGTGACATATCACATTTTCCCCTTCACGGAGCTGGGGTGGGTGTGGCCTGCGTGTGACGCATCTGGCCTGCAAGCTGCCAGTTTGACACGCCTGCAATGGATCTGCTCCAAGCTTGGTTTCCAGTTGAGAACGGATCCAAGCAATTTTGTCTGCTATATCCTTGACAAATTCCTCCACATGATTTCCTAGGTGCAACTGAGGAATTGAAGACTGCATGTGTATGCTGATGGGATTTGGGAGAGTATATGTTCTGGTTAGTCTGAGATTCTATCTTTTCTCATTTTCTTTTTTAAATGCCATCTCAAGACATTGGGAAAAGGATGTTGTCATTGTTAAACTGAATGAAACAGAGGTCATGGGAGGGGCCTCTGTGTGTCATGTTTGTTTGGTGTGGTCATTGATACTTGAGAAGTGTGTGAATTGATCAACTAAAAATTTTCACTTAGCTTGGAAGCTTTTTCTGCTAAACTGGATATCAGGCTGAACAGAGAGGGAAGTCCTGTTTCTATCAAAATGTTTGCCTCATAAGTAAATGGCTGCTAATGGGCTGTCTCTCCAGAAATGCTTCAGCTGTGAACATCAGAAACCTCACAAGGACAGCCACCTATTCCTTATGTCATCCTTTCTCCAGTCATTTCTCTTGTGTACCTATTTCTTCATAAGCTCAACCTCTCCTTGGACTCTGCAAAATTTGCCTGCGCTATGCCTGTTAGCTGCAAGCCCAGGACAAGAAGGAGAAGAGAATGTGGAATTTCCAGAGGAAGATTTACTTTTGCAGACTGGGCTTTATAGTTTGCAGAGATCTGTTGTGACCCTAACACCTGAGCCAAATAATGAAGTAGCAGGATGGAAATAAGGGTGATTCTATATTATACACATAAAGTTATGTTTGCAAATTCAAAAATATGTAGTAGTTCCCAAATAGATAACTGCCTCACAGGAAAGGATCCTGTAAAAATAGAAGTTACTAGAAGAGTAAGAAAAAAATCAGCTTAGTTGGATTCATTAACAGCTATAAGATCTAGAATAGTATCAAATGAATATCTAAGCAATATTACTACTCAACCACAAAAACGTCTAACTCTAGAATTGACATGCTGTCTATCTACATTCCCATAAAACTAAGTTTAATGTATTTTGTGCTAGGAAGCCCTCTGAAATCCTAAATGATCCAATGTTTTGTGCCACCATCTTTATTAATATAATCACCATATTCTTTTTTCCAGGTTTTTTTTATATATATATTTATCCTAGCAAGGATAAGTTTGTTTGTTTTTTAGGAAAAGACAACTGAATAGCACTTTGGAGCATTCTTACACGATATCCCATTTGCACTGAATTAGCACAGTAAGAGGGAACTCAGTGATGATTTTTTTTTTTATTAACCGTAAGACTTAATTGCTCCCAAAGTGACATGAAAAAAGGAACAACAAAATTCAACTGAACAGAAGGAGTTTAGATAATAAACTGAGAAGTTTATTACCAGTTCGGGGTTCCTTCATCGGATGACAAACAGTCCATTGCTTTTGGTGTGGATCATATCGTTCAATGCTGGACAAATGAGAAACACCATTGTGCCCTCCAACTACAAAAATGAAGCCCAACATAACCCCAACACCGAAGTTTATTCTCTTGTCTGCCATGGGTGCAACTGATTCCCAGGAGTCCTTGTTGGGATCATAACGTTCCACACTGCAGATGGAAACAAACAACAGCATTTAATGAGCAGAATTTCTACTGATTACTGCAAGTTAGTACTGTAGCTGCTTTCATGAGGAATAACCAGCAAATTGCAATTCCCACATGAAAGCAGCTTCAATGGCCTCTTGAGATAGTCTATAATACAAGTTATAGTCAAGGTATTTTGATAGCACATAAAACTGTGCAGTCAAGATAGAAATCAGGGAGCAAAAGGAGAGAAAGGATTGAATATGGCTTAAGGTATAAAACAAACCAACTATTTTTTAAATCAATGAATGTATGACAATTATACAATTGAGGAGATAAAGGGAAGTATAGCATCTAGCCACAATACAAAAAATACCCCCTAACCCTAGTTTAATGGGATTGAGTTGTGTGTCCTTTTGATGATTAAAATACAGGTAGCCCTTGACATCTAACAGTTCATTTAGTGACCGTCTGAAGTTATGATGCCACTGAAAAAGTAGCTTATGACCAGTTTTCACAATTATGACCGTTGCAGCATCCCCATGGTCACATGATCAATATTCAGATGCTTAGCAGCTAACTCATATTTATGACGGTTGCAGTGTCCTGGAGTCATGTGATCTCCGTCTGTGGCATTCTGACAAGCAAAGTCAACGAGGAAACCAGATTCATTTAAGAACCGTCTTAGTAACTTAACAGGTGCAGTGGTGGCAAGGAAGGTCATAAAATGGGGCAAAATTCACTTAACAGTTTCGCTTAGCAACATAAATTTTGGGATCAATTGTTGTCATTAAGTCAAGGACTACCTGTACCACAGACATTTCCACATATAGCAAACAAAGTATGAAATAGAGCTAAAAAATTACGTAAAAAGGTAGTAAATGTAGAACAAAAGACTCAAACATTTGCCTGTAGCAGTGTAAAGGCAGGAAAATTTTGTATCTGATGTCGCTCAAGCAAACAGGGCTGCCTGGTTTTGCTCTACATCCATCACTTGGCCAGACAGTCCATCACGGATAGGATTCTGTAAATCCATTTCCTAGATTACCTCGCCCCCCCGGCAAACAAACAAACAAACAAACAAACACCTGTGCAGTCATATGCACCACAACTCTCTTTTGTCCTTCTTCCTGCAAAATTTCTCTGAACTGCAAAAAAACAGGGCATTTTTCTAAATGCCTTTCCACTGGGTTTCTATAAAAGTCCAGAAGGAATGAAAAGGGACTACCTTTTTTCCTATGATCTTTGAAAAGAAGAACAGAATAACAGAGTTGGAAGGGACTTTGGAGGTTTTCTAGTCCAGGCAGGAAACCTTATACCATTTCAGACTAATGATTGTCCAATCTCTTCTTAAAAACCTCTAGTGTTGGAGCATTCCCAACTTCTGGAGACAAGTTGTTTTACTGGTTAATTGTTCTAACTGTCAGGAAATTTCTCCCTGTTCCCTGTGTGCGCATGTTTGGAGGTGATTGGCCCCTCCCATAGGACATAAAGGAGGAGCAAAGGCACATGAGCCTTCGCAGGAAGCAACTTGGTTTATGCAGGTCAGTTTACCTTCTGAAAATACGTTTGGACTCTTTGCTCTGTGTGGTCTTGTCAAGCAAATTGCCAATTAAGTCTTTGGCAGTGTTTTCAAAGAAGATAAAGGTGGGTGCTTATGGCAGCCTCCTGTAGAACTCTTTACTACTATTTGGAACATAAAAAGAGGATTTTTGGATTTAATTGTGTGCATTTTACTGGATCAGGAAGCCTAGGACAGAACACTTGGCATTCTCTTGCTCTCAAAAATAGCTCAACGAGCTAATGCTACCCCAATTTTTTTTTAAATGCAGCCAATGATCTGTTTATAATGCTGGCAACCCCACTCCGCCCCACAGGAAAAAAAAAACCTTGGCATTTGGGAAACACAAACCTTTCTTTCTTCAAACAGACCATAAATTAAGTTAAAACATTGGCTTCCAGGGGCTCTTTCATTTCATTCAAGAACTTTCAAGCTGCCTTAGTATTAATCACATACAAATTACATACTAATTTGTGCTGTTAGGTGATTGTGGTGTTATTTTTCTATAATAGGAAAGAGACTTGAACATTATACTACAGCAGTGTTATTACATGTTTGTAATGGTCTTTGCATAACCAAGTTTTGATTAAGTTTTAGGACAATTTTTAATTTCAGATTTAACTTTTTATTAATGAGGATTGCCCATTAAAAGTCTGCAGAATGGATTGGGTTAGAGTGAAATGATATAAACCTCTACTGTAGTAGGCAAGTTGCACTCTAATTTTGTATGTGTTTAATATGGGGAATTTTTGCTTTAATTTAAACCAGCAGACATATAGGGAAAAATTACCAGGCCGTGTTCACATTATGTTCTTACCCATAGTTAATTTAATTATTATTTTCCTAACACTTTAGAAAATTGCATTAACATAGCACACTCAACAATAAATTAGCCCCAAGCGCATTTACACAACACACTTGCAAAAAATGTAGTTAGCATTTCAGTGTACGGTTATGTCAGGAATACAACCTCAGGCTACAGTAATGAAATTATGTTGTTCTGTACAAGCCTGGGATATCATATAATTAATCTTACATCATCAACCAGTTGCTCTCATAAAGGGAGTTTTTAGTTAGAATGAACACTTGGTTTCTGACATGTGTGTGCACATAACCAATAAGTACCACAGTATGATTTAAGACCTAACCAAATATATGTAATTTCTTTGGAAAAAAGAACCCACAAGAATAATTTTAACAAACAATTCCAAGAAATTCCTTGGACAAATTACCTGAAGCATGAATTATGAAGGCATTGTCACACTGGGAATAATTAATAAGGTAGAGGGTCCTGCATATTATTGTTTTGCTGTATAGCACCCAGAGTGGTTTTCCATGAGAGGATGCCCATATAATTATATGATCAGATCAAATCAATAAATGTTTAACAACAACTACAATAATAAACTGCCAAGCTTAAACTTGCACTTGCCTGTTCATATGAGCCGGACCATAGCCCCCAATGGCATAAATCATTCCATCTAAAACAGCTGCAGCAAAGCAACTCCGGGTTTTGTTCATTGGTGCAACAGGTTGCCACTCCTTCACTTTTGGAATATATTTCTCCACAGATTGCAGGTAGGACTGTCCATCATAACCTCCCAAGGCATAGATTTCTCGTGACAAAACTGTTACGCCCAGTGTACTTCGGCTCTTGTTCATACTCTCAATCGATGTCCAAGTATTTGTATCAGGGTCCCAGCATTCCACAGAGCTTTCATGCTTCCGATAATTGATGCCTTGACACATGTGGGTTGCAATTCCTCCAATTACATAGATTTTCTGATCAAGGGCACAGATTCCAAATTCATAGCGAGGAACACTCAGAGGTGCTAAGCCTATCCAAGAGTCATTCTTAGGAAAATACATCTCAACACTGAAGAAGACAAAAAAAACAATCATGAGGCAAAAAGTTCAATATATCAAAAGGTGATATCCCCATTGGAATTTAAACACTTTTATCCCATGTCTTATTTATTTCCAACATATTTTTTTTAATGCTGGTTTGAGTTGCTTGATACTGAACCCATCTTCTAAATGGACCCCTACGGACAAAAACATTGTAACTGAATTAATGTTTTGTATTAAACCATATATGGTTTAGCCTTAATGCTTTGGGTAAACTAAGTCATTGTGGCTTGTAAATAATAGCTGATGGTTTAGCAGCTAAGTGTGATCTCTGTAGCATATTCATCAAACTAATTATAAACAAACTGCTGCTCAGTTTGAGGTATGTAACCAGTCTCTAAATCATAAGATTTGGAAAGAAATTCAGGATAACAAATATTAAAAGTAATTTTACTTGCAATATTTATTTATATGAAACTATCATTATTTGATTTGTTCTGAGAACACATAGGGCAGTGATGGCTAGCCCTTTTGCCATCGCATGCCAAAAGCGGGGAGAGCACGGGCGAGTGTGCCCACACCCATAATTCTATGTGCACGACACCCCCCCCCGCACATACAGGCGTGACTCCTGCCCTCCCCCTCCTTTTGGTGCGCGATGGACCCGTTTTTGCCCTCCTCAGACTTCAGAAGCTTTCTAAGAGCTTGGGGGGGGGGGGTGAAAATGGCCTCCCCCCACCCCGGAGGCTTCAGGAGGCTTCCCTGAAGACTCCGGAGGATGAAAAATAAGCCAACATGCAAACCGTAAGTTTGGGGACTAAAGCCTCCGGAGGAAGAAAAATGACTGAAGTCAGCTGGCCAATGCGCTGCAGCTGACAGGGCAACGCCTCGCATGCCCTAACAAATGGCTCCGCATGCCACCTGTGGCACGCATGCCATAGGCTCACCATCACGGACATAGGGGATACTATCACACAGGATTCTTGTGATCACAACACTTTATATCATTCAAAATTTATCAAAACAGAGCTTTATTGTTTTGAAAAACAACTTACCTCCTTAATTATATTGTTAGCCGCCCGGAGTCCTACGGGATTGGCCGGCATACAAATGTTATTAAACTTTGAAACTAATGAAAAGATTGCTCACCAGAACTGAAAGGCCCTAAAAATATGGTCACTAATGGAGATGAAGGCTGATTTGATTATGTTGCTGTTGTCATGAGAGTGGAATTTTTTATGAGTTATAAGTTTTATGTGGTGGGTGTTTTCAAATGTTATAAAGCCACTAGTGTCACCTGTGTATGAATTGGGTGGCTATATAAATTTGTTTAGTAAATACATAAACTTAGATTCAGATAATTGGCAAAATTTGGAGTGAAGCCATCCTAGCTAGTTTCTCCATCTATCTTTCATAGTCTTTCAATTTACTGCTGCTGTAAAAGAAGGTTAAACGTATAAACAGTTCACACAAAATCTACTCTGCAAGATTTCCTAAATCTTTAGAGTGGCCTAAGCAAAAGGATTACAAGGAAGAAAGGGAATTTAAACTAACAGCAATATCCATTCTATCCATTCCATGGTGCTTTAATAAAACTACTACTCAACATTTGGAGGTAATATAGTCAAGCAAAAAGGTGAGGCAGGGTCATAAGTGAGTTGTTGACTTTCTAAATATGAGCTGTCATATATTTTACAGCTAGCAATTTTAGGCAATGAAACTGATTACCGGATAATTAACCTCAATATATTCTTTGTTGTAGTAACAACTCTGACAGTTGACAAAGAAACATTATAAGACCATTCCTACGTCTAACAGAACAGAAGTTAGATTTGCAGTTCTTATTTATACTTCCACTTTATACTTAATTATGTGTGTGTGTGTGGGGAACCTTCTGTTCCTTTTTAGTAAATGGGATAAATAGACTGATTTGATTAAGATATAAATAAATTCCTGGACTAAAAGATTGTTAATAATTCAGGCTGTGATAGTGAGAGCAGCAGAAAAATGAAGAATATTCAAAATTATAACACCCTGGTCAATTATATCCTTTTCTAAGGCTTCTGCATTCCAGACTATCCCCTTTTTCTACTATGGCATGAGAAGCCACTGAAGGTTGTCAAAACCTGTATAGTTTCTTCAGAGATAGGCTCCACTAGCTTCTTTGACTTGTGAACAGAAGAGGTTAGCAAGACAAGCCTGCTTAAACCCAGGGTGTTTTTTGTTCTTGTGGCTGTTATTCTCACCTTTCCAAACAAGCAAAGAGTCCAGCTTTTCCTCCCACTGCACAGAGCACTTTAGGAGGGCAGCGAAGACGTGTAGTTAGTATAGTTTGATATGAAAGTCTGTGTTCAGGCATGAAATGGTACTTCAAGGCTTCATTCAACAGGTGTTTACAGGTATGGTCATCACGAATGAGATGATTGGCTTCATAAAGTCTCGTGAGAAATTTAACACTCAACAGAGGCAGTCGTACACAGTGAAGTAGCTGCGCCAGAAATTTCTGACGCACCTGCACATCATATTTGATCCAAGATTCCAGCGCATAAAAAACCATTTCCTCCGTAACCACATTCAAGCAGTCATTGGAAACAATTTCTTCCAGCTCAGAATGGGTAAGTTCAAAGAACTCTTCTGTCTGACAAACATCTTCAAAGTTCTGACAAATATATTTATTGGCAGCCGAGTACAGATCATGGCAGCCATAAGTCTCTGCAAAACGGGAGATACCAAGACAATTGCCAGGATCCAGCTGGTTTTCTAAAAAGGTACAACATTCTTTCAGCACAAGCTTGATTTGCAAGAGATTGGCAGCGGGGAGAAGTGATTCCACGGTGTCCTGTGATATGAATACAGTCCCAGTATAGGCATATTCCACTATGGCCTGCAGAGCTGCTTCTGCAATGCATTGGAATTCTACTTCAGAGTTTTCTTTTTCAGAGAGATTGCCACTAAACATGGCTTTGAAATATGGACTGATACTAGCAAGCACAACTTTATGGGCATGGATCTTGACATCTCCAACCCGAAGGATGACATCACAAAGTTCATGGTGCTGGCGGAGTAAGTTCAGGCCTTGCAGGAGTTGCTCTGAATGCAGGGGAATTAGATTAGCAATCATATAGGTTGGAGATGACTGGTCCATCTGTTAAAATAAATTTAAAACACATTTTCATAAAGTTTTAACTAATATACTTTTGATACATACAAAGCAATATAAGGACTCGTGCCCTTATCACAATGCAATGTCTTTGATATAGGGAAACTTTGAAGACTTCTCAAAAACTGCATCTGATGCAAAATGCAACAGTCTGTTTATTGAGCCACTTGAGTCACATTATACTAATTTTGTGAACTCTGCATTGGTTACCAATGGATTTCTAGGTGAATTTTAAAGTCTAGTTTGACTTATATGGCTTGGCTCCTATGTATTCCAACCAGATTTGGCCCATTCAAGGATCTCTTGCAAAAGTTTCATAGGAAGTGAATGGAACCAGAATGTGCTTGTTTTCCAATACGGTATTAGCATTATGAAATAGCCTCTCTCGAGATTATGAATGTCAACAGATTATTCTCTCTGCATTTTATTTCAAATCATTCCTATTTTTAAAAATCACCAAGCTTATCTTTATCTTTCTCTGCTTTCTTTTTGGATAGAAATACTGAAACTCTATTGTAAAGAGGTTTTCATATTCTCTCTACAAACCCAAATTATATTCTTTTCACACACATATGTATGTGTATATACACACATAAAACTACTTTTTATTTGCAGTGATTTACTGATTTGAATAACAATAATAAAAAAGAACTGTACTGAAATAGAAAGTTTGAGTCTGAAACATTAGTAGTATGGAGCAGAAAATAACAAGTCTGCCTAAAGTTAGCAGTAAGACAATAACCACAGTATGGTTAGATATTCTCTATGTTATACTGTTTGGTTTATGTGCACTAAGCAGGGCAACACTTTAAAATCCCCAAAAAGCTGCTTTAGAATGTACAGAAAAGCAAACAACTAGTGAGTCATTAAAGTAACCTTTCTGTGTCAAAGTATAAAACTTTACAACAAACTCTTAAGTGCTTTATCTTTAAGCTCCTTGAATTGTTATGACTATGGGAATGCTCATTCATTTCTGGCGAATATTACTTTGGATGTCCTCATCACAATAATTAGTAAAACGTGAATTTTCCAGAGCCACCACAGGTCCCTACATTATTCTTCCCCTCCCACAACAAAAAAGTTAAAATCTACATTTGAAAACCAGCAATTTACAGCATGTATATTTGATTATAGGGGACACAGTGGCTCAGATGCTAAGACACTGAGCTTATCGATCAGAAAGGTCGGCAGTTTGGTGGTTCGAATCCCTAGCACTGCCTAACAGAGTGAGCTCCTGTTACTAGTCCCAGCTTCTGCCAACCTAGCAGTTCGAAAGCATGTAAAAATGCAAATAGAAAAATAGGGACCACCTTTGGTGGGAATGTAACAGTGTTCCATGTGTCTTTGGCATTTAGTCATGCCAGCCACATGACCAGAGAGACGTCTTCAGACAGTGCTGGCTGTCAAAGTCTTTGGCTTTGAAACAGAGATGAGTACCGCCCCCTAGAGTTGGGAACAACTAGCACGCATATGCGAGGGGAACTTTTACCTTTACCTTTATACTTGATTATGATAACCTCGGTCCAAGGCAAATGATCAACTTTTAACACGAATTTTCTTGTCTCAAGACAGACATATTAGACATGACAGAAATTGCTATCAATTCATTTGAAAACCAAGTCAATCACTTTCTGTTCTTGCATTCAGGTCTAGTAACCCCAACTGCCAGCCAACTGTTCCCAATACTATTTGGGGGAGAGGGGGGGATAGTTGCCGAGCGCGTAAAGACGACAAAGGTACCTTAACCTGCCAAGAGGGAAGAACCGAAAACGTTTTTAACAAATACCCATCACACCCATTTGCAAAGGAGGGCGAGGAACGAGAAAAACAAGGACATTACACTTATGCTTATATGTTTATATGTTATATGCATACTTCTACTTGTTTTCTCAGACATGTTGACAAACCAAAATAAATAAAAACAAAACCTCCCCCAGCCAGTCATCCCTTCCAACCTCCGTCTCGTATTATGCTGGAATTTTACCCCCCACGTAACCGAGCCACGTTCTTTCCCGCCCAAATTCCTCCAATCCCTCACAATTAATATCGCGGGGAAGGGTCACTCACCGGACTCAGGGGACGGCAGATCAGTCGGGCGGGAGGGCCTCAGCGGGCTCCTTCCAGGCACAACAACACAGCCAGAGGCAGCGGAAGAGGAGAAGGGAAAGAGGCGACGGCTGGCTGCGTTATTTCCGCTAAAGATCCAAAGACTCCTCCCTCCTCCTCCAAAATTTCGACCCCCGGCAGCCTTTTCACCGCTTACGGGGAGAGGAGTTGTCACAATTGTACATTCCAATTTTACATTTGAAAGAAAGCAAAAATAAACCTTCCCTGGGTGGGTAGATAATTATAGCACCATTTAGGCCAGAGGTCTTCAAACTTGGCAACTTTAAGACTGATGGACTTCATCTCCCAGAGTTCTGGGACTTGAAGTCCACCAGTCTTAAAGTTGCCAAGTTTGGGGACCCTTGATTTAGGCCTTTGGCCCTGTTTCATGAGGGGATTGGACTACATAACCCGGCGCGCACTGCGCGCCGAGGCGTTCCGCGCATGCTTTGCCCGCGAGACCCGCCTGAGCGTTCTGGCCAGCCTTCGCGGCTTCCTTTCGACGTTTCCTATCAAAACGATTGACAGGCGCCGATGTTCTCCTCCCTCGGCTGGGCGTCCGTGCGCACGCGCAATGAGGCCTCCGTCGTGGCCGAGGCGGCGAAGGAGGCGGCGGGAGCGGCGGTGACGCGTTTCCCTGGAGACGGCGATGCTCCCCTGTGAGGGGCCCGGCGGCGGCGGCGGCCTCGGGGCGGGCTGGCGGGGCAGCCGGGTAAAGCCCTGGAGAGGGGCATGGCCAGAGAGGAAGAGCAGGAAGGGGGCGCCTCCGGCGGAGGGGGCGGCGGGGAGCAACGGGAGGCGCCCGCCGCTTCTTTCCCTGCAGGCCGCGTCCCGCCGCTCTCGCAACCGGGAGTCGCGCCGCTGCGCTTCGGGCTGGTCCCGTCGGAACTGCACGCGCGGCTGCTGGACCAGCACGACTACCGAGGCCGGGTGGGCGCCATGGAGCAGCTAAAGCGGGTTCTGGGAGAGGCTCCGGGGGCGGCCTTGGCCTGCTTGCCGCCGCCCAGCCTCCTCGGGCTGCTCAGCCTGCTGCGGGCTCTGCTGGACGACTCGAACTTCAAAGTGGCGCTGGGGGCGCTGGAAGGGCTGCGCCTGCTGGCCGTCCGCCTAGGCCCGGCGGCGGGGAGCCGCTGCCGCTTGGAGCCGTTGGTGGCGGCCGCAGCCAAAGTGCTGGGCGACGCCAAGCTGGCCATCCGCCAGGAGTACCACCAACTCTTCCTGGGCCTGATGCGGGCCGCCGGCCCTCAGCCCGTGCTGGATCTCCTGCTGCGCCCCGAGCACCTGCAGCACCGCAACTCCCGCGTCCGCGAGGTGGTCCTGGCCATCTCCATTGCTGCCCTCCTCACCTTCCCCAGCGAGGACTTCGAGCTGCCCAAGCTGGTGGCCACCCTTGCTCCGGCTCTGGCCGATAGCAAGCGCCGGGTCCGTCACGCCGCCTTGGAGGCGTTTGCTGTCTTAGCCTCGGCCCTGGGGCCCGGCCGCGCCAGCCTCATCTTCAAGGCAGTGGACGTGGTTGAACTTCAGGACAATTGCGAAGGGGTCATGAGTGCCGTGCAGGCTCGGTTGGCCAGAAAAACTCTACCCAAGCTTACCGACCAGTGGTTTGTGGAGTATGCTGTCCCCCTGCCCTCCTCGGCCAACGGGCGCGGCTTTCATTTGCCTCATGGAGCGGACACAGATTGGCTCCTGGAGGGCAACCGTATCCAGAGTGCCCACAGCTACTCTGGAGAGACTGCTGGGTCTTTTACCCCTTTTGTGGACCAAGGAGTATGTCCCCGGCGTGTTTTAAGTGCTGGGAAAGGAAAACTGCCTTGGGAGAGCGAACGACCTGGGAACCAAACTTGCTTTGCAAAAGGAAGTGAACCGGTAAGTAAAATCATTGTAAAGTCTGCTGCTCTTCTCCTATATCCGTGATGGCGAACCTATTGCACACATGCCACAGGTGGCACGCAGAGCCCTCTCTGTGGGCATGCCAGCCATCACTCCAGCCCAGCTCCACCAGGCATGCACACCTGCCTCCCACTGGCCAGCTGGTTTTTGGGTCTCTGCTGCGCGGGGGTGGGGTGCATGCAGGGGATTTTGCATTGCATTTTGGGGTCTTGCGCAGTGCCCCCGTGCCCCGTTTTTGCTTCCATGTTGGTGCAGGAGGCCTTGCGCATCCCGTTTTGGGCCTGGAAAGTCTCCTGCACCAACCTGGAAACAAAAAAATGGGCGAGGGGAGGGTCAGGGCTCATGTGCGGGGGGACAGGGTAGTGTGGGTGGGTCGCACACGCATGCATGGTGGTGCATGCGCAAGGGAGCAGAACACGGGGGTGTGTGTCACAAGTGCATTGCATTATGGCTGCAGGCATACAGGCGCAGTATCACACACGCTACGACAAAAAGGTTAGCCATCACTGTCCTATATGGTGTCCTCCAGGTGTCTTCCACCAGCTAGGATTTGCATTAACTTCGCTGTGTAGAACTGAAAGGATATGGAGTGAACTTAGTTATCAGGTATGGGGAAAATAGTTTGTATTCTGTTAAAGAATGAAGACTGAAACTCTAGCTCTGTTTTTTAGCTGAAGTTCATGCTACCATTCCCAGAAATTTGAGTGAGCTAATTGAACTTACTTTTAGATATTCTTAATACTGTATGGCTTGTATTTTAAATAATATTTTAAGACTTTGCACTTTAATGCTATAATAGCATAATTATGATTTAATTGTTGGAAGGTAGTCTTAGGGCCATAGTACAATATCAGGGGGATATGATTAAATAAATCAAAAATGACATAACTCTAATTTTATTCTTTCACCCAGCTCCTCAAGACTTAGCTGTCTGATCACCTGATTTAATCCTCTTAGCTACCGATACTTTCTAATGTATTTGCTGAATATGATTACCATGCTTCATAGTTAATTAGTCATTTTAATGATCTGATGGCTTTTAAAGGAAACAAAGTGGAAAATATGACATTTAGAGAGGATTGTTGCCTATGTTGAAAAATCTGCACCACTTGCTGGCTGCTAGCTGGGCAGACTTTCTGGTACTCTTTTTAAGACCTTTTGCTTCACTGTTAAGAAGTTTTTCTGCCACTAAGGTATGCTGAGGCATCCTTTTGATGATGCTCTCAAACTACTAGTTTAGTAATACGACATATAGGAGACAGCTATCTCCTCTGTCACTTTGAACTAGATCTTCACAATCAAGTTATAAAAATTTGGGCACTTGGCAACCTGCATATATTTATGATAGTTGAGCAACCCAAGGTCTCATTGTTACCATTTGCAACCTTCTTAACCTCTTCAGACAAGCAAAGTTAATGGGAGAAGCAGGATTCATTTAACAACCACATGATTCACTTAATCACTTAACACCCATGGCAAAAAGTCATAAAATCAGGCATGGCTCACTGAACAATCACCTTGCTTAGCAATGGAAATTCTGGTTACAATTGTGTCTTTAAGTCAACGAATACTTGTAGCTTGTCAAGGTTTGCACAAGTCGTATCTTGAATTTGGAAGACTCGGTATCTATTGAAATTTGTACTTCTCAAGAACATTGGAGGAGTGGTATTGTTATGGCCAGGCTAAAGTGATTCATCATGAATTATCAGACTTTAAGAACTCAAATAAAACTCAAATAGATGAATTTCAGTTACATGATTTGGGTATTTGCATTATCCTCCCAAACTGTGGTCTTTTATTCAAAATTTATTTTCATGCAGAACTTAACCGTTGTATGTAGGGAGGAATATTTGCATTGACAGAAAGCTGAATTATCATGGAGATTAGTTAAGGTTTAAATTCTATCATATGTTTCCTTCTGAATTTCTGCATAGAAGCATGGTGCAACAAAAATTGACAATGTATAATCACAATGTCTTGAATATGTGCTATGAAGAAGGAGATTGAAAGCTATCAGATACTCTGACTTCTGTATTCCATATTAGTGAATCATGATAAGAGGAGATGCTAGATCAGACCCAATTTTTTTAAAAAATCTAGTCTTAATGGTTCACATGTAGAACTTGGACTTAGCAACTAACTTTCAGGAGACTACAGGGCCTGAATTTGATAGATTTATTGAAGCTGTTAAGACTAATCAAGATTTGATTGTTCATATGTGGAAAGTGTTCTGAAAGTTTTTGAATGAAGTGATGAAGCTGCTGTTTAAATTTTCTGTACAGTTCTGTTCTTCAAGCAGTTTTATACATGTCCATCCTTTATTACAGCAGTCCCCGATCTTTTTGGCACAAGAGACTGGTTTGTCCATGGATTGGGTGGTGGTGATGAGGAGCATGCAACCTAGATCCCTTGCATATACAGTTTACAGTAGGGTTCACACTCCTATGAAAGTCTAATGCCTAGTGAACTGAGGTGGTGATGGTAGCGTTGGGGAACAGCTGCAAATACAGATGTAGCTTCGCTCGCTCGCTCACCTGCCCGTCCACAGTTCACCTCCGACTATGCAGCCTAGTCCCTAACAGGCCACAGACTGGTACCGGTCAATGGTCTGGGAGTTGGGGGACTCCTGCTTTATTAGACCTCATCCCTGGACATTTCTTTTGTGTAATATAATGGAAGTGATGCCACTATATTGCAAGTATATATTTTCCATATGATGATGCCCTTTTATTTTCCTCATCTGTTTCAGACCTATTAACATTTGTAAAATGGGAAGCTATATAAGCATGATGTATAAATAAATTAAAAAGAAAAAAAGTTCAATATCAAATTCAGTAGATAACACAATTAGGTAAAACTGATATTGACTTTGAACAATGCCTTTCTAAATAGAAAGGTCATAAGATGCAAGTGTCTTAAACCATTCAGAATAATTTCCTAATGGTCAAGCCAGTATGTTATATTGAGTATTGAAGATAAATTTTTGGATTTAAGTTAGGATAAGTTTAAAGAAAAGTAAATGAACATAATTTTCACAGTCTTTAATTTTTTTAGCTAAGGTTTCTCAGGTTTTAAAGAAGATTAATAATTACATTTAGATACATTCCAATGAGCTCAGTTTTGTTACAGATTAACCTAAGTAGCCCCACAGCAGTTAAAGGAATTTGTGAAGTCAGTATTGTTCATAGGAGGTCAGTAATAGCACAGACCAATACAGGAAACCAGCAGGTACAGAAATAAGTCTTTTGTAGTGATTTTTCAAAATAATAATAGTATTTGCTTGATAAAGACTAATATTTGTAGTAGACTATATGGTTTCTTAAGTTGACTTTCATTTCTGTATGTATTGAAATTTGCTCTGTCCTAAGAACAGTAGAGGAGTGGAGTTATGGCCAGACTAAAGTGGCTATCAAAAATTATGTTAATAATTAAAAATTATTTAAAAATTCAGTTTAGTTAAAATATTATTTTTGAAAACTTCAAATGTTTTCTCATATTATATCCAGGGTCTACATTCTGTGTAGTCAGTGTACTTTTTTCCTATTAATTTTGCAAGTGAAATGTATGTAAATTACATTATACCATAGTACTATTTGTCTTTTCTTTCTGTTCCAGTGCTTGACATCAAATGATTTTCTTCACTCTCCTAAATTAAGAGCTTCTCAAGGTAAGTCAGTGAAATATTAAGAATGTATAGAGCTCTTAAGAACATCAGAGTCATTCATGGTGACAAGATGATATAATAAATGGTACAGTACAGAAAGGGTTCTGCCATCCCAGGTGCCTGTTCTGCTGTCTCCTCCATTCTGTTTTATTGTGGGGCCAGAGTAAGGCAGAACAAAGCACTGCTAAGTTACTCTGAAGTGCAATTGAGCATTTTTGAAGCTGTCTCAGTCATAGCTCAAAAGAATTACCGGTAG
The DNA here is from genome assembly GCF_051295495.1 of Thamnophis sirtalis. Taxonomy (NCBI): domain Eukaryota; kingdom Metazoa; phylum Chordata; class Lepidosauria; order Squamata; family Natricidae; genus Thamnophis; species Thamnophis sirtalis. The sequence goes on along the minus strand of NW_028261381.1, from coordinate 158,183,108 downwards.
ATGTTTTCTCCCCCCCCCTCCCCCAATACTCGGACTGTCATCTTTAAAATATTGGGAAAACATTTTATTTAAATAGCGAAAATAGAATGAGACTGAGATGACAAGAACTTCTACTGCATTGATTGCCTAGGTATTAGAAAATATGAGAATATTTTTGCAGTTTGTATGCTAACTTAATCAAAACATTTTTTTTGCATAGAAAGATGTAGGAGAAGATGATTCAGGGAATATTCCAAAGAAATACAGAATTAAAATCAACTGACATTTTAATTTGGAAAATAGCACTATGGGATTTGTTTGTTTTAATAAGCAATGCAGCTGGTTTTAATACTATATTTCTTGTTTTCCCCATCTCTGAGTGACAACTGAACCAAAAGGCAGGTGGGTTTTGTAGATATAAAAAAGAGCCAGTGAAGAATGGGAATGAATATGAGATTTGTATTTAGTATATTGATATAACTAATTTAACTTTTAAACTCTTACAGTAGTATTTTTTTAAAACACTTGTAGCTTTACCATCCTTGTTAGACTGATATAGGACCACTGGAAATTGTAAATATTAAAATGGCCCAGCAGTGGAACAGTAGTCTTTGAAGGAAAATGCAATTAATTATATAATTATTAATGTATACATTCACATGTTACATAAGGCTTGTATATTCTAATATCCTGTTGCTTACAACTCCCAGAAATCACTGAATTCCATCTACCACTCTTGGGAGCCAATGGAGGTATCTAGAAGTAAAATACTACAAAAACTTTTACTATCAGTTGATAGTTTTATAAGAACAAATCTAGTCAAGGACATTTCTTACAGTTTACTCTGAATTTGCTAAATAGGACAAGAAGCTGTAAATTTAAATTGGCAAGTAGTACTGGGGAGGAAATTTAAAGCTGATATGTTTTGCATAGCATCTTAAAGATAAATGTTTACAATGAGATCTTTATAGTGATATATAAGTTGCCCTCGACTTATGACCATAATTCAGCTCATGTGATTTTGTTCTCAGGCTTGATGTTAATATGCTTATTGATATATATATGTCCCTATTGTATCTATATCAATTATCTTTCTGATTGGTTTAGTCAATGTTGCATGTTTCTTTGTGGTTATGTACATTTAATTGCTTTTATTGTTTCTGATTTTGTAAACCAAGCAGAATTTAATAAAGTGAGCAGTTATTACCAATGCAATAAATGTTATTAATTATCATTAAAATTGTATTGGAGATTTCTCGTATCTCCTACTCTGGAAACTATATATATCTGATTAAAACATATTTAAACAACATTTTGATATGCTATGAGGGAAAAGGGTTCTGTCTTTTCTGTTTTGTATAGGATGTATTATTCTGTCTTATAAAAACCCTTTGCTAGAAAATATTCAGATTTGATTTTTTCAGCTTTCTTTCATGCTGTTCTCTCTACACTAAAATATATTTTAAAATTTGAATTAAACTTGTTACTATCAATGGGACATGGAAACATATCTGGCTATCTTTTGTTTTTTACTTGAAAGGTGTGATGGCCTCTCATCAGCCACATATTTCAGGAAAATCCAACCTACTTGGTTTCTCTCATAGCCGTGGGAAAAGTGGTAGTGTGGATTCTGACCTACAATTTCTAGGACTTAGCAGTCCATGGCAAGATAAAGGTATTGAAGAGCATGATTTTCCTGGATTCTACTACTATTCAACATTCAGTGATAGTAGACTTTTCCTCATTACTTTTCTACTTCAGTCTGCTCCATAATGGTTCTAGAATTCATAGACACATTTGTGGATAATAAGGTGTTCCAGCAATATTTCAGCTATGATAGGATTACATTAGCCATACACATAATTGCAATACAGTACTAAGGTGTACAGATTTCAATATTTAGCCTAATTAGCTGGGTACAGATAACATAACTCTTTCCCTGCACTGCAGATTAAAATCCTTAATCAGATTGACTTTACCTGTGCTAAGCATAACCACCAAGTTAAAGCAGGACTTCTGTTCTTAGAAAATCTTGTGATGTCAGATTGGTTTCTGGTCTGCTTCTCTCTTAATCTTCAAATTTCTAAATTATGTTTTAATTTAATGCTTAATTACTCTGTTATTTTTGCTCATTATGACCTATGTTGGGAAAACATACTTATTTTTTTAAATAGTCTTATATCTATCCTGTTACATAGATCAGGGAAATGCAGTTTGTAGTGTTCCACATGTAGCCACATTCCAGTTGCCATTAGGCTTAGCCATTATGAATAATTATGAGAATTATAATGCTGTAATATCTGAAGAGCCAATCCCCCCCCCCCCTTTAAAATGTTCTGGGAAAGAAAAGTTAGCATAACCTGGTTTAATATATGGATTAACAAGTACTAAAAACACTTCTTTATAGAATTAGGAGCTCAAATAAAAATCTTCCATGCTCTTCTCCTTACAGCTTGATGATCAGACATGATTGCCAATGGTATTGTTTTTCCAGGATTATTTTATGCAAATTGTCTACTTTATGTCTTTTCCAGTGTGTACTAGCCTCAATTTTACCAACAAGCCTCAGCGGACCTTTTGTAGCCCACCTGAGCATACTTCTCCTCTCCTGGGCTGTCACACTAGTCAAGGAGCATTCATTCTTCCATCCTACCCATTTTCATCACCCAGGCACAGTCCAAAGCACACCTCTTCACCAACAGATTCACTTAAGAAATCACAAGACCATGCTGTTAATTTCTCTAATTCCTGGCCTCTTAAGAGCTTTGAAGGGCTTCCAAAACCTACACATCAGAAGAAGTTTTCCAGCCCAATATCAGGAGAGGAAGCAGGTAACATCCTTGGTAATAATCTGTGCTGTTTCCAATAATGTGCACAAAATCTGGAAATAAGATACCAAGAAAGGGAAAAAGAAAGTAGATATAAGAGAGACATTAGCAGTCAACTCCCTCTTAAGCTTTAACAACTTTTCTTCTAAGGCAGTAATTTACATTCTATGTCAATACTGTTTACCACCTAATGTCAATTTTATCTTATTTTTCTTTGTAACAAACAAAAAGTCTGGTACTAGACTAATTTAATTTTGATACACTAGACATTTTTTCAGCTTGCAACCAATTTATAAGAATTTGTACAAATAAAAACCATACAATTATATATTGCTGTTCTAGTCTATTGTATTTTCTTTAAAGTAGTCTTGAACTGCTTTTAAGAGAAGTACTGGTTTCAGGATTTAACACATTTCATGGGAATCAAGCTTAAAAACTGGTAAGCATTTGTTTCAGGGAGCATGCTTAAAAAGATTCTTCCACTTATGCCTAGGGATAATCATCATTATCGTTGTCAGCCATTCAGTCATGTCCAATCCTCAGCCACTCTATGCATTAGCATTTTCCATGCCCCTCTGTCTCACACCACCTCCTTCAGATCCTCCCTGGTCATCCCAGTGTCATCTTTTTATAGAGTCCAGCATTAAGGTAGCCCCTTCTCCTTTTTCTGCTGATCACTCCCAACATGATTGACTTTTCAAGTGAGTCAGCTCTGACAACATGACCAAAATATGACAGCCTCTGTATGGCAATTTTGGCTTCAAGTGATATTTTTGGTGAGGTTCGGTCTAGGACTTTTGTCTTTGTTATTTTTGCAGTCCATGGGATCCGTAATAGTCACCTCCACCACCTCAGTTCAAAGATACCCACCCTTCTCCTATCTGCCTTTTTCAGAGTCCATGTTTTGGAGCCATAAGCAGTAAATAAATAAAAAAATTGCATTAACTAATCTGCATTTGGTTGTGAGGCGGATATCTTTATTTTTCTGATGTTATTCATGCCAGACATTGCAGTTCTTCCAAGTGTTATATGCCTTCTTGTCTCAGGGCTGCAGTCATCACTTTGGTCAATTTTAGAGCCCAAGAAGATAAATTCCTTCACTTTTTTGACTGTCTCATTGTCAATCTTCAATCTGACTTCTGTGTTCTCTGCAGTTGTCCTTATTTTTGTTTTCTTGATGTTAATGCGCCGTCCAAATTTCTCACTTTCATCTTTGACTCTCAAGATTAACCACTCCAGTTCCTCCTTGCTTTCCGTGAGCAATGATGTGTCATCTGAATATCAGAGGTTGTTGATATTCCTATCACTGATTTTAACCCCAATGCTGGATTGCTCCAAATGTGAATTTATCATAACTATTTCTGTGTACATGTTGAATAGTGTAAGTGACAGGATGCAACTTTGTTGAGTGTGTTTTTCAATCCTGAACTATTTTGTTTCTCCATATTCCGTTCTTACAGTTGGCTGCCTGGTCAGAGTACAATGACTAAATGAGCTGGATGTGGTGTGGTGATATTCCCAGTTCTTTGAGACAGGTTCCAGAGCAAAAACAAATCAATTGAAACCTTTAGAATCTGTTGCACATAATGCAATATCTGTCTAGTTATTCCATTCTGTACTAATCAGTAAGTGCTTTTATTAGGACATCACAGCACATTGCTAAAATGCTCTGTATAATCTCTTCATACAGACATGAAACCTCAAGATACTCCTCCTATTCAGCTAAAACCTGCCTTTGTGAGGACCCCAGCTTCAAGGAGAGGCCTGAGTGGAACAAAGCCAGTGCCTCCAATCCCTAGGGGAGTGAGCCCCTTGCCTGATAAAACAGAAATCAGTTCAATGGGACAAAAAAATGGAGAGCCAGAAGACATGTGGCTAAATGAAAGGGATAAGAAATTGGCCATTGATCTTTCAGAGTTAAATATCAGTGAAAGAGAGCTTGATGAGGAAGAGGTAGGAGTACTGATTAATAGTAAATTTGCTCTTTTTATTCTCATGGACTCCTTATGTAGTATAATTACATGGTTGACATGATGTTTTTGCCCTTTATTTATTTTATTGCATTTATTAAATTTATATGCCACTCATCTTACTATCAAGTGACTTGATGGGTAATTTATACCTATTTTTTTATCTTTTACAGTCATTGTTAGAAAGTCATGTTATAGATGATTTTAGAATTTTTGTTTATTAGAAAATAGATATTACCATATAGCAGAAGAACATCAACAGGAATTGAACCTTATAACCAAATAATTGTTCTATTCATTCAAATGTCCTACAACGGGGAAGTAATAGACATTGTGTGGATTTATGCTTTTCTTTACAGCATGGATTATGTATTGTTCCTTGTCTTTAGATGCATAGTTCTCTTCGGTCTCTTCGTAATAGTGCAGCTAAGAAGAGAGCAAAGTTGAACGGCAGCACTTCTGATCTTGAAAGCCCTGATTCTGTGTTGAAGCTTGATCTAACTTCAGAGTCACCTTCCTGCTTGTCATCTCCAAGTACTAGTTCTTACAGTGAAAGTGGAGTTTATAGTCTTGAGTCTGTAACGTCCCCACTGTCTACAGCACCCCAAGGGTTAAGAACAATGTGAGTTTTATTCAGAAGTTAAAAGTGATGTATGTATGTATGTATGTATGTATGTATGTATGTATGTATGTATGTATGTGGGAAAAGATTGTGCTTCATCATTGTTTCCACTAAGCTACCTTAGTGTTGTTTAGCTACCTTAATTTGATTTCAACTAAGCAGTCAATTACTTGGAAAGGACCGATCTGGAAGTGTTCTTACACTATTTAGATCAGAGGAGCATAGCGCTAAGTCCTCCTAATCACCTCTGGGCCAATTTGTGTGTAGCCCTCAGATATTTCTAATATTTGTTAAGAAATTATAGCACCTTCTGAGTAAATAGAAGAATTTAATTTTAATTAAACACAATTCCTATTTTAAAAAGTAATGTTTTGTCTTGGCTACACTTGCTACTTTTGGAGTATATGCACTGGCCTTGTGCATTGGATTTGGAATAATGTAAAACCCCTCAAAATGTTTTAACTATCTGCCACTGAGATAGCAAAAGCTTTACTTGTCAATGTCACCAATTATTGGTGAAGCATAGCTATTTATCCCATATCTAAGGAAGATGATTAATTCAGTTAAGTTTGTCTACCTTAACCAGCAGCAACCTTTTAGGATTTCATATGAGGATATTTTGAACCTTACCTATGTATACAAAGCAGTTAATCTAACACTTAGCCATGGTCCTTGAATTTAAAACTTTGAAGATAAGAATATTATAATACACATTTAGGTATTTTAATATGCCAATTGTGTTTCTGTGGCAACTTCCCCATTCCTCCCATTTACACAACAGGGAGGAACATATTAATGCAACTGTTCTGGCTTTATGACTAAATAATAAGTGTAAAACTCATTGTCCTAATCCCATTGAATCTTGTAAAGAATCACTTTTTTCACTTTGTTGAATTTCTAATTGAAAGCACTTCTTTCAACTTACCATCTTAATGTCAGCTTAATTTTTTTTTTTTTGAAAAAGTAATTTTTTGTTGTGCAGGCAAGATAGCTTGTTCAGAATAATTTGATAGTTAGCATTGGCATGTCTGTACAAAGTTGGTCTATGTTAATCTTAAACATTTTTCTGTTTTTATAGATCAGATATTTTTTCTCTATCTGGAGGTAATTCCCGCCCCACAAAGCTCTCACCTGCACGGAATCGAAGCTCTATCATTGTGGAACAGAATCCCAGTGCAGGTATGGTATTGAGAATAGGAGAAAATATTAGATTTAGTAAAATAAAGACATTTTAGTTGCTTGTAATATACCATATATCTCTAGTATATTCAATCAAATAAAATATAAATGCATATACATGTATATGGGGCGGCTCCACCCACCCGTCCTGACGCTTCTGCGCATGCACAGAAGCGTTTTGCACGAGCGCAGCCGTGTGCAAGCATGAGCGAACCGGTAGTAAACCGGTTAGCAGCCCACCACTGGTATAAATGCATATGTAGACACCCACATATATATATTTATATTTTACTGTTTTGTATCTGCAGATGTACTTGAGTACATTAATGTCAAGTTTTTGAATCTTGATAAAGAGAATATTAACTGTGCTATATCACTGAGGAAACACTCAAAACCACTACCAAAGAAAATTATATATATTTCACAGTTGGGTTTTTATTTGTTTTTTACTAAGAAAATTCTGCATTTTCTGTAGCACAAAATTAGGATTATTCATAATAATATCGATTGAATGAACAAGGAGTAGGAAATAAAAAATAGAAGAAATTAATAGAGAAGCTCATCAGAAAATAGTTGAAGGCATATCTCCAAAAAGAAAGGAGGCAAACTTTAGAAGTGTGATGCTGATATATATTGTATCTAATGGACATAATTTGTGTGAAATAATTGTACAGGTGCAATATTAGACATTTTCCGGTGATTTTTTACTTATACTTCAGGAACAAGGTTTCATGAAAAAGCAACTTCCTTTGTAAGTGTTAGTGGCCAGCATCTGAGCTGTGGAAATGGATCAGGAGATTATGAAGATGATAAACAGAAAATTTTGTCTCCTGCCAGTCTGAAAGGGCAGAGCAAAGAGTATCAAATGCATTGTAAATCCACAAAAGGTAAGTAATTATGAATGTCACAGAATTGGAGGAAGAATTGAGGGGAGACTATGGAGCTGTAACCTAATGAATTGCTATTTACATTTCTGGATAGAGACCATATCTGCCTAATTCCTTTCCACTCCTTTCCTTCACTTTCTGTAATTACTACATGCCATAGTTCTATAAAGTAAAGTAGAATTCAGGAGCACCAGAATCCAGGTGTCTGTTTTAAAATTAAAATGAAATTAGCTTCAGAGTATGGAGGAAAGAATCACACAAATTAGAGCTATGCTGTTTGCAGGCAGTAGTATTTAATGATAATCCAGAGCTTTCCATTGTAAAATTATTAAAATAACTTACTGTTTTTAAAGATTTTACTAGAACTGAATTTACAGTTAACTGTTATCAAATCAGCCTTTCCTGTGCAGTTTCAATAGTAACCTCTCATTTTGCACTTCGGAACATTCAGTTGTTACTTACTGAAGGAAGTTTCAGATTAGCATTTTACTTAAATAATTAGTTATCAATATATGCTATTTATATTTGGCAAGAATAATTTTGTTTGGTATAGAAAATAAATAGATTTTTTTCTTTTTCATTTCTCTGATATATAAATAACTATTAGCTGCTGAGTTGTTTAGAAGATGATTTTTTTTCAGTTGGCTCATATAAGAAATCTTCTTGTGATACTAACTTATATAGTATCAGGATGATAGTGACATAATGTCAACATTCTTTTTCTTTTAACTTTGTGAAGGAAAAAACATAATTTATTTGGGAAAAACATAATTCTGGTGTTATAATTTTTTAAAGGATTTATAGGACCTTCTTCAAGTTTACATCATTTGAATAGTCTGGAATACATTTCACCGAGTGCCTTGTCAGAAGACTCTGTAGTTATTGTTGGAAAAGGTATTTCAAACAATTACATTTATATTTATTATATCTTTGTTTATCCTGCCTTTCAGTGACTATGATCAGTGCATTTATGAGAAAACATTAAATATAATCAAAATAGAACGGTGATTCTTATATGACTTTGATGAAGTATGCATTATTTGTGGATAAGCAGTTAGAAATTAAACATTTAAAAATCTGTTTTGTATCTTGAAGCCTTACTGGTTAGTGCACTATATGCATTTCAGCATTCTGGTTGTTGAAGACTAAATATTTAAAAAAGGACCTTTTTTTAAAAAATGACAAAGGACGTGTACACATTGAAGAGACATCGTACTGTTCCTTTTTGGTTAATTCAGTTAAAAAAACTTACCTTTTTAAACAACATTTTAATTAGATTCCTTGCATACAGATATGGAACAAAATTAAGCTTTGATACTAGCCATGCTGGCCACTTGGCCTCAGAAAATGTCTTTGGACAACACTGGCTCCTTTGGTCAAGAAATGGAGATGAGCACTGTGCCTTAGAATTGGACACAATGAGACAGGCAAATCTTTCCTTTTTCCTTTTTTTCCTTTTTGTTAATCCAATGAATTGTGCATTTCAGGAATGTTTGAAAGCCCCTCTTCACTTCCTACATATGGTCAATCCATAATCTTCTCCATGGAGAATGGAGATGCACCTTCATTCAAACCAAAAATGGAATCACTTTCTGGCATCTATGGGAGAGCCGTCCAGCAGCAAAGCTCTGCACCTTGCTTAGATGTGGAAAATGAAAGAGATGTAAGAATGGACAGTCCATCATTTAAGAAAGAGGGCAGTCAACTCGCATATTGTTTTTTTTCCAGATTTCATAATATAGTATACCTATAAGAGTATGGGCTAGATGTGAATGTGTTTCAAAGTATATTATATAATTATCAAGCATGTATCTTCAGGATGTCAGACATTAGTCAAATGAGAAAGCAGAAATATACAATTTGACATGCCAGGCATTAATTTTATCTCACTTTGGTGTGCATGGCCAAAAAATACACATATTATGTGTATCATAATGGGCTTTCGAGAGTGAATTGCATCTAGTTCCTGATGTTTGCTATAGCACATTAACAAAAACGTATATTTTCTTGTGTTTTATTCTAAGGGAGTCCAACAAATAAACAAATGCAAACTGTTCATTTTTATTTTTACTCATTTTTATTACATTCTTATATTTAGGATTACAGTATTTCTAATACAACTTACTATTGTTACGAGGTAACAATAATAAGAAAACAATTGTTCAGTCACTGTAGTGTCCCCATGGACCATAGCATGCCCTGACCTCCATTGTTTGTCCAAATTCATATTCATTATGTCAGTGACACAATCTCATCCTCTGCCATCTCTTTTTTCTTTTGTCTTCAATCTTTAGACAAAACAATAATTATTATTTTAAAAATGTTTAAAATCCTTTTCACAGGACAGTTGATGGGTATTTAATTTAGTCTCACATATTATGTCATCATTTTAATCTTACTCCATTAAGTTTCCTAAGAATTCTTGGTTTGGGCTCCTCTCATTTCCATTTCATTCTAAATGTGTATATACCACCAAAGGGCAATTCCTATGCATTTATCATAATTGAAATATTTGAAATCTATATGATTGCCAAAAGTTGACATTGCCTTGTTGGCACATAATCAGTCTTGATTATGTATTGTGGTTAAGAGCATCGGGTGAAATATTTGCATGGATTTGCATCTTGTGTCTCAAAAGAAGGAGAAATATTGGTTATGTTATTTTTTATTCAAGTGTTACATTCTTTATTCATCCCATACTGAATGTATTTTACTTTCTGCTGTAGATGAAAGTTGCCTTATCCAAATCTGCCCGAGAAAAGATGAGACAGAAGAAGAGAGAGGAGAAGGAGCACCAGCAAATTAGAGATCTGGGAAAAAAGGAATCCAATCCTTGGGAATTGCTCAAGATCAATGAATCAGAAAAGATGACAACCGACAGCAGTAATCCATTATTTCCTTAATGATTCTTTAATATGGTTACCAAAATGACTGCCACCTTAGGTTCTGTAGCATGCACACAAGGTGTATTCCTGATTTCTTTTTAAGTGCTGCTTCCTAGTTCTGAGGGTGATTTTATTAAATTCTGCTGCAGGCAGATAGACATACCATAAGAAATACAATTAAAAAAGAAATTATCTAACAGCATGGTTGTTAGATATACAATGCAATGCAATGCAATGCAATACAATACAATACAATACAATAGCAGAGTTGGAAGGGACCTTGGAGGTCTTCTAATCTAACCCCCTGCCTAGGCAGGAAACCCTATACCTTTTCAGAAAAATGGCTATCCAACATCTTCTTAAAGACTTCCAGTGTTGGAACATTCACAACTTCTGGGGGCAAGCTGTTCCACTGATTAATTGTTCTAACTGTCAGGAAATTTCTTCTCAGTTCTAAGTTGCTTCTCTCCTTGATTAGTTTCCACCCATTGCTTCTTGTTCTACCCTCAGGTGCCTTGGAGAATTGTTTGACTCCCTCTTCTTTGTGGCAACCCCTGAGATATTGGAACACTGCTATCATGTCTCCCCTAGTCCTTCTTTTCATTAAACTAGACATACCCAGTTCCTGCAACCATTCTTCATGTTTTAGTCTCCAGTCCCCTAATCATCTTTGTTGCTCTTCTCTGCATTCTTTCTAAAGTCTCCACATCTTTTCTACATTGTGGCGACCAAAACTGAATGCAGTATTCCAAGTGTGGCCTTACCAAAGCATTATAAATTGGTATTAACACTTCACTTGATCTTGATTCTATCCCTCTGTTTATGTAGGGATAGACTCAAGATCACGTGAAGTGTTAATACCACTTTATAAAAAAATGTAGATAAAAATGTTCCTTTATCTAGATTGTTATTGTTTGCAATAATCAGGTTTATCTTTAACCTTCTAATATAATGTATAATATTTTTCTAATACCTATTAGAAAATGTTGCTTCCTCTATTTGGTTAACGAGAACATTTACAGAGAGCATGATGAAACTATTCTAAAAGGGCCTTTGTTTGTTTCTTTGTCCTTAAGGAAATGTTGCTTTCAGTCCTTTGTTGAAAAGAACATCAAGTATTAAAAAAGCACAGCCTTTGATCTTGTTAGACTCAGGTAATTATTTTATTTGTTTGTTTGTTTATTGATTAATTGAATATTTCTCTCCTCCCTCTAAAATACAACATTAACAAAAATAATCTTTTCTAATTGTCATTAAACACTAGATGGAATTTATAATATAACTAAAGGTTTGTGCCTTCATCATGTTAGGATCCAAAGCTCTACTGAAAAGCATGTTTTTCAAAGACCAGCCTGCTTTGTAGTCCATTTCTCATTCATTTCTTATAGAAGTGGGACCTTAAACAGATCCTCTCTAGATTTCTAAAGAGGACAATAGTAGTAAAGCCCAATCTGTCCCTTCTAGATTTTGCCACACTCAATGTGCTGGCAGAATATATTTTCAGCTAATATAGGAACTTTGTTTCCTTCATCACCCAATATATTGTTTGCCCCAATCCTGCAGGCTTCTGGAAGGGCATTGAAAAACTGACTTTTTCCCACTGGGTGTTTGGGTTGGGAAAAACAGATTCCCCAACAGATGAACTTATACTACACTTTACTTCTGATTGCTGTCTTATGGCCATAGTCCATTTTTAACAATTTTACTTTGATTTTTTTGTTTTTGTTTGATGAGCTATTCTACGCCACCCAGAATCACGTCTGAATTGGGCGGCCATATAAACACAATAAATAAATAAATAAATAAATGGCTTATTCACATCACAGAGTTAGGTCACTTTTGCATAATCAAATGGATGAAGTTGCAGGTGAAGACTCTCCAGGTCCACAGATGCCGTTTAAGGATCGGATGTTATCGGTCATGCACAGTTCTGAAATAATGGAACCCTCAGATTTGAGACCCTTCCCCAAGCCTGAATTTGCTCTTTTGGAAGCCTTGCAATACCTTGCTGATAATGATTGGTAAGTTTCTCAGTCTTATCTTTTTTTAAAAAAAATTATCATCTTCATCTTTGGGGTGAAATGGAAAAAAAATCCTGTTGGACACAATTAAATAAAAAGCAAAGGACACAGTATTTTACTCTTCATGTAAAATATTACCGTATTTTGGGGAGTATAAGATGTACTGGAGTATAAGACGCACCAAGATTTTGAAGAGGCAAATTAAAAAAAAAAGTTTTTGCACTCTGCTGACCTCCCAAAAATGGCCCGTTTTTCATGAAAATGGGTCTGTTTTTTTGTCAAATAAAAGGCATGCATAGCCTTTAGGAGGCTTGTAGAGTGCTCCTGGGCTTGGGGGAGGGCAGAAATGGGCAAAAAATGCCCCGTTTTTGCTCATTTTTGCCCTCCACAGTCCCCAGGAGCACTCTGGAAGCCTCCTAAAGGCTATGTATGGCTATTTTTGCAGAGGTCAAAAATGCTGTATTCAGTTTATAAGACACACCCAGCTTTTCACGTGTTTTGAGGGCAAAAGCTGTGTCTTATACTCAGAAAAATACGTACCTTTTTTTACTGGTGATTTTAGTTTTTTTTTTTTTAGAAGTGTGATAAAATGTGTAAATTGATAATTTTTAATAAATCTGAGATGTTTGTCTATTCTGTGCAATATATGTATTTCATCTTTCTTTTCAACATAGGGAGAAGAAAATTGAGGGCCTCAATTCAATTAGGTGCCTTTCTGCCTATCACTCCGATGCTCTAACTGCAAAACTACATGAAACTAGTTTGGCTGTTGTGCAAGAAGTAAGTTTCCCCCCCTTGTTTCTTCAGATCTCATTGCGGGGGAGGCACTAAATGACAAGATGTTTGCTATTAGTTGCTTTTTTGGTAATTTGTACTTTAATTTTTGCATCCCCTTTATTTTACTCTAAATGTTTTCCTTATTGATGAACTTTGCTGCTTCCGGAACTTAATTGTCTTAATACTTATGGCCTCAGCTTTTTATATTTCCCAATATATTAACTGTGATTATGCCTTCTAACAAAAAGGACATACAAAAAGTATAAATATGCAAAAAAACAACAACCCACAACCGATTCATTTTTACTTGGCTGTATCTTCATTTTAGTAAGATTTTAGTTAGAAAATGGTTCATAAACTAAATTTTCTTGTAGCATTTCTGGCCTACCAAATTTATCTAGGTTTTAGTTTTCTGATTTATCGTATTTTCTATTAAATCTGTAGCTTAAAGCTATAGCCTTGTGGGCATATACAGGTAACCCTTGATGTACAATACAATACAATAGCAGAGTTGGAAGGGACCTTGGAGGTCTTCTAATCCAACCCCCTGCTAGGCAGGAAACCCTATACCTTTTCAGAAAAATGGCTATCCAACATCTTCTTAAAGACTTCCAGTGTTGGGGCATTCACAACTTCTGGAGGCAACCTGTTCCACTGATTAATTGTTCTAACTGTCAGGAACTGGACAACCGTTCTTCATATGTTTTAGTCTCCAGTCCCCTAATCATCTTTGTTGCTCTTCTCTGCACTCTTTCTAGAGTCTCCACATCTTTTCTACATTGTGGCGACCAAAACCGAATGCAGTATTCCAAGTGTGGCCTTACCAAGGCATTATAAAGTGGTATTAACACTTCACATGATCTTGATTCTATCCCTCTGTTTATGTAGCCTAGAACTGTGTTGGCTTTTTTGGCAGCTACTGCTGCACACTGCTGGCTCATATTTAAATGGTTGTCCACTAAGACTCCAAGATCCCTCTCACGGTTACTTCTGTTGAGCAAGGTACCACCTATACTGTACCTGTGCATTTCGTTTTTCTCACCTAAATGTAGAACCTTACTCTTTTCATCATTGAATTTCATTTTATTAGATAGTACCCAATGTTCAAGTTTGTTAAGATCCTTCTGTATCTTAAGCCTGTCTTCTGGAGTGTTGGCTATTCCTGCCATCTTGGTGTCATCTGCAAATTTGATGAGTTCCCCATTTATTCCCTCATCCAAATCATTGATGAAGATGTTGAAGAGTACTGGGCCTAAAACAGAGCTTTGGGGTACTCCACTGCATACTTCCCTCCATGTAGATGCAGTTCCATTGAGGACTACACGTTGAGTGTGGTTGGTCAGCCAGTTACGAATCTATCTGGTGGTGATGCTGTCCAACCCACATTCTTCTACTTTATCTAGTATTAGGTTATGGTCTACCTTATCAAATGCCTTACTGAAGTCCAAGTAAACTATATCAACGGCATTCCTCTGGTCCACTAATTTTGTCACTTTGTCAAAGAATACAATAAGATTAGTCTGGCATGATCTGTTTTTGACAAACCCATGTTGGCTTTTGGCTATTACTTTGTTTACTTCTAGGTGTTCACTAATTCGTTGCTTGATTATCTTTTCCAGAATCTTTCCTGGTATTGAGGTCAAGCTGATAGGTCTATAGTTTCCTGGATCTATTTTTTTCCCCTTTTTTGAAGATGGGAACCACATCAGCTCTTTTCCAGTCCTCTGGCAGTTCCCCAGTGCTCCAGGATCTCTGAAAGATATAGTTCAGTGGTTTTGAGATCTCATCTGCTAGTTCCTTCAGAACCCTGGGGTGTAATCCATCCAGTCCTGGTGATTTGAATTTGTCTAGGTAGACAGGTGCTCACCATTTTCTCCCTATTTCAATTTGTGTTTCTAATCTGATTTTTGTGGTGCTGTTTTTGATAGGTTGGATTGTTTTATCCCTTTGTGTAAAGGGAGATGCAAAAAATGAGTTAAATAGTTCTGCTTTCTCCCTGTTGCTTGTCACTTTCTTGCCACTTTCTCCCAGCAATGGACCAATTGTTTCCTTAACCTTTTTCTTGTTTTTAACATGTTGGAAGAGGCTTTTTTGTTATTTTTTACTTTTGTGGCAAGCCATTCTTCATTGTGAGCCTTAGCTTTCCCTTACTTCATCTTTACAGGCTCGGGCTATTTGCTGATATTCTGCCTTAGTTATGTCCCTCTCTTTCCACTTTTTATACTTATCTTTTTTGTCTTTCAATTTGTCAGAGAGTTCTTTATGCAGGCATGCTGGTTTCTTTTGGGAGCTGTTATTTTTCTTCTTCATTGGTATTGTGCTAGACTGAGTTTTTGTAATCTCATTTTTCAAAATTTCCCAAGCATCTTGAGTTGTTTTCCCCTTGAGGATTCTCATCCATGGAATTCTTCCTAAGCTCTCTCTAAGTTTATTGCAATTAGTTCTCTTAAAATCCAAGACTCTAGTTTGACTCTGTTCTACTACTTGTTGAATGTTGAATTCCAATATTGCATGGTCACTTGCCCCCAGGGCTCCTGTGGCTTCAACACCTTCTATCCTTTCCTCTCTATTAGTGAGAATTAAGTCCAATATGGCTGATCCCCTTGTTCCCTTCTCTACATTTTGGGAAACAAAGTTGTCTGCTAGGTTTGTTAGGAACCTGTTGGATCTTCCACTTGGTGCAGAGTTTGTTTCCCAGTTGATGTTGGGCTAGTTAAAATCCCCCATTATTATTGTGGTGTGCTTCCTACATACCTTAGTTAGCTGACTAGCAAAAAGTTCATCTACTTCCTCTGCTTGGTTGGGTGGCCTGTAGTATAAACCTATGGCAATGTCATTTCCCCCCCAAATCTTTAATATTGACCCAAATGCAAATGTACAACAATTCCATGTTATGACATCGTTGAACAAGTGGTGGGACCCACGCCATGCTGCTCACACACCCCTTCACACCCTCTTTGTTTGGGTTGTGGGAAGCTGGCAGGAAGCAGCCTTACCTAACAACTGTGAAATTTGATTAATGATGGCAACCAGGATCACAGAGATTGCTAAGCAGTGCGTTCATGCTTTACAACTCCATTGTTTAGTGACAGAAATTCCAGTTACTATCATAAATCAAGGACTACCTATATAGGCAATCCTCGCTTAAGGACCATTCGTTAAGCAAGTGTTTGAAATTATCGGTTCCACCACAAAAGCGCGTAGGACAAAATCGCGCTCGACAAAAGCGCGCTGTGACGTCATCACAGCGCGACGAAAAAGATCGAAAAAATGTAAAAATAAAGCTAAAACCTTCCCCTAACCCCCCCAAACCTAACCCTAAACCTAACCCTAACCCTAACTCTTAACCTAACCCTAAACCTAACCCTAAACCTAACCGTTAAAGTAACGAAAAACGTAACGCTAACCCTTATCCTAACCCTAACGCTAACGCTAACGCTCTAAAGCTAACCCTAACCCTTACCCTTACCCTTACCCTAACCCTAACCCTAACCCTTACCTTTATGTGAATCGGCTTGCTTTAATTTAATTTTTATTTGAATTTTTCGATCTTTTTCGTCGCGCTGTGATGACGTCAAAGGCGCGATTTTGTCGATCGCGCTTTTGTCGTCCGCGCTTTTGACGGGTCACGAAATTATCAACAGCACTGAATGAAAGGGCTTATGTATGGCCATTGCAGCTCCCTGATAGTCACGTGATTGTGATTTGGGTGCTTGGCAACCCATTCATATTTAGGGCCATGATCATTTGGTCACCATGTGCAATCATCTCTGCTGACTTCCCCATAAAGGCAATGGTTGCAAGCCACTGTCATCTACCCAAAAGGAATCCCTCTGGTTTCTGGCGACTGGCTGATAAAAGCCTCTCCCGAAATCCAACCAGAAAATCCTTGGATTTCAGGAGGGACTTTTTCAGCCAGCTTCTTTCTTTTTCAGATAAATGATTTTTTGCCTCCGTGTGCCAATGATGCATCAATTTATAGTTTCTGGCCCACTTCAGCACTCATTCCTCTGACTGACTGTAAATTCCAAGAGGACAGCCATGTTTGTAGGAAGGGAATTAAACAACTAAAGCCAACATAGTATTAATGTAAAATATGCAATATTGTTGCATTTATTGTGATATCCCATATAACATGCTTGTATACACATATATTTTTATATAATGTAATGGCTTGATGGGGGATAAGGTGGGGGGATTCAAAATCATCAATGTTTTTCCAACTGTTGCTGATTCAGGTCTTTCTTTTCATAGGTGAAAAATTTACGTTCTGTTGTTTCCCGAGCTGCGGTTGTTTGTTTAGGAGATTTATTCAACTACCTGAAAAAAAGCATGGACCAAGAACTAGATAATACAGTTAAAGTCCTTTTGCATAAGGCTGGGGAATCAAACACCTTCATTAAGGAAGACGTTGACAAAGCACTGAAAGCTATGGTTAATAATGTGACTCCTGCACGTGCTCTTTCTTCTCTGATCAATGGAGGTCAAAGGTAGAATTTTGAATTATGATCTTTCAGAGGCTTTTTTGACTCAGCTTAAAATAAAATAGATAGAACTGTCAAGCAAATCTAACCATTATCAGAAGTGAGCTCAGCTTATTATAGTTCTAAAGAATCATCTAAGAGAATTTTCTTTTCCTTTAAACATAGTATGAGATATGAAAATGAGCAAATTTGAGAAGTAGAATGTGGCTTTATGCCAACTACAGAGAGTATAGAGCATATTTTACCTCTAGAGTGAGACATTGAGAAATGTATGAATGGGAAAAATAAAATGTACATTTCTTGATCTAGAGAAAGCATATTGTAAAGTGAATCTGTTCAAATTATGGAACATTTTGCATTTATATTGGGTTGAGACAAGATTGCTGAATATGGTTATAGCAATATATCATGAAAGTAATGCATGCATGATAATAATGAATTAGTGGACAATTTAGCAAGAAATACGTGAGGGATGTGTGATAATCCCTTGATTTTTTAAAATAATTTAGGTTAAATGTATAAAGATTATTGATAATGAAGATAATGTTATGATTGTTGAGAATATGAATGTGTATTTACTTTCACTTGCAAGTGATATTTTATTGTCTGAAAACATAAAATATATGCAGTGAGCGGTGGATTGCATGATGCATTGAAAATTTATGTAGCAAACACTGAGATATCTATGTTTAATAGAGAAAATGGAATGAGTATAATAACCTGTACTTAAATAGTGAAAAAACTGAACAATTAGATAAATTGTTAGATAGAATATTTTGCAAACAGGAATATAGGAAAATAACAGTTAGATCTCTTTTTCTTGTCCACAATATGTATAGGCCACAAACCACTCTCATTCAGATGAGAGCAATGATCTCTACCTATCTTTAATTTTAGTGAAAAGCTGATTTGTTTTTTGTGTCATTCCTTGTGACTACATAAGCGGTTACTCTTGTATGATGTACTCAAGAAGTGTGAGGTAAAACAAGAATAGGGTCAAGAATGAAAGAATGCTGGATGAATGAGAATAAACTATAAAAGTGATTGAACAATACCTAAAAAGCTATGGTGAAGTGGTTTTTTTCATATACTATAGATGGATAGAATTGATTATCTCTTGAAAAAGAGATAAAAATGTATGAGGCAGTGTACAGACATGATAGAATCAAAGATGGAAAGGTAGAATGGATGGTTCAGGTGTAAATTAGATTTGCCTATATTTCCTTATGTCTTTAATAAACTATTTTTACTCCCTTCTTGCGCTGTTCATAAGCTGGTTTAAGCGTTTTTGTAATCCATTTTGGAAGCCATAGTGGAAAGGCAAGATATAAGGAAGTGATGGCTATCCAAGAAAATATTCAAGCATGCTTATTAGCATGAGTTATTCTATTGTTATTTTTTCTCTTTTATTTAAAACATTTGCTTAGCTTTAATGACCAAAAAGAAAGACATTAGCTAACTTCCTTTTACTACAACACACCTGCATTTTAATCTGGAATTCTGTTGTTTGGAGTGGGTCTACTACATAAAGGGCCTTGCATTGCTGCTAGCCAAATGCATTAAATTTAGCTCCAGATATCTGGGATTTTATGCTTTTGTTATCTTGGTTCAGATATAAAATACATAAGCATTTTCAAAAGGTCTTTCAGCATCACTGTTGCAATAAATAATAATCATATATTTTTCTAAACTGTATATGCCTTTTATTCTTACCAGCCACTTAAATACAGCAGTAAGAAGATGCACTGCCCAACATTTGTCAGATGTTGTAGAGCACATGGGACCAGGGCGTATATTGTCTGGAATTAAAGATATAACTGACAAGATTTTGTCTGCTGTGGCCAAATTTGTCCAGGATGGTTCACAAGAAACAAGGTGAGCCGATGCAGAGAGTGAGGGGTAAAGCTGAATGGCATGATTTTTGAAAATAAGCAAGGACATGAACATGTTTTAGACTCTGTTTTGTATGAAAGCTCAAGTTTCTATCTTAATTCTTGAAGAAATATCAAGCTTGCATGACAAATCAAAGAAAAACTAAGAATTCCAAAAGGCATTTTCAGGTTTGAAATTTTATCTCATACAGGAAAACACTGATTTAAGTTTCTGTAGTTTCTTATTGACTTAGATTTCTATAAAAAGTGGTCTTTTGGTTCTCCATTCAGGATGTCTCATTTACAGGGTGTTTTACATGCTAGAAGGAGACATGAAAACTTTGTTGACAAAAGATGAGAAATTCCAAAATATTGATGTGAGGAAAAATGTAAAAAAATGAAAAGTAGTTGCGTATTTGGTTTTTAGCCCATCACATTAATGAATTAAGTCCTTCTGCTTAAGCAGTTACATTTATGGGAAATAATAATGTCATCAGATATTTTTTTATGGAACTAAAATATAAATTCCTACATCTGATACTACTGTGTGTGTTCACAGATTTGATTGGAGACTATTATTCTCATTTCACAAACTAGTAAATAGCGACATAAGTCTGTTGATTTTCAAGTATGCAAGAATGGTAGGGAGATACAGAATCACATATCACTCACATTTGGTTAGTATGTTGCGTCATAATTTTTTCCCCTAGATATTCCAGATTTCTGCTTTCAAGCATCTCCAGAAAGCAGAAATCTATATCTAGAAAAAAACAAAGTATCCAAGCTTTGTATGACTGCATCCTAAAGCAAGTATATTTAGTAATGATTTTTTTAAATTTCATGATTATATGTATTAATAAAACTTATTTTGTGATGTTTGTAGATACTATGGGCGAAAGATGCTTTTCACTTTGATGACACACACAGACTTCGATAAAATGCTTGAAAAGCATGTGCTGCCAAAGGATTTGCCTTATGTTAAAGAGACAGTCAGCAATTTGCGTCAGAAGGTATGCTAAAAAGGACTCCAAAATAAGATTGAATAAAACTAAGCCATAAATTCCTATTAATTTTGGGAGTGATAAAAACTGAACATGATGCTATATGGCTTGGATAAATTTATAATTACATTTGTATTTTAAAATGTATTGCGGTATTTTAAGTATCATTATACCTCTCTGTCTTTTGATTTAATTTAAAGTTCTTTTTCCAGTTCCTCTTTAGCACATGTATGCTATTACATTTCTATGAGAAACTTTTCTTAAGTAATGTCTTTTGAAGTCCCTGATTTAAAATATAGTTATGCTTTTGTTATTTAATTAGACTGTGTTAATCTTTGATATCTATTAAGGCTGAACACCTATTTCGTAGCACTTGGATTTCAATTTGAAAATACGTTTTGAATCTTGGAACTCCATCAAGTTCTTTCCTCTAGCACAGAGGAAACTTTAAATTACTTCATTAAGCCTATTTTTTTCAGAAGCATATAAACTGTTTTTATGACAATTTTTTCATTTATTGTTTTACATTTTACATTTTCTCTTTTCCTCTACTTTCTCCTGTGTTTATGTATTTACAAGGGTTTGAAGTTTTTTGAGACAAGAACCCATATTTGATAAACATGCTCTTCTTTCATGATGTTATTATATTAGAGATATGAGATAATATATAGGGAATTGAAATAAACATTTTTTATTCTTGTTACATAATTTCAGGGACTTGGGGAGATGCCAATAGTTACACCCTCAGCCAAAGGAAGGCGTTCTCATACTGGTAACATAGACAATTCAAGATCAAACATGTCACGCGAAGTACTTAGTGCTAGTGACAGGTATGGTTGTGCCCTCCTGCTTCAAAGATTTCATCTAAATAGTTTCATATGTTGCAAATCTAAAAGAAAATAATGTTTATTTAAACAAATTATACAGTTGCTATGTATAAATAGGTGTGACAGTTTTTCTTGCTCTTGTTCAATATAAGTCGAAAATTGAACATGGAGTGTGTTTGTAAACTAGGCGTAGAAAAATTGGAACAAAAGAAAATACCAAATTAACATTTCAGAACTTTCTTCTTATGTGCATGATATGATTGCTTCTTTTTTAATAACTAAATTGTCAGGTTTTATGCATTTTGTTTGTGAGAAGTCAAAAAGTTAAAATAACAATCTGGTTTGTCACTGTTGAGACACTCTAAAAGCAAAGCTTGTACCTAAGTTAAAAAAATTCATCCAAGGAATATAATTATTTTCAAAATAGCAGTTTTCTACAGTAGATAGTTTTTCATTTAATGGAATTGCTTAGGGTTTCACCATAATCACTACTTGATCAGAAGGATAGAAATATTTTCCAGCTCAATGAAAAATTCTCAGTTGAGACTGTATACACCTAGTACTGAGCTTTCTGGATTTTCAGTTGATAATTTCTGAGTCCCTCTTTCTCACTTAATTTTTATATGAATTATTGTTGCATTAAACTCTCAGTAGTAAGTACACTTCTTTGTATTCATGTTACAAATAGACATTTTCAGGATTTGATTTCTAGTTCATATGAAACTAATGTTATAATCGACCTGATCTCTCAGTTTTGTTTTTTTTAGAAGCTAATAAACTTAATAACTTTAAATCTATTAAAGTAATACAGTACTTATATAGAAAGATCCATGGACTATGGATCTTTCTGTACATGTACTGCACTATACAGGAGATTGAACTATACAATTACAGAATGCTCTCATTATTTTCTCAACAGAGAGATTAGAGAAATACGCGACATATCCAGGAAATTAGTTCCTCGTAATGCTTTGGAAAGTGCTGAATATGTAAAGTTTATAACAACTTTACTGAATGCAAAAGATTTCCGCGATCGAATTAATGGAATTAAACAACTGTTAGCAGACACAGAGAACAACCAAGACCTTGTTGTTGCGAACATTGTGAAGGTAACGTTATATAGGTTACAACAGAATCTTCAGTGTTCTCTCTAGAATTGGCAGGAAATTACATATGTGATAAATTATGCTATTTACCCTGAAAAAATGTAATATAAATGCAAGAAACAATGGCTATAAGGAAAAATAAAGTAAATCAATAACCCAGTAGATAGAATCATAGTTACAGTTGGAGGGAGGGAGCAAAGATAAAGAAAGAAGGCTTATATGTTGTCAGAACATTGGTCCATGTAGCCCAGTATTAGTCTATTCTGGCAGCAAGAACACGACATGGCAAGAGTGTTATTTTGAGTTCTATTTCCTGAGCTTCCCTAATATTAAGAAAGCAGAATTATGTAGAATGTATTTCATGTGTTGCATCTGTCATACTGCAGCTGTCCAGAATATATCTTGTCACACAGAACCCTACTGCAGGATGTATTCTTGGTAGCTGCAAGATGGCAGGTGCAACATAAGAAAGACTGTTGACATAACTAAGGCATGATTTGTCATATAAAATATTTGATTAAGCTTAAGGCATAAAACTTGCCAGTACCTTGTTTTTTTTCCTGGAGCACATTAAACAACATATTGTTATTCTAAAATTGAGATGTTTAAAATATATTTTATTTTACTATATCAAAATAGTTGAGAAGAAAAAAGGTAAATACTTAAAACAATATTAATATATTGAAACTTCAAACTTAATAATGATGAGAATACAAAATAAAGGAAGAGATGCCTGGAAATGATAAACAGAACACCTCCAAAAAGTATACTCTTGATTCTTGTGTCCTGATACTCCATTTCTCCAAAATAAGACCTCCCTGGATAATAAGCCCTATCATGTTTTTGAGTGCATGTTCTAAAATAAGCCCTCCCCTGAAAATAAGCCTTCTCCGAAAATATTGCAACACAACAGGAACCATGAGGTGACCACGCTTGCTGCCTCCTGCACCTCAAAAATAATAAGACCTCCCCCAAAATAAGGCCAAGAAAATAAGACCCTGCCTTATTTTGGGGGAAATACAGTAGATTCCAGATACTAGAAATATTGTCAAGCAAAACGAAGTTATCTTCAGGAGTTGGAATAATATAGTCTGAGTGGTTGTTACTTTCAAATTTGGGACTTGAATTATCAGGATTGTTGTTGTCAGCTTTGGCAGAATTGTGTTGATTCAAATAATATGATGATCAATTTAGTCAGAAAACACATTAAAGTACATTTTTTTAACTTCTGGTAAAACCATAATATAAGATGAGTAAGATGTCAGTATTTTCCATGTATCTATATTGCAGTATTAAGTGCTTATACAGAAAATGATAGCTACATAAATCAGGTTACTCTTTGTCAGCATTGCAGTGAAGTAAAATAACTATCAGGTGGAACGTAAATATAAATGCATGCCCATTGCATTTTGTTGTGTAAGCAACATTACATAAAGTATGGAAAATGAATGAGAAATAAAGGGGGGGAAGGAAAGGAAATAAATACAAAAGAAATTTGGCTAAATCTAGTTTAGCCCAGTCATAGTATTTCTTCATATATTTTTATTAATGCAAATTATTTCTATTATGTCCTTATATCATGCATTTTGTTAAACCCATACTATTATATTGCAAAATGAATTGCCTCAAATGAGCAGATCAATCAGCCTAAGTATCATTGTTTATTATATATTTCTTTTGTGTGATATTTCTTTATCAGATATTCTTTAAGGGATTGGATATCTCTTGGAGTTCAAACTCCTTTAATAGTTGGGGGTTTAGGTATTCTTGAGCAAAGAAGAATATTGGTTAAAGAACTTTAAAACTGGTCACAAGAGTTGTATGTCCTTGATTTACAATGGGATTTGCTATCCTTTGACTGACCAACAATTATTTAGTATATTCCACCAGTGCAGCAATATATGAAAGAAAATGAAAGAAAAAAGAACTTGTTTGGTTTTACATTGAAATTACTAGAACAGTTGGGACCTGAGCACATTTTCATAGGATGCCACATTTTAAACCTGTCAGTTTAAATATATATTTGGTCAAAGAAAATAATTCAACCTATTGTAATTGTGTCTATCTAGATCTTTGATGCCTTCAAGTCTCGCTTACATGACTCAAATAGCAAAGTCAATCAGGTTGCTCTAGAGACCATGCACCAGTTGATTCCTCTGTTGAAAGAGAAACTATCTCCTGTTATCAACATGTTAATTCCTGCCTTGGTTGATAACAATCTGAATTCTAAGAACCCAGGCATCTATGCTGCTGCCACCAATGTCATCCAGGCTCTTTGTCAACATTTAGGTAAACTGACTATTTTTCTTTCCTCTGCTATACTGAGCTTTAAGGTGTAGTGTTGCAAAAAAGAGGGGACTAAACAATTTAGAATTTATGTATGTTTTTATTTATCCGCTTATAATACAAATGTGGATTTAATAATGCTTGCTTTGTTCAGTGTGTAAACATTCCTGTAATGTACCCGTCTCATTTCAACAATACTTTAGGGCAAGTTAAGAAGTTAAGTTTGGCAAGATGTAGGAAAAATCACATATAGGTTTCACATATATTGATCCATGGTTTGGGTTACCCATTGTTGATTATCATGTCAGAAAGGACCACTGAAACTAAACTATTGGCCCATGTGTTTTTTTTAAATATTTTATTAATCCAATCTTTATTATTATTATAAATAACTCAAGGCAGCAAACATACATAATACCCTTCACATTCTATTGAGATTTGGCTGAATGACTGCCCTAAGGTCATTCAGCTGGCTTTCATGTCCAAAGTGGGACTGGTTGGGGACCTTTTCCTATTTTTTGTAGCTCCCAATTATACTAGATGGTGCTACTGAAATGTAGTGACCAGTATTTATTTTTATCTATTTGTATGCTGTCTCAATCACCTAGGTGACTTTAGGCAGTTTTTGATACCATAGTTTTATTTTTTTTATCTGTTTCCCTCTCTCCCCTCTTCAATTTAAGTGGTAAATTGTTGCCTACTTTCTATAAACCTACTGCCACAATTAGAACTCAATTTTAAAAATACTTTTTAAAAAGTTATCAACCATTCTCTAATATCACTGCAATGCTATTTTTCTCAGAATGTTCAGAATTAAAAACAATGAAAAAGTAGGAGTTTTTTCCACCCCTCCCAGCCCCAAACATTGTAGTTCACAACACACAACTGCATTAACCACCATGCTTAGTGAATCTAAATAAACTATTGTAGGGTTTTTACAGTGAATCATCTGGATGGTCCTTGGAACTGAGGTTACACCTGTAAGTAGAAACTGCAGCAATCTGCAGAAAATATTTGCCTGTCAGCTATTCTTTGCTTGCAGTGTTCCCAGGCTTGTTCGAGGACACGGGATGAAACAAAGTAATAACCTGCAATTAAAATATCAACCATATAATGGTAAACAAGATAAGAAGGAAATTGATCACGAAAAGGTTGTAAAGCTTGATCCACAAAATATTGACAAATTGTAGGAGAATTGAGCATACCTTGTGGTAAGACACACCAATGAAATCTTTGTGTAGGTTGACTATTATTTAAAACAGGCACAGTGAAAGCAAATTTTTCTTTACCCTGTGACTGCAAAGGAATAGTGAAAAAACAATCCTTCAAATCCACAACTAATAGTTTATAAGACTGTGGGATTAAATTAGGATTAGGAAGACCACATTGTAAAGGCCCCATTGGTTGAATACATTCATTTATTTTTCTATGATCAGATAAAAATCTCCATTTTCCACTTTTCTTTTTAATAACAAAGACAGGAGTGTTCCATGGACTAGTAGAAGCCGAGGTGGCGCAGTGGTTAAATGCAGCACTGCAGGCTACTGCTAGATCAGCAGTTCAGCGGTTCAAATCTCACCGGCTCAGGGTTGACTCAGCCTTCCATCCTTCCGAGGTGGGTAAAATGAGGACCCGGATTGTTGGGGGCAATATGCTGACTCTCTGTAAACCGCTTAGAGAGGGCTGAAAGCCCTATGAAGCGGTATATAAGTCTACTGCTATAGAAGGTTCAATATGGCCAGCAGCCAATTGCTCCTGTACCAAGGAATGCAAAGCAATCAATTTTTCAGAAGATAGAGGCCATTGCTCAATCCAAACAGGTGTAGAACAAAGCCATTTAAGAGGAAGCGCCGCCATCCAAAATCAAATGAGCATTAAGAAGAGAAAGAAGGTCCCTACCCCAAATATTAGTATGAATATCTAAAATGTAAGGATGTAAAGATACAGACTTACCAGCAGAGGTTGTGATGGTTATGGAATGAATGCTTTGCCAAGCATTTGTAGACCCACCAATGCCCCACAAGAAATTAACATCACGTTTAGGCCATTGGACAGGCCACTGTAAAAGGGAGATGACAGTAACGCCGGCTCCTGTGTCCAACAAACCTTGAAACGGTTGCTCATTAAGATACAAAGTAAGAAGTGGCCTATGAGAGCTAATGGACTGCAGGAGTCCTATAGAAGTAAGAGTTGAACCAAATCCAGAATCACCACGATTTCCAGTACCTGGGTTAGGTACCTTATAGGGAAGCAAAATAAGTTGTGCTACAGAAGATCCTTTAGGAAGAAATTGTGGAATGTTAACCCAAATTTGCATAAGAATCACTCCAGTGTAATCAGAATCAATAACTCCTGGAACCACAAAACATCCCAATTTATGAGCAGAAGAACGTGGTAAGATTATGCCAACCAAACCAGAAGAAAGAGGACCAGTGTATTGAGAAGCAACCAGTTTCACTTCTAAAGGAAATTTAAAATCCAAATTAGCTTGAGTAATTAAATCGATCCCAGCACTACCTGCTGTGGCCGAGGAGGCCCCAGAGAGGGAGGAGGAACAAGAGAGGGGGGAGGGAGACTCAAAACGGGAAAGGCACTCTTTGTTTTCTGGGTGGGTGCCACACCCACCTGGTTGTTTCCCGAACCCAAACGAAATCTACACTGATTTGCCCAATGAAAACCCTTCTTGCAAATAGGACACTTCTTCATAGGACGCTCACCACCAGTTGGCGTTGAACGACAATCTTTCTGAAAATGACCTGATTTTCCACATTTGAAAAAATTCCAAGCAGCTGCATGAGAATAACACAAATATTCACCTTTCCAAACAACACGCTGCACAGAAGTCAAAATCACAAGAAACATCCACCTCCAATTTTGAGGCATCACAGAACAACCACTCTCAATTCCTTCCAAAAGACCTCTAGTAAAATTTCCAGTAATTCCATAATCAGAAATAGCCTTTTTTAACTCCCTTAAAATCTGAAATGGCAAACCTTCCCATTCAGCAATCTGCTGACCTAGTTGTGGCCTGGTTGATATTGAACCGGACACACAGACAACAATTCAGCTAACTCTTCTCCAGAAATATTAACATCCGATTTACAATTTTCTACCATTTTCTGAAAAGCAGACCTTGGAAGAATATTAGCAGAAGGATGAGGAATAGGAGGAAGAGAAAGAGGAGGGGGAATAGGAGGAGGAGGTGGAGGAGGCTTTAACACAATGTCAGAAGAAGCAGAAGAAGGTGTTATTTCAGACTTAGATTTAAGATCAAAAGATGAAATTTCTTTTTCAGACAATGGAGGAAAAATCACAGTAGTAGAATGTTGAGAGGGAGGGGATGATAAGAAAGAAACAGAATCTTCTTTCTGACCAAACATTTCTACAGCATACCGACACAAATGCCAAGCATGCAAAACATCTATATCTTTCCTAGGCTCAGAATGCAAAACCTTGCCAACTTTTTCCCAGTCTGACAACTTCAGAGAGCCTTGTACAGGATAGAAAGGACAACTTAAAGCAATTTCACGGACCAGCAGAAAAAGAGCCTTTTGTGACACACATAACTCAGACTTCTTAAGAAGATAACCCAACTCATTAACATGCTTCCTTTGCTCTTGAGAAAGCGAAGATCCCATACTTACAGAAACCTTAATAGGTTGAGAAGCCCTTGGCCTGACGACGCATCTGTCCTTCCCTGGACGAAGTATAGGTCCCTGTTCGGGGCGCCAAAATGTAGCATTTAGGGTTCCCGAGGCTGAAGATGAAAGGAATGTCCACTCACGGATAGCTGAATCAACCAAAGTTTATTGAGCATCCAGAATTAACATGAGAATCAACAGCAAAACTATTAATCATGAAACATCATTCTTATAGTGTTTTCAGCTTCTTTGAGCTTTACGTATTATATCATTATTGGCTAACAAGTCTCCAAGGCACAATAATTGGTTAGTCCTTACATCATTGGTGTTCGTGAGAACGTTCACCTTGTAATAGCTGAGTAAATCAAGTGTTATCAAATGAGTGAATAAAATGTTGCAAGTTATTACTTTGTTTCATCCCGTGTCCTCGAACATGCCTGGGAACACTGCAAGCAAAGAATAGCTGACAGGCAAATATTTTCTGCAGATTGCTGCAGTTTCTACTTACACGTGTAACCTCAGTTCCAAGGACCATCCAGATGAGACTAAATTTTTCTATCCCCTTGCAATCTTCCAAACTCTGTTTCATCTTTATTGTTTTGTACCAAAGTCTTGTTATTAAAGCTCAGAGCTAAATCTCCTGAAGCACATCCTATGTTTTATGTCCTTGTTTCCTTTGCTTCAAGACAATTACCTGCTTCTCCAGCCATTCTGCACTAAGGCCCAGTTTTTGAATGGAAAAGCCAAACAAGACATAACTGAAAAGCTAGCTGGTAAGACTTTCAGCAGTTTTATTTATGCTTCATGTCTTTATTTCTCATCAATGTTTTTTTTTTCCCCTCAGTAAGACTGATCTACATTGAATAAGTCTATCGTGTATTTTCAAGAGTCTTTATTCAAGTGTTTCCACTGCAGGATTGGTAGTACAGTTGCAAGAAAAAGTATGTGAACCCCTTGGGATTACGTGGAGTTTTGCATGAATTGGTCATAAAATGTGCTCTGAACTTCATCTAAGTCACAACAATAGAAAAACACAGTCTGCTGAAAATAATACTACACAAACATTAGATGTTGACATGGTTTAATTGCACATAACATGTAAACATTTACAGTGCAGGGAGGAAAAAGTATGTGAACCCTTGGACTTAATAACTGGTTGACCCTCCTTTGGCAGCAATAACCTCAACCAAACGTTTCTTGTAGTTGCAGATCAGACCTGCACAACGATCTGGAGTAATTTTGGACCACTCCGCTTCACAAAACTGTTTCAGTGTAGCAATATTCTTGGGATGTCTGGTGTGAATCGCTCTCTTAAGGTCATGCCACAGCATTTCAATTGGGTTGAGGTCAGGACTCTGACTGGACCACTCCAGAGCGTGTATTCTGTGCTGTTGAAGCCATTTTTGTGTTGACTTACTTGTATGCTTTGGGTCATTGTCCTGGTGCATCACCCATCCTCTGCGGAGCTTCAGTTGGCGGACAGATGGTCATACGTTTTCCTGCAAAATGTCTTGATAAACTCTGGAATTCATTTCCCCATCAATGACAACAATCTGTCCAGTCCCTAAGGTAGCAAAGCAGCCCCAAACCATGATGCTCCCTCCGCCATGTTACAGTGGGGATGAGGTTTTGATGTTGGTGTGCTGTGCCTTTTTTTCTCCACACATAGTGTTGTGTGTTCTTCCCACAGTATATTTTGCCAGTAGTGCTGTGGAACATCCAGGTGCTCTTTTGCAAACTTCAAACGTGCTGCAATATTTTTTTGGGACAGCAATGGCTTCCTCCGTGGTGTCCTCACATGTACTCCATTCTTGTTTAATGTTTTCCTTATTGTAGATGTGTCAACAAAAATGTTAGCATGTGCCAGAGATTTCTGTAGGTCTTTAGCTGACACTCTAGGATTCTTCTTTACCTCATGAAGCATTCTGCGCTGTGCTCTTGAAGTCATTTTTACAGGACAACAACACCTAGGGAGAGTAGCAAGAGTGCTAAACTTTCTCCATTTGTAGACAGTCTGTCTTACTGTGGACACATGAACATCAAGGCTTTTGGAGATACTTTTGTAACCCTTTCCAGCTTCATGCAAGTCAACAATTCTTGATCGTAGGTCTTCTGAGAGCTCTTTTCTGCGAGGCATGGTTCACATCAGACAGTGCTTCTTGAAACCAGTAAACCCACAACAGTTGTGTGTATTTTAAAGGGCAGAACAGCTGTCAGCAACACATCCAATATCATCACACTGATTGGAGTCAAGGTTGGCTCACTCCTGGCTCCAATTAGCTCTTGGAGACGTCATTAGGCTAGGGGCTCACATACTTTTTCCTCCCTGCACTGTAAATGTTTACATGTTATGTGCAATTAAACCATGTCAACATCTAATGTTTGTGTAGTATTATTTCCAGCAGACTGTGTTTGTCTATTGTTGTGACTTAGATGAAGTTCAGAGCACATTTTATGACCAATTCATGCAAAACTCCATGTAATCCCAAAGGGTTCACATACTTTTTCTTGCAACTGTAGATAGGAGTTTTAGTCTGAAGCTCGTGGCCAATACAGGAAACTGAAAAGCAAATGTAATATGGCCTGTTAATATTCTATTCCAATGAAGTGTTTGAAATCAGAATAGAGATTTGTTTTCTATTGGTACAAATTTGTTTGGTAGAAATGTATTTGTTCTTCCAACATTTACCATGTTTCTAAAAGATCCTTTGACTTTTTTGTATGCAGTACATATAATCTGGGAAGTCAGCATTTTACCATATCTTTGTATAAAAAATAACTCTTGGTTCTTTTCCTGCATTCAGAACTTGTTGTTGAGTTGTATCCCCGGAAGCCTCATGCAGTGGAGCAGAAAGTCTTGATGGTTTTATGGCATTTGTTGGGCAACATGACAAACAGCGGTTCCTTACCTGGAGCTGGTGGAAATATTCGGGCAGCCACTGCTAAACTGTCAAAAGCACTTTTTGCACAAATGGGTCAGAATCTGTTGATCCATGCTGCATCTCAGCCCCTACACATAAAAAGAACTCTGGAAGAATTCCTTGACCAAACTACCTGAAGCAGACACTGATATGGACATAAAAGATTATTATAGGCTCTGGATAACAGCATTACGGTTTTACATGGGCTGGAATGGATCATTTTCAAGCAGCCTGCCTTTATTATGTTTGTGCTTTTCAAGCAGAATGAAATTGGAGTGACTGCTTTTAATGATCAACCATTTAGGACTTTTTTTCTCCAGTTTAAGTCCTAGGCTGAAACCAAAATCAGTATGGCACTTGCAAACGTACTTCCTGTCCTGGTGCTGTTCCAAGATTCTGTAGAATCGGGATTGGATGTCTGTGAAAGCAAAGTCAACTCTGCTTCTTTGCACTCTTTTTGACTTGGTGGCATGGTGCCCTGTGTGTACTAACAAAGATGAAATTTAGAAATAGTTTTAATCATGAAATCATGTTATGACATGTCTTCTCATATAGCCTTAAAAGGGGGGGGGGAGGGACTTCGGAGAGACATGAAGAACAGGGTTTTGTGTGATATTTGTGGAAAAAAATGTATTTTAAAAATCAGTCCCACTCATGATTGTGCAGTGTTAGCTTGCTTTTGCTGCTGTTGATGTATTACATCTGCTTGACAGTTGAGCATAATTATCTGCACATTGTTGTAAAACTTGGAAAAGGTTTTAATGAAGCATGTTGACCAAAATTTATAGAAAATAATTTTTTACAGATTTTGAACATGTCTTAAAAGAGATGGCACATGTTGAATATAGCTTCCATATTTTAGTGTGAAAAATATTACTGAATTTTATCTGTCCAAAATTTATAAAGGTGTTAACTTTTCTGACCTTATGTGCAATTCTCAGCAATATAGTGCCAGTTCTGCTCTCAAAATATGACACCTATAAGTACTGTATTCATCTGAAAGATAAAAAAGTTATAAAAATAAATGGCTTTATTTCTGTAAATAATGTTTACTTCGTTTCTGATTGTTTGTCTTGAAAATTACTGTTTTTGAAACATTAAGTTCTAACTACTTGACATATTTTTATTCCATCCAATTGTGTCCAGTTTTCACAGCCTGCCTGGACAAGTCTCTATAGTTTTCTTGGGAATTTTTTTTAGAAGTGGTTTGCCATCACCTCCTTCCTAGGGGATGAGTGGGCAGAAGTTAACCAGCTGGCTTTGTGCTAGAACTCCATGTGGTTTGCACAGAAAAGGACCAAGAAATTGTAAACAAATATGAAAGGGAAACACAGCTAAAAGTTTTTTATACCAATACTATTTATTCCTGTCCTTGGTCTCATCACATTCATATGGCATTTCATATATTTTTCTTTTGTTCTTTAAATTTATCTTCCCCTCTCCAAGATTCTCATCAACCTTCCCTTTTTGTTCTCAGCATCCATTCTTCGTATACTGCTATGCAATGGCCCTTGTCAGCCACCTAAGTATAATCTATAAGTATTTTTATACAAGACTTATCAGTTGTCTTTGTTAACCATGTGATGAAAGAAATGTCCTTCTGGGTTCGGCTCCAAGTGGGGAAGAAGACACTGGAGACATGGAGGCTGCTTGGAAAGATGATTTATTGGTGGACAGGGCCACATGGCTTGAGTCCTGAACAGAAAAGGTGATCACATGCTTCAATGTTGGTGGAGAAGAAGGGCTGAGGGAGGGGCTTGCTAGGCTTTTTATAACCTGTTCAGTCCCACCTCTCTGTTTCCTGTTCCTGTGTAAGAAATGTATTCTGATTGGTTGTCAGACTCCCATGGGCCCATGCAGGGGCAACTCTCTAGGCTGTGTTTTGAATGCAGGTTTGGTTGAGTTCTCAAGATGCCATGTGGTGAGTTGGGGCCAATATTATCATGCTTTAATCCCATCCCCCCTTGAGCTGAAGTGGAGAAGTCTTTATTATGTAAAGTGAACTAGCTTGGCCGCCTTAATGGCCCATTGACAAAGTGGGGATGGCAGGAAGCTACAGGCAGCTATTCTGTCTTTTAAAACATGTTTCTTTCTTTTCACATCCAGAGGAATATTCTGCCTTCAATATTTCCTAGGATATTTCATTTTTCTGGGAGAGGGCTGGGTGATAACTTCCTACACATGCTTCACTCTAAAATTTAGAGGATACAAAAAATGACTGAAGTCATTTAGCATAGGAGACAGATGAGACTGTTTGGTACATAATTTGATAACTTCTGGCAAAGTATTTTACCATAATCTAAATGATGATCAGCTAGGTTCATTCTTAAGTAACTCAGAATTGGCACATGACAATGACAGAAACAAGTATTTAGAGCACAGTTGTTTTGGCAGTGGTTGAACTTTGCAGAGGTACTTCTTCAGTTTTTCCAAGGTATTTATTCAGTAGCACAAGAGATGCTCAGAATCACATTTCTAGTTGCAGCTAAATCCTTTAGAGGTGTTGGGAAAAAATCCATCTGGTAGTTTCAAGTTGGGAGAAAGATGCTGGAAACAACAGATGCTGGAGGTTGATTGGAAAGTTCAATTTATTAACGAACAGAACAGATTCTGGTGCAGCTGACAAACTGGTTTGGTTTTACATGGGCTTTTTATTCAATTTTTACAGCATTTTGTAATGTAGAGGCTTTTGTGCTTTTATTACTTCATTGATTTTACTTTTCTCATGACAAGTAAATTATTAATTATCACTTCCTTAGTCCTAATTCTGTCAGGCACGTGTTATTCATTTTATCCTGTTATCTATTACCTCTAACCTGCCTTTCTTCATGGGCAGGTATTGTCCCCATTTTTCTCAATGTCCTGTCCTTTATCCCATCATCCTGGAACTGAAGTTCTTTTGTCTTGTGAAAAGGCTGGGCCAATCTTTCTTAATGGGCACAAAATATCTGCTGGGGGCTATTAAGAAAGACCGAGTCTGCTTTCTCTCTTTAAGAGCACGTTTCTCCATTTCTCCCTTTGAAATATAATATTCTGCCCTTTTTAAATATTTCCCAAAATATTTCATTCTTCCGGGAGTAGAGTAATAGCTTCCCACAGAGAATTTAGGACGCATTCCTTCATCTACTCAGGCAATAGCATCAAAATTATGTTTTCCCATGTCAGCTATGCCCTCCAATTCTGCAGTTTGCACACAGAACCAAGCAAAATAATCGCCCGTTTGCAGCTCCCGAAGAAATTAAACCGTTATCGGGGAAGAGAGTGACAGAGGGGGCGTTTGGATGAACTTTAGTGTCTGGTTATGCCGCCATCTTAGTTAAACATGATTAGGACGACACAGTGTCCACATTTGGAGTAACGCAGAATTAAGGATGTCGCTAGAAATAGGAATTAACTTAAAACGGCTCGTAACCAGATCCAGCAGAGACTCGCGGGTTAAGAACTATCTACCATTGAGAGACACGCAAAAGCCACGTCGCTAGGAAAGGCTAGCGGATCTCCTTCCGGCGCATGTTCTTTCAACGCGTTATCTTCCGGGCCTCCGGCTGGGCGCCCCACCACGCATGCGCCTCCTTCTTCCCGCCGGTGGCGCAAGTCAGATTGGGCCAAAAAGAGAGGCCTTAGGACCGACGCGCCTGCGTAGTACGCACTTTTTCGGACGGCGGGCAGACCGGAGGCCCGTTGAGAGAGTCAAGTTGACGGCGAGGGCGAGCGGGACTGATGGCCGAGAACACGCGCCAGGTCTGTAAAGGGAAACGGGCGAAAGAACGAGAAGCCTCCTGGTGTGCGTTGTTAGAGGTCTGAGGAAAGGCTTAATAAAAAAAAATTTTTTTTTGAAAAGGAAACCGCTTTCCCCAGCCACGCTTTCTCTGAGGCGAGACGGTTGGGCAGCAAGGAAAAAAAGGAGGGGAAACCCGCTGTTGCCGACCCACGTCCCTCCACACCGTTGGCTACTTTCCCCGCTTCCCTGGAGCTTGGCGCGGCCTGAGGCGACGCTGTAACCCCCCCCCCCCTCCTCCGGTGGTCCGAACGCGCTTGCGTGAGTGGGGTGGGAGAAAAGAAAAGGGGACCACAAGTGCGCGCGCGAGAGAGAATGTGTGTGTGTGTGTGTGTGTGGTGGGTGGGGGACAGCTCTTTTCTCAGCTACTCTTTGGTGGAAGAAGCAACGCGAACCAAGGAAGGAATTTGCTGGCGTCGTTATACCCGGAGGGCGGCCGGCTCTTAATCTTTTTCTCACTCGGTCCCGGGACGGAATGACCGGCGGAGCTTCAGTCAAGGAGTCCCGCCTATATAGCGACTTTCTCCCAGCCATATTTCTCTCTTGACTAGGATTGCTTTGTTTTGCCCGAATTGGCGCTTTTCGGTGTCTGTGTTTGTGTGTGTGTGTTGGACCTACCTACCTCTATCTAATCACGCGGGTTGATCTCCAGCCATGTGGCTTTCGGTCTGTGAACTCTCACGCTTTAAAAAAAAGAAGAAGGAGCTTTTGCGGAAAAAGCTGGTTGAGGGCATGATGGAAAAAAAGAGGCCTAATTATACTTGCATCGCTCCACCTAATTAAGAGTGGTCGGATACATTATTTTTCTAAACGCCTCGCTACAGTTTTCAACGATCAAAGTTACAGTAAGGAACACACAGGAGAAAGGGCGTTGTGGCTGGTGGGTTTGTCACTGAAAAGGTAACTATATTGGAGAGAGAAGAGTTTTCAGCTGCAGATGCCTAAAGTGTCTTACAAATGAACTAGGCGTTTTGAAAGACATCTGGAATAAAATGGGCTTTGTGAAGGGAAAGAAGAAACTTATATTATTCATTTACTATGCCTTCATTCTTGCTTTCTCTTACACCTCATATCAGCTTCTGGATGCAATTCAAAAAATGGTTGTTTTACTTCTAATGCACAACAAATATTTTGAGAATTGTAAGGAGAATTATGGTTACTTGTATTATATTTTATCTTTTCTGTGAACCATGAATATTTTACATTTTTCCTATTTTGGAGGAATTGAGAGGAAAGCCTTTGAATAGCCAAATCTTTGCTCTAAAAGGCAAAGCTAATTTCCTATAAATCTCAGTTGTAGTGAATAGGTTCACTGTCTGAATTCCCTTGTAACTATATCTTGACAGATTTTTTATATGATGATGTTACCAAGTTTGGATAAGGAAACCCTGCAGGAAGACTCAGAAAGCAACCCCTCAGATTTACACACACATACTATACAAAGATATAATATACATGCATATGTGTGTATGTAGTGAGTATGTGTGTGTGTATGTGTAAATCTGTATCCTTGGGGTCCAAAAGCTTGTTAATATGTCTGTGTCTGCAGAGAGGTACTTGGTACTGAAAATATATATAACCAAGCTGTGTGTGTGTATTTCCATTCAGCTTGGTTATGTATGTTTTCAGTACCAAGTACTTTTCTGTAAACACAGACATGTTAAAAAGCTTTTGGGTTTCTTTGTGTTCTAAAAGTGTTATACTTAAAATCCATTTCCTCCGGAATGACTTTGGGAATTTAGATAATTCTATTATCCCAATTATAGACTTCTCTATTTGTCATCTAGAAAGATCTTGATTATAGTTGTTAACTAGTATCAACAAACTCAGAAGCATTGTGGGAGGATACCACATCAAAGTGCATTAAGTAGTTCCAACTTGACTGAAATTAGCAGGTAATGCTTCCCTTGAATTTTTGTGTACCAGGT
The DNA here is from genome assembly GCF_051295495.1 of Thamnophis sirtalis. Taxonomy (NCBI): domain Eukaryota; kingdom Metazoa; phylum Chordata; class Lepidosauria; order Squamata; family Natricidae; genus Thamnophis; species Thamnophis sirtalis. Next base: position 158,146,117 of record NW_028261381.1, on the reverse strand, counting down.
AGGGATTATCAGAGCTGATGCATGATCTTTAAGGAGTGAGATGTGATTGGACTTGCCACTTTTTAATTGTAGGTTAGGGCAACTGATTTAGCCCTTTGTATCTTACTTTGCTAAGAAAGCCACTGCCAATGATTGGTATGACAGGCTCAGTTGCCACCTTTCCCTCCCTCCCCATTCATTTGAATTTTTTGGAATTTGCTTCAGTGGAACTATGACTGTGAGGAAGCAGGATCAAAATAATAATTTATTCATTTGTTTTGATTGGTAATTGAAACTAGAGAAGGTGATGCTTATATAAAAATATTTGGCTTCTCAGTTGGAATTCTGAAGAGATTAATGGGAAATGACCAGATATATTAATATAGTACTTTATTTGGATATTTAAATTTATGAAATACAATGCAAATATTTTCTTTTTCTTGTAATTTGTGCAGAACAGGTATGCTAAAATAGTATGTTAATTATTCATTATTGTTTAGAATTTTATTCTAAACTAATGAATTATTGTTTAGAATTATTCATTAGTAGAATTTTAGCCATTTATTAATCAGGGTAGTTTAATTGGGATAAAATGGGTTGGGAAATTGTTTTTACTCTGATATTTGCCTTATACTTTTGCTGTCAATCTATATGTTAGAAAGACTCATTTATTCAGCTTTAACTTTTAATTATTTAAACTTCTCAAATGTTACCTTTATTTTAAAAAGTCAGATGCCTATACTGTTTAATGAAAATTCAATAGACACTACTGATGCTAATCGTTTTCTGCATTTACAGATTATTTCATAAAGGTAAAAAGGTGTCAGTCGCTATGCAGAGTTCAGAGCATATAGAAGACAACAGCAACTTGAAAAGTGAGAACATGGGTAAGGACACTGAAGCCAAGAATGAGCAACCAGCTGACTTTAGCACAGAGATCATGAGTGTCATGGAGATGGAGCAGTCCCCCGACAATTCTCCTGCTGCCAATTCCCAGGAAGAGACTGTTCAGGACACTGAAATACCAGATACAGAAACTGTAAAGACATCTGATCCTGAAAATTCATTCCCTGCTGACTTTGACAAGTTTTGGAAAATAGTTGAAACTAACCCACAAGATTTTACAGGCTGGGTTTACCTCCTTCAGTTTGTAGAACAAGAGGTAAGTAATTATATATTTTGGGCCATGCTTATAGCAATTATCCCTCAGTTTCAGTGAAGTCATGTTAATATATCACATTCAATATTTTAAAATGCTTTGTGTCCCACATGTAAGAAATGGATGAATTGAGTGGAAAATTAATACACAACTGAGGGCTCTTCAATTTCAAAATATTTATTTTCTTCCCTTCTTCCCATCATTTTCCCATAAGATAATCTTTAATGTATGATTTTTTTCCATTCCGCTACATTATGAATGAACGTTCTAGCATTCTTAAAATATTCTCAGTATTCATTCAAAAATTCTTTTGATAGATTTCTTTTGTATAGAGAGTATGGAGAAGGGTCCTAGAGCAGCAGTTTTACAGGCAAAATAAGGGCAGTGGCTGTAGCTCTTTCAGTTTATTGGAGTGTAGGAAAACTTTTAGGAGGCAAAATGTTAATGTCTATAAATAGCAAAGATATGGAAGGACAATGGGCGTGGCAGCAGTAGCAGTGGTAGTAGTGACAATAATGATATGGGTAAGGTAATTTAGAAGTGTGGAGAAAGGGAAGACAATAGTGAATGGACCATTAAATGTGGAGTGGACAGTGCTCTCTGCCTGTGGCTCTTAGGATATATGCATTAACTCTCTGGCTGTTGGAGTTCAACTATCTTTATTTGTAACTTGGAAAAACTGAACTGAAATAAAATATTCCCATATGTATGAAGAGATAATAAGTTTCTATATGTAGGTGTTGGAGATGCAAGTGTTAAGTTAAACAATTGCTGTCCCTGAAAACCTGCATGGGCTTTTTTTGTGTAAAATGTTTGGAAGTGAAAAAAACCCCATAGTTTTAGAAATATGTACATTTTAAGATTTTAATGGGTTTAAAAAAAGAATTTTGCACAGTGCAAAACTATAGAAATTAGGAGTACAGCTACAATATGTTTTATGAATCCCAAGAATCTATCTGTTGAAGTTTTAAGGTCTTTTTGATACATGTTTGTTTAATATGCTTAAAGTTTTTAGCTAATCCACTTCATCGCATATGTGAAAATAGGATACTAAAGCTGTCTAATATTTGTAATAATGAAATATTAGCAAGTATATTTTAAAATACAATGAGAGCTTGATTTAACCAACTCCATATTTAGCAAACTTCAGGATTTCTGTACAGACATCTCAGAAACTGCAGACTAGTCCTTTGCATTCACAGTAGATCAAGAGAAGCATTTAAATTTATATTAACTTTTCCTTAATGTTATAACTGGAATGTTATGTATGAAGACTTTTATGCAAATAATGTGAGTCATGTCAGTTGCACCTATTTATGTAATGCTCTTATGACATAAATTCAAATGATATATATTCTTTGATATTTATTTATTGGACAATAGGCAATAGCAAATATTCCTTCCTTTCCTAATTAATGTTATAAAGTGAGGATTTATTGTAGTTTGGATGAACCATGTGGAATCTAGAAGAGCAATTAAAGCCTTGCATCTTGGTAGCAGATAATTCTTGATTGAGCTGGGCAATCCAGTCAGTCCCATATTCTTCAAAAACAAGAATAAAAAATATCAAAATAATTATTTTGTCTAATGCTACCTTAATCGAATCTGGTTGCTGATAATAAAATTTCCTTCAGAGAAAATGTAATACAAATGGTCTTCAATTTACCTGATAAAATGACTGTCATTTACATAGTTACAGTGGTTTCAGAATTGTTGCTTTACAGCCTTCATCAGATGTTTCAACAGCACCACCACCACCACCCATCACATGACTTGGCAGCCTGTTCTCACTTCTGAACAAGCCCTCAGTCTCATAAATCACTATTTTCAGTTCCCTACTCAGTGAAAATCATGAAGATCAAAGTTTCCTTTTTGTACCCTGTGGAGCTCTCCTGTGCACACAGATAAGAACTTCTGAGGTGCGGAAATGGAGCTTAGAATCTTCATGATGTAAACTTTGTTTCTGCATCTCACGAAAGGAGTTCCCTTCCATGCATGGAGGATAACTAACATCCTTTTGTGGGGTGCAGAAAAATAAGATTAAATTGTGAAGATCCCACCATGATTTCAAGCTTTTCTGCACCCCATGAAAGGATTTCAGCTGTCCTCCACCCACAGAAAGGAACTCTTCCAGTGGGGAGAAGGAAGGGATCTTAGATCTTCACATTTTAAGCTTCTTTTCTGCATTCCACTGAATGATGTCAGCTCTTTTCCATGCACGGAAGGAAAGTTGTCTAGTGGAGTGCAGAAAGGGCCTTAAGATTTTCATGATTTAAGACTCATCTGCACCCCATCGGAGGAGTTCCCTTTTTGCATCCTTCTGCAGGCTATAGAAATGAAGCTTAGATCTTCAGATCCTAGTTTCTTTTCTGCATTCCACTAGAGAAGTTCCTTTCAACTCACTGAGGGGAGGGAACTCCTATTGCAAGGCAGATACAAATTAAGGGGTTTTTCTCCCCTTCCAATCTACTGCAATCCAATCTACTTCCAATCTAAAACTACTAAATCCTATCCTCTGTATTTTTTCCTAGAACAATTTACCAGCTGCAAGGAAAGCCTTTGACAGTTTTTTCACACATTACCCTTATTGTTATGGCTACTGGAAGAAGTATGCAGACCTTGAGAAGCGGCACAGTAACATGAAGCAGTCAGATGAGGTATGTATATAGAGGTATGCAGCTGTTGCTCTTGGGTTCTGTGAGCCAAATGATGACCAAACTACTGCGTTGCAAGAAATTCTTTGGCTGCCAGTACCTGCCACTTTCATTCAGGGTTTTCTATTTACACTTGTCACTCCTTATGGCCTTTGGAGCTAATATCTTCTCTCTTTGTTGGCAGGTGCGTTAAACCTCTACTACAGTTTGTCAAGCTTTGCAGTGCAAGCGTCTGCATTACACTGCAGCTTAACAAGTAGGGCAGGGCTTTTCTGTCACTTACATTATACATTTATTCACAAAATTCAAACGCTGTGGTTGGTTTTTCTGGTCACCATTGCTACATCTTATTGCATTTTTGGTCAGACGCTGACTTTGATGCTCTAAAGGGTCTGTGCCTTATGATCTGTACCCCAAAGCCTGCCCATACAGCCTGGTCAGATGCAGGGACTGCTGCGCTTTGAAGATCAAGACTCCGCACGTGGAGATCAGAGCATTGCCATGTTCTAGCCAACCTCCACCCAAATGGTAATGGTAGATTATTTAAACAAAATTCCAGTACATTAGTATTTCGTAAGGTTCACCGGATAACACAGTGTTGCCTCTCTCATATAACTCACCTAGAGGTTCAAAGGATAACTATTTAATGTTCTCTTTGTAGGTGTATCGGAGAGGACTCCAGGCGATACCTCTTAGCGTTGATCTCTGGATTCATTATATAAATTTCCTCAAAGAAACACTGGATTCCAGTGATGTAGAAACCATTGGGACCATTAGAGGGTACGTTGGTTGAAAAGAATCTTAATGTGTATATCCTGTGTAATGGAATTGTACTTAGGGCTGTACTTGATCATATGAAAAGACATCTTAGTATTCGGCCTGAAGGAGAAGCTTGAAATTAGAAATGCCATTTATAGCAGGCTCTTCAGAAATGGTTGATGTATAAGGCTGAAGTGTACTTGTTTATTAGTTTACTGAAGGCCAGATGGGAGATTTAAAAGTGTGCATGATATATGTGGTTTTCTAAAAATAATAATTAATAGCCTAATATATAGCATCAGATTATAACTCATATCTGTGCTTGCCATTGATATCCTGATTGGGCCTGAAAGAAATTCCAAAATACTAAAAGGATTAAATTTGAGACAAGCTGTCTGTTGTAAGACTACCAATTTTCCAGTCAAAAACAATGCAGGCACTGTATTCCGCTTTAATTAGCTAAAAGGTATTCTGTGCTAAATACTCAAAAATCATGTCTCAGGGGCTTCATTTTTTTCTGAAGAAAATATAGCTAATTTATGTAATGTATTTTGTGCTGATGAAAAATTTATTTGATTATGTTTACAACCTAGGACATACGAGCATGCTGTGCTGGCTGCAGGGACAGATTTCCGCTCAGACAAACTCTGGGAAATGTATATCAATTGGGAAAACGAGGAAGGCAACCTGAGAGCAGTGACTACTATATTTGATCGCATTCTTGGGATTCCAACACAGCTATATAGTCATCATTTCCAAAGGTATATGGATTGTAATTGTTTGTGTAGCGTTCTTCTGTTAGTGTTATTGTATGGTAGATTTTTTACAATTACATGGCAATATAATCTGACCTACAGAACAAGGCAGAATTCCTTTCCTGAGTGTTTTTGAAGTTCTCTCCATTCATATTTTTGCAACATTGCAAGGAGAACCAGACTCCACAATGTTGTTCTGTAGATTTTTCCTGAATTGAAAATCTCTCAGCCAATCCACCTCTCAGGATTGTTGTGGGGATTGTAAGAGTTTTAGGTATGTTCACCGCTGTGAAGTGGGCCAAATATATAATAGGATGAATTACTATTACTGTTGTTGTTGTTGTTATATAATTATTTAATTAATAATTAATTATAAATATAAATTAAATAATTATAAATATAATTAATTAATTATATAATTATAATAATTATACATCAGGAGGGTCTGCAAAATATTAAAATCAAAGCTGAATGCTGGAAACATAATTAAAGCCATTAATACATGGGCAGTTCCAGTGATACGCTACTCAGCTGGAATCATCAACTGGACTCTGGCTGAACTGGAAAACTTGGACCGGAAAACATGCAAACTTTTGAATATGTACCACGCTTTACATCAACGAAGTGACATTGACAGGTTGTACCTGCCAAGAAAAATAGGGAACGGGGCTATTGCAAATCCATCAAACTGTAGAAGAAGAAAAACAAAGTTTGAATGATTATGTGAACCAAAGTACAGAAAAATTGCTGCAGGCTGTGAAAACAGAGATCAGAATAAAAACAACAGAAACAAAGGCAGAATATAAAGAAAAACAGCTGGATGACAGATTAAATAGATGGAAAACCAAAACTTTGTATGGACAGCACTGAAAAACATTGAAGGAAAATGTGATGACAACTTGACATGGACATGGCTTAAGATGGGAACTATCAAGAAAGAAACGGAAGGTTTAATACTGGCTGCTCAAGAATAAGCACTACAAACTAATGCCATGAAAGCGAAGATACAAAAATCCACTGATAACCCAAACTGCCGACTTTGCAATAACACAGTCAAAACTGTTTCACATTTAATATGTGAATGCAGCAAAATCACACAAACTGATTACAAAGCTCGACATGACCGAGTTGCTAAATCAATCCACTGGTCATTATGTAAAAAATATGATTTACCTGTATCCAGAAAGTCATGGGAACATAAAGTGGAAAAAGTTATTGAAAATGAGAAGGTGAAGATCTTGTGGGATTTTCTAATACAAACGGATCGTCATTTGGAGCACAACACGCCAGATATCACGCTTGTAGAGGCCGAAGTGTACAGATATCGCTGTTCCTGGAGATGCCAGAGTAGAAGAAAAAGAACTAAAAATATAATGAAATATCGCGACCTGGCAATTGAAACTACACGGCTATGGATGAAGCATGTAACAGTGATACCCATTGTCATCGGGGCACTTGGCACCATGCCCAAGAATTTTACAAGATACATCCACAAATTGCAGCTTCCTGCAATAACAGCAGCAGAACTGCAAAAAACTGTGTTACTCGAAACATATTTTAAGAAGGTACTTGGTTGAAACCTAGGACACTGGCAGCAAACCGTATCAACCATTAGCACCAGTCACTGGTATTTGTAATGCATATTTGAATGTTCATTTGGCTGAGTTTCATGTTTAATGAATAAAGTATATAACAACAACAAATGAGCTATGTTTTCACACTGAAGTATTATTGAAGCCATTTTTAAAATGCTTTTGTGCTTCTCAAAAAGAGTACTGTTTTACTACTATTACCAAAACAATTTTAAGAACAGTTAAGTTACTGTGTAAGACTTTTGACTCTTGGGTATAGGATGTGATGCTAATCCAGGACCACTTAAGTATTTATGTGGTCTGATAAACAGATTAAAAAATAGCCCATTCTGTCAAAGAAAGCATAAAAAATTATCTATTATCTCGTAATGTGTTTTAGTTTCTAATGAAATTTACTTCAAGCAGCCTGCATATCAATTTTTGGGCGAGCTCTTGAGAACTTGATAATATTGCACCCAACAAAGTTATGTACCCTTTTATGTAATGAGATTGCAGTGGCACTGGGAATAGATTTGGGTGATATTTGCTGTAAATTACATGAGAAAATATATAGGGTCTCAGGTTGGCCTGACCTATTCTGAAATCTTTTGAAGGGTTAAATTGTTCTAGACTCAATAGACAGATCTGAAGGACTAATAGAGTGTTATATCCAACTATATTTGTCCAACCATAGATTATTGAAATTAATACCTTGCTTTTCTAAGCACTCTTGCATTCCAGTCTCCCCCCCCCCCCCAAATATTCTAACAGATTTGGAAACTTGTTGGAAAATCAGGGAGAATGAGGAAGGAATGAATAATCTCATTAGATAAATGGATATTACACTACATCTATCCCACATAATTCATTGTTTATTATTAAAACTTACATTATATATGACACTGATATTTAAATTTGCCAGCATGTTAAAGAACATAATGTGTTAGTTTTCTAAAGTATTTCTACATGGTCAGTTGTGCAGCTGCAGCTTTCCATAACATGGCATACTGCAGTTAACACCATACCAGTTGAGCAAAATTAGAATTATAATTCACCACATGATAGCTTCATTTAGGAAAAGTTTCTATAAAGCTACATGCAGAGACCAATTATGTATTCAGTCTTGTGACCTGTTAAACTTCTCTTTAATGTTTTCTGATTTAAATATTTTTTTTCTTTATCAATTTCAATTGCATTTTATATTCTTGGAACTCTAAGGCATTCATGTTCAATTAGTGGCTCCTGCTAACTTTGGTTGCCTATAGTTAAAACACCAAATGAGTCCAATTACTTCATTTTCTAGCTCAGATAGAAGAAATAAATCTTTGCAATCTGGAAGATGCAAAATCAATTATTTTCATAGATTAAAAAAAAGCCCCTTGAGATTTCAGAGCTGTTTCACTGAGTATAAGTTTGACTTGCTTTATTTTTAGCTGTTCACAACTGTGCATGAACTTCTGGAGTGTGTATAGTAAGCTTGCAATAGCTAATATTTCACCTTGACCCTGATATTATGTAGAAATGAACAAAATAGTAAGATTTTCTACTCCTTGTTTTTGTTGATATATTACAGATTCAAAGATCATGTACAGAATAATCTGCCTCGAGACATTCTTACTACTGAACAATTTATTCAGCTGCGAAGAGAACTTGCTTCCACTGCCAATAATCATAATGTTGAGGATGAACCACCTAGGGATAACCAACCTTCTGGAATTGAAGATATTACTGACCCTGCTAAAGTAAGCAATCAGCATTTTTGAATAAGTTTTCAGTTTGGAATGTACAGTAGACAATTTCTCTGGGCCTAGCAGTTTTTTATAATTTAGTCAGCTGTTTGGAAATGTTTTTGTTGAAAGTGCTATTAAAAGTTGTATTCTGAAAATTGTTTCTGTACAGAAACACCAATGTATGTGCATTTACTCATACGTTCTGTGTTCTTGGATATTTCTGAAATGTCATGTAATGATTTTAGTGTCCTGCTTTAGTGCACAATCTTTTAAGCAGGTTGTCATTTTCCCACATATTTATATAGAAACTTATCAATTGCAAACACTAGTGTAGAAATAGTTCAGGGAAATATTTTTAAACAGTTCCATTGTTCTGGTAAACTAGTTCATGTAGCTGTATTTAACACACTCATACACACAACTAGAACTCTTTAAGCTAATAATTCTGCCTAGTTTGGTACTTTTATTTGAAAGTTTCCAAGTACCTTTAGGTGGAGGTATGCACCTCCTACGCTTATGTGTCGCTTACTTTCTATGGGATACTTTCTATTAATGAAGGGGGTCTGACAATTCGCCACAGCCAACTCACCATAGCCAACACCAATATCAAAGAAATGGTGGAATAGAATCATTAAAGAAAATATTTTTTTTTATTTATTTTGAATACTTAAATTGTTGAATTGGCCACAGTAAGTTGGCTCTGGCAATTTGTCCCATTCTGGGTGGAAGGGTGTACTGATTTTACTGTACTGTTTTCTTTCTTCCTATTGGATCAATTGTTGTAAAACTACAGGATAATTTTTGATCAGCAGAACATCTGGAACCTGATAGTTTGTTCCAAGTTCAAAACATCTTCCCCATCTTTTTGCATACCTCTGTTTCAGATATTGCAGTACAATATTAATATGGTATATTGAATAAACTATATGAAGCTGGGTTTCCAAAACATGTAAAGCTATAAAAACATGGTTTACCATTTATAGCAACATACTTAAGACCCAAAAGAAAGAAACTACATTTTGTTTTGCTATTAGTATATTTTAGCGACAGACAAATCGTCTAGCATAATACTATCAAGTTAACTATTCTTTAGGATTCTTAAGAGTGCGTTATAGATGTTTCCATTCTATGTGTGGTTGCGTATTTTGATAAAGGCTGTGGGACTCGATTGTTAGTTTTAGGGGTTTTGTTCATATTAATCTGTAATATATACCAGCAGTTCTATTGGAATACACCATAGTCATAGTACCACTAGAATAGTTTCTTTTATTATTATTATTCCCATCCAAGTAGATATTTGTTTCAGAAATGCCTAATAAAAATGCCTCCTTGCCTGAATTTTATTAATGCTCTTCCAATGTCTGGTTTAGCTTATCACTGAAATAGAAAACATGCGTCACAGAATCATTGAAATTCATCAAGAAATATTCAATCACAATGAACATGAAGTTAGCAAGCGGTGGACTTTTGAAGAAGGGGTAAGTTCATTTGAATAATCTTGTCAAAGTTGAGGGTTCATACAATTTCTCTCATGGCATTGCATAAAAGACTCCCTCTAGAAATTAGGCTGCCCCCTTGCTAGTGGCTTTGCAGAAGCTTTAAAGATTGCAGGTTTTTCTGTTTGTTTTCTATACATCAGTGAAAACAATGTCATGCTATTTAGTTGATGGGACATTGCCTTGGCTCTTCCATTTGCTTGGTACATTTCAATGGTATATTGGTACATGGTACATTGACATTTTTTATAAAGGAAGTTGCCAGCTGCATGTTTGTGGCTTTATAAAACAATATCTGACCATTGCTAATTAACAAACCTGCCAATTTAATGAGAACATTGAATATATTTTTGGTTGCCCAAAGTTGAATGTATGTAGGTATTTCATTTTTTTACTTTAAACTGCATTTGAAACAGGGCACTGAGGAAAAATAATATCTGTTCTCATTTTGCAAGATTAGAAGTTACACCTGGATAGTAAATAAAGACTGTCTCCTCATTCACACTTTTTTCTCAGTATTTTAAGAAAATACAGGACTTTTCCAAGTTTTCCTATGTTGCTTTAGGCCAATTTTTCAGTCTTTATTCCATAGAAATGGATTTGTACTAGAATTCCAAGCAAAATGGCCTTTAGTACAGTATAGACCTAAAATGTATAGAGGTAGAGTCATCAGACAGGGATAGCTCTCCTGCTGATAAGAACTATAGTAAGAGAAGTTAGAAATCAGTTTCCCATGTAAGGGATCCCTTACCCACCTATCAATCAGTTCAGCACATGCTCATCTGATTTCCAGTGCTAGAAAACTGTAAAATGCTATGATTTTAGGGTCACTTCAAGCATTTAATTAAAGATTGGGTATTTGTTGGAAGAGCATACATCTTCGCTCATTTTCTACTGCTTGCAATTTATCGTATGTGATTTCATATAACCACAAAAGCCCCAATGTGATTTTTTCTCCCTTAAAATGTTGTCTACCATATAGGACATATTTCAGATAGGAATAAGATCATGCCTGCACAGAGGGTTAGGTTAGAAGACTTCCAAGGTCCCTTCTAACTCTTATTTTGTTATCCCTGGGATCTCCAGCCCTAGTAGTTTTTTTTTTTCAAGGTCATTACGTCTAGCTTCTTGCATAAATTCTGCTTGAAGACATGCTTGGAGTTTCAAAGTGTCAATTGAATGAGATTCATTCATTGCGGTCTTCCTGATCCTTCAAAATGGGCGAGTCAGAACAAATAAATGCTATAAATAATTTTCAGTAGTCTAGGTGTGGTTCCAGATCCTTTTGTACTCCCTTTAGCTTCTTGCAGTCAGCACATATTAATGAATGGCTTTACAGTAAAGACAAGTTTGTATTCTTGAATCATTATACTTTATTATTTTCATATTTCATTTAAAAATTATATCCTTAAATGTCCAATATTTTTCTGTTCTTTCTCCTCATAAACTATGTGTGCTAAGTTACTAAGCCAAGGTTTCACAGCAAGCATGTTTTATTTATTTGATATGTCTTTGCATGCTGCTTTTCATTTAATTCAAGGAAGAAGAGAATTCTGACTTTCAGAATATTTGGCTAGATCAGAGTAAGCACAAAACAAGATAAAGAGGATTTTGGGCATACATTGTCTTGTAGAAGAGATCTTCTTTTTTTTTTCTAAATGACTGGAATTTTTTTTCCTTGCCATCATACACAATATTCTGAAAGTTTAGTGCTTCTTTAGACTTAATGGTTTTGTTGTATCTACACAAACCATTTTTATTTCTGAGTGACTTCCTTGCTTGTCTACAAGCTGTTTATTTTGCTTAGCTGATTATATTCTTAAAACTGGCCACCTTACGGATGCTTACAGTCTACTAGTGAAAAACAACAAATGTCTAGGAGCCAATGTTCACTTTACACAATGTTTTTTTTTAATTCTTGTTCTTCCTTTATTTTTAGAAAGCTATATCCAAATTGGATATATTTGGTTAGGATATGTTCAACAAACAAACTGGGTTTATTTGAGCATAATATAAAAAATTATGAAAGTAATAATTTTTAAAAATATTAAATGTCCCTAATTCCCAGAGAGAGTAATTTAAAGCAACAAGAGACAAAGAATAAAGATCTCAAGAATGACCAAAGCCTAAATGACCCCCAAAAAAATGTTTTGCTGAGATAATTCATCTTCTTAGTAACTGTAATGAGCACACTGTAAAATGAAGTGTGTTTTCATGACTTCCCATGTCATGTCCATTTCAGATAAAACGACCGTATTTTCATGTTAAACCTCTGGAGAAAACGCAGCTGAAGAACTGGAAGGAGTATTTGGACTTTGAGATTGAGAATGGAACTCATGAACGAGTAGTGGTTCTCTTTGAGCGTTGCGTGATCTCCTGTGCTCTCTATGAAGAATTTTGGATCAAGGTAAGGGGTGTTTCTCCTATGCCAGTTCTACTCTTTGCAAACATTGATGATCAGTGACTAACCTTCTGTACTCTTGTTTGAATGTTGTTCATGTATAACTATATCTGTTGCATTAGGAGATGGTCTGCTTGCAACCAGATTTGACAGCTGCATATGCCAACTTCGTTGCCTCTCTTCGTCCTTCCTTACAGAAACTAGTCTAATGGTTCAATAAAGGTGCTGAGTGGGTTTAAAACACAAGAATTTTATAGTTCTCTCAAGTATTTAGCAACCCAGAGTAAGCTGGGAATCATTCAGTCTCTGCTCTGTCTTCAAATGCAGTATGCCAAGTATATGGAGAACCACAGCATTGAAGGGGTGAGGCACGTATACAGCCGAGCCTGCACGATACACCTCTCGAAGAAACCGATGGTGCACTTGCTCTGGGCTGCTTTTGAAGAACAGCAAGGTGAGGAGTAGCTGCTGACCATATAGGTCTCTCTTGAAAGGACTCATTCATCCTTTTACTATCCATCTCCCCTTTCTTTGCATGTTTCTACATAATAATATCTTGTCTCACAAACCTTTTTATCAAAGTTCCTTGTTTTTGAGCGGCATCAATTAAATTAATCATAAGGCCAGGTTATCTGTGTGGCTGCCTTTCCTAAGGACATCTACCCATCCTACCAGGTTAAATGGAGTGCGCACACAGTCCTAGTCCCTTTCTTTAAACATTGTTATCTAATGGAGCTAGGAAGCATGCCTTTTCTGTGCCAGCCCCTGCCCTAAGACACCCCCCTTCTCCCTGAAGTTTGGCTTTATTCCTAAGTCTAAAGCACTAAAGACCTGGCTTTTTCCCTACGTAGCTGTGATAAGACAAGTTTATTCAAGTTATCAACTATATTTGTAATTGCTGCTCATCAGCTGCCTTAAATGAAATAAATGTTTCTATCTTCTTTAAACTTGGTATACTGAACAGAAAGTTCAGGGAGAGTTGGAAATCTTTAATTTCTACTATGCCGTCAAGTAATTCTCCCCCCCCCCTTATTTTTTTCATGCCAGCAGGACCAAAAGATTTGCTATAGATAGTAAATTGTACTTATTGCTCCTCAGCATATTGAACCAACTATAAGGTTGCAAGGGGAATTTTCTGCTATAGTTCTGTTTGCTTTTTTAAATCGTTTAAGGGCCCCATTAGTGGATGCTTAAGCATCTGTTTTAGAGACTATGATCTCAAAAGAGATTATCTACACATTGTGACAAACATAATGATCCATGTTCTCAAGGGCTGGTGCTTTAATAATCAAGGTGACAGCTACCACTTTTCTCTTTGCTTGACAGTAATTCCATGGTCCAAACACCTTCTAAAACACGAACTCCATAGAACTATTGATTGCCGTCAAAGTCTTGCATCCACCATTCAGACTAAATGTGGCCAAGGAGCCAGATTCATCCAGATTTGAGCTAGTTATAACTGCCCAGTGGAAATAAACAGTTCTTTTAGACTCTAGATTGTGATTCAGTCTGCATCCATACCACTCTGGCCTCCCATGGAGCATCAATATCCAAGCTCCTTGAAATCACCTGGTACATTTTCTGCCAAAGAGAAAAGGAAGTGGCACAAAGATCATTTCTTTAGATACTGGCCTTTTTTGTAAATGGATATTAATTATTTAGCACGTTACATCATAGATTTCAGTGGTGGATTGGATCCTTTCAGTTTCTCAGGATTAACAACTCTTCATAACCCCACAACTAGTGTATTGGCCTTTCCAACTTCTCTGCTTAGTAAATGCATTTGTTGGAAAATGGCTTTTCTCATGGCCATAAATTCAAACAGATTTTTCTTTAATCCATGGGCCTCGATAGAGAGCTCACATTCACGTCCAGGTTATAGTATATCCTTCAGAGCTTCTTCCTCTAAATCTTCTGTGCTATCACAGAAAGCAGTATTGCAGGTTGTATATCTGGAGAGCAGTCAGACTCTGCCTCAAAAGAACTAAGGACTGGCACCATCATTCCAGTCACTTCTCTTTGTTTATAAGGTGCCCTCTGTGACTACCAGGTGAATCTGAACCTGATTAGCTAATTGATAAAAGGTGACCCCAATGGGTCTGATTCCACAAGAAATGTAGCTAGTTGTTTTTTTTTAAATCAAGGTGATATTGAACAACATATGCAGGTTGGCAAGATGATCCCCCATCAATTTTTTATTGAGACCCTGCAGGTTTAGTTCTTAAAACTCATCTGAAACCTCCTATGAAACTAATTCTATGTGAAACGGAACCAAATTCCAATTTCTGCTCCACAAGTATTGTATTTTTCGAACTATAAGATGCACCTAGATTTCGAAGAGGAGAATAAGCAAAAAAATAATTTTGGGCCTCTGCGCATCCAGTTTTTGCCCTCCCCGGCCCCCAGGAGCACTCTGCAGGCCTCCCAAACCCTCTGCATGTCCCGTTTTCAGCCTCCAGGAACTCCCCATGCGTCCTCTTTTTGCCCTCTCCGGACCCCAAACCCTTCACATGTCCTGTTGTTGCCAAAAAATAGACCTATTATTCGGTGCAACAACAAAAAATATTCCCGGAGCCAATGGGAAGAGCAACCTAAGCAAAGATAATACCCTTCAGGGTAGAAAAAGGAGTTGCATAGAAAGTTCACTACAGGTAGCTTATAACCATAACTGAACTCAAATTGACCTCAAATTGCTCAAAATGAGCAATTTCCACTGCTGAGAAACAGTTAAATGAACTCTGTCTCATTTTATGACCTTTCTTGCCACAGTTGTCATGTGAATCACTGCAGTTTTCAAATTAGTAGCACGGTTATTAAGTGAATCTGGCTTCCCCATTGCTTGTTAGAGGGTCACAAAATGTGGCCCCGGCACATTGTAAATGTCATAGCTGCATCCCAGTTGCCAGGCGTCTAAATTTCGGTTTCGTGGCTACAGGGATGCCACAACCATCATGTGAAAAACAGTCATAAGTCACTTTTTTTCAGCACTGTTGTAATTTTGAATGATCACTAAATGAATGGTTGTAAGTTGTGGACTACCTGTACTTGGTTACTTAAAATTCTGCTCCAGTTAAGGCTATTTCTGTAAATTAGGTTTTTGAAACTAACAAATGAAGTGTGGTTCTGTATTCAAGCTTAGAGTACCCATTGCTTCCTTTATTTGTGTATCTTCTTTCTGAGCCCCCGTGTGGCTCTGTAAAGTAGAGATTCTTGACTGCTGAAAATCCAACTAATATGCATTGTATAATATCCCCCATCAAGAGTAAAAAAGAAAGGACAAGGTGTAATCTTGATGTTGAGATGGAGAGATATCCTAAAATATTTGATCAGCTTGTGTCAATTTGCAGTTCTAAGTCCATGCATCCTCTCTCTCTTACTTTTAGGGAATATCAATGAAGCCAGAAGAATTCTGAAGATCTTTGAGGAGAACGTTTCAGGATTGGCCATGATTCGTTTACGAAGAGTTAGTTTAGAACGGAGACATGGAAACATGGAGGAAGCTGAACACCTCCTTCAGGAAGCTGTGAAAAATGCCAAATCAAACTATGAAGCCTCTTTCTTTGCTGTAAAGCTTGCTCGACACCTTTTCAAAATCCAGAAGAGTCTTCCAAAAGCCAGGAAAGTTCTTTTGGAAGCCATTGATAGAGACAGGGTATGTAATTTCCCAACTGTTCATTTGTATGTATCATAGCTGGCAACTGTGATGATTCCTTTAAACTCTGCAATGCGTGTAGCTGCAGTATGGAGACAACAGTCCCTCTAACCTGATGTTGCTTGGCTTACCATTTGTTTGGTTTCTCCCTAAATTTCAGGCTTTCCTTCCAAAGAAAAGTATTCTGGCATGGGAATTACCTGGCATTGAAAGCATAGTGATGCCATATCTTGGTAGTATAATGTGGCCCAAAATGGTACATCACTGCACCTGAAGTGATTGTGTTCAAAAGAAGCAATGCGGATTTCAAGATAAAAGTGCAACTGTACATACACTATATTGCCAAAAGTATTCGCTCACAACTAAATCTGATTATGTGGATGGGTGAGCGAATACTTTTGGCAATATAGTGTATTAAAGCAGGAAATGTTCTTGAGAGAGTGGAACAGTGGTGGAATACAACCTGTACGCCCCGGTACAGGCATATCTGTGCCTGCTGGGAGCACCAGATATCATTCCGGTATGGTGCTCCGGAGGGCCCACCCGCTCACCCTCCTTTCTGTATTTGAGCCAATTGGGGCTTTTGCATAGGTGCACAGAGCGTATGGCGCCTGCGCAATGCTCCACCAAGCAGCTGGAGCATCACGGGGTAGGTATGCGTGCACATGGTAGACGCTGGGCCCCGTTGCAGCGTACTGGTTACAACAGGATCCGGAACCCACCACTGGAGTGGGATTATGTGGTAAGAAAAGTAAGGTCCTGCACTTAGGGAGGTAAAACCAAATGTATAGAATCAGAAATACCTGGCTCAACAGTAGTAACTGAGAGGGATCTTGATGAATCACTGCTTAAGTATGAGCCAGCAGGGTGTTGCAGCTGTCAAAAAAGCCAGTGCACTCCCTGACTGCATCAACACAGGGATAGCATCAAGATTATGGGAAGTGATAGTACCACTCCATACTGTACCAGTGGAATATTGCGTCCAGTTGAGATTACCACAGATGTTGAGGCCCTTGAAAGTGCAAAGAAAAGCAAAAAAGATAAAGAGGTCTGGAAGCTAAAGCATATGATGAACAGCTAAGGGAACAAGGGTGTTTAGTCTAACGGAGGCTATGGGGAGGCATGATAGCAGTCTTCCAATAACTTGAAGAGCTGTCGCAGGGAAGAAGGCACCGGTTTATTTTCCATAGCATCTGAGGGCAAGACAAGAAGCAATGGGCAAAAGCTAGTCACAGATTCAACCTAAAAGTAAGAAGAAACTTTCTGACAAGAGCAATCAATTAGTGGAACAGCTTGCCTAACACAGTTGTGGGTGCTCCATTACTGGAGATTTTCAAGAAAATTTTGGACAACCATTTGTGCAGGATAATATAATATAAGGATTCCTGGCTTGGTTGCAGGAGGGCTGGACTAGAAGGCCTCCAACATCCCTTTCAGCCAAACACTTCTATAATTCTATGAAATATTATGCCCTTGAGACCATATTTGAGATAGTTCCTCTGATATTTCCCTTTAGAACGTTGAATATTGTGGAGCTTTATTTAATGCACAGCATTCCATTCAGATGCTACAATACATGTGGCCATGTATGGATAAAACATAAGCTTCCAAGGCCCTGTATTTTCAGTAGGCACCATGTTTTGATTTTGAGAGCAGCATGGTGGCTTAATGGTGAAAATTCTCGCCTCCCACTCAGAAGGCTGAGAGTTCAATTGTAGATGGCAGCAGATTTTTTTCTCCTATGCAAAAAATAAAATAAAATCTAATGCAAACTCCACATAGGCAGCAGAGCATCCAACTGGTAAACGCTCAGTTCTATCTAGTCACCTTTGACTTTATCCTGAACACAGGGTTGTAAAAAGGGAGGGTTTTTTAAAAAAAGTTTTGATTATGGTACATCAACCAGTTCTTGCAAGTGTACATTTATAATGAATAAAGAATTTCTGCTATAGTATGCTTTCTCTTAGTGAAGTACGGTATATTCTGATGAGTTGAGTCATTTAATTTTCTAAATTGCTGAAGTAGGATAGAGGGCTTGTTAGGATACATATTCCCAAAGGATTGGCTCAGTTGTCAAGAAACATTCCTACTATTAAGACACCTAATATTTTAGCCTCAGGTTGTTACTGTAATTTTGAAACCTGTTGCAAAAAGCATATTTGTGCAGTGTTCCCACAAAGCTGTCTTCTTGCACTGTATCCTCTAATAATTTCACTTAGTAAGTAGCGTAGGGCTGCATAAACTTTATCTGCCTTTCTGTTGTTTTGTTGGCGTCTGATCCGGCTCTTTCCTCATACTGGAGAAACTGAACTAGGAAATTTGCTTTTTGTGTAAAACGTGAATTGAGCAGGAACTCTTCAGGAACATAGCAGGCATTTTGACATGCAGTTCCCCAAGAATCACAGCTAATGGATTTACATACCTCAGAGACTTAGGCTGAGTTCATATATATAAGCTATGGTATACTGAAAAACCATACTGAGTTTATATATGGTTAAGTTGCAAATCATGGTTGCAACCTACACCTAGTTTTACATAGCACAAAATATGGCCCAAATTTGTAAAAATTTTGAAGGGCCTGGAATAACTGTTCAATAAAAATCATTGAAAACCTTTCTGGGTATTGAATATGACCAATTTTTTGCCATTCTTTTTTCCTTGTTTTATTATTGTATTGGTTTTGGATATATATAAATATATATATATATATATATATTTAATCCATAAACTGCCAGACGTGTTGGGAATCGGGCAGCATAGAAATTTAATTAATACATGATAAGATTTATGAACTCAAGCCATGTTTTCAATTTCATAAGATAATTACGGTAGATACATTCTGTCAATTTTATAGAGTTGTGGAATCATTTCAAAATGAAATGAACAACACAATACTGAGTTACTCAAGATTCTCATTCACACATATTAAGCCAGAATTTAAATCATGTTTCCAGGTTTATTGCCAAAGTTTGTTACCTGATGTACATTTAAAAATTGGAGGAAACCTGTAGATTAAGCATAATTGTTAAAATACAAACCAGGCCATTCACAATGTTATGTTAATACGTGGGAACTTAAATGGACCTTAATTTATATTGCTTTTTGCACAGGATAATCCAAAACTGTATCTCAATTTGTTGGAAATCGAGTACAGTGGAGATCTAAAGCAGAATGAGGAGAACATCATTTTGTGTTTTGACAGCGCTATCAATGGAACATTGCCTATAAAAATTAGGATTGTATTTTCTCAGCGCAAAGTGGAATTCCTTGAAGATTTTGGCCTGGATGTGAACAAGTAAGATTTATTTTTAGTGATTGCAGCCTTTGATTTTTGGGTTAATGAATGGTTTGTCGCCTAGAGATCAAGATGATCAAGCTCAATCTTTATACATTCTCCCAGAAATTCCAATCCTAAAATTTATTTTCCATTTTACTCTGACTATAACAGTACTTTAAAAACCCAGCTGTATAGACCGAAAGTGAAAGCAGTATATGAAACACCAGTGTTGGGAGTTATGTTTGTTGCAGAATATGTCTGGAGTAGGAATCTCAGTTTCCCTTTTTTCTTTCCTTTTGATAGGCTTTTGGATGCTTATGAAGAACATCAAGCCCTTCTAAAGGAACAAGAATGCTTAAAAAGAAAATCAGAGAATGGGTAC
This sequence comes from Thamnophis sirtalis, assembly GCF_051295495.1. NCBI lineage: Eukaryota > Metazoa > Chordata > Lepidosauria > Squamata > Natricidae > Thamnophis > Thamnophis sirtalis. Next base: position 158,126,302 of record NW_028261381.1, on the reverse strand, counting down.
AAGTATTTTCTTTCTAGCTACGAGTTCTGGATTGCTTTTTTAAACATAGCAGTTATTTACTGTTATAGTTTTGGAACCTTACTAATGTCAGTATATGTCTGAGCTAATTAAATGTAAATGAAGTATATATTGAGAGGAATTGTGCACAGATGGTCCTTGAGTTATGACAATGGAGCCTGCCCGTCATGGTTATAACTTGGTGATGGTTATAAAACAAGTTGGTCACGTGAATGACTAGATTTTATTTTTTGCAGCAGTCATTAAAGCAAAACAATGGTTTTCTATGATGTGGTTTTGCTGGAAACTGAAAATGCTTGTTTTTGACAAAGCTGCTGTAAAATGTATGACTGCAGGACACTGCAAATGGCTGTAAATGTAGCCTGGTTGCCCAGCAAGTGTAGTCAACTGACCACAGGTGTGGAGCACCGTCAGAACTTTGAAATAGCCCATAGGTAGCTCACTGGGATCTAAGTGACCTGTTGTAAGTCAAGGACTGTCTTATCATTTTTTCAGAAAATGAGGAAGAAAAATACTTTTTTTCCTTGATGCGATCACAGATATTGCTATAATCATTTTAATGAATAGAACAGTTTACACTTTAAAGATATTTTTACTTAAGCATATAATTGTATAGGCAGTAGTAAAATGTATTTGTATGCCCTTTACATACACAATCTTTAATTCCGTTGAAGGAAAAATAATAATTTGGACTTCTTTGCAGATGTCATTTAAGATTAAATAGGAAACTCAAAAGACCTCCCATAATTTCTTCAACTGAATTGGTAAAAATGATCTATTTTCTTGAAGAAAATTAAAGAAAGTTTGACATCTATTTAAGACTTTAAGTGTTGCATGATATATTTAATGTACAAAGTTTATGTGTAGTGTGGGATATTGAATTCCAGTCTTCAGTTTAAATTTCATTATTCAGTAATTTTGTAACACTCTGGAGAAACTTTGAATGTTGTGCCAAATAAACCTCACCACCTTTCTACTGGAGATTGAGGGAAGCCTCTGAAAAAGGCTTCAATGCTGAACCCTGCATTTGGCACCCTCCACTTAGAGGTTACATTTTGATTAAGTGACTACTTTTCAATTTGCAATAGGAAATGTATGGCCAAGTTCAACATGCAGGAAAGTATAGCATTTTCTCATTGGGGGGAAAAACCAAAAAATTCTGCATGGGTATTTCTTCATAAAGAAGTGACACAAACTATTTTTGCAGCTGTGAAGAACCAGATGAGAAACGAGTTCACAGTGATGATATGTCTGGACAAGTAGCAGATGGAGATATGCAAGCAAATCAGGCAGCCTACAATGCCTGGTACCAGGTGAGCATCATTTATCTGGAAGTTTTTTGACTAAATACTTAAATTCTGCCTGTTTCCCTGCAACTGAAATTATTTAATTTTAAAAATGTAGCCCAGATTAATAATACTTCAAGAGTGGGTCTACATACCTTAGTACAGGCTTTGCAATAATTGAGGGCTTCCAAATCCAGCCTGTAAGGATATGTATGACCAATAGATGGCCACAGAGGGTTTGTATCACATGGCTGCCATCTATGGCTCCCTGGAGATTTACAGCCCAATTGTGGTAGTAATCCTTGTTCAGCAATCATTCATTCAGCAGCCTTTCAAAGTAGTAGCAATTCTAAATGAGGGGACTTGAAACCATTCCTTCTGGTTGCACTTTGGATACTTGACAACTAGCATGCAGTTATAATGGCTGCAGCATCCCAAGGTCATGTGATTGTCATCTGCAATCTTCATTGCCAGTTTCCAACAAACTCAATGGGGAAACTTACAGTAGGTCACAAATGGGAATCCTGGGATGCTGTGACTGCACGATTCACATAACAATGGCAACTGGAACTGCCATCATGACACCAGCTTTATCAAGTGAGTTGTCAGAATCTCAAATTATCTTATTAAGAAAGGGCTATCTGTATTTTATATCTTGAGAATTTTAGTTTTCAAGTTATTTTAATAATTGCTAGCTGTTTTATACTGGGAAGTACTAGAGTTTACAGCATTAACTAGAGAGTATTAATTTTCTCTTATTTTTTTTTTCCTTTTAGTACAATTACTCAAATGCATGGAATTATGGACAATATTATCAATCATCTTCAACTTGAGCAGAACAATTTAACAACAAATGGAGTTTCACAATGTTTTCTTAAGACTTTTCTTTTGTAAAAGAGAAAGAAATAGGGATGTGAACAAACTGTCACGTGATTCTTGTCTTTTTTGCATGTATGATGAGTTGATTTTCACATTTTTCTTGTGACAAACTCATATTGGTATCTTGCTGTATTCAAATCTACTGAGCTATTAACTTTCTCAATAGTAAAATTATCAAATGATTATATGAAGTAGTATTGATGATTCATTGGGAAAGTTAATTTGCAACAATTAACATATATTAATACCAAATTTTACCCCTGCAATCTTGGATATTATCCAAGCCAGGAAATAATACTTCCCTTTTCTTCTGCAGCAAAATGTGCTTGAATATTTTCAAAATCCCACATCCGTTTTCCTGCATCTGTTTTTTTTACCAGTTTACAATTGCAGCACCCAAAAGCTGCGAGCTTTTAGAAAAATGTTAACAGATGAGGATGCATAATGTATAGGGTATCTCTTTGAGTGACTAAAATGAAGTGTGTTACTAGAACCATGCTCTGTCTTAGGATGGATTTTGTATTGGAATTTTCATGTGTAAGTTTAGTTTTTTGTTTAAAATGCCTTTTTGTAATAAAATCAAATTGTGAATTTTTCTGAACAGTAGCTTTTCCTTAGGGGTCTGGTTATCAAATTTATTTTGGAACATAGCTTTCTGATGGTTTCACCTGTACTGCTATTTAGTTCCAGGTTTCCTTTATGCATTGATTTTGAAATTTTGCAGGTATGGAAATTGTTGTTACTATAAGTTACAAAAGCCCAGTGGCGCATTTGTTCCAAAAATTCTTAATTGTACTCTTTTCTTATATTAATCTGCTTTCAAAATAAGAACATCCTGGAATACAACACGGTGTACATCTGACTGGATATGTATGCTCTAGTTGAATTTACCACCCTACTCCATGCTATTCTGATATTGTATGCCTGCAAGATTAAGATAAGTGATTTAAACGTAACCCCCCATTCTTTGTAATCAGGTAGACTAAAATAAATTAGTAAAATGTGGTAATTTGGGTTGAAAGGGATAGAAATTATAACCCAGCAAATCAGAAACCCTGACCTTAAAATGTCTTAAAGTGCTTAATAAATTAGAGTATTTTTTCCAAGTCCTTGCTACAAAACATCAGTCAAAGCCACGTATAAACTACTTTTTAGTAATACAGACATTGTACTGTAATTGCAATAAGAGTCTTTTGACTCCTCCATCTATCAGATAAAAGGCCACGTTTGCATTTCCCTGAAATCGGAAGTACTGTGTCTTCACAAATATTCAAGACTGAAGAGGCGACAATACATCATTCAATATCTACCAGTTCAATTTCAAAGAAAAGTTTTGCATTGGGTGGAATCCTGAAATAGAAGTTAAGGAAATTCTTATATAGTAGATTGTGGTTGCAAATGTACCTATAGTTAAATGTTTGTGTAATTTTTTTCTAAGTTGCAAGTTATTCTTGTTCAGTGTATAACTCAGAAGGGAGCTTTGGCAACCGATTACAGATAGTCCTTGAGTTATGACAGTTAATTTAGCTGTGCAAAGTTACAAAGGCACTGAAAAAAGTCACTGAAAAAAGTCACTTGTGACCATTTTTCACACTTCTGACCATTGTAGCATCCCCATGGTCACATGATGAAAATTTAGACATTTGGCAATTGACTCATTTATGATGGCTGCAGTGTCCCAAGGTCATATGTTCCCCTTTTCAACCTTCTAACAAACAAAGTCAACAGTGAAGCCAGACTCACTTAACAGCAGTTTGACTAACAACTACAGTGATTCACTTAACTGGCAAGAAAAGTTGTAAAATGGAAAACCTCACTTAACAAATGTTTCAGTTAGCAACAGAAATTTTGGGCTCAATTGTCCCAAATCGAGGACTACCTGTAATGATCATAAATGAAAAGTAACTAGGCATTGTTGCCCCTTAGAAAATGTTAAGCATGAAATTGAAAATCTGAAGTATTCTACTGTGTTTCTCTGAAAATAAGGCAGGGTCTTATTTTCTTTTGACCCCCGAAATAAGCACTTGGCCTTATTTTTGGGCAGATCTTACTATTTTTGAGGTGCAGGAGGCGGCGAGCGGGGTCACCTCATGGCTGCTGCTATGTTACAATATTTTTGGGGAGGGCTTATTTTCAGGGAAACGGTAACCACCCACCAATGCCCATTTTTTCTTTTCTACCTATTAATCCTTAGATACTTCAATTTAAGAAGCCTCCCTCTCTCTCCCCAATCAAATCTTTACTGTAGACAATTAAAAATAACTGACTAGGTCATGAAGATTAGGCAACAAGATAACATCATTAAATCAGACATAGCCCCCCCCCCCTTCTGCTTTGAGTGTACTGAGGATTACCACTTGAACTTTGCCTTATTCTGTCCCACCTCCATATCTCCCCGCCCCTGGGAAGTCTTTCCAGTTCTTTTGACAGTTAGGGATCTGTCAATGAAGATCTATCCCACTGATGTATCTGTCAATTAAGACAATATTATGAACAACAATGGGGACTTCTGCAACACTGTAAAATTGTTGGGGAAAAAATATGCTCTCTTAATCTCTATTGTATAGGAAAAATGGTTTTTACACTCTACATAAAGATAAATGTCAGCAGGATACTTGGCATCAGGTTGTCCTTTCTTCCCATAAGCCCATTCCGACTCAATTTCCAAATTAGCCTTTTCTCCTTTGCTCATTGTTAATAAGGCTTCATCCCACTGAAAAATAGAAAAGAAACATATTTTGGTTAGTTTTAACAAAATCAGATTCTTTTTCATTCTCCATTGCTGCTGAAGGGGTTTTTTTGGGTTAAGATTTCCACACAACACATGCTAGATATTATTTAGAAGTAGTACAAGATACTTTCATCAAAATTCATCTGAAAATTAAGTAGATTGGACTCAATTAATTAGACCCAGAGACCGCAATATCACAGGTCATGAATACAGATTTACAAAGCTAAAAATTACAGTATTCTGTCTTCTAATACTAAGGAAAGTATTAGAAGTGACATCTGCAATATATGATATACATCATGGATGTGATGATGTATGTATGACACACCCCTCTCCCAAAACCTCTAATTATGACAAATTGGACACTGGTCCAAGATCTGCAGGAAATAGATGATGGGCAGACTTCCCATGGTGTTCTCTCTGATTCCTGGCAGGATAGAATCTAAAGGGTTCATGGGATCACATATACCCAATGCTGCCTCTTATTGAAAGAAACAGACATATGGATGAACAGCTGCAGAACCAAAACTATTTTCTAATAATGAAAGAGTATGAGAACCTGACACACCCAGTCACCCCACATTAGCACACTTACACCTCGAATCACTTTTCCAACACCAACTTTGAAGCTCAGTGGTTTAGATGCTTTTTTCTTCTTTGAACCTGAAAGATAGATTTGGTTGCAAACTATCAGATTAACAGGGAATGCTTACCAAGTTCAAATCTTGCATCTTTCTCCTTTCTGGTTACAAAATACACTGTAGGGAAGACCAGACTTGATTTACAAGAATAGTAAAGCCTAAAGCCTGCTGTAGATTTTTAAGGCACCAGGCTAAAAATCAAGAAACTGAGTTCTAGTACTATCTTAGGCATGAAAGTCAACTCAGCCCAACTCCCTTTGCAGTTTTAACAAACTGTTAAAACAGGGTTGCTATTGTGAAAATCAGAGGAGGAGAGAATATCAAGTGTGTTTGCCACCTTGAATTATATTTATAAAAATAATAAAAGTGGAATAAAATATATTTTTAAGCTTTTCCATCTTTTTCCAAGATGGGTTGAACAAATGCAAAATGTAGAGCGTTTAGACTCTTACTCGGCTCCAATTTATTGTTTGAGAGACACTGCAGCTCTATCATCCTGCCCTTCAATGAAGACTACTTGAATCTTTAAAAGCTTTGCAAACTTTTTTTTAAAGAGTTGTCTAAGCACTTACTTGACTGAATATTAGTGTCAAAAACGGTTCCATCTTGCAGCTTGCCTGTATACCAGCAATGAACAATATCCCCCTTTTTTGGAAAGTTGGTTTTATCCCCCTTTTTCAGAATTGACTTGGTATATTTTGGGGAAGTCTGCAATAAAAGTGGAAAGAAAGAAAACAGTAAAACTTCACTATTTTAAAAATACAGATGTTCAAAGTTGTTCAAAGATAGTATATCTTTAGAATGATATACAGTCCACTTTCCTTTTCATACACTCAGAGAAATATACATTTTATAGGAATTCTGTCCCTCCTATGGCAGGAGTTATTTATTTGCAACAGTATCTTTTTTAGCATCTCGATAAACTGCTAATTAATAGCTCAATTATAAGATCACTATTGAACTGAAAATTATTTCCAAATGGCTTTATAGCTGGTCCCAAAAAGGGTAAAACTAAGAATGATATCATTTTGCACACACATATCCAGAAATGTCTTCTACAATAAACTTTATTCTTAAAAATATATATGGAAGTTTGTGACATATGCCATTAAGATTGATTATATAAATTTTATTTTAAAAGAAGTATGTGTTCAAATTTGAGTTGATCACGTTGCTACATATATGAAAAATGCAACTGATTTCAGAAGTGAGAACTCCAAAAGATCAAATGATCGTAATAGAATCACTACCAATTCAAAATCAGAAACAACTATCACAGAACTTAAATTTAAATAGCTATACAGTATTGATCTATTTTGTAGAATATGTTTTATAATTACAGCATTATTTTCAATAGAGAAAAGTACTTGTCTTACATATCCCAACTATGTTAGTTGTATTATTTAATGTCCTTTCTCATTTGTATATGTTTCTTTTATTTACTCACCTAGCAGAAATTGAAAAAAAATTATTGAGGTACTTCCCAACTTACCTCATCAACAACTTCTTCAGATTTTGTCTTTCTGGGTTGGTTTTCATCAATCTTGATATTTTTTAGCTGTTCTGCCACTTGTTCAGTGCTCTCCGTGTCCTTAAAGCTCTGGGAAATATACATTTTAGTGATCTACCTAAGAAAGTTATAATAGCGCTATGAAGAATATTTATTAATCAAGTTTTATAGTTGCCCATTTCGCAAAACACATTTTAGGTCATATACAACAATTAAACAATAAATAAAGTATATAAAATCCAGATTAAAAAGTAAGTATGATTAAAAACAATTATACAACTCTAGACAAAGGGGATTAAAAATGTGCATCTAGCAAAGGAGCCATTTGAGCATATGTGTTCACAATGATGTGAAATCACAGCTGCCAGTACTTTAGCTGTTGACCTTTGTAAACATCCAAGTTCTTACCAAGAACGCAGGATGTTGTAATGTATCATTGTAGTATATGTATGTAGCTAAGCAACGTGGCCATTGGCAATTAGACTTTTTTTTTTGTCAATCTGGAGTTTGTATAAGTGCCACCCAAGATTTTTTGTAATATGGCAGACAGTGTGTCTATAATCACTTGTACCACCATAGCCATTTGCTAGAACCTTTCAACGTCAATTTTAAGAAACGTGACACTTTGTGATTTTTGCCAATTCTTTGTTTTTTATTCCGGCAGTCCCCAACTTCTCTGTAGACAGCCGGCGGCAGCAGGGCTTGCTACCAGGGTGTGGCTTGGGGGATGAGGACCCCTGCTCTATTTTATTGTCCCCTGATATATTATTATAATATTGAATAATATGAACGTAATCCTTCTTATTATATTTTGAATGTTCAAGGTGTTGCACTTACATTTTATAGGTGCAATCATAAAATCTTTCTCTAAAATGTCATTATAGTTCTGCCATATAAAATGTATCAATACTATATAGTAGGTCCACATTAAAACGATGAAATTTAATTGAAATAATATTCTGGAGAAAACATTCATGTAACACAAGTTTTAAAAGCTAGTTTGACCATATTTATACACTCATCTTACTCTGGCTGGAAGCACTAAATATAGGTATTTAAACAAAAATTGCTTTAAAAATATAGTTTTTAAAGTTTTTACTTAATATAAAATAGAAATATAAATAAAGACAATTCAAAAAAAGGGAAAGGAAAGGTGGGAAGAAAGAAAGAGTGGAGAAAGTGAGGAGAAAGAAAACAAAAAGTGATTTCCATCTTCATTTGGTGCAGTAAGTTACATAATATAACGTATTTTTCGGACTATAAGACGCACCTACCTTTTGGGGAGGAAAACAGAAAAAAAAATTCTGCCTCTTCCTCCCAGCAATTTACCTCCTTGCAGCAAACAACCTGGTCAGCTTCAGCACAGCCTTATTTAGCACAAAAAGCTGATTGGTGATTGGATTGGCCTCCCAGAATACCTCCTATCAGTGGTTCCAGGCTGCGGGGATCACGCTACCCATCGCCACTGCCACCTATGGCTGCCTCCATGCACTCTGTGTTCAGCCTCCAAGTATCCCATTTTTGGCCTGTTCCAGGTGGTGGGGATCCCTGCCTCATGGAATGGGATAAAAATGGGGCGCGAGGAGGCTGAACACAGGGCCTGTTCCAGGTGGCAGGAATCCCTGCCTCTTGGAATAGGACAAAAATGGGTCCCACAGAGGCAGAACACAGGGCCTGTTCCAGGTGGTGGGGATCCCTGCCTCATAGAATGGGACAAAAATGGGGCGCGTGGAGGCAGAACAGAGGGCCTGTTCCAGGCGGCAGGGATCCCTGCCTCTTGGAATAGGACAAAAATGGGGCATGCAGTGGCGATCCCTGTAACCTGGAATGGCTGATAGGCAGTATTCCAGGAGGCCGATCAACCACCAATCAGCTGTTTGTTGTAAATCAGGCTGGGCTGAAGCTGAGCAGGCTGTTTTCTGCAAGGAGGTAAATTGCTTGGAGGCAGAGGCCAAAGTGTGGGGGCTGGAGGGTAGGCAGAGCTTCAGCAACTTTCGCGCACAGACACTTCCACCCACTTTTTTGAGGGGGAAAAATTGCATCTTATACACCGAAAAATATGGTGGTTATAAAATCAACTCTTTACTTATTTAAAATAGTAAATACTAGTCACTTTCATAACCATGATCTACTTAATAATCAAAACTCAAATCAAAGTTTTATTTTTTTTTCTTTCAAGCAGAAAGTTCAACAACAGTCAAAGAACAAAGGCAATCATTTCTTCAGCACAGCAGTCTTTTAAAGTAGAGATTCTCAGCACCTTTTGTAGAAAAAATACTAGATCTCTCCACTGAGCTTTTTATCCTTGTTCAGTTTACAAATAAAGCACTGGTAAAGTAAGCAAGCGTAAGACTTACCTTTGTTTCAAAGAGTTGGTTATATGCTGTTATTAACTGATCCTTACTAGCTGTTTTGGCCACATTTTTTATCTGACCAAGCAACTTGTGCTCTGCAAGAAACTACAAACAAAACTTAAGATTAGTTCGGCTACCTGTGGTAAAAGACAAGTTTTCGTATACTGCAAAGTGAGCTGGAATAGTATCTACACTTACAATATGGAAATTTAAAGTCTCTAAAGGTTCTAGTAGCATCAAATAAATCCAATTATTGCTCCTGGAATCTAAAAACGTGTGATTCTTATACTTAGAATTCCATTCAGATTGGTGACAGCAAACTGCAGAAGAGAACCCAATCATAAAGACAGAAAAAGAGCAAAGCGCACAGTGAAAATCCTGTTCCTCTTGATTTTTCATATCTGCCAATTTTATGGAAGATAAACAAATTAATTTGCAATGTAAGTAAGCTATGAAATTGCAGATCAGCTTTAAATAAATTTAAAAACAAATCACAATTTCACAGTATTCCAAATAAAAATGTCTATGATCTCACGTCCATAAATCTAGTTTAGCTAAAATTAAAAATATAAGGTACTGTACAACTGAAGGACGCTTTCAGTTATACACTTTAAACTGGAAGCTTCCTGGAGTCATCTGAACTATTTCAATTTGAAAAATTTTGAAGGGTTTTTTTTTTTAATCCCCTAGCAATTCCTTTCATGTTAACACAGAAAGCAGATGAATGGCTATAGGAAATCCTTTCCAAGGCCTTGTTTTTGATGCATTAGCCAATGGGCAGTTTTCTTGCATTTCAAAAAATTAAAGACTATTGCCGGCAGCAGGAGGTTATTTTAATGTTTTGCTATGCTCTGAAATTCAAGGCAAAGTATGTGAATGGCATCCAATGATCAATCAACAAATAATAGGGGGGGGGATCAATGCATTAAAATGTGCAAGGATGAATTAGTGCACGCCCTATCTATAATTATAAATTACTTTATCCTGGCCTGTCAGTAATGGAATCAGCAATCCCTATCCTCTCTCGCCTCACCCCTCACCTCGTGGGAAGGTTGTCCCCCCCACCCCCGCCGCCATGCTTACGACCACAACCCAAGCTGGCATGTGGGAATGCCGCAGTCACGTGAAATGAAAAAGGGGAGGAAAGACAACGCGATCCCACTGAAAGGCTCTCATCCCCTCCGAAGAAATCTGTCTATATGGCTTGCTTCGAAGAGCGAGACAGGGTTAAAGAAAGAGGGAGCCCTGAGTAAAGGAAATTGGACAACGAGGACAAAAAAGGAGGAGGAGGAGGAGGAGCAGAGGGGACTTCGCAATTTTGCACAGATCTTCTGGCCAAATGAAAGCTACACGCGTCCAACATAGCCCCGCATGAACATATGAATGGAGCCTGCCCACCCGTCAGATCGCGCCTCGGACCGCCCACCCTGTGTGCCGCTTGCTCCTGCAGAAAGTGGACAATCTCCCGCTTGGGCAGTTCCTCACTCCGCAGCTCCTCCAGGCTCCAAGGACGCGCGCGGTCCGCCATTACATCGCCTTACTAGCGGAAAGTCCGGGAACCCTTCAGCCGCCCCTCACAAGCCTCACAGCACGAAATGCAATTCCAGCACGCTTAGCGCGCCACGCCGCCTCCATCCATACGCGGTTCCGTACGTCTCTTCCCGCTGGGCATGCTGGATAGCGTAGTTCTACCCGAGAAAGCAGAGGCTCCTGTTACGTGATTGGGTGGACGCAAAAGCCAAACCGGCGGAGCAATTTCTGATGCATGCTGGCTATTGTAGTAGGTGGATGGATGGATTGCTAAATATAAAGAAAGAAAAGCAAGGAAGAGAAAGAAAGAAAGAAAGAAAGAAAGAAAGAAAGAAAGAAAGAAAGAAAGAAAGAAAGAAAGAAAGAAAGAAAGAAAGAAAGAAAGAAAGAGAGAGAGAAAGAAAGAAAGAAAGAAAGAAAGAAAGAAAGAAAGAAAGAAAGAAAGAAAGAAACTAACTAACTAACTTTATGGTCACTTTGAATGTACACTAATCGGCATCCATTAAAATGGAATTTCGTTACAAGTTGGTTGTTCCCTTTAAAAATCCTTCTTCTCCCTTATATTTCCACTTCTTCGTATAGTGGGACTGCGTGGTGCATTGGGAATTAAAAACACGAAACCAAGCTATAGAGAAATGAATCCAACAATAACAGGAAATCTTCGCAAGGTATGCTAGGAAGAGTAGTCTCCTGCTTCGTCAAGACTTGGGCGATTGTAAGAAAACTTAAGCGTGGATGTTAATGACAAAGTTTTTTTAACATCAAGGAATGGAGATTTAAGATAAGATAACCTTTATTGACACTTTCTTCTGTGAGCATACTGGCACATATTAAAAATGGAATTCTGATGCCCTCAAAAGAATATATATTTCCATACACATACATGCACACACATATACTTAGGTTCTCTTTCTCTCACACCCACCCACACCCACACATTAATCACACTCCATTCTGAATACATAGCGGGAAAAAGAGTTTTGAGAGTTAAAAAAGCCAAATGCTGGCGTGTCATATTCCTAAGAGTTCTTTTTCAAAAAGTCTTGCAAGTGACTCGTTGAAAGAGAGATCGCATTTTAGTTTCATGTCTGCAGGCGCTTCAATAATGAACGGGGGGGGGGATCGGTCCCTCCTTTGTCGGAACCTCTCTTTCTCTAAGAAGCAAATTTAAAAAAAAAGTTAAGGATCCAATCTGGGTCGGTCACCGGGACCAGAAATTTTGGAAGTTCCCAGAAAGAAGATGGGCTCCAGCACGAATCCGAAAGTTCGGCAGACAAAAACCTCTCAACCCGATGACCGGCTCAGATTGGATCCTGCAACACGTTTATTCGCCTTCTTTAGTGTTTTTTTTAAAAAAGGCGGAATAATGGTTCACGTGACCGATCCGCCTTTCTTAGGCTGGGCCAATCAGGGTCCTCCTCGGAGCTGGCGCGTTTTTCGCCGGCCCTCAAGATGGCGTCGCTGCCCATTGAGAGGAGTTGCGGGAGAACAGCGGGAGGGCATCGGCGGCGGCGGCGCTGCTGAAATGAAAGGCAGAAGCCGGCAGGCCACGCTCTTCCAAACATGGGGAGCGCAGCCGACTCCAGCGCCGGCGGTGGAAGAGGAGGAGGAAAAAGAAGAAGAAGAAGAGGCAGCGCTGTTGGCTGCAGCCATAGAAGCCGAAGCAGCGGATTCGCCCTCCTGGACCTCTCCGTCAGGCGCTTCTGCTGCCCGGGGATTCATCGGCGGCGCGCCGGGCGCTCTGTGGATGTTTCCGTCCGGCGGCTGCGTGGAGGAGCGCGCCTACCAGGTCCGAGCGTCGTGGGAAGCGCTCCTGGCCAACACGCTGCTCTGCCTGCCGACGGGGCTGGGCAAAACATTGGTAGCCGCCGTGGTCATGTACAATTTCTACCGGTGGTTCCCCGGCGGCAAGATCCTCTTCCTGGCCCCGACCAAGCCTTTGGTGGCTCAGCAACGGGAGGCGTGCGCCCGCCTCCTGGGCATCCCCGCTTCACATATGGCCGAGATGACGGGTGGGTCACCCCCTGCCTGTGGCTCAGTGTTTTCGCATGAGCCGACTTAAGTGTCTTTGATCCGTGGGAAGCTAAGTGGGGTGTGATCCCTAGTGCGGTGGGAGCAGAGCTGTAAGACTGAAGTTGAAAAGAAGTTCCAGAATAAGACATCTCTTTTATCTCTTTTTAAATTTCAAGTCTGGTGGTGTAGGGTATTCTGTTGTGAGCAGAGGAGTGGAGGATTCTTCTGAAATATCTCTGGACTCCCTCAATTGTATTAATGTCTGATATGTATTGCGGGTTCCAGATAGTTGAACTGTATTCGAGAATTGGTCTAGCAAAGGTTTTATATGCTCTACTTTAAATAGAATATTATCCGAGAAGAAGCTTTGCAAGATTAGGTTAAAAACTCTTAATGCCTTTTTGGCAATGCTGTTACAGTGGGCTCTGGCCCTTGGATCGTTAGAAATGAGTACTCCCAGGTCCTTGATGGAGTGAGGGATGGGAGTGAGGGTCATCCACAAGGTGATGTTCGCCCAGCTTGTATTTGGTGTTCTGATGTCTTTCGCCAATGTGTAAGACAGAGCATTTGTTGGTTGAGATTTGGAGTTGCCAATTGTTTGACCATTCTGACACATAGTCAAGGTCTCTTTGTAGGGCACTAGCATTGTCAGTGGTGTTGAATAGTTTTACATCATCAGCGAAGAGAATGCAGTTGCTTATGATATGATCGCAAAGGTCATTTATGTAAAGTATAAAGGGTGTAAAAATTATATAAATTATATAAAATATTTATAAAGAATAATCATTTTTTTAATATTATGATGGAATAAAAATCCACCTGCTGACCCAGAACTGCTTGCTGTCTATGTGTGTGGTTCTGTTTATCAATGAACTTTTTTCCCCAGTCAGCCTCCATGTGGTTTCCGGCGTCTTTCTCCCAGCTTGGATTTTTCTTCCAACAATCCTTTTTACGTGCCTGTTTTGGTTGGATCGATACCACCAGCACTTCCAAGCAGCCTGATTCCTGTTGATGTGGCTGGCATCCCATATATATTAAGCTATGACTGGGTTAATGGTTTCATTGTAGGGTTTATCTTGTACCTTATTCAACAGTCTTGTTTTTAAAAATAAACACCAAAAAGTGCTGTGTGTATTTCTCTACACAAAATAAATTTGAGTAACAGTTGTGACTTTTAGGAGCAACACAAGTTAGATCCTTGTTAATTTATTTTCATGTGTTACATATTTATTTGCAAAATCCAGTCTTCTGAACAAAGCTGCATAACTTAGGGGGAAAGGCTGTGATACCTGTTGTTACCGGTATTTCTTAGTTTTTTCCTTATGGATTATTTGCATTCTTGCTTATGTGCTAATTTTTGACTTTCAACAAGTCTGTTTCCACCCAAAATAGAAATGTGATTAATTCTAGCCATTAAATCCTTTCAGAGTGGGATTTCTTAAATTGTTTGATTCAATTATCCTTTTTCTTAGTCTCAAATATAATTATTCCCACAAATTTGACTATTGTTTACTCAAGTATTTTGGCAGGGGCTGTCTCTGTTACGCCATTACTCCAAGATATGTTCAAATTACTTCCTTGGGAGTAATTATCCCATTTTAAGAACTGCTCTGCATACTTAAAATGGGTAGAGGATTTAATCCTGATTATCTTGAGTAAATTTTTTACAAGATGAAATGTGTGTTTGTGTGTCTGTGTGTGTCTGTTTGTGAATATGTAGGCTTCTAGTACCCAAGCACAGCAGATACCTTGCAATGAATGAATCAGACTTGCTGGGACTTTGAATTGTACTTTCTGTTTTCCAAGCTAGTGCAACCATTTGGTGATTTGTAATTCAACTGATTAGGTGGATTTTAAAGAAAAAAATAGTTCAACTGAATTTCCTCAATTTGATCTGTGACAATATGATTGCTGACCAGTACTCTATGCAAAATGCAAGTAATTTTCTATTTTCAGTACAGTACTACTGGTATCATTCTGAAATTCTGTCACTTATAATGTTTTTCTGGCTAGCAATGAAAAAACCTGAAGGCTAATTTTTAAATTTATAAGAATGCATTCAATGTAAACTCTGCTAGAATATGTAGCTCATATTAATTGCTAGTAAATGGCTGTGTTATGTATGTTTAGACATACAAATTTTTCTTATCTTTTTCTCTAGGAGGTACCCAAATTGTTGATCGGAAAGAAATCTGGCGCAGCAGAAGGGTCTTCTTTCTCACTCCTCAAATAATGGCAAATGATCTTTCTCGGGGCACATGTCCAGCAGCAGAAATTAAATGCCTGGTTATTGATGAGGCCCATAAAGCTCTTGGAAATCATGCGTATTGTCAGGTAGTGTGGATTGTACAAACTTATACTCTGTCTTTGAATAGATTATTATTTAAAAAGCAATCTAGTTGGGAGCACATATTAGTCTAGAGCTAACAATGAGTGTGTCCAAACTAAAAATCGATGTAGGCATTCATTCTTTCTTTTTACTTTTTCTCTCACAAGCAGCAAGTTGGAGAGAAACAGCTCTTTCTGTAAGTTCTAAACTAATTTCTAAACAGGGATTTTGAAATTGGACCAAGAAACCGCTGCTCTAGAGATTGTTAAAGGGTCTTCCAAATGTTGATGAGCACTTTACAATCTCATTAGGCTATTTTTAACTGATTTAGAATTGTATATTTATATAGACCAGGGGTGTCAAACTCGATTTCATTGAGGGCTATATCAGGGTTGTGTCTGACCTTGGGGTGCTGGGGCGGGGGCTTCTTGGCATCACTTGTGACCCTTGGGCTGGTCCTTTGCTATTTCCAGGGCGGCCAAGGGCTAGATTTAAGCATCTTGAGGGCTGGATGCAGCCCATGGGCCTTGAGTTTGACACCCTTGATATAAACTCTTCAGTGAATGTATTGAAAAAGATCGCATCAAGAAATAGGATTTTTAAAAGTGTGGAGAATGTTTGTGAGGCATATGTTATTGTGTATTTCAATTAACTTAAATTGAAATGTAATATGTATGTATGGTATAGAAAGGATTGTAAGTAAAAGGGAATTAAATGTAGATTAACTAAGGTGAACAAGGTTAGTAGGCCAGTTGATATGTATTAATGGTGGAATGTGAAATGACTATATTGGATTACAAATAAGAAAAGTATTCATTGGAAAAGTTACCAGGGGGAAGGGGGAAAAATGGAGGAGGAACTTGGAAATACGCCTAACAATACATAAGTAAAGTTGTAACACGAGACTTTAAAAATATGGGTGCTTAATGAGGTATAACTATGTAATAGTATTATGAGGATAGCTGGAAACCTGAACTCGGCTCACACTTTGGCCCAAAAAAGAGAGGGTTTTTTTGTGGGGGGGTGGATAAATGGAACCTATATAGAAGTATATTTTTAAAAGGACAAGGTTTGTAAAATTAGCAATATAGAAAATATTTTCTGGAATATAATTATTAATGCCACTAATATTAAATGGAGCTTGCTCAGACGCTGAAATACACCAGTGGAAGGGAGGGAAAGAGAGAGAGAGAGAGGAGACAGGAGAGAGGGAAGTAGAAGGAAGGAAAAGAGAAGGATATAGGGAAGGTTTGGAAAGGGGGGAGTGGAGAGGGAGAGAGTAAGGGGAAGTAGAGAAGAGAGAGATGGCAGAGGGAAGAAAAGAGGTAGGGAGGAGGAGAGAGGGAGAGGAGAAAGGTTGAAGATAAAACAGACTATAATATGGTATATGGAAAGCAGAAGAGCAAATGAAAGTTGATGTGGCTTGATGGTAAGAGGAATTGATATACCATAATATTGGATATTTTTAAAAAAAGTTTGTTAAGATGTAATGGTATACTTTGGATTATATGTATGTTAAAAATAAAAAAAACTTTTTATTAAAAAAAAAAAAAGGAAAAGGATTTTAGAATGAGAGTTGAAAAATTCCACTTTTCATCCTACAGGCACAAGATCTTTTTTGCCACTAGGTGGCTCCTAAATGTCATCCTATAGATGGAAAATCTTGGCTAGGTTATAAGTAGTAAATCTTAAAATCGATTTTACCTGTAGCCATTGAGCCCAAGTATGCATTTCTTTTCAATTTTATTCTTGTTTCCAGATTCTTTTTGATATGGTATTAATCTTTTTCTACTTTTTTTCTGCACATCAACATAGCAGAAGAGGCATCATATAAATAATATAATTTGGGTAAGAATATTAGCAAAGAAAACAAAGATTTTTTTAGAACAAGTATTTGACCCTAGGGCAATAAAAGGAAAAAGAGAAATTAACAGCTATTTTGATAGAAGATATGCTATCTATCTCATCATTTAAACTCTGATTTCTGGCAATACCAATAACAGTGGAAGTTAGAATAGGCATTCCCCCCAAAAGTGGAATGTTTAAGTTAAAGTTTATAATTCAAACCTTCCACCTTTTGGGGTTTTTACGACTGCAAAAATATGCCCCACTGAAAGCTGGCCATTTTGCAGTTTAGTTTCAGCAGTGCATTTTCATGGTGCTGGGGACTCCGTCTATTTAAATTCTTAACCAGAAAATAAATATTGTCTATGGATTTTATCACATAGCATACGTTTACAAATACAGGCTTACACCTCAGCAAGATATACATTTATTTTACAGAAACTGATTTTTTTTTTATTTTCTGTTAGATGCTACTAATTTGGGACTCAGAATTTGCTTTGTTCAGATTTTGCATTTTATCAGAATTATTTTGGATGTATTAGAATAAACTTAGTGGTGATGAAAGTTATTCTCCCTTCAGGTTGTGAAAGAATTATGTAAATACACTAAAGAGTTTCGAGTTTTGGCTCTAAGTGCAACTCCTGGCAGTGATGCAAAGGTGAGTCAATTCTTTTCCTTGAGGGAGCTAGATTTTTTTAATAATTACGGTATACATTAACTCTGTTGATTTTTAAAACTATTGCTATACTTGAATGCACATCTCAGTTCTCCAAAGTTGTTTTCCTTCTTATGCAGTTTCTTTATCAGCTGACAGTTTAAACTGACAGGAGCGAAGGGCCTAAAGCTACTTCTTAATAGGTACTATTAATAAAATATTGGAAGCTATTGGGATCTTCTATAGGTACATTGTGAAGTGAAGTGTGGTGTTTTATGTTTTGGGGTAATTTTTTTAACCAGTGTTGAGGGAAAACCTTTTAAAATTAACTTAAAAGAAATACACTCACAAGATTATCCCAACATTTTTTAAAATTTAAAAATCATACATGCACAGCCAGCCTTACATAGACAATTCTGTGGAGGATAATTAGGTGCTAAATCTTAATATGTGTGGTGCAAACCCCACAGGTAGGACAACTTGATTTTTTTCCTTATTTCTCTCTTTTTTGTCTATAATATTTACAGACTGTGAAGATTAGTAAAGGATCTGAAAGACTTTAACTCTGAAACTCTGTGTCCAAATATATCTGATTTTTATTATGCTAACATGAGCCTAACCGAGATGCAGCACATAATTTTATTTGCAACTTTTTTTAACAGGCTGTACAGCAAGTTATTACCAACCTGTTAATTTCTCACATAGAACTTTGTTCTGAAGATTCTCCTGATATTCAGCCTTATTCTCATGAGCGGCGAATTGAAAAATGTGTTGTCCCACTTGGGAAAGAATTGACTGAAATTCAGAGTTCTTACATACGGGTGAGTTTTAATCTGTTTTAGAATTATGAAAATGAAGGTAGTAATCAACATGTAAGAATTAGGTGAAATTCAGTCAACACTTTGTTGTACCCAATAAAGACCACCAGACATGAAGGATGCCATGTTTTATTGGAGTACTCCAGCAAAAGGGTCTCAGCAGCTAAAGGAGCCAAGACCCAGAACCATGCATAAATGCAAAATTTATGCAGCTATGATTAAAAAAATTAACACCCTAAGAATAAATCATTGGTTCCTTTGCACATGTTTCTTTTGATTCGTTTCTTCTGCTTTACGCTCTTTCTTCATACATCACATGTTAATATTAATAAGCTTTCTTATCAAAAGGGGTGTGTCTTTTACTATTATAATAAAGTAGAGGTGCCTTAGGTAGCATCCTTCTACCATGTCCTTCTGACTTGTAGCATTCTGGTTGTTAGGCAATAGTGTCTCACCATTTGTTACACTCATGTAGCTGCAACTTTCTGTCTCAGCAATTCCTTCAACAAACTTTCCTAATTCCAGCCTGAGTCCTTCAACTTGAAATGCAAGTTAATAATTAAATTTATTTTACATTTTGCTAAGGGAGTTCTGCTCATTGAGCCTGTTAAATAAAAACACTGAATTTACTGGTGTGTTTCTGAACTTATTTTTTCAGTAGTTTAAAACTTCGAACAGTGACATATGTAATTAAACCAGATTGACAATAGAATGCTTAACAGTTGGTGAATTACCCTGATTGGGTTTGCATTTTCCTGCAGTTTCTCATTAAAATCACTCTAGCATGTCTGATCAAAGATTGTGGTTTATTCTTGGAAGAATTCAGAGACTGGCGTTGGACAGTTTTGTAATTAACTAGATGTTGAACTTAGAAGGGATATTTGGAGATCTTGTAGTTTCATTTTCTAGTTGGCCCTGTGAAGATCACATTACAATGAGCTGTAATTATGATTGCTTTATAAATGTTTGTAATGAGCAAATCTTTAGCATTAGTCTCAAAAAATAATAATTGATTTTAGAAGGTAACGATGCATTATATTAGAGGCCAGATTTACTGTCTTCTGTAGTTATAGTCTTGGTTTTGGTTAATGCATTTAATTACTGTTTGATTATTACAGGGCTAATTGCTTTCTTTTTATACCACTATTTGTCCTAAAGGAGCCCAGAATGGTACACAAAATATTAAAAACATCCTTCCGTGAAAAAAGTTTGAGGAGAGGAAATAAAAAGTGAACTCCTATAAAATGAAACAATTGTACAAGGAGTAGAACAGTTGTAAAGAATTAAATCAAAAGTGTTGTCCTAGGATAGTTGTTAACATGCAAGTGTCTGGAAAAACAAGCTGGTCCAACAAAGATTAAAATGAGATAGGGAACAAGTTGTATTCTCAGTAGAGAATTGTATAACTCGGACTTTGCCAAGGAGAAAGTCTTACTCCAGGTCAGCATACAATGAGTCATGACCACCTTTGGGGTAACAACAGGACTTTTCTACCAGTCTTATCCTATGGCTTAAGTAATGTTGGAGGCATCTTTTCAAATAATTGGGTCCTTTTTATTTATGGCTTTGTAGGTTTATGTCAAAATAATGGTGTAGATTTTTATAGTGGCCATGTGATGGGATGTATTGAGCTTCAGGGTTTAGTGACTACTATCAGTAAACTTTGAAGCTCAACACTGTGTGTCCTGGATAAATGATTTCTGCAGTGAGCCTTGATTGTTGGGTTGGGGTTTTTGGGGGGTGGGGTGGGAGGTCCTATGTTTTATTCCATCATGGTCAGGTTAGACATAACTTGTCAGTAGTGGGCAGGAAAATGGCAAAGGTCAGCTGGGCATCACAATGTGGCTGGGCTGGGCTGTACTGAGCTGAGGATTGGCCGAGTCCTTTCCAAGGCTGGCCGTAGAGTTATGCTTCATTGCCAAGGTTTCTTGCAGCCTTAGATCCACAGTGCCCCAAGAATTCCCTGACCTGCAGCAATATTCTTTCCCTAATATCTCCGTGTTTCGCTACACTATCCCTCATCTCTCATGCAGACTGTGCCAGGCCTCCCATCTCTCTCTGGCACTCCTCCCTCTGCTTAACGTCCCACACATCTGGAGTTATGACAGTAACCAGGAGTGCCAGGATTGGGATTATTAAGCAATGTGGTCATGTGAGATCTCGCTTTACAAGCACATTGCTTAGCAATGGAAATTTCTGTCTCAACTGTGGTCATAAATTGAGGATTATCTATAGAACATTTGTATCTTCTCTGCTCTGACAGCAGCCTTAAATGGAAGGTAGACAATATACACCATTCTGATACCTTATAATTTTCTTTTCAATTTCATATGTGGTTCTTCTTTCATTTCCATGACTGGGAGCACACAGAAGCAGAACTATTACCTAAGACCTTAACTAATACTTCTCCTTCTCCCAAAAAAGAGATTGAATCCAATTATTGTTTAGAAGTCCTAAGGTATCTAAATTCATGAATTTATCCTATTTGCTAGAATGGAGTGGGTAGACGTTTTTATGTGCAGTGTGTAGATTTTAAAGAAGTAATATGCATCAAATGAAACCTTGACTTTTTTGACTTTTTTTAAAGCAGAAGGACTCATGGATTTCAGGATGCATAACATTTAATTGCAAGTTGAATGCAGTCTTTAACATACCCACTCTCCCCACTTGTGCCATCAGAATTCAGTGACAAAATGCCTGAATTTTGTAAGTGTAATTTCAGGCAATAAATGGTGACAAATTGAAAATGCTAATAGTTTGTCTTCCAGGGGCTTAACACTGCCTCAAAAGTATCACTCTCTTGCTCTCATGTCACTGCCCCACCATTAACATATCGAAAAATATTGTTCCTTTGTTCTGAGAAAGTTGCTGAATGACCATCTGGGGTCATGCAGAAATGCAGGAAGCTGCTTTGTTTTTCTGATTTCTCAACAAGTAAAATGTAAGAGATTAAATCACTTCTTGTTTCAAAGCCTTGAGCTCTACTTGGTTCAACCTGCTGCGAGATAGCTCATACTGAGAATTGTTTCTCTATGCTATGCAGAACCACTTGTGACATTCCAAAAATTGTGTCTTCTGTTTTATGTTCAGGTCTTGGAAATTTTTACTAGTCGGCTAACTAGACTCCAGGTGTTACCACGACATGAAATACCTTCTCTCACAAAGTATCAGATAATTCTAGCACGAGATCAATTTAGGAAAAACCCTGCTTCACGTTTTGAGGTACATGTTCTCAAGAAGTATATCATTTGGGTTTTTTTCTGTATAATCAGATTTGTAATTGGTCATATTTAAATGCACAACTGGAATGTGATGGATGGACTGGTCCCTCTGTTTCCCATGGGGGTGGGGAGGTCTCAACCTTTTCTCAAAATTGTTACTACAGCCTCCTTTGCTGTTTGCAGAGCCTTTTCAGGAAAGCAGATGCACCTGGCACTTTTTCACAGTGGCATTCAAGAATAGATAAAGTGATGGTTTTTTTCCTGCTTTCCTCCCTTTTGGTACCTAATCAAGTGGGGAGAAATTAGATTAGATTAGTTTAGATTAAAATCTTTTCAGAATTAAAACGGCTGTTTCAGTAAGAATCCAAGTTGTTTATCATGAATGCTAAAATCAAAGTACTAAAATGGGAGTTGAAAAGGAGAAAACAAGGCCTAAAACGATGTCCAGGTTTTATTCCTTTAGCCAGCAGCACCGATGTGCATGCACAGAGTTAGCACAAAATAACAGCAAATCATTTCCCATAAAATGAAAACCAAAGTTCTAATTGCACTTCCACCTCCGATGTCCCTTTAATGCAGGGGTCCCCAACCCCGGGCCGTGGCGTGTTTGCAACTGTGCCGTGGAAGTGGCAGGGGAGTGTGCGCACATGCAAAGCTGGATTTGTGAAAGTGCACACATATGAAACCATCCCCCCACTGCTGCCTCCGCTGGTTCTCTGAGCCAGAAAGTTTGGGCAACACTGATTTAATATACTTTTTTTCTGGATCTCCATTGGCTTACAGAATTCCTTATCTGACTCTGCAATGTCTTAAGAAAAAGAGGTGTCCATGCTGCCTTTAAGAAAAAGGCAATGTAGCGCTGTCTTCTACTCTTTTAAAAGCCCGCCCAGTGGAATGTTTATACATTTTTGTGGACTTTAGAAAAAGGCTTTATCCGTTTATTGGAATACATTCAGATTCTTGCGCTATTTGTCTCAAAAATGGAATTTTTCTCACTACAGTTTTCTATCCCATTTATGTAGCGTTTTAAGCTCCCTGGTCAGAACGACATTTGCAGACGTATAAATGCAACAGTTATACAATTGTCTCCGAACAACAGAAAAATATGTTCCCTGATGTGCAATGACAGAGAAATCTAATCCAGGCTTTAGCTTTCAAAGGATCTGATTTTTTTTCCCCAGTAAGCTTGAAATGGAATAAAAACTGTTTAGATAGTAACCCAGGTGGAAGTCTATTTTACTTTATTATTTACTTAAATTGTAGGTAGAATCACTGTAAAATTGCTGTTACAAATGAATCTGTATAACTATAATTTTGTTGCTGAAATCAGAAATATCTTCTTCCCCAGCAAATGCAGCAAGGTGCAATAGAAGGAGATTTTGCTCTTTGCATTAGTTTATATCATGGTTACGAACTGTTACTGCAAATGGGAATGAGATCATTACATGCCTTCTTACGTGGAATTGTGGATGGATCAAAAGGTAAGGAATCTGTTTTTACTCCCATTTCAACTTAATCATGGGGATTTAGATGTATTATTCACATCTATTAAAGTATTCTAAAGAAATATTAGAAATCTCTGGTTATACTCCCGTTCTACGACTGCAATAAATTGAACTGATGGAAATAAAATGTATTTAGACATGTGGAAGATGTGGGAATAAAGCATTGTTTTCACATTTCCTAATTCATAAATTAACCAGAAATATATTTATATATTGTAATGCTTCTAAAGATGTCAGAAAGTTCTTCCGTTTATATGTTTATCATTATTAAAAATGGCAGAATGAAATCTGTTTAGTTTGGAAAATAGTGTAACACTACAAAAATCAAAATGTTTTTAAGAGAAAAAATTGGCATGTAGTAATGTAGACGATCCATATATTGACAATAATTTCAGTTTTTTTTCAATTGGTTCTTACCAGAGGGGGAAAACATATAATTCATCCATTCTGGCAGAAGCACCATTGATTGTCTTTGGGTATAAAAAGCTGAGACAAAATAGAAAGTACTGCTTTTTAGTTGACTTGAACCGTACCCGCCAGCTGATCTAAGACCGATGGTCTTGAGGAAATTGAAATTCAGTAAATAAAATTAATATTTACGCTTTCCCAAGTACTTTTTAATGTAAGGCTGAATAAGATAGAATTAGCATAAAAAGGTCTATATTTCAAGTCTTTTGTCTGGGTCTCATATCTTGACTTTTCTATAATTGTTCATTCCAGAGATTTTTATTTTTGATAGTAGATAGAATTGTTACCTAGCTATAATGAAAATGGGACTGCATTAAATAAAGAGACAAGGATAGACACACATCATGAATATGAGGAATGCGTCCATCCAACACAAACTTACTATTTTCTTTAACTGGGTTCACCTAAGTCCATCCAAGATAGATGTTTTTCTGCATATTTTTTCTGTATAGAATATATTTTATTCTATTGCCTAAAAATGTATTTGCATGTGTTGTGTGTGTGTGTGTATCTGTCTGTGTCTGTCTGTCTGTCTGTTTATGGAGATTCTCAGAGCTGAAGAAGCTTCTTGGATGAGAAGCAAAACATCTTTAAAGAAAAACCAGAAAGTCCAGTTACCTCTTGAAAAAGCACCTTTTTTTTTGACAGTCATCTTCAAATTTTTGAATTAAAACTTCATCATAATACTGGTTACTTCATAGGATAGTGATGGCTAATCTTTTTGCCATGGCGTGTCAAAAGCAGGGGGACGTCGTGCACATGCACGGGTGGCATAGGTTCCCCATCACGGTCATGGGAGAATAATTGCCAGTAGGGAGCTGGGATGAGGCTATCCTTCATTACAGGAATTCAGGCAAAAAGAGGATGGAAACCTGTTAGGGAAACTATAGTAGTGGAGTAGCTACATCAATGACAGTTTGATTTAAAATATCTTTAATGTCCTTTCTAACTGAATTATGTTGTTGTAATGCTGCATTATTCTTTATCTATGTCTGAGAGACAAGACTTATTGCAGTCATTAACCAGGACACTTATCTGTGGGTTTTTTTTTAACTATTAATTTTCACTGCACACTACAAAACTGTCTATCTTGATGTGCAGTTTATGTAAGTTAGAGATCTAAAATTTAATGTTTTTACATTCAACTACTTTTCTTTCTAAGGAATGACTCGAGCAAAAAATGAACTTGGGCGTAATGTGGAATTCATGATGCTATACAGCCAGCTTGAAAACATGTTTTTGGATTCAACTTCATCAAATGGCAACATCAATGAACTAGGTTGGCAATTTATCTACTCAAAATACAGCAGTGCTGTTTGTTCAGCATGGCAAGCGACTCTACTAAGGATTGAAGGATATGTTTAAAATATTAAGAACAATAAAATAGTAAAAACATTCAGAAAAGACATACAGCTACGAAGATAGTTAATCAGCTAACAGTTAACCCAAGAAACAGGGCCTTAACATATTCCGTCACAGGGACTTTAGCAGAGTAGTCCCATCTTGTAGTTCCCGCCATTTGGCAGTCTTTGACGGGGGGAGGGGGGGGGGATTTGCAGCATACCCAATCTGCTGTATTGAATTGGATGGGTAGAGACTCTTGGAAAAAGACAATCTCTCAGCTAACTGGTAATTTTTCAGGATTTTCTCTTGATAGGATTAAGGAGACAATTATATTATATTTTGAAGGATAACTTTTCACAGAAAAGATTTTTTATTTTTTTAAAAGTTAAAAGCTGTCTGGATTTTTATATCTAAAATTAAAAATTTTGGGTTTGCAGGAACCAAAAAGTCGAAGACTTTCATTTATAGCCATCCCAAATTAAAGAAATTAGAAGATGTTGTTCTACAGCATTTCAGATCCTGGAGAAAACCTCAAGGTACGTATAGGATTGTTGTGGCCCAGCAGGATCCGTTTGAACTGCTGATGGACTCGGATAGTGAGGACCTATGAGTCTGCTATGGAAGATGTGGAGGATCCTGGGCAGGGTTCATACTCAGAGCAGGGACCAGAGAGGCTGGTTGGCCACCAGGAGGCGCCTAAGTCATGGAGCAGTGGGGAGGACTCAAGGCAGTTTGTTCCTGACGTCAGGCAAAGAAGGGCGGAGAAATGGAAGCAGCAGCTACGAAGGCAGACTCATAAGAGATAATCAAGCCCAGGTGGTTGTGACTTGGCCCCTCCCAAGAGAGTATATAAGTGAGAAATTGGGAGGGGTCCTTTTGCAAGACACAACTGTTCGTAACAGACTTGAGGAACTCTTGTCTGGTCTGTTTTGTATTTCCGTTCTGTTTGGTTTGGGTTGCTGGCAACCCTTCTTGCATGAGAGTGTTGTCTGGGCTTTCAGCCAACGGAGTTGTAATTCCTGTGATTAAAGAGTGGCAAATAGCCAAGCCTTTGTCTGCGTTACTCACAGGCCAGAGGGGTGTGTGTGTCAGAACAAGGATGTAACTCGGCTGCTAATGAAAAAGCTGCAAGTAATCAAATAGTATTGTTCAAAACACTGATTCAATTTTACGCAGGAAATTCCTTGTTGGGTTTATATTCTATACCCTGATGTTTTCTACTTTGAAATTTAAGATTATAGATTATTTGCTCTTTAATATTTTGTGATTCATTTTATACTGTCCTTATTTAAAACACTCTGGCTAATATTTGGTGTACCAGTATATGCAGCTTTCAGTCCGACACAATTTATCATTTAAAAATAAATGTTCTTTGTTTTTATACTTTTTAAAACTTTACTAGTTCCATTTTACCAGCCTGATGCTTAGTCTTGATTAGGATGCTGGTCAGTGAAATTGATTCACTGGAGAGCCTGCAATTTGTATCAAATTTCTCTTTGCATTCATCAAGGTGTAGTTTATTGGTTTGCTTTCTCTATTACATAGATCAGACTACATCTGAAGTCACACCTACAGATACCAGAGTGATGATCTTCTCCTCCTTCCGTGACAGTGTTCAGGAAATTGCAGAGATGCTTAACTATCACTACCCCCTTGTGAGAGTCATGACTTTTGTAGGCCATTCTACAGGCAAAAACACAAAGGGTTTTACACAGAAGGAACAGCTTGAGGTAATGAACTGGGTGGAGGCAGGGATACAAATTGCCCTACGTGGTATAACGAATGTTATCTTTAGTGTATTTGTAAATTATCATCCCAAACAGATTTCTGATGCCAAGAAAATGGATTTGTAATATAGCAATGCCTATAGAATGATTCTTAAATTATGCTGTACTGCGTAACATTTAATTTCACTGCTGTAATCACACGATACAAATTTAATTCACTTGAAATGAATAAAACTCAGAAACTGCCCTGCTCATAGTTATAAGCATGTGATTATTATTTGGCTGTTGAGTTCTCAAGTGTTTTTCAGATGTGTAATATTGTTGCCTTTTTCAAATAATAACTTGTTCCCTCTTAGTTTTATACAAAAAGTAGTTATTCTTCCTATAGAAATAAAGATGTAATAAGAAGCAGAATTTCATAGCTTTGTTTCATATATCAGCTGCTCCTTGAGAATTTGTCTTGCTCCCAAGTTCCAGGGATGCAGAAAATCAGGGAGTGGCCTTTGAAGTTCTTCCATCACCACAGAAGAAACCAGATGACTGTCATGTCTTTCCAGCAGCCCTCTCCAAGCGGAACATGGGTTTAAAAATACATAGTGCTCCAGTCATCTTTGACCTCTTAGCTTAGAGAATCAGGAGAGCCTATCCGCTCTCAACATTTTCTTCCTGATTTCTGCCATTCTCACTCTGGGTTAGTTAAGTTTATTTTGGGACTTCTTGGGATAAAATTAGCCCATCTACCCTGTCTCGAAATGGGTTAGAGAGTTCACATGACATACCAACAGTATAATTACTTTTGACTTATTAAGAGAGCTGCATAGATCGAATGAGAGAAGTACATTATATCTGTTCTCCCTTCCTTTGGATCTTTGATTGTGATTATTATCAATTACTAATGCATTGTGTAGATATCAAAATGTTTTGTAGTAGAGCAGTATAGTAATGGGAAACCATAGCCGGTCACAAGCCCGGATAAATGGGGAGTGTTGGTTCCCGTGGCGACGGAACCGTGAAACAAGCTGAGAACCCAATGGCAGGACAACACACGGATAAACAACTCTGTAATCCGTGACGTTCTGCCTTTGGCCTTCACAATGCAATGGTCACTGCCTTGTGGACGTTGACATTTACAAAGATTAAGTCCAGTAAGTCCAGTAATTGATAAGGCTCCTAAATTTACTGAAAAGTTGGAACAATTTAAACTGACCTTGTCTATTTACATAGGGTTATTATCTACAAAACCACCCTCAATTGTTCCATGTACTATATTTTTCAGACTATAACATGCACCGGTGCATAAGACGCACCAAGATTTCGAAGAGGTAAGTAAGAAAAAAAAGTTATTGTCTTCTCCGCCCCCCAGGGGCACTCTGCAGACTTCAGCAGGGCTGGGGTAAGGCAAAAAATCCCCCGTTTTTCACCAAAACTGGGGCATTTTCCCTTCCTCCAGCCCTGCTGAATCCTGCAGAGTGATTCTGGGGGGATCAGGGAAGACAAAAATACCCCCATTTTGGTGAAAAACAGCCCATTTTTCACAAAAATGGGATGTGGGGCGGGGTTTTGGGAGGCCAAAAATGGTTGTATTCGGTGTATAAGATGCACCAACATTTCCACCCTCATTTAGGGGTGGAAAGGTGCGTCTTATACACCGAATACCTTAATGCCATTTTTAATACCTTTCTCTACCTTGAGAGGTACACAATCCTCAGTTCTCTGTATCTCATGCATATTTCAAATTCTTCGATATCTACTGATCTCATAATATTTCCTTGCTACATGGATTTGTTTTCTTAAGAACTACCAGAATCAAGCTAAAACTTGTTTACATTTTCCTTTAGGTAGTGAAGCATTTCCGGGAGGGCGGCTACAACACATTGGTCTCCACATGTGTAGGAGAAGAAGGCTTGGATATTGGAGAAGTAGACCTCATCATTTGTTTTGATGCTCAAAAAAGTCCGATTCGTCTTGTGCAGCGAATGGGCCGAACTGGACGCAAACGGCAAGGGCGTATTGTTGTCATTCTTTCTGAAGGAAGGGAAGAACGAGTAAGATGAGACTCCAAACTCAAGTTTTGCTCACTGTCTAACAAATTTTAGGCATAGGGTTTTTGGTGTTTTACTTTTTTCCAAGAACGCCATTCAAATCCTAGGTCTTGCCACCAAATGAAGTTGAAAGAAAGTAATAGCTGAACTAACAGATCCTGGCACTGCCCTAGTGGTGATAGCACTTAGACTTATATACTGCTTTACACTGCTTTACAGCCCTTTCTAAACGGTTTACAGAGTCAGCCTATTGCCTCCCACAAGCTGGGTTCTCATTTTGCCGACCTTGGAAGGATGGAAGGCGGAGTCGCCCTTGAGCCTTGTGAGATTTGAACTGTCAAATTGCAGGCAGCCAGCAGTCAGCAGAAGTAACCTGCAGTACTGCACTCTAACCACTGCACCACCATGGCTCACAGTGATGGTTTTGATGTTAGCAGTAGTATGTTTGAAGGACTTGGGACAGGGGTTGTTGCTGGAGGCCCATAGGGTTATATCCAGAAAACCTGTTTCCATTGGTCTAGTGCCATGATGGAAAACCAATGGCATTGCTGAATTGCTGGTGTTGGGATGGCCCACCTCCCGCCAGCCAGCTGGTCTTTGGGTCTCTGTTGCACATGTGTGCATGTATGTGCATGTGCATGTTTGTGCATGTGCATGTTTGTGCACCTTTCAGTTGGGCATGCACAGTTTGGGCACTCGGTATCTAAAAGGTTCGCCATCACTGATCTAGTGGTTAAGGCACGAAACTAGAAACCAGGAGACTGTGAGTTCTAGTCCTGCCTTAGGCACAAATCTGACTGCTTGACTTTGGGCCATTCACTCACAACCCAACTCACAGGGTTGTTGTTATGGGGAAAATAGAAGGAGAAAGGAGTATTGGGTATATTCACCATCTTGAGTTATGTATAGAAATAATAAAGGTGGGATAAAAATAAATAGATTAACAGGAGGAATGTTATTTATTTTAAAAGTGGGGAGAGGTGATTTGACCTTTTTTTTCCCCTTTAGGCAAGAATAAAGAGAGGTACATAAAATAAGAACATCATTATCAGATTTCTAAAACTATGAATTGGAGTCAAGTAATTGTGGACAGCATGATCTTTAACAACATGTTGGTGGAGTCAAAATTATGCTGCTGCTCTTTTGCTCTGCTCCAATAATTCCTGACTACCTTACATTAATGATACTTTCTTTTTGCATTATGTTTCTTCAGTCAATAAGCTTTATGGAGTTCCTGGTCATGGATGAATCTTTTATAATTGCATACATCACAGAACATTTTAAGGGCTATTGTATTAAATGGCCATTTAGTAAAAATGTTAACATGGGTTTAATTAAGACTATTTGCTAGGCCAACACTTTCCTTTATCTATATAAATTCAATGAATAGATATTAAAAATCACCAGAACATTATCAAACATGGGGTAATAGTGGGAGGACATAATCTGAATTCTGCAAATAAGTTCTGACATGACAGGTTTTAAAAATATTATCAAATCACTTTGTAGATTGAGAAATAGGATATTTTTGTGGCATTTGTTTGCATGTGAAAAACAGCAAAGTGGTTGATAATGAGCTAATATCCAGAGGAATCATAGTAAACCAGTGTAAATCATATTTGTGAATGAGTAAACTAGGAACAGATAAAAAGTTTTACTAAAAAAACGTGCCAATTTTCTCTCTCTTTTGTAGATTTACAACCAAAGCCAATCCAACAGGAAAAATCTTCTGAAAACTCTCTCTAAACATAAAGGCCTCCATTTGTACCAGCACAGCCCACGTATGATTCCAGACGGCCTGAACCCCAAAATGCACCGTATGCTGATTACACCTCCAGAGAAAGAGCCAGACACCTCCACAGCCTGCTCAAAGAAGAAAGGCCTCATTTTGGGGCGAAATAATTTTCTCAGTTTTGCCAATGCAGGTAAGCAGGGAGGATAGCTGCTGAGTTCGCGTTATCACGCAAACCAAAACTGTCTTTCACATACAGGAAGGTTGCCCAGTCTAACTGATTGGCAGATTCATGGTCAACAAGAGTTCTTTCATTCTTTGTATAGTCAACAAGATTCATTGCCAAAAATACTGTGATGGCTGTTTATTTAAATAATTTAAATACTTTTCCAAAGGCTGGCTAGTCTAGAGACAAGAAGAACAAGGGGGGACATGATAGCAGTATTCCAGTATTTGAGAGGAGAGAGTCAATTTATTTTCCCAAGCAACAGAGGGCAGGACAAGAAACAATGGATGGGAACTAATCAATAAGAGAAGCAACCTGGAATTATGGAGAAACCTCCTAACAGTGAGCACAATCAACCAGTGGAACAGCTTTCCTTTAGAAGTTGTAGGTGCTTCATCACTGGAGGCTTTTAAGAAGAGCCTGGACAGCCACTTTTCTGGAATGGTATAAGGTCTCCTCCTTGACGAGGGCATTGGACTAGAAGTCCTCTAGCTCTATTCTGAATTAATTAATTCAGAAATTTGAGGTGGTTCAGCGGGCATTGATTCTGCATATATAGGATTTAGTATCTATTTTAGAAATAGGCCAGAACTATAAAGATTCTGTCTCCCTCTCCCTCCCTCTGTCCCTTTCTCTCTTTCTTTTTCTCTTTTTTTGGGGTGGTGGTGGTGGAATGACAACAGAGGATATCAGAGTAATATCATTGCATGTCCTTGGAGCGTGAATCATCACTCGTTTCAGCAAATAATTCTCTCTCTCTCTCTCTCTCTCTCTCTCTCTCTCTCTCTCTCTCTCTCTCTCTCTCTCTCTCTCTCTCTGTGTGTGTGTGTGTGTGTGTGCATGTGTATAATTATGTGCATATGATTTTCCATGAACGTGGATGAGTATGATAAAATAGAACTATATGTGAGCCTGAAAAAATGCCACAATAGCTCAAATCAGACTCATAATAGAGCAACATCTTTTTTCAGGTTCAAACACAAACTTTTTTTTAAAAAAAGATCCTTGTTTTAATGAATAGCAGAGAGATACTGTGTTCATGTAAGTCCCAAAGTACTATTTCTAAATTATTTCAAAGCATGCACAGCCTTCTATGGTATTGCTTCCACTGCTCATTAGATCTAAAGTTTATAGACTGAATCTGATCCATTATTTTGTCTGGTCAAAAACACCATTATTTAAAAGACCTGCTTATGGCTAAATTGGCTAGGAAGATAAAAGCAGCTGTTGGTTTTTTTTATAGTGTTTTTTTTTCAGAGCTTGTGAGAAGGAAAAATGCCAATATTTTTTAAAATCATAAAATAGAAAGTGCTTTGAAAAATTTATTTAGGTTGGATGCTTATAGCAAATGGTCAAGTAATAAAACGTACTTAAGTCACTCAGCTTGTTTCTAGAGAGTTTTCCCTAGCAAACGAAGAAACCTCAATCAATTGAGGTTGCTATATTACCAACCAAAGACACGAAGAAAGAGAGAATATGATTGTAACAATTCACAGTTCTCCCTCACAGGATCCATCATAGAACATATCTGGTATACCTGGGTAATAATCTGAATATGGCCTATAATGATACTACCATATTTCCCTGAAAATAAGATAGGGTCTTATTTTCTTTTGGACCCCCTCCTCCTGAAATAAGCACATGGCCTTATTTTCGGGGAGGTCTTATTATTTTTGAGCTGCAGCAGGCAGCGAGCATGGTTACCTCATGGCTTGCTGTGCTGCAATATTTTTGGGAAGGGCTTATTTTAGTGCATGCACTCAAAAGCCCAATTGGGCTTATTATCTGGGAGGTCTTATTTTCAGGGAAACAAGGTAAAAAATTTGGAACACTTTTGGATTCTTGATATTTCTATATAAACATAACCTAAAACATGACCTATTCTCCTTAAAATTTCTAAAACAAGGACCCAATTAAAAACGAGTCAAAAACATTATACTTGTTTATTTCTTTATTGAAGAAAATGATCAATCGCCTCAAACTTGTGGGTGGAAAGAGTGAACCTCTAAAATTATCAGTTCATTTGAAGGGGAAATTAGAGTCAGTTATTTCAATCAGTGGGATGTTAATTATTTAAAGAACAGAATTCTGGTTTTTCACTATTGACATCTGAACTTCACAACACATATATCGAGAAGTGCTCAAAGCTATGATTCAAACAAAGAAATGGCCAAGAACTTCCAAAAACAGTTGCTGATGCTCACCAGATGGAAAACGTTACCAAACTATTTCCAAAAACCTTAGACTCCACCCAGTCCACAAATTGAGATCACACAACGACCAACATGTGTAATACTCCAGGAATTCTCAAAGAATCCCAGGATACCATTTAAGGTCCAAATGGCTTCTCTTGCATTGGCAAATATCAGGATTAATGATGCCACTATCGAGAACACTGAACAACAATGATGTGCATTCCAGGGTTGCAAGGAGAAAGCCACAACTCTCTAATAGGAGCATTGCAGCCCATCAGGGTCTCTGAACTGAACTCAAGGAAAAATGGGACATGCAGTAAGACAATGACCCAAAACACATAAATAACTAAATGATGGTTAAAGCAGAGAAAAGATGATGTTTTGCAAATCAAACTCCTGACTTTAGTGGAAGGAGATGAATCATACAAGAAAATCCACCATCATCCCTATACTGAAGCTGTTCTGTAAGGCGGAATGAACAAAGCCAAGCTGATTTGTAAGACTAATCTTTGGAAACGTTTAGTTGCAATTATTGATGTCCAAAGTACTGAAAGCAAAAGTTCACATACTTTTGCCACACACACACTAACTTTCTTCCTTCTCCACAAATATTTTCCAGGTACGAAGCAAGCCAGTCCAACTGACAGCTGGTGTCTTACAACTGAGGAATATGAAAAATGGGATAGACTATATAAAATAAAAGCTGGTGAAGGAATTAAAAAGCCAATAATGCCACGCAGTCAGTTTGTAACATTAGAATGCAAAGATACAAGAACAGTAAGTTAAACATAAACTTCAGGTTAATTTAATGTGGTCTGGCTGAAGATCATGATAAAAACTATTTAAGCCTGGAGAAAAATGTATTGAGGTATTGTTAACAGTAACTGATACGCTTTGATATAAATATAGAAAAGACATACATGTCTTTAACAATTATATTCATTATATTCAAATAGAACTTCAAATTATTGGAGAAAATTCCAGATATTTAATACAAAATAAACAAAGGCAATAAATTGTGGCAATCAAATATATCAGACGTGATCCTTAATAGATTATATCTGATCCTTCTTTTATTTGAATGTTGTCCATTTTATGTAGACTTCAGCTCTTAGAATTCACAGCCAGCATGGTCATTGCTAAGAATTCTTAAATATTTGAAGTGCACTTATTGGGGAAAGTTTGTATAGATATTCATCTTGAAAATAAATTAAAATTTAATTTACACAAGAGAGTGCTTACAAAGCACTTGTAAAAATATATAAATATTCCATTGTAGATCTCTATAGTAAATATTGATTCCCGTCTAACAAATCAGAATTTCCTACAAATATACTGCTTTTTGTAATAGGCCAATGAAAGAATTCAGAAGAATTTATCATAGTGGTTAAGGCAGCAGGTCATAAACTATGAGTTCTACTCTCACCTTACACATGAAACCAGCTGGCCGACTTTGGGCCAGTCATTCTCTCAGAAAAAAAAGCAGCCAGACACTTTCAAAAATCTTGCCAAGGAAACAGCAGGAATTAAGAATCAAGACTTACTGAAAGGCACAAAACAGGGAGGAATGATATGGCTGCTATAACTAAATAAACCAAGGCTGTGATTTATATGTGTAAAATTAGAAATATTGTGGAATATGAGAAACAAATGCTTCAACATTCTCAGTTTGTTAACTAGTAAATTGGTGCTAAAAATAAAAGGCTTGCTTATTGTATGAAAAAAACCACATTTTTTTCTCATAAATAAGTTAATATTATTTTCTAATAGCAACAGCACTTAGACTTATATGAATGGAAGGCTGAGTTAACCTTGAGCCTGTCAGGATCAAACCCCTGGCAGTGAGCAGCGTCTTAGCCTGCAGTACTGCATTCTAACCACTGCGCCATCACGAACTCCTCAGTTCTAAATTAGTTCTAAGATAACTTTATCTTTAATTTGGATTACTCTTTTGACAAGCCTGAGCTGCAACTGGCATTGGTAGCATTCTATTTTCTTTGTGTTTTGAAATCTTAGGAATTGGAAACTGAAGAAGTTCATGAACTGTCGCTGACAGAATGGGCAGTCTGGCAGAACCGGCCTTTCCCTACCTATCTGGTGGATCATTCTGATCGTTGCTTCCACTTCATTAGTGTCATGGAAATGATAGAGCAAATGAGACATGAAGAGGTGGGTAAAACGGTTTTCTATTCTGGAGAGCCTTTATCTCCTTTGTAAGCTCCCACGTGCATTTTATTGGGTTGTGACCAGGGTGGATAAAAAATTTAAATCAGATTTTTTTAAAATCAAATTTATTTTTTTAATTTTTAATTTTGTTTATACAGTAATATCGTCTTTGCAGCACATACATTTTTACTTATCCATTGCGTTTCCTTTTACCTATACATATATATCTTATTTAACTATATTTATCTCTATATATACATATTTTACATATCTTTTCTATTAATTCCATACCTATCCTTTATATACATTTGATCATCTTATGTTTCTTATTTCATACTATTTTTATCTACAGTCTACTATCTTGTATTTCCATTTCTTGTTAATTCTGCAATTTTGTGTTTGTTTTGTAGTTTCTTGATCTTTCTTCTTCTCTTTGTTAGTTTCCTATTTTTTCCCTCTTTCCTCAAATTTATTTGAGTAAAAATCTATCTAAAGATAGTTTTCTATTTAGTATACATTAATAATTTAGTTTATTCAGCATGAACAGGAGCTTAGTTATGTAGCATGAGGCTGTATATTCTGCAATGTTTACATTTTTGGTAAACTCATTCAATGAATCCAAGCTCTGCAAACTGAGATAACATGCACTGCATTGAAGCATTCACACAATTTCACAGTAACCATGAGATAAATCATAAAACAAAGTTCAGGAATATTCCTTTATCCCATTGTTTTGCAAATCTATGCACACTACAAACTGCATTATTGTTTGAAGAGAAATGCATCTGTACCAGCAGGCTCTAAGTGTGAGGAGGAAGGGCAAGCAGTAAAAATGAAAGTGAAACCTCCTAAGCAGCTTATAAATATATTATTAGAGGGTACATGTCATGTCAGACCCATCCTGGCAGCGCCTGTTATGATGGGACTGTCGGTGAGTCAACAGTGGGTCAGAGGAGGAGCCGCTGAGGGACAGAGATGACAGTTGCTCTTTAAAAATTGATTTAAATCATGTTGATTTAAATCAAGTCTTTTTACTAGTTATTTAAATTGATTTGTGACATAGGATTCTGTTTGTGACATAGGATTCTGGAATAGACAATATGCTGAAAGCATGTGTTACTTTGTATTTCTCTATGAATCTCTTATTCAACACAATAAACCAAAGAAGATTACGCCCTCTCTTTAAAAAGATGTTAAGAAACCTATTAAAAGCTTATTATTTTGCCTGATCTCATTGCTTAGTCAAAGTTTTCAGATAGCTAATTTTTTCACTAGAAATTAATTTGACTTTTCAGATAATGACTCATAAAGTTACTCATTGACTTTTAACTAGTTGTTAATTACATTGTGGATGAGAATGGGGAAAATAGTTTCCTAAAAAAAGCCACAACACTTCTATACTTTGTGAATTTCAGTGTTACCAAAACTGCAATGCAATTAGCACTTCAAGATAATGACAATAAACAAATTGCCAAAAAGAAGAAAAAAAAATAAAAAGAAAGAAAGAAGCATTTTTTTAGGATTAAAGTTTAGGAAAGTACCTTGAATAAAAGACACCTCTAATATATTTTTCTCCAAGTTGTTAGACTTTTCTTTTGTCCGTGTGTCCACTTTTATTATTTGCCATTTGCCAATGTTCTGATTTTTAGTTAACGGAATAACAGAGTTGGAAGGGACCTGGGAATTCTTCTAGTCCAACCCCTTGCTCAAGCAGGAAACCCTGTACAATTTCAGACAAATGGTTGTCCAATCTCTTCTTTAAAATCTCCAGTGCTGGTTAAGTTTTGTGATGGTCTTAGGATATAGGTTCTAGAACTTGCATAAAACTGGGAATGCACTTCCATGCCCCTAAGAAGAAGTTTCTACTCACAAGTTAACAGTTAGTTAAGAAAAGAAAACTAGGATGAAATTTCTTCCTGGTCATTTCCTGGTGCTTAGGAAAAAGAACACAATAAAGGTATGAGTTAGAACATGGTATACTTTCTGTCTGGAAATGTTTAAGCTGAATTATAGTTGTTAAATCAGACACAATGTTGTAAAAAAAAAGAAAACAGAGCTGTGCAAGGTTTCATAGTTAATCTCCAAAAGATGCTGCAGAATGTCCAGGGGTGTGAATATAGCACTGTTACAGCAGCAATTATAAAAATAATAATAAAAAAAGAATGGCCCTAAATGAGAGAATGTTTTGTGAGTATTTATTTTCCTTTAGTCAGATAGATTCAGTACTGTTGAATCTGAATCTCTAATATAAGCAAATATTACAGTAAAAGTGCTGTCAGTGACATGGGGATTTCACAGTAAACAGCAGATACAATAAGTACTGGACCTTGTCAAGATTTATTTCTGGAAGCATAGTGAAGATTACCAATTCTTTATTGAACTAGAATGAGGATGTGGTGTACTTAGTATTTTGTCCTGTGACTGGTACTCCTTAACGATTTTCATGATGGCTTGGGGAACAGCACTCATAAAATTTACAGCTGATGCAAAACTCAAAGTAATTATTCTTTTAATAGAATTAGGTTATAGAAGTACACTGAAAGTACTAGAATGAAATTTAGTGGAGTTGTTCAAGGCAAAGTTATTAATGCAAAATAAATCTAGAAACACGACATGGGACATCTGGCTTGAGATTGTATGAAAATCCACGTATGTAGCTGAAATCAATCTAAATAATTTCAAAAGAAAAAAAAAACCAATACAATATTCAACTGCATCAATAGAAGTATTGAGTTTCAGGGTTCTAATAGTTCATTCTGTTCTGCATTAGTCAGACGTGACCTCATATACTGTGTCCAGGGCACCATGCTTTAAGGAGAATTCAGGCAAATTGGAACAGATAAAAAGGTCAGTGAGACTGATGTAAGGATTAGATCTAAGTCTTATGAGAAAATGAGGGAACTGGGTAGAGGTAGCCTGGTGGAGAGTTTGAGAGGACATACAACACTTCAAGTGCACGAAGGAGATTTCTGTGAGACGATGACATCTCTGTTTTCTATTATACTCTATAGAAGGCTATAGAATGATATATAGCTGTAGGGGGCAGCTCCCAGCTCAATGTTAGGAAAACCTAAGAGCAGTTTTGATAGTGGAACTATTTACCTTGAGGGATCCTTTGTTGGACGTGTTGAAGTAGAAACTAGATAGATA
This sequence comes from Thamnophis sirtalis, assembly GCF_051295495.1. Lineage (NCBI taxonomy): Eukaryota > Metazoa > Chordata > Lepidosauria > Squamata > Natricidae > Thamnophis > Thamnophis sirtalis. Next base: position 158,087,917 of record NW_028261381.1, on the reverse strand, counting down.
CCTGACAGAATTTGGATGCCAGTAATGAACAGGAGATTGGATGATCGGTCCCTTCCCAACTTTCTTTTTCTATGGTTCTATAAGCCTTAGGCATGTGTTTAATTACATTGTATAGCACCTCTAAAAATGAATATTGAATTCTACTTCTAATGTGTCTTTGCTGTATATTGTACTTTTGATTTCCGCTATTCTCATGCTCCCATATTTCTTTGATTTAAATCTCAATAATGCTAAATGTCAGACCCTCATCCGACTATATCTCCAGCAGCTCAGATTAATATATACTATTATGTAGAAAAATTGACCTAAACTTTGATTTTGAACATGAACATACACTGCCTTTCATTGTGTGATTCATATATTATGATTCATTCATTGTGATTCAATCATAGGGAATATATATATAGTTAACTTAGTAATGGAAATAAACTGTGAGGAACTAAACAGATTTCCATTTTCTAGCAGACACACATTTCATTGATGACTAATTAAGATCACTTTCATTATTTAAATGAACAGACAGAAAAATTTCTTATATAATTTACAAGCTGATGGAGGCGACTGTGAAGTTTTACATTTTCTGTTATTTTAAACCATTTTGGGAAATAAGCATAAATGTTTCTAAAAAGGTTTTTTTTAAAAAAATGAAGTACTGCAATCCAAAAAAATGTAGGAATGATCTTACCATGGAACATTAAGTTGTTTCCTGGACAGCTAAGAAAATAAATCTTGTCAGTCTAATTCAGGAGGCAGCAACACCTGATGGGCTTTGTCTGAACTCAAATAACTAAGCAGGTTTTATCCTGGTTAGTAGCTGGAGATTATCATGACATTTCAAACTTGGTAACTAGATTAATAGATGATAGATAGATAGATAGATAGATAGATAGATAGATAGATAGATAGATAGATAGATAGATAGATAATAGATAGATAATGGATGGATTTGGTGTGTGGGTGGAGAAAATAGCAAACTAATTCCATAGTGCATGGTTACATCTGTTTAGTAATCTAGAGTCAAACTAAACTTGAAAGAGTTTTTTTTTTGTACTATTTATAGAGATTTATTGAGACATTTTGAATAATAATAATTTAGAAAATAATTTTTAAAATGTACATCTATTACAAAATCCCACACTGCTTGGATCCACACATGCACTATGCTGATACAATATGACTTCCTAGCTAGGTTCTTGGGAACAAATTGATGTGTACGAAGGCCAACACCAGAACTGGCAGCTGTGATTTTACATTTTTGTGCATATCTCGTCCGACTCTCAACAAGTCTGGGGTTATGCTAATTGATGTGAAATTTGAGTATTCCTCTTTCAGAGAGTTGCCTTTTTATAACTTTACCTGATCTGTTAACTTATGTGCATTTAGGAATCTTAAATCATGGAAAGTTCTTTTTGATGTTAATGTACATATTAAGACCTGAAAATGTTATGAGAATATGGTAACAATACAGTTAATTCCTTCCTACTGGTTAAGATTAAATCAAAGAGTATCTGATTTACTTAAAATTTAGCTTCTAAAACAGAAACTTGTGAACAACACAAGTTTGCAATTTTTCTGAAGGTCCATGCTGGGCAAAAATCATCTCCAAAATATTTGTATATTAAAACTCCTCCATGGTTATAATTTCCTGCTTATTTGAAATCGCTGCAATTAATATTTGGAAAATCTCATCCTTGGCTGGATAAGTTGTAAAGGTCTTATGCTTAGCTGCATAAGACCCTTATAACTTACTTTAATGGACAGGGTACCTTATGGTCGTAATTCAGGGACTACATGTACTTTTATTAGTGTAACATGATGCAACTTCTCCATTTCTATTCTGATTTGTGACATTCAAACAGAAAAAGCAAATCAGCATGCTCAAGTTGATAGCATTAGCTTTGAATTTCAAACTAATTAGCTAAAATGATAGTGGGTTCATTGAATGAACCATAGTCTTCCTTTTTTCTATCAAATTCCATTCTGTAAAATAACAGCAATTTAGTGAATACCAATAATGTGGAAGTTAAAGAATGCAACTGTAAATTTCAGAATTAAAGAGGATTCTTTCTTTATTCTCTTAACTAGGGAGTATGTGGTTATGAGCTGGAAATTCAACCTTATTTTCATTGGGAAGATGTTCATGCATCAAATGTTCAGACCAGCAAAAGATGTGACACCATGACTGGGAAAAAAGCAGCAGCTACAGCAAAAGAAAAATATTCCTTACAGGAGTTTGATGCAGAATATATGTCACTGTTTAAAGTGGCCAATTTTAAATCCTCGAAAAGACCTCAGGTGACTGATGTAGAAACTGCAGTTCATGCGAAAAAGGATGGCAGCACTTCAGATTGTTTTTCAACAAACCTATCACCATTTCTTGAAGCTACAGAACAGAAAAGTTTGGCAGATGAGAATCAAGAAACTATGGATGCAACCCTCAACACAAGTATTCAAGGGAGGGCTTGTGTCAATCCTGAAAAAGCTATGACAAAAATAATTCATCCTGCTCCTGAAAATTGTATACAAAACGGGCAGTGTGTGGATTCTGGCTATGGCTGTTTTGCAGATGATTCGTATCTTTCATCTTTATTTTATCTACCAGTGCCAGAAACTGATTTGTTTAGATTTTCTGAAACAAGTGCTGATGAGAACTTTTCCCGTGAAAAAGACATCCAGACGGAGGTAGCAAGACTTCTGTCACAGTCTCCGCCATCTCTGGATGAATGGTTTGCTTCTGAGGAAAAGAGGGTGAATGAAGACTTGGCGCTTGGCACTTTACAGCGGTGTGTTTCCAGCAAATCTAAAGACAATATTCCAGAGAAAAGTGTATGCTTCAAGAATGTGTCCATTTTACCTCAGAACAGCTGCGAACTCTTAAATCCCCGTAAATTGTCTTCAGTGGATAACTGTCCTTTGGAAGCAAATTGCATTCCAGATACTTTCCTTAGCAGTATGAATGATGTTAGCTGGGATGACATTTTTGAAGTTGAAACTGAAGAACAGAATGGAATTCAAGGGGAGAAATGGCCAAAAGTAAACGATAGTCCAATGCTGAATTCTTTGAAAAAGAATAATGGTAAAAGCTGCGGGAAAACATTCAAACCATCTGGAAAAAACGCAAACCCTGAGGAAGATTGTTCTATACATTTATTGGGAAATCATGCACAGAGCAGTCATCCACCAGTTGAAAAAATGGGGGCACCTTCAGAATTACCTGCCTTGTGTAGTCAAGGCAACACGCAGAGTAACAAACCAAGAACTCCTGAATGGCGTTTTCCTGACCAACTTGCTTATGTTCGCAATACAAATCGCATAACATCATTGACACCACATAGAGATGAAGCAGAAGTCTCTGGTGATCTTGATCATGGAAACAAAGGAAATCCCCAAGATTATGAGCAGCTATATAATGCTTCTGAGGATATGTTCTCTGTTAACTTTGATCTTGGATTTTCTTTTCAAGAGTCAGAAGATGATGCCTTCGAGCAGATGAACCCCTTGAAAAATAAAGGGAGCCCTGCAACTGGTCATTCCAACAGGGTTGAAGCCTCTCTCTCAAATAGTAGTTTGGTAAATAAATATTCCAGTAATGAATGTTTTAATAATGTGACTAAATCTTCTACACCGTTAAACATGCAAAACCACAATCCTGGTCTGGCAGCCATTGACCCTGCCATTTCTTTGGCATCTCCTTTCACACCAGCAACTCCGAGATTTTACCAGTCACCAAACCATGTAAAAACCGTGTGTTCCACACCAACAGGTGGACAAATGATACATATGAGAACTTCTTGCTCTAGAAATAATCAAGAAAGCTCACATATGAGAGTTTCAAGAAAAGCAAAGACCAGCATAGTTAAAGTCTTGGCAAAATCATCTTTTGGAGTAAAGGATCTTCCATCCCCTGAACCTGGTAAGACTGAAAATGAAAACCTAAATTATTTTAGCAGGCTTTCTGCTGATTTTCAAATGCACAAATGTGTGTGTAAGAACAATTATGCAGCTATATCTTTGAGAAACTGCACTCTTTAGGACAGGGGTGTCAAACTTGCGTCATCACAGCGTCATCATGTGACAGATCGGGAGTTTTTTCCCCTTTGCTAAACTGGGCGGGGGCGGGGATGCATCTGCCGCAAGTTTGACACCCCTGCTTTAGGAGACATAACGAAACTAGTGACCGAGCAACTTGTCTTTTGGGATATTGAATGGTTCTCATTATTTCATTCTGTTTTAAGCTCAGCATCTGCTAGGCTTTTAGATGGTCTGTAATGAAACTAAGGATCAACTTGTAGCAAATGTAATCATGATATGATAAAACTTGTAAATGTTTACTGTTATGTTAGCTAAAAAATTGAGGGATGCGGTGGCTAAGACGCCGAGCTTGTCAATCAGAAGGTCGGCAGTTCAGCAGTTTGAATCCCTAATGCCATGTAACGGAGTGAGCTCCCGTTACTTGTCCCAGCTTCTGGCAACCTAGCAGTTCGAAAGCACGTAAAAAATGCAAGTAGAAAAATAGGAACCACTTTGGTGGGAAGATAACAGAGCTCTGTGCCCCTTCACCATTTAGTCATGCCAGCCACTTGACCATGGAGACATCTTCGAACAGTGCTGACTCCTCGGCATAGAAACCGAGATGAGTACCATTCCCTAGAGTTGGGAATGACTAGCACGTATGTGTTGGGGGTCCTTTACCTTTAGCTAAAATGATCCTAATTTCCAATGGTGTATCTTCTTTATGTGAGAATATATAAGATCCCTTTATTTACTATTGCAGTTTTCCTGGATGTACAGTTACTGCGTTTGTACATTTAAATGAACACAAAAGCATTTATAGGTAAAGTAATGAATCTTGGAAATATTTTAAAGCCGTCCTAAGATTGATAACCAAAATTTGATTTGCTCTTTTGAAATATTATATCAGACTGAATTCTTGGTATATTTTTTTATTTCCTCAAAAGAAAGAATAGTGCACTTGATTAGGGAAGCTAGATGAGAAAGAAAATACAGAAATTCAGCTAGTTGGATATGGCTTTTTGTTCAACAGAGCTAGTTTATGTGTTCCCATGATGGAAAATATTGTTTTAATTTAATGCCAGAGTAATATAATAGTGACTACTATTTTGAGACAACCCAGGAGCAAATACAGTACACAGAGGTTGTGTCTTTCAAACAGTGGTTTATATGCAAGATTAATATATACATACATACACGTGTTAGGCAAATACCAACCAAGCAAGCAATCTTCACCTATACATGGGGAACCACAATGGAGATAGAACATGTGGAGAGAGATACAGGAGGAGAGAGAAAGAGAGAGAGATGCTCTCACGTGGCCTCCCTTATATATACAACTTCTTAAAGTGGCAGTAACTGTGCTGACTCATCCTCCTGTCATCATCTTGGATTACAGACTTACAGCAGCTGGCCAGCTATTAATTCATCATACCTTAACATTTAAGCTTCAGTTCCAGCTTAACTAGGATGAACTTTGCGTTTTTAGAGAATTTCTTGCAAACAAGAAATCGCCTTACTTATTTTTAGAAGTTGAAATGTATATTTTTTTAAATCTAACCAACAAGTTCATTGTATGCTGAAAAATTCAGATTCTTCTTATTAATTCTTCACTGTAGGGAACAGCAGTGAAAAGGAAGAGTTTTCTTTTCTTAACAGAAAAAAGAGAAAAACAAAAATTTTGAGCACTTCTGATGTGAGTAATTTAGTTACACTTCAGCAGCTTTAAGTAACTCAAATGTTCCTCTCTGGGACTTCTTAATGGATACTCTTGTTATTCATTCTTTCTTAGGTTAGTGACTGTGACATTGAGTCACCAATTCATGCTGTCAAGAAACGGAAACGTCCATTCATTGCCGTAAGTTTCTTTGTTTCAGATTAACAGAGTTGGAAGGGACCTTGTAGGTCGTAGTCCAACTCCCCGCCCAAGCAGGAGACCCTACACCACTACTGTAGAAAGAATGTGCCTAAAACATGTGTTACTGAATTTGGCTTGAATACTCATATCCAAATAAAATTAAATAGTATCAGCTATTTGCAGGATTGTTTCTCCATCAGCTTGGCGGGATTGTTTCATTTGCTAACTCATAAGAATTTATTTAGTGTATGTTTTAAATATGCAAGGTCTATTCAAGGTCAAACCGGAGCCAATTTGGTGTAAAGTCATCAGATGAGAAACCAGGAGACTTGAGAGTTCTAGTCCTACCTCATATACAAAGGCCATCATTCTCTCAGCCCCAGGAAGAAGATAAACCATTTCTGAAATGTTGCCATGAAAAGTTTATGGATTTGTCCAGGAAGTTGCCAAGAGTCAAAATTGACCCAAAGCCCATCCCCCCTTGCCTCCCCAAATCACACATCCCTTTGCTGTATAGGGAAAAATATATTCACAAGGTTGAAAGTTATTTCATACCATATCAGACCTTTGATCTAAATACCTTATTATAATATAGATTGTCTGAAATCTTTCTATCATTTCTTTTAGCTTCAGTATGAGGGGGGATATGGACTCGAAGATAGGAAAAGGATACCCTTTAAAAATATGTTTTTATTAAAAGATTTTACAAGGATTTTAAAAACTATGGATGAAATAGAAGATGATGTTAAAAGAGTAGAAAGAAACAGTGAAGAATAACAAAAAGGAAGATATCTAAAGAATGACTTTTGATCTTCAGTTAGAAGCATAGCAATTACCGTCCCCAGCATCCCATATTCCATATCATAATTTCATTCTCCCCATAAACAAAGCTTTACACTCAATAAATTCCAAAACCAGCAGTTTATTCTTATCCATTTTCAGCAAAAAGTCAATAAAGCATTTCTGGTATTTCATAAAAAGTAATTGTAGTTCCCGCTTCAATCAAACAAGTCAATTTAACCAATTCTGCAAACTCAGCCATCTTCAGAATTCATCCTCTCCATTACCTGTGTTTTTGTAGTCTTCCTTTTATGTATGTATAATAACCTTGCTGCAGTCCTCAACTTACGATCACAATTCAGCCCAAAATTTATATTGCTAAGTGAGAAATGGATTACGTTTTGCCCCATTTTATGAATTTTCCTGGCCTGTTTGTTAAGTGAATCACTGCAGTTGTTAAATTAGTAACAAGGTTGTGAAGTGAACCTGCCTTCCCCCATTGACTTGTCACAAAGTGCTTTGAGCCAAGTTTCAAAAGAAATCCAGTCATTTATTAGGAACAACATTTTGGCAATGCCCCATTGCAGTCAGATCTGACTTCACATAAATTACGGCTGAACTTTGCCCCCCGCTCTGTCATAAATCACATTATCCAACGAGATGCTGTAGTAATCAGATCCGACTCTAGCCAAAGGTATGCATGGAATGCTCTCCCCGTCCCACCTTTCCCCCTATGACAACTCAATAACAGATATGGAAATGCTTTACAAGTTGACACACAGGACCCCAGGAAGCTGTAACTGTCATAAATACACGTCAGCTGAATTTTGATCACATAATCACAGGGGTACTGAAATAGTTATAGATCCAAGGACTGGGGAAGAGGGGTTTTTTTTTTAGTACCATCATAATTTGGAAATGCTGATAAAAATGGATGTGAGTCAAGGACTATTTGTATAAAACTAATTGCCAATGAGCCTTTTCTACTTTAATTTCCATAAGTCCTAATAAGAATTCCAGTTCATCTGAAAAATTTCATCTGAAATTTTTAATTTTTAAACCTGTCTGCTTCACTATATGCATTTATAGTAGAAACGCTAATTTTCCATTTATAATGGAAATGCTAATTTTGTTCTAATTTTAATCAACAATTATGTTACATTGTAGTCAGATGTCTCTAGTGATGAAAGCACAGATTTCAAACAGAAATCAAACCCAGTGTTGCAGGACAGAAAGAATTATATCAAGAAACCGGTTCAAGATACGAAAAGGCAGAAGCAAGTAGATAAACCTCTGATCAAGGTAAGGAGGTTACAATTAATTAAGATGATTTATCTGATGTGAATATCTTTTTCTTACTATATTTCGCCTTTGAGTTGGTAACATTAAAACCCCTTTAGAATCATATGCATATTCAGAATGAACATGTTTGGTTAGCAAGAGTCCCTTTGTAGTTATTTTGGTGATTGAGACAGCAAACAATTTTTTTTTTTTACCAAATTTATAATCAAGAGAAAGTTCTTGCCAGCCAGACAATTAAGCCATACGAAATCAGAAAACTTCTTAAATGCAGTTCGGGCAATTTATGTACGACAAATTGCGACATTATTGGTAAATGGAGAAGAGGCGGGTGATATTGAGATTGGTAAAGGCACAAGACAAGGATGCCCGTTATCCCCCCTATTGTTTATCCTTACATTAGAACCCCTTCTTAGAATAGTGATACACAAATTAAAGGGTTACGAGCTAAAGCTCAGGAATTTAAGGTCCAGGCTTTTGCTGACGACCTTGTTTTTATTCTGGAGGATCCTATGGCTTCTGGGATACAACTTTTACGTAAAATAGAGGAGTACAGTAGGATAGCGGGGCTACGTATAAATAATGAGAAGACAAAACTGTTAATTAAGAATATGACTTTGAACCAGAAAAGGGAAGTACAAAGCCTGTTAGGGATTAATATGGCCCATAAAATACAATACTTGGGAATTTGGCTCACAGAGAGATGTTCCTCTATCAAGGTAGATAATTATATGAAATTGCTACAACAGGTATCTAAGGATATGACTAATTGGAGTGGTAAACAACTGTCTTTGATGGGCAGGATTGCGACAGTTAAGACACATGTATTACCGAAATTTTTGTTTCTGTTTCAAACGGCACCAACTAACTTGGACAATTTTTTTAAAAAATCTTTGGAGACAATAGTGGCTCGATTTATATGGCAAGGCAAGAAAGCACGAATTAAAGCCCAAATGTTGCAAAAACGTAAAGAACTGGGAGGCTTCGGAGTACCCAACTGGGAAGCATATTATAATGCAGCAATTATGACATGGGTGAAGGATTGGATGACGTTGAGTAGAAGGCGCCTATTGGCTATAGAGGGACATGACCTCCCCCAGGGATGGCATGCCTCCCTCTGGCAAGAAAGAGATACCCCCCATAGGTACTTCATGGGACATTATATTCGGAAGATTTTGATGGGGGTCTGGGGAAAGATGAGGAAAAAATACTATCTTAGAGTTCCGTGCTGGTTGGCACCGTTAGAGGCCTTAACGCATCCCAGTGTATTTAATTGGACAAGAAACATAACATATAAAGACATTATGACAGAAGATGGCAACATGAAAACAAAGATGGAATTAGAGCAGCAGAGCAGGAATCTGAAATGGTGGGAATATTTACAGGTTAGAAACAGGTTTAAAAGCGATAAGGTACGGTTTGGGATCTACCCAAACCCTCAGGGGCTAGATAAGATTTTGCTTGGCGGAGATAAATAAATGTTATCGAATATTTATCAATTTTTGACCTGTCAAGATGCTAAAGAAGAGATGGATAAAAGCCTTCTAATAGCATGGGAGAGAAACTTTGGCTATGAGATTGAAATGGGCAAATGGTGGGATCTATATAGTAAGACTATCAAACTTACAATATCTACAGCATTTAAAGAAAACATATACAAGATGGTTTATAGATGGCACTTCCCCCCAATGAGGTTAGCCAAAATGTTTCCTGGGTTATCTCCACTATGTTGGAAATGCGGAAGAAGGGACAGCACATTCTACCATATTTGGTGGTGTTGTACTGAGGCCACGAAATACTGGAGAAGGATTCAAAAATGGCTAAAAGAGGTTACTGGGGCAAGCATGGAATGGAAACCCGAGAATTTTTTATTAAGCATAAAACCAGAAAACATGAGTAAAGTACATATAATTGTGGCTGCAAGAATAACTTATGCACAATTTTGGAAATCTACTACCATACCGTCGGAAGATGCCATAATTAAAAAGATCTATGAATGTGCAGAAATGGACAGAATGATGGGTTGGCTGAGGGACATAGGAGAAACGGAACACTATCTTAGCTGGAACCTATGGTATATGTGGGCGACAAGGAGAACAGCAGGGACTTAAAATGGGGAAAGTTAAATAGCAGTTGTTAACAATGGGAACTAAAAGTGAACATGGGTATTGTAATAGATCCCTGAATTTTGTAATGAGAAGATGCGGCTTAGAGACTAAACAATGAGGAAGGAAAAAAAAGTTGGGCTGTGAATGACTGTCACTGTGGGGGGGGAGGGGGGTTGTATGTTTAAAATTGTATTTGTATTTGTATGTTTTACTCTTAAAAAGTGTATAACTAATAAAGATTACTTTTTTTTAAAAAAAGCCATACGAAATCAGGAACAGGCTAACATTTTCAGCATATTATGAATAATACAATACAATACAATAGTAGAGTTGGAAGGGACCTTGGAGGTCTTCTAGTCCAACCCCCTGCCTAGGCAGAAAACCCTATACCGTTTCAGACAAATGGCGATCCAACATATTCTTCAAGACTGTTGGGGCATTCACAACTTCTTAATAAATGAATATATGTCTGGGGAAAGGTGTTTTAATACAAATGGAGCTAGCCAATGAGTCAAATTTCCCACTTTTGCAAAATAAAAAAATAGAAAACTAGCTTAATCCATTCAGGTTAGCACCTGAACATTTTCTGCAGTTAACATATTGATATAGTAACCAACTGTCCAATTAATTTTGTATAGCGCAGTATTGTAATATATGTTAAGCAGTCAGAATCCTGTTTTCCTTTTGATGAATATATATTCTATTTTAGTAATTTAAAGCTTTGACAGCTGGAAGTTGAATCACTTTAAAAACCTAGTGGATCCCAAGAATGATCCATGAATCAACAGCTAGAGTATGGCCTCCTCTGTGATTTGCTACAATCCCCTAGGAACCAGATCCTTAGTACCAGCTGACCATTTTTTGGTCAATCTTCCATTATTATAGTTTACTGCAAGTGAATTCTTTGAAATGGATTTGTATCCAAAATTTGCTTTTCCATCCTGTAGAATTTAGCCAAGCACTTTATAGATGAGGAGGCAGAACTTTCTGAAGATGGAGTGGACATTTCGTCTGATGAGAGTATAAAATCAGAAGATGAGTTGAGTTCGTCCCTTGTTCAGTTTCTTGATGATGAGACGCAGATCGCTCAAGATTTAAATGGTATGCAGAGAAAATTGTCTCCCCCTCCCATCAGTCAGTTGGTATTCTGCTTGAACTTATCTGTAGTCCGATAAATAACTTTCTTAGATAAGATATGAATAAAATATTTCCATTTCTGCTCCTAGTTTTTAACTTTGAAATAGCAGTGTCTATATGTGTGTGTGCGGGTAGGGGAGTTAAATTTTCCATTACGTTCTTGATAATTCCTCTCTCCGATACCTGAAGATGCTACTTTCCTTGGAAACAAGCTGCTCTTCATCTGCTAGACCAGGGGTGCCAAATTCATGGTTGCATAGATCTGGCCCACGTGGCCACCTTGGAAACAGGGAAGGGCCGGTCCGCTGTGCCTCTGCCAGGGAAAAAAGAGCTCGGGAGGGCCACACGCATCAACCCCTACGATTCGTTTTCGCTGGCAGAGTGCTAGCAAAACACACTACTAGCCAAAGTGGATCCTCCCAGCCCCACCTGGGTCACCACAGGTGCCCCCTGACATGAGTAATGTTGAGCTGGATGCCCTCCCGGCCACTCCCCCCCCCAAGGTCAAACACAACCCTGATGCATCCCTCAATGAAATTGAGTCTGACACCCCTGTTTCCCTTCCAGAATCCCACAGAGATACTTGTGCATTGAAGGTTGTAATGGAGCTATAAGGCATTTTTTTCTAAAGGTTACAGCTTTTATATGACAAACAAAATGTTTAGATTCAAGATTGAGTGCGTTCTCAGTTACTTTTTTGTCTGACAGTTTATTTTCTTTCTCTGCCTAGAATCTGAGATGCAGGCAGTTTATCTGAAATCTGTACGCAGTCCAGCTGTTGGCAACAAGTATAAGATGGTGCATAAAGAATTCAATCCTATAACTGTTTTCTCACAGGTAAAAAGTCAAGCAAAGAAAGTGATACTGTAATAAATGGAACCACGTCACAGATTAGTCTGAACCTGCAAATGCTTTGAAATGCCTAGGTATTATTTTATTTTAAGGAACATTATCAGAGCGGGGGTATACTTAATTAAAAAGCTAAAACAATCCAAATGCAACTATCACAAGTGAGAATATTTTAAGAATTGTTTTTTTCAATCCTACCTGAGCTGCCAAAACCTGTCAGTGGTAAGTAGCACCCCTTATTATTACAAACACAGGAGGTTTTAAAGATTAATAGGAAGCTACAGCAAGTATAAAATAGAGTGACCAGGTTGATAGCAGCAGAAACCTGCTTGTGGAACGGACCATGGGGACACTGCAGTTGTTGTATTGGTTGCCAATAGACTTCTGGCTTACCTCAAAGTGCTGGTTATTTCCAATACAATATTTCTAAGAACATCAGGGGTTACAATCTTCCATGTTATCAGCGAAGAGAAATGCCTCCTCATCAGATATTAGGAAGGCTGCAAGCAAGAGAACCAAAAAATCTGTTCTGTAATATACCTGGAGATAAACTGGTGCTAAAATGAAGCAACTGAAATTACCTTACGTGCTTATATTTTTGTGCCGCTACCTCTTCCATCGTAGTAAATATTGCTAAAGAAAAGTAAGAATCATCTGGTTCTTAGTTTTAGACAATTGGCAGAAAGCCTGACATATGCAAAGTAAGATCCTTCACCTTCAATTGTTGATGACTTTGTGGACACATCCTTAGCGCCTCCCATCCAAGTATTAACTGGGGTTCTCTCTGTTTAAGTTTGTGAAATCAGACAAAAGCTAGATAAAAGCGCATAAGCACTAGGGAAAAATAGTTCTTTTTTTAAGCTGTCAAAAGTCAACAAAGTGGGATAAAGGCACAAGTTCCATCATGAGAGATGTCTAACTATTAAGAAGATAAGCCAGACATCAAGAAAAGGTTTTATGTTGAAGATCTTAATGTATTTTTGGATGCATAATGAAATCAGGCAGATTTTTAAGGGGAGGGGAGGGGGTTTAAGCGCCAAAACTCTGAATTTGGATCAGTAATTGCTAGAATATTCATGACTGGGAGAGACATGGTAACAAGGTCAGCCAATGAATAGGCATAGCAACCAAGTCAGCCAATGTGAGCTTAAACAGATCTGAGTCTGTGCTGAGAACTGAAACTGAAACTGAAACTAGTTTCTTTGTCTGCTCTGAACTCGAAACTAAAAACTCCTCTGTGCTGTTCTGCTGCCTGTGTTTGCTTGTAACTACTACTGCATTGGAGAAAACCTATATTGGTATTGTACATTTATCTTCATGTGTTAATATGTATATAAAGAAGTTAATGAATCCAGTTGAATCAGTTATCTGTGTGTGCTTTCTGGAAGTGATTTTCTGCAACGAACTCTTAACAATAATGGCCAGTATAACTAAATACTGTGTTTCCCCAAAAATAAGACAGGATCTTACTTCCCCCCCCCCATAAGCACTTGGCCTTATTTTCGGGGAGGTCTTATTATTTTTTAGGTGCAGGAAGTGGCGAGCGTGGTCACCTCATGGCTGCTGCTGTGTTGCAATATTTTCGGGGATGGCTTATTTTCGGAGGAGGACTTATTAGTGCATGTGCTCAAAAGCCCCATTGGGCTTATTATTCAGGAAGGTCTTATTTTCAGGGAAACAGGGTATTATGGATAATGTAATTATAGCTGTTATTTTTGCTTCTTTCTTTCATGAGGCAGAGGGATTTGTCAGGATTTGCCTTCTTTCTTCTCAGATTCCAGAGCAAGATGAATGCTACGTAGAGGACAGCTTCTGTGTTGAGGACAATGAAGAGGATAACCCCAAAAGCAATTCCAGTGATGAAGATGTGTGCATCAATTTTGACCTTTTAGGGGAAGAAAGCTTTGTGAACGGGAGAAAACAGTACCAAACCCGTAAAAGGAAAAAAATGAAAGCAGGCCAGGTGAAGCAGAAAACAGCAACTCCATTAGCCCCAAAGAGGTTAACCAGGGTTCGTATCCTTAACGGATCTAGTGAAGATGAGGAAACGGATAAAAAGGGAGAGCAGATGAAATCACGAGTCGGTGTTAAAGTTGATAAGGATTCTAATGCTATTTCCTTAACTAAGGACCGGACTCTGCCCCAAAAATGCTCAGTTCTAAAACCCCAAGAAAGCCATGCTCAGGTACGCTTGGAACCAAAAGCTTGTTTGCCAGAACAATCAAATTTTCATCTTCAAAGCAAATATCAGTGCAAATCAGAGCTTGTGGGTGAACAGTTCCAGATTATGCCGAAGGTAAGACTGTTTTTTAAATTACTGCTTTTTGTGTGTTGATAGCTTGGAATAGTGGAATTAAGGAGTCAGGAGAAACCTTTAAAAATGATTAGTTTAAGCCTTTGCCACATTTCCCTTGAGAATCTTCATTAAAAGATTTTATAGTTTTCCTCTCCTTTGCTAATTCTGCTTATATTAGCATACTGTGCTGGGTCGGAGAAGTTTGTCGATTCATTTTGCAATAAATAGATAACTTTAGCCTTGAGAAAAGATGACTGAGGGGTACAGTAGAATCATGTACCTGAAAGCATGTCGCAAAATGAAGATCAAAAATTGTTCTCTCTTGTTCCAGAACACAGAATAACAGATTTAAATTCAGGAAGGCAAATTCCAATTGAAGTAGGGGAGATTTTCTAACAGTAAGAATTTAGGCCGAGACGGTTATCCAATAATTGGTGAACTATTCTTAATTGGTTTTGTTCAAGCTGAAGCTATAAGACCTGTTCCAATCGTGTGGCTCTATGAGATTACAGAAGTAGGTTATCCTGGCATTTAATAAAATGAGCATATATGGACATAAAACTTTAAAGAGATGGCTAAACATTTCTTCCATAGCAACATTATAAAATAGCCATCTTTTAAATTTAAAAATGCCATTTTTCCATATTTTTTTCTTCCCAACATCCCAACAGTTTTTCCAATAATGTCTCTTTAATCAGTAATTGGAAACTGCATTTTTAAATTTTAAAATTTGGAAAAAGCACCTTTGGGACAACCATGATTGAGAAATATCCATAGACAACTGTGACCTGCGTTTTCTATGTAACTCTGCAGGAAATAGTTACGGTATTTTTGGAGTATAAGGCACACCCTTCCCCACCCCCAAAAAGAGGGTGAAAATCTGGGTGTGTCTTATACATTGAATACAGCATTTTTGGCCTCCCAAAACCCTGCCCCTGTGCATCCCGTTTTTTGCAAAAATGGATGCGCAGAGGGTTTGGGAAGCCTATAAAGTGCTCCTGAGGGCTGGGGAGGGCAAAAAAGCAAAAAATGGGCCGTTTTTTGCCAGCCCCCAGGAGCACTTTGCAGCCCTCTCAAACTCTGCATTCCCTGTTTTTCACAAGAAACAGGGCATGCAGAGGGTTTGGGAGGTCTGCAGAGTGCAAAAACCTTTTTTAAAAATTTACCTCTTCAAAATCTTAGTGCGTCTTATGCTCAGGTGTGTCTTATAGTCCAAAAAATATGGTACTTTGACACGGTACAAATATTAAAAGATTGTTCCCCAGTTTCTTTAGATATTTGCTGTTCTATTTGCCTGCTGACTGATACAGTGTTATGATCTTCGCAGTCGGAAACATTTTTGGAGAACCCTCCTGGACTCTCTTCCTCTTCCTCCTCCTCTTGGACTCTAAGGAATTCAAAGAACCAAGCACCTCTGTGCATTCTGGTGGATAACCATGAGATCTCCTCCGGGCCGGAAGTTATTTCAACCCTGAAAACTGTTCACGGAGTGAAGGTTGAGATTTGTTCTCTCGGTTCCTGTGATTATATTGTCAGCAACCGTCTGGCGGTGGAAAGGAAGTGCCAGGCAGAATTGGTCAACAGTACACATCAGAGTAAAATGGTCCAGAGGATGCAACAGCTGAAGAACAAGTTTGATAGGATCTGTATAATTGTGGAGAAGGAAAGAGTTAGGACAGGTGGGTATCTTGTCTGGTAGTTCTCCCTCTGACATTCAGAGGCTCTTCAGGTGGACTTTTTAGCTGTACTGGTTATGAGATTCATAGCTAAATAGGAAACAAAAGCTGTATTTCACAAGGAGGTGAAGGTGGGACTAGAAACAGAATTACAAACTGGGAAGGAACAAGAGAATTACATCACGGTCCTGCCTCTTTAAGACAGCAGTGTGCAGCAGCTACCAAAAAAGCCAACACAGTTCTAGGCTGCATTAACAAAGGGACAGAATCAAGATCCCGTGAAGTGTTAATGCCACTTTATAATGCCTTAGTAAGGCCACACTTGGAATACTGCATTCAGTTTTGGTCGCCACGATGTAAAAAAGATGTGGAGACTCTAGAAAGAGTACAGAGAAGAGCAACAAAGATTAGGGGACTGGAGACTAAAACATATGAAGAACTGTTGCAGGAACTGGGTATGTCTAGTTTAATGAAAAGAAGGACTAGGGGAGAGATGATAGCAGTGTTCTAATACCTCAGGGACTGCCACAAAGAAGAGGGAGTCAAGCTATTCTCCAAGGCACCTGGAAGGCAGGACAAGAAGCAACAGATGGAAACTAATCAAAGAGAGAAGCAACCTAGAACCAAGGAGAAATTTCTGACAGAACACTTAATCAGTGGAATAAGTTGCCTCTAGAAGTTGTGAATGCTCTGACACTGAACGTTTTTAAGAAGAAATCGGACAATCATTTGTCTGAAATGGTATAGGGTTTCCTGCCTGAGCAGGGGATTGATTTAGATTCTAGAAGACCTCCAAGGTCCCTTCCAACTCTTTCATTCTGTTGTTCTGAGAGGAGCAGATTGTGGATCAGAGGAAGGACCTTTTCTGTGTCAGTCTTATCATTTTTGAAATATTTTAACATTAGAGATGTGCCTTTTCTATCATACCTGATCATTTTTAAAGCTGTGAAAGAAATTTTACTCAGACATTCAGAGTTTAATAGGGAGTCTCATATTCTCCCAAGCTGCTCTCACTTTGTTCTCACTTTGTTTGTAGGTGAAGATTTTGACTTTTGTCTATCTACTTGTATTTTACTTTACCATTATTGTCTCCACTACTTTGTATTCTGATTTTGTTGTTTGTTATATATCTTACATTATATTTTACTATTAGTGTATACGCACACAGATACCTACATGTGTATGTGTGTGATTGTGCCAGGGTTGGTATTCACTTACTTTTGCTATCGGTTCGTAAATGTGAGCACGTGCGTCCATGCACGTGCTCTGCCTTCTGTGCATGTGCTTTGGCTTGAAAATGTGCCTAAATAGGACGGCATAGAGCCGGGGAAGTTGGGCGGGGCCACCCAGGATTTCCACTACCGGTTCTGGTGAACCGGTCTGAACCAGGTGACCACCTCTGGGGTGCGTGCGTATGTGCATATAGGTTTTACCTCACTGATATTATGGGCTTCAGGCTGTAATAAGATTTGGTTTGAGATCTGATTTGATTTTGGGACGTGGTAGCTCAGTCGCTAAGACTCTGAGCTTGTCAATCAGAAAAGTCGGCAGTTTGGCAGTTCAAATCCCTAGTGCCATGTAATGGAGTGAGCTCCCGTTACTTGTCCCAGCTTCTGCCAACCTAGCAGTTCGAAAGCATTTAAAAAACGCAAGTTGAAAAATAGGGACCACTTTGGTGGGAAGGTAACATCGTTCCATACACCTTCGTCATTTAGTCATGCCAGCCACATGACCACGGAGACGTCTTCAGACAGCGCTGGCTCTTCAGCTTTGAAACAGAGATGAGCACTGCTCCCTAGAGTCAGGAATGACTAGCACATATGTGTGAGGGGAACCTTTACCTTTACTGTTGCTCCTTCTTTTATATATTTTTGCTTCACCGTGGTTTACTCAACTCAGGTTTTATGTACTCACATAATAAACTGAACTATAAACTAATCACAGGAACTGGGCCTGCAGAAAAGACTAGGGTAAAATATCATTAGCTTGTTCCTGTATCAGAGTGTTGTGCCATCATGGAAATGATGAACTTTTGTTTTTCAATCTTACAGGAGAGACGTGGAAAGTGTTCCACAGAACCAAGCACTATGATGGCATCTTATCAGCATTCATTCAGGCAGGAATCAAAGTGCTCTTCAGTGCCTGCCAAGTGGAAACGGCTGACTTGCTAAAGGAACTAGCTTTGGTGGAACAGCGGAAGAACGCAGCCATCCAGGTGCCAACAGAAGTGGAGGGACCCCGACGGGATGTTTTCCGTTTCTATTTGAGCATTCCCTGCGTCAGCTATACCTTGGCTCTGGCCTTGTGCCACCATTTTGGTTCTTTAAAAGAGATGGCAAACAGGTACAGTTTCCCCTTTGATTGTTCTGATCTCGACCCTTTGTTGGATACAAGCAGATAGATTGGTTACAGTGGCCTACATTTTGTTTTTTACTTTCTAATCTGACGGCTTTATAGAACTGTCATGGTAAAAGCCATTTCTCCTTCTTCTTCCTTCTTTTTTTCCTCCTCCTCCTCCTCCCCCCCACTTCAAACTTCTAATCTGACAGTTTATGATTAATCCAATGATACTGTATTTAGGACCTGTTGTGTTAAAAAAAAAAGTGATTCTCTAAAAGTCTAGTTGAATATTTTCAGTTGGATTTATCATTAGAATCAGAATAGAGCTGGAAGGGACCTTAGATGTCTTCTAGAACAGCCCCCTGCTCAAGCATGAGGTTGATCTCATAGCTTAGAGAGATTGTATGTCATTCATTTTGATGTTATTTTGTACGTTGTTTTATTTCCCATCCAGAGTCAGGAAGGGTGACCATATAAATTAAATTTAAATTGAGTTAATATCAATAAAGGTAGTGACAAGAATTTATAGGACAAGAATATTTAAGCCAACCACACAGGTAGGTAGTACCATTATGACCTTTTGAAGCCTCTCTGATTATCCCGTCTGTTCTAGTAATTTTCATATTCTTTCCCTTTGTATTTTGGCTGAAGAATCCTGGTTACAACTAGTGCCTTAATGAGAAGCACTCCTTTCCTTCTTCCTTTTCAGTACCCCAAAGGAGATGGCAGGCCGCACTCGGGTCAATCAGCAGAAAGCAGAGGAAGTGTACCGCTACCTCCACTATACCTTTGACACTCAGATGTTGCCCACGATTGTCACGTGACTCTCTATAAACCTAAGTGGGGCATCTCTTTTAAAAAGAAGCACTTTATTACTACATTCCTTCAGTGTAAGATATGTAAATAAAACTTCAAACAAAACGCGTTTCTCTATTGCAAGTTGTCTTGTTCCTTCATAGAAGCAGCAAGTGTGTCTTTCCTTGATACAGGTTCCTTACTCCATTGGTGTGAGAAGAGAAAAACATCTTTCCACTTTCTCTTGCTTCTAAAGGCAGCTGTTTTTCACAGTGAAAGGATAAAGGTTTGACACTCTGAAAACCATCCATGTATGTAGTCCTCCTGTTCCAGCTGTAGATAATTGGAGAGGAAGATGTTCAAAGAAAGGGGGATTGTTAGAATTTGTCAAATGCACAGAACTGTCTCTTGTTTTGGGGTGTATATTAGGTGTTCTTCCAGTTGTTTTACTTTGAAGTTCTACATTCATGTCAATGAAGCACTCCTTGAAATGTTGAAATAGACTAGTAGCCGTACGGTCTGGAAGGATATGGAAACAACCAAGGAAAAAGACATTCAGATTCAGATTTAGTTTATTTGTATGCCGCCCTTCTCCGGGAGAGACTCAGGGCAGCGAACAACTCAAAGGGGGAAAAGGGAGCATAAAGCACAATACACGTGATTAAAATAAACAAGAATCATACAACCATACAAGTCGAGAGGGGAGGGGAACTCATCAACCCCAGGCCTGCCAGCACAGTCAGGTTTTGATGGCTTTCCGGAAGGCCTGGAGAGAGGTGAGGGTCCGAATCTCCGCGGGGAGTTCGTTCCAAAGGGCCGGAGCTGCCACAGAGAAGGCCCTCCCCCGGGTAGTAGCCAGGTGGCATTGGCTGGTGGACGGAACCCAGAGGAGGCTGACCCTGTGTGATCTAACGGGTCTTTGGGAGGTAATTGGCAGCAGGCGGTCTCTCAAGTACCCAGGTCCAATACCATGAAGGGCTTTATAAGTTACGACTAGCACTTTGAAGCATATCCGGAGACCGCTCAGTAGCCAGTGCAGCTCGCGTTGAAGCAGCTATGCTGAACTTTGGCTGTGGTTGGTTAACGTGGCTGTGGGTTTTGAGCAAAAGTGCTTTACTCATGCATGTTGCAAAGGATCGCTTGCCTTATGTCTGCAATCTGCATAGCATGGGCATCAAAAGGTTTGATTTTAAAGGTGGAATAAAACAGATTCATTCAGAATTTCTTTGGAAACATTTTGAGTGTTCCAGCAGAACAAACTTCAGACCATTGAATGATCTTTATAAGAGTGGGAATCCCCTTGCTTTTCTCCCAAAGCTACAGAAATAGATAGGGGTACTAAACATACGACCAATCATCTTAAGTCAGCAAGTTCATTTTTTTTTTACATGCATTTCTAAAATTCCCATTGCGAACTAAGGAAGTACACTCAGCAACAAGTCAGCAACAATAGACCAACATAGGCCATGAACATCATAGCCAGAATATACGTACATGTATAGGATGGTTCATGGTCTATAAACAGAATAAAATAGTGGGACAGCTTGTGGTGGTTGACTTTAAATCTTGAGCGGCTGGAACATACCTTCATTTGGCAAGACTTGGAAAAGGGAATTGTATAGCTAAAAAGTCTGTAGAGATTCTCAGTCATCCAGGTCATAGTTGTCCCAAAGGTGCTTTTTCAGGAGGCAAATGGACTTCCTTGTTTTTTCTTTGAAGACGTTTTGCTTCTCATCCAAGAAGCTTCTTCAACTCATCCAACTACACACTATCCTGCCAGAGCTAAAGAAGCTTCTTGGATGAGAAGCGAAATGTCTTCAAAGAAAAAACAAGGAAGTCCAGTTGCCTCCTGAAAAGGCACCTTTTGGGACCGAAAAAGGGAATGTAATCCTTCAAGTCTTGGTGGATCCCTCAGATGCTTTTGTACCATTGACAGTAAAAATCCATTTGGTCTCATTGTAAGGATTGAGAGTGTGGATCACTGCATCTAAGTTTTTTTGCAGTGCCTATCTAGTTATGAATGCACCTAGTTTTGCTCATGTCACACTGCGAATAGGAGCTGCATTTGCAGTTTGGGGCATTTGGGGTATGGTTATCTCTTAGCCCCACTTCTCCAAGTTGACTTTACTCATCCAATGAGAACCTCTGCTAAGACTCTCTCCTTCTCAATAACGCTCACTCTTCTGTGGAACAATTTTCCACAGAAGGCCCCCTAGACTTTCAGACAGTTCTTCCAAAGCTGAATCTGAAAATAACATTTGGAGAGATGGTGACTATTTTGAGAAGATAGAGAATTGTAAGGTGGGTGAAAAGCAAGCAGAAGGGAAATTAAAGCTTTCTTCTTAACCAGTCAGAATATTGCTTGACTTTAAATACCGTGTACTAAATAGATTATGGGAGGCAGGATGGAGTAGGGATAGTCATGTAACAGTTACCTTGCCAATAATCCATTAGTCTCCTCAAGGCCCATTTGGGTCTATAGTCTTCACTCATGCTTGAGCAGCAGCATCCAAAAAGATTCTCCAATGTGGCATATGAGCTCTTATCTCGAACGCTCACCCATTTCTTCCTCTCAGAACTTATGCATTTGGTTTGGAAAGTGTTTGAAAACAAATTAATCAAGCCAGGCTAAAATATCTGAAACAATGTAAATTGCAATGTTTTGTATTTGAGTGGGATTTTTTTTTTTTTTTTTTTGTTTCAAGGCTGAACAAAAACTCGCACTGGATCTGTTAGAAAAAAATCTTTCCAAGTTT
The DNA here is from genome assembly GCF_051295495.1 of Thamnophis sirtalis. Taxonomy (NCBI): domain Eukaryota; kingdom Metazoa; phylum Chordata; class Lepidosauria; order Squamata; family Natricidae; genus Thamnophis; species Thamnophis sirtalis. The sequence goes on along the minus strand of NW_028261381.1, from coordinate 158,066,012 downwards.
GTTTCCAAGCTCAGAATAAAGAACAGAGGGAATTACCATATTTTTGGGACTATAAGACGCACCGCCCCCCAAAGTGGGTGGTAATGTCTACGCAAATATTGCGGTGGGGGAGGGGGTTGGTGTGGTACCGATCAGCTGCTCTAGGCGCCGATCAGTGGTGAACAGGCTGTGGCGAATGGTCTACAGCGGTGGCCAACGGGTCACAGCGAACAGTCTGTGGCAGCCGCAAACGATCCGCAGAGGCAGATATTTTTCCCCTTGTTTTCCTCCTCTTAAAAGTTAATGTGCGTCTTATAACCGAGAGCATCTTATAGTCTGAAAAATACGGTACTTGAAAAAGGTAAAGTTTATTTCTTCAAGGAGAAGAAAGGAAGCCATGGTGAGCCCTCCACTAGAAGCCCTTTGGGTAAGTCTGGTCTTTGTCTTTTGAAAGCACCCCGCCTGTCCTCTAGGAATTCCAAGAAAGCAAACTTAGTTGGGTTTCCTTCTGAGACAGGCACCCTGCTGTTGTGGTTTCTGCTTATTCAGCATCCAGATGGAAGCAGCAACCTCTTTTAAGGTGAAGATTTTTTTGTTATTTAATTAAGAAGCAGGATCTAATCTGGATCAGTCACTGGGACCAGAGGTTTTGTCTTCCCAACTTTCAGACTGGTGCTGGGGCCAATCCTTAGGGAGCTTCTCTGGGCTTGGGCTGTTCTGTGTATGGTATTTATATGGTACTTGTGTGTGGTTTTTAGTTGTAGATTGGGAAGTTGATGGCTGGCTATTAAGTTGTTGGCTAGTTTCCTTGTGCTGTCAAGCCCTTGCCTCATATTTGTTAAGCTGGGGGGTAAATTAGCACTCCTGTTGATTGACAAGGGGCCTGTTTCCCAGGTTTCAATCATTTCCCTGGCTCTTTTTGTGCCTGTTCATCCAACAATGTTAGTAGCTGCAAAATAGAATGTATGTCCTTGTTTATTACAATGTGAGGCTGCCCGCAGTTTATCAAGTTCTTAGGAGGCAAGGGCTTGACAGCACAAGGAAACAACAGCCAACAACTTAATAGCCATTCATCAACTCCCCAATCTACATCTATAAAGCTGCACACAACAGGCACCCTATAAACACCACACACAGAACAGCCCAAAGCCCACAGTGAAGTTCCCTTAGGATGTCCTCCAGCACAAGTCTGAAAGCTCAGAAGACACTGGTCCCAGTGACCAACCCAGATTGGATCCTGCAACATTTTCCTGGGACATGCCTTCCTTTGTTTAGTTGTAAGATCTCTGGCATCTGGAAGGGATGTTCATCTGAATAGGCTGGCACTTCTGGCACATTTTATTCTGTATTTGAATCCATTGCAATATCTTTTGTCCTGCACAAGGAAACAGCAGCCAACAACTTAAAAGGTAGTTTTTAACCATTTGCCCTTATTAGTGGTGGGAAGAGCGGATGGCAGCAAGACATGATTTCCTTCCCATAGATCCTTTCTCATTACTGGCGGCTTGAGGAGTAAATTGCAAACTCAGTATTTTGCATATTTCTTTTCCCAAGGTCTCTTTCCAGTGTGCGGAGAAGAGCTAGCCATCGAATGCCTTATTGAAATTCTCATTAAGATAACATTAGTAGGAACAGAAAAGATAGAACAAAGAAATTAGGAAAACCACAAGCAATTTTCTCAGTAAGTAGAAATAAATTGAGCTGTGCATCTGGTCTGTTATGAAGTGTAGTGAAAGCTGCTTCTAACTTGTGTTTTTCTATCCCTTAGGTTTTTAAAAAAACATTGATTTTACTGTAAAAACTGCCTAGAAGCAATCTGTAATTACCGGGTCAGTGAACTATTACAGCCATTAATAGTAAATATTGCTAGCTCAGCCAGAACTTGTTCCAAAAGTGATAAAGGACATTCCTTTAAAGCTCTTAAAGTATCCGTTGTAGGTTTGGGAATGTAAGCAAATATGCAGGGTTACTTAATGCATTCTCTAAAAGATTTTGTACATTCAAGATTTCACTCTATAGACTTCAGTAAGAATCCAAATGAGCGAAAGGTCCATTAGAGATGCCTGTGGAGTGGCCTTAGTGAGTGTTCCCAGTGATTATCTGGGAACAGTTTGGTCCTGTTGAACCTGATGAGATTTGACAGGATCCTCGATGCTGTCAGTGTAACTCCAGGTGGTAGCTCTCGTGATCACAAGCCCAAAACGAGGATGAAGGTTCATTCTTCCAGCTTGTGCGTTGGTTAGGTAACATCTTCAGCAGAGTTTAGGGGATGTCAGTTTTAAGAGCCAAGGTGGCGCAGTGGTTAAATGCAGCACTGCAGGCTACTGCTAGATCAGCAGTTCAGCGGTTCAAATCTCACCGGCTCAGGGTTGACTCACCCTTCCATCCTTCCGAGGTGGGTAAAATGAGGACCCGGATTGTTGGGGGCAATATGCTGACTCTCTGTAAACCGCTTAGAGAGGGCTGAAAGCCCTATGAAGCGGTATATAAGTCTACTGCTATTGCTATTGTTTATAAGGGGTTCAGGTGTGAGTGTGTCAAATGAGGGTCTTGTGAGGGGTCATCAGTGAGTCATTTCTTGAATCTTGTGATAAGATTATATACAGCTGACCCATCACAACATTTTAGAATATTTTACCTAGCCTGGTAGTGAAACATTTGGAAGGGTTGGTCCTACTTTTATCACTAAACGTTTTTCTTTATCATGTAAGAAAGTTAGTTATGTACTTGAAATAACTTCTATGATAGCCAACCACAGGTATTAAATGTATACTGATTTCCAGCAGTAATATTCATTAATAAATACAGCACAGTAAAATTATTTTCAGTAGAGCTACCATGAGAAAAAAAAATAATGAGAATTGATTCTTCTATTATTTCCCCTCCTCCTTATCCATTGCCTGCAGTGACAATGGCTCAGTTTGTACTGTATAGTTTTTTGAAGTGTTTTTAAAAAATTGTAATATCTATGCAGTTGCTGGTGAGTGTTATCAGTGTGTTATAAAATATGTAATAAATATTACTGACTTAGAAAGGGCAGAATTTCAGAAAATCTTATTCCCTTAAATAGAAAGTCCAGAACAGTTATTTTATTACTTTAGTCTTCTCTAAATAGTTAAAAATGTAATACTACTAGTTTATACATTGATAGAGTAGCTGTGTTTACATAATGTATTACTCCAGATTTATTGAACTCGTTGGTCTTGGTTCACACAACAGACCAAACATAAACTAACCATAGAGTGGGCTAATACACATTTTAGTTATATTTTATGTATTCAGTTACACTGTAATTGCCAAATTACAGTCAAAAACATTTAAAAGGTACTAAGCAAGTAAGTTTAATACAAAAATACATAAGCACTGCTGTTGGAACAGAAAATATAGGTTCTTTGGTATTACAAACAATACTCTTGACATTTATCGTACAATTAACTTCTAGAAAACATTATTTTACTTCCACTAAAAAAGGTAATTACCACAGCTACCTCTTTACATAATCTCTGCATCGTATCTTCTAAAAAAGAAAGCTAAGTGTGTGTGGTAGATTTTTCTCTATTCTGAACACTTGATAGTACAGAGCTTTGGAACAACTTAAGTCAACTCAAAACAGGCTGGAATCAAAACTCAACTGTTCACAGTACTTTAAAAACATCCGGAGCTATGGAGTTGGAACCTTCATCAGGTGCCTATGTGGAAAAATACACATCATTCTCTTCATCAGACTGCATTTCTTCTTCCACTTCAAATAGATTCCTCACTCCAGTAGAAGTTCCTACATCTATAGTAAAGTGAGAAAAAAACCCAGGGATGATAGTATCCAAAATGGTCCCATATAATACCATCCTCAGATACAATCTTATAGTCAACATGAAAAGCTGAACTGGTCTTGGAGAGAAATTCTATATTGCATGAAAACCCACCCCAAACCAACTAAGTTAAAAAGAGACTGGCAAACCATATGCATAGGTATTCACAATCCCAGGAGTCGGGACTGGTTAATTTACCTTTTAACAATTATACAGAAATTATTTTAATGTCCACAGGACCAGATTACCTCTGTAATTGGTGTGGGGCACTCAAGCGTTCATAATTATGGATTTCAATTTCTGAATATCTGCATTTAAAATTGAGATTTCCCACCCTGGGAAATATACTCAGGGAAAATACAGGTAGTAAAATTGGGTGCCTAAATCTGGAACTAATTCTTAACTCTGCAGTCATCAAACCTCATGAGCTGCTTTGTCTGCTGGCTTCATGTTAAGGTTTGCAAATGGTGCGGAAGAAAATACTTTCAAAATTACAAATCCTGAAACATGCCATGTTCATTACTGCATACTGCAATGTCGCTCATATATGCAACAGATGGCTTCCTTTGTAGACTACAATTTCCAGACCTCCGTTTGACACAACGTCCTCTGATGACCACAATAGGGGGCCTGTACGTCCATTGCTAAGCAAGGAGTGATCCGTTGTGAAAGTGAGCCACAATCAATTTCAACTTTTTTGCCATGGTGGTGAAGTGAATCACAGCGGATGTTAAGCGAATGACATAGTTGTTGAATGAATCTGGCTTTTTCCTCATTAATTTTGCTTGTTGGAAGCTGCCCGGGAAGGTGACAATGATCACATGACCCAGGATGCTGCAATTACAATAAATATCGGTTGCCAAGCACTCAGACGTGACCCTGGGGATGTTGTGGCAGTCATAAGTTCAAGGACTAGTTGTAAGTCACTTTGTTCCATGCTATTATAATGTTGAACAGTCACTGAATGAATAACTGTAAATCGAGGACTAACTGCATTGATGGCGCCATACTGGGGACTCACAAGTCTAATCCTAAATCCTGACAACATCGTATAAAGCAAGTGAAACAGGCCTACCTTCAAAATTAAAGACATTTGTTCTTCGAGACATGGGAGTAGTGAACACTGTCGCAGCCTGATGGAAACAAAAGATACATTACTTTCCGCAAGCAAAGAGCTTGTAGAAAAGCTTCGTGGCAAAACAAACAAGCCAGCTAAGAACACTAGACTGCAGTTTAGATTCGATAAAGCCATGGAATACGCATTTTATGTTCCAGCTCTGTAATCCTGTCGTGCTACTTTCCTAGGCACTATATGCAGGCAGAGGAAATTTCGACATTAGGTTAGTCAATGCGTAACCAGCCAAGAATTATTTTTTCAAGGCAAGGCTGTGACTAAATAGAAAATAGCAGCTTGTTACTGGAAAATGGCTTTAGGAATTGTCCTTTAGAACAAGGGCATTTGTGGTTCAACACACCTCAGAACCACAAAGAACCTGAGGAGGCTCATTAAGAAACTTAGTTGGCTCTTGGTCCTGACAGCTTCATGTCTCATAAAAAAAATTTTTTTTTTTGGGGGGGGGGGTGTTTTCCATTTTTAGCTGTTCATAAAGCTGTTTGCTTCTGAAGTGGATTTGACAACTATTTTTATTTGTTCAGGGGGAAAAGAGTATTGTTACTGAGAAAATAACCAGGTCCTATGAATAGCTTTAGATCCCTTCAGAGAGAAGGAAAATGCATGAATTATTTTTTTAAAGATGCACGATATCTGTCTTCATATGTGCTAAATGAAGGTAAGGCATTACCGATTTCTTCTTTACATTCAGCCACGTGCGTTCCTTGCCTTTGATAAGTTTTTGCAAGTGGAAGACATGTTTATCACAGCTTTCCCTAAAATAAAAAGACAATTTAAATGGAGAATCTGTATATGTGAATGTGTCTCACTTACTTATTCCCAAGAAGCAACATCTTTGCTTGTTGTCAGGCTGTAGCAGCACACGCTGTTTAGTCTTAACACCGTCCCAAGAATCTATTGCTCGCTATCCTTCTTTTCTCTTCCTTTTTTCTATTTCTCTTCCTGTGCTTGCCCCCATCCCCAAAAAGCACATTCCAGAATGCTGAAATGCCCACATAATCCAACTTCCTTGTTGCTTGACTCAGTCCTATCCTTATTGTTGGAACCGTATATTTATGTGTGAATTTTACACACTTGTCAGCAGTGACTTCAGTGAACCTAGAATGAGTTCTGCTCATAAAAAGGCAGTCGCTTTTGCCGTTCAAAATAATGAATAGAATCCATCCACAGTACCTACCTATCCGGAGGTTCCAGCATGCCAGGGGTGAGGTGGTCACATTGGGGTGTCTTCAACCAGGGGAAAATAGCTGACGCAGGTGTAATAGGTTGACTTTCTTTCAACTGGAAAATATCTTCCTCTGGGGCCACGCAGAACTGTGGCAACTACAGATCATATCTTGGTTATCCCCAGAAAGAGAAGGTGTTTGCTGTAAGTTTACTATATTATCCCCATCCAAGAGCATCTTTCTCATGTTGCCTTCATGCCTTTTTTTTCGCAATTAGAAGATGAGGCATTTATTATAAATTATCCATAATTAAAGCTGTGATAGAATTTTTAGTTAGTTAGGTGAAAGTAACATAGTTTTAATAGATGATGTGGGCCTTACCAATAGGATGAATCACATAGGTAGGGTAATGATTGTAAAGCTGTTAAGAGAGTTTCGAGGTTGTGAAGATTTTTAAGGGGAAAAGACTCAGAAGCCGATAGAAAGTTGAGTAAAGGATAAGCAAATGGAAAAGGCAGATGCCTAATGTAATAGGTCTATACCAGTGGTTCCCAAACTTGGCAACTTTAAGACTTGTGGACTTCAACTCCCAGAATTCTCCAGCCAGCTCTGGGAGTTGAAGTCCACAAGTCTTAAAGTTGCCAAGTTTGGGAACCACTGGTCTATACTATTAAAGTAAAAAACTATTTTTTAAAACTTAAAATCTTAGTTTTTTTAAAAAAAAATCTCTCAAAGGGCAAACAGTTTGCTGCTACAGATGGACTGAGTTCCAGAGAATGGTTCACGTATAAATAACACTTAGAAAAGCAGAGTAAAGTAATAGGGTTGGTATAACTCTTTCTATATTTTCTTCCTTTTGTACTTTGTTCTATTAATTACCCACAACTAACAGTGTACTTGCAACTCTCTGCAATAACTAGAATCCCAATGGATACCAGATATTTAGGGAATGTCTGTTACATACATTTTGGACTAATCTCAAGATCTAGACATAAGCCACGATTCTATAAATGTATTTCTGAAGACCAGCACAAAATCAAGAATGAGTTTATTTCACACCGTTAGATCCCAGGAAAAGGAAAACAACTTTCCATCTTTGTTTTGAACATTTCTAGCATCCTATCTGATGGAACCCTGGTAGAAATATTCTAATATAAACAACAGATATGATATTTACTTTTGTGATCCTATTTTGGAAAGGTGTGGAAGTAAAGATGTCATCGTGGTTATCCTTGGGCATCTCTTCAAGGAATTTCCGCATCTGCTGTATCCTTTTCAGGGTTCCCACCTTTGCCAACGGCTGTTGTTGTGTCCCCCTATCTATCAGCAAGAATGATACAAACTTACATGGACATTCTTTTTCTTTTTTCTTTTTTGGCAAGAGGATGGAAATTGTAGGCAAAGGTTAGAAGCCACTTTAAAAAAAAAACCTGTTACTTTCCTTAATCTGAATTTTTGGGATTGGAATTGTTCTTCACTCCCCACACTAACTTTAAACAACACCATACACAAACAGCTTCATCAAACCATTTTAAAGACAGAATTAGTTTGTACACAGTCACTTTTTTTCCAATTAGTGAACAAAAATAACACATAAGCATCCTATTATTACTTCGGTATCTGCCCCAAAATTCTGAAAAGTTATCCCAATATTCTCAGGTACAGATTCAAAAAAAAAAAAAAAAAGCCTTTATTCATCTTAAAACAGAAAAGTGCTTGCCTAATTTTGCAAAATTCAAGGGCACCCCTAGACCAGTGTTTCTCAACCTTGACAACTTGAAGTCCTGTGGACTTCAAGTTGCCAAGGTTGAGAAACACTGCCCTAGACAAATAAGAAAAATGTTATGCTTTTGCTGAAAGTCTACCCAGACTCCTACCCTTCCATGCCCCCAGAACAAGAACCTTGACATGTGTCTGGCTTTGCATGGAAGAGGTCAGGTACCTCTTTCTTCCTTTTTCCCAGGCTTGGTGGTCTTCTTTCGGACACATTTCTTCCCATCGTGGTCTGCCATGTATTTTTCTTGGCATTCTTCAGCCGATCGTGTTCCCACAGACTTTGCCACAGCCATCCAGAAACCACTTTTGTATTTGGGAAAAGATGCCACTGCCCTATAAAAATATGAAGCACTGGGTGAACCACATTATGTTATAACTTTGGTGCTGATGGTATGAAAGTTAGACACTAAATAGAATCTAAAAAGGGTGGTAGAAGAAAAAAAGATCAGGAATTTGCAGAAGAAAATGTTGGGAGTTGTGTAGGAGGAAAGTCATTTGCAGGATTGGGTAGGAGAGTAGAAAAAGAAAGCTTACAAATCATTTTGTTGACTAATATGGAATCAGATATTGTTATCCTTGCATTAGAAAAGCTCTGTTAAGTCACACCTTTACAGACAGCGTCTTACAGCATAAGGGAAAATTATGGTCCGACCATCCCTACTTGCCTGTACATCTTTTCTACTTCTTCTTCAGTCCAGTTTTCATCAGTGTCTGGAAGAGACTTCGCAGCATTCCTTAACTTGCTCTGTTTGTGTGGCTTTCTAGCCACAGGCAAGGCTTTTGGACTAGTTGAAATGCGACCATTAGTTCTCTTGGTAGGTATTGTTATCTTACTTTCTTCCACAGGGAATGCCTCTATGCTGTTTTCACTTTCGGTGTCTGATGCAAGAGCATTCTTTCTGGCTCTCTTGAACCCCTTCTGTGACTTTTGTCTATTCCTTTTCTCTAGCTTAGAACTGGTATCCAAGTCAGGAGACGAACTCTTGTTACTTAGTACTTCCAGCAAGTCCTCCTGGACAAAGTAAGAACTTTTTGTCTTTTGGCTCTGAGAAGGTGCTACGCAATTCTCTGTACTTTTTTGCTCATGGGATGGTCCTTGTGTATTATTACATTCCTTGTTGAACATTTCTCTTTTGAAAGGAGGCCGTATTTTCCTTTTAATACATGGGATATCTTCATTAGATTCATCCTCATCTGTGCAAGGAACATTTTCCACAACTTTCTCAATTTGTTGATGTTGTTTCAACAAATTTAACGTGCAGTTCAAAGTGTCTGATTCTACATCAACCAAGTTTATTTCACAGCAAGTGATGTTTCCACAATCCTTAGTCACATTTTGCTCATTTCTGGGCCTGCTATTGGAGTGCTGCTTTTCTTGCATTATTTTCTTTCTCAGAGGTGTCAGCATAACAGTGGCTTCCTTCTTGTGAACATCTTTAATGATGAATTCAGTGTCATTTTCTTCAGGGTCTGAAATAAGGTGTTGTGACTGTCGCTTCAATTTACATTTGGTTTTCCTGGTTATATTCTTAGATTTCATATTAATTTTTCCTAGTAAAAATTAGTTTTGGAAATACAAGTTAGCTTAGGTTCTAAATCAATGAAATAATTTGTTAATAGAATTAATTTCTTCTTCACCTTTCTATTCTGCAGGTATTCAAGGCAGCTGACAGGATTTAAACAGCAAAAGCAAAGTATAACATTTTAAAAAGTAAAAATAAATACAAAATACTGCACTAAAATTAACCTTTGAAAGCATAACAAAAGATGTGTGTCTTTTAAAAATACTAACAGAGGGAGCAAAAATCAGCTCCAAGGGAATGTGATCCTTACTATTGGAACATGAGAAAATCCTCTTACATGCCAAAAAGGGGGGCAGGGGGCATTAAATAGAGGGGGCATTTTCAAAACAACCACTCCTGAAGGACTGAAAACAGGGCTGAGACAAATTTGTAAAATAAGGGCAATCTTTTCTTTAAGCCCCAACAGTTGAAATTGTGCAACCACTGCGTATCTTTTCAATACAGGTAAATGATCCCTGTATCTTTCATTGGTTAGTAGCAAAATCATCCTATATAACATCATTTGCACTTCCAGACAATTTGCAAGCCTAGCCTACAGGAAGTATTTTGTATAGTCATATCATGATCACCAAGTTGTAGAAAATGATGTGAAATGTGCCTGGTACAATAAGGATTGCACAGGCATGTAATGTGTAAATGTATAGAAACCCTTCTCATGACAGCCATGTCCAGTAAGTGCTCAGGATCACAGAGTATGCCCAGACTCTGAACTATGCTGTTTCAAGGCATTGCAACTCTATCCAAAATGATCATTTCAATCTCTGAGTCTACTTTCCTATTTACCAACAGCATCACTGCTTTGTCTTGATTTAATGTCAGTTACCATCCCTTTCAAACCCATTACTCATCAGTTACCTGGCCCGGATCATTTTTACCATATTTTGTTGTGGCTTGCACCAATTGACCAAGGGGTAATCTGTCCTAACATGCAGGGCTCCTCACTTTTGGATTACCAAATCAATCTAAACAGAGCATCAAATCCAATGTGTGCACAAATTGATATATGGAGTGAAACAGTTGTTGGGACCGACCATGAAGATGAGGAGATGGCTTTTTAGATCAAGGTTCAGTACAAGGAGAAAGGTTAATTTAATGCCACATCAAGATTAGTGTAGCCAGTTTGGGAAGACAGGGGATAAACCCTATCCCTGCATAGCCCTGGCCATCGAAATGCAACAGCTTGCACTTAAAACTATGAAGAATCGACACATCATCAAGAGAACTGCAGACTGTGGGCACTGCATTTCCAATCCCAGTTTGCTGTACCCTGTTGTATTACTAAGTACTAGAGCAGTTGGAGCTGGGGAAGGGGGAATTCTCCACAATTCCCTTGCACCAACACTGTCCTTCTGAAAGAGGACAGATCTGCAGTTTGGGCCACACTGATAAAGGTGAGCTAAACATTCTATAGAGCTGGGAATCTATGTTCTACTAGTTGTTAATAATGGTTATCATCTCCCATCATTATATATATTAGCGGGGGCTTCTGGGTATTAAGAATTCAGCATTAAAACAACTGCAGATTACTCATCCCATCTTAGAAATTTTCATATGGAACATCTTCTTACAGCTTTTTTAATATAGTTTGGCTCTCAGTTTTAATACTCTGCTTAATGTTTTTATGTTTTACATTTATGGCCAATGGATCTCAATGGAAGGTGATACAATAACAGGAAATTGAATGGCATGTTAAATGTGGTTGGCAGGCATTGGCAAGTTAAGCATAATTTTCAAGAACATCATCCCCCTATGACTGAGAAGTTTTTGATCAGTTTTGTGACCATTGCTGTATCCCAAGGTGATGTGATCATCTTTGCAACCTTCTGACAAACAAAGTCACTGGAGAAGTCAGATACACTTAACAACTACTGTATTTTTCAGAGTGTAAGACACACCAAGGTTTGAAGAGGCAAATTAAAAAAAAAAAGTTTTTGCACACTGCAAACTTCCTGAAAACGGGCCTATTTTTTCCCCCAAAAAACAAGGGGGCATGAATAGCCTTTAGAAGGCTTGTAGAGTTTTGGTTTGGTTTGGTTCATTGCATTTCTATGCCGCCTTATTCCCAGAGGGACTCAGGGTGGCTCACAAACCAAAGTAAGGGCAGGGGGGAATACAAACAGGAGGAAAGACAACGGACAAACAACTACAACAATTTAAAAACAATCAACAACCACACAATTCGAGCGGGGGCGGGGAATTCATCAGCCCCAGGCCTGTCGGAACAGCCAGGTTTTAAGGGCTTTGCGGAAAGCTGAAGGGTGGTGATAGTCCGAATCTCCACGGGGAGCTCGTTCCAGAGGGCCGGAGCAGCCACAGAGAAGGCCCTCCTCCGGGTGGTAGCCAAACAGCATTGGCCAGTAGATGGAATTCGGAGGAGACCTAATCTGTGGGTTCTAATAGGTCTGTTGGAGGCAATTGGCAGCAGGCGGTCTCTCAAGTACCCACGTCCAATACCATGAAGGGCTTTCAGAGTGCTGGGGGGGGGGTGTGAGCAAAAAAGGCCCATTTTTCACTCATTTCTGCCCTCCCCAGCCCCCAGGAGCACTCTGAAAGCCTCCTAAAAGCTATGCACGGCCATTTTGGTGAAGGGACGGGATTTCGGGAGGCAAAAAAATGCTGTATTCAGTGTATAAGACACATCCAGATTTTCAGCTCCTTTTTTGAGGGAAAAGGGTGTGTCATATACTCCGAAAAATACAGTATGTTACTAACTTATCAACTGTGGTGATTCACTTAACAACTGTGGCAAGAAAGATCGTAAAATGGGGCAAAACTCACTTAACAACAGAAATCTTCAGCTCAATTGTAAGTTGAGGACTGCCTGGCTATGGCTGGAACTGGCAAAGATACAGGTGACCAGAAATTGAGCAGGAATAACTACATAAACTTATTATGACACAAATCCGCAAACTTATATGGTTGCATCAGACATCAAGTCGCAAGTACAGTACTTTGCAACTACCTTTCCAAAATAAATGCTCTCCAGAGAAAAATGATGTATTATCAGGTTACAATATTCCTACTCTAAGCATAATTGTCAAGAACCTCCCCCTATGCCTGAAAAGTTTTCTGTCAGTGTGTACTACCTGCTCTAACATATGCCAGTGAAACATGGACAATAACCTCATAATCAATTCAAAAGCTATGAGTGGTGCAATGGAAAGAGATATGCTTGGCACCACAAAACAAGATAGAAAGACTCACACATGAATGACAGAACAAACGAAAGTATCATCAAGAGAATAAAAGAATTGAAATGGAAATGGGCTGGTCATAGGGCAAGAAGAACTGATGGCAGTGGACTAAGGCAGTCATAGAATGGATCTCACTTGATAAAAAGCTTCCACAAGAGACCTAAAAGAAGATGGAGTGACAACATCAGCAAGTATTACAGGCCAAACTAGCAAAGGAAACCTGAAGACCGCAATGGTTGGAACCATGCCTTCATCCTACAATGAATGAATGAATGAACGTTTTACTTTACAATAATTTAACTGTCTAATTTTTATTTATATGATGATTGGGGCTCTTTTGAAGAGAAAGGAAGAGCAAAAATAATTTTACAACACTTCCTGAATCTTGGTAATCCAACTGACTTTTTTTGTCTTAGAGCAGAAAGGGAGAAGACGAGAAATATTTTGGGACATTTCTTTCATTTAATGCAATCAAGAGCAGCTCATGCAGCATTAATATTGTAAACTACTGCAGCTTTGTTGTAATATATACATGGAAAAGTACAAGTCATGCCTTATAAAATTGGAAGGGGAAAGTTGCTATCTATACATATTTAAATATTTTATTGTATACTGCCTCAGAATCCCCGCGAGGGAGGAAGACTATTTTAAAATGTGATAATAAGTAAAAAAAATAAAGAAGACTAATACACACACTTCCTGCCCACCTGTTGATCTTTCTGATCATGTACTTACCTGACCTGAAGAAAAATATTTTGCAACCTAATAGCGCTTATGACCTTAACATGGGTTTAGTCCATTAGTCACCATGTCCTCAAATAAAGGTGAAGGAGCCTGTTCAGCATTAGAATTTTTGAATCAATAATTTCAAGAATAAAGTGAATTAAAATATTCTCTACCTTTTGCTTGGTTCAAAGGCACTTCTTTATGATCTTTGAAAGGGATCTCACCATTTTTCTTTGGACGCTTGTTAGTCCGCCTCTTCACAGGGGGCAGGCTGCTCATTGACTTGAGGAACAAAAGAACTAATATAAACAAACATAATTTCAAAAATGCGATTTTATCCTGCACCTTCAGGACTGTGTTCCTTTTCTTAATACTATCCTTTCAAAAGGATTCAGACAAATTGGAACAGATTGCAAGAAATGCAATGAGGATTATCAGGGCATAGAAGTTGTCTCGCAAGGAAAGATTTGGCCTTGAGAAAAGACAATTGGGTAATTATAGACAGGCAATCTTCAACTACTTGAGGTTGTTTCACTTAAATGGCCACAACCATTTACAGTGTAAGATTCTTAACCCAGCGTTCCCCAACTTTTCCAGCTCAGCGGACCGGCGGAGGTGTTGGGGGGTGGGGAGGGGGTGGTTTTGCATGTGCTTGCCCACCAGTTTTCCTGTTTGGAAAACAGGCTGCAGACCCCTGCCTTAACCTATAAAGTAAATTCTTACAGGAACACATTTTCTAACTGACTGTTATACCAACTCCCTAAAGTAACACTTTGGAATTTTCTTTAAAAAAATAACCTTTGGTCTTCCCTTTACTGGATCCCTTCAGGTATAAATTTTATTTTCATTTCTTGAATTTAGGGGGAGATTAGGGTCAAAGGGTTAAATGGTTTTTCCAGCTTTATGATTTAAGGATTTGAAGTTACACTCTCAGTTCATTTAAGTTCAAGCCTTATGCACTGTAATTTTTTAAAAATCTGAATATAGAGTATCTTTCAGGTAACAGTTGCTACTTTAAATATAAAAGATTTCAAAATAACAATATCAGAAATTATTTTAAAAAAATAACACTACTGAAATTAGCATCAGAAATAACAACAACAAAAAAACCCTCAGAAGTTATAAGTTCCTTCAACAGTTCAATAGAATTAGCAATTTAGTAATGTTATTGTTTTCTCTTTAAAATTCCAATCCCTCCTTCCCAAATTTACTGAGGAAATCATGCTATAAATGTGGGCCCACTACTGCAAAACTCTTCCTGGTCAGGCTCCTAATGTCTACAGAGAGAAGTGCTCAAAATGTTTCAAGTCAAAACTTTCTATCCTTTGTATGCATCAGAAATATTCTAGCATTATTTTATATTATTATACAATTGTATCACAGCGGCCAGTTGTTTCGCCGGATTTGGCATTGGTTACTAGTCGGGCCCCACCCAGGGGGCTAGGACGTCGTAACGTATTTTCGTAATATGCGTGCACATCCAAGCAGTGCGGCTTTTTGCATTTGGCTGATGGTGATTTTGTCAATTTTTAACTGTTTTAAATGTAATTCCAGTGCTTTTGGAATAGCACCCAGTGTGCCAATTGCCACTGGAATTACTACTGCTGTTTTGTGCCAAAATTCGTTGAATTTTGATTTTTAAGTCCTGGTATTTTGTGATTTTTTTCATATTCCTTCTCGTCGACCCTGCTATCACCTGGCATTGCGATGTCTATGATTGTAACCTTATTTTTCTCAACCAGTGTGATGTCTGGTGTATTATGCGCGGCTGGTGTATTATTATTATTATTATTATTTTTGTACAGAATTAGAACATTTCTCAGAAGAATCAGATTTCAAAAGTATCAGGGAATGTTTGAAACCCAAATCATCTCTATTACAGATAATAACTATGAAATATTTAGGTCATTTGATGTCATGCAAGAATGGTTCAGCCTTCTGGAGCCAAGTGGAAGAAGCAAACTAAGAAAGAATTGTGGTTTAGTTAAAAATAATAACAAAGCAAAACTTGTATTCCTTAAAGTTCAAACCCAGCATTCTTAAACTAGAAATTCTAAAACCAAATGTATAATTGAGACACAACTAACATAATATGTTCTGAATGTTGCTATCCTATTATGTATGCATTTATGACCAGATTCAGCAGTCCACCTGCATTTGAAAGACAAAGGTCACTCTTTTGAAGACAACAAAATTCACATTCTGGGGAGAGAGGCCCACCGGTTTGAAAGAGGCCATCAATGTTAAAATTGGGCAGCCGTCTCTCAACAGAAGGGAAGGGATATAACACCACCTATCTCCTGCCTGCAACACTGTCCTTTCAACAGTCCCACGAAGGTTCCATACCCTTTTGCACTCTGATTCAAGTGACCCTGAGGATACAGGTAAATCCCAAGTGGCCTCAAGGACTCTCAGAGAGCTAATGACAACCTTCAGAGTGTGTTAACAATCAGATGGCGGCAAAGAATATAAATCAGTCCATTCTCCGCTCCATTCAGTTCAGTCAGAACTGAAGAAGCTTCTTGGATGAGAAGCAAAACATTATAGAGGAAAAAAACCAATGAAGTCCAGTTGCCACCTATAGATTACTCAACAGATTATTCCTTTAAGCTCAGGGAAAGTACAATTATTTTCAAGTTAAATTGTACACACAGTGGAATTTTCAATCCATAATACTTTCAACTTGTAGGAATCCAAAATATCTATAAGCACCTGCTTAAAATTTCTATCACTATCATCGCTCCAGAATAATAATTTACATATGGTGAGAAGAAAAGAAATCTTACAGGTGTTAAGTAGTTGGCGCCTCCTTTGTTTATAGTGATATTTAATGCCTGGTCTAGATGTATCCGTTCCCCACACCAGTACTGCATGGGTGGCTTAATAAGCCGCCCACTACGGGTGAAGCTTCTCTCACTGTCATTCTGTAAATCAGTGGTTTTCATCTGCATATCTATCAAGGAAAACATAAACAAAAATATTCTTCAGCAACAACAAATTTCTACCTGTGTATCAAGGTAAATTGACTGTAAATGTAAACATAAAGCTAGAAGCACCCTCATAAATGATCCAAGGAAAAGATGAAGTAGCCCTACTGAGCATGTAATTCTCTTTAGTCAACTTTTATTAGCTTAAGATAACTGGAGTCTATAGAAGCAACAGTTATTGGTAATGGAAATATTTTGGGTTGTTTTTTTTTTTAAAAAAAAAAACATTTAATATGAAAGGCTGTTCCCTGCCATATAACTTACCTGCATTTGAACATTAGGTTAATCTAGATATACCATGTTTCCCCGAAAATAAGATCCAGTCTTATTTTCTTTTGGCCAATAAGCACCAGGTCTTATTTTCAGGAGATGTCTTACCTGCTTAAATTAGGACCACTGCTTCTAGGCCTCCCATGCCCCGACAACTATTGTGCCGCTGTCCGACTCTTCTGTGGCTGCTTGCGGCCAGAAGCTATGTGGCTCATTGTGCCAGTGCTGCCACTCAATGAAGGAGGCTGTGTGGCACATGACGTTGTTGTGCATGTGATTGGCGGCAATGGCGCAATGCATCACCTTGCATCTGGCTACAAGTGGCCACAGAAGTTGGGCAGTGGCACGACAGATGCCAGGGCGTGGGAGGTCTGGCTGTGGTGGTCCTAAGGTAAGTGGGTGTGGGACGCGTGGGGCAGCTCCACCCCCACCCGAGCTTCATTTTACACAGGTGCCTCGTCCCACCTTGTATAACCAGACGATGGGACGAAGTGCGTGGAGGGCTTATTTTTGGGATAGGCCTTATTTTCGGGGAAACATGGTAGCTCTTTCACAACCCATGGAATACATTCTCATCATTGTTTATGGAACATAATATTAACAGGGTTAATGGATTAATTGAGCTGATACACTCTTTCTTCATTCAGCAACCAATCTGTTAAATTGGAAGTGAAATGGTTACTAAGCAAATGTGACTGAGGAAGAGAAACAAAAACCACTACAAAGATCACTGGCTGCTACTATCTCATTTAGGTAAACTTCTCTTGTACAGCTATGCCAGTATTATTCTCAGTCCAGCATGCATTGTCATCACATACAAAAATCTGGTTGTAAGTGTTCACAATTTCTATTACTGTTTCCTATTATGAACAAAAGTAAATTTCATAGGAAATTACTAGGGTTAGGAACATCATAAATACAATGGTATTTTTTGAAAAGACCAAAATCTTCCCCAAACAAAGAAAATAACATGCATACCATATATTGTATCATTTTGAAGAGGTAGTACATCATAAGTGGTATTTCTTGTTATATATTTTTTCTCAATATTTTGGGGCAGATCCAATTCTTCTGTGCATTCGTTTATTTCTTCACTATCACCACTTACAGGAAATGCTCTTTCTTCTTTCCTAAAGATTTAAAGTTTTGCATAAGTATTAATTGCCTAAATCTTTTAAGCACATTTCATAATTTCTTTAAAATATTTAAATGCTGGGAGCAGTAATTATGCTGCTGTAGCAGCTCTTTTCTGAAATAGTTTACTTAGATCACATACAAGGAATTAGGTGAAGCCTGACATACTTATCCAGAACCCCAATTGTTCTAGAAGGCTGTCTTCAACAGAAAATGACAATTCCAATAACTCCAAGCCCTGCTTTCACCCATCTCTCCATAGAGAACCATCTTTGTTTCCTAGGTCTCTGCCTAAAGTAGCTAGAGAAGGCAGTTTTCTAAACTTTTGGATGCAAAACCAGGATATAAACTTTTCAAGTGGAATTTTCTTTCTTTTTTCTTTCTTTTTTTAAACTTTTATGGAAGAATTCTATACAACAGTAAAATAATTCACATCTAAGAAAAAATGGTGAATACAGATAAAAAGAGAGAAAAGGGGGGGGAAAGTATAAGGTGGTTTATTTTTATTCTTATTTCAAAGAGACATGGATAACCAGTCTTTCCATGAGGCATTATTGATTGCAATTTGAGGAACTGTCAATAGAAATACTCTAGAAATTTAATCAAGAGAACAAAGAGGATAAAATTAGTACATAGCAAATGAGGTCATAGACTAAATTGCATTGCACTGGTGTCAGAAGCATTGAAGCATTTCTGACTTGAAAGGATTAGCCGGTGATACAATACAATACGATACAATACAATAGCAGAGTTGGAAGGGACCTTGGAGGTCTTCTAGTCCAACCCCCTGCCTAGGCAGGAAACCCTACACCGTTTCAGACAAATGGCTATCCAACATCTTCTTAAAGACTTCCAGTGTTGGGGCATTCACAACTTCTGGAGGCAAGCTGTTCCACTGATTAATTGTTCTGACTGTCAGGAAATTCATCCTCAGTTTTAAGTTGCTTCTCTGCTTGATTAGTTTCCACCCATTGCTTCTTGTTCTACCCTCAGGTGCCTTGGGAAATAGTTTTACTCCCTCTTCTTTGTGGCAACCCCTGAGATATTGGAATACTGTTGTCATGTCTCCCCTAGTCCTTCTTTCTATTAAAGTAGACATACCCAGTTCCTGCAAACGCTCTTCATATGTTTTAGTCTCTAGTCCCCTAATCATCTTTCTTGCTCTTCTCTGCACTCTTTCTAGAGTGTCCACATCTTTTCTACATTGTGGCGACCAAAACTGAATGCAGTATTTCAAGTGTGGCCTTACCATGGCATTATAAAGTGGTATTAACACTTCACGTGATCTTGATTCTATCCCTCTGTTTATGCAGCCTAGAATTGTGTTGGCTTTTTTGTCAGCTGCTGCACACTGCTGGCTCATATTTAAATGGTTGTCCACTAGGACTCCAAGATCCCTTTCAGTTACTACTGTTGAGCAAGGTACCACCTATACTGTATCTGTGCATTTCGTTTTTGTTGCCTAAATTCTTCTACTTTATCTAGTAGTAGGTTATGGTCCACCTTATCAAATGCTTTACTGAAGTCCAAGTAAACTATATCAACGGCATTCCTCTTGTCCACTAATTTTGTCACATTTTCAAAGAATGCAATAAGATTAGTCTGGCATGATCTGTTTTTGGCAAACCCATGTTGGCTTTTGGCTATTATTTTGTTTGCTTCTAGGTGTTTGCTAATTCATTGCTTGATTATCTTTTCCAGAATCTTTCCTGGTCAGGCTGATAGGTCTATAGTTTCCTGGATCTATTTTTTTTTTCCTTTTTTGAAGATGGGAACCACATCAGCTCTTTTCCAGTCCTATAGCAGTTCCCCGGTGCTCCAGGATCTCTGAAAGATATAGTTGTGGTTCTGAGATCTCGTCTGCCAGTTCCTTCAGAACCCTGGGATGTAATCCATCCGGTCCTAGTGATTTGAATTCGTCTAGGGTAGACAGGTGCTCACTTACCATTTTCTTCCCTATTTCAACTTGTGTTCCTAATCTGATTTTTGTGGTTCTGTTTTTGATAGGTTGGACTGTTTTATCCCTTTGTGTAAAGACAGATGCAAAACATGAGTTAAATAGTTCTGCTTTCTCCGTTGCTTGCCACTTTCTCCCAGCAATGGGCCAATTGTTTCCTCAACTTTTTTCTTGTTTTTAACATGTTGGAAGAAGCTTTTTTTGTTATTTTTTACTTTTGTATCTTTCTTCATTGTGAGCCTTAGCTTTCCTCACTTCATCTTTACATGCTCGGGCTATTTGCTGATATTCTGCCTTAGTTATGTCCCCCTCTTTCCACTTTTTATACTTATCTTTTTTGTCTTTCAATTTGTCAGAGAGTTTTTTATGCAGCCATACTGGTTTCTTTTGGGAGCTGTTATTTCTCTTCTTCATTGGTATTGTGCTAGACTGGGCTTTTGTAATCTCATTTTTCAAAATTTCCCAAGCTTCTTGAGTTGTTTTCCCCTTGAGGATTCTCATCCATGGAATTTTTCCCAAGCTCTTGCTAAGTTTATTGCAATTAGCTCTCTTAAAATCCAAGACTCTAGTTTCACTTTGATATCACTATTACCCTGGGGACACCCAGTTGGGGGGCTCCTTTCATGTCCCTGGCAAAAGCTGGAGTGACGGTCAGGAGCTCAACCCACCCCAGCACTTGGGTTTCAAACGTGGGCTTGCTAACCTTCAATCCAGCACCCTAATTACACCCTATTTAAACGAGCCATCCTGCTCCTATAGACTAAATGCAAAGTATAAATAAATGTTGCAGACAGTTTTTTAAAAATGTCTTAAATATTTTGATTGAAAAATTCTTACCAACAATCACAGCTATCACAACGACTCAAAAACATAAATATTTTTTACTGACCCTGACCTTTTCATATAACGAAGCAAATCATCAACAAGCCTTTTCCAATTTATTGGGATTCCTCTCCCAAACTTCTTTATGAATGTAGGTGGTATTCCTGTTTGAAACAAAGGTATAGCCTTTGGACAGTTGTTATGTTTTAAAAGGGTGCTTCTTATACCCATTTTTCAAACCACTGGAGGAGATCAAAACAGGGATAATCTTACAGGACTACAGAATTTTAGGAAAATTCCTAAATAACTTAAATCTGTATTATACCCTCTCTCACTTTTTGTAATGCTTTATTTTTATGCAAATGTTATCCTGGAAACTTCTAGATAGAGGGAAATTATGCATTGCGGAAATTATGACATCAAAGGTTCTACTCAAGCTGATGCTATCATACAATCAGCATTAAGTTAAATTGAAAAAAGAAAAATAATATTTTGAGAGGAGGGTGCATATAAACATGAAAAGCAGCTTATTTGTAACCTATGACTATCATTAAGTGT
Organism: Thamnophis sirtalis; assembly: GCF_051295495.1. Lineage (NCBI taxonomy): Eukaryota > Metazoa > Chordata > Lepidosauria > Squamata > Natricidae > Thamnophis > Thamnophis sirtalis. The sequence goes on along the minus strand of NW_028261381.1, from coordinate 158,044,919 downwards.
GGTACCTTATGATTCTTGATGAAAGTATCTTTTCTTTTATGTACACTGAGAGCAATATGCACCAAGACAAATTCCTTGTGTGTCCAATCACACTTGGCCAATAAAGAATTCTATTCTATATCATATTGGGCAAAATGCATAAATAAAATTAAGAGTACAGATTTCTGTATCCCTTGTAAATTAGAATAATCATTTTACAGTCACATATATATTAAAGATATATATTCTTCCTGCACTATTACTTATTCAAGCTATCATTTGAAACAAATTAATATTTAGCAATGTGGTATAGTTTTAAACCTTATATGACAAGCACAGATCAGACATATCACTGAATACCAGAAGGGAACTGGAAGTAATAAAGTACCCGTAGTTTCAGTATTTTGGGTAATAGGCCGGCATAAACAGTTGGAAAAGAAGCAGCAAGGTAGAAGCCATTTTCACAAGAAGCCTATAAAAATTCCAGGCTGCCCCTGTGGTTTTCCTTTTCTCTTACCTCCTTTCTTCATATTAACTGCATCAATAGGCCCTTCTAACATGTAGATATTTCCTGTCAAGGTTTTGACTTGATTGCGTGCAATGCGTTCTACAATTACATTGCTATGCCAGAAGATATTATCCATATCTCTAAAATAAAAAGGACATAGTATCATAATTGGAAAAGAATTCATCTCACCATTATACTTCCTTAAGATCCCAGCTTGAAAATTAACACGAGCCCATTATAATTTATTTCACTCACTTCCCAATGTACGTGTTTTATATTTTGAATTGTGTATCTTACTATGTGGATAATAACAGACTTGTCAAGTAATTTCCTTATGAAGAAATATTTGCAGGCATTTTTTTTTGAATTTGTTATAAAGGACTTAAAGCCTTTGTTAATTGTTCTATTTAACTGGTACAAGATGGATGAGACCGAATAAATTTTGATAAATATACCAGTCTATTCAAGATGTAGGTAATATGTGGAATATATTCAATTTACTCTTGGAAGCTTCAGTCCCTCCGTTCGGACCTCTGGGGACTTCACCTGGCACGTTGCAGGCTGAAATGAAGCTTCTGAAGGGCGGATGTGCCAGGGTAGGACTCCAGAGGCCTAAACGGAGCTGCAGAGGAAGGCATATGGCTGAAAGGCTGGAGATAAGACTACTTGCTGGATCTTCACATGGTAAGTGACCCGGTGCAACAGATTGGGTGGGGGTAAAGCAATTGTGGGTAGCATGAGTATTTCAGTGGGTCAGAGAGGCCTTGGATGGTCTTAGGCAGGTGGCCTGTTCCATCAGTCGACCACCCCCTGGCCTTCCCCATCCCAAAATACCTCTTGTGCACTTAAGGAGCCTCGCATTCGATTAGTGAATGCGTGGGCAAAAGGAGGGAGTGATCTTGTTCAAGGTACTAGATTCACTTTCACAAATACTTGTGTTACTAACGGAATAGGTAGGCTCCATTCCATTCGTAACTCAAGGACTACCTGCATTACCTGGAAAATAAGATCAAGGAATCAATCCAAACTGAAGTTTTCATTTTAACAAAGCTGTCCACTGCTAAATTTATGGCATAACAACTGCTCCATTTAAGTTTGCTTTTTTTGCTTTCCTTTGTTTTTTGTTTGAGAGATCGTCTGTATTTATAATTTTTCTTTTAAATTGCTCTACACTCCTCAGAGATAAACTTCAAACTTATGGAAATGAATCCAATAAAATAATTCAATACTAATATCAATTCAATACAAGACTAATGCAAGGACTATCCAAACAAACCATGCAGACATATTTGAACAAAACTGAAAAGCAGTCACTTGCCTCCGTATTCCTTCCAGACACACAGCAGTATTGTCATTGATCACTCTGATTCCCCATTCATTGAGATATATCACATCTTTTTTCTTTGAGAACTAAATTAGAAAAAATAGGGAATATAATTTCTGCCATTATTGGTTTGCACCTGACTGCAAAATCATACAATGTATACCGACAGTTCAATGACATTCTCAGATTCATACTTCTTCCTTATATTTGTGATCACTATTTAAATTCAAACTGTGCCCATGTTTTATGATTTGAACCTAAATATTTTATTCTGAATTTATGAAGAAAAGAACTTTCATAGCTAGTTTTAATAGCTAATGTACCCTTCCTAACATATATGTTATACCACTCAAGGAAATATTTGTAGAGAATGATGCACAATGCCATGGGTGCCTGTTTATGTATCTTGTTAGTATTATAAGCAATCCCAATGTAAGGACTGAATCCAGGAAAATCTTGAAGTTTACAGATTTTTTTTTTGAATTTCTAAAAGTTTCTTAAATTGTTCTGAGATTCTGAAAGAAATAAAAATTCCATTATTATATTACAGAAATTTTAAACCATCTTTAAAGAAAACAGATATTATTTTTTTAAATAAAAATTGCAAGGACATAGCATGTCTCTGAATCATTTATTTGATCTCTGATCTTCACAGTGGTACAAACAAATGGACTTGCCTCTTTTAGGGAGATGGGCGGTCTATTAATAAAAAAATATACATAAATAAATGTAAATAAGATGCTAGTAGTTTCCAGGATTTTTTAAAAAAAGTATATTTATTTAAAGAGAGCTTTTTCAAAATGTATGGTTCTTCAAAATTATTCTTCTAAAAAATATCATCTAAAAGAGCAACATGAAAATAAATGATAAGCTAAATTAAGCTGCAATTAGGGCTGAGAATGTAATCTATTGTCCACAGCTGCCAGGTGATGCCAAGAAAAGCAGCTATTTTAGAATAGCAAAACAGTTGCTTACTCATTTGCTACAACACTAAAAAATACCTTTTTGAATCAGAACCTGAAGTTTTGTGCAAGTCTACTCATTTCAATTTTTCAATGAAGTAACTACAGAAAATATCCTGGTGAACCATTTATGACCCATACTGATTAACCATTCTGATGTAGTAAGGAAAACAAATTGTAACTCAAGAAAAGATAGTTGTGGTGCCCTCTTTATGTTTAATCGTGATTGACTAGCTGGTGTGCAGTTTTTCAAGCCAGTCAAGATAAAAATGGATAAAATAAAATAAAAGATTTTACCTTTTCATTTGTGCCTGTGTCAGGTTCCTCCAAGAGCCCCTTGGTAGCAGGCTGTCGTTTCCTTGGTATATGGGCTTTTGGAGTAGCAAAAATTGTATCACACAGGTGTTGGGAAGGATTTTGTGGCGAAACACTTAAATTTTCTCCTGCCTTTTGGTCACATATATATTTGGATGGAGTCACCACTGCTTTATCTTGAAGAAGTTTTCCAAATGCTCTTTTCTTCACGAATTCTCTAGATTTAACATGATCATCGCTCACAATCGGAGGATTAGATATTATTGTAAAAGTCTCACTAGCCAATTCAGCAGATTCCACAATATTCTTCTCTTTCTGGCTAACAGTAGTACTTACGTATTCTTCATTAAGATTATTAAGTTGTTTTGCTGGGCGGGATGTGATTAAAGGTTGCTTTGCTGTAGATAAAGACGAGACATTTTAAATTGTGAAACATCTCCTAGAGGAAATATTCTTTTGATAACTATTGTTTCAGGATGAGTTATTATTATGCTAACTTCTTAGACAATAACTTCTTCTCAATAACAAGACAGAACTCTTTTCATTAAGATGTATAGATAGCCAACTAGAATAGTCTGATGGAAAACTAATTTTATACATGGTAACTGCAACATAATTATTATGAAGATGGAGGCATACTGAAGCACCCAAAATTGTGGAATGGATTGTGAAGATGCCAGAATTGGCAGAAATGGCAAAACCAAGTTATTTGGTAAAGGACAGAACCACAAATACTTTTTAATAGAGATTTTGCTGATAATAGAAAAAAGCAAAGCAAAGCAATTTGAAAAACGGTTTAATAAGGGGTTAAATATATTTCTGTAATATCAAGAGGGAGGAGTAATAATGAGTTTGTTTATAACCGTTATAAAACCTGCAATTTGTTTACTATTTTGTTTAACTATTTTATTTTCTTCCTAATGTTTCTTTACATTTTTCTTTTACCTATGTCTTAATAAAATGATACGATGATGAGAGAGAGAGATAGCTATTGTGTGTGTGTGTTAATGTATGTGTGCATCAATAACAAAGAACTTGCTGAATGGTGCACATGCTATTTGAAAACTATTTCTGTTTACTTATTTATATGCAATCTATCTCACTTACAAGCAACTCTGGGTGGCTTACAAACAAGAAAAGGGGTACAAAACGTTAAATATGAAATAAATCAAAATGAAATAAGGTAAAAATCAATACCAGAATAATATGGGGCAAAGGTTTGAAAAAAACTAAAGGCAAATGATGAGTAAATGAATAAAAGCAACTGCAAATTATTTGGCAATGTGCTATCTAAGTTTAGTCATTATAAACAGAATATTCCATCTTTTACAAGAATATTATAAAGTGAATTATAAAGGTAGAAAAATTGAAGACAGAATTTCAAGACAAAAATATATGCAAAACTTCTCATCACCTAAGAAAAGTATTACCTTTTGGCAACCAATCTTTCTGTAACCTCTGTTTTACCCGGGAGAAGAACTTGTTGGGGGATTCCAGAAGTAGAGGACATATTACTGTAGTACATGTAGTTTTGTTCACTGCAGTAAAATCTGTCACTGAAACTGAAAGGACAAAACCCACTGATAAATAGTTTTCGATACCTGGTAGATTGAAAAATAACCTTTTAGAAAACACGGAATTTAATATGTGCATGGCAAAATACAATACAACTAACATGACAGACAAGTGAGGAAGTTCAGATGTACTCAGGAGTGCCCAATACATAATTTGACAATTAATTAATTATATGGTTATCTCATTACTCTTTCTTGGCTGCTATGATTCAAGTGTGGTTTAAAGGAACTCTTGCATGGTTTATGCATATAAAAATGAACAATAAGAGAAAGTTGGAGAAAAAAGCAATAGGCAATAAATGTAATGGGAAAAACAGTGTATTCAAAAATATTGGTGTTGGTCATCCCCTTTAAAACTCTTTATGGAATGGGTCCAAGGTATCTGAGGAACCAACTTGCTCAAAGGGGATTGACCCACCCACTTGTTCTGGCAAAGAGCATAGACCCCATCAGTCAAGGAAATTCAGCTAGTGGAAATTCTAGAAGTCTAGAGGAGACTTTTCTGCCATGGCCCATCTGGAACATCTTGCCACTGGAGATGAGATCAACTACCACCTTTCGAACCTTTAGGAAGAGCCTTAACATCTGGTTCTGCCAGTTGGTGTTGGTCCCTGATGGAGAAGCTACCGTATTTTTCAGACTATAAGACATACTTAGCTTTTGGGGAGGGGAAAAAAAAATCTGCCTCTGCCTCCCAGCAATTTGCCTCCTTGCAGCAAACAGCAAGGTCAACTTCAGCACAGCCTGATTTAGCATGAGCAGCTGATTGGCAGGTGGCTCTGCCTCCCGGAATACCACCAATCAGATGTTCCAGGTTGCAGGGATCACCACCACCCATCTGCACCGTCATCACCCATCGCCACTGCATATCCCTGCCACCTGGAACGGGCCAAAAACATGACGCTTGGAGGCTGAAAATGGGCCAAGCGGAGGCGGCAACAGGTGGCAGTGGCGATAGGCGGTGACAGTTCTGACGATCCCTGCAGCCTGGAACAGCTGATTGGTGGTATTTGGGGGAAGGGGGAGAACCAACCGCCTATCAGCTACTCGTGCTAAATCAGGCTGTGCTGAAGCTGACTAGGCTGTTTGCTGTAAGGAGGCAAATTGCTGGGAGGCAGAAGCCGAAGGGTGGGGGCCTTAGGGTTGGCGGGGCTTTGGCAACATTTGCTCTATAAGACGCACAAACATTTCCACCCCTTTTGGGGAGGGGGGAGTGTGTCTTATAGTCCCAAAAATATGGTATATACTGGAAGTGGCTGGTACAGTGACCAGAGAAGGCACCACCTTTGCTCCGCTCTAAACTCATTATCTTTTACTCTGTATGTAACCTTTTGTAATTTTCTTACTATATTGTTAGCAACCCAGAATCACCCCGAACAGTGAGATGAGTGGCATATAAATTCAATCAATCAATCCTGAAGGGGAGTCTAAATTAATAAGGCAGGGGGCAGGCTGGCCAATTTTTATCATTGCTGGATAGAAGCCCTAGAGTTATTTTTGTAATTGTATCTCAAGCATGTAAGTATGTACTAGAAGAAATTTGGAAGAAATTATATAACCAACCTGTTTTTACATTGGATTCTTCAAGAAAATCCTCATCTAGCTTTGTCTTTTGTTTATCTTCAACTATTGGTATTTTTTCTGAACTTGGTAGAAAAGCAGGTTGCCTTTCAGGAGTAAGAATATAATCTGCGGTACACTTTGTGTCCAACAACTTAGCTTCTGGAGGCTTGTTTTTTTCTTTGACAAGAGCTGCTTTTTGTTTCATTCTTGAGAAGATTTTTGCTGGAGATTCATGGGATAATGGTTCACAAGCTTTACGTTTTTGAACGGCACTCCTTGACATATGTTTAGTTTTCTGACATGAAGAAATCCTTCCCAGCATTCCTTCAGATGCTTTTATTTCACTGATGTCAAAGAATTCTTGTATATGCGTATTGCTAGATATTAAAGTGGATTGGAAAACCTCTATGCCTTTAGTCTCTTGGCCCGAGCAAACATTATGGCAACTAAGAACCATTGAAGGAGGAATTTTAGCTGACTTCAAAGTACAATTCCCCTGGAATTTTACAAAATCCTTTAAAGGTGTACCACCAGGGATACTTTGTAAAGAAACTGCTTTCAATGACATTTTTTCTTTCCTGTTAAAATTCTTCAATTTTCAAAAAATACAGCATCTGCAAAAACAAAATCTCTTTATAATACATGCTTTTTTAAACTAAAAAATGTCTTATATCTGCAAATATAAATTTCAATTTTTACATTTTTATTTAAAAAAGGTATAACACAAACTCTGTGATACCCCATACTAAATGCATTTAAATTCCCTAAATTATTTAATACTTAAATTATAAATGACATATAATACCATATAATGACACTTTATGTAACACTATATACAATTTAAATCCCTAGTGGAATTTTGAAAATTTAATTATAAAATATTAAAGGACATTTTCTTTCTGATAATTTAAGGCTATTGCATCATAGAAATTGCACCAGAATTATATGAGTCAGCAATCAGTCCATAGAAGTGTTGAATATATAATGTATGATGTAACATTGGCATGTCCAACATGAGGCCCATGGAGAGCTAGTAATGTGGCCCCACAAGTTTGTAAACTTTTATATACATTAATTATATTATATATTTTATATGCAGTCCAAAAAATTCCTCTTCACTCAATGCAGCCCACACAAGCCAAAATGTTGGGTGCCCATGATGTAAAGAATACTAATTTTGTCTGCAAAATTCAAGAAAAGTAACAGATATTTGTACTTTACCAGCATAAACAAATCATCAGGCACTTTAGCAAACCCAAATGAAGTTAATTATATTTATTTCAAAGTTACTGAAAATTACTTAAAAAATCAGGAGGAAACTCATGGCACTTTTTCAAAGTAAGGAATTAAATTAAAAGACATAGGCTTTTCTGAGCTCTACCATTTTTCTTCTGATATTTGTCTATGCTAGGCTAAAATACCTCCTTATACAAAGAGGCCGCACCAAAGCTGCAGTTCTTCCACAGAGCAAGAGCGGTATCATGTTTGTTCCTTTTTAGGATGAGATATAAAAATTTTTGAGAAGGTGAGTCCACTAAATGGGTGGAGCCATACAGGTAGTCCTTGGCTTACAACAGTTCATTTAGTGACCATTCAAAGTTACAACTGTACTGAAAAAAAGTGACTTATGACCGTTTTTATGACCTTTATAGCATCCTCATGGTCAAACTTCAGATGCTTGGCAACTGACTCATACTTATGACTGTTGCTGTGTCCCAAAGTTATGAGATCACCTTTTGCAACCTGTTGACAAGGAAAATCAATGGGGAAGCCAGATTCACTTAACAACCTTGCTACTAACTTAACAACTGTGGTGGTTCACTTAACAACTGTGGCAAAAAAGGCTGTAAAATGGGGCAAAACTCACTTAACAAATGTCTGACTTAACAACAGAAATCTTGGGCTCAATTGTAAATCAAGGACTACCTGTCTTTGGTTGGAACTGGCAAAGAAATTGAGCAGAAATTGAGCAGGAATGACAAGATAAACACATTATGACACAAAACCGCAAACTTAACATATTTGCATCAGATGTCAAGTTGCAAGTACAGTACTTCGCAACTACCTTCCCAAAATAAATGCTCTCTAGAGAAACTGATGGATTACAATATTCCTGCCCCTAAGCATAATTTTCAACTACCTCCCCTTATGCCTGAAAAGTTTTCAATCAGTTTTCTAAAACATGGACAATAACCTTACAATCGATGCAAAAGCTATGAGTGATGCAAAGAGCCATGAAAAGATATATGCTCAGCATCATAAGGCAAGATAGAAAGACCCACACATGGATTACAGAACAAATGAAAATATACAATGTCATCAAGAGTAAAAGAATGGAAATGGAAATTGGCTGGTTACATAGCAAGAACTGATGGCAGCTGGATCAAGGCATAGAATGGATTCCACTTGATAAAAAGCATCAGAACAGAGTAATAGAGTTGGGAGGGACCTTATAGGTCATCTAGCCCAACCCCCCACCCACCCAAACAGAAGACCCTACACCATTTCTGACAGTCCAGTCCAGTCTTTTTTTTTGCAAGCTTCCAGTGATGAAGCTCCCACAACTTCTCAAGTCAAGCTGTGAGTGTTCTGTCAGAAAATTACTTATTTCTAGGCTGAATCTTTCCTTGATCAGTCTCCATCCATTCATTATTCCTTGTCTGGCATTCGGGTGCTTTGTAGAGTTGTAATTTGTAATTTGCAATTTGACACACAAACCCTTTGTGGCAGCCCTGAAATATTGAAACGCTGCCATCATGTTTCCCCTGGTACTTCTCTTCACCAGACTAGCCATTCCCAGTTCCTGTAAACCCGTTCATTGTATGTTTTAGCCTCCAATCCCCTAGTCATCTTTCTTGCTCTTCTCTGTGCTTTTTCTGGAGTGTCAACATAAGCAACCAGGGAGAGAGATGCCAAGAGACCAAAAACAAGATGGATCCACATCAGCAAGTATTGTGGGCTCAATTGGCAAAGAAAAGCCCAGGACCGGATGGGTTGGAAACATGCAGAAGAGGCCTTCATCCTACAGTGGGTGGATAACATCTCAAAGGAGGATGAATATCCCTGCCATATAGCTGGGCAGCCTGATCTCTACGTGACAGGTGGAAGCGCCCCCAAATCTAACCAAGGCAGAAAGAGGCTCCTACTTTTCAGGGGGCTGCCCTAAAATCGCTATCCCCAAACCTGGCGCCCCGCAGACTTGCGAAGGTTTCGACTCCTTACCTTAACCAGCCCCAAACGGAGGAAATAAAAAAATAGGTTGAAATAACAATTTTTAAACAGAACCCACCAGAGGATTTATCCCGCCAATACCCTAATGGAAATAGCAGCGTTCTCATTCGAAGCTCGGGGAGAAAAACTGCTTCCGTTGCAGTGCAAGCAAAAGATTCCCCTACTCACAAAGCCCCCTCCCTCACCGAGTAGCTATCCCCCCCTCCCACCTTCTCTCCCTCCGCCCGTCCCTCCCTCCCTTCGTTCGTTCGGCAGTCCCTCGGTTCGCAGCGCAGACGTCAACGGCCACGCTGTTCGAATTTCTCGCGCGCCGCCCACCCTGCCGCTGATTGGTCGACGAGCGCGGAAAACCTGAGGACGTCATCAAACGTCGCCGCGGCGCTTGGCTTGGGGGAACATTTTGGAAGCCGGCAAAGATTGACAGGTGGAGGACAGTTCCTTTAGGATGACGTAGCGGGCGAACCTTTAAAAAAGAAAATACAGCGCCTAGTCCGCAAGGAACAAACGAACAGCAGCCTGTAATCCCCACCAATGATATATTTTCTGTTATAACATTACTTTCACCAATGTTATATCCAGTTAGTTGAGACCTATGTATAGCTTGTTCGTTATCCGTTAGTTCACTATTAATTTCATTTACAACGCGATTCGCCTGTGGTGAAAAGATCATATTGTCAATATTGCAACAATTGTGCATTGTATCTTGGCAGTTCTCTGAAGTTGGTTGTTTTGTTGCTGTCGTTTTATTCGTTGAGGACCCGGATTGTTGTGGGCAATGTGCTGACTCTGTAAACAGCTTAGACAGGGCTGTAAAAGCACTATGAAACGTATATATGTCTAAATGTCAATGGAGATTCTCAGACATCCAGGTCAAAGGTGCTTTTTTCAAGAGGCAAGTGGACTTTCTGGTTTCTCTTTGAAAACTTTTCACTTCTCATCCAAGAAGCTTCTTCAGCTCATCCAAGAAAAGCTGAAGTGGCTTCTTGGATGAGAAGCAAAACATATTCAAAGAAAAAGCAGAAAGTCCACTTGCCTCTTGAAAAATGCACCTTTGGGATAAGTCTAAATGCTATTGCTACTACCTAAACTAGGCAATATCATCATTTGAGTAATGATGCAAGAAAACAACCAAGCCCAGAAAGCACCAAAGACCACTCATTTCAACCTGAGCTACCAATACCCTCCATTTGGGTCATTGTATCTGTGCATAAACATTCCTATAACATTTCAGTAATACATATAGATATATTCTTTGCAGAGTTCCTAGGGCTGCTATTATGCAATATGATGCTGCCCCTATTTCCTAGACACTAAATTTTTAGCTTCAGGAAGTGTGTCCTAAGAAACTTTTATCTGCTTTGTACCTGGGGTGTTTGTTATTTCTTCAATCTCTGTTTGACTCATCCATCTCATTAAGCATAAAGGTAGTCCTCCACTTTCAACACTTCATTTAGTGACAGTTCAAAGTTACAAAGGCACTGAAAAAAAGTGACTTATGACTATTTTTCACACAACCGTTGCAGCATCTCCATGAGCCACATGATCAATATTCAGATCCTTGGCAACTGATTGATATTTGTGACTGTTGGAAAAAAAATCTGGTCCGGTTCCAAGCCAGGAGAAAGACGCAGGAGGCAATGAATTTGGAGTCAAACTGTAATTGGAAAGGAGGTTTCCATTTCTTGAGGAAGCGAAGTGACATAGCAATCAGTTCTGAGACAGCTGGCCAGCTAGTCTGGTGAGTGAACAGACTTTTATATTGTTTGGGGGCTGTGTGATTGAAATTTCTGGGCTTGTTGGGTTTTAATTGTATGTCTTTGCTTATTCTAATTGTGATGGCTTGGTTTCATTTGTGGCTGGGAGGTCATGCCCTGTCCTTGAGGGTGGAGGGGGATACAAATTTGAGTGGCACTGTCTTTATATGCTTAATCTATTAAGTTTTTTTTTAATAAATGTTTTTTAATTTTAGTTTACAACATCTTTCTTTACATCTGTAGAAAATGTATCAATCAATTACAGATAAGTTTTGGTACATCTCCTCCACAGTCAACCAGCATAACTCATATTAACTCAAGCATTATTATATATCCATTTTCATTTAACTGTAATTATTATTTAGAAATATTGGTAAGAGTAATAATCTTGAACAATACCTGCCCACACCGGTGGGAAAGGAAAAAAAATCAAAAAAAAGAAGAAAAAGAAAAAAGGACAAATAGAAAATAAAAATTAAAATAAAAAATAGTAAATAATACAAAAAAGACAAAAACGACAAGAGACAAGGCAGGAAAACAAAACAAAACACAGGTGTCTATTAAAAAAAAAAGAAGTATATCAACTGGTTACAACATGCTTTGGTGCTTCTCTTCCGTTGATTCATATTAATTCAAATATCTTAACTCGAATATTTACCATATCAACATCATTATACCTCCAGTTTTAATTACCTATGGTTATTTAACTATCCTTCATCCTTAGCTATGCTAAAGAAATAATCCATAACACATGCTGACAATTCATTTACTTATTTGTAAAATCCTCTATTATCATCAAATCCTCATATCCTATTTTAGCTGAACATCCATAATATTTAATTATATCATATATCATAACATTTTCCCAGTATTGATTAACATTTGATTGTATGTATTTTATTTAGTTTTTTAATAGTGATAATTATTGTAGTTAATACTCTTTATGTATGATCTAAAGATGTTTTCTCATATCCAATTGTTAGTTATCATATCAACTCCACATTATATACATTACTATCAATATCAATTATTATTCAGCTATATCTGTTACAAGAAAAAGCAATTAGGTTTAACTAGTTTTCAATTGTATTCATCAATCTATCAGCCAGTTCCAAATTATATATATTGCTATCCATATCAGTCATTATTCAGCTATATCTATTACAAATTGAAGTAATCAGATTTAGCTAATTTTAAGTTGTATTCTCCCATCTGTCAGCCTGTGTCCCTCCAACAACGAGATTTCCTCAGTCCAGTAGCCATTCGTTGGATAAATTTACCAAATGTTTTCATAAGCAAATCCAGACAAAGATATTTTGGCACCTTTAGACTCTGAATGTCAGTGATGAAATAATAATGTTGTCCTGGGCTTATAAAATTTTCCAAATTAACTTTAATTCTCAAGGGTGGATTTTCCATTCCTCCTGCACTCTGTCTCTTTAAATGAGTCTTCTTTATAGCTCCCCCACTCCTTTCTTCCTCTGAGATAGACCAGACACCATGGTGGAATCTATTAAGTTTTGTATCTCTGTGCTGGCTGTAGCCAGCAGCACTTTGCCTATGAAAAGGCTGCAAGTGGCAATGCTTTTGTTTAGGAACTGTCCAGTTACTGAGTTTCCATTCATAGAGAGTATTCGCTTTTATGAATGGGTAGAAATTTTCCACTCACAGGGGCTTTGGCTTATGCAAAAACTGCTCTGGGTGATTTCCTATTAATGGGAGGATCTTGTCAAGGGGAACTTTTTCCTTACTTTTGGAAGGGGGTTTCGTTGGCTATTTTAGAAGAAGAACAATGTGATCATCTTTTGCAGTGGTTCCCAAACTTGGCAACTTTAAGACTTGTGGACTTCAACTCCCAGAATTCTCCAGCTAGCTCTTCTGCTGGAGAACTCTGGGAGTTGAAGTCCACAAGTCTTAAAGTTGCCAAGTTTGGGAACCACTGATCTTTTGCAACCTTCTGACAAGCAAAGTCAGTGGGAAAGCCAGATTCACTTAACAACTGTGTCACTAACTTAACAACTGCACTGATTAACATCTTAACAACTGAGGCAAGAAAGGTTTTTAAATGGGGTAAAATTCCCTTAACAAAGGTCTCACGTATCAACAGAAAACTTGGGCTCAATTGGGGGGACTTCCTGGGGGCGTGGCCTGTTGCCGAGGAGGGCTCCACCGAGCTCCTCAGAGATCTGGTCTGTATATCTAAATAAGATCATAGATAGCACCCCTTTTTGGCTAAGAAAGGGGCAGGGAGTAGCTCTGTAGGCTAGGGTCTATTCGTAAGCCACAGCCTTTTTCTTTTTTTGGCTGTGGATAGAGATTAGATCCAGCCGGAGCGGAGCTTTTATCTCCAGCCAGTTCTTCTCAGCTGCCTTTTTTTTTTTGGCAGCCCCAGACAGGCTAGCCCCCCCCAGGACAAAACAAAGTTTTTTCAAGCTAGAATTGATATGGGCGGGTCCCACTCCTGTGAGATTTATGCTTTTATTACTATCTTAAATACCAGCACCATTTGTCTTAGAGACTTCTTTGTCTAAATGGACTTCAAAATGGCGATTTCTCTCCGTGGATGATTGATAGTGGATGTACTTAGCCGGTTTTACCTTCCTGCAGACCGCTCCTTAACAAAATAAACCATTCTTCTTTGGAAACAGAGGGGAGCAAAGCGCTGCCTACTTGTTTATTTATTATGGCACCCAGGTCAAAGAAGCGCCTTGCTACAAATGTGTCTAAAGAATTTAAAGAATTTTTACTGGAACCACAACCTTTGTCTCCTATGCCTTCTACTGGAGAATTTTTAACACAGGAATATCTCTTTAAAATGTTTAATGATTTTAAACAAGAAATTAAGGAATTTGTATTGGAACTATATGATGATTTAAAGTCTAAAGTTAATCAAATGAAGGCGAATACGTTTGCAGCCGTGTCTGTCCTGTCAGATTATTCTGCTGAAATAGAGAACAAATTGGAAAGTTTGGAGAAGGCTAATTTTAATTTGACTACCAATATTCAAATTTTACAACAAAAAATTAGGGACACTGAAGAACAGCTTATGATGATAAATTTTAATAGGAAGGCATTTGCAATAAGAGTCAGAGGATTCCGTGAAAAGGAGCAAGAGAATCTGAAACAGACCTTTGCTGAAGCCTTTAGCCATGCGGTGGGAAGCCCGGGACTTAACTTTGATTGGCAGATTCGGAAAATCTATCGCCAGAACTCATTGATAGCGGAACAGCGACAGCTCCCGAGGGACATAATTATACATTTCTCTACAAAAGAATCTAGAAACGCGATTGTGCAAAAGTTTCATAATAACAGTCTCCGAGTTGATGACCAGGACCTGATTGTCTTCAAAGATATACCTTTCCAGATGTTGAAAGCAAGAAGGGACTACACCTTTTTAACTAAAGAGCTTAGGAGTCAACAGATTCGATACAGATGGGAGGCCCCTGCCGGCATCACGGTTACATTTGAGAATCAAAGATTTCGTCTGAACTCTGTTTCGGAGGCTCGGGATTTCTATTGTAGGATTTTGAAGGCGGGACTTCCTGACTCACTTGGAAGAGAGGAGAGACAAGCGGAAGGAGAAGGCAAGCGGCAGGCCATGTGGCTGCAAGATGGAGGGGGTAGCCTTTCCTCCCTCGGAGAAGCAGAAAAACGGAGATCGAGAATTTAGACATTTCAAAATATTCGCCAAAGTTGAGGACTGAATGGGGGTTTGAGACCTCTCTCCGGTAGAAAAAGCGGACTAATTCTTATTAGAAGGGAAAGTTGGGTGAAACTACTTTGAGCTAGTTTTTAAATTAATGTCAGCATAAATTTGATAGTGGTAAACATCAGACAAGCAAGGGATGAGGGTAAAATATATGTGGAATGATTTACGTTGTTTAAAGCTTAATAGAAGAGAAAGCCGGTTGGGATTATCTTAAGATAGGTGTAAAAAGAATGCGGAATGATTTATGTTGTTTAAACTTTGTTAGAAGGGATTACTTTAAAACAGAAGGTTAACTGACTCTTGCTGAAAGTATTATTTGAATATGTGGAATGATCCATGCTATTTAACTTTTATTAGAAGGGAAAGTTGGTTGAAATTGCTTTGAGTTAGATTTTAAACAAATGTTAGCATAAATTTGATAGTGGTAAATATCAGACAAGTAAGGGATGAGGGTAAAATGCATGTGGAATGAACTACGTTATTTAAATCCTATTAGAAGAGAAAGTCAGTTGGAATTATCTCAAGATAGAAATTGATTTCTGTGTAAAGTAATAATTGATCTACGCTGCTTAACTTTACTAAGAAGGGGAAGCTTGGTTAGATTATTTTGAATTACTGTTTGAAAAGGAGGTTAAGAAAGATCATTTACGCTGTTTAAATTTTACTAGAAGGGAAAGTTTGATTACTCTTCTGTAAAGTAATATTTGAATATGTGGCATGAACCACGTTGCTTAAATTTTATCGGAAGGGATCATAAGGTTTAGGAAGAGGAATGGGAGAGTCTATAGAAGGTTGGGGTAAATAGCAAAGAAGTAAGAGACGAGAATAAAATATAGATAGAATGATCTATACTATTTAAGCATAGATAAAGATGGGGGGCTGAGATCAACACAAAGAGTGGTTTCTTTTTTTTCCCCTCTTTTTTTTCTTTTCTCTTTTCTTTTCTTTCTTCTTTTTTTCTGTTTTTCTTTCTTTTGACATATTACTTTTATTTTTTAACCCATATGTATACAAGATATTTTAGACAGAAGGTAGTGCCAGGTGTGGGCCCTGGGAAGTCGGGAGGATCAGGGATGGGGATTTGTGGGGGGGGGTGTTAACATAGTCTTAATAAGAACAAGAATGTATTTATATACGGTGGTTCTTTTTTTCTTTTATTTTTTTTTTCCTTGGTTCATTTTACTTTTATCAGATCAAACAACACTCGAATAAAGGCATACACCAAGGAGGGAGGTAGAGGGAAAGAAGAGGGAGGAGTAAGGAAGGAGCAAGGGGAATGTAAGGAGGGTGTGTGGGGAGTAAGGGGAGAAGGAAGGCTTGAGGGGAAAGGGAAGTAGGAGGGGAGTGTTAGAGGGAGAAAGGAAAGTTGGAGGGGGTAGATGGGGTGTATGGAGGATGGAAGGGTTAGGTGGGGTTGTGAATGATGAGTTGTGTTTCCTTTTTATTTGTTCGTTTTATTTCCTTTTTTTTCCTTTTCTTATAGCAAATACCCTGTATATAAGTGATTGCAAATGGAATGTGAAAAATGAATAAAATATATTTTAAAAAAAAGAAAAAAAAAGAAAACTTGGGCTCAATTGGGGTTGTAAGTCAAGGACTACCTGTAGTTTGTTTTAAAGCTGGCTTCACCCATTGTACTAAACCACAAACAATAGTTTATTAACTACTGTGGCTGTTACAAGGAGTCAAAAATAACTTGATAGCACATGATAGCTTGACTGTATATATCAAACAAATGGCTTTTTTTATGAAAAAGGGTATAAATCTTTAAGCTTAATGCCAAAATCTCAACCCTTGCTTGGAAATATTAAAAAGCTTCATTCTTCTGAAATCTTACAAAATAGAATAGAATATCTTTAATATATATGTGACTGTAAAATGATTATGCTAATTTACAAGGGATACAGAAATCTGTACTCTCATTTTATTTATGCATTTTGCCCAATATGGTATAGAATATAATTCTTTATTGCCAAGTATGATTGGGCACACAAGGAATTTGTCTTTGGTGCATGAGCTCTCATAAAAAGACTAGATACATTCATCAAGAATCATATGCACAACACTTAATGATAGTCATAGGGTATAAATAAGCAATCAGGAAACAATATCAATATAAATCATAATGATACAAGCAACAAAATTACAGTCATGTAGTCATAAGTGGGAAGAGATGGGTGATAGGAATGATGAGAAGACTAATAGTAATAGTAATGCAGTCTTAGTGAATAGTTTGACAGTGGTGAGGGAATTATTTGTTTAGCAGAGTGATGGCGTTCACAAAAAAACTGTTCTTGTGTCTAGTTGTCTTGGTGTGCAGTGCTCTATAGTGTCGTTTTGAGGGTAGGAGTTGAAACAATTTATGTCCAGGATGCGAGGGGTCTGTAAATATTTTCACAGCCCTCTTTTTGACTCGTGCAGTGTGCAGGTTGCCAGTGGAATGCAGGTTAGCAATAGTTGTTTTTTCTGCAGTTCTAATTATCATCTGAAGTCTGGGTTGCAGAACCAAACCAGACAGTTATAGAGGTGCAGATGACAGACAAACATTTAAATATTGCTGAGTGAAGAGATGCCGCATGGTATTTCCCAGGACGCTTGCTCATCTCTGAATGAAAACTCAATTTCAGAAACCTATGCAATCTGTTTAATTATTCTTCTTTGGACACATTATGTGAAGACCTAGTTCTCTGGAAAAGGCTGTAATGCTAGGAAAAGTGAAAGGAAAGGGAAAAAGAGGATGACAAGCCATAAGGTGGATTAACCCAGTTACAGTGACAGTGAGTCCACTGTTGGAAAAACCTCAAAGACCAGATTAGGGTCAGACGTCACGGAGAAAAACTCTGTGTTTGCTAAGAATAAAAAAAACCCAACTTGACACACAATCAGTCAGTGTAATCTGTTTGCACACATAGGAATTCAGAATGAATGGATACTATCTCACTCGAAAGACTTCGACAATATAAGTTTGTTAGAAATTACTATCTGTTCAACCTGTTTGGAGTTTCAGTTCCATTTGCTACCATTGTGCAAATAGCTGTGCAACTATTTACTGGTTTATTTATCCACATACATTTGTGTTAATCGGAATAAAAAGGGGAAGAAGGGAGAAAGAGAAAGTCAATTTATCTAATTAAAACAGTTTCCCTGTTTGATTGCTGGTACCTATGGAAGCTGGCCATGCAAATAAGAACTTGTGAGGGTGGGTGGGGGTGGAAATCAAGATTCTCACATTAATGAAGATTTAAATGGACAAAAACAATCTGCAGTAGACAGGGAGGGAAAAGATAGGAGAATGCACATAGTATACACAGAGATCAGGACTATAACTCCTTAATGTGATTATTGAAGACTAAGGGTTAGTGAAATCAATGAGACATATTACAGAGTAAATACAGTATGTACTGTTTATGCTTGCTGAATGAGATGCCCATAGTCTTTCCTTCTTTGGGGTTTGCACAATTGTGTGTGATTGCATAGAGCTTGAAGGGCCTTTGGAGGTCTTCTAGTTGAACCCCCTGTTCAAAGGAGGAGACTTATACCATCCCAGTTAAATTTGTGTATGGGCAATCATTTATTTATTTATTTACAGATAGTCCTTGCTTACCAACTGCCTTGTTTAGCAACCATTCAAAATTACAATAGGTGAAAAAAAAAAAGAAAAACACATTTGTGACCAATTCTTGTATTTATGGCTCTTGCAGTATTCCATGGTCATGTGATTACCATTCAGTGGCTTCACAACTAGTCCACATTTGTGATTACGACAGCTTTCTACAGTCACATGATCACCAATTGTGAACTTCACAGCCAACAAGCAAAATTAATGGAGAAGTCAGAAGTAAAAGTACAAATCATGATCCTATGATTTGGTGTGTGTGTGGGGGGGATTCAAATTTTTTTTTTACTATCGGTTCTGTGGGCATGGCATGGCTTTGTGTGTGAGGCAGGGGAAGGATACTGTAAAACCTTCATTCCCACCCCACTCCAGGGGAAAATTACTGCAAAATCCCCATTTCCTCTTGATCAGCTGGGTCTCAGGAGGCAGAGAATAGATGGGGGCGGGGCCAGTCAGAGGTGTTATTTACCGGTTCTCCAAACTACCAAATTTTTCAGAGTATAAGACACACCTTTTCCCCCCCAAAAAGAGGGTGAAAATCTGAGTGCGTTTTATACACTGAATACAGCAATTTTGGCCTACCAAAATCCCGCCCCCTTTGCAAAAATGGACGTGTAGAGGGTTTGGGAGGCTTGAAAAGTGCTCCCGGGGG
This sequence comes from Thamnophis sirtalis, assembly GCF_051295495.1. Lineage (NCBI taxonomy): Eukaryota > Metazoa > Chordata > Lepidosauria > Squamata > Natricidae > Thamnophis > Thamnophis sirtalis. Next base: position 158,025,732 of record NW_028261381.1, on the reverse strand, counting down.
CTGGGGAGGGCAAAAATGAGCAAAAAACAAGCCGTTTTTGCTCTCCCCCCCCCAGCCCCCAGGAGCACTCTACAAGCCTCCCAAAGCCTCTGCATGCCCCATTTTGTTTTGTCAAAAACGGCCCATTTTTTGCTCGTTTTTGCTCCCCGAACCCCCACGAGCACTCTACAAGCCTCCCAAAGCTCTGAATGCCCCCCCTTTTTGCAAAAAACGAGGCATGCACAGGGTTTGGGAGGCCTGCAGAGTGCAAAATCTTTTTTTTTTAATTTACCTCTTCAAAATCATGTTGCGACTTATACTCCGGTGTGACTTATACTCTGAAAAATACGGTACTCAAAATTTCCACTACTGGTTCTCCAGAACTGGTCAGCTGAATATCACCTCTGGTGTGTGTGTGTGTGTGTGTGTGTGTGTGTGTGTGTGTGCGCGCACGCGTGTGCGCACATGTGTATACATACATACATACATACATACATACACATACACACATACATGGGTACATGCATACACATACACACAGGTACATGCATATATTTTTAATTTGATCTTACTTATTTCCGGTGAAGGTTACCTTAAATTCAAGGCTGCCTTCCTTCCTGGAAAATACGGCCATATCAGATATGATGATAATGCAGAAAGGATACTTGAACAGAGATATGAAAGTATAGGTTCACACAGAGGTTAAAACTGGCATTCAAATGTGGGATTTCTCAAGCATTTGTGTTCAGCTATATAAAATTTTCTAACCCCTCTGTGAACTGGAGACATCTATGTATATGCTTGAATGGCTTTGTTTTAAGCCTAATTAAACAAGTTTATTGTATAAGTCCTTAACAGTTCTAAACATTAATGGACTGATAAAAACAACACGTTCCAGGCTTTTGATCAGCCAAGTTCAAAATATGTCCCACTCTGCAGTACAGCCTTGGCCTTATTGCTTGGTCAATGAAAGGAACCAGTTATACTTATTTTCCGGTCATTAGCCGTAACTGAGTGTAAGTCATATTATTTTAACCTTCATAAATGGTTAGTTCCTGAATGCATCTAAAAATTGTGGCTTAAATATTGCAATTGCACAGATACTTTTTCTGGTTCTATTATAGTTTTACCATTGTTCTATTTATCCCCTTGGACTTCAAGGGAATAAATAGAATAATGGACTATCAACAAGACACTGCACCACATGCTTATACATATACAGTATGCATACATAGCTATTTTTCTTTTGTAAAAGAGAAAAAATAAGTAGGATTTTGCCTCCTGTCTTACAGATGGTATCCACCCAAAGCAGTTTATCGGGCAGAGTTAATGGAAGATATGTTTGTTCATATAATTAGCCGCCAAGAACAAGATTAAATTACACTGTAGGGAATGCCAGCCATGCCTCTAGCTCTTATGACAGACTAATGACAGACTGTTCCGTTGAATTCACTTTAGTAGATTATTCAAACTTGTTAGTCAAATGTATTTGCTCCATTTGAAGCCCTATTGAAGTAAAACATTTAAGTAGTAGAACTCAAATCACAGTGCCAGGCAAAGACTTTTAGTGGAGAATATCTGTAGCTCGGGTGTAGGATGAGAGGGAAGACTCGTTCTGCAATCTTGTGGGTTGAAAAAACACGTTTGGGACCAAACACGGTTGTTTAAAAAATAATAAAGAACACTCAGATTTCATACAGGCCTCTGGAACTGTTCCATTGCTTTAAGTTCCATCTATTTTTATCTTACTGTAAGAGGTTAGCACCCACCCCTCTCCTAGAAAAATGAAATATTTTAGGAAACATTAAAAAGGGCAGAATATTTTTCCTAAAAAAGAGGTAGAAACTCACCACCACCACACTGCTTTGTCAGTGGGCCATTAAGGCCTGAGCCATTCTATTCTACATAACAAAGATCTACCGCCTTCAGGCAGAGCCATAATAGGAATCCCAAAGCCCTTTCATTACATCATCACCCAGCAAGAGTCAACCAAACTTGGGACTCAAAGCACAACCTACAAAGTTACTCCTGCATGGCCTCATGGGAGTCTGACAATCAATCAGAATACAAGCTCAAATTCAAAAGTCCAGAGAGGGCATAAAACCCAGACATCTCTTAGCATCTCTTCTCTTTTTTTCTTCTCCCAAGATCTTCAAGTCATGTGATCCTGTTCACCATTAAAACCATCTTTCAGCAGCTACCATGTTTCCAATGTCTTTCTCCCCCACTTGGAAGTGAACCCAGAAGGACATTTCTTCTAATATTAGACTGATCAGTTCACTGGAAGAGACAGGCGCCCTCTAACAGCCCTCTACCCATTCTCTTGCTGCACTCCTTGGACAACCTGGAACCGCTCTGTTTCCCCATGCTTCCTGACCTGTATATAAGTTTCTCATGAGGACAATGAGATGTTCTGGGATTCCTATTTTTCTGAGCACATTCCACAGCTTGATATGATCAACACAACGGAAAGCCTTTCTATAATCGATTCCTTCTTTTTACTATTCTTTGACTTTCTCAGTTATTGAGTGTCCATCAAAAATAATGCCTCACATTCCTTGGCCTGTTCTGAAGCTAGCTTGAACATCTGGCATCTCTGTTTGAGCCGAGGTGGTGCAGTGGTTAGAGTGCTGTACTGCAGCCACTTCAGCTGACTGTTATCTGCAGTTCAGCGGTTCTAATCTCACCGGCTCAAGGTTGACTCAGCCTTCCATCCTTCCGAGGTGGGTGAAATGAGGACCCAGACTGTGGGGGCGATATGCTGACTCTGTAAACCGCTTAGAGAGGGCTGAAAGCCCTATGAAGCGGTATATAAGTCTAACTGCTATTGCTATTGCTATTTCATATAGGACTCTAATCTGTATTGGATGCATTATTTACTCATGTGAAATTAAGGAGAGTGTACAAAACACACACTTTTTGTTTACTGACTGCATTCCATTCCAGTAACTTAAATGTTCTGTAAGGAAGCAACCTGGCTCAGAGAGTACTAAGAACCCCTTGTCATTACCTTCTTCCACACAGTATGAATAACTTGTCATTAAGTGATCATCTGCCCCCATCATCTTCCTCCATCACTTTTTGCCAAAACACCGGTAGATGAATGCTTGTTTTAGTTGGGTGCCTGAAATGACCTTCACTTCTTAGGTGACTCTGCTGTAAATATATATAGCCTTGGCATGCACTCCTAATGTACTTCATTCATCCCTCCCAGGAATTTAGCCTAAACACACACACACACACACACACACACACACACACACATAGAGGAAGGCAGCAGTATTCAGACATTTTAAATCAATCCGTTAATAGATTTAAATCTTTTAATAATCAGAACTTTATAAAGTTCTTTGCTTTGATCTTATCTGTGAGACTTCGGGCAAGAGTTCTTATAAGCACAATCACAATTTGCATCTGATTGCTTCACATCACAAATAAGCCCAATTTACAGGAAAAAAAATAAGAGCTCACTCTCTTTTTCAGCGACAGGCATTTTGGAATATATTGAAGACATCACTTTATGCTGCCCTGGAATACTTTTACGGCTATTTCTTGAGACAAAGTACAGCATTAACTTAAGAAATTTTCTGACAATAGATGTCAGAAAGGTGTAAGTTTCATTACAGTAACATGGATGGTAGCCCCTGGTAAAATTATTTTCTTTCTTCATGAGTTCATTTCAACTGCTTTAAAACTTAGTTAAAATAATAAAGAAAAATAAAAAAAACCCTCCTAAATGCTGGGAAGAGGACCAGTTTGGTATAATGGCTAAAGTACCAGGGTAAAAACAGGGAAACTGTAGCCCTGCCTCAGTGGTGGGTTTCAAAAATTGTTCGAATCTACTCTGTGGGTGTGGCCTCCTTTGTGGGAGTGACTTGTCGCCCATGTGACCGGATGGGAGTGGCTTGCCTCCCATGTGACCGGATATGAAGATGCCGACGACACTTGTCAGAACCACCTTAAATTACTTCACACACAGCATTGGCATGCAGAAGAATATGATGTAAACTTGTTTTTTAAAAGGCATCTTTGGTTTGCGTTAAAACAACTTCAACACATGCAATGTTCTGATTGCACCACAAACGCAGTAGTCATCCTTACCTTTCACAGAGGCACTGAGTTTTATAAATATGAGCATGATAGTGTAGAATAATCATATCCAAGGACCAGTGGTGGGTTTCAAAAATTTTTGGAACCTCTTCTGTAGGTGTGGCCTGCTTTCCAGGTCCACTGGTGGAACCTCTTCTAACCAGTTCGGTAGATTTGACGAACCGGTTCTACCAAATAGGTGCGAACTGGTAGGAACCCACCTCTTCCCTGCCTTAGGCACAAAGCTAGCTGGATGATCTTGGGATAGTTAGTCTCACCCCTCTAGGAAGGAGATAATGACAATCCACTTCTGAAATTTTGCCAAGAAAATTTCAGAGACCTGTCCAGACTATCTTGAAGACAAAGAGGTTAGAATGCGGTATTGCAGGCTAATTCAGCTCGCTGCCAGGAGTTTGATCCTCACCAGCTCAAGCTTGCCTCAGCCTTCTGAGGTTGGTAAAATGAGGACCCAGATTGTTGGGGGCAAGATGCTGATATTTGTAAACCACTTAGAGAATGCTGTAAAACACTATGAAGCAGTATATAAGTCTAGGTGCTGTTGCAATAAGAGCCGTGGTGGTTAGAATGCAGTAATTGCAGACCAGTGACGTGCTGTGAGGTTTATGGCTGGTGAGGCACTGACACAGGGGTTTCAAATTTTTTTAGACTTGTGGACTTCAACTCCCAGAATTCCACAGCCAGGCATGCTCAGTTCCAATTTAAAGCGACAGCATTTGTTTTTCTCCTTTGCAAAAAAGTTTTCCTTCATACTTTTTCTTCTCCCTCCCCCTCCTTCCTCCCTCTCTCCCTCCCTCCCCCTTCTCTCAAACAGACACACGCACACAGAGAAGTTGGATCCCTCTCTCACTCACTCTCAAACAAACACAAACACAGAAGTTGGATTGGATATATTTTCCAATGGCTTGAAAGCAGCTCCTCTACCATACCCCCCATTCCCCTGCTGCCTTCCGATCCGAGCCTTTGATTGCAGGTGGAGCCACGTTGCTTTTTCAAACTTGTAATCAGTGAAGCTGGGCTTATATACTTTTATCCAGGGGTGTGTGTGTGTGTGTGTGTGTGCGCGCGCGTGCGTGTGTGTGTGCGTGTGTGTGTGTATGAGAGAGAGAGAGAGAGAGAGAAGGCAACGTAGCTCTGCATGCAATCAAACTACACTTGGGGAGGGATTACACTTGAGGATGAAGTTTGAATTCCTTCCCCTCCCTCCGACCGACACACGTACCTTTTCCAGCTGTTTCACAGAGGATTTCAACTCTGCTCTTGCCTGCCATCATGAAAAGAAAAAAAATGTAAAAGGAAAAAGGCAAGAGCTGAGATCAGGCTGAGCTAGTTGCGGCCAGAGTCACCGTGTGGATGACTTTGCTTAACTGTTTAAAAAATCCTCTAAAAAAATGCCGTCTATAGGAGGCAGGAGAACCACGTGCCTCATCTACATCAGGAATTTTTTGACTTTTAACCCTTGCTTAGCTCTGCTCGAGTGATCATAAAGTCAGACTAGATGAGGCATCTTGTTCTCCTGCCTCCTCCTGTAGAGGGCACTTTTTTAGAGGCTTTTTTAAACAGTTAAATACTAAGCAGAGTCATCCACTGTGACTCTGGCAGCAACTAGCTCAGCCTTTTTCCTTTTACATTTTTTTTTCCTTTTCATGACAGTGGTGAGGCTCTGCCTCCCCTGACTGCATGTCCCTGTTGCAGACTAACTCTGCTCACACTGCCAGGAGTTTGATTCCTTCGATCCCGACCTGCTCAAACCTTCCATCCTTCTAAGGTCAGTAAAATCAGGACCCAGATTGTTGGGGGCAATAGGCTGACTCTGTAAACTACTTAAAAAGGGCTGTAAAGCACCCTGAAGCAGTATGTAAGTCTAAGTATTATTGCTACTGCTAAAAAAGGGGAAAAATATTTTAGGGAAGCCAGGATCTGCCTATTGACATGACACCTGTTCCTCTCTATTTTGTTTTTTTACTCCAGTGCTTTTCCTCTCCCAACTGTAAAAGTGCCTTTCCCTCCTCCACACATTTGCCACATTTCTTCAAGCGGCTGAAGGAATGGCTGTAGAATGAGGAAGGGTCCCTTATTCCAATCTGCTATGTGCATGTTATTTGTGTATAATTGGAAACGAGAAAGAAAGAAAAAAGGGGATACGGATCTCAAAGGAGTATTAAAGCAAAGAATGGAGTGCATAATATACAGTGCCATAAAAAGTATTTTCATTTGCAGCAAGCTAATGGGTAGAGTGGAAGGAGATATTTTGCATTGCCACCACTAGATGGAGATCTTCTCCTTTCCTAGTTGGATCCCTTTCCTATTCATCTTCAAATTTTGAGGATTAGAAAGACACTGTCTGGGATCTACATAATTTTCATAATACTAAAAGATGGGTTTACACAACAAGTGACACTAGACTAAAAGGGCACTGGGTAAGTGTTGGTAGTTCAGCATTTTGTGGGAGCCCAGGGTTGTGGTATTACAATTCTATGTTCAATGAGCCAACATATAAAGAGAAATATTTTTTTTTATTCAGCAGCAATTGGTTGTATGATCTGTCTCACAATATTATTGCACTTTGTGCTGTTTAATCTTTTTTATCAGAGATGTTTCAAATTCGGGTAAGCCTCTGAGAGTCTTTTATTTGCTATCTATAGAAATATGTTTAATTCATTCAAATAAATAAAAGGAAGAGCAGCATTGTGATGGTTATGTTAGTTATTAAAATGAAATTCAATGGTGAAAAAAGTAAGGTTCTACACTTAGGCAAGTGAAACAAAACACATAGGTACAGTATATGTGGTACCTTGCTCAATAATAGTAACTGTATACTGCGTTCAGTTTTGGTCGCCACGATGCAAAAAAGATGTTGAGGCCAGTGGTGAAATCTATTTTTTTTGCCACCAGTTCTGTGGGCGTGGCTTGGTGGTGGTGGGTCATGTGACTGAGTGGGCGTGGCCAACTCTTTTCACTTTTTAAAACATTTTTTTCGTGCCTATTATCTTGAACTGGCAGGGAAAAAAATGCTTTAAAAAGCAAAAAGTGAGCTGCGTGATTGCCAGAAGCTTTTTTTTTTTTTAAACTTTTTAAAGCATTTTTTCCTGTTGGTTCGGGCGAATAGGCAGGAAAAAAATGCTTTAACTTCCAAGTCTGTTATTCTATTCTATTCTAGTTATAAATATGCATAATACATGTCCATTTCTTATTAGTTTAATATATGCTGTTGCCTTATATAATTAGTCTTTACACTTTTTGTACATATAGGGCACTTTGTTCCCTACATAGTATTTTAAAACATTAAATGGTCAGGCCTAGGGACCTGTGTTGTTGTGGTGGCTCTCTTGGGCTTTGGAGTCCACTGATGTAGGTATACTGTACATAGAAGAACCTGGGACAGTTTCCCTATTCTAGAACTTCCTAACAGGAATACCAGTTGCATCCTACAGGTATCAACTTATGACCATACTGGGGACTAGAATATTCAATGTTAAACAGTTCCTGTCCAAGAAATGTATCCCATTGGCGGCAGGGGGCAGGGGGCAGGGGTCTTAACTAACTTTGTAGGCTGTCTGTGTCCCAAGCCTGGTTGAATCTTGATGTAATCGCCCCAGTGCCATGTGGTGAGTTCTGTTGCTAGATGGATAGAGGACTAATCCTATCATGTCCTGAGGACCATGTCTTAATCCCATCATCCTGGAACTGAAGGGGATAGATCTTTGTTATGTCGAATAGACTGGTTCAGGTCTTAATGGCCCATTGACAAAGGTGGGGGGGATTGGTTTCTGCCTCTCTTTTAGGGGAAATATTCTGCCCTTTTAATATTTCCTGGGAGAGGGGTGGGTGCTGACTTCCTACACCAAGATAATGTTACATGGATTGCACCTGTGATTGTGTAGAACAGATGGGGCGGAAACTAGATTGCAAGAACACAAGCGAGCAGTCAGACAAGGAGACCCAAACTTGTTGGTAGCCTCACATTGCAATGAACAAAGACATACATTCAGTTTTGCAGCTACTAAGATTGTTAGCCAGGCAGGTACAAAGATAGCCAAGGATATGATTAAAGCCTGGGAAATGGGCCCCTTATCAGTCAACAGGAGTGCTGATTTATCATCAGCTTATCAGGTACTTAGGAGCGCAGGGCTTGGCAGCACAAGGAAACAACAGCCAATCCGCCAACCATCAACACACCGATTGAACAATAGGAAGGCACCACATAAATACTCACAGAATAGCCCAAAGCACATATCCAGTAGAGAGAAGTTCTCTGAAGATGGACTTCAGTATGAGTCTGAAACTCAGCTGAAACTCTGGCCTGGTTACCAAACCAGATTTGATCTTGCTCTATTTTTTTTCTTGTTTTCTGTTTTGTTTTGTTTTTAACCCCCAAATAAGATAGCATAATGGAAAGTACACAGATAAGACACAAACCAAAATAGGAATTGTGTGCACTGAAATATACCTTTTTAATATTTGATACAGGACAGTTTCTACAACTAAAAAGAACTTGAGGATTCTTCCATGTCTATCATGATTTTTAGATGTTTCGTATTTTGACCACAACAAAGAAGGAGGAAAGCCCACTCAGCTGGACTCTTCTCTTCCCTTGCTTTGAAAAGCCAATATCAAAATATCCCATATAAATATTATTTACATTACTTGGGAAGATTGTTATCCTGACATTTTTATCTGCTCTTGCTAACTTATTATGGAATTTTATATTAGCTGTTTTTATTGCAAGCTCCCCAGTTCGTTGAGTTGGGCAGCTCCATAAATTTGATGAAATCAATAAAGGACAGTGTTAATCGTGGCAATATATAAGTAATGGAATTATGGTTTCTTATCAACAAAGCAACTTTAAGGAACTGAACAAAATGACAAGCTCATTCAAACATAACATTTGCTTGGTTTTGATGGCAAATAAACTCATTTGCACATTTTTTAAAAAAAACACCCTATGAATGGAATGAAAATTTTGAATAATCCTAGAAGGGTGCAAAAACTGGTATTAATTAGCAGTCTTTTAACAATGGTAACTGAAGATGGAATTAACCCAAACTCTACTCCAACAAAAAAGGATAATCCTTTTCAAAGTGGCAGAATTGTTTTATAATAGATAAGAGACAGACCTTCATTCCTGGATTTTTATCTAATTAAAAGTAAGCTTTCCTTGATTATCCAAATCTAATTTACAGGATATCATACCACCAACTAAATTAACAATGCTAATTAAAAAAGTGGGCATTTAGATCCTTTTAGGTGAAGGAAGAAACTGAAATTGTCATTTTCAGTAATAAGGCTGAGGATGTCACTGAGGGACATATCACACTCACCAAATTGTTCATGTCGATTGTTATGTCAGTGCTATTCCCCACTTGCTGACTGGGGAATTCTGGGAGTTGAAGTTCACACCTCTTCAAGTTGCCAAGTTTGAGAAACACTGATTTATGTCATGATGCAGAACAGAGGAGGAATCCTGCTTGCTATCCCTATTCTAAGAGTTAAAGCTGGAATAACAAAAGCAACATCTCATTTGGAACTTCCTGGTAATTGCCCATAGTATTGTTTCTGCTGGCTCCGAAAATTTCTATGTATTGATAGATTTAAAGCAGGGGTGTCAAACTCATGGCGGTATCACATGACATAGTGTGACTTCCCCCCCCTTCGCTAAACTGGGTGTGGGTGTGACGCATCTGTCCCCTTGTGCCATGAGTTTGACAGCCTTGATCTAGAGAAATAAGAATAATTTAAATTCTTGCATATTCACCTCTGTTTCTCTATCCTTGTGTTTGGTCTGCCCTTTATCCCAGTGCTCTGAAGTTAGCCAGTATTTAAGAACAAACATCAAGCTATATTTTGAACTGAGTAGCATGTATGCTTGCTCTAATCTGGACAGAGAGGTGTGTGGCAATGCAAACTAAACCGGAAATGACTCACAGTAATTTCTCAATTCTCACAAGATGCTGGATAAAGCTAGAAAGGGACTGGATAGTTTATAGTTCAGGGTATTTCAGCAAACCCACCAATGGTCTAACATGTTGTGTGAACAATGTTATTAAAGCAAGCTTTACAGTAAAGTGTTTTATTTGTTTGAAATGCTGATGTATGGTACTGAGTCCAACCTCTGCTGGGCTGTGATGATCAGCATTAAGTAACCTGTCTCTGAGATGTATAAAAATCTATAACCAACTAGCATGGTTACATTTTTCTCTTGGACAATCATAGTATAATACTTCTCACCCTGAGGGGTTCTTGGTGCTCTCTGAGTTTGCTTTCTTTCTTGCAGTTGTTTCATCACCCTAGGTAACATCATCACTGGTAGTCTAGTCATAATGAAACATCTGCAAGAAAACAAACAAGCTCAGAGAGCACCAAGGAGCCCTCATTTCAACCCTGTGCTACAAACATTCTCCTTTATTGATACTTCTCACCCTCTCTTGTTTTCTTTTACAACTTTTACAGTTGAATTTCCGTCTCTGTTTAATTAAATGCAGAAAGTTTTCAGTTTCAGTAGAACAGTTGCAGTAAGTTTTCCCTTCTCTGTTTGGTCACTATCTGAGAGTCTTCTGTCTGCCATTATTTCATAGCAATATGCAGTCAAGCATTTTGGATGACTTGATGTTAAAATGAAAGAGGCCTTCCTTTCCCTCATTCTGTTTGTGCTACAGATTCTCTAGGGTTTTCTGGACTAAGCCAAATATCAGTGGCTTTGAAGAAGTAAAAAGTAAGGTAAAGGAGTCCCTGCAGACTTTACTCCGCTAGTTGTTGCCGACTATAGGGGGCAATGCTCCGTTTTACTGCCATTGGGCGGCTGCTGTCCAAAGACATTTCCGCAGTCATGTGCCAGCATGACATGACGGAGTGTTGTTATCTTCCCACCAAAGTGGTTACCTGTTTATCTATTTGATTTGCATGCTTTCAAACTGCTAGGTTGGCAGGAACTGGGGCGAGGATGGGAGCTCACCCTATTGCATGGAGTTCGGGCCCTGACCTTGGGATGCTTGCTTTCCAGCCGACAAGCCCAGTGTCTTAACCACTGAGCCACTGTGCTGCCAGCTTTGAAGAAGAAAAACAAAAACAAAAATTCTATATCCAACTTTGATTCATTTGCAAAGGTGATCTCAAAGTGACCTAATTGTAAAGTATCAATATGATTTCCTTCAGCTATCAATTTTTCTGGCACTATGTAATTTCCCTAAAAACGTTGAAAGATTACAGTTATTTTATATGTTTCTTGACATTGATACTTTGTGCTAGAGTGAGTTTTCGATTACAGATTTATCTTACAGTCTCCAGGCCAGAAATGGAAATTAGCCTCAGATTAAATGCTTCACCTGGGTTTGGACAATATACTATATATAAATCTATATATATAGCAAAATACCACTCACTCATCATCATGAAATCTCCAAAACCATAAAGCCTCTGTGGGGCAAGCCTGAGGGAGAGAAGGATATAAGATAGGGGAACCATCTGTTGGGTAAGCCTAAGGGAGAGAAGGGGGATAGGGTGGGACAGGTTTCTGTGGGGCAAGCCTGAGGGAGAGAAGGGGATAGGATAGGGGATGCTTCTGTGGGGCAAGTATAAGATGCACCTTTTCACCCCAAAAAGAGGGTGAAAATTTGGATGTGTCTTATATACTGAATGTAGACCACCACCACCCCACCCCGAGGCCAAAAACACGAGGCATGGAAGCAGTGATGGTCTGTGGCAATCCCTGGAGCCTGGAACAGCTGATTGGGGGGGGGCATTCTGGCAGTCAATCAGCTGTGATGAATCAGGCTGCAATAAGTGCTGAAGCTGACCTGGCTGGTCAGAGTTTGCAGCGGTAATCACATTCAGAAAGCACACTCAAGAAACTGATTCAGCAGGATTAAAAATAATAATAATAATATACAATACATTACCAAAAGCAAGTTTTCCAAGGTAGCAGTAAATGCAAGCAAAATACAAGCAGTTTCACTTTCAGTTCTAGGCTAAGCCAGGCTCCTTCCTGTCTCCTTGTTGTTCACACAGCAAATTTCAGAGTCCAAATAGCCCTCATTGGCTGACTCAGTTGCTATGCCTATTCATTGGCTGACCTTGTCACCCTGTGTCAGCTGAATACCATGGATGCTGGTAAGCAGAGGCAGCATTTTTTTCTTCTTATTTTCCTCCCCAAAAACTAAGGTGCGTTTTATACTCTGAGTGTCATATACTCTGAAAAATATAGCAGTTTTGTAGCGGAGCATGGGTACCCATCTAGTATCTAAAAATGTCTAATTTTAAGTCAGAATGGGAAACCTGTAATCTCCAGGGCACTTCTGTACTACAAGTCCCAGTATCCCTTGTTGTTTACTGAGCTGATGGTAGTTCAACAATTTTTTTCATTTTCATTTAAACTAAAAAGACGATGAGCTGATCCCAACTGGAATCTGGGATCCCTGTATGCGGAGCGGGTATTCCAGCTTTGAGCTATGGACACTAGGCAGATTCATATTCAAAAGTTCTTGTTGTAATTGCCTGGCTTAAAGTCCAATTCATTCTGAGTCTTGACAAACAATTTGAACATCTTGTAATGGAATTATTTCTCAAGCTGTATTAGCAATAACTGGAAATGATTTATGGACAGTAATTAAGACTGCCGAATATAGGGTGCAAAAATCCAAATGAAAACTACCCTGTTTCCTCAAAAATAAGACCTCCCCGGATAATAAGCCCAATTGGACTTTTGAGCGCATGTGCTAAAATAAGCCGTCCCCTTAAAATAAGCAATCCCCAAAAATATTGCAACACAGCAGCAGCCACGAGATGACCATGCTCGCCGCCTTCTGCACCTCAAAAATAATAAGGCCAAGCACTTATTTTGGGGGTCAAAAGAAAATAAGACCCTGTCTTATTTTTGGGGAAACACGGTAGAGGGCACCAAAAAGATTTCAAAAATTCTGTTGTCATCAGGATTTTTGCAGCCCAGATCTGGCAGCCTTAATAATGATCCTTTGATGGCAGCTGCTTGAAAAGCATGAATAGGGCAAGAAGAGAAATGGATAACCTCTGTGTGAGTTGCCATAGCTACTAGACGTATTTATTCTCTGACGTCCAGTTGAATTCCTTTGCATCAGAATTTCCTCTGCTCTGGGCTGTGTCTCTCATATTCCTCCCTGAGTAAAACCAAGCTCTGTAATCATATTCAATCATCCAAATTAAGTTGCTTCTAATATTCATGACTGGGGACTCTGGTATCCAATCAAGTGCGGGAATGGGCATGTATGAATCAGTAGAAAGCTTGGTCTGTGTCAGTATTGCATGTATTTATAGATTTTTCTATGTGTTCTTATTTCTTCAAGACTCATTTTAAAGAAAGAACTCCCCCCAAAAATATCGTAAATACAGTAGCTTTCAAATGAATTTGGTATGTATATTTCCTGCAAATGTATAACCCCCTCCATATACACATTTTTCTATATAGCTTCTAATACTTTATTTGTGCAAATTCTTCATATTTTATCTAAATACAATAAAGACAGAGACATACATCTTTTCTCTAGTCAGAAGAAAGATTCCTCCCTCCCTCCCTCCCCCCCCTCTCTGTATGTATGTATGTATGTGTGATTACAATTTTTGGATACAGGCTGGGCTCTCAGAGCTCACCTCATTTAGTAACTAAAAATCCATAATATGAGTCATATAGTAGTATACTGAATCATAAACTAATCAAACTAGCTAAGTTCGCAAAGCACACTAAGAATTCTTCTCCATGGCTCCCATTTGTGTGACTGCCAAAATTATACCATCAACATAGATTTTGTGCCCCTATTACAGAGGTGGACAACCATGGCCTCTTTACGATCTCTGGAGTTTAATTTCAATAATTCCTGCTGGCTCAAGAACTCCGGGAGTTGAAGTCCATACATCATAAAGGGTTGCCTATCCCTGTTCTGTTGTTAATCCCAATCCCTTCTATTCTTGTGTAACCAGAGGATGGTATCATTTCCCACATAGAGAATGGTGTTATCCATGTACTATCTTTTCATTCTTTTATTGCCATCAGCCATTCACCAATCACAGCCATCAGTCAAAGCTCATCCCTTTGCCCATCACTTCTCCCAGCCTGGGTATCAGCTTTGAAGTTGAGAGAGATGGCAAGCAATAGCAATAGCAGTGGACTTATATACCGCTTCATAGGGCTTTCAGCCCTCTCTAAGCGGTTTACAGAGAGTCAGCATATTGCCCCCAACAATCTGGGTCCTCATTTTACCCACCTCGGAAGGATGGAAGGCTGAGTCAACCCTGAGCCGGTGAGGTTTGAACCGCTGAACTGCTGATCTAGCAGTAGCCTGCAGCGCTGCATTTAACCACTGCGCCACCTTGGCAAAGGAGCAAAGGAGAGGTGGGGAAAGATTACTTTACCTGCCACGTCTCTGGGGGCAGATCTGGAGGAAATCTTATTACAAACGCAATCAACAACTGGACAAGCATTGGTGAGGGGATGCATGAGATGACTTTGCTATTTTACAGAGTGGACAAGCCTCTAGGTAACCTGTTAGCAGTTGTGTTGGCTGCTTTGAACACAGGCACCATGCTTTTCCAAAAGTGTGCTAAACTCATTCTTAAAAAGCTACGAAGGGTTTGGTGGTCTTTTGGAAGAGCACTAAACTTGCAGTTACAAAGCAGCCTTTAAAAAAAGAAAAGCAAAGAGGAAAGACAGCTTTATCTCATCATTTTCACTCTGCCTGACACCCCAAGCTTGGTCACATGCTGGCCCAGAAATTCTGGGGTTAAAGTCTACGAGTCATAAAAGGCCAAGTTTCCCCACCAAGGTTGCCCTAGGGCAGGGGTCAGCAAACTGCAGCTCTGGAGCCACACGTGGCTCTTTCCTCCCTCTACTGCAGCTCCATCACCAGTTGGTGCCACAATTTTGAGAGGAGCTTCCGATGTGGGGGGGAGAGAAGTACAGTGCGCCAGGAGAAGACGGCAAGGGGAGAATTTTCCAGTTGTCTCCACAATTGATAGGGCTTTCGGTTATGACAGGCAGAGGAAAAAGTATGCCGCTCTAGGGGTAGATACTATGGTGGGGGAACTGAACTTCCGGTCATCTCCAGAATTGAACAAGGGGCTTCCGGTTAGGATCTTTGTGGCTCCCGGTGTTTTCTTTTCTGTGGGAAACAGGTCCAAATGCCTATTTGAATGTTTAAGTTTGCCGACCCCATCCTAGGGCAGTGATGGCTAACCTTTTTGTCATCGCGTGCCGAAAGTGTGCGACAGCGCGTGCGCGCACACACACACACACACACACACACACACACACACCAATAATGCAATGAGTGCAGGACACCACCCATGCACCTCTCCCTGTGCATGCACATGTGACACCCCCCATACTCTCTCCATCCCCCATGAATGAGCATGCAACCACTTGTGCTCCCCCCCCCCATGCATATGTATGCAAACCTCCCATGCCCTGTTTTGGGCCTAGCAGGCCTCCCTATAGCCTCCTGGGACCAAAAATGGGCAGGGGGGGGTACTGCCCTCCCACGCCCCCATGCATGCACACAGGTTCCCTGCCTCCCCGCCCTTTCATGTACGTCTCCCACATGTACC
The DNA here is from genome assembly GCF_051295495.1 of Thamnophis sirtalis. NCBI lineage: Eukaryota > Metazoa > Chordata > Lepidosauria > Squamata > Natricidae > Thamnophis > Thamnophis sirtalis. The sequence continues at coordinate 158,010,078 of NW_028261381.1, read as the reverse complement.
CCAACCCCACGCATGTGTGGCACTGACCTGAAAATCAGCTGCCAATCAAGAGGCACACGCATGCGCAGTGGAGCTGAGCTGGGGTGACGACTCCAGGGGATTGCCTAATACCACCACTATAAAATAATGGATGAAGCACATTGTTAATAATCATAATCAGATTATTACCAATGTTTTGTTGGCTTCTTAACAGGGAAAACACTGTTTCAGCACTGGAACAGTTAAGGACAAATTTAAGCCAGTCCCAGTATCCTGTCTTAGTGATCCAAGTGTCAATATGTTAAACCTTTAAGCTACCCCAGTTCTTTCCATGATGGTATGGGTTTCCAATCCTAAACACCATGCCACCGAAGGCCAAATTACAATACAATACAATGCAATGCAATGCAATGCAATGCAATCAGAGGTGGGTTCCTACCAGTTCGCACCTATTCAGTAGAACTGGTTCATCAAATCTACTAAACCGGTTAGAAGAGGTTCCACCAGTGGACCTGGAAAGCAGGCCACACCTACAGAAGAGGTTCCAAAAATTTTTGAAACCCACCACTGAATGCAATACAATACAATACAATAGCAGAGTTGCAAGGGACCTTGGAGGTCTTCTAGTCCAACCCTCTGCCTAGGCAGGAAACCCTATACCATTTCAGACAAATGGCTATCCAACATCTTCTTAAAAACTTCCAGTGTTGGGGCATTCACAACTTCTGGAGGCAAGCTGTTCCACTGATTAATTGTTCTAACTGTCAGGAAATTTCTCCTTAGTTCTAAATTCCTTCTCTCCTTGATTAGTTTCCACCCATTGCTTCTTGTTCTGCCCTCAGGTGACTTAATAGTTTGACTCCTTCTTCTTTGTGGCAGCCCCTGAGATATTGGAATACTGCTATCATGTCTCCCCTAGTCCTTCTTTTCATTAAACTAGACATACCCAGTTCCTGCAACCGTTCTTCATATGTTTTAACCTCCAGTCCCCTAATCATCTTTGTTGCTCTTCTCTGTACTCTTTCTAGAGTCTCCACATCTTTTCTACATCGTGGCGACCAAAACTGAATGCAGTATTCCGAGTGTGGCTTTACCAAAGCATTATAAAGCAGTATTAACAGTTCACTTATGTGTCATGATGTCATGGCACAAGCTCTGCCCTTTATATCTGTGCTGCAGTATGGCTTGCAAGATATAATGCAGTTTGTAGCATGATATCATGATGCATATTCTTTATTGGCCTATCCTGGCAGAGGCTCTGATGATTGGAGAAAGTCACTTCTCACTTTGTCGGTTGGCTTCTTTACCAACCAGCAGAACCATATCACTTTGAAAAAGAATGGATTTTTAGAAGTCACCTGGAGGAACAGCTGCTTGTAAATACATCATAGCCCAGTGAGTGCTCCCTAAATTGGTACCATCCAGGTGTATTTGTTTATTTATTTTCAGGGCTCATTGCCCATTTCAATTAGACTCTGAGCAGTAGGAGTCCCAGGATTCCCAAAACAACAGTCATTTTAGGTGGGGGATTATGGGGAATTAGCAGACTTTGAGTCACTAGAATGGAGAAGGCTACGATAGAGTGGCAACCTGAAGAAAATGTTATGTAAAGCTACCCATTTCAAAAGCTGCCCTTAGTTTTTAACCAAGTAAATTAACTGTGGTGTAGAGGTTTCGTCATGGGGACGTGGTAGCTCAATAGCTAAGACACTGAGCTTGTTGATCAGGAAGGTCGGCAGTTTAGTGGTTAGAATCTCTTGTGCCGCATAACAGAGTGAGCTCTCATTACTTGTCCCAGCTTCTGCCAACCTAGCAGTTCGAAAGCACGTAAAAATGCAAGTAGAAAAATAGGGACCACCTTTGGTGGGAAGGTAACAGTGTTCTGTGCACCTTCAGCATTTAGTCATGTCAGCCACATGACCACAGAGACGTCTTCGGACAGCGCTGGCTCTTCGGCTTTGAAACGGAGATGAGCACCACCCCCTAGAGTCGGGAACAACTAGCACATATGTTCAAGGGAAACCTTTACCTTTAGAAGTTTAGTCATGGACAGCAGAAAACAAAAATAAGCAGAGCACAAATGTCTGCAGTTTGTAATGCTAGCAATAATATTCCCTTGTAGGATCCTGAAATCCAGATTCCAATGTGAAGAAAGAGATTTGTATGTGACATTACTGTGGGTTTTTTTTTAAATGTTATAAAATCCTTTCCCAATCTGATACCTTTCAGATATGTGGACAAAGCCCATAATTTCATCTACCATGACCATTGTGGATTAAAATTATGAATACTGTGAGTGGGTCAAGTGTCAACTGGGAAAGAATTACTTTGATAAATTATTCTCTAAGGAATTCTAGCTCTTGTAGTAGGTCTTAGATCACAGCTCTAAGAATTCCCAGCCAATGGAGTGATTTGACATGCTAGAAGCTTTCATCCAAATCAGAGCAGAATAAAAGAAAGTTGGAAAGGGCCTTGGAGATCTTCTAGTCCAAACACTTGCTCAGGCAGGAAACCCTATGCCATTTCTCTTCTTAAAAACTTCCAGTGTTGCAGCAACCACAATTTCCAGAGGCAAGTCCTTCCAATGATGAATTGTTCTGTCAGGAAATGTCTCCTTAGTTCCAGGTTGGTTCTCTCCTTGATTAGTTTCCATCCATTGCTTCTTGACCTACCCTCAAGTGCTTTGGAGAATAGCTTGACTTCCTCTTCTTTGTGGCAGCCCTTCAGGGGTGGGTTTCAACCGGTTCGCGGCGGTCCCCACGAACCGGTTGGTCGGCGAACCCGGAAGTAAGTAACTTCCGGGAACGGCGAAGGGCCCCCCCGCCCGCCCGCGCTCCTTACCGGTCTTTGAAGGCTTCTGCGCTTCAACGCAGGCGCATGGCACATACAGCGCCTGCGCGATTCTCCGCAAGCAGCTGGATGGCACATACAGCGTCTGCGCGAGTCTCCACGAGCAGCTGGAGCATCGCGCAGGCGCTAAGACGAACCAGTTGGAACGGGATTAGCAACCCACCCCTGCAGCCCCTTAAATATTGAAACACTGCTATCATCATGTAATCCCTAGTCCTTCTTTTCATAAGACTAGGCATACACAGTTCCAGCAACTGTTCTTTATATGTTTTAGCCTCCAATCCCCTAATCATCTTTGTTACTCTTCTCTGTACTCTTTCTAGAGTCAATGCTGATGGTGTTCAAGTGATGCCCCAGATGTTTTGGAGTTGGGAAAGCACCTATTAATACTCGTACTATCTTTGCTTTCTTTTGCCATTCTACTTCTATTTGAAGGTCTTTGTATTTTGTGATTTTCTCCACATTTTTCCTTTCTGTTCTGTTTTCAGGTACTGCCATGTTCACTATCTAGACTTTTTTTGGTCTCTTATTAACAATTGTGGAATGAGGTCCCATTACTTGTCCCAGCTTCTGCCAACCTAGCAGTTCGAAAGCATGTAAAAATGCAAGTAGAAAAATAGGGACCACTTTGTGGGAAGGTAACAGCGTTCCATGCTCCTTCAGTGTTTAGTCATGTCTGCCACATGACCATGGAGATATCTTCAGACAGTGTTGGCTCTTTGGCTTTGAAATGGGGATGAGCACTGCCCCCTAGAGTCAGGAACAACTAGCACATATGTGTGGGGGGAACCTTTATCTTTAACAATTGTGGCATGAATTCCAGCAACTATCAATTCCAGCAACTGTTCATTGTATATTTTAGTCTTCAGTTCCCTAATCATCTTTGTTGCTCTTCTATGCATTCTTTCCAGAGTGTCTACATCTTCTTTAAATTGTGTCAACCAAAACTGGATGCAGTATTTCAAGTATGGTCTTACCAATGCATTATAGAATGGTATAAACATTTCACATGATCTTAATTCTATCCCTCTGTTAATGCAGCCTAGGACTGTATTGGCTTTTTTGGCAAATCAGCTGAAAGACATAACTTGGAGAATAACTTTTCTAAAAGAATTTGGCAGTGGCTATCTTTGATGCTGACCTGGATGGAAAGGTGACCAGGGGCTTCAAATAAGGCATGAATTAATGTTCCATTATTGTGGCTTCAGCCAGAGTTTCCTCTTGGAAAACAACCTAACTGCTCAGCAGTGATTACTGGAAATAAATGAGTTACCATAAGTAAAAGATAAGACTCACAGCTGAACAGCACCAATTTGTACTCCTTCCACATTGTTGCAATAGTGGGGGCTGGAAGAGATTTGTTTGGCACCCTCATTATTTCTGGCTTTTTGGATTCTTCTATGTGACCAACTTACTAGCTTTATAACGATGAGTACAATGATTTGGCAGTATATTTTCTTGGATTATTCTGATTTATTGCTTACTCATACAAATTTCAAGGTGTGCAAAAGGAAAAAAAATCTGCGTAGGTCATAAAATGGGCAAGGGGAAGAATAATTTGTGGCATTGTCTTTATTGTGTTGGTTGATTGCTTACATTTTATGGGTTGAAATATGGAAATGCTATCTGGTTGGGGAAAGATTTAGCTTCATACTGAATTGGATGACGCTTGTTAGGAATATAATCTAACGGTTGGGTTGGCAATATATAAATCATGTAACAATGTTGTACCTGTTTCTTTAAAGCATACTGTAAAATGTGATTGATTGCTGTTTTCCTCAATCAGCCATAAGAGGGAGCCAGAATGACTGTTAGCTCTCTGTTTGTTAGATGCTGGGCTGATCTGATCTGAGTGGTTTGGAAGCTGGCTGTTAGAAAGTGCCATGAGCTACTGTAAGTTTTGCAACTGCTAGCAAACTTTGAGTACTGAACTATTTGTATGATTATGGATTATGTTATTTGGATTATCCCTTAACTGAAAGACATTGATGATTGACTGTCTTATCCGTATATGACTTGGACTGTTTTATGGACTCTGATACCTCTATTTCCACAAAAGTAAAAGCCTATTTAAACTGCAGTGTCTCTGTATGCTGGTTTGTGTGTTCTCCGACACAACTCTCACAACGCTTTGCTGTACGCACTTGCTCTCCCAATGAGGAGCTTACCTAACAACGCTAATTCATATTTTTTATGGCCTCCTTGTTTAAATTGCAAAAATGAGGTACTAAAATATTCGCATCTCATTTTTTTTTTGTAAGTGGGGAAAATGCGCATTGGACACAGTAATTTTTTTTCCTGTAAAATGCTTGTAACTTACCACATAGTTTTGGCTGGCAAAAGGCTCCCCCCTCCCCCAACATGGCTTGCTGCTTCATTATGGGGCATTTGTTTTATAATTTGAATGCACTGTTCTACTGAGAAAAGAAAATATGAGTGGTTTTAATGCAGACATAAGAAAACAAATGACTTCAAGATATTTTGGCCTTCAAATCCTATCATTTTTCACTGGTATATAGCCAATGGCAAGGGGGCTGTGAAAACTATAATCCAAAAATCTCTGAACAGCATAAAGTTGCCAAATGTTATGGAATGTTTAATAGATCCTGGGAACAAAGAGGAGGAAGCAAGATCATGATGGGAGGGACTTGGGCCATATAATTCCCTTTCTCTTGATGGCATAATGTCTGGTCCACATGAGGACAAATGGAAATTAGAAATCAAATGTAAATAAGTGTACTCCATGCATGCAATACAACTGCATTACTTCTATTTTGAAGGTGGATGCTTTTTTTAATGTACATATGTGTTTGCATACATACCTATATACCTTCAAAGTAATGTGTTGGACCCAATTTCTCATGTGACCCCTTGGGAAAATAAATTGCCCATCCCTGATCTATAATGTAAAGCAGGAGAGTTAGTAACAATCATGGGGGGGGGGGTAAGAAGAATACACAAACACCAGGGACATGCAGTCAGGGGAGGCAGGGCCTCACCAGTGTCATGAGGAAAAGAAAAGAAATTTTAAAATAATTAAAAAGGCCAAGGTAGTTGCTGCCAGACTCCAGAGTCACAGTGACTCTGAGTCTGCTTAGTGCTAATTGTAGGGGAGGCAAGAGAACTATGGGCCTCCTTTGCATAAGTAATTTTTCGCCTTTTAACCCTAGCTCAGAGTTAAGCAAGGGTTAAAGGCAAAAAATTACTTATGCAAAGGAGGCACGTGATTCTCCCGCCTCCTGATCTGGGAGCAGCAAATCATGCCTTGCAGCCTTGCCTAAATAAGTTGCTTTTTTATTTAATTTTTTACACTTTCATCATGGCGGGCGGACAAGAGGAGAGTTGAAATCCACAGCTGGAAAAGGTATGTGGATCGGACGGAGGGAGGGGGGGATTCAAAATTATTTGTAATGTAAGTAATTGTAATTTGTTTTTATTGTGTGTGTGTGTGTGTGTGTGTGTGTTACGCGCCTCTGCTGTCGCGCGGGCTGGCACATTTATTTTTATTTTTTATTTTTTAAAGCCATGCGGCCTCAGCCCGCCATAGAGCAAAACATGTCCTGGCTGTATGGCCGGAGCGGCGGCATGCATTTTAAAGTGCCAGCGTGCCTCCCGGCCACAAACCAGGGCATGTTTTGCTCTATGGAGGGCTGAGGCGGCATGCACTTTAAAGTGCCGGCATGCCTTCTGGGCCAGCCATGAATATAGCTGCTGGGGGGGGGGGGGCTTTTGAAGAGAGGAGGGCCGAAGGAAAGGGAGAATGCAGAGTCGCCTTTCAGGGATGCCAAAGTGGCAGGAAACCAGTACCACCACCAGAATCTAAAGTTTTTGGCGGCTCCAGAAAGGTGAGGCAGGGAGCAGAGACCCAGGCAGTTTCCTTCGCTCCCCTTGCATTCATTTTTGCATTCCTGTGTTTGCTGGGCTTCGCGCTCTTCTCTGCGCCTCCCAGCGAGCAAGCGAGCCTTTAAAGTGGCGGCAGGGCCCGGCGGCAGGACTTTAAAGTCCCGGCGCCGCGTTCGCCATAGAGCGGGACCAGGACCTGCTCTATGGCAGATGCTGTGGCGGGGCTTTGGCGGGGCTTTCACGCTTGCCTCACCGGCCATGTAGCTCACCGCACGTCACTCACACACATACACTTACACCTATCTATCTATCTATCTATCTATCTATCTATCCATCCATCTATCTATCTATCATCTATCTATCATCTATCTATCTATCCCCAAGATTGTCATTGTGACTGCATGAGTGAAATGTGTATGTGTATGCAATGTTGACACATATATAAAAAAGAGAGGAAGGGCTTCACTTATATTGGTGTGACTCCCATCTTAACTTTTTTGATCTCCATCTACCTGCAGCATGGATGCCATCAAGAGAAGGGGAATTAATAGCTCTCTAAGCTAATGTTTCTCAATCTCAGCAACTTTGATAGGTGTGGATTTCAACTCCCAGAAGCCCCCAGCCATTGTGGGAGTGGAAGTCCGCATCTCTTAAAATTGCTGAGGTTGACAAACACTGCTCTAAGCTATGACTGTCCCAATGCTTCTATCTGATATATCTCACAGTGGGAAATCTGCAGTTCAGAAAGAGAATCATGGAGTTGCAGGTGCTCATTTAGGTGGCTGGATCCAACTCTCTATTCCACGGATGTCAAACTCATGGCATCATGTTGTCGTCACGTGACGTTTGCGGAACTGGGGTGGGCATGGCCTGCATGTGACACATCCGACCCGCGGGCCGCCTGTTTGACATCCCTGCTCTAGTCACTACAGAAATCCAAATGAAAGCATCCTTGACAGATGCTATCTAGCTTGTTTGAACACATCAAATGAAATGGAATTTCCCATGTCTCTGGATAATGGTTCCACTATTCTTAGTGGTTCCATCATTTTCTAAATGTTTATTTAATGGTGCACTGGTGGAAAGTTTGAAAGACACTGTTCTAGATCTCCACTTGTAATATATGAATGCGTTAACTTACAGTTTTTCAATCAGAGCTCAGAGGTTAGAGAGATCTCCAGAAATGGAGAAGGCAGTCATTTCTGCCTAAATTCATTTTTAACAAGTCAGAGTTGGTACCCAACTTTGTGTAAAATATACCTCAAAAGCTCTATTTTTAGTTGAATAAAGTCATCTCATTGACAGGGACAAGATTTGCCTACCAGAAAAGCTTTCCAAACCAAGTGTGATAAAATATAATATTCTACAGGACTTTCTGTACTTTAAGGGCAATAGTACTGATGGTGCCAAAAAAAAAACCCTCAATTTTTGATTGAGTTGGCAGTAATCCAGGTGAACTCATAGAGAAAAAACCAATTAAGCAGTCAGGCAATTCTTGACTGTATCTTCTTTTGCGGTAGAGACATGTGCTGGAACAGAATTTTTAAAATAATATATTGCTATTTGTTATTATGATAATAAGACAGATTGGAATGAACAAACCTATCAGTTTTGGATCTGTGTGACTATTCTGTTGGATTTCTGCATTATTGTAGGAATGCATTAAACTGTGCATCTATTTGTATATGAAATTATCCCTCATACACTTATTTGGTACATGATTTCCATACAGTATACAAGGGTGATGTCAGGGTGAAATGAGAATGTGGATTGCATTTGGGAAGCACAGTGATGGCATCAGATTTTTCTTTTTTTCTACTTTTATTGTTGTTGGCTTTATAATTGTATATACAGCATTGCTTTATAAAATAGCCAGAATTAGTTTTAAGAAGGGCAGCTGTACAAATGTTTTAAATAACTAAAATATATGTATTTGGGTGGGAGTGAGAATCTGACCTGAACAATGCTTAATGAAACAATTTTATAATGGTCCAAGAAAGGAATGTAATTTTAAGGTAATATATTGCAGGGTTATGTTAAACCTAGTGCCTAACCAGTTGTATCAGTGCACACACTCGTCTGGAATGCAATACAGAAGGGGAGCTGTCCAGAGGGCATGCGACTGCTAGAAATTGAACTTCCAGTTTACGCACACTGGCCAGCTAGTCTTCCAGTTACTGGTGTGTATGCACACGTGACGATCAGCTGGCTGGCATGCATGTTCATGCTGGAAAATAGAAGACCGGCTCTTCTAGTTTCCAGCACTGCCCCATGCACGAAGGCCAGCTGATCATCATGCACATATGCGCTCCAGAAACCCGGAAGAGGAACGGCTGACACCATGTGCACCAGGCGACATGGCTCCATGTGCCACTTTGGGCATGCGTGCCATAGGTTTGTCATCACGGAGCTATATTGTACCAAGAAGAGAATCAGGGCACATTGGCTCTATGCATTTATGCCTGGAGAAAAAAAGGCTGAAGAAAGTAATTTGAAATTAGCAATCCCATGGACAAAGAATGATCAGAATGATAGAGATAAAGAAGGGACACAGAGTAAATTCTGAACTCTCTCTATCAATATGCCACTACACTCCTTGTGGATTGCAGGTAAGAGGTAATGATTAATTTGTGCCACTAAATTTTCTTAGCCAAATTTGAAATGAATGAAATGGGTACTTTGCATCCCATTATTCTTTAGTAGAGATAGAAAGTTTGGTCCCGGCCTCTTCAGGAATTTACAGGGCTATAAAAATAGTTTATAGGTTTGCATTTTTATTTATATAATTTACAACACTACACAAACTCTAACAATGTGACTCTGGACAATGTATAGCATAAAAAAATAAGCCATCAATAAAAAGGAAAAATAAACAATGTAACAAAGAAATAAAAAGTATAAAATGGTCACCAAACAACGTAACCAAACAACCAAAAAAGGATTTTACACATCTAGTCTCTAATGCCTGAGAAAAAGCATATATACCTACAGTATGTCCAGAAGATTTTCCTCTCTGCTATATTTATGAACTTAACCATTGGAATTTCTAAGACGAAGTTTTGAGTTTGACACCCCTGTTCTAGATTCTCAACATCTTTTTTATATTGTGGTGACCAAAACTGGATGCAATATTCCAAGTGTGGTCTTACCAATGCATTATAAATGGTAGCAACACTTCACGTGATCTTGATTCTATCTCTCTGTTTATGCAGCCTAGGACTAGGGTTTTTTTTGGCAGCTGCAGCAGATCGGGCTCATATTAAAAAGTGATTGTCCATTAGGACACCAAGATCCTGTTCATCTCTTCATGATCAAAAATTTATTTTTGTTTTCCCTTGTTTGGTGACTTATTTTTTAGAGTAGACTGAGAGTAAAATTAATATCCTCAGCCTACAACATTTTCTTAAGCTGCTTTTATTCACAGGGTATTGTGTTACAATACATTTTTCATTCATCACAGATTCCATGCAGCATAAAATACAATGATTCTTAATTGGAAGTTTTTCCAGTTTCATCTTGATGTGTGATGAATGACATGGGGTAGAACTTTGGATTCTATGAATGCCTGTTCGGTAGTTGGTTTAAAAAAAAACAACACCTCCAGCAAATGTTTTTATTTAAAGGCTTGTAGAGAGAAAAACAAAAGAGAAAGCTCAAAACACTTAACCTCTAGAGAAGAAAATTCATTGAGACAATGGAAAATGACTGAAATTAGGATCAGTCAACATTCATACAATATGATATGTCAGCTTTTCAAAGACATTGAACTTTTCACCACAGAAAATTAAAACAGAAACAAAAAAGATTTTTCTGGCTGCATATAGTGAGTATTTTGTATTAACTTTAAAATGGAAGCCCTACTAAAGATCATTTGTATGGAGAAGGACAGCATTATAACGCTAAAGCATTAATTTTGCATACAGAATGTCCTAATTCAGTCTCCGAGAAGGTAATAGAAAAGAATTAGATATTTTGGACGATTGCTGGCTGTGTTCAAACCCAAAATCTATTAGGTTTGTGTAATGTAAGGTTCAGCCTATTGCACTGCCCATCTGTTATCCTAGCATATTATCGGAGTTTTGGAATAAACTGTCTTTGCTAGAGAAGAAATTTTCTGACACAATCTTGATGAAAACAAGGTACAAGGAAATGAGTTTTGAGGATCCAGATTTAGAAGTCTGGCTCATATCTAGAAAGGGCTGATGTGACAACAGCATGTCAGATGATCAAGCGACTGGAACAGCTCCTCAATGAAGAAATATATTTGGGGCTTTCTTGTCTAGAAGAAAAAGACAAATGAAGGGAGACATGATTGAAATCGTGGGTGGGCTTCAAAAATTTCAGCAACGGATTCTCTGCCTAGTTGCTGGGTGGACGTGGCCACAGTGGGCATGGCCTAGTCAGCCTCCTGCACCATGGGGGGGGGGCATTTTCGCCTTCACCAGGCTCTGGAGGTTTTCCTTGAGCCTCTGGGAGGGCGAAAACTGTACTACAAGTTGTGGTGCCTGTTACCATCTTGAATGGCTTCAAAAATAGTTGGACTAATTCATGAAAATCATAGGCATAACCAGTTTCTCTAATAGTTAAGACCCAAACTAGAAAGCAAGAAACGGTGAGTTCAAGTCCCACCTTAGGCATGAATGCCAGCTGGGTGACCTTGGGCCAATCACACTCACTCAGCCCAATTCACCTCACAGGGTGGTGATTGTGGGAAAAATCAGAGGAGGGTTGGATATGTGTTCGATATGCTTGGCTCCTTGGATTATTTGTGCAAACGATAGACGGGATATAAACTAACTAACTAACAAACAATGGTTATTAGCCTGGATGGCAATGGGACAGTCTTTGAAGGCCACCTGCTGTGAGACTAGTGAATTCTTTGTGCAGTTGGTTGAAAACAATGGGAACAGTCTTTTGATCTAGATTGCCAGAGGTCCAATCCAGTAGGTCATTGTTTCTGTGCTTATATTCTTATATAAGTGTGTGTGTGTGTGTGTGTGTGTGTGTGTGTGTGTGTGTGTGTGTGTGTGTGTACACATTTGTGTGTAGGGAATCAGAAAATACACACAGTTTTATACTTCCTGACTTCAGGATGATAAAATTGCTTCCCCATCCCAATGTCCTAGTTCTAAGGCAGCCTGCTTCCATTCGTTTTCTGCTTCTCCCTAGCTTTTTGGAATCAAACTGGATCCCACTGGAGGTGTTTTCCTTTTGCTTTTAACATAGTTATTCATGCAACATGTGTATCCCACTTTGCTTCCGTTTTTTTTTAACCAGTGAAAATGTGAGATAAACACTATAAACAAATAAAACTACAGCAAGTACGTAGTTAGTAAGTAACTATAGTTTAAAATTCCATGTCAAACAGAAATTTGCAGGGAGGATTTATTTATGTAAAATGTCTATACTGCCTATATCAGTGATATAGTGACTCTGGATGGCTTACAATATAATAAAAAGTTGGAAACTGCTGAAAACCAATTAAAATTAGAACAATTAAACAGAAAAGCTAAAAACAAAGATGGTAGGCAGCCTGGGGGAAGGATGCTGACTTTTTGCTTAAAAGTCATGACTTTTTGCTTAAAAGTCATCTCTAGAGCTTCAGGGTGGGTGCCCCTAGTTACCAAGGTATCTGGGAATGACACATTTGCTGCTTGCAAATCCTCTTAACTTTACTTTTTAAAAGTAACCATAAATTAATGGGAAACTCATATGCCATAAATTAATTCCACCTACCAGCATTGCGTGTATGTATAATATAATATGTAATATAAACTTAAAATTGTAGGTAGCTAGAAATTCGTGTTTTGCTTGGAATTATTCTTACCTGGCTAGAAAAAAAAATAGGGAGGCTATAGTAATAGGGAACAGACTAGAACTGTAACAAGGAGTAGCACTAGCTTACTTCCCGTAAAACGATTGCAATTTGTGAACAAACTGGGTAAACTCTGCTTATGATAGATATTTTGGGATCGTGTCCTTGATGTGCTCTCAATATGTTAAAATACATAATGGCCAAATAAAGCGTTGGGATCCCTCCTGTCTGAGAACAGAGATGACTATTGGCCCCAGTCTGGTCATTGTCCAGGTATCAGTAGAGTGACATTTACAGTCCTGTTATCTGGAGACACAGAGGAACATATCTGACTCCTCACCTTTCCTATACAATACAGGTTTACAACTGTCCACAGGCTCCTGTTGCTTTTGTCAAGAAGATGAAAGTAGAAGTGTGCTGCCATGCTACAATCTATGGGTGTGCATCCAACATTGCAACATTCTACAAAGGGTGGAGCTTGCATTGCAATGGTATGATGAGGCTTACATTAGGCTGTCCTGTTTTGTGGCTGCCCTAGTAATCCACATGGGTCTATGACAGAGGTGATATTCTACCAATTTGGACTGGTTCGTCCGAACCAGTAGTGGAAATCTTGGGTGGCCCTGCCCACCTGCCCCGGCTCTACGGCATCCCATTTAGGCCCTTTTTTCACCAAAAGCGCATGCATGGAAGGTTGTTCGTATGCATGAAGGTGGTGCATGTGCTCACATTTGTGAACCGGTAGGGAGGGTAAATGAATACCACCCCTGGTCTATGACAACTCCCCGCAACTCATGATGGCCAACTCACCACAGTTACTCACCATGGTCAACTCACTATGGGAAAATTTGCCAAATTTCAACAGTCATTGATAGAATCATAGAATGTATAAATTGGAAGGATATTGGAGTTAGCTTAGCCCAACCCTCTGTCCAGTGCAAGAATCCACCACTCAGCATCTGTTTAAACCCTTCCAATGGGGTCTATGACAATTCACTGCAGCCAACTCGCTATGGCCAACTCGTCATAGCCAACTCACCACGGGATAATTTGCTACAGGCTGCAGGCTGGGAGTTTGACAGCCCTGCTCTAGATGTACAGGATAACAACTCCCATGTTCTCTAGCCAACAAACCAATGAGTGTATTGATTGAAATGGGGACTTAAGAGTTGCAGTTTAACACATTTTACAGGTGAGATGTCTATTCCATCTTCACAGACAATAAAATCATTAAGTAAGGAGGTAACTAATTCGAAGCACCTACCCCTATCAAGTTAAATCTGCTTGCTTCCATTGGTTGTCTCAGTGGGATAGGTAACACCCCAGTCCCACTATCAGGACAGGCATATAGGAAAGCCTCATTTTTTATGGAAAAGCTACAAGTCACACAATTGTCAAACTGTTTAATGTGTACGTTTAGTAGGTTAGCTAGTTGATTTTCAATGTGTTAGCTAGTTCTGCACTATGATAGCCTTCAGCTGGATTGAAGATCTGAACCTTGTCCATTTTACCTGTCATAAGCAGTTTCCCTAAAGGCCAAGACCTGTATGCATATAATGGAGGAGCTTTGGTTATATAAAAGTGCTGTTTCAGGAAAGGAAAAACTATAGTTCTTTGACAATTGCAATTCTACCTGAGACAAGAGCCTACATGCATGAGGAAGCTGGACCTCTCTGCATTTGGAAGTAATTTCTTTTGTTTTCAGGAGAAAGTCACAATTCTGTTTTGTTACCACAGAAATTCAAAGCCCTACATTTGAACAGCTCAAAAGATTTTTTTATTTTATTTACATTCATGGCCCTTCTTCCCTACAAGAAACTTAATAGCAGTTAAAAGAAGGTCCTTCACAGGACATCTGGCATCCAGACTCATAGAAGTTTGGTTCTGCTTCACTTCACATTGTACAGAATATGTTTTTGTTTACAGAAAGGAAACAAACTAATATAACTTTGGTGGGTTTTGTTTGAAGGTGTTTTTCCCCTTTCAAGCAGACATCTACTCTTCTGAAAACATGACATCTAAAAGAAATTTGGTGTCCCTCTGGAATCTGAAATCTATTAATCATGGTTAAGACAGTTAATTATACCCCAGAAACTGACAAAAAGATTACCCCTGAGGCCTTATATCTTCAGCATCTTCAGAAAATTATAGTTGCAGCTTTCCAGTTGGCCGCTTCCTTAAACTAGTTCATTTTCATTAGCAGCAACTCAAGGTCAGGTGTTATGACATTCTTAGCTCAAAATGATGCTTCACCATGTTGCCGTTAAGTTGTTATGACTGATTCCGAGATATGAATTTACAGGGAGCTACTGTTGATTACTCGCAGAAAAAAAGCAATATAAGCAAGGAACTATTTTGACTATTTCACTAGGGGAGCAAAAGACTTATCACTAAAATTGTTGTCAAATAGAAATTATAGACTAGGTCAAAAAATGTAGGAATGAGTTACCAGGACACTAGGCAGAGGATTGCAGTGTGATCTCAAAGGTCCTGTCCAGCCCCTTACATTTGAAGGTTTTAGGTGACATAAGAGCCTTCACATAATATACTTAATCTGTATTAACCCATTTGGGGAGTATGACTAATTCAAACTATAAGTTAACAAAAACTAACAGACCATGCAACATGCTAACCTGCATAGCAGGTTGGTTGATTCACCAGAATATTTGCCTTATCTTTTCCCTTTAACTTAATATGCAGGTACTCATATCTCATTATACAATGGTATAAATAAGCCATTCTGTAAGATTAACATTACTACCTTGATCCTGACCTCATGGTTGCTGCCAGTTCTGAAAACTAGCTGAACAGATTTCCAAGAGGGCAATATCACCGCTTTTACCCAACCAACTTTCAGTAATATATGCTATGGCCACCTATTCGTTAACAACCAAGTTTATTACAAAATGAGGACATGCAAGAACTGCAGATTAGACTATGGTCAGACAAGCAGCAGCTGAGCTTGTAGAAGGATTGGGGGTAGCCAACATCTCAGAAGGAACTTTTTTCTAATTTCTTGGGTTGCAAAGAGGAGGGGAAGGGAGATGTGCTTAGGACTTGCAAGATTCTATTAATATATTCTTACAATAAAGCTAGAATTAGTACTTTTGGATGTGTTTTTTTAGATTACCTCAGGTTACCTCAGAAAGCAGACATCAGCAGACCTGACATTTACCAGTAGTAATATGAGCCCAAGTCATCTACAATCTGTCTACCAAGTTCTAGGATTTGAGTTCTGTTATTGGAAGTGGAAATTGACATCAGATTATTGATATTTCCTGTAGTAATGCTCACATAGTGCCTCTAGCAAGTTTCCCTCAGCCTGTGTTATATATGTGGAACCTTTACTGTCCCCTAGGGGGAAAAACTGTTCTCAATATGATTCTGCTTTCCTGATTCAATATTTTTGCAAGAATAAGAGTCAGTAGGTGGTCTAGAATGATTTATTTAATTATCAGGTGCCATAATTACATTAATAATATATAAGAAGTAATTGCCCTTAGTGCCATATATGTATATGTGTATATGTATATGTATATAATATATACACACATACATACATATACGTACCGTACACGGTGATGAATTTACAGAATACATTAAATTAGGCTAAAATGGATTTGGACAGTTTATGATTAAGCATTATGATAGAGCATATTGGAACCGAACATATGATTTATTGGTTTGGACTTAGCATGTTATGTAAATAGTGATTTGCTTAACCAGCTTTAGAACGGAGTCTGTTGTATGAACTCAGGTAATCGAAAACATGCATATTTTGACATCATGAATAAATCTAAAGTGTGCCGGTTCATGTTTAATGGCTGTAAATGACTTTGTGCTACAGGTCCATGTGTTTTCTTTGTGGATTTCAGAAAAACCAGTTAACACAAAACAGGCAATCGGAAAGCAGCTGGAATTTCAGAAGTGTTATAAATAGAATTGCAAAGAATTTGACACGAGTCATAGGACAAGACTCTTCCTGTTCTCTGAAACAGGGTAACAGTGAATGATACGAATCTGATCTCCTGGGGGGAATGAAAATTAGGTGAAAAATTAATACAGAACCAAGCAACACATTTATTCTTGCTGCTTGTGCATGATGTCTGGTTCTAAAACCTTTAGCACATCACTCCAGCAGATTTTGCAACACAAATATGGCATCAATTTCCTTTGGAAATGTGCGTTGTGATTGGAGGGAGGTGTATTAATTATTGGAATTTCTGTCTGCTGCACAGATCGGAGGAATAGAAACTAAATTCAATGACAGAGAAGAAATTAGGAAAAACAAAAAGGGGGGAAACCTGGGGGAGGATTTATGGTGAGGTTCTGTAATATAATGAAGCTCATCATCCCTTATCAAAAAGTTGTCAACTCACATCTGGCAACAAGCTTCACTTTTTCTTTTATTGCAACATAATACAGGGAGTCCTCGACTTACAACAGTTTGTTTAGAGACCATTCGAAGTTACAACGGCAGTGAAAAAAATGACTTGGGACCATTTTTCATACTTATCATCATTGCAGCATCCCCACAGTCACGTGATCAAAATTCAGACAATTGGCAACTGACTCATATTTATGATGGTTGCAGTGTCCCAGGGGTTTATGGGATCACTTTTTGTGACCTTCTGCCAAGGAAAATTAATGGGGAAGCCAGATTAACTTAACAACTTTATTACTAACTTAACAAGTGCAGAAATGGACAGACTTACATTGAAGCTTAAGCAGAAAGAAGATAATAAGAATAATACCAAATATGGGTTTTTTAATCAATGGCTGGAAAAAAGATGTAAAGATTAGGAACATAATTTGTATTGTTAAGCAAACAAAATCACCCAGACAACGCGATGTTTATTAAGCACTAGTTAAATTAATAGTAGAATATTTTTAAAAAATTATATATATATAAAAAACAAAGGCAGTGATTCACTTAACAACTGTGTTAAAAAAAGGCTATAAAATGGGGCAAAACCAGTGGTGGGTTGCAGGAGATACGCCCCAGTATGGGCGTACCGGAGCCTGTCTGGAGCACTGGATATGGTTCCGGTACAGTGCTCCGGAGGGCCCACCCGCCTGCCCAAGCTCCTTTCAAGTCTTCAGCGCTTCCACACATGCACACGTGCATGGCATGTACAGCGCCTGCGCAATGCTCCGCTGAGCAGCTGGAGCGTCACGGAGGCTCATGGAGGCGCTAAGACTCACTTAGGAACAGAAACGTTGGACTCAATTGTGGTCACAACTCGAGGATTACCTATATTGAGGGAGGTTTTTGACAGAAACTATATTTAGCTTTGTAGATTATCTTTTCTCTCAGGGCTTCATTTTCCAAGATGAATTGAATTATTTTAAACAGTTTTAAGTCTGAGGCTATCTAAAATGTACCCAAGGACCTTTCCTCATTTGCACTTAACCATGGCACCTAGAAACACTTTTTTTTTTGCTAACCATAAAAAGTCATTTTCATCTGGTTTTCAGACTTTACCAGAGACAACCAAGTTGTATTTACAGAACTTGTTCAGATTTTAAAGTAGCATTTTCCCTCATATTCTCTCTCTCCCTCTCTTTTCAATGGATCCAATGTCATACTTTGTCTATCATTCTATTGCTGAGGCAGAGAGAGATGGACTTTCTCAAGGATTGGTGGATAGCATTTCAATTTAGCTTTGACAGAGAGCCCTCGGTCTCTTATAACCATGCTAAATGTTTAGTTGTTGTGACTTCTATTAGGGATGTAATCCTAGTCTTGGGTAATATATATAAGCATATACCTATATACCTATATACCTATATACCTATATACCTATATACCTATATACCTATATACCTATATACCTATATACCTATATACCTATATACCTATATACCTATATACCTATATACATATATACATATATACATATATACATACAGGGCGGGGCATAACCTTTTCCTAGGGGGTCACAGCAACACTTGTAATAACAACACAAATAATTCATACACCATTCGAAAGCCCATCAAAAACTGAGTTTATTGACACGATTTAATAGTCAGTATGACCACCATTAGCCCTTCGAACAGCATTCAAACGAGGTGGATAAGAACACAACAAATCTTCAAACAGTTCCGTTCGATTTTCCAGATTTTCCAGAGGGCGGGGCATAACCTTTTCCTAGGGGGTCACAGCAAGATCGACAGCAGTTTACAACTTCCGCGACACCTCATTTTAAAGCCCATAAAAAACTGAATTGAATGAGCTATTAAATGTTAAATTTGTTTCGGTTGAAACTTTGAGAATGAATTTGGAAACTGTGTTGAAAAATCTGGAAAATCGAACGGAACTGTTTGAAGATTTGTTGTGTTCTTATCCACCTTGTTTGAATGCTGTTCGAAGGGCTAATGGTGGTCATACTGACTATTAAATCGTGTCAATAAACTCAGTTTTTGATGGGCTTTCGAATGGTGTATGAATTATTTGTGTTGTTATTACAAGTGTTGCTGTGACCCCCTAGGAAAAGGTTATGCCCCGCCCTGTATATACATATATACATATATATTGAATTATATTATATTATGAATATGAATATATATATATAACAATCCCCGGTATGCCCAAATACGGGAGGAAGATCACTACTTCCATTCTCTGTCCATCAGCTCGTCACAAGAGACCATCCAGACAGAAACCCAATATTTTTGCTGTTGCCTTTTTGTTACATTTGTGTTGTATTGTGCTGATAAATATATATATATGGCTACTCTGTATGTTAGTTACCTGTCTACATGGTGAATCATGAGTTGAGGATCTGTAAACCAATGCGTTGTATCATAGACTGTGTATATAATTCAAGACTACTTATCGCTTGTTTTGGAGAATGTTTATCCTACTTTATTTTTGTTAACACAAGTAAAGTTATCCTTGTTTTAACTTCGGCGTCTGTGATTGATAGTGTGACTATTCAGTGGCACATTCCTTGCTACTTCTGCTACTCAACTCTAGTCTCCAAAAGTAGATATACTTAACAACTTCGTTCACATATCTTGGTTGCAAAAATCTGGTCAGCCATTAGACGGCAACAAGATTTATCTGGCTTCTAGTAAATACGCCTTCCTGGCAATAGTGGGATTCAAATAATTTAACAACCAGTTCTCTGCCCTAATGATTTCTTCCAACAACCAGTTCACCAAACTTCTCAGAAAGTTAACAACTGGTTCTCCTGAACTGGTGCAAACTGGCTGAATCCCACCACTGTTTCCTGGTGATCTGTCCATAAGCAGAAGATGCAAAAACATTTATTTTCTCTTCTAGAATTGAGCTATCACTTCATTGCCCTTACTAGATCGTCTGCAATAGTGTAACTCATACTTTTCAAATATTAGTAACTACTTGGACTAATAAGGTTTTTTTTTAAGGTCAGTTAAGGCAGTGTTTCTCAACCTTGGCAACTTGAAGATGTCTGGACTTCAACTCCCAGAATTCCCCAGCCAGCATTCGCTGGCTGGGGAATTCTGGGAGTTGAAGTCCGGACATCTTCAAGTTGCTAAGGTTGAGAAACACTGAGTTAAGGAATGCCATATATAAAATAGCTGGAAATGTTGTTTATCTCTTTAAAGTGTATTTAAAAAAATACAGTCAATGTTATGTGATAAAAGAGGGAAGAAATTCATAATATACCTGTTTAATGATGCTTTGCCTGATGATTCATTGGCTAGATAGTGTGTGAGAGAACAGTTTCTGCAGCTTGTAAACATCTTGAAACTTCCCCACAGATTTCTGACTTCTTTTCCACCAGAAAGCTAATTTAAATCCGCATCTACCCACCAGGATTGTGCAGAGTTCTGAATCTGAATACCAAACTCTGATTAAAACTTGTCTACAGAAGCATGCAACATGTATTAAAAACACCAACTGCATCTGTTCCTGAATTCATGCTGTTGTCATAACACACTGGAAAAATACATATTTGGTGTATAATGCTCCTGAGGGGTGCTATGTATTTGTCCATCCAGTTAAACAATGGAAAAAGAAAGATCTAGAATCCTGGCTCCCGGTATGGGGACTGAGAAACAAATGTGAAGTATCAAGTGAAGATATCTTCCATTTGCCATCTCCAGCCCTGGCCAACACCTTCCCAAACCCAAGGAAGGCCCCTATTTACTTTCGCTTGCATGCTTTTGAACTGCTGGGTTGGCAGGAGCTAGGGCAGGAATAGGAGCTCACCCGGTTACACGGTGCTTGGGTCTCGGAGTGCCAACCTTCCAGTACACATTCCAGCATCTTAACTGCTAGGCCACCATGCCCACTATAGGTCTGCACTATTCAGACCTATTTTAGCGTAGCCTATTCTGTCATACGGATGGAGCTTTTGTGATATAGCATTGACAGAGTGTATTCAACACTGGAGTTGAATCCATTAGAGAGGTTATCGAATCAATGACATATCATAACTAGGCAGCTCTTGGGACAACTTAGAATCCTTAACTTCGTCCCCATCAAATTTTTGGGATTTCTATACTCATAGGTTCTCTATAGGGATGCGGTGGCACAGTGGCTAAGACGCTGAGCTTATCAATCAGAAAGGTCGGCAGTTCGGCAGTTTGAATCCCTAGTGCCGTGTCACGGAGTAAGCTCCCATTACTTGTCCCAGCTTCTGCCAACCTAGCAGTTTGAAAGCATGTAAAAATGCAAGTAGAAAAATAGTGACCCCCTTTGGTGAAAAGGTAACAGTGTTCTGTGCGCCTTTGGCGTTTAGTCATGCCAGCCACATGACCATGTCTTCGGACAGTGCTGGCTCTTCGGCTTTGAAACAAAGATGAGCACCGCCCCCTAGAGTTGGGAACGACTAGCACATATATCGAGGGGAACCTTTATCGTTATCTTTTAAGGTTCTCTATGCAGAAGTGGCCCAAGGTATTTGTATATCTGAAGTGGAAGTCCAGATACCTCTAATCTGTTCTATGTACACATGTCATCTAGACTGGCAGCAGAAAAAGGCCCTTTGTCACATATGAGAGCAGCAAGTTGGTTTAGGTGATATATAAGATGCATAATATACATCTCTCCCCCTATTTGCAATATCTGTTGCTTGGGATTCTTGCTCTCTGCTTAAGGGCAGAGCTGTTCAGTATATCCTACCAGGGATAGTGCTTTTAAAAATGCAGAAATGCATACATTTTGGAAATATTATTCTACTTAAGGCAGTTTGTTGATTGTTGAAGGCTATTGTAACAGAGACAGTCTCCAGAAGGAATTAGGTATGTCAACCACACTGTATTTCAATAGTTCTTCCCAAGACTTGTGCAATCTGCACACTAAATATGTGACTCTTATGGATCATCGGCAGAATACATTATTAGCAAAATTCAGTATGGAAGGCAGTGCTAATTTCTCCTAACTCCAAATATTACTTAAAAGCCACCTGACCTCCAGAAGAGGCCAAAGAAATACTAATTATTAGATGACAACCAGTTGCCTCTACTTCTTACCTCTTTTATTGGTGTCAGATATTCATCCCCGATAGCTGATAGGGTGATGATTTTGGATTTTTCTATCCAAAAGTCATCACCATATCAGCTTCTGGGGATGAACATCTGACACCAGCAGAAGAGGTAAGAAGTGCTTTCTGACTCATTTTTGACCCATGCTATAAGGCTGTCATCTTAAAATCTCCCAAATGCAATGCTCAATTTATGTCAAATATTGCAATTTAACAGAATAGCAGAGTTGGAAGGAACATTGCAGGTCTACTAGTATGACTTCTGCTCAAGCAGGAGACCCTATACCAGCGATGGCGAACCTTTTTTGGCTCATGTGCCATAAGGGGGGAGCACAGGGGGGTCGTGCATGGGTGTGCCGCACCCATAATGCAATGCGCGACCTCCCCAGTGAGCATGCACACATGAGAGGCGCTCCCCCCATTTTTGCATGCTTTTTTCACCCTCCCTAGGCTACAGAGGCTTTATAGGAGCGTGGGGAGGGCGAAAACAGCCTCTCCTGCCCCCCCCCCCGGAGGCCCTCCGGAGGCTTCAGGGACATTCAGGAGGCTTCCCTGAAGTCTCTGGAGGACTAAAAATGACCCTATGAGCAAACCGGAAGTCACTTCAGATCCCTGAAGCCTCCGGAGGGCTTAAAGCGACCCTATGAGAAAACCGGAAGTCCATTCCTAAACTTCCGGTTTGCCCATAGGGCCGGTTTTTTGCACTCCGGAGGCTTCAGGGAAGCTCCTGAAGCCTCCGGAGGGCCTCCAGGAGGGTGGGGAAGGCTCTTTTCGTCCTCCCCTGGTGCCTATAAAGCCTCTGGAGCCTGGGGAGGGCGAAAAATGGCTTTTAAAAAGGCTAAACTTAGCTGGCCAGCGCGCACATGCGTGCTGGCCAGATGACAGGGCAACGCCTCACATGCCCTGACAAATGACTCTGGGTGCCACCTGGGGCACGCATGCCATAGATTCGCCATCCCAGCCCTATACCATTTTACACAAATTGTGTCCAATCTCTTCTTAAAAACCTCTAAGGCTGGAGCATCCACAACTTCTGGAGGCAAGTTGTTCCACTGATTAATTGTTCTAACTGTCAGCAAATCTCTCCTCAGTTCTAAGTTGGTTCTCTCCTTGATTAGTTTCCACCCATTGCTTTTTGTTCCGTCTTCAGGTTCTTTGGAGAATAGGTTGACACCACCACCCCACCCCCACGTTTTACAGACCAGTGATAAATTGGTCCTACCTAGGATTTTAACAGTAGCAGAACTATACAGAGTATCCAAAGGAGATGAGTCAGCAACAGTGCCAGACCGCATCTCTGCTACACATTTTAAGACCTACAGAGAAGAGTCAAATCCTATAGCAACTGAATCAAAACTAATGCTGTGCTGAAAGTTATTTTTCTCTTTTGTTTGGTTATATTTGTCCTATTTGATGGAAATAAATTGCTTTTTAATTTTTTGGGGGAGAGAAGAAACTTTCTACGAATTTTTTTTCACAGCTGGGGTACTGGACTAAGGCACTGAACTTAAGTTTTGTGATGGTATAAATTATGGAGCTGTGCAGGAATTCCTAGACAACTGGTCTCTCCAGCAAATGTCAGCTTCCCAACCATCCCACACTGACATAAAATTCCAGCAGAAAACAACACTAAGGATACCTGCCTAGGAGTAATCCTGAAACTGAGGTAGACTGATCTTATGTAAAAAGAGGGGGAAACAGCATACAATCCTAAAGTCAGCTCAGCAACACAATGAATTAATGCTATTAAAATTCTATGATGGCTTGAAAAGGAGGTAGAACAGAAACCTCTTTCTCGGCAGAAGAAACTAGACTTAGGTGGAACATATATGTTGGCTGTTGACCCCTCATCTTCCTATGTGTAAGGAGTTCTTAATATAGATAATCTGACCTGACTGAAGTAGGTCTGTGCTCATCATCTCATTCTTACATACACATTTAGGACAGACACTGCAGATAAATGGGTAGAGTATCAACACGGAGAAGTTTTAAGTAGCAAGCATGTCCTTTGTGTTGAGCAGTCACTTCTCTCAGATGATGGACACCTAATGCTTGAACTTGCTGTCAGAGCTTAGCAGAAGGTGAGATAATTCTCGCTGACATTCCCTTGTGGTTGACTTTGCTGTTGGGTGGCAGCTTAAGAGAAGGGGATTGGGTCTTTGCTTGGATTTCAGTTTGTACTGTAAAATAGATAGTTGCGTTCAGTGAAGTATTTTCTGAAAGGAAAGGAAAAAAAATAAGATGAAAATATAAAAGAAAGAAAGAATTTCTTCTTTTCATCCCATACTATACGCTCCAATTTAGCATTCAATTTTCTTTGAACACTCAGAATATTTTTAAATATATTAACAGGCCTATCTGCCGTATCCTGTTGAGTTCAAGTGCTATCTATCTCTTGTTGCATCTGTTGAAATTAAGATCGGATAACAAAGTAGAAACAAATGTCAGTGGCTTCCTCAGGATAGATGGAGACTGATATGGCTTAGTGGCTGCAAGGTGACAAGGTGGGAGAGAACATGAATTGCAGAGTCCTGTGGTTGCTGCCATGTATTTAAACTAAAGCCAGATAAGAGACCTCCCATCAGCTGGAAAAAGCTGTGATTAAAGGCTGCATGTTTTAGTAGGCACAAAGTTGTTCCTTGTTTGTGGAAGAACTTCTTGAAGATATGACTGCATTAGGTGGAACAGGAGAATTCCTTGGGTGAGGCAGGAGATGGAATTGGAGACCTCCCCTGGAGTGAAAAAAACAGGAGGTGGTCTTTTTCAACCTGGTGGCTGTGGTGATGTAGTAGGACCTGGTATGAGGGTGCCATTAGTTTTGGAGTTGAGAGGGATATATAAATTATAGATAGACAGGGAGAGATAAGGGACAGAAAGAAAAGGTTGCCAGATTGTTGACTTTAAGTGTGAATACCAAGGAGTCTACAGCTGGACTGTGGGGAATATGGGTGGCTGGATGGTAGAAGAAGAGCTTGGGAGCACTTGGGGTTACTGTACATGTTGACAGAGAGCACATCAGGGATTGTGATAGGGAGAGAAAGATACAGTGGAAAGTATTGGCCTGGTTTCCCCTGAAAAAGTGGGGCCAACAATTTGGTGCCAAATGCTGCTTTTTGACACAGACTGCTTTGCTGCATATGGGAGACCAAATTTCATGTAAAACTGAATTGTTGGTTTCACTTCAGATAAAACATCTCTCATAGATCTCAGAATTCCAGGCACCTTTCAATGCTCAACTCCAAATGACCAGTGAGTCCTGTTAGATCTCAGAAAGTAAGTGAGGATTCTTCCAGTGAATCACAGCTAGTTCTACCATGGAAGTCACCAAAAATACTGTAGATCGTGGGTGTCAAATTCAAGGCCCACGGCAGTGGTGGGATTCAATTTTTTTTACTACCAGTTCTGTGGGCATGGCTTGGTGGACATAGTAGGGAAAGGTTACTGCAAAATCCCCATTCCCTCCCGATCAGCTGGGACTTGGGAGGCAGATAATAGTTGGGGGAGGGGCCAGTAAGAAGTTGTATTTACTGGTTCTCCAAATTACTCAAAATTTCTGCTACCAGTTCTCCAGAACTGGTGAGAACCTGCTGAATACCACTTCTGGCCCACGGGACAGATCCGGCTCACAATGTGGTTAGATCTGTCTTGCGGGACTCCCCTAAAAACAGCAAAACACTGCCCCTGGTGCTTTGCTCCTGCACCAGACTGGCTGGTCACTAATCTAAAATTTGCCCAGGCCAGAACATAGTCAGCCTTAGATCCACAGGCCCACCCTGAAGCCAGCAAGGGGCTGCCCCCGCCCCACCTCCTGGGCTGCTGGAGACAATGGATCCACCCAGTCCCACCCGGGTGATCACAGGCACCTCTCGACTCAAGTGATGTCAAGCTGGCTACACCCAGCCCAGCCATGCCCACCCAGCCATGCCCACCTGGCCCCTCAAGGTGAACCATGACCCTGATGCGGCCCTCAATGAAATTGAGTTTGACACCCTTGCTGTTAGATGATTACTCCTAACTGGCCTTTCTCATTAACTAACCCCAAAGTGATCCCTTGCTTGGCAACAAAAAAGATACCTAAAGTGGTGACGTGAAAAGAGTGAACCTGATTAAATACAGGTATATCTCATGCTTGTGACAACACCACAGTGGTACAAACACATCCTGCTTTGCTGTATTTATGCATTTGCAGAATCTCCAATTGCCTTGTTGAGGATAACCTGCAATCTGTTATGGAAGAACCAGC
Organism: Thamnophis sirtalis; assembly: GCF_051295495.1. Classification (NCBI taxonomy): domain Eukaryota; kingdom Metazoa; phylum Chordata; class Lepidosauria; order Squamata; family Natricidae; genus Thamnophis; species Thamnophis sirtalis. The sequence goes on along the minus strand of NW_028261381.1, from coordinate 157,983,872 downwards.
CAAGAGACCTTTCTACGTGCCTCTGTGACTCATTTGCCAGATTCTTAGCAACTATAATTACTTACATTTGCTCTGAATTAGATGCTACTTGAGCAATCTAATGAGATAATTAGGGAAACATCTTACAAGGTCATCTGGGATTTATTTCAACCTATGGAGCCTGAGGATACAGATACAATCATCTGCACCACCAAATGTGGATTGGAGCACTTTCTACTTGGCTCCTTTGGGTAGCCCTGAGTTTAGGCTGGTTCCTTCCCTACTGAAATTTAGGAAGCTGTTTAACATGGTTCATCCGGACATTTACAATTAAGGATTTTTGGTATCCTGATCTCAGTGGCGAGATCTATTTTTATTTATATTTAATACTTTGTTGTTTCAATAAGAATGATAAAAACTCTCTGCTATTCACTTCCCTATCCATTATTCCCTTAGGATGTTGTACAATGATTCTGGATGCGTCATAATTTTAAACAATTGTATTTATTTTTAAATTGTCACTATACTGATAATCACTGACCATTGATGCCTGCATCCTTGGAGGGCCACTGACCTATCTGCTATTGTGGACCACAGTTCAGCTCCTTTTGATAGCCCAGATGTTGAGTGATGGATCTTCATTGTAAATGGGACTCTTTTTCATATCTGTGGCTGCTTTTCCCCATCTCTCATCTTCTCCAGCATCCTTGAAGGATTTTTACATAGGCTGAAATTCATAGGAATCAGCAACACATTTCAGTGCAACCTATGCCAATTGATGTTTTGATTCAGTTTTTATTCAACAGTTCACATATTTCATTATGTAAACTTTGTGCAATACAAATATAATTGTATAACTTACACAGTTCAAGAGGGAGTTACCAAAATTCTATATTTTGCACTATATTCTGCAAGTGGTGGGGTTTTTTTTGGTAGTTTCATTTTTTTAAAAAAAAGATTAAAATTAACTACATCTTTACAGATCTACTTACGGTGATCTATTATCCATCCCCAAAAGATCATTATTTCGCTTTTTAAAAATCCTGATTTAGGTCTGCTTCTTCATGACTATAGCTTTGTTTTTCTGATGGAAGAGACCCAACAAATTTTCTAAAATATTTTCCTTTTCCATATATTTTGACTATATAATAAGATAAGCCCGAGCAAACATTCTATACCATTCTTCTTTTTAGGGAACAGACAGTGCTGCCTATCACTCTGCAAAGAGCTAATTACTCACTGGTTATAAGTGGCAGTAGGGATCATCCTTCCTTCCTTCCTGTCCTCATGCTGTCTGTCATGTGTTACACACTTGGCTCCGTTATTTCAGTCATGCCTCCTTCTGGTGGTTTGTCACCATTCTGGGGTTCCTCTACGTTTTCACGTTTCTGAAATGAAGATTCTTCTGTTTGCAGATTCTGAGACACCACTTTTCTGCCTGTTCTTCTATTGTACCAGCTTCCTTCCTCTAAGGAAATAGCGCTGTATGTCAGCACAGATACATCATCTCTTTCAGCAGTTAGACTTTCTAGGGTTCCTTCACTCAAGTACTGAGTTAGCAATTGTTCAGGATCATCTATGTACTCCTGCTCTTCTCCCTCTTCTCCCTCACTTTGCTCCAGATTTTGTGGGCTCTCTGTGTCACCCAGTAGTTCTTGACTTGTACCTTGCTGGATGTCAGGTTCAAGTTCTTTCCCTAATAGAGGCTGGTCCTGGCCAGAAACCTCTTGGCTACCAGGAATGGATTCTTTGCGTAAAAGTTGCTGCTGGTCCTGATCCATCTTTTCCTCAGCTGTAGTACTGATCTGATTTAATTCTTCCAGTTGAGGCCCCTCTCCTTCAGTAGGGCTCCCGGGTCCAATTGGCATTGGCATTTTCCTATGCTCTGCTGCTATTTTTTTAGGGGCCCGACGTGAGGTAATTTCAGTTTGTTGAGTGTGACTTACTAAAAGCTTGCCTGTTTTTCTGTTCAGCCACATCCCATTTTCTATAGAAATTATGCTGTATGTCTGCAAAGCTTTATTCTCACTATGTAAATGATCAGTGAATCTTTGTAGAGTTGCTTGGCTTTCAGAGGTAGCTACTTGTTCAGTCAAATCAGCCAAATACAGTTGTCTACTCTCTTGTGATTGCTTCCTTGAATCTTTTCTGGAGCCTGGCACCTCTGCCTCATGGATACCTTGGGAGGACACTTGTGCTTCCACCTGCTGGCTAACTTTTTCCAATCCTGGAACTTCTGGTTCTTGGACACTCTTTTGAGTCTCTTGTGCTTCAAGTTGTTGGCTAGCTTTTCTGGACCCTGGAACCTCTGGCTCCTGGAGGCTCTTTCGAGACTCTCGGGCTTCTAGCTGTTGGCTGGCTTTTCTGGATCCAGGAATCTCTGCTTCCTGAAGACTCTTCCGAGACCCTTGGGCTTCTAGCTGTTGAGTAGCTTTTCTGGACCCTGGAACCTCTGGCTCTTGGAGACTCTTCCGAGACTCTCGGGCTTCCAGTTGTTGGCTGGCTTTTCTGGATCCAGGAATCTCTGCTTCCTGAAGACTCTTCCGAGACTCTTGGGCTTCTAGCTGTTGAGTAGCTTTTCTGGACCCTGGAACCTCTGGCTCTTGGAGACTCTTCTGAGACTCTCGGGCTTCCAGCTGTTGAGTAGCTTTTCTGGATCCTGGAACCTCTGGCTCTTGGAGACTCTTCTGAGACTCTCGGGCTTCTAGCTGTTGAGTAGCTTTTCTGGACCCCGGAACCTCTGGCTCTTGGAGACTCTTCTGAGATTCTCGGGCTTCCAGCTGTTGAGTAGCTTTTCTGGACCCCGGAACCTCTGGCTCTTGGAGACTCTTTCGAGACTCTCGGGCTTCCAGCTGTTGGCTGGCTTTTCTGGATCCAGGAATCTCTGCTTCCTGAAGACTCTTCCGAGACTCTCGGGCTTCTAGCTGTTGAGTAGCTTTTCTGGACCCTGGAACCTCTGGCTCTTGGAGACTCTTCTGAGACTCTCGGGCTTCCAGCTGTTGGCTTGCTTTTCTGGATCCTGGCACTTCTGCCTCATGGAGACTCTTCCGAGACTCTCGGGCTTCCAGCTGTTGGCTCGCTTTTCTGGATCCTGGCACTTCTGCCTCATGGAGGCTCTTTTGAGACTCTTGGGCTTCCAGCTGTTTGCTGGCTTTTCTGGACCCTGGAATCTCTGGCTCTTGGAGACTCTTCCGGGACTCTCGGGCTTCCAGCTGTTGGCTCGCTTTTCTGGATCCTGGCACTTCTGCCTCATGGAGGCTCTTTTGAGACTCTCGGGCCTCCAGCTGTTGGCTAGCTTTTCTGGATCCTGGAATTTCTATATCGTGGATACTTTTTTGAGACTCTTGAGCTTCCAGCTGTTGGCTGGCTTTTCTGGACCCAGCAACCACTGCTTCCTGGAGACTCTTTCGAGACTCTCGGGCTTCTAACTGTTGGCTGGCTTTTCTGGACCCTGGAACCTCTGGCTCTTGGAGACTCTTCCGAGACTCTCGGGTTTCTAGTTGTTGGCTCGCTTTTCTGGATCCTGGCACTTCTGCCTCATGGAGACTCTTTTGAGACTCTTGGGCTTCCAGCTGTTTGCTGGCTTTTCTGGATCCTGGAACCTCTGCTTCCTGGAGACTCTTCCGAGACTCTTGTGCTTCAAGTTGTTGGCTAGCTTTTCTGGGTCCTGGAATCTCTGGCTCTTGGATATTCTTTTGAGATGCTCGGGCCTCCAGCTGTTGGCTAGCTTTTCTGGATCCTGGAATTTCTATATCGTGGATACTTTTTTGAGACTCTCGGGCTTCCAGCTGTTGGCTGGCTTTTCTGGACCCAGCAATCACTGCTTCCTGGAGACTCTTTCGAGACTCTCGGGCTTCTAACTGTTGGCTGGCTTTTCTGGACCCTGGAACCTCTGGCTCTTGGAGACTCTTCCGGGACTCTCGGGCTTCTAGTTGTTGGCTCGCTTTTCTGGATCCTGGAACATCTGCTTCCTGGAGACTCTTTCGAGATTCTCGGGCTTCCAGTTGTTGAGTAGCTTTTCTGGAACCTGCCACCTCTGCCTCTTGGAGACTCTTCCGAGACTCTCGGGCTTCCAGTTGTTGGCTCGCTTTTCTGGATCCTGGAACCTCTGCTTCCTGGAGACTCTTTCGAGACTCTCGGGCTTCTAGTTGTTGAGTAGCTTTTCTAGACCCTGGAACCTCTGGCTCTTGGAGACTCTTCCGGGACTCTCGGGCTTCTAGTTGTTGGCTCGCTTTTCTGGATCCTGGAACATCTGCTTCCTGGAGACTCTTTCGAGATTCTCGGGCTTCCAGTTGTTGAGTAGCTTTTCTGGAACCTGCCACCTCTGCCTCTTGGAGACTCTTCCGAGACTCTCGGGCTTCCAGTTGTTGACTCACTTTTCTGGATCCTATAATCTCTGCTTCCTGGAGACTCTTCCGAGACTCTCGGGCTTCCAGTTGTTGGCTCACTTTTCTGGATCCTGGAACATCTGCTTCCTGGAGACTCTTTCGAGACTCTCGGGCTTCTAGTTGTTGAGTAGCTTTTCTGGACCCTGGAACCTCTGGCTCTTGGAGACTCTTCTGAGACTCTCGGACTTCCAGCTGTGGGCTGGCTTTTCGGGATGCTGGAACCTCTGTCTCCTGCAGACTCTTTCGAGACACTCGGGCTTCTAGCTGTTGAGTAGCTTTTCTGGACCCCGGAACCTCTGGCTCTTGGAGACTCTTTCTGGACTCCCGGGCTTCTAGCTGTTGGCTTGCTTTTCTGGATCCTCGTACCTCTAATTCTTGGAGACTCTTTCTAGAGCCTTGGGCTTCCAGCTGTTGGCTGGCTTTTCTGGATCCTGGCAATACTGGCTCTTGGATGCTCTTTTTGGATTCATGCACAATATGCTGCTGTTCTTCTGCTTTTACTTTTGATTCTTGATCTTCCCTCAGAAACTCATCTCTCTCAGGGGTGTGACCTTTTTTCTGTTTAGGAATTGAACCATATAATTCTATTATATAGTCTTTGAACAGAGTCTCACTTGTTTGCTGACTTGTACATCTAAGTTGTGCACCTCTTTTTCCAGTCATCCAGACAATTTTCTCATCAGAAACCTTGCCAGATGCTGCTGAAGGTTGCTGAACTTTAGCATTACTGTCATCCACAAATCCCGGACCTTCTGATTCTTTCTTTTCAGGTTTGGATTCCTGAATTTTGGATTCTTTTCTGACATGCAGTGACTGCTTACTTTTCATATCTTGACTGCTGCGTCTTGATTCCTGCCCTTCCTTTTTAGTTTCCAACTCGGGTTTTTCTTGTGATCTTTCCTGTAGAAACCTTTGCAGAGATCCTCTGCTGCTTGATGGAGTGCCACTAGTCAAACTTGTTTGTTCATTTTGGTCCATCAGTTCTTTACGTCGGAAAATGCTCACACTGCTGTCAGTCTGTAGTGTTACATCTGCCACTTTTTCAGCTGCAGCTCTCAAATCTTTTACTTCTCTGTCATCTTGGGATTCCTTTCCTTTTAATTCCTGGCTGCCTTGCTGGGCTTCCTGTCCTTCAGTTTTCTGACCATCTTGCTGAAATGTTTGGCTTTCCTGGCTGATAAGCTGTGTCTTAACTATTTCTGCCAGTTCTTTTTCTGGCTCCTTGGGAAGAACCGTCTCTCCTGTGATCGCTTTTTCTTCAGTATCTCTGATGCTCGGTGTCTGTTGTTTAGAAAGGATTTCTGCAAGGGGTTTAGGTTCCCAGATTCTACTTGTCTGCTGACTTGTGCATTTTACTAACTTTCCTTTTTTGCTAATCCAAGACACAACCTCTTTTGATTGTTTGGTAACCTGTTGTGAAACCTGACTTCCTGGCTCTTGCTTGCTGATCTTTGCTTCTTGCCCTACAAGCTGAGAAGAAATGTGAGCAGCTGCTTTCTTTATACTTCTGCTTTTAGGAACCACTTGATTAAAAGGTTGAAGTATATCGGCAAGTGGCTTGAACTCCCAAATTCTACTTGTCTGCTGGCTTTTGCATTTCATCACTCTCCCTGTCCTTTTACTGACCCAAGTTGGATGTTCCTTTGTTTCTACTTCATTCATAGGTTGTATTTTAGAAGACTTCTGACTACCATGACTGCTTCGCCGAGATTCTTGACTTGGAAGATGCTGACTATGCTGACTACTGCGACGGGATTCCTGGCCAGGTAGCGCTTGACTGACACGCCGGGATTCTTGGTGTGAGGGTTGCTGACTATGCCATGATTCCTGGTTTGAGAGGTGAGTGCTATGGTGGCGTTCCTGTCCAGATACCTTCTGACTATTTCGGCGGGATTCCTGGCCTGGGAATTGTTGTTCCTGAGTTTCAGAACGCTGGCTATTTCTGGATTGTCTTCTGGAGGACTCTATACTAGTGGTTCCAGAGGTGGGAGGAGAAGATATTTGCTCACTTTGGTCTGTGAATTCTTTTCGTCTGAAAATGCTAACTTTGCTATCAGACTGTGTATCTTTATCTACAAACTGTTTAGATGAAGTTTGCACCTTTGGAACCTCTGGTTCTATTACAGGGGCAGTGTCCCCATTTTCTTTATGTTGCATTACATCACTGTTACTCTCCTCATTGATGCCATCATTTTCTTCCATTTCTTTAGTGTTCTGAAGAATTGCTGAGTTGAGAGCAACCATAGAACCATTAATTATTATTCTTTCATCTACATGTGGCCAGACAAGATTGCTCAGTCCACCAGGAGCTAGTTGCTAAGACACACCCTTGGTACCAATTATCTGGGCCAGATGTTCTTACCTTTCTGGCTTTGTTTTTTATTCAGGTGCTCTTTACAAGAAGAATCCCAAGACCAAGGTGGATTCATGGTTCTTACATTAGAAACAATAGCCTGGCACAGAACGTCATTGTTGTTGCAGTCTCTCCCTTCTCCTGCTGTCTTACTTCCTTTCTGTTGCTAACAGCTACCATGTAGTTCTAGAAGTTTCAGAACTGATGGCTATATATTTATGACATCATATTATATTTTTAACCTATTCATTCAGAAATTATTTTAGGGATCCCAGCGTGTATAGAATAGTACAGGAATCGGCAACCTTAAACACTCAAAGAGCCATTTGGACTCGTTTCCCACAGAAAAGAAAACACCGGGAGCCACAAAACCCTTTTGACATCTAAAATGAAGATAACACTGCATATGTGGTTTTGTTTTTTTTTTACCCTTGTGCTATGTATAAAATAACTATAGTGTGTTGCATTTATGAAATCAATGAACTGCAACAGAGAACACAAATTTTTATTTCAGCATGCAACAAAAACATTTGGAACTCCCCCTCCCCCCCAAAAAAGATTGGTCGAAAAGTTTAATAAAGCTCGCGTGCTGGCGGGTGTTGCACATTGGCAGTTGTGACACATATTTTGAGCGACAGGGAGTCAGAGTAGAGGGATGAAAGATCCACATGTGGCTCCAGAGCCACAGGTTGCAGACCCCTGGGATAGTATAGCAATAGCAGTTAGACTTATATACCGCTTCATAGGGCTTTCAGCCCTCTCTAAGCGCTTTACAGAGTCAGCATATTGCCCCCAACAACAATCTGGGTCCTCATTTTACCCACCTCGGAAGGATGGAAGGCTGAGTCAACCCTGAGCCGGTGAGATTTGAACAGCCGAACTGCAGAACTGCAGTCAGCTGAAGTAGCCTGCAGTGCTGTATTTAACCACTGCGCCACCTCGGCTCTTATGATTGTGCTTGAGTGAAAACTCAGGTGTGGTTGCACTTGTGGCATTGAAGCAAAAATTTGCTGAAACTAATCAATACCGTCCTTACCTTTAACAAGGAGTGCTGCACACAGCATGGGTACAGCTAAGACTAACTTTATACCCTGTTTCCCTGAAAAAAAGGCCTCCCCAAATAATAAGCCCAATTAGGTTTTTAAGCCCTCCCTGAAAATATTGCAACTCAGCAGCAGCTTGAGGTGGCCACGCTCGCCTGCCTCCTGCACCTCAAAAATAATAAGACCTCCCTGAAAATAAGGCCTCGTGCTTATTTTGGGTGTCTAAATAAAATAAGACCCTGTCTTATTTTTGGGGAAACATGATATATCCTATCCCTTTCATCCAACAGAGCAGAGTTTCTTAAACATTTTGCTTCCAGGATACATTTCCACATTTATTTTTTAAAAAATGGAGGATTCTAAAAGAGCTTTTGTTTGTATGGGTTATATTAGTGACATTGAACATATTATAGCAATAGCACTTATACTTATATATCATTTCATACTGCTTTAAAGCCCTCTCTAAGCTGCTGTTTTTTTTTATTCAAAACAATGTGTGTAACACTATGATGTGCCATGGAAAAATCATTGAATTGATATCTGCAAATATCTGTAGTAGCAAGAATGGTTTTTGTTCCCAAAGCAAGGTTAAAATAAACCCTGAAAGAACAAAAGGTTTTTTTTAGGGTATTTTCCTGATCAAAACTATAATTGTTTCTGGATGATACCCTTAATCACAATACCCAACTACACTTCATTCTAAATAGTTTTATTTCCTTTATTGTATGTGAATACTCAAGTCCAAAAACTGAGTTAATTGGATAAACTCAGCTCCACAGTTTACTAAATATACAGTTACAGGAATTTCATGTACAATATGCTGTCTCTTCAGGTTTATTGAACATAGGAGAATAATATGAGAGGGATTTGATGTAAAATAAGCTCTTTTAATGAATTCAAAATCAACGCAGCAGACAAGACATGGGAGTGAACATAATACACACTTTAACAATATATTTTTTTCTTTTAGCCATCAAATACTGCAGCAAATGTGTCAGTAATAATAGCAAGGCAGGCATAGGATTTTCCAGCCAGGTTAATTTTACTTTTTTATGGTTTTGATGTTGTATTTAATTTTATCTGTATTAGAAACTTATGAAGGCTGTGCAACATTTTGAGGTGGTATAGAGTATGTAAAGGCATGAATACAGTAGAACCTTTGGTCACAACCATAATTCGTTCAATAACTTTGGTCGCAAACTGATTTGGTCATGAATCAAACCTAATTTTGGAAATTTGGCGCTTACTAAAAAAATGGTGCAGAAGGGGAAATCAGCAGCGGGGGTGGGGCATTTTTTCTGATGCTTACTATATCCTTATTGTAATTATTATCATTAATTCTAATCTACTGATTATAGATAAGATCTTTTGGTCAACCTGCCAGAATTAGGTAATTAGATAATTCTGGTAGGTCTGTGTGAAGCAATATTTCAGGTTAAAAAAAATATTCCTAGGAGTTTTACAGTCTGAACATTATATGTGCTTGCCTGCAGGTAAGTGAGCTGGGTTTTTTTCTTTTATTTTTTTAATGTATTTTAAAATAATATTTTATTTATTGTGCATAGGATTTTTTAAAATACTTTTATTCTGTGTGGATTCTTTTTTTAAATTGTCTTAGACTGTTTAAAAAAAGATTCTATCCAAAATACAAAATACCAACTGCAGTTATTCACTTAAGAACTGTGGCAAGAAAGGTGGTATAGTGACCAAAGTTACAATGGCATTGAAAAAAGTGACTGATGACCATTTTCACACTTAGCGACCATGTTCACACTTAGCGACCGTTGCAGCATCCTCATGGTCACGTGATCAAAATTTTGATGTTTGGCAACAGATTCGTATTTATGATGGTTTCAGTGTCCTGGGGTCATATAATCACCTTTTGACAAAGTCAAATAGGGAAACCAGATTCACTTATGTTACTAACTTATCAGCTGCAGTTATTCACTTAAGAACTGTGGCAAGAAAGGTGGTATAGTGACCAAAGTTACAATGGCATTGAAAAAAGTGACTTATGACCATTTTTCACACTTAGCGACCATTTTCACACTTAGCAACCGTTGCAGCATCCTCATGGTCACGTGATCAAAATTTTGATATTTGGCAATAGTTACAATTTATATTTGTAAATTGTAGTTATGTTGAAATAAAAAAAATTACAATACTATTTTTGCGTTGTATGAAAATTAGAAAATTTTTGTTGCTCCATCACCTTAATTGTGGCAGATCGAACAGAACAAATCTGAGAGGCTGCTATGGTAGGAAGCTATGTCAGGAAAAAAAAATCAATTGTAAACAATATAAACAAAACCACCAGAATCTTTCAAACACTATGAATCAGGGCTTCCATTTATTAATATAAGTATGTTTATAAATATATATCTTATGGGTTTTTATGATTTTTAAAAGCTTTTTTCCCTTTATAATTTTATGTCTTTTTCTTGGGTTTTTAAATATTTAGTTGAGGGAAGTCCCCCTCTCCTAGAAGAATGAAATATTTTGAGAAATATTAAAAAGGCAGAATAGTGTATTTCCCTGGATGAGAAATGGAGAACCATGCTCCTGGAGAAAGAAAGAGACAGCCCCCACCTTTCTTAATAGCCCCCAACAGATATTTTGTGCCCATTAAGAAAGGCTGGGCCATCCTATCTACAAAAGACCTTCAACTCCAGGATGATGGGATTAAGACATGGGACTCCAGGACATAATAGGATTAGCCCACTAGCAGCAGATCTTACTACATTGCACAATGTCCTAAGGACATTGCATCAGAGTCCAAACTTCAACCAAACTTGGGACCTCACACATCCTACAGACCTAGCTTTGACCCCCTACAACAGCCAATAGAATACATGTTCTTGCACAGGAACAGGAAGTTCAAGTGCAAAGCCCTAGAGAAGGTATAAATACCCCCCACTCTCAACTCCATGTGGTCAGCTACCCAGAATCACATGTTCTTAGTGGTTCTGCTACATCAATAAATGGACCCTCTTTCCAATCAGCCTCCAGCCTCCATTTTGCCTCCAGTGCCTTTCTCCCGGCTTGGAACTGAACCAGATGGATATTTCTTCCAACATAGTTAATCAGAAATGATTGGAAAAGCAAACCAAATTCCTTCAAAGACTACTTGTCTTACCACCATTTCTCTATTGCATTGAAAAGCACCAATAAAATGTTACATTGGCAATCGTGTGAAGTGAAATAATGTCATCTTGGTAATGCTCTATTCAGACAACTTTCCTAATAGTTGTGACTGTGACAGAATGTGGCTACAGAGGCTAGATTGGAGTGCAGAGTACCTAATCTCTTACACATGCATGCAAGAACAGACAAGCTCCAGGAATAGAAGGCTGCATTTTTAATGGGAGCAGAAGGGAGGAGAGTATTGGCTGGTTTGAATGAGATAAGGCAAGAATCCCTGTCAATGGAAAATCTCATTCCTGCAGATCACAAAGACATTCAAAGGCAAATATATATTCACCCAGAAGGAATTTAAAATGAGTTTTCCCTGAGGAAGATAGGATAGGATCTAAATACACACAGATTATTGCTGTATTCTCAGCAAATCTACAGATGACCTTCCCCACTTACCCTTCTTTTAACAAAATATGGTATCAAGTTTGCAGCATTTCAAAGAAACTAGAGAAGTAGATTAAATCTATTACTCAAAAACAGATAGCACAAGATAAATCAGCTTCAATTCTTTGTTTTAATATTGATTTGTTTTTATTGCAATCATGTACAAAAAGGGGAGGAGGGAGGGGGGGATCTAAAAAGTACATATACCAAACATTTTTATTTTCAGGCTGTTTCAACAATGTCCATTGCAAACATGCTTTTTCCTAGTACCAAATTTTTTTCACTGTTTTTTGAAATATAATTCACAGGATCTAACACAGTAGTCTGCATATGACTGATAGTCACAGAAAATAACTATTGCTCTGATTGTGGAACTTCAGCTTTGAAAATACAATTTTATTGCAATAACATACAAATCTGTAAAATGTTGTACTCTTATTGTGGATCAGAAGATATTCCTTAGTAGCACTGAGATGAACCTGAAGTTATACAGTCTCTACAATACTGACACTGAATTGTGACAGCAAGAATAACTTCTCCCTGGATTTTGATTATTAATAGGTGAATAAATCACAGAAAGTGTCATAGGTTTGACCTGATATTCTATAACGATAATTATTATATTACAACTTTTCCTTGGAGAGTCTGAACAACTGGAGTGGGGAATTGCCTTTTTAAATTTTTAATTAGAAAAGATGCCTCTTGCTATGGGACTTTGATCTACTATTCCTTCTCAAGACAATGTCACAGAGAGGAACACTTCACCTCAAGAAATTAAATGACTGAGATTGATCCAACATAAGATAAATTGTATAATTTAAATTAGACTCTTTCCATTTAACTCCCAAGAGTTCAAAATACAAGTGATGACACATTTGTGTATAAGGTAATCTACAGTTGCTGCAATTATTCTGAGAAAATGACATTGGAATTCATGGTTTATGTAAAGACAAAAGAAACCATCACCAAATATACAACCTTAAATATTAGGAAAGCTGTTGTTTGGGTCAGAAAAATGCTTTTCTAAGAATTTGTCAAATATATTTTCAGTTTTTGATGTCCTGCTATTTAAGAAGTAGACAATGTAGCATAGGTTGAGAGGCAAAACTCTGGTCAAAATTATGGAAAGCAAATACCGTGAGGAGATGTTGAAGGAGAGAAGAGATACTTCTAGCAATGATAAATACAAGATATTTAATAATTGTTCTTTACAGCTGCAGATGACAGTGCTACATATAATGAGCTAATTAAACAGGCTAGATTTATGGTAATTTTAGAACAATATCTCACTAGTACCAACAGTTTAATAACAGTTTTTTTGAGAGGATGATAGGTTTTCCATCATCAAAAATCTTGTTGGAAGATCTAGCTATCCATTGAGGATGCTTGGATGGTGCTTTTCTGCATGAACCAGAATGCAGAATGGACGGGAATGTGGTTTGATATGATTCTCTCCAACTCTGTATTTTTCTCTTTCTGTGTGCAGAAAAAAGGCTGAATTGTATTCTAACATCAGTAAGTTTCTTACGTTATCATCACATTTCTAAGTATTAAGGAATAGTAGGGGCAGAGATTTCTAACACAATGGTAGGAAGGAGATTAGAACATCCTTCCTTGGTTTGCTGATGCTCCTATACATCTTTTTCCACAGCGTATCTCTTCTCCTCATCAGAAAATTCCAGGCTTATGGGTTCTGCTGCAAATAAGGGTTTACATTTAAAGATCTGGATCCAGAAGTTACATCTGTTCTACTTTTCAAAGCCCAGAGGACTTCTTTGTCAAAGGAACATTGGAAATAAAATACACTGAGTTCAAGCTTGGTCAATCATTCTATCACAGCAACAATGGAAACAGAGGTGTTTTCAAAATTTAATATATTTTTTTGAATTGCACACCTGAAATGGAACGTAAATTGCCAGGTAAGATTTTTCTAACTGAGAAAAGTCCCTTCAACACTATCCCTGTTACCTTTTGTGTGAGAACATGAATTAAGGTCTATGAATTAGTTCCTTTTATCGCTTGTGCTACTAAAATGGAGTACATATTGAATAATAAGCATATCGTGATTTTGGATTAATGACCCTAGTCATTTCAATGATATGAACTAGCTACAATCAAAGTTCCTTTCACCTCTTTTTTGGTGGGGGAGGTTGCTTAACATTTTCTTGTCTTTCCTAAAGTTGATGGTTTTGCATGTGTTTTACATGGCTGGAAGCTCGAGTACAATAATCTTAGTTACTTTCAAGGGAATGTGATACGTGAATTGCTGTTTGGTGCGGGTAGATAATGCCATTAAAATTGCTTCTGTTTAATGTTAACAAGTCAATTTCCTTGTCCAATAAGGCAGAGTAGCTGCAGGCCTCCATTTTTAAAGAAAAGAAAGTTCTCTTCAAAAGCATTAAAATTAAATTACCCTCGTTTAACAAAGTGCCCCTTGAAGTTTATTACACTTATTCACTTCATCTGCCAGAAAAATGTAATGAAAGCTGTTAATGTATGGTGATGGAAAAGACAGAAGAGGATGTAACTTTATTAGACATTTTCACCCCACAGCATGGAGATTCTACATAAAAATAATGAATGCAGTGGATTATTTAAGGAGACCAAGATTCCACTAGGAGTCTTCCCATATATTTTTTTCAGTAAAGTTTACTGGATAAAAACATACAAATGCCATACTGGATAAAGGATGGAAGCCATAGGAACACCAGTCTTCATGGAACCCAGTCATATCGTTCAGCTGACCCAGATAATTCATTTATAAATTTGGCTTGGAAGCAGGATAGGGAAATAAGAGATTCCTTTGGCAAAATATTTCAGGTCATGATGGAACTTCTAATCTAGAGAGTAAGGACAAATTGGCAAGTTAGTATGATTCAGTGGTGGGTTCCTCTCCCCGTTGCTACTGGTACGCTGCGCACGGGGGCTGCATGTCCTGGTCGTGCAAATATGTGCACTGCACTGCTACTGCGACAACCAATTGCTTGTCAAAGGTTGCACAGGCGCTGCACGCTGTGCGCGCATGCGCAATTGGCTGGTTGCTTTAAAAACAGGTATGGAACGTGGGTGGGTAGGTTGGCCAAATGAGCCACTGTACCGGTACGGTAGATGCTGCTCCTGGCTACTACCGGTACGGCCGTACACCACTGAAATGATTGCCAAGATTCCAAAAGCTCAGATTTGAAAATGCAAAAAATAGAACTAGGCATTTCAAGGGTGAATTCTTTTATAGGAAGAGCTTATGGATGAAAATCTGGTGATTTTTAACGCTGAGCCCTTCCTTCCTTCCTTCCTTCCTTCCTTCCTTCCTTCCTTCCTTCCTTCCTTCCTTCCTTCCTTCCTTCCTTCCTTCCATCTCTCCCTCCCTCCTCTCTTAATTATATGTAACAATGATAATAGGTATAGAAGAATTTGAAATAAAAATATCAGCAGGGATATGTCAGCAGGGATCAGCCCAATATTTCAAACCTCATAAATTCAGTCCAGGTAATGTACTGTGCTGAATGATTTGTACATTTAGGCTGGTAGAGTTTCAATGACTATATTTGCCAAAAAATGTGAGTCGCACTAGTTTCTCATTTACTGTTGTTAAGAACATAATCCACTATTTTGCAAAGGAGATAGCTAGAGTGAGAGATCAGAAGAGGAATATTCATGAATATACATGAATGTAGACATTCCTTTAACTATATGCCTCTCTTTTTTTCCCTGTCCACTTTTTTCTTTTTTTCTGTCCTGTAAAAAGGCAAGGAAAGTCTATAAAAACCTGTTTTATAAAATTCAGGAAAGGGATTAATTCAACAGCAATTATTTTTTTATTTGTTAAATTTATTCTTCAATCCTCTCTCTAGGGAGCTATTCTGGGTTGCTTACAGCAGTAAAATGATAAGATGTAAACATAACAACAGCAAAGGAATAAAAGAATAAAAATAAACAATGAAAGTACAATAATATGAAATTAAAAAGATGGGAGGAGGAGAATTAATAGCCGAAATCCAGGAAATGTTACTCAGAGATTATTCATACCCTGGTCAGTGTCTCTTTGCACTTCTCCCATCAGGCAGAAGACATCAAAGCAAAACCAGCCAAACAAATAGATTTAAAAATAGTTTCTATCCTTGGGCTCTCAGACTCTTAAACACAACCACAATCACTCCATGCATACGCGAAAACCTATGGTGAGTTTTTCTTTTCCTAATTACTTTCACAGGGATTATTCTTTGTACTATTTATGTTGTTTGCATTTGTTGTCATGGATTGCACCAGTGAGGCTAAAACCAATTTTGTTGTGTACATGATGTGAAATCAGGGGTGGGGTCCGGCAGCCACTACTGCTGGTTCGTTCGTGGGCCTGCCATATGCGCGAGTACTTGATACATGCTGTGCTCGCATGCACAGTACAATAAAAATTGTTCTGAACTGAAAAACAAGATGGCGGCGCCTATGTCGCCACCCAGAGAACCGGTTCAGGGGTGTGACAGGCCTGGGCCGCTGCTGGTTCCAGCGACTCAGGCCACCAAACCACTACCAGTTCGGTTGAACTGGTCCAAACTGGTAGGAACCCACCACTGTGTACAATGACAATAAAGGCTATACTGAAATGTTGCTAACAAATAAGAGTTCTTGGTCATAAGATACATGATGGCTTATTGCATGGGTGACTTTAAAATGGAAGATTCATGTACAGTGTCTCTCTCAACTACTTCATTTTCAGAGATCATACACTACATATTAGCAGCCATGCAGCACAGAACAACAGGGAGAGGAGGGCTGTGGTGGCACAGTGGTTAGAATGCAATGCTGCAGGCTAACTCTGCATCCCACTGCCAGGGGTTAGATGCTATCTGACTCAACCTTCCATACTTTTGAAGTTGGTAAAAGGAGGACCCAGATCTTTGGAGAAAATATGCTGACTCTGTAAACTGCTTAGAGAGTTCTGTAAAGCACTATTAAGTGGTATATAAGTCTAAGTGCAATTGTTTTGTTATTGCTATCTTCATGGGATTAAGTAGAATGCCAGGAATGGGCAGCAGACCATAGAACTTGGTCTGATTTACTAGAGTTTTTCCTAGATGGATTTTGTTCTTTTCAACTGAAATCATGAGGTCTAATTTTATGCCCTGCCAATATCAGGCATGGCTTCCTGAAGTCCATTCCTCAGCTTTCTTAGGATGTAATGTATTAAGGATCTGATCTTTATTTTAGCCAAGTACAATGGACTAATTTAGCAATTTCCTTTATTATTCCTTGCCAAGTCACTTTTAGAGAGCAGAATGTCACTCACATCATTCATCTCCAAGGTTAGGGACATTTTGCTGATTAAGTATACCATTTTCTAAGAATTTTGCCATCGCTGACCTGGTTAAGTTCTAATTAACCAAGTCTGCAGCTCTAGAAGGAACCTTTGACCTTGATAATGACTTTTCATCATGGCTAGTTATACGAAGCATTGAAGTAAAGTTACTATGTCTTGAGACTCCATAGGAAAGTGATCTGAGGATGATGTAGGTCCATGATGGCAAACTTATGGCACACAGAGCCATTTCTAAGGGCACACAAGGTGTTGCCCTGTCAGCTCCAGCACGCTGGCCAGCTGATTTGGGGGCTTGATTTTCAGCCATTTTTCTTCCTCCAGAGGCTTCAGGAGGCTTCCCTGAAAACTCTGGAAGGCAAAAAACAGCTCAACACGCAAACTGGAAGTTTGAGAACAGACTTCCAGGAGGCATGTTGGACTGTTTTTCGCCCTTTGCTGGCTGAGGAACTCTGGGAGTTGAAGTTCACAGGTCTTAAAGTTGCCAAGGTTGGAGACCACTGGACTAGAAGACCTCCAAGGTCTCTTCCAGCTCTGTTTCTGTTATTAAAGCAGTCATAAAAAAAACCCTTACGTGCATCTGGGGCGCTTCTTGAACATTAACTACAGGACTGAGAACTAAGCAGGTCTTAAGGGCCTTCCAGAAAGACAGGAAAGAAGGCACCATTTGTATCTTTGGGAAGATGCAAAAAAAGAAAACCAGCCTCTCTTCTGAAGTCTTTCAATTCTGAGGTAAACAGCAACTGGCCAATTAGATCTCCTTGCTGCCACCTCCATGTCAGTATAAACAGTTTTCTACTTTTCACATCTTGGGGAACCAGGACAGCAGTGAAGTGGAAATCCTTGCTCTATCCTGGGCCTGGTGAGCTCAGAAAGAGAAACCAGACAAAAAAGTAAGGAGACTGTGGCTCAACCTGAGGTTGGTGATAGAAAGCCAGCAGTCAATCCCAGGTTTGAAACAAACATCAACATTATTAAAAGTACCAAAATATATGTAAAAGGGTTTTGCATGTAGGCAGAAAATATTTTCCTTTCTTCCTGGAGCATCCCTAGCCTCTTACTTGCCTGGTAATGGTACAGAGAATTGAAATCCATTTTTCTGTGTCACAGTTGGTAGTGGATTGGGAGAAACTTCAGGTATCCTATTTAGAGATTTCTGATGCAGCCACCAACTAAGGGATAACTACCATATTTTTTGGACTATAAGACGCACCGGAGTATAAGATGCACCAAGATTTTGAAGAGGTAAATTTTAAAAAAAGTTTTTGCACTTTGCAGGCCTCCCAAACCCTCTGCATGTCCATTTTTGCAAAGGGGATGGAGTTTCGAGAGGCAAAAAAATGCTGTATTCTGTGTATAAGATGCACCCAGATTTTCACCCTCTTTTTGGGGGGGAAAAGGTGTGTCTTACACTCTGAAAAATACAGTAGGTATTTTGGATCTAGTGAGAAGAATATGGCAAACGCTTCCTATCACATCTATTCTTCTTCCAGGAAGCTGGGCAACCAGTGTTAGCCAATCTTACAGCTGGCATCTGCTTTTCGCTACTAGACCAGTGCTACTGTTGCCTCTCCAGCAGTACTTCTCCTTGTTTTCTCATTCATTGTACTCCTGGATTCATTCTTCTGCTTCTTTCTCTTCTTCATGTAAGGATTCCCTTAGGAGAGATAAGACAGATTCAGAGATTTGAACACTGAATGTTCTTATCAAAAGCAGTCCTCTAGTTAGCAACACATGTATATAAATGTATAGCATTATTTTTTTAAAAAGAAAATCTTTATCTGCAGAGAAAAGTGATGAATTTAGAAGTGGAAATTTTGGTATGATCATGGATTCAGTTGGCTTTAGGAAGGTACACTCAAAAAGTTAGGCAAGGCCCACATCAAAAGGCAAGTGAGACCGTGTCAAAAGTGAACAGGAGATAGCAAAATATGCCATCCTTGGCCTGAAATTCAAATTGTCCAAGGGGAAAATAGTCCTTTAAAAAATGAGTTACTTATTTTTTTTAAAAAAACTGAATTGGATGATGGGTTCCACATCATAGCAGCAAGTGAAAGGGCTGTTGGAAATTTCATTTAGCTGGTATATATTGTAGGCAGATGATCTGAAAATTTCCTTGTTTGAGAGCAAAGTTTTTGAGTGTTGACAAAGGCAAATAGTTTAAATACATCAGGGCTTTTAAAGTGTGGTTCTTTGTAAAATTGTGGTTTGGCCTGCTTTAGAATTTAGAATAAATTATCCCAGACTCACTTTTTACAAAGACAAGGACGATCCCAGTATGAGTTTGGAGAGACATTCTGATCAATCACTTCAAAAGGGCAAAGAAAAACAAAAAAATCCGCCAAATAATTATGTCAGTCTTTGTATGCTACTTTCTATGCTACTTTCTTCACTGTGGCTTCAGCATCATTCTTTGAACACCAATGTTTTGCCAAAGGATGGCAGCCATATTTTTATGGGATTCTGTCAATCAAATGCAGTGTGTTGCTGGGCCTGCTGTGTGTATGTTTATTATAAACCATTTCATCTGTGAAATTGGATGCACAAGCAGATGGTGCTGGAAACAAACGTATGAAGTAGAACTTGGATTTCTCATATCCCTAGCAGCTTGATAAGAGTTGCTACCATGTGGCATAAAACAGCTGGATTATTACCAGTTATTAATAATTGTTGTTGGTGTGCCATTATAACTGCTTGATTTCAGCATGGTCCAGTGCCCTCCAGATTAGCCTGTTTAAATTCTATTTGAACCAGCTCATTCTGGACAGATATCCTCAACCGGAGTCTTCAATTGCAAGAGCACTTAGACCTACATACCACTTCGTAGTGCTTTTATAGTCCGCTTTAAACAATTTACAGAGTCAGCCTATTGCCCCCAACAGTCTAGGGCCTCATTTTACTGACCCCAGAAGGACGGAAGGCTGAGCCGGTGAGGATCGAACTCCTGGCAGTGAGCTGAATTAGCCTGCAATACTGCATTCTAACCACTGCACTACCACGGATTCAAGCTATTGTTGGACATGCGGAGAATAATCCTCTGTTTGTTTGTTATGATAGGCAAAAGGCTACCAGGCTCAAAAATAAAAAAGTAGAAAAATAGGAAAGGTGGGAAACTTCTAGTCTTTTGTTTCAGCCTTGTACTTCTGCTCACAATAAAGTTACTATTTCAAAGTTTGTTTTATCCTTCAATCTCCTCATAAACATAGTGTCCAAGCCTGACACCTAGAGTGGAAACTCTGTACCCAGAAAACTATCCTAGGCTATATCTAATTCTACTTTCTCCTATGGAACCTAATGGAAAGGGTTTTAGAATGCAGGTAGTCCTCGACTTATGACCACAGTTGAGCCCAAAGTTTCTGTTGTTAAATGAGAGATTTGTTAAGTGAGTTTTGCTCCATTTTATGATCTTTCCTGCCACAGTTGTTTAGTGATTTTAAAAAAAAACCTTTACAACTCACATATGAATCAATAACAATGAATTCGGAAAACATTAGAAATTAAGTCTCCAATGTCAGAGGATCTTACAGTTGAGATGCTAGAGATGAAAAGACTAATGATTGTTTTTTAGCCATGGATAAAGACCTTATTACATGGCAGTGCAAAGCACACAATGCCCTGACACCGTAAGCATCGAAAGAAGGCACTTAGACCAAGGGTCCCCAACCCCAGGTTGGCAGATCAGTACCAGCCCATATCCTGCTGGTAACCAAGCCACACAAGAGGTGGGTGAGTGTGCAAAGCTTCAGTTGTGCATGTGTGAGATCTAGTTTGCACACGCAAAACCATTCTCTCTCCTTGCCACTTCCACTTTCAGTCCATGGAGCTAGAATGGTTGGAGGCCACCGATTTAGACCACTGAGTTCAAGACACCTAATCAATGCAGGAATTCAAAGTGTCTCTAACCGAATGGCTGCCCAGGCTCTGCCTGCACAACATGGTAAAAGGAAGCCCACCACCTCCCAAAGTAATTCCTTTTCTAATTGTTGAATCTCTGTGATCATTATAGTTCCCCCCCTAACATTCAAACCTGCCTTCCTTTAACTTAAAGATGCCTCTACGTAGCAATCATGTGATAAAGCTGCACCATATAAAATTAAATTATTTGTTATCTGTTACCCACCATCCAGTCAATGCTGAAGAAACTTCTTGGATGAGAAGCGAAATGTCTTCAAAGAAAAAAACCAGAAAGTCCAGTTGTCTCCTGAAAAAGCGCCTTTTGGGACAACTATCACCTGGATGACTGAGAATCTCCATAGACTTTTAGACTTTTGGGATGAATATCCTTTGAATGGGGTGGGAGTGTGAACGGATTTCCAGAAAAAAAATGCAGGCTACAGGACCCATTTGCACTTCAGTTTGAAATGTAGACAACACAGACTCATTTCCAACAGCCTGTGTCCGTCTTCAATAGGGAAGGAGCACAGGGCAGAAAATATCCTGTAGCAGTGACGTGTGGTGAGATTTATGGCTGGTGAGGCAGTCTTCTCCCCTGACATCCCACTGTCTTTCTTTCTTTCGCCCACCTGAGTTCTGACAGGTGGGCGAAAAAAAGCGGCAGCCTGCCACTGGCTTTCTTTTGCCCAGAGGCGGCAGCCCGTCTGAGCTGCCCGCTTCTGGGCAAAAGAAAGAAAGCACCAGCCTGCCATCAGAGGCGGGCAAAAGACCCACCTCTGCTGGCAGGCTGCCGTGGACACAGAGAAAGAAAGCTGGCGGGCTGCCCTCCCTGCCTCTCCCCACTTTCCTCTCTTCAATCTCAAACAAACTCTCTCTCAAACTGAGAGTTTGTTTGAGTGAAGAAACACACACACACACACACACACACACACACACACAAATTACTTACAATTACTTACAAATTACATTAATTTTGAATTCCCCCTCCCTCCTACTCACATACCTTTTCCAGCTGTTTCACAGAGGATTTCAACTCTGCTCTTGCTTGCCATCATGAAAATGTAAAAATGTAAAAGGAAAAAGGCAAGAGCTTCTGAGGTCAGGCTGGGCTAGCTGTTGCCAGAGTCCCCAATGCATGACTCTGCTTAACTGTTTAAAAAAGCCTCTAAAAATGCCCTCTACAGGAGGAGGCAAGAGAACCATGTGCCTCATCTACATAAGGAATTTTTTGGCTTTTAACCCTTGCTTAACTCTGCTTGAGTGATCATAAAGTCAGACTAAATGAGGCACATGGTTTTCCCACCTCCTCCTATAGAGGGCACTTTTTAGAGGCTTTTTTAAACAGTTAAGCAGTAAACAGAGTCATCCACTGTGACTCTGGCAGCAACTACCTCAGCCTTTTTCCTTTTACATTTCCTTTTCTTTTCATGACAGTGGTGAGGCTCTGCCTCCGCTGCCTCCCCTGACTGCACGTCACTGTCCTGTAGCCAAGACGACTCCAGACCCATTTGCACTACTCAGTTGACCCTGAGGACACAGATAAACCTCCAAGTGTCCTCAACGACTCTCTAAAAGAATGCAAATGTCCAGCTGCCAGCAAGGAGTCCTTCCATTCTCCACTATCCAGTCAGAGCTCAAGAAGCTTCTTGGATGAGAAGTGAAACATCTTCAAAGAAAAAAGAAAGTACAGTTGCCTTTTGAAAAAGCACCTTTGGGACAACCATGACTTGGCTGATTGAGAATCTCAATTCACTAAATGAAATAGATTGATATTACCTAGTTAAATCATTTGTCACCGCTAGTTGTATGGTGGCGATACTCCTCAGATAGAGAGTGATTCCTTTCTGAATCAATGTAGAACCTGCTGACTGCCTACGACTCCAGAGATTTCTGTACAGCTCCATCTTTCTATTCAAGTGTCATTGATTTTTAGCAGAACGTACAATAAATGCTGCAAAATTGGAAAAGGAGTTTACACTGATTTAAATCAATATATATTCACCTTTTACTTGGCAAATGGACCACCTTACCTGGGAAAGAATAGTAAGATTCAGTGCATTAAGCAAAGGACAGGTACTCAGTTTAATAATGAAAGACTCCTTATACTGTATATCCCAGATCTGGAATCAGGTCTACCCTCAATAAAATGTATCACAGAGAAAGAAGGTGATGTTAGAGTCAAAAACATCCATTGCTGTCGTGGCACGACAAAACGCAAACGTCAAAAGCGCGCCGACAAAACCGCGGCGCTAAAACCACGATGTCAAAAGCGCGCCAACAACAGCGCGCCAACAACAGCGCGCCGACAGAAGCACTATTTAAGTTAAGGTAAGGTTTAGGGTTAGGTTTAGGGTTAGGTTTAGGGTTATTTTTAGGGTTATGTTACAGCGCGCTTCTGTTGGCGCGCTGTTGTTGGCGCGCTTCAGCGCTCATTCGTCGGCGCGGTTTTGTCGGCACGGTTTTGTCACCGCGTTTTAGTCAGACGCGCTTTTGTCGTTCGCACATTTGTGGTGGAACCCATTGCTGTACAACAAAGAATGGGGAACGTTTTATGAAATGTACTCTCTGCAGAAATGGATTATTGGAATTACAGGGAGTCCTTGATTTACGACCAGTTGTTTTATGACAATTTGAAGTTATGGTGGCCACAGAACAAGTGCTTTCACAACCCAAATAGCACCCCTTCCCAGCCATTGTAAATGGTAGCACCATCCCACATAAGTCATGTGACTGAATATCAGATGGAGCAGCTTTTTGCTGTGATGTTCTGTGGTTATGTGACCGTGATTTGCAATTTTTTTTGTCATTTTCTGGCAAAAAACCCCAAATCCCTGTTCACTTACTTAAATGGGTTCACTTAATAACCATCAAGTTTGCTTAACGATTGCAGCATTTACTTATTGACTGCCTTGAAAAAGGCCAGAAAATTACTTCCTGTCTTCATGGGTTTTAACAGATTAACAGAGTTGGAAGGGACCTTGTAGGTCATCTAGTCCAACCTCCCACTCAAGCAGGAGGCCCTACACCATTTCTGACAAATGGCTGTCCAATCTCTTCTTAAAAGCTTCCACTGATGAAGTTCCCATAACTTCCGAAGGCAACTTCTGTTCCTTTGGTTGATTGTTCTCACTGTCAGGAAGTTCCTCCTTATTTCTTGGCTGAATATCTCCTTGGTCAGTTTCCATCCATTATTCCTTGTCTGGCCTTCAGGTGCTTTGGAAAATAGCTTGACCCCCTCCTCTCTACCCCTCAAATATTGGAACACTACTATCACGTCTCCCCTGGTCCTTCTGTTCGCTAAACTAGCCATGTCCAGTTCCTGTAACCTTCTTCATATGTTTTAGTCTCCAGTCCCCTAATCATCCTGATTGCTCTTCTCTGCACTTTTTCTAGAATCTCAACATCTTTTTTATAATGTGGTGACCAAAATTGGATGCAGTACTCTAGGTATGGTCTTACTAGGACTTTATAGAGTGGTATTAGTACCTCACTTGATCTTGATTGTATCCCTCTGTCAATGCAATTTAGGATTGCATTGGCTTTTTTGGCTGCCGCTGCAGACTGCTGCCTCCTATTTAGCTGGTTGTCCACTAAGACTCCAAGATCCCCCTCACAGTCACTGCTATTAAGCCTGGTCTCACCCAGTTTATATGTGTACTTTTGGTTGTTTTTTTTTACTTAAGTGTAGGACTTTTCTCTATATTGAATTCCATTTTGTTATATAGGGCCCAGTGTTCAACTCTGTCAAGATCCTTCTGGATCTTGAGTCTATCATCTAGGGTGTTAGCTATTCCTGCCAGCTTAGTATCATCTGCAGATTTGGTAAGTTCTCCTTGTATTACCTTATCTAAGTCGTTTATGAAGATATTGAAGAGTACTGGGCCTAAGACGGAATCTTGTGGTACCCCACTGCTTTCTTCTCTCCATGTAGACTTGGACCCATTAAGGACTACTCGTTGAGTACGGTCTGGCAGCCAGTTGCAAATCCCTCTGATGGTGAACCTGTCTATCCCACTTTTTTCTAGCTTACGGAGAAGTAGGTTGTGCCTTGCTGAAGTCTAAGTATATTATGTCCACAGTATTTCGCTGGTCTGGGTGCTTGACATATGACTGTAACAGCTTACAGTTGTATTTATATACCCAATTATGATCATAAATTGAAGACTACCTATAGACTGCGCAAAAGATAAAGCAAAGGCCACAAAGAATTGCAACCCCAAAAATTGTATAGCCGGTAGCAGGAGAGTGGGGCACAGAAAGATACATTTTCTTTATAAATTGTAAGGGAAGACTTATAAATTGCATCCAGGCATGATGTTGTACAAAGGGCAGAAGCACTAAGCCATGAATGGAGAGAGGAGATGCAAAGAGGCCTTTAAGGGAGTTCAGAACAATATTTCTGGGCCAATGCTTGGCACCATATCAGGTGAAAACAAATATATTCTCATAGTCGTGCATGCTCTTGAGAAGAAATCTGACATTGATTGCCTTGGTTCAAAACTATTTTAAAAAGTCCACTATTAAATCACTCGGCTTCTACTCTTTGGATTTTCAAAATACCACTTATCGAGTTCTGATTTTGATTCTGCTTTTCAAATTCTACCTGAGATACCTTGCATAATTATTGATTGGCTGTTCAGTGATGTAAAAATTGGATTTTCTCCTGAGTGGTTAATATTAGATAGGCTTTGTTGTCTTTCAAAATCTGGATTATGAAATCAAGTCTCAACAAATGGCTTTCGTGTTTTTTTCAGTCTTAAAACACAGCCAATTTCTGATGTTCGTGGTCACGCTGCATGTATTTATACTTTCTGGCATTGCCTCTTGCTGACTGCAGACTGACCTTGGTAATAATCTGCCCTGCAAAATAGACCTTGCTATCCAACAGCAAAATAAAGGAGCCATCTATCAAGCCAAGGAAATTCGAGTCTTTGCTAAGATGTGCCTGACCTTGGCAGGTTGTCCTTTGTAAGGAAAAAAAATATATATGAAGGGAGACACTATTTCTGCTTATTGGCTGATCTCCAGCATTCTTTCAAACATATTATAGAGGAAGAAAAGAAATGAAGGGCAAGGAAGATAAAACAAGACGACTGTTTTATTTCAACAGGGTTGGCACCAGCACTCAAGGTGCACAGTCATGCAACTGTGTTTCCCACTTTAGAAGGTTCAGCGGTTATTTATCCCTTCCTCTACAAATTCTACAAAGGAATTATTTAGCCTGTCATTTGTACCTCTGTAGCTGCCTGGTGTGGCACTGCAACCAAAGAAGACAGACACAGACTTCAACGGAGAGTTAGAATTGAAGGGAAAAAAAGAATTGCTACCAGCCTGTTTTCCATCGGGGACCTGTATACTGCACAAGCCAGAAAGAGGGCTGTGAGAGTATCTACAAACTCCTCACATCCTGGACATAAACTGTTTCAACTTCTTCCCTCAAAACAACACTATAGGGCATTGCACGCCAAAAAAACTAGGCACAAGGACAGTTTTTTTCCCCATGCCATCACTCTGCTAAACAACTAATTCCCACAATACTGTAAAATGACCTGGTAGGGCTGTATTACTATTCTCCTTCTCATCTTTTCTATTATCTACTCCTTATCTTCTTATGACTATAACATTGTTGCTTGTATCTTACGATTTATATTAATATTAATTGTTTTATTTCGTTTCCTAGTATGATTTATGTGGATTGCTAATTTAGTATCCTAGGACTGTTGTATTTTATGATTTAGAATGAATGTATTTCTCAGGAAAGAACAACTAAATGAAAAACTGCTGGTGACCTTCTACCGCTGCATCATGGAGAGTATTTTAACTTATTGCATCTGTGTATGGTTTGCCAATTGCACAGTGGCAGATAGGACAGCACTCCAGAGGGTCAACGCCATTGCCCAGAGGATCATTGGTTGCCCTCTCACCTCTTTGGAAGAGCTTTATAGCTCCTGCTGTCTTAAGAAAGTTCAAAACATTCTTAAAGATCCATCTCATCCTGGGCATCCTTTTTTCGAACTATTATCACCTGGCAGATGGTACAGGACAATAAAAACAAGGACAAATAGGCTGAAAAAACAGCTTCTATCCCAGGGCAGTAACTATATTGAATTCTAAGGTATAGTGCAATACTAATGCAATATCGGGTTTTCAATTCAATTGTGTAGAGTGTGAAGGATGTGTTTTTGTGTTTTATTTTTACATTTGTAATGTGCACTGAAGATGGCATTTGATTTCGTTGTACGAGGTGCAATGACAAAGTAAACTAAACTAAACTGTTGTAGAAGAGAAAGGCAGGAAAGAAAAGTCAGAGAATAAAGTTGACATGAATGTGTGAAGCAGTTGTTGGTTTCTGGGTCAGAGAAGGAGAAGAAAGATCCATGGGTGTTTTTCTTCAAGGAAGATAAGGGAAGTTCCAGAGAGGTGAAATCCTGATTCAAAAATGGGAGGGAATGAGGGAGAGAGCTGTGTATGGATATAATATTTCATTCTTCTACAATTCTGTGTATGTATGATTAAAGCTAAAGAATAGGTCACGTAAAGGAAGATGAAAAGGTGACATTGATAGAAGGTATAGATTGGTTCAATGAATAGACATCTCCATTTTGATTTGGGAGACCTTGATATCAAATCTCTAGGGTTGTTAAATCATCATCATCAGGGGGTCCAGTTATTCTGACATAGGCCTTCCTTGATTGTATGCCTATGATCCTTCAAACTGCTTCTATTTCCTTTCTTCTAACCATTTGCTTCCAAATTTTTAAGATGTACCTGATCTTTTGCTCTTTGTGAATCCCTTGGGGGTTTGGCATGTGCCTGCAACTCAGACATGCTGGACTTCTGTATCGGAAAAATACTTTTGATGATAAGACAGTCCCTGGGTAATCTCTTTAAAAGATACATGTGCATTTATAAACCCCAAACTTTCTCTGTGTGAATGCAACTGTGTAGAACTATGGAATAATATCAAATTGGTATAATATGGGAGTGGGAATGGCTTGCCCACCATGTGACTGGGTGGGCATGGCCAACTTGTAAAATGTGGTAAAACTCACTTAACAACGCTCTTGCTTAGCAACCAAAATGTTGGCTCAGAAACTCTGGCATTTGAAGCACGCAAGTCTTAAAGCTGTCACGTTACAAGACACTTGCACCCCTAACCCTTTAG
This sequence comes from Thamnophis sirtalis, assembly GCF_051295495.1. NCBI lineage: Eukaryota > Metazoa > Chordata > Lepidosauria > Squamata > Natricidae > Thamnophis > Thamnophis sirtalis. Next base: position 157,956,160 of record NW_028261381.1, on the reverse strand, counting down.
AAAAAAAACCCCAGCGGTGTTCAAACTTGACAGCTTTAAGACTTGTGGACTTCAACTCCCAGAATTCCTCCTCCAGTCATTTTGGCTCAGGAACTCTGGCATTGAAGTGTGCAAGTCTTAAAGCTGTCAAGTTACAAGACCCTTGCACCCCTAACCCTTTAGAAAAAAACTCCAGGGGTGTTCAAACGTGACAGCTTTAAGACTTTAAAGTTTAGATAGGACTCTTAGAGGCAGGTGGGGCAAGTGGTGAGCCAGCCAATCAGTGAGTGGTGGGCGGAGCAAGCGTGGTGCGGACGGGTGGCGGGAGGGATCTGGAACCTGTTCTAAACGGCACAGTAGATTTGTGGAATCTCTTCTATAGAAGAGGTTAGAACTGGCAGGAACCCACCCCTGAATATATAGCAATATAGTCAAGCAACATACGGACAAAGAAAGAGCAAGAAATTTCAGAAAATCTTTTGAAAGCATTCAGTCTCTATCTTCCTTTTTGCCTCCTTTTTTTAAAAAAAAGCATTGTTTATTGTACTTTACGTTGAAGTCAGAATTGGTTTTTCTTCGAGGGAAGATGTCTTATTTGATCATAAAACATCCATCTTATATTGAGCCTTTTGAAGAGAGAAGATTTTTTTTTAAATTACAATTATCAACTAGCTTTTGTTTCATTATCTATTTCCTGGACAATGTTGTTTCATTAGAGGATTGTTTTTATCTTATTTTCATTATTTCAAAGGAGAATTTCATATCAAGGAGAAAGTCAAGGTGAAAATATTCATAATTTTTTGATATCTGGATAAACTTTGAAAACTATCTAATTTTTAATCGAGCTCAAAAAAAACCCAGGAAAAACAGCTTGTTGCAGTAATCAATTAACGGAGAGCCATTTCTTCACCGTAAGAGAATTTGCTTTCTTATGAAAGAGAAACAGTATGCATGCAGTTATTGAGTTATATTTTAACACCACCTGAGACAACAACATGAATTCATAGATTGCAAACTCAGTAATATCCACTGGGGAGAAGAAATAAAAAGTGAACTGATTAGACTTTGGAGGCATCCAAACAATTTAGTGCTGTGACTTTTGCAATTACTTCTCTCGCAGTTTGGGTCTGGATTGGTTTTGGGGTCATCTACAATGACCCCCCTTCGTCCCCCATTAAAATGTATAACCAAATTTCCACCCACGTCTCTTGCAATTAGAACCATGTGCCTCACTGCATGGTCCAAGACTAGGTTACAAACACAGTTGATGCCATGTTATAGTCAGTAACAAGCAGTGGTTTTGATTAGGGCAGTGTTTCTCAACCTTGGCAACTTGAAGATGTCCGGACTTCAACTCCCAGAATTCCCCAGCCAGCGAATGCTGGCTGGGGAATTCTGGGAGTTGAAGTCCGGGCATCTTCAAGTTGCCAAGGTTGAGAAACACTGGTTTAGGGAAATACTGACATAGCAGTACTTTAGAAAATGAAAGATCTTAGTATAAATCCTCTCTTAGCTTTTTTCTAAAGGCATTTAGCTAGCTGATAAATTTTATGATTTTTTAAATGGGTTTGCTTTTCCAGAAGACCATTTCTTTATTGTTTTCTCTTGTAGGAAGTTAAAACCCACCTCTCTCCTAGAAGAGTGAAATATCCTGGGAAATATTGAAAAGGCAGAATATGATTATTTCCCTGGATCAGAAATGGAGAAATATCTTTTAGACAGGAAACAGGCTCACTCTTAATAGCCCCCACCTTTGTCAATGCGCCATTAAGAGGCTCATCTCTGTTTCAAAGCAGAAATGCCAGCATTGTCCAAAGACGTCTCCATGGTCATGTGGCTGGCATGACTAAATGCCAAAGGCACATGGAACACTGTTACCTTCCCACCAAAGGTGGTTCTTACTTTTCTACTTGCATTTTTACATGCTTTCGAACTGCTAGGTTGGCAGAATAATGGATAAGTAACGGGAGCTCACTCCATTATGCAGCGCTAGGGATTCAAACTGCCGAACTGCCGACCTTTCTGATCAACAAGCTCAGCGTCTTAGCCACTGAGCCACCGAGTCCCTCATTTTATTTCATAGACATGCATATTTTAAAACAAATGTTGCTCCCGCTTAGATTTTTCTGAGTTCTTTTTTAAATAATCTCTTACTCTGCATTTTAAAATCAGAAAATAGACCCCTTTTTATCTTAACAATGTTCTGGCTGCAGCCTTGTAAATTAGGTACTTATGATTGATGACAACAGTTTCCTGCAATTTTGAATAATGAAACATAAGATACTGTAGTTCCTTTTTAAAAAAAAAAGAAAATAAAATTGTCCAACTCAACTATCTGATTAGGCAAACATGGATAACTATCCTTATTCACTATATGTGTGTTGTGCTTACTCTATTGTGTTGCAGAGGCCCTCTATCCTTGTGCTACTTTACCTGTAAGTGGTTGCTCATCTCTCTAGTATGCCCCTACTTGTTGGTGCATATGTTGGCAAAAAGCCTGAAAATTATTCTTTGAATTTTATAGCAAAGAAGAAAGTATCAGAAATCAGCAGGGGTTTTGTGACTTTAAACCAATAAGAAAAATTGGCTTGCTTGTTCTCATTATTCGTAGGTGTTGTTTTTCCCCTGCAAGGTTTATTTTTGTAAAAGTGAACCTTAACCCTAACCCAATTTATCACTTAATGTTTGATCATCTCTATTGCTGATTCCTTTATATCGGTTCTGCCACATATTATTTGTTTTTAATGTTCCTTTGTTATTGCCTTTGTGACAATCACGTTATAATTACTTCATTTATTATGCTCAAATCTTTTTATACGGTGCTTTCATTGCTTTAATGAATATTTATAGCTTATCACATTTTTGTCTGTTCTTTTAATACTTTATATACTGATTTAATTTTTTAGTGCGGTTTTGCTTGATCATGTTTCATACACTCACTGGAGGGAGTAGGACAACCATTCTTGTAGTTATAATTAGGGTCACTGGGGAAATTCAATGCTTGAGAAATCTTCCATAAAAGTTGGATTTAGGCTTGGTCTTGGCTTAACTTAAATCCCTTTGATTTCAGTGGCTCATCTTGAAAATATGCTAAGGATGTTCTGAAATCAAGACTGCTGTGACAGTAATCTTTTTTCTTCTATAAACGGATTGGTAGTTGTAAAGAAATGTTAACTGAATGGAAGTTGTAGGGCAACATAACAAGTTTAAATAATAACAATTATAGCATCTGCCTATCTCAGGACTTTCTCAGGATAGAAATGTCAAATCTAGTCTAAACAATTTGGTGACTGTGTGATAGCTTCATTTTTTAAAGCTTTATTCTTTTAGCTTTATTTTCATTTAGCAAATAGCACTTAGACTTACATACCACTTCACAGTGTTTCACAACCCTCTCTAAGTGGTTTTACAGAGTCAGCATATTTTCCCAAACCATTCTGGGGCTTCATTTTATCAACCTCAGAAGTATGGCTGAGCTGGTGAGGATTGAACTGCTTGCAGTCAGCAGAATTAGCCTGCAATACTGCATTCTAACCACTGCGTACCACAGCTCTTATGGTGATAAACCTTAATAATTATGAAGTATCTGACGCACCCTAGATTGAACGATTGTTAATAAAACAAATTAGAGACCTTGTAGTACCTGGAGACTGCGAAAGATGAGAAAGAACAGAATAAACAGAATAAAATGATCTGCAAATCATGGCAAAAGAAAGCAAAATAACAATACTACGATAATAGGTACTTGGGGTATCATCCTAAAACATCTGAAGCACCACTTAAAACACCAATGGCATTGACAAAATTGCCACCAGTCAATTGCAAAAGGCAGCCTTACTTACTTGGATCATTTTATAAGTGGTGAGGATACATTTAACACCATCAAACGATAACATCCACTTATCCCAGGTCCTTGGAAAGCACTTGAGAGATGCATTAAAAATCCCAAAATCAGTCTAAACATTGACTGACTATGCAACTAATCATAATAATTTCTTTTACTAGAATATCCAGTTTTGCTTTTTCAGCAGGTAAGCTTCCCTTCCTATAATCTTTCTAAATATAGGGAAACTCTACAAAGATTTATGTTGGCGTTTTGGTTAAAACACACATTTTAAGTAATTGGAACCTGCCTTAAATGAGGCTATAGAATCATAGATTATGTTCATATAACACATGCAAACTGGTTGATGAACTAAAGCTTTTTTTTCTTGGTTCAGAGACTACTGAGACTCCTCCGGGATTGGGCGGCCTATAAACTCAATAAATAGAAATAGAAATAAATACTTAGAATTATAATTTTGTTCAATGGGTTAAATTTGCAGAACATCTTCAGCCACAAAAAATAATTAAGATAATTAATAATCATTCTAAGTGTCTTATGTAAATACAGCCACTAGAGTTTTAACTAAACTGGTGAAATGTGTCATGGAAATGCAAAGTATCGTAAAGTGACTCTTAAATTCGATTCCTGGTTTTATACAGCAATCCAAATTCTGTTATTCTGATCAATTAAAACAACCCTGACTTATGGTTGTTCATTTAGTGAATGAAGAGTTCCTTCTAGTTCAGTGTCAACCCCAACATGATGCACTCATCCTATTTTGAACATTAGTGGAAACATTCAGGGAGCTATGGATGCAAAAACTCTAAAGTTGATTATGAGCTCATCTCATGCTCCATTGGTGGAACCTAAGGACACCACCTGCTAGAAAACCAGCCAGAGGCCAGTAGATAACACCCCCCCCCCCCATGAAGTGCTCAAATAGAAACCATAGCATGTACTGCAAAACCTTATGTCAATTTTTGGCTGAAGTTGAAAATTGGAAAGAAGGTTCTGATCTGTATTTGTGTCATTCTGCTAACCTAGGTACTTTTTTGGGGAAAGTACTATGATATCTCTGTTTCGTCTTTAAGATAGGCAAGGAAGAATGGCAATGGATGCATTTTTTTGATTGGAAAGGCTTTGTGTTTGGCCTCTCCCTGTTCTCAGTAGGATTTATTCCTATACAACTGGGCTTTGCCTTAGCATGTCAAATTCTGTCCTTAACCTAGGGGTGAAATTCAGGTTCTGGAGAACTGGTAGTGGAAATTTTGAGTAGTTCGGAGAACTGGCAAATGCCACCTCTGGCTGGACCTAGAGTGGGATGGGAATTGAGATTTTGCAGTATCCTTCCCTTGCCACCCCCACCAAGCTAAACCCACAAAACCAGTAGTAAAAAAAAATTGAATTTCACCGCTGCCTTAACCCACCAGCTGATGTTAGGAGCCAAATGCATCCCTTCCTGCTTTCTGCTTGGTTGTATGAGGTCTAACTTCACAAGGGACATGGTAAGTCCAGTATAATTAAGGGGTTAGGTAATGAAAGAAGAACAGGAAAGGTATGAAACACTGTGCACTTGAGCAATTGCGAATAAAGAGGCATTTGCTTAACCAATTAGATTCTCAGGGTCATGACTTCTGCTAAGAAAAGGGCTTTTAGGACCTGGAGGCTGAGCCTAAGCTGCTGATGTTGTAAAACAGTTGTAGTTAGAGGAGACAGGGCCTAGTTTTCTCTCATAAATAATGCTGAGACATGTTGCGGAATGGGACTTAAAAGACCAAATTGGCTCAGGGCAAAAACATTTGAATAAGCACACCAGCATAGAGGTAGTTTCTTACACAGTTGACCAGAACTAAATGCACACACAAACATCCAGAAGGGATTTTAAAAGCTCCCATCAACATCAATGGAGGTTATTTTAAGGTCTAACTGCAGTGCAGGAGGGAAAGAATCATTATTAATTTTTTTGGAGATACAATTTGAACTTTTCAGAAGGAAAGGCTACCTTTTCCGCTGAAGCAATCAATACTTTTCAAAAGTTTGTCCTCAGCACATCAATAAAGTGTCAGTTTCCACTGAGAACAATGGAGGTTATTTTAAAGGTTTGTAAAGAAACACTATTATCTCCAGATAGCTTCTTACTGGAATTTTTCCCAGTTCCACGGAAGGTAATTCAAGAAGAGGTGGACTTTGGGAAGAGAATAGTGAAGAAATTGGGAACAAAAGGAAGGGAAGGGAAATTGGATTGAGGTAGGAATGGAGAGAAGGATGTGGATATGTAGTTGGAAGCTATCTGAAGAAAGTTTGGGGCCATATTTATCTCCCTTTAAGGGAATCTCAATGCTGGCCATAGATAGAGATACAATTTCCAGCTGCTGAAAGCAATAAAAGAAAAAAAAATGGTTACAGACTTTTAGAGGTATATGGTTAGCCAACTTATTTAATTCACAATAATGTATTTGAATTGAATCCATAGAAAAGTCACCATTTCACCCCAATAATAACAAACAAACAACAGAAAGAAATAACCCAGCCAGTAACACACCCAGTGTCAAATCCAGATAACTAAAAACATCAGCCCTTAGCAAACTCTATAGTATTTATTAAACTGGGCATTTTGATTTTTGTTTTTATGCCAGAAATCCAAGACAAGCGAAAAGAAGACTGGATTAAGAGATACAACAAGGAAATGGAAGACTACTGTATAAGAAACCCAGAAATTCATCTGCTTTGAAATCCTCATTTTGAGCATGTTGGAGAAGGCCACCAAGAAGCACAGAGGTAGGAGCCATCTCTTCTTGTTGGCCTCTATCCTCCATGAAACTGGTATTTTTGTCCCTAAGTGCCTCCATATTGTCTATCACATCTGCCAGTTGATGGTTGACTTTGTCCATCTTCATTTGTTTTCATTCTTTTCGGAATGCCTTTGAAGTCTATAGCCATTCACCCATGTTAATGGGTCTTAGATTCCCATCTTTTATCAGCACCACAATTGGTGATCATTATATGTGCTAGCTACGTGTTAATAGAGTCCCATCCTTTTCTTTTTTTTTCTTCCTTTGTGCAAAGACTCTTCTGACCTAACAAGGATAGCAATAGCAATAACATTTAAACTTATATACCACTTTATAATGCTGTACCACAGTTTCTAAGTGGTTTACAGACTCAGCATATTGCCCCCAACAATTTGGATCCTGGTTTTATTCATCTTGGAAGACTGAGTCAACTTTAAGCCAGTGAGCAATTGAAATCCTGGCAGGGGCAGAGTTAGCCTGCATTATTGCAGTCTAACCACCGTGCCACCACATGTATGTGGTGTATGAAGTGTACTTCATGTATATGTTAGATGAGCTGCATTGTGTCAGTCATTAGGTTTGATAGATGGCTTGCAGATCTGCACTCATCCTTCTTTCTAGTTTTTCAACTGGCAATACAAAATGTAATCTGCAGGTGTCACCATTGCCACTCTGATGGCCAATCCTTGACACTTTCTTCCCTGCTAACTAACCCCATAGAAGCTGTAACTGTCAAGTAAGTAGCTTTTAGCACTGAGTTCATACATGAGTGAACTCTGAGGCTGGGGTGAAGTTCTCCTTCAGGGGCCAACCATTTCAGCTAATGTGTGAATCTATGCCAGAAGAAGAAAGGCATTTTGTCCCCCATTGGATTTTTAAATACATGTTCTCTGCTTCTGAAAAAATATAGTTCCAGAATTTGGTATGTGCATCTGGATCAGTCCATGATTGGTATTTGGGTTTATTTTCTATTTTTTGAAATCATCAGCCAATGCAGTGGTTATATTGGACTAAGAGAGGAGCGATCTAGGTTGTAATCCTCTTTAGGTAGTGTGGAAAGTTATCACCCAGCCCTCTCCCAGAAAAATGAAATATCCTAGGAAATATTGAAAAGGCAGAATATTATATTTCCCTGGATGTGAACAGGAAGAAACATGTTTTAAATTGAGAGTAGCTCCCTGTAGCTTCCTGCCTCCACCCCCTTTGTCAATGTGCCATTAAGAAGGCCAAACCAGTCCCTTTACATAATAAAGAGTTCTCCCCTTCAGCTCCAGGGGGATGGGATTAAGACATGATAATATTGGCCCTTTACCCAACTCACCACATGGCATCTGAGAACTCAACCAAACCTGGATTCAAAACTCAGCCTAGAGAGTTGTCCCTGCATGGCCCCATGGGAGACTGACAACCAATCAGAAGACAAGCTCAAGATCAAAGGCCAGCGAGGGCATAAAACCAGGGACTCAGCATCTCAGGCCTCCCTTCTCTTCTTCCTCACCCAACATTGAAGCATGTGATCACCTTTTCTGTTCAGGACTCAAGCCATATGGTCCTGTCCACCAATAAACCATCTTTCCAAGCAGCCTCCATGTTTCCAGTAGTGTCTTTCTCCCCATTTGGAGCCGAACCCTGAAAGACATTTCTTCCAACAGTAGTAAGCCAGCTGGGTGATTTTAGGCCAGTCACATTCCTCTCCAAAAAAGCAGCACCAGGTTCATTGACAAATTGGGTGAAGACAAACCCCTGGTTCAGAAGTGGGTTGCTCCTGGTTCGGCCTGAATTTGGTGAACCGATAGTAGTGGTGGCAGGAGGCTCCGTCCACCTGCCCGGATGCTTCTGTGCATGCACAGAAGTGTTGCGCACATGCACAAGCAAACCGGTAGTAAAAAAAAATGGAAACCCACCATTGCCCTGGTTGTGCCATGCATTGATGTCTGTGCCATGTGAACTAGGCTAGCACAGAATAAACAAACAGACCCTACAGCTGAGTGGAAAAGAGGCTAAGAAGAAGACTTCATCAGCTGTAACAAAGCAATTCCCAAACCAGCTCTGAAGAAATACCTAACTGTTCTGCAGACTGTAAATTTCATCGTTTAATTTTTACAGAAAGGACATTCTATATTTGTTTATCTCATTTATTTTATGCTCTTCCTCTCAGGAGCTCTGAATGGCATACATGTCCTTCTCTATTTCCTGGGTTATTCTCACCACAACCTACTTTTCAGGTAGGGTCTGAAAGTATAACTGCTCCAGGGTCATTTGGAGTGTGTCATATTCAAACAGTGCTGATTTAAAATGAAATCTTTGTATCTTGGTCAGAGGTGGGTACCTACCAGTTTGCACCTATTCGGTAGAACCGGTTCGTCAAATCTACCGAACCGGTTAGAAGAGGTTCCACCAGTGGACCCGGAAAGCAGGCCACACCTACACAAGAGGTTCCAATTTTTTTTTGAAACCCACCACTGGTCCTTGGATATGATTATTCTACACTATCATGCTCATATTTATAAAACTCAGTGCCTCTGTGAAAGGTAAGGATGACTACTGCGTTTGTGGTGCAATCAGAACATTGTGTGTGTTGAAGTTGTTTTAACGCAAACCAAAGATGCCTTTTAAAAAACAAGTTTACATCATATTCTTATGCATGCCAGTGCTGTGTGTGAGGTAATTTAAGGTGGTTCTGACAAGTGTCATCGGCATCTTCATATCCGGTCACATGGGTGGCAAGCCACTCCCACAAAGGAGGCCACACCCACAGAGTAGGTTCGAACAATTTTTGAAACCCACCACTGATCTTGGTGCAACATTCTGAATTTAACAACCTGGCACTGTTTCTTAGCAAATTTGTGTTAGGGGAGATCGCTCTCAAAGGAATGTCCTAGTCTTTGAATATTCTTAATATTCTTGCTGGGAGAACTGACTTCAGGGTACAATTACTGCTTTTGTGACCTTCTTATAGCTTTCCTACATATTTCTGGTGGCTGCTGCTGACACCAACTAGAAAAAATAGATTTTTTGGTTAGACCAAATGGTGTCTGTCTGTCTGTCTGTCTGTCTGTCTGTCTGTCTGTCTGTCTGTCTCTCTCTCTCTCTCTCTCTCTCTCTCTCTCTCTCTCTCTCTCTCTCCCTCCCTCCCTCCCTCCCTCCCTCCCTCTCTCCCTCTCTCCCTATTCTGGAAAGATGTGAAACAATTTTATATGTAAGCCTGATCTTTGGATTTGGGGATTCATTTGCTATCACTGCAGTTCATAAATGGGCAGGATGTTTTGCCAATTTTGGATAATTGCAGGTCAAAGAGAGTTCCTTATGGTTGCTTAGCAACAGAAAGAGTCACATGCAACCCATTTTTGGGTTACCTGTTGGGAAGTGGCTTCTCTCATCTCATCTTTCAAAGCATTTAAGTCAAAAGAAAGGACATAGAAGAGAATAACAGAGCTGGGAGAAAAAGGGAAAAGATAATGCAGGGATTTTCTTTTGAGGCACTCCATTTTTATTTTGGTTACTGGAAACCTAATTATTTTTATTTTTTTAAAAAAATGGTCATTTAAAAAAGAATCACATTTGTTCCTATTTAAAGTTCAGCTGAATTATAACTTGCATTTCTTTTATTTGTCATAATACTTTGCCCTTGCTTTGATCTTAATTGCAGGTGTCATGCTGTGATAGCAATTACTCAATTGATTTCAACAACTGCTAAATCGGTAGCTAAATTTTTCTTTTCCCAGAATGCATCGTGTTCTACATTACTCCAGGGCATTGGGCGGGCGGCGGGGGGTGGGTGGGATGGTGCTGAATTACCTTGTTTTCGAAATACCTTGGAATCAAGCTATTGGCAGAAAAATAATAATGTTGCTTTCAAAAAGGGACTCGTGCATGAACTAACACAAATTAATTTTATTTGTATGCATCAGTTATCCTTGGCGGGTGTTTGGTAATGCAGAAAATCCTCAAGTTGAACATGCATATTTAGTTCAATTTCTTATCTGTTATTAAATGAACATGGACCGGAGCATGCCTACACAGGGTTGTGTCACACAAGCTATTTAAAGCACACCAGTTACAAATTTAGCAGTTATGTTCTTGCCACTTGCTATGCTTGATCAGGGTTAACCTTGATTAGGGTTTGTGTGTAAGTATACAGTTTAGTATACAGCTTTGTGTAAACCCAGAAAATGAGTTAATTCTGTAGTACTGAAGTGCTTTTTCTCACCCTTACTCCTATGCACAGTTTGACCAAGAACTTGTTTTCTCTTGTTTGTTTACTTATTTGTTTAAATAGCCTCACCAGTCAGATGACATAATGATTGTAAAGAAATAGCTGCATTATATTTTGCACTGCTTGCTTTGGTGGCAGCAGTGCCTCAGATCCATACAGGCCCAGACAGAGAGTGGTAAGGACAGCCAAGTAGATTATAGGAAACTCATTTCCTATTATTCAGGATAGTGCTTATAAGTTCTATGTGCTTAGAGCTTGAAGAATTGTTAAAGACCCCACACACCCACTTCAAGGTCTGTTTCTGTTGCTCCCCTCTGGCAGGAGGTTTCGAAGTACCTATAATAGGACTACTAGATTCTGTAACAGCTTTGATCCTTATGCCATCCATCTTGTAAATTCACAGGATTCTTTTCCCGCCCCACCATGTATATGCATCGAACTAGACTGTGATGTTTCTCTGTGTCATATGGCAATAGCGCTTAGACTTATATACCGCTTCACAGTGCTTTTACAGCCCTCTCTTAGCGGTTTACAGAGTGAGCATATTGCCAACAATCTGGATCCTCATTTTACCCACCTCGGAAGGATGGAAGGCTGAGTCAACCCTGAGCCTGGTGTGTTTCAATCTGTCAAATTGCAGGCAGCTGGCAGTCAGCAGAAGTAGCCTGCAGTAACTGCATTCTGCATTCACTGCACCACCATGGCTCAATATAGATATGTGTACGAGGCTGTATGCATAATGGCTATCTTTTGAGAGCTGAATACAACAAAATTTCATTTTAAGATGTGTTGATTAGTGTATATTTGAAGTGACAATAAAGTTTCTATTCTATTCTATTTTATATTCTATTCTGCTCTGTTCTGTTCTATTCCTGGCTTGATTCCATCTCATTACCATGTTCAAGATTGTGACGCATTTGAGGATTCAGACAAATTAAGAGGGGTTGAGAAAATGACAACAAATAATCAAGGGCTGAAAACTTAAAAATACAAGATGAAATGGAGGAAAGTCATTATGTTAAAATACAGAATAGAGTTGGAAGAGACTTTGGAGATCTTCTAGTCCAACCTCCTGCTCAAGCAGAAGACTCTGAAAATGATGGTTGGATTGAGAACTGCAGAATATAGTAATTACCTTCAAATGCATGAAGACTATGCAGAGGAAAAAACCACACTCTATTTTTATGAGTATTGATTGCAGAATAATAGTCTTAAGTTACAGAAGATGTTGAAAAGTGGTCACAATAAGAGCCATTTGACAGTGAACTATCCACTTCAGTGGAACAATCAAACAGATGCTGGACAGCTTTCTCTTTGAAATGCTTCAGTTTGTATCCCTTCATTGAAAAGAGATTAGACTTAATGGTCCAAATAGCCCATTCCATCTTTATGATTCTATAAATTACTACATTTCAACCATTTTCCCAGTAGAAATTGCTTGCTTTGAAACCTACAAGATACATTTAGGGAGAATTGGTTGGTATTAAGAATAGTTAGCTAATAAGAACCTCAGATGTAGAAACAAATGGAAACACCAGAAACAGATCATGGAAAGTTCCTTGCCTCCGTTCCCTTTTGGGGAGGGGCTTCCTAGGGGCCACAGTGGGGGGGAAAAAGCAGCTGGACAAAGTATTGCTTTTAATGCATTACAGCATAATACCCTCCCTGCTTGTTGCCTTTTAACTTATTGCTTAGAAATGAACCCCTAGCAAACAAATGAGAGTTATGAGCCTTATCTGTTTAAAATTATGCCTCTTGGGGATGATTGCCAAAGCCCTGTCTCTCAGGCCTAAAATCAGATAAGCACAAATTTCCACAAATTGGAAGCCTCCTGATGTGTTGGGAGGGTAACTTCCATAATGTTGAGTTCCAAGATAATTAAAGTGTACCATACTGGAGTTGGATAATCTGAAATTAGAAGCAAAACTATGTTTTCTGCACATTTTCCAGCAGTTTGGAAATTTTGGTTTTCGCCTTTCTGCCATTGACATTAAGGCTATGACATCATTGTTCAAAAAGCTTTGGAAAGCAATCCCAACTTTGGAGTCCTTGGTGCTTTCTTTCATTACCAAACTATGTAACATCATCAGTGCATCATCAGGGAACATGATGATGTTACCTAATGTCAATTGTCCCAGTTGGCATATTCTAAAAAAAAAACTTCTGGTCCAGTGAGTGCACCAAGAGTAAAACTTTATTTATCTAGGTACAGGCAGAAGCAAAGTCAGTTCTGAGGTTTTCCCATGAAAACCCACGTAGGTAAAATCCCCTTTTTTCCCCTGGGCCACCCACAGTTCATTGTCCACCAATTACATGCAGTCCACCAATTACATGCAACACTCTCGAATTGACAGGTTGAGATTTTGACCTTGAAGGGTATCTCTTCTCAGATGACAGAAGGCTCTCATGCATTCCTGAGCCCTCCCTCCTCCCTAGGAATTTTCTAACCCCCACTCCCTTTTCTGTTTGGCATCTGAGAACAGAAATCAGGTATGGACAATGATGAAGCTGAGTCAGTTTTGACACCTAGTTTTTGGTAATGAAATATTTGTAAGACAACAACCAATCTCAGAGAGAACCAAAGACCCCACAGTTCAACCCTGACCTACAGAGATATTCTCTTCCATTGCTATCCCTACTTTCTGTGCTATGAATAACTGTTGTTGACCATTGACAAAGTTTACAATAATCAAGTGGTTACTTGAGAATATCCAAAGGATTTTTAAAACATTGTCAGGCCTGCATTTATATTTCTTTAAGAATTTTGGCCTGCCACACTTTCTCTTATTTCATTATGCTGTTTCTTTAAGTATAGTTGATGGGAGGGAAGAATAGAAGGAGTAGGATTGTGGAATGTATTGTTTTTCATTCTTTACTAGAAGCCAAGGTCATCCTTTGTCTCTGCACCAGTACACCTGACTGGAAGAAGCTGGGCATGGATGCCAATGTGGAAGAAGAAGATTGGACCATGTGATGGATTGTGGGTATGGGGACAAGATCATGAACTTTTAACTGGGTGGAATTCTGATGTCATTTCCAGTATTGGAATTCCACAGCTATGTGCCAAAATATCTGTCTTATTAAATTGGAACCTTAAGCATAGTTTTGCCTTGGACTCTGATTTAATTCTGCATGATATTTGGAACGCTGACAAACGTCTTCATAACTGGACTTCTTAAAAACTTTCTGCTGTTACTAGGGACTACACTAACCTGTTCCTGTTTTCTTGAAGCAGATTAAAGATGAAAAAATGTATCAAGACACAAGCTTTTGTGTTCCACTTAATCAATAGAGAGTAAGGTCTATGGCATGAGGTAAGGAACACTGATTATAACTAAGGTGTACAGGTAATCTCTGGGTTATGAGCATTCCCTTAGCAAATGTTCAAAGTTACACGATCGGCACCAGTGGTGAAATTCAAGGTTTTTTTACTACCGGTTCTGTGGGTGTAACTTGGTAGGCGTGGCAGGGGAAGGACACTGCAAAATCCCCATTCCCTTCCCATTCCTGGAGGAAGGATATTGCAAAAACTCCATTCCCACCCCACTCTGGGGCCAGCCAGAGGTGGTATTTTCTGGTTCTCTGAACTACTCAAAATTTCTGCTACTGGTTCTCCAGAACCTGTCCGAACCTGCTGAATTTCACCCCCGATCAGCACCCCTTAGTATTTCTAAACAGGGCCCAAAACTATGAATCTTGTAGCACCACGGCAGTTGTTCGCCCTTAAAAAGAACCGCAGAGGGTCTGCAAAATTCATCCTGCATGTTCCCAGCCAAAATGGAGCTTCTGAGAGGTGGATCTGCTTCTCAGAAGTCCTGTTTGCCCCTCTGTGGGTCTCCCCTGGCTTTCAGGCTGAAATGGAGCTCCATGGGCTGGACCCAGCCCTCCGAAGATCCATTTGGCCCTCTCCAAGAGCCAAGGTGGCGCAGTGGTTAAATGCAGCACTGCAGGCTACTGCTAGATCAGCAGGTCAGCGGTTCAAATCTCACCGGCTCAGGGTTGACTCAGCCTTCCATCCTTCCGAGGTGGGTAAAATGAGGACCCAGATTGTTGGGGGCAATATGCTGACTCTCTGTAAACCGCTTAGAGAGGCCTGAAAGGCCTATGAAGCGGTATATAAGTCTACTGCTATTGCTGCTATTGCACTGCCTCTCCCATGAAATGGGCTGGAGGAGGCCTGTGGGGGGTCAAACGGAGTCTTGGAGGACCGGTACAGCTCTCGGAGGCTCCATTTCAGTCTGCAACAGGCCAGGGAAGGCCTGCAGAGGCCAGAACAGAACCGTAGAGTGGTGCATGAGGCTGGGGAGAAGACCGATTTCTAGATCTTCACAAGGGAAGTGACCTGTCGTGGCAGGTTGGTGGAAAGCAATTTGGGGATCATGAGGTATTTCAGTGGTTTGGGGAAGACTTGACTGGTCTTAAGCAGGTGGCCTGTTTCATCAGTAGTCCCCCATGGCCTTCCCCAACCTGAAATACCTCATGTGCATTTAACGAGCCTCGAATTCGATGATCAAATGCATGGGTGAAAAGAGGGGGTGATCCCATTCAAGGTACGAGATTCACTCACATAAATCCTCGGGTTATGGAATGGGCAGGCTCCATTACATTTGTAACATGAGGATTACCTTTACAAATACAACTACATGTTGATTTGAGAATATTTTTAACTTCAGTGTAAACTTTATTTCATTTTACAGCTATGGAAACAATATCATAGACAGCAAGCTAGTAAGTTACTGGTTCAAATTTTGCTTCTATTATTCATCTAGTAAATAGTCTTGGATTAAACAGCTGGTTTTGAACTCCATTTGCACTATATATATTTATCTCTTATAATTCTATCTGAAATTTTTACACTGAGATAAACACAGAAGCTGACTCTACCTGGAAGTGGTGGTCCTGGAGGTACCACAAAGTCATGTTGACATAACAGAAAGTATAATGGGAGATAGGCAATATTGATTTACCTTTTAACATTTATAATATCTTTACACAGCCGAATACAAAATTGCCAGTTAAACAAAATATAGAAGAGAGGGAGTGAAGATGAGGAAAAAGAAAATTAGATATTTGCTGCTTGGTGTTGATTTGGTAACTACTGTATGAACTTTATGTTAAAAGCTTGATTGGACAAAACACTGTTTGTCCAGGAGAATTTTTCCCTAAGAGATGATATTAAAATGTTGCACGAGAATAATAAAACATGGGCCAGCAATTCATCACCCTAAGGGCCTAACCTTTGGCATCAACCCATCTCCTTAAATCGACCATCAAGAACCACTGAGGATAAAATATTAAAGTTCACTAGCAGAGTTCACTAAAACTCTGCAGTGCCGAAGAACAGTATTCAGTTGATTGATTTGAACAAAGTAAATAAATGACTGCATTCAACTGATTGCCTAACTTGCCAGTGTTTCATCTAAGAGTCCATACCCAGTACTATTGGCTGAATGCATAGCTCAATATCGCAACTGCTTCAATAAAAAAATCCATAGAATCATAATTTATACTTGTATCCCACAGACTACAAAAAAGGCCACAAGAAGAAAGAGGCCACCCTTGTGGGCACTTATTAAAGGAAAGATAAAGGTTTCCCTGCACATATGTGCTAGTTGTTCCCGACTCTAGGGGACGGTGTGCATCTCCGTTTCAAAGTTGAAGAGCCAGCCTGTCCGAAGATGTCTCCATGGTCATGTGGCTGGCATGAATCAACACCGAAGGGGCACGGATCGCTGTTACCTTCCCATCAAAGTGGTCCTTATTTTTCTACTTGCATTTTTTACGTGCTTTCAAACTGCTATGTTGGTAGAACCTGGGACAAGTAATGGGAACTCACTCTGTTATACGGCGCTAGGGATCCCCATGGACACCTATTAGTTTTAGCCAAGAGTGGTATATACAGGTGAAACTCAAAAAATTAGAATATCGTGCCAAAGTTCATCTGTTTCAGTAATGTAACTTAAAAGGTGAAACTAATATATGAGATAGACTCATTACATGCAAAGCAAGATAGTTCAAGCCGTGATTTGTCATAATTGTGAGATTATGGCTTACAGCTTATGAAAACCCCAAATCCACAATCTCAGAAAATAAGAATATTGTGAAAAGGTGCAATATTCTAGGCTCAAAGTGTCCCACTCTAATCAGCTAATTAAGTCATAACACCTGCAAAGGGTTCCTGAGCCTTTCAATGGTCTCTCAGTTTGGTTCAGTAGTAATCACAATCATGGGAAAGACTGCTGACCTGACAGTTGTGCAGAAAACCATCATTGACACCCTCCATAAGGAGGGAAAGCCTCAAAAGGTAATTACAAAAGAAGTTGGATGTTCCCAAAGTGCTGCTGTGGAAGGGAAAAGTGTGGAAGAAAAAGGTGCACAAGCAGCAGGGATGACCGTAGCCTGGAGAGGATTGTCAGGAAAAGGCCATTCAAAAGTGTTGGGGACTTTCACAAGGAGTGGACTGAGGCTTGAGTCAGTGCATCAAGAGCCACCACACACAGACAGATCCTGGACATAGGCTTCAAATGTCATATTCCTCTTGCCAAGCCACTCCTGAACAACAAACAACGCCAGAAGCGTCTTATCTGGGCTAAAGAAAAACAGACCTGGTCTGTTGCTCAGTGGTCCAAAGTCCTCACCATTCCTGAACTTCCAGTTTTCTTGTAGGTCCATTCTTTGCCCTCCGGAGGCTTCAGGAAAGCTTCTGAGGCTTCCAGAGGGCATCGGGGGGGGGGGGGGGCAGGAGGCTGTCTTCACCCTTCCCAGGCTCCTAGAAAGCCTCTAGAGCCTGGGGAGGGCGAAAAAATTGTGCCAAAAGCGGGGGTTTGTGTGTGTGGCACTCGCCATGCGCACATGTGCTCAGGGTGTGTGTGTGTCACGTGCATAGCATTATGGGTATGGCACAACCCCCCTCCCCCTGCATTTGGCACAGGAGCCAAAAAAGGTTCTCCATCCTTGCTATATAACCATCTCATCCTATGCCTTCCCCTTCTTCCTTTGTCTTTGACCTTTCCCAGCATCAAGGTCTTTTCCAATGAATCCTCTCATCTCATGCAGTGGATAAAGTATCTGTCCTTCCAAAGAACAGACAGGGTTGGTTTCCTTTAGGTTTGACTGATTTGATCTCCTTGTAATCCAAGGGATTCTCAAGAGTCTTCTCTGACACTACAATTCCAAAGCGTCTGTTATTCTGTTTACAACCTACAGCTCTAGAGCAGGGGTGTCAAACTCAAGATCCACAGGCTGGACTAGCCCATGGGGTGCTTAGATCTGGGGCTTCCCTGGAAACAGGAAAGGAGCAGCCCATGGTGCCTCCGCCAGCGAAAATGGAGCTCAGGAGGGCCACATGCAGCCCTCCCGAGCTCTGTTTTCATTGGCAGAGGTTTGCAGGAGGCCGTCGCAGCCGAAAACGGAGCTCAGGAGCCCATTTTCACTGGCAGAGCACTCAGGCCACCACAGGAGCCCCCAACATGAGTGACATTGAGCTGGCCACACCCACTTGACCACACCCACTCCAGCGCTTTGAGGTCAAACCAACCTTAATGTGGCCCTCAATGAACTCGTGTTTGACACCCTTGCTCTAGAGCAGTGTTTCTCAACCTTGGCGACTTTAAGTCCTGTGGACTTCAACTCCCAGAATCCCCCAGCCAGCATAGAATTCTGGGAGTTGAAGTCCACAGGACTTAAAGTCGCCAAGGTTGAGAAACACTGCTCTAGAGCTAATGCACTATTTATAGTCAAAGTTCTGTGAATTCAAATTTCCCAAAGAGTAACAATTGGCTACTATCTGTGATGGCCCCCAATGGGATTAAATTAGCCATGTGATGCATTCTGGTGCCCAATATAACTGAATGGCAGCTTGGATTTGATGGCTCCCAAGGATCTTTCTAAATCTATGATTCTCCTCTGCACCTAATTGCAGGCGAGGTGAGATTGATCTTTAACCTGAATGCAGGGCAGAGAGGGAGGTTGCTTGCATCTTTTTTCCCCCCATTTATGCAATCAAAGCTACCTTTCCCTCTGCACAAGACCATAAGACTTTGAGGAGGACAAAAAGATTAAATCTTGTTTAAGCCATGATGTTCATTGGGTGAGTAACTTTTTCTCAGCCTAATCAACATTGTGAGGTTGCTGTGAGGATAAAGGTGATGGAGGGGAACTATGGAAATCACCACAAACTCCTTGGAGATGACATAAAATGTGATTAATTAAGACAAGTGTGAGCCGGAAAGGAAGAAAACTATAAAAATCACCTTTATCCCCCTGGCTACTTTTGATGGTAGGCAGTTCCTGCTGTTCCTGCTCTTTCTGTGAAACCTCATGGGCCAATTTTTCACCATTGCTTTTAAATCATCTGCCTTGCAGTACTATCATCTTTCCTGACAACATTTGGGATAATAAAGATAAGTAATGGGACAGCTTATGGAGTAGAAATATTAAGCACAAGTGAATTATGAAAACCTTCTAATTCTATATACCAGGGAACCCCTCTAGTATCCTAGCTGGATTTATTTTTGTTGATATAAAAAAAATCAGAATCTTGTTTAAGGGCCTATTCTGCTGAATAATGCTTTTTTAAAGTGGGAACTAAAGGATCTAAACTAAATTAAGGATAGATTCTCTCTCACACTTCTATCTATGTGTCTGTCTGTCTGCCTGCCTGCCTGCCTGCCTGCCTACATCTACATCCATCCATCCATCCATCCATCCATCCATCCATCCATCCATCCATCCATCCACCCACCCACCCACCCACCCACCCACATCTATCTATCTGTCTGTCTGTCTGTCTGTGTCTGTCTGTCTGTCTGTCTATCTATCTATCTATCTATCTATCTATCTATCTATCTATCTATCTATCTATCTATCTATCTATCTATCTCTACCTACCTACCTACCTACCTACATCTATCTATCTATCTATCTATCTATCTATCTATCTATCTATCTATCTATCTATCTATCTACCTACCTACCTACCTACCTACCTACCTACCTACCTACCTACCTACATCTACCTACCTACCTACCTACCTACCTACCTACCTACCTACCTACCTAAAACTTTAATTGATTAATTATTGTATTTTAGAAATTTATACCTCCAAATTTATATCTGCCTATAGGTATCTCCAGTTGGATAGGCTTTACTTCTCAGAATTCTCTATATTGGCCCAGCTTTCTATGGAATTCTGCACATTAAACTCCACACACCAGGATGGAAGGATGATCTATATTCTAGATAGCTCTACTAATGTCTAATATATTCCTTATTTTGTCTTTGGACAGATTATTTTACCTAGAAATAAAAACATGCCAGAATGGGATTTGGTAAAGCAGAACTCCAGCTGGCAGCATGATCTTTATTTTCAACAGATTTGCTTTCAATCCCCATAGTTCTCATGGTAGGTTGCTGCTGTAGGCCAATTCATTGATTGGAAAAGAGAAAAGAGGTCAGCTATGGTGCTAAAGAATATCCCAAAGCTTTTCTACACAGCTGCCTTTTTATTTTCCCCTCTCTTCCAGGAGGAGCATAAAAATTAATTTTGTTTTCTCTACACCACATGATGTACATGGAATCAATCTAGGTCATGCTACTCTCTACAGAGTTTAAACATGCAACATCCTAAGATCCATGATAGGCTCCCTCAATTGAAATTCATACCCTGCTCAACATAATGCAGCATGAAAAACCACTTCTAACTGGCACGTGTGGCACTGCCTTTTCTCTAAGGGGTGCAATTTTCCCCCTTTTCTGTAGTACTGCAAATAATTGATGTTGTTGTTATTGGTTTTTTTTAAATCCTGTCTTCTTGTACTGCTGAATATTTTACTTTTTAAAAAAATAATGTAACTATAGATTGAAGACTTGACTCTGACATATATCCACTAGGTGGCACCAAAGAGGTATCTTCTGTATCTCTTGCCTGCCCCCTAGAGATCTTCAAAGGTTGTACAGCTAAGTGATAGTAAGTAAAGAGCCTTGGTGGTTAGGATGCAGTACTACAGGCTACTTCTGCTGCCTGCCACTTGCCTGCAAATTGGCAGTTCAAATCTCACCAGGCTCAGGGCTGACTCAGCCTTCCATCCTTCTGAGGTGGGTAAAATGAGGACCCCAATTATTATTGGGGGCAATTTGCTGACTCTGTAAACCGCTTAGAGAGGGCTGTAAAGCACTGTAAAGCAGTATATAAGTCTAAGTGCCTTTGCTATTGCTAAATCCTGCAAAAGAGCAGAAGTGCAAGAAAATAGTGTTAGGCAGAGAGATTATCTTTCATTTTTTTCCTACAAGTTCTCATTCAATTTGATGAAAAAGAATTCTTTATGAAGTATCTTTGAGAGAAGAAGGGAGTTTCAATGAGCTTCACAAGGGTGGACTATCATGGCTGGCAAAAGATATGATTGTTCTGTCTTTCTTGTACAATCATTTCTCCAGTGAGCATTGCACAATCATTTCTTCAGTCTCCCCCTTTTTCCATACTTTCATTAAATTGCAAGACAGGATAAGCACTGGGGAAAAATAGTTCACTTTAAAGAAAAATAGAATTATTATCCCTATTAATGTTGGATCCTTGCACTTCAAAAATTATTAGAAAAATATGTAGAAATTCTCCATTTAATTTCTCTTACCATAGATTTCATGGAGAATGACAAATGGTCACATGAATCTTATTTTAATGTTAAAAGGGCTGCGTGTTTAAGGGCAGCTCAAGTTCTTCTGTACACACAAAATTATTGGGGAGAGGGTTCACATCCATGCGGATCTGCAACTTCGCATACACTCCAGCATTCATTTTTCTGTCTGGATCGAAATTAATTTATTTTGGACAGATAAAATACATTCCTTTTCAGAGGCATCAATTTTTTTTAATCTCGTATTTGGAAAATAATAAACAAGCACATATACCCAACCCACAAATAACTGTAAATCCTGATACAATTTACAAATATGCAAAGTTATTACAGCAATCATCAGAGACATTATTGAATTAGAGTATTTTGCATTTTGAAAATGCATTATGGATTTATGTAAATTGCATTAGCACTATCTATTTGAAATTCTTCGCATTACAGCATTTCTCTTTCCATTATTTCTCTTTCTAAAGTGCATGCATTTCATTTAGCTCTCAGGACAGAGACAGTAGAGGTTTCCCACCCCTCCCCTTCCTTAATTGGTTTGCTGATAATCTACTACACCAAATAATGGCAAATCCATGACATGTGTGGGTTCGCCAACATCAGACCGCTATTCTTGAAAGCACCCCCATTCTCACCTTTTTTTTCAGTGGTGGGATTCAAACAATTTAGCCACTGGTTCACCCAGGGTCAGTTTGGCTGTTGTGGGAGGCATGGCCCATCCCCATCCTCAGCTCCGCCACACATGTGGGACAAGCCTCCTGCAATGGCCAACCTGACCCTGAGGGAACTGGTTGTTAAATTATGCCCCCACTATCAAAGTGGATCCTGGGCGTTGCATTGCAATGGAGAAATGAGAAACGGAGCTGCTGGCATGAGGGAAAGAGGAGGAGCAGGGAGAAGAAAGAGGGAAAGGGGCCTTCTCCTTCTATCGTGCCAGCTGCTCTGTTGCCCGTTTCTCCATTGGAGCAGGGTGCCCAGAATACACTTTGATAGTGTGTTGGGTGGGTAATTTAACAATTGGTTCTCTTGAACTGGTGCGAACCGGCTGAATTCCACCACTGATGTTTTTTAGAGGAGGAGGTGGAGGCCATGTGAGAATAGGATATTCTCTTGCATGGCTCCAGACCCTCCAGAAGTCATGCGATAAACGTACATGTTTTCATGTGGTTTTTGAAGAATGTAAAGCAGTGGTGAAATTCAATTTTTTTTTACTACCGGTTCTGTGGGCATGGCTTGGTGGTGGGGTCCTGTGACTGAGAGGGCATGACCAACCTGATGTCACTCATGACCATACCCACTTAGTCACATGCCCACCACCACCACTAAGCCACACCCATAAAACCCAGTAGGAAAAAATGTGTTTGAGCCCATTCATAGCAGAGCTGCTGCTGCTCCCTTTATGGTCCCCACCCAGCCCCCTCCCTCCCTGGGTCTACCTTAAAGGGACAGGCTGCAGCAGCTCTGCTGTGAATGGAGGGAGAAATGTTCAGATTGGGTGGGTGGGTTGAGCGGCCAAAAGAGGTCAGCAGCAACAGGGCGACCAGGTGGGCATGGGTGAGTTCACCAGGGATTTTTGCCACTGGATGGGAGAACTGATGCCAATCGTCCCTGCCAGTTCAGCCGAACTGGGAGGATTTCACCCCTGATGTAAAGGCTTTTTGGTTTTTCCAGAAGTCATATGATTCTTGCACAACCTTCAGAGCCTCTGAAAAGCACATGAGAAAGGAACATGCTTTCATGTGGCTTTCGAAGGCTGCAGAAGCCATAGAAGAACATTCTCTGAAGTAGCTTAAACAATGAATATCTTGTGTGACTGGGAGCTGTCTCAGGTAGGCCATAGAGGCCTGTTAATGGAATATTGTGGTACACTTCAGATCCTGAAGATGACAAATATGATTGGACTTTATTTTTTTTAAAAAAATAAATGTATATGTAAAAATTGTTTCTCTTTTGTGTAGGGGATGGGGTGTGACACTCTAAAGAAGTCATCTTAGGCATATTCCAAATTTTTGATACACCTACCTCAAAAGGTTCACCATCATTGGTCTACATCAACTTTAAGACTGTTACTAACAAGCTATTCCCACCCACCCACCGCCGCCATGCACTGACAGCAGTTCTGCTTAAGGATTTGATTGAGGCATTTCCCCAATCACTAGCAAAGAGTTTGAAACTGGCCTGTAATTGACTTCTACTTGATTTGAAACATGAGAACATCATGAGCCAATCAGTGCTATCTCCAAATAAGGAAAGAGGTGTTGGAGTTCTCTAAAGAGAAGGATGGAATTGCTAAGTTCCCAAGTTCAGATATGAAAAGTTCCCCTTATGTGAAGTTTGTGGAGGCGGAGCAGCACATAGAATTTCTTAGCTTCTTCTCCTGGAGTATTCTTCCCCTGGAAATTTGAATTGTATTCTCAAAAATGTGCAGGTTTAGGTTTAGTTTAGTTTAGTTTAGTTATTTGCCCATAGGCCATATCAAAATATAGAATTCCAAACAGAACTTATTAATAAAATCCTATAAAAGCAATTTAAAATGAAATTGGAGTAAAATACAATAATTTGATATATAAATAAGTAACAAGATAAAATTATGTTTCAATATCAGCCCTACAATCTACCCCAATCAGACCCAAATATGCCGATCTTAGCCAAACCATTTCACTCAAGTACTGCGCCATATTAAATGCTGTTTTCAGATTCTGGCCGCACATAAGGTTTGTTGTTTTAATATGGGGTTCCCAATGGGTCATTTGTATATGAATATATGGTAAACTTAAAGGTTCCCTTCGCACATATGTGCTAATCATTCCCAACTCCAGGGGGCAGTGCTCATCTCCGTTTGAAAGCTGAAGAGCCAGTGCTGTCCGAAGAAGTCTCCATGGTCATGTGGCCAGCATGACTAAATGCCAAAGGTGCACAGAATGCTTTTATCTTCCCACCAAAGGTGGCTCCTATTTTTCTACTTGCATTTTTACATGCATTCGAACTGCAAGGTTGGCAGAAGCTGGGACAAGTAACAGGAGCTCACTCCCTTATGCAGCACTAGAGGTTGGAACTACTGAACTGCCAAACTTCTGATCGACAAGCTCAGTGTCTTAGCCACTGAGCCACCACGTCCCTTGTATATGAATAGATGACACACAGACACAATACACAGAAAAGAAGGCCGAAGCTTTGGCTGTATGGTTACAGTTGCCTTTTTGATTCTTTTATGCCCCTGCTATCCTTCCTAATGTGTAAGTAAGCAGTGAAAACAGAGGGTTTTTTTTCCCTGCAGTATAGAACTTTTTTTTTTTTTTGCAATATTTTTAATTTATGTTACTGGGCGGGTGGTTTATGGATAGTTGAAAAAGATGTTATGCAATCTCAAAATGCACAGGTACAGTATATGTGGTACCTTGCTCAATAGTAGTAACTGTGAGAGGGATCTTGTAGTCCAACCCTCTGCTCAGGCAGGAAACCCTGTACCATTTCAGACAAATGATTGTCTAATTTCTTCTTTAAAACTTCCAGTGTGGGAGCATTTACAACTTCTGGAGGCAAATTGTTCTACTGATTAATTATTCTGTCAGAAATTTATCCTTGGTTCTAAGTTGGTTCTCACCTTGATTAGTTTCCATCACACGATGCTCTTCTTTCTACCCCTTGTTTCGAGGCCTTGTGGAAGAGGTTGGACCTGAAACAATCAGAATAATAGGGCTTATAGAGTTAGGCCAGGCAGCGGGGGGGAAGGAAGAAATGAATAAAAAAAGAAAAAAGGAGAAATAAGAAAGAAAGAGAAAGAGAGAGAAAGAAAGAGAAAGAAAGAAAGAAAAAAGAAAAGAAAGAAAGAAAGAAAGAGAACTGCCTTAAGCCAGACTTTCTCAAATTGTCTCCTTCTCTATCTACCCTTCATCCACTCTCCACCCCACTGGCAACTCATGGAATGTTTCTGTGCATCAACAGAATTTATGTAACTGGACCACGTTCTTCCTGCTAGTCTCCAGCTTTTCATCTCTCTGGCAATTTGGAAGAACTATGCCTAAACTGCCAGCCCCTATTCATCAATTGAGCAGAACAGTAATGAGTCACATTTCATATCTGCATTAATGCTGACAAGATTGACCATCTCCTGCTGGCTTGTACATTGTAAAATGGCAGTCACAGCAAAGGTCAACTTGATGGGGATATTAGTAGCAGCGGGGAAGGTTGAAGTACTTCAGGCTGCTGTGGTTTTCCTGGGCAGAATCCAAGAGGGGATGTTCTTGATATCTTTCCATGGTTCTTGGAGTCCTACAGCGCAAGACATGTGCTCTGGTCAGGAATAGTGTTAATTAAAAGTGAAAAGAGGTTGGTGCAAATAAATAAATAAATACACATGACCAACCAGAAGAAGTTGCACAAGGCATGTATTCTAATTGTCCTGGAACTGGCATTGGAGAGTGGAACCCTTCTCCTTCTCCTTCCCTTTTAAAATAAAATATGTTTGGGTTGTTGTTGTTGATGATGATGATGTTATCCATTCAGTCAAGTCCAACTCTTAGTGATTCAATGTGCCAGTTCTCGCCACATCTTCCAATTTTGCACTATTTCCTTAAGCTTTTCTGTGCTCTGGCTGGTGTCAGCTTTCATGGTGTCCAGTCATCCACCACGTTTGAATCTTTTGTGAGTCTTGATGATAGTGGATAAAGGGAAAATAGGGGGAAATGAAGAAAGAAAGTACTCTTATTTCTTTGGTAAACAACAGGCTGAAAGAGTCTTTAGTCTGGAGAAAGCAGAACAGAAATAAGATTTGCTCTCACTTACTCTTAAGGCCTCTGGTTGTCAACACAAGAAAAGACGGAAAAAAATTGATGCTTCATATTTGTATCTCCAATTTATATAATATTCTACATTTCAATGTACTATCATTTTGCTGCTCAACTTTTTCTTCTGATATTAAGTATATCCTATGAGGGAAGTTTGAGGGAAATGGATGTATTTAGCTTTGGAATAAAAGGCTGGCTTAGCAGTCCTTTGCAAATCCTTGCTATTCTTATTTATTTATTAGATTTATATAGTTGCCCCTCTCACAAGAGACTGACTGATTAATTGTTGCAAGGAAAATACATTGCAAACAGTCATACTGTTCTCAAGAGACAAAGGGAATACTGAGAGGGATGGGACGGAGAAAATTCTGCAAGGCAGGTATCGCAGCAGAGAAGGCCCAAATCCTGGAACCCACCAGATGTAATTCCCTGGCAGATGGGAACTTCAGCATGCCTTCTCTGCCAGACCTGAAGGGAGGGCAGATGTAATCAGGGAGAGGTGATCCCTCAGATCACCTGACCCTCATGTCATGAAGGGCTTTAAGGATCAAAACCAGTACCTTGAATTGGACCCAGAAACAATTGAACAATATAGAATCTTCTGTATCTTTAAAGCATAGGGTCCAGAGTTTACAATACTTCAGGTAGTATGGCAGGACGTACAGTGAGATTTGGACGTAAGAATGAGATTGGAGGAGACTCACGACCCCCCTGGGCACTTGGTGGACACCAACCGATCCAAGAACTATCACGAGATCAAGACAACCTCATAAATAATGCCGGCTGAGAAAAGAAGACGCCTGCAGACAAGTATTGTGGGAATTGTAGACCCACTCAGTTGAGAGTGGAAGAGGGGGCCTGATCACCCCCCTGAGTCCAGGATAACATCCCTTCCTAACGGAACCGGCGTATCCTAATGAGGCTCTAGAACTGTGTGGGTGGTTAAGACTGCAGTTCCTGTTGGTGACCGTGATTCTCCGGGACTGCAGGTCAGTGGCAAGTGTTTTACAAATACAACATGGGTGGTGAAGGGAGCGTTCCTCAAACGCCTCTTCAATACATGTTACTCTATACATCTTGATCTTTAAAAATATGCCAGTGCTTGCTGGGAGATCCAAAAAATTAGAAAAGAGAACACCCCAGAACAAAGAAGAAAAAGAAAAAAAGAGTTGTAAGGTGTGTAGTCCTGGGTGGACAGGATACAACACTCTTAGAAAAGAAAAACCCTGAGATATAGTCAGTTACCAGGATGGGTAACAAGCCTCAAGGAGGAAAGAAAAGAAAAAAGAAAAAGAGAGTCTCAACAAAACACTCAGTTCCTGTGTTGTTTTAACTTGTCTTTGTTGATGTGTGTGTTTTTTGTTTTTGCTTAAAAAAGAAAAGAGGGAAAGGGAGAGTCTCTGACATCAATGCCCTCCACCTGTGTATCTTTGACATGAAATGGTTGACACTGAAGAAGTAGGAGACCCAGGGAGTCAAAAGGTTGAATCAGATATTAGTTAGAAAGAACAAACGGTCCTGGAGACACTTACGTTTGAGGACACCTGGGAATGGGCTCTATGTAGTGCTGTATTAGTCCTTGGACTGTGGACATTACAAACATGGGGTGGTTTTGTAGAACACCTAAGACTGATATTGCCCTTTCCCAAGTCACATATAACCCTAAACTTCTTCCTGACGTGGTGATTTTGTAGATTAAGAGAATTGTAATTGGATAGGTTCTGTGTAAAGGACAATTATGACCTTTTGTGGCTTTGCCTGTTATTGACAATGAATGATAACATCCGGAACAGTAGTTTCCAGTGTTGTGAGAATGCTCGAGTGAGTCCCCTTGCCCTTGAGGGAGGATCTGGGGATGTTGAGAACCCCAAGGAACAGGGCAGGATCAGGTCGCAGGGTGTGGATGCTTTGTCTCTCTCTCTCTGTCTCTGTCTCTCTCTGCCTCTCTCTCTGCTTCTGTCTCTCCATCTCTGTCTCTCTCTCTCTGCTTCTCTCTCTCTCTCTCTCTCTCTCTCTCTCTCCATCTGTCTCTCTGTCTCTGTCTCTCTCTGCCTCTCTCCCCCTCTCTCCCTCTCCCTTCTCGTCCAGAAAACAGTACAAATTCAGCCTCCATTAGAATAACAAGAGAAAGAGAAGTTTTGTTATGGAAATCTGGGTTTATTATCTGATTCTATGAAGTGGTTATGTGCTTATTGTAAAAAAACAAAACAAAACAATTTTGTTCCTTATCTAAGATAACCAGTAAAAGACTCACATATACTTTAAGCAGCTTTTGGAAAACAACAACTTTTGTATATTTAGCTGAAGGCAAAACACTCTAATTGGAAATTCCAGTTTTACAAATTTCCTCATTGCAATTTATCCATCTGTTTGTTTTTCATGTGCTACCTCCTGTTTAATGTTTGGGATGAAAACCAGATTGCTTGTATGCATTGATCTTTCTGGGCTATTTCTCATCTAGACCAGGGTTAATACAATTCAGGTATGCTAATACATGGAAGCTAAAAGTTCAAGAGCAACCATTATTCATGTCATGCTATTGATGCTTTGTTTCTAACAAGAGGGAAACTGTTGTCAGCATTCAAAGCTTTATCTCCAATCATGCAAACTTTAAAGAAATTTAATAGGGAATCCAGTTATGGGTAATTTTAAGAAGCAGGACCATACTGTCCTTAACTTCATTCAGAAATGAATTGTGCTGCTCAAATATTTCAAGCAGTTTTTTTTTACTTGCAGGGTAGGGGGTGGTTATGTGTTTTTAAGTTCTTATTCTATTATTATTTTTCTTTGATTCTTTTTCTTTAAAAAAAATGTCTATTATTGCTTCATTGTTCAAACAGCCAGAATGGCATCTTATGTTAACTTGCCTCCCAGCCTACATGGCATCTAATAAATACTGCAAACTTTAAGGGATAATTTGTTCAGCTTCTGCACTTTTCAAGTTTGCCATTTTGTTCTCTGAACAAATTATTAATTATCTCTGAGCATCTGAAATGCTCAACAAATCTTCCAGTGACTGAGAATTATTTCTGTGAAAAATGTGTGGACCTGATCTCAGAGGAGGATATCTGCATTGGAAGGGCTTCCCCATTCTCCTCCTGCAACACTGTATGCCTTGGCACTTTAATAGGTTATTAAGTTAAATATATGTAAAATAACAACAACAACAACAACAACAACAACAACAACAACAACTCCGCCGTTGCCGGTCCCAAGCCCGGATGAGAAAGGAGGAGGGTTGGGGTCAGGTTGGCAACTGGCCCCATAAAAAAAACCTGCCAACCCATACAATATGGTAAAAGAAACGAATAAAAATTTTATACCACATCGGTCATCGCGCGGGTTAACAAGGGCCGTGGCGGATGTTGGGGTCCCTGGACATCCGTCAACAAGTGGGCTACAAGTGGACCAGCCAACAAAATGACAAAAATATAGTGCAGATGAAAACCATGCCATAATAGCCTGTTACTACAACTCAGAGCCAGGGCAATACCAGTTATAAGATACACAGCTGGTATAGTTAACTGGACACAAGCTGATTTGGACATTTTGGACCGAAAAACCAGGAAACTAATGACAATGCACTACAGTTTACATCCACGTGGTGATACTGATAGACTTTACCTGCCACGAAAATCAGGTGGCAGAGGATTATTACAAGTGAAGCAAACAGTTGAAGAAGAAAAACATGCACTGGCTGATTATTTAAAAGAAAGTCAAGAACATCTATTAATCGAAGTAAAGAACAAAAATCTACTGAAGGCCCAACAGACGAAACAAGAATACAGAAAAGATGTGATAAAATCAAGAATGAAGAGTTGGCAGAACAAAGCACTGCATGGCCAATTTCTGGAAAAAATAAAAGATAAAGTGGACAGTGAACAAACTTGGTTATGGTTAACAACAGGTACATTAAAGAAAGAAACAGAGTCACTAATCCTGGCTGCGCAAGAACAAGCTATCCGCACAAATGCCATTAAGGCCAAAATCGAAAAATCCTCTGATGATGCCAAATGCAGACTTTGCAAAGAAGCTGATGAAACTGTTGATCACATACTCAGCTGCTGTAAAAAAATCGCACAGACTGATTATAAATTGCGGCACAATTCAGTAGCGCAAATGATCCATTGGAATTTGTGCAAAAAATTTAATATTAAAACAGCAACAAACTGGTGGGAACATCAGCCTGAAAAAGTCACTGAAAATCAGATGGTCAAGATCTTGTGGGATTTCTGTATACAAACGGACAAAATACTGGCGCATAATACACAGACATCACACTGGTTGAGAAAAACAAGGTTACAATCATAGATATTGCAATACCAGGTGATAGCAGGGTCGCCGAGAAGGAACATGAAAAAATCGCAAAATACCAGGACTTAAAAATCGAAATTCAACGACTATGGCACAAACCAGCAGTAGTAATTCCAGTGGTAATTGGCACACTGGGTGCTATTCCAAAAGCACTGGAATTACATTTAAAACAGTTAAAAATTGACAAAATCACCATCAGTCAAATGCAAAAAGCCACACTGCTTGCATCTGCACGCATATTACGAAAATACGTTACGACGTCCTAGGCCTCTGGGTGGGGCCTGACTAGTAACCAATGCCAAATCTGGCGAAACAACTGGCCGCTGTGATACAATTGTATAATAATAATGTGGCAGAGGATTATTACAAGTGAAGCAAATGCACTGGCTGATTATTTAAAAGAAAGTCAAGAACATCTATTAATCAAAGTAAAGAACAAAAATCTACTTTTCTAACATTGTGCACATGTGCCAATGGTGGGTTGTAGGTGATATGCCCTAGTATAGGCATACTGGAGCCTGCCCGGAGCACTGGATACCGTTCCGGTATGGTGCTCCAGTGGGCCCACCACCCACCTGAGCTCCTTACCTGTTTTTTAAGGCTTCCGCGCTTCCATGCATGTGCATGGCCCGTACAGCACCTGCGCGATGCTCCGTGGAGCATCTGGAGCATTACGGAGGCTCGCGGAGGTGTTAAAACGCATCCGTGCACACTGCATGTATTAATGTGGCCGCCGTCAGACCCATTCCAACCATATCGATTGAAACAGGATCCAGAACCCACCACTGACATGCGCAGACCTTTTTGGGTGCAAATGCACATGTGCGTGGAGCGTTCATGCAAAATGTTTTGCGTGCTGAACTGGCAGTAATGCTGGCAGGAACCCACCCCTGCCCCTTATGTTCCCACAGCAGCAACCACCCTTGCTATGGCAGCCCTGAAGATTTCCAAATTGGTTTCAAGGTCTGACAGCTCCAGAAGAACGTACTGTGATGATGGAACAGGTCTTCCATTAAGGCATTTTGTCACATGGAGATTAAGTCTACTTCTGATGCCACTCTTACAGTCACAAGTTTCTTGCCTTTTACTCAGCATTATATCAGCACTCCGGAGAGAGAAAATATTAGTTAGCCAAAAAGTGAAGGCTGCAGTTTGGGGGGGAAAAAGAGTTTTGAAAAGCCTTGGAGACATTTTAGATTGCCCTTTGCCATCATTATATATGCATAAAATGTAGCATTCTGGTTTTTGCAGTTGAATGAGTTCTCCTCACCTAAGGCTGTCCCCTCTCCCTGTCATCTTTTCTTGCAATTTAGGAAACGGAACCCCTTTAGGGGATGGCAGAAGAACCCTGCTATGAGTAGTAAGACCCCGATTCTGCATCAGCAGCCCAGTAGGGAAGCCATTTAAGAAGAGCTGCCAGATGCCGGGTGCTAAGAATGTAATGAGAGTGATTTAAAGTTCTAATATCCCTCTGTTTTTATTATGCTCTTTGTCAGAAGCAGTGATTAATCTCATGGCATTTTCTCCTTCATTACGGCCTGTGATGGGTGTGTAAAAGTCTGATATGCTCATTAGGCTAAGACAAAGGTAGTTGTTTAGAGTAATATTTTTGTTATTCAGTGTTATTCATTTTTGTTATTTCATCTTCGTAGTCAGCAATGAATTCAGAATAGTTCAGAATAGTTTCTACAGTTCTGATCTTTGAGTGCATTTCCACATTGCTATTCTCCATTGTGATCAAGACATGTCCCTCCAGGACATAATAGGATTATGTAGCATCAGAGCTCACTGCATTGCACAATCTCCTAAGGACATTGCATCACCCAGCAAACTTCAACCAAACTTTACTCAGACAAACATGACTCCACATGGCCCCATGGGAGTCTGACAACAGCCAATAGAATACATGTTCTTGCACAGCAATAGGAAGCTCAAGTGCGAAGCCCAAGAGAATTTATAAATACCCCTCATTCTCAACTCCATATAGTCAGCTACCCAGAATCACATGTGCTTGGTGGTTCTGCTTATAAATAAATGAACCCTCTTTCCAATCAGCCTCCAGCATCCATTTTGCCTCCAGTGCTTTTCTCCCAGCTTGGAATTGAACCAGATGGATATTTCTTCCAACACTATCACTTAAGATCAAGGATCAAGAAGCAGTATCCTGTCCTGAGTTGCCAGAGATTGTGGAGCAACAGTTCCGTCCTCTAATCCATGGAAAAGAGAAAAAAATTGCAGTCACTCCCCATCACAAATTCACATCCCTACCACATCTTGTGCACAGTTATCTGAATGTATACATAGACATCCTTGGGGGAGAAGTGGAGGAAAAGATGAAACATTTCCATGACATTCTAAATTGTATCAAGAGAGCCTTCCACAAGACCTTGTAAGAGCCATGGGGCGTAGTGGTTAGAATACAGTATTGCAGGCTAATTCTGTCAACTGGCAGCAGTTCAATTCTCACTGGCTCAGGGTTGACTCAGCCTTCCATCCTTCCAAGGTCAGTAAAATGAGGACCTAGATTGTTGGGGGCAATATGCTGACTCTGTAATCTGCTTAGAGAGGGTATATAAGTCTATTGCTATCTAATGTGGTACACAAGTATATAAGGACAACATGCTTTGCATCATTTCTGAGCATATACCTACATTTTGTCGAAGATAAAAACACACACACACACAAACATACCCATGATTTCTAAGAAGGGGAGCTGAAATAACTTCAAGCCACCTTTCCACTTTAAAGATCTGAACTCAAGAATACAGAATGGGTGAGATAGGAAGTTACATACAAAACAAAACTAATTTACTGGTTTTGAAATAGACCAGCATATTCCAGAAATAATTTGATTATATTTTGGAATTACATAAATTCCACAAGTTTTGAACAGCTGCAGAAATCTCATGTGGAAGTGCCCTGTATATCAAATGACCAGGAAGAAAACAGTGTTTCATTTTGTACACCCCAATTATTAGGCAGGGAGCTATCAGAAAATTCCCTTTAAGTGTGACTCACATTCACTACATCACCATTGGTCATGTGTGCTGCAGGGAGGTTGTGTAATACTTTATATATGGAACTTATACAGCTCTTGAACTCCCCCAGTCCTCTTACTCAAAAGTTGATGGAACAGTTTCCTGCCATTTTAGATTAAAAACATCCTCCAGAATCTACTATGAGATTAAAAATACACTTCAGGTAGTTTTTTTTTTTTAAAAAAAATTACCAGATACTCAAGAAAAATAAAACAAAATCTGAACCAGGGGTGAAATCCAGCAGGTTCTGACAAGGTCTGGAGAACCAGTAGCAAAAATTTGGAGTAGTTCAGAGAAGCGGCAAATGCCACCTCTGGCTGCCCCCAGAGAGGGTTGGGAATGAAGATTTTGCAGTATCCTTTCCCTGGCATGCCCACCAAGCCATGCCCACCAAGCCATACCATGCCCACAAAGCCACATCCACAGAACTGGTAGTAAAAAAAATTGAATGTCACCACTGATCTGAACCCACCCTTTTTGTCCTTTTTGGACAACTGTGCAGGCATCAGCCTACCTTCGCTTTAGAAGAAAACAAAGAAACCCATAATTTGTCAGATCAAGTGATGCGCAAACCTATGCACTCCTAATTGACACATTACTTAGCCTACTTCTTCAACATAGTCCCTATAGATTTCTGCTTCCCTGCTGCCATTAATGGTGGGAAACTAGTAATTTGTGTCATTTTGCTTGTTCCAAGACTATAATGAACTTGGCTCATATTCTGGCACACTTTTCTAAATCTGGTGATAATACTGAACAAAAACTCAATCACCCAACACTCTACTCAAACACAAACATGCAAAAAAGAACACACTCAAACACATGAATGTTCAGATTATCTCACTGGGGCAATTGAAGAAATATCATTGAGTAATGAGATAGTGAATACAAAAGGCAGGTTAAGAGTAGGGAAAAAATGAGTTAGGTCAGTGGAAAAAGAAGTATATGAGTACAGAGTGAGGTGAGTGTAGGTTTGTTGAGAATTCAGGGTGTAACTACAAATGTTTGGATACACTAGGAGTAAACTCAATAAACAGGACTGTACAGACTGCATATAAAAAGAGGATATTTGCAGGTAAAGACAATGCACGGAAGAGATTTCTGGCAAAAGGATGCAAAGGAAGATAAATGCAAAGATAGAGCAGTACCTGCAGCTAAAGACAGATAACATGGCCTGAGAGACAAAAATATAAAAGAATTAAATGACCGTGTTACCAGAATACCTACCTTAAGAATACCTTAACTATTATCATAGTTAAACCAATTTTCTTGGTGGCATGCAACACTGAGCTATAAACACCCAGAAGCTGGATACACACAGCACCCTTTTCTTTGTGGCATTTGCCCTCTGGAACATCAGCACTCTAGATATTGTGTTGGCCCTTCAACTCGGCTAGCCTTCCACAGGGTATTGAAGACCTGATTCTGTGCTTGAGCACACACTCTGTGTGATGGAGTCTATTTCCTGATTATCTTAAGGGCTTTTTATGATTCTTCAACTGCTCTGTGTTTTATTTCTTGCCTGTTTTGTATTTGTACTTGTAGATATTTTTTCTGTTTTAACATTGTGAACCACCCAAAATCATGTATTAAGATGGTCAGCTAAGTAAGTCAAGTGAACAAACAAACACATTTGTGATTCAGGAGGGAGGGAATTTGACGAGTTTGTGAAAAGAATGGGTCTCCATGTGAAAATGAAAAAAAAAAAAAAAAACACCATGAGAAAAACAACACTCATTCAGCTAGGTACCTACATCTCTCTATTCATCCACAAAGGTTAAACTCATGGAAATAATTCCTCTGTACTTCACCCCAATTTTGCTTGATGAAATGCAACATTTACTACCATAAGGAGTCATGTCTGTAGCGATTCCCCAAGCGATCGGTTTGTTGGGTAAATAAACAAAGCTTTCACAGAGCTTGCTAATTACAGCACTTGGTATAATTTAGGTAAAGCAGAACGATGGCCTTTATTGAACCTCTTCCTGGAGTGATTAAGGGAGATCAATGGAGCTTCCTGCTGCATTCCCTTGGGGAGTGATTGTTGGGGCAGAGTGGGTGGGGTGGAGGAATTTTTCTCTTCCGTCTGCCTGGAAGATGGGGGTGGGTGGGCGTGGGGGGATAATGTATACAAGCAAAACAACCCAACAGGCTGATGACTTGAAATGGAACCTCCTTTACTATTATTGTCCTGCCTTATGGAGAAAAAAGTAATTGATTGAGATGGGCAGCCATAGAAATGAATGAATGAATGAATGAATGAATGAATGAATGAATGAATGAATGAATGAATGAATGAATATAGGGTGGTGCAAAATTGAACCAATTGGCCCTTTGGATTCAGTCTCCCCAAAATACTTCATGGTGTGTGCAGGAATGCAAATGGTATAGCTGCCTTTAAAGTCATGTCTTTTGGCTCAATCTTTAATAAGAAGGCATACAGTATGATGGTCCATGAGACAATTGTAAGGAATAGAATGAACGGGCAGGACTGAAGATGGGAAGATTGATTTTACCCCTATTCAATGAGATTTGCTCTTTATTCTTCTCCAGCAGAATTCTCTCTTCTGCTATTCATCCCCTAGAATGTCTTCAACATCAGAGGCCTCCCCAGAATGTGCTGACACAATCTGCAGAGGTGTGACCCAATATAATACTCCTGAACAATAGAGTCCTGAAGCTGATACACAGTTTAGTTGTGGTCTTAATAATTTCCTGGAATAAGGAACAGCAACAACATGCTGTTCCTCATTCCAGATAGTGATTAAGACTACAGTTGAACTTTGCATCAGACTGACCTGCAAATTCCCTCTGGAGTTGATCAAGAGTCCATCAGGTACCTGAGATGACCAATTAACTAGGTTCTTTTCCCCTGCAAGCATAGGAGGAAGTGGCTCAAAAGAACCCCAAGGCTTAAAGAGAATGACCTGATCATGACAAGGACATAATAATAAGGTCCCCATACTCCAGATTGTGTCTCCATTGTCCCAAGATAAAACAGATACAATGTCTGATGTGAGTTGGGCCCATGATAATCTTACTGGGTCAGGTAGGAAAGCCACAATGCAGTGGGGAGGCTGATACAATCCTATCTGATCCCTATTGTCCAACCTAACCAGAGTTACACATTTGACTATCATAGGGCAATGCCTCTAGAATCTACCAATATATCTCACATTCCAACAGCCACCCCCTAGTCATAGTAGACACCCAGATGGGCACATTTCAGAAAGGAGCACACATACCTCTGTGTCTGCCAGATCTTGGTAACACATGTCTTTTTGGTCCTCTCCTCCATTATTAAATTATGAATGATAGAGATCTTATTACAAGCTGCTCTAGTATTTAGCAATGATGGCCCACAGCCTGGGTGAGTGACAGTCTGATCACTGGGCCTTCGGGTCAAGTCCAGAAGGCTGGAACACTGAATCAGAATAACACATGGAGACAGCCTTCCCTAAGAACAGATTGTCCTCATCTCTCATCATCTCTTCCCCTGCTCATTAGCGCCATTATGTTACTGCCTACTCCATCTCCCCAGATACTCTAAAACTCTTACTTCTGTCAACCTCCATGTCAAAGGCCTTTATCACTCAACTCAATTAAACACAACCAAGCACATTTTAATCACATTTCTGGGATGCTTCTGCCAGGCATTCATTAGACTAACCTTGCTACCCCCCAGCTAATCATTCCTTAATCAACTTCTCCACTAACTTTGTGCTCACCTGGTTAGCTAGAGGTCTAAACATATCCCTTATGAGTGGGGGAGGGGGGAACTGGAAGCCATTACACCTTCTCCTGTCTCACCTAGGCAGAGAAAGAGTCCCTGACATTCTAGCAATATCATTTCCTTAGTATCAAGTTTGAAGTTTGAAGTTTAGTAACATTTATATGCTACCCAATCCCGTAGGACTCAGCCACTAACTTCCTCTTTCTTTGCAGTTCTCAAGCCCTTCATTTTTTAACCAAATTGTTGGAGCAAAAGGATGGAAAATTTAGAGTGGCCTAAAACTGACCTCATTCCAGCCTGCTCAGGTCTCACTGAAGCATGAGAGACAAAATGGCTGCTATCATAGGATAGGAAAAAAGGCAAGGTAAGCCCAAAGTGCAATGTCCAGTTTATGGGAAATAATAGTTCCTCTACTACATCTCTACTACAAGGTGCTTAGGACACTTTACAACGTTAAAAAGAATAAAACAATGCAACTGTATGTATACAAGAAGAGTAAATGCAATAAAAACATCAATTATACAAATATAGAATATCCTTTAGCACAATCCACAGTAAAAGGATTTTTTTTTAAAAAAATACAAAATAAAATTCCTTCCTTCCTTCCTTCCTCAATCAACTTATAAAATGAAAGGTAGTGAAAATTGCTACAGGATCTATGACAACTTGCCATGCCCAACTGGTTGTGACCAATTTGTTGCCACTAGCTTGCTGCTGCCAATTCACCTCTACCAACTCGCTGCCGCCGACTCGCTGCAGGACAGCTTGGCATGGCCAACTGACCATGAGGGCAACTTGCTGTGGGAGTAAAGCTCACCATGGAGACAACTCTGCCCACTGTTCAATTGTCCAGGCAGGTGGGCAAGTGAACAGTGGGTAGAGCACGCAGGGTGAGTGAGTGGGAGGGTGGGCAGAGTATACAGCAAGAGGAAGGACTGCACCATCATCATCATCAGCAGTAGCAGAACCCAGAGCCATAAAGTGCAGAGCATGTCCACCACACAGGTGTGAGTGGGCCATGACAATTTGCCCCATTCTGTACTGCTGCAATCTACTTGTTCTTGGCTTGTGTATTACCTACAGGACAATTAGAATCCTTTAAATGCTCTAAGCCAGTGTTTCTCAACCTGGGAACCTGGCTGGGGAATTCTGGGAGTTGAAGTCCGGACATCTTCAAGTTGCCAAGGTTGAGAAACACTGCTCTAAGCAGAGTCAAATTATTTACCTCTTTCCAATGCTTCATTATCAGTGTCTTTATTTCCTGGTGACAGAATGTTTTCTAACAGGCAATCTGAAGAGGAAAATATTCATTGAGGGAAAGGACAGACCTCTCTTTGTTATCATATTTTTCAGACTCGGACACAGTGGAATTAATGTCCTCAGCTTTCAGCCTTGTTGATTAAAATATACTGTGATTGTTTTCATTTGTCTCCCTTTCCATATGTTTGGCTCTTTGGATGGTAGTTTTGATGGATTTCCCCCCCTTATATTAAATGGATTTGCTGTTTATGTAACATTTGCAGCTTTAAAGAAAATAAAGAACAAATTTTATGTTTGGCAGAGAACACTGCCAGCAAATGCTTAGATAAGGAGGAACATAATTATATTTAAAGTTGGCCTTCAGGAAGGAATTGTGTGTTTTTAGGATTTTTACTTCATGTGTCATTGTGACTAGATAAAGCATTCCTCGGGAGTTTTTTAAAATTTATATTTCTATGGCTTTAGACAAAATCCTTTTGATTAAGTTTATAGGACAGCATTGTGGTGCCTATTAAATTAAGAATGGCAATATTTTAGTCCCTGTGGAGTACACTTAAAATTTTCCTATGGGGCCAAGGCTCACAGAAATTGTTGTTGTAGTGGTTAAAATAGGGGTCCTCAAACTTTTTAAATAGGGGGCTGATTCACGGTCCCTCAAACTGTTGGGGGGCCAGGCTGGCTGGGTGGGCATAGCTAGGTGGTCATGTGACTGGGTAGGTGTGGCCAATGTAGCAGTCCATTTTGCCTTTGTCCTTGCTGTACTTGATCATATGACAGTGAAAAACATCCTGAAAGGCTGTTTTTAAAGTGTTTTTAAAGCATTTCTAAAGACTTTTAAAGCACTGCATTACAAGCGGGCAGCAGAGTTTGTTTTCAAGCCAGCAGCAGCCCCTCCCCTACTCACCCACTGGCCCTGGATCATGTGGCTGCACTGGTGAGAACACCCCTCAGTCAGCTGGTCCTCCCCAGCACCCTTCGGCCTTACTTTCGGCAATAGCGGTGTGATCAGAAGTGCAGCTCAACCAGTGAAATAACTAACCAGAAGTGCAGCTGGAGTGGGCGCTTGTTGGAAGATAAGGCCGCTGGTGAGAGGCGGGGCTAAATCCCACAACTCTATGGGCTGGATAGTTTACATTGGTGGGCTATATCTGGCCCATGGCCTGTAGTTTGAGGATCGGTGGGTTAAAAACGCTGGACTGAAAATTGGAGACTGAGTTCTAATTTTGCCAAATTGGCATAATGCCAGCTAAATGACTTTAAGCCATGGGTGTCAAACTCAAGGCCTGCGGCTAGATCCGTCCCGCAGGCTGCTTAAATCTGCGCCATGGGCCCAGCCTGGAAATAGCAAAGGACTGGCACACAGTGTCCCTGGCAGCCAAGACAAGGCATGGGACGGGACTCACGCCACCCACGTGCTGCGTTTTCACCAGCAGGGTGCTGCAGGAGGCCATCCAGATGAAAAGTTCAGCAATTGTCAGAAGGAGAGGTGGAAATAATCTCTCCCACCCCTAAAAATGGCTTCTAATCAGTTACTTCATGTGAACTAGATGAGAAAGATGCACTAGAATTAGAGTTTTCATTTCAGCGCCAGTAGGGTTTTGTTTATTAATCATTTATCAAATTTGGAGAGCATCCATCTCACTCACAGACTGATTCTGGGTGATGTAGAATTAAAACATAAACCACATCAATATTAGAGCCCAGTACGAGGTAGTTAAAATAAGAATAAAATAAATAAAGTTTAAAAGGTGGGGAAAGGATCTTCAAGGTACTAACCAACCCCAAGGTTGCCTGTCCCTTTGACACCCCTCAAGTGAGGTGGCAAAACAAGAGCCAGAATGCCAAGAAGGTGGGGTTCACCTCACTGTTGGGGGGAGAATGTTCCAAAGGATGGGGGCAATGGCAGAAAAGGCTCTTGTTCTGAGCTAGGCTTCCCCGGTAGCACGAAGCTGAGTTCTTGTCCCGATAAACCCCTTTTATTTCATTTACAGTGAATTCCTAGCCTGCAAAATCTTTCCTCTCCCACAGTCTTTCAAGATAGTTCACAATTACTGACCTTGATCAGGCTTGGAAAGTGGCCAGGTTGATATCTTTCAGACACCACAATACTTGGCAAGAATGCAGGAATGAACTAATTGTCTCCTGCAAACACCCCTCCCCTTTTACTCCTCTTTTATTCCCTATGGGAGTGGCCATTCACTGTCCACCTGTGGCCATATTCCCAAGTGGACCCTTGTTCCTTAGTTGTTCCCTTCGTCTGGCAACTCTGCGCATGTGCACACTGGGAACAGGCTCCAGCTGTTCATCTGCCTCGCTGATGTCTGACTCTGAAGGCAGCTGATAACTGTCAGATGGCTCTGGCCCCATCTCTGCCTCTGACACAGAGCCCTCTTCAGAGCCTTCCTCAGACTCCAAGACTGGCCCATGTTCCTCCCCAACCTCCTCACTGTCCGAATCTGCTGCCAACTCCGCTGCTGGCAGGCCACAACAGCTCTCTTCTAAGTCCTACCAGTTGAAATGCTTTAAATTGAAGGGGTCTGTAACACATCCTCCCTGCCTGACCAGGTGGGGTGAGCCGATGTAATGGAGAGAAGACTGTTCCTCAGAAACCTAGCCTCATGCCATGTAGGGTATTATAAAAGATACATAATCTGGTTACCTTGGAACTTTCAGCATCTCTTGCAACCTTCCAGAGTATAAAAAAAGTTTTAGAAGAAGAATAATGACTACTTTAACTGTAGCAGTAGTTTTCATTTAGGGATTTGTAGTATTGTTGATTAAAAACCAACTTTCTAGGAAAAGCTTACTCAAGTCTTTTTTGGTAACTTTTCTAGCATACTTCTTCTTACCTATCAGAGTTTTTGTGTCATTGGGAGTTTCTTCTTGTAGTTTCCTGCCAAGGTGGTTGAGACAAATTGTGTGCCATGGATTTTCAGCAAGGAAGTCTGGGGGTTGCAAACAAAAAGTCAAGCAGATGTGGAGTGGTGAAATTCAATTTTTTTTTACTACCGGTTCTGTGGGCGTGGCTTGGTGGGTGTGGAAGGGGAAGGATACTGCAAAATCTCCATTCCCTCCCTACTCTGAGGCCAGCCAGAGGTGGCATTTGCTGGTTGTCTGAACTACTCGAAATTTCTGCTACTGGTTCTCCAAACTACTCAAAATTTCCACTACCAGTTCTCCAGAACCTGTCAGAACCTGCTGGATTTCACACCTGCAGATATGGTTGTGGATCCATAGGCTATTCTCCCCTGGAATCCAGTCGGGACAACCAGTTTAAGTAAATGTATGGACAGAAAATCCTTGTTCTTTCCAGATATTAATGCCAACTCCTTATACAAACATTTCCTGGATGACTTAAGACAGGGGTGTCAAACTTAAGGCCCGGGGCTGGATGCGGCCTGTGGGGTGCTTAGGTCTGGCCTGTGGGGCTGCCCTGGAAACAGCAAAGGACCAGCCCATAGTGCCTCTGCCAGAGAAAATGGAGCTTAAGAGGGTAGCATTCCCAAGCTCTGTTTTCACTGGCAGAGGGTTGCAGGAGGCCACCACACGAAAACGGAGCTCGGGAGCCCATTTTCTCTGGCAGAGCATTCGGGCCACCATAGGCGCCCCTACATGAGTGATAGTGAGCTGGCCATGCCCACCTGGCCACACCAACCCCAGTCCCCCAAGGTCAAATACAATCCTGATGTGGCCCTCAATGAAATTGAGTTTGACACCCCTGACTTAGAATAAGAGAACAGAACAAGTAAAAATCAAAATATTAAAACCATAAAGAATGACACAGTGTTGAAAATCGGCACTAGAAAATATGCAGTTACAGATTAACCAATAACATTTTAAAGCACAATTGCATGAAGAAACAATAATCCTGGTCAGCCTGGAAATATCAGCATCTTTTGCAACATTCTTGAGTGCAAAAGAGGCTTTACTTCAAAAAGAGTAATGAGTACATTTACGTGGCAGTAGTTTTAATTTGAGGATTTATGGTGTTCTTGATTAAAAAACAACCTTCGAGCAAAGGCTTAGACAATCTCCAGTCTCCAAAATCTGCGCTCCAGTCCCAGAAGTCATTCTAAAAATTGGTACTGAATTTTGTGCTTTCAGATAGGCTGTCTGAAAGTGGTGGCAGAAAAAACACTGGAAAACAAAAAGGCATCCTATGAGCAAAAGAGACCCTGCCACACTCAGATAATGTTCATCTACCTGTCAGATTTCCTGTCCTAAAAATACGAAGACTGGCAAAAAGTCCATGATCAATGTGAAAAATGGCACTCACAGCAGAATAGT
The DNA here is from genome assembly GCF_051295495.1 of Thamnophis sirtalis. Classification (NCBI taxonomy): domain Eukaryota; kingdom Metazoa; phylum Chordata; class Lepidosauria; order Squamata; family Natricidae; genus Thamnophis; species Thamnophis sirtalis. The sequence continues at coordinate 157,913,290 of NW_028261381.1, read as the reverse complement.
TGGATAAAAGAATTGGCACAATTAAGATAGGAACATACCCCTAATACCACATTGCCACTGCTCTGGACAAAACACACAAACACACACACAAACACAAACACACACACACACACACACACACACACACACACACTATTCATGATTGGGAGAGACATGGGAACAAGGTCAGCCAATGAATCAACTAAGTCAGTCAATGGGAGCTTAAACAGAGTCTGTGCAGAGAATTGAAACAGAAACTTGATCAGTTTGCTGCTCTGTGAAGTAAACTAGCAGTCTGTCTGGGCTTGTCTGCTGAAATGAAACTGTTTGTGTTTGCCTGTAACTCTCCTGCCTTGTGTTTACTTGGAAGAACCACCTGTTCGTATTGTACATTTATTCATCTATTTTTATGTATATACATTAATATAAGTTAATGAATCCTGCTGCATCAGTTTGTGTGCTTCTGGATTTGAATTTATGCAACAATCTCTCTCTCTCTCTCTCTCTCTCTCTCTCTCTCTCTCTCTCTCTCTCTCTCTCTCTCTCTCTCCCTCCCTCCCTCCCTCCCTCCCTCCCTCCCTGTCTCTGTCTGTCTGTCTGTCTGTCTGTCTGTCTGTCTCTGTCTCTCTCTCTCTCTCTCTCTCTCACACACACACACACACACACACAAACCCAGAACTAATGGATGATCCTCACTATGAACAGAGTTGTTAATAAACTCAGTCAGGTTTATAGTGGCTATGGTGGTTGCGAACGCCTCCTAGTTCACATCCAAGAAAAGTAGTTTGAATTTCTCCAATTCTTTAAGCATAGGAAACTGCCAATCCAACTAGAGACCTCAAGCCAAGAAGGTTGCTATGCAATACATGAGCAACGTTCCTGTCCAATCCCGTCTAAGCTGATCAGATCTGGACTGCAAAGGAATCCAGGTGACTTCTGGATGGCAGCAAAAAAAAATTAGAGGAACCTCTTTGCTGCCCTCCAATGGTCCTCTAGACTTTTGTACCTTGGCACTAGTATCTCTACCATACACTTTAGTAGGCAAAGGAACCAAAGGCAAACATAAAATGGATTAAAGTGAGCTATTGTCATACCCCAAACCAAGATTGACATGTGATGATTCATCCAAGCTGACTCTTTATTTTACACCTATAGACAAAATCTTTCCAGGATGAAGACTCTACTATCTGCATCTATAATATATTGTGTGAACTTTTAGGGAGGGGCTGTCTTCACCATTTTTTTCTCACATATAATATTTGGGTTATGTTGCCTCTTACTCCTCTGGAATATACTCCCTCCTTCCTGGAAACCCTCCTCTTCTCTACATCTTTTCTCATTTCAGACCTAATATCAGCAAAAGTTCAGAGAATATATATATTCCTTCCTTTTACTTTTAAAATATTTTTTATTTTTAATTTAAAACAAACACAACATCCTTCTTTGCATGCTGTAGAAAGTGTATCAGTTGGTTACAAAAAGACTTTCGTGCATCTCTTCCACAGTCAACAAACATAATTCACATTAACTCAAGTATTTTAACTCAAATATTTATACGTGTCACCATCATCATAGCTCCATTTTCATTTGACTATAATTGTTTAAACATCCTTCATCATAAAATATACCAAGATTTAATACATAGCCACATACTGGCCTTTCATTTACTATTTCTAAAATCCTCCACTAACACTAAATCCTTATGTCCTATTCTAGCTAAACATCCATAATATTTAATAACAAAATTTTCTAATCCTTCTTTCCAAATCACTGTTTAGAATTTACATCCAGTTTCCTTATGTTATACCCATATCTATATATATGTTGTTATTCTTATCCCTCTTTTATTTGACTATATCCTATATCATAACAATTCCCCCCTTATAATCAAAACTTTAATTGTATTTAACTTGGTTCTTTTTTTATTAACCTTTATATATAATCCAAAGGGATTTCTAATCTTCCTTACATGGGTACCATTCAATATTCATATCCAATTATACTCATCATAACACTACACATTGTATACATTAGTAACATTATCAATTATTTATTTAAACTATATCTATTGTCAATATATTTCACTAGGTTTAACTAGTTTTAAATTATATTCTTCCACCTATCAACCTGTATCTTTCCAATGGCAAAACAGTCTCATATCTTCTGCCATTTGTGGTGATAGTCCTCTAATCATTTCCTTGATCAACTTTGTATGGACTCTTCTTAGCAACACCTTGCTTATAAGATCTCTCATGTAATCTTGATGCCCTTCTTCTGTTTCCTTAATCAGCTTATCTTTGATGGTTAGTAGTGTTATCAATGCTATTGCTAATAAATTTTCTCTCTTTAAATCCATAGATTCTTTGTTTTTTTTCTTCTGTATTTTGCCATCTGGGATAGATTTCCCCTCCATTTAATTCCTCTTTCTTTATTCCACTCTTTCCATTTTCAGAGACAAACCAATCACCATAAAGATCAGCAAATTTAATCTCTTTATATTCATTTTCCACTTCAATTTTTGGGGGTTTTAACCACCATGTTTTCCATTTGATAAACATCCTCAACTTCTTCATATTTTGCTGTTAGATGCTCTAAGTCTTCCAGCTTCTTCTCTATCCTCTCATATGTATTTGATAATTTCTGTATTTCTGAAAATATATTTTGCAAGCTTAAGGTTTCTTTCTGCTGTTGAAATTGTGCCATTATCTCCAGCTAACAAACACATCTGCTCTAGCTTGGAAGGTTAATAAAATTAAGCATAGATTCACAAAAACATTTTGTTTTCACTTTTCTCTGGTTAAAGATATACTTCAAAGAGACATCTGTATGCTTCACTCTCTATAACCAAGCAGTGAGACCTTGTAGTGCCAAGCCAAAACAATCAGTGAATAAAAAGTGTTCCATTTCCAATACACAAACCTTCCAGCCTCCGAGTAGCAGTGTAATTGTTGCAAATTTCCTTATTTCTTTTTGTATCTTTTTTATATTTCAAATTAGAAAAAAGAGTCCAATTTTTAAATGGGTTAGGAGAACACCCACAGTAATGAAAGAGGAAAATTTTAGTCCATAGGTTACAGAAAATAATAAAAGAAAAAAATAGGAGAAAACTTAATCCATCTGTTTCAAAAGGCTTGCATAGATTCCATCCATGAAGATAGCATTTAAAAAGTAAGATAACCACTGTCCAAAACCATTCCAAATTTAATTCCGCTACTTGATTCTTCTATTCTCCAATTTAGATTGATTTTACTGTAAGTTTTTATAGGCAGTCTCTTTTTAAAACAGTAAAAGTTCCTCACCAGCTGAAAACACTTTCTCTTTCCATATCTTTCCATTTTGGATCTGCCCCGACTTCATCAGCCTTGGCTGGATTTTTTGTCGCTGGCTTGAAGAACTTCTCTTGCATCGATCAGGGACTTTGCAATGTCCCTGAGGTCAGCAAGACATATTCTTCCTGTTCACCGTCTCTTCGGGATGGTTTAGGTCCGATTGGACCACCCAACGGCAAAAGTATTGGCTGCAGTCTTGGAGCATTGAGACCGCACGTCTGTATCATCACAACATTGGCTCCTCCTCCCTTCCTTTTACTTTTAATGAATAGAATAGAATAGAACAGGGGTGTCAAACTCGATTTCATTGAGGGCCACATCAGGGTTGTGTTTGACTTTGGGGGGCTGGAGTGGGCATGGTCATGTGATCTTGATTCTTTCCCTCTGTTTATGCAGTCTAGAACCATGTTGGCTTTTTTGGCAGCTGCTGCACACTGCTGGCTCCTATTTAAGTGATTGTCATCTTGACCTTTAGACCCTCAAAGAATGTCCTAGAACTTGCTTTCTTCTCATTTATTTTGTGTATTTTCTCACAGAATTCTTCAAGACTTTAATAGGTCTTTAATAAGCTTGGCATTCCAGCAAAGATCCAAACATGAAAAATATCTCTTATGACCTTAAACACCCTCTTATTCAGCGAGAGGTGGATATGGAAATTCTTTAAGGGCCAACCTATATGGCCTGCACCACTGTGGTGGGTTCTGGCTGCTGATACTGCTGGTTCGCTCAGGGATGTGTTTCACGCACGTGCACATGCGCAGTACAAAAAACCCAAGATAATGGCACCTATGGCGCCACCAAGACAATTGGTTTCCGGGGTGTAGTAGGCCAAGTTACTACCTACTCGGCCGAACTGGTCTGAACTGGTAGGCATCCACCTCTGCTGCAACATGATGATTATTATTTTCAATAACTCAATAAAATATTTGCATAAAAATTAATATTAATTTATTTGATTCAACAAATTGACATTTTACCCCTGCATTTTTTTCTTTTGGTACAATGTCCTATACATTGCACAAGGTGTTTTTTTTTAATAAAATAAAATAACATTCCCATAGGAGGGAAATATAGGCAGCAACTTATTCTCGAACGTCTGGTCTTCTAGCCCTGGGTGTGTTAAAATGCATTTGGGCACAACAAATTAGACCTGTCCTTGAGGGCTTTGCAAACCTTCAAAGGGATGTGTCATTAATAGAGGTTCAAGTAAAGCAATCCTTGAGGCTACATGGCCAACTTATTTCTAAACATTTCTCTTTGCTTTGATCTGCTTTAAAGCCTCTTGTTCTTCTTTGTCTTTTCAAAGTCAGAAGTCCCAGATGTTAGAAATAATCACCTCTGGCAGTTAAACCCAAGCATATTAGGTATTTCACTCTGGCTAGAAAGAATCTTAGTTAGTCCCATCCAAGAACCTTGGAACACCCTCCTAGGGATTGTAAGATTATTCTTTATAAGGAAAAAAATAAGAAGAAAGTATTAGCGCAAAGGAGAGTTAAACTTGTTTCATGTTATACAAAATAATTTCATGGCCATTTCTGAAAGATGCTATTGATAAAGGATTTGTGAAAATCCACACATCTATTTCAAGTATCTATGAGTATTTATTTGTGTTCTGAACAATCCTGTTAGCTTTTAATGCAACTGCCGTTTGGAAGGTTACGCCTCAAAGCAATGCATTTCTCCAATAAAGCATAAAAAAACACGTTTCTTATTCTAATCTTCCAAAATGTTGAGCTAATAAAGGCTTTAGATCAGATCATATGTTTTTAATGCAGTCCATATCAGCAACCTGGAAACTAGTTGTTTTTACAAAAGACGGGAAAATTTAATATATATGATAATACGGAAATCTATTAAAGAAAATATAGGGGAACTTATTTCGTTGGAAATCCTGATAGGTAACTAATAATGCCCCCCCCCCCCCCAAATCATCCAAAAGTGAGCAAAATGTATATTGTAATTAGTTCCACATTCTGAAAAGGGCCTGTGAATGTTTCCTTTGCTAGCAATTTATGCTTAGAAAATGAACAGAGTGATAGGTTGCAGAGGGTTATCTCCATCTTTAACATTTAAAGGAAAGCATCTAGATTCCAGATGGGGATGATTAAAAAGTAGTTCCACAATCTTTCAGCTTCACAATTTATTTGTTTGTTTGCTTCTTTCCCAGTATTTATATCCTAAATAATAGATTAGATAATACTAAGATAAAACATGCAATACAAAAATCGCATAAATAAAGAATATATAAACAACATGCCTAAGAAGAATTCAAATGAGAGCTAGTTTGTTTAGGTAGGTAAGGCATGAGGCTAGAAAGCAGGAGACAGTCTCCTAGTACAAATCTCCGGCAGTCTGTTTTATAGTCTGAGAAGTTAGGGAGGTTCTTCTTTTGTGTATCTTTCTCTGCCCATTGTGCAACTATGGGCCACGCCACCTCTTATCTGATGGTTCTCTCAGGGACATCTCTTCCATCCATTTCCCAAGGTCATATCATTACACTTGGGCAAGACAACCTGATTGTGTAGAACAAAACATTAATAAAGGTAAAGATTCCCCTCGTACATATGTGCTAGTCATTCCCGACTCTAGGGGGCAGTGCTCATCTCCGTTTCAAAGCCGAAGAGGCAGTGCTGTCCCAAGACATCTCCATGGTCATGTTACCTTCCTACAAAGGGTGGTTCCTATTTTTCTACTTGTATTTTTACATGCTTTCCAACTGCTAAGCTGGCAGAAGCTGGGACAAGTAACGAGAGCTCAATCCATTATGCAGCACTAGGGATTCGAACTGCTGAACTTCTGACCTTCTGAAAGACAAGCTCAGCGTCTTATCCATTGAGCTACCGCATCCCTAAAACATTATTGGGGCACCTCAAAAAATTCTGGTCATAAAAGATTTAACTACCATGCTTAGTTGTGCCTCCTAACAGTTGCCAATAATGGTCAGTGTGGTAGGCAGCAATATCATTTCTAATGTTGCTTAAATAAAGATAGAAGTTTTTGTTTCCAGTTTTATGTTAGAAGCAGACCATGCCACCTCTTCAAGTCTCTCATTTCCATGGAATTCTAGCTATTCACTGAGCTGAAATCCCATAGTATCTATGATTACCAACAAATGTGTAAATACAAAACTCTGAAAATCAGGGGACTGTGTCTTTGTATTAGAAAACTCTCCTGTTCCCATCTCGGTTTATTTTAAACCTGGGAGTAAACGAAATTGTTTTTGGATATGTATGTTAAAAGTCTAGTAGTTAAATAATTAATTGATTGATCAAGGTAATAATGTTAATACCTACAAGCTAATTAATTTGTCATCCTCCCATCCCCCCATTTGTATTTATTTAAGTAGAAAATCTATTTTTATTTTACAGCCTACCCCCTTAACAGCTTATTATGCATTATGCTGCCTGCTCCCTTAACAGCTTTGAGCAGCTTGCTAAAATGCAGTAAAAAACATTTGTAATAAAATGCTAAAAAAAAAAGAGAAGAAAGAAACACTAAACGTTCATTTTAGCCCTCTTTAAGGTTCTGTTTCAAAATCAGCCAAATTCAGCTTGGTATTGTTGCATTATGCGATTATTTTCGTACCTTAGAAGTCTGTCTATTGTTTGTTGCTTTCAAAACAGGAGGAAAAGAAATCCTTCTTGAAATATTGCCATGGTGAATTGGCTGACATTACAGAGTGTACTCTCAGTACTCTATCCTGAAAAGAAAGGAACTGGTTTTTGCTATGCTTGACTTTGCAAAAGTAAGATAATTGAGGTTTTACTACCCTTTTTATGTCTACCTGCACCAGAAGACTCTTCTCTCTCCCACTCAGGTACTGCACACAACAGCAAGAACAACTTCCAAAAATACACAGCAAGTTTACTATCACCATCTCCAAAAATCCTCCTAACAATAGTTAGGAACAATAGTTGATTCTTTTCTTTCATTAGCAGCTCTCCTGTCACGTGATAAACTGTTAAAATCTGGAAATGAAATTGCTTTGGCATTTCAATCAAATGTGGAGCCTGTATCATCTTGCAGTCTCTTAACTGTATTAGTTATCTCCTGCGGGGAGTAAAACAGTATCTGCTGCCACAAAACCCCATTGTCAAGTTGCTACACTATTTTTCCTTCCTTTTAAACAGATAGGAGCAAAGCCATGACTTTTGAGAAGTGTTGCAAAATGCCTGTGAAATATATTCATCCATCCATCAATTTTTTTCTGGTGGCTCTAGCTTTCACTTTCCTTCAATGCTTCAAACCCAATGAGGTATATTGGACCAACTCTATTGAACCTCAACTCAGAATGGGACTATGGTTTGTTTTCTAATTACAACTGTAGGTACCTCTGAAAGTTTCCTAGTTTGAACTACAGCATTAAAGTCATAACAGAACAACAGAGTTGGACCTTGGAGATCTAATCCAACCTCCTGCTCCAGCAGGAGATCCTATGCCATTGTGGACACATGGCTGTCCAAACTCTTCTTACGAATCTTTTATGATGGAATATCCACAACCTCTGAAGGCAAGCCATTCCACTAATTATTTGTTCTAACTATTAATTGTTCTCAACTCTCTTTGATTGGAGCTGCATTTAGTGCACATTACACTAATCAAGTTGAGAAATGTCAAGGACATGAGTAACACCACCCACTAGATCAGTGATGGCGAACCTATGACATACGTGCCACAGGTGGCACACGGAGCCATCTCTGCAGGCATGCAAGCCGTCGCCCAGGTCAGCTCCACTGCGTATGTGCGGGCGCCTCCCACAGGCCAGCTGATTTTTGGGTCTCTGCTGGGAGATGTGCACACATGTGTGGGGGGTTATTCACACACGTGTGTATGGGGGACGCTCAAGCGCACATGCATGTGGGGTGGTGGCGGCACCCCCCTGCACCCCATTTTTGGTTCCAGGAGGCTGCAGGGAGCCTGCTAGCACCAAAATGGGATTGTGTGCACATGCACGGGGAGTGGGGGGAGTGCGCACATGATTTTTGCACCCAAGGGAAAAAAGGTTCACCATCACTGCATTTGATTGTGAATGCACCCTAGATTGTGAATGCACAGCACTATTTTGCGCCCTAGATTGCACACTAGAATGAGCCCTAGATTGTGAATACGCCCTTTCTGGAGATGTGCATGCAATCTAGGGCTGTGATTACACCAGCAATTACATTTCTGGTGTAAAGAAACACCATTGAAAATGAAAGAAGATATAGTCCTGAAATCAGACAACCTCTGAATCAACAGCCAATTCACTTTGCTTTATTCCTATTTTTTTATTCTCTATGTTGATTTCCCCCTGTGTTCATTGTTCTGAGCTTGTTCTTGGTCTTATGTTTCCGAAGTTTGTTCCTATAATAGAATGAACCGGTAGAGAGTCATTCTCTTTCTTTTAAAGGAAATTAATCTTCTTGTCCAAAATGTAAATTCCTTATTCTATATCAGGGCAATGCTTTCATTGAACCAGCTAAAAAAACAAAAGAGGAATGTGATTATGACACGTCATGTTAACTGATTGTATGTATGTATGAGGGGAAAAGAGTAAAATTGCAAACAAAAGAAAATCGCAACTCAATTTTGCAAAACCAAAGATTCATGAATTCTCTGTGAGAAATTAGTCATCTAAAAAAATCTGAGGCGAAAAATGAGCTTTTAACGAGAGACAGTTTTGATAAGAAAATGAGTAGTTAAACCATTAGTGATATTAATTTTTATCATAACAATTAATTTAAATTTTTAAGAAGCGGTGGGGAAAATTATAGCCTTTCATTTAATCACAAACTCTGGCTGATCTTTGGTGTCTAATGTCTAAAGAAAAAATAGGGAATCACAAAACAACATAAAAGATTTGCACAAAATGTATGGAAATGGAAACGAATAATGCAATATCAATTAAAATGGGAGTTTATACTTGATTAGTTGCTAGAATATATATAGAAAACCCACATAAAACTTAAATAATAGATGATCAGCATCAGTTCTTCGATATTCTTGGATTACAGAAATGATTGTTGAGAGGGTAACTAAAATGATTTAAGGCCTGGAGACTAAAACATATGAAGAACAGTTGCAGGAACTGGGTATGGCCCAGTCTAGAGAAAAGAAGGACTAGGGGCGACATGACTGAAGTATTCAAGTATTTGAGGGGTTGCCACAAAGAAGAGGGAGTCAAACTATTCTCCAACACCTGAAGGCAAGACAAGAAACAATAGATGGAAACTAACCAAGGAGAGAAGCAACCTGGAATTAAAGAAAAACTTCCTAACAGAACAGTACTTGAGAGACCGCCTCCTGCCAATTACCTCCCTGTGACCAATTAGATCACATAGATTAGGCCTCCTCCGAGTTCCATCTGCCAGTCAGTGCCGACTGGCAACTACACGGAGGAGAGCCTTTTCAGTAGTAGCTCCGACCCTTTGGAACGATCACCCCATGGAGATTCGTACCCTCACCACCGTCCAGACCTTCCGCACAGCCCTTAAGACCTGGCTAGCCAGTCAGGCCTGGGGACAAAGATAACTGTCCCCACCCGAATGATGAATGAATGTTGCTTACTATTTTACTTCTATGTATTGTTGTGTCTATTGTCTGTATACCCCCCCCCCTTATTCTATGTAAGCCGCCCTGAGTCCCCTCAGGGAAAAGGGCGGCCTATAAGCATTAATAAATACCTTTAAATACCTTTAACCAGTGGAACAGCTTGCCTTCAGAAGTCGTGGGTGCTCCATCACTGGAGGCTTCTAAGAAAAGATTTGAAAGCCACTTGTCACCTAAAGGATCTCCTGCCTGAGCAGAGGATTGGACTAGAGGACCTCCAAAGTCCCTTCCAACTCTGTTCTGATTGAAGGGTTTGAATGGCTTTAGGAGACATATCTTCTATTAGATCAAGTCTACTTGATCAAGACATAGATGTGGCTTTAAGGCAGCAGAATGACACAAAGAGACCTCATTGGTGTAATAGTTGGAAATGAAAACAACTCTAGGATTAAAATTTCTATCTAATGGTTGTTCACAAATAGGCTGTTTGCTGGACTATTGCTATTCTATTGGATACTCAGTAAAAACCCTTTGAATGAGTACTAAATACAAATCCTAGTTCTTCATTTGCTCTTCTTTCTGTTGGTTATAAAATGAGTAAATCAGAAGAGAGTTTAGAAGTCAATTAATTCATGCTTTTCTCAAGCAAGGCTCTCCAAGATTAGTTATCGTAAATGAATTACTTTACAATTGGTTTACAACCAATTATTTTAAGGATTTTTCTGAACAAATCAAATGTCATTTGCCTAATTCACAATGATAGCAATGTACTTATCTGAAGCTCAGTTTTGACAGCTTGGGATGGGCCTGACCAGTGATGGGTTTCAATTTTTTTTAGAACTTATTTTGTCGATGTGGCCTGTTTTGTGGGAGTGACTCAGAAGTCATGTGACTGGGTGGGAGTGGCTTGGTGGTCATGTGGTCGTGTGGTCGTGGCCAACTTGGAAAATGTGGTGAAACTCACTTAACAACACTCTTGCTTAGCAACCAAAATTTTGGCCTCAATTGTGGTTATAAGTTCTCTTTCTTTTTCTTTCTTTCTTTCGTTCTTTCTTTCTTTCTTTTTTCTTCCTTCCTTCCTTTTGTCTCTCTCTCCCTTTTTCTTCCTTCCTTCCTTCCTTTCTTTCATCTCTCTATCCCACTTTCTTTTTCTTTCTTTCTTTTTTCTTTCTTTTTTCTTTCCTTCATTCTCTTTCTCCCTTTCTATCTGTCTCTCTCTCTTTTCTCTCACTCTCCCTCCATTCCTTCCTTCCTTCCTTCCTTCCTTCCTTTCTTGTGTGTATCTCCCCCCCTCTCTCCCTTCCTTCCTTCCTTCCTTCCTTCCTTCCTTCCTTCCTTCCTTCCTTCCACTCTCTCCTCCCTCTCTCTCTTACACACACATCCCTTCCAATTATATTTGTATATATTCTATGAACTAAAACCAGTGCTCAATAAATCCTATGATCACGGCATTCTGTCCTACAAGCCAATCCACAAAGCTCCCAATTCAGCCTCTTACCGCTCTGGGGGTTAACCGAATATGGTTAGTTGTCTTGTTATCTCTTGGCCTTGGTTCCCGCCTTTTTAGCAGAGCGGCAGAGAGGGCTAATTTCAAACCACTTTTTTTCCTTTTGCTGAAGCCAGATTTCTCTGCTGCTCGGCGGGTGACCTGGTGGGTGTCTGAAGGTATTGGGCATGCCATAGAAGGCCCGCACATCACACACACACATCACACACACGCACACCACACTTGCCACAATGCAAGGTGCATGTGTAAGGGGGATTGGATCATCTGGGAGGCTGGCAAAGAAGTCTCTGTTTCTCTGCTGCTGCAGCTTGCAAAGGAAGGAGGCAGGGATGATGGACAGTGCTCACCCCCTCACCACTTTCCCGGCCAGCCACCCAGCTAAGTAGGGCAGGCAGGGCTGCAGCCGGCAGTGGTGTGGTAAGTGAAGAGAGTGCCGGCCATCATCCCTGCCTCCTTCCTTTGCGAGCCATGGCAGTGGACAAACAGAGGCTTCTTTTTTGCCAGCCTCCCAGCTGATCCAGTCCACCTTACACATGTGGTGTGTGTGTGTTTGTGTTTGTGTGCGTGTATGTGTGACAGCTGCCTGGTTTCCAATGGGAGGAGTGAAGAAATCCCTGCAGAGGGATGGAATGGGATGGAAAAATGCATGGATTTCTTCCCCCACTTATTGGAAACCAGGCAGCTGTCATAGAGAAGGGAGCACGTGCCACATGGGCTTCTCCCAATCCTCCGCTCTGGTAAAGGAAGTGGGTGGTGCAGACAGGCAAGGCGAGTGAGAAATGACTGGGCAGGTGGGGGGAGCGAGCGGGGGGAGGCAGGCCAGTGGAGGGAGCATTCCAGTATGGGGTCTCTGGAAGCTCAGGTACGGGAAGGCACACTAAATTTCATGATCAGGTACCAGCATACCAGTGCGTACCGGCTGAAACCCACCCCTGGGCCTGAAAATTTGGCAGCTTCACCAAACTTGAGATGCTTTCTACTTTTGTGAAGTGTACATCTGAAAACAAACCTACATCACATTTGTAAAAAAAGCAGAAATTTAAAGTTGGACTAAAGAATTGAAATTGGCAGCTGCCAAAAAAGCCAACGCAGTCCTACGCTGCATTAACAGAGAGATAGAATCAATACCATTCTATAATGCCTCGGTAAGGCCATCCTTGGAATACTGCATCCAGCTTTGGTTGCCACGATATAAAAAAGATGTTGAGACTCAGAAAAGAGAAACAAAGATGATTATGGGACTGGAGGCCAAAACATATAAAAAATGGTTGTTGGAATTTTGTATGTCTAGTTTAAGGAAAAAAAGGAGTAGGGTTGACATGTTAGCAGTGTTTCAAAATCTAAAGGGTTGCAATAAAGAAGAGAGAGTCAAGCTACCATAGCCTCAAAAAAGAGGCTGAAAATCTAGATGCGTCTTATACACTAAATACAGCATCTTTTGCCTCTCAAAACTCCATCTCCTTCACCAAAATGGCTGTGCATAGATTTTGGAAGGCTTTCAGAGAACTCCTGGGGGCTGGGGAGGGCAGAAATGAATGGAAAACAACCCATTGTTTCCCCCTCCAGCCCCCAGCAACACTTTATAAGCTTCCTTAAGCTTCCTATCGATGCCCCCCTTTTTGACAAAAAATGGGCCTGTTTTGCGAAAAACAAGCCATTTTTTGCCTGTTTTTGCCCCCCCCCCATCTGCCAGGAGCACTCTACAAGATTCGTAAGGGCCATTCATGCTTTTTTTTTTTAAAAAAGGGCCAGTTTTTGTGAAAAATAGGCCATTTTTGGGAGGTTTGCAGTGCAAAAACTTTTTTTTAAATTTTTCTTTTCAAAACCTTACTGTGTCTTATACTCCGGTGTGTTTTATACTCCGAATAATATGCTATTCTCCAAAGCACCAGAAGGCAAGACAAGAAGCAATGAATGGAAACTAATCAAGGAGAGAAGGACCTAGAACTAAGGAGAAATTTCCTGACTGTTAGAACAATTAATCAGTGGAACAATTTGCCTTCAGGAGTCGTGATTGTTCCAACACCGGAAGTCTTTAAGAACATGTTGGATAGCCATTTGTCTGAAATGGTATAGGGTTTCCTGCCTGAGCAGGGGGGTTGGACTACAAGACCTCCAAGATCCCTTCCAACTCTGTTATTCTATTAAATATATTATAATGGAACATCAATGGTCAATGTTTTTAAAAAATTGTTAAATCGATTATGTTGATTTTAAGAATGAAATTGATTAATGAAAAGATTCTAGGTAGAGTTTATTGGAAACACCAAAAAAGGGTCACTCATTGTAATGGGCAGACATATAATAAATTAATTAAGATTGGATACCAAATTTTCTTTGTTGGAGATGTGAAGGGTCACATTCACAAATGATTTAATTTAGTGAACAATTAGTATCTTTTGTCATTATATTATTACTACCAATATTATTTCCATATCTGTGGATGTTATTAAATATATTACATTACATTAATACAAAATATGTGGAATTTTACAATTTTAGGACTTTGTTTATATGTGACAGGGAGAATTGGTAAGATAATTATTTTGAGAAACAGGAAAAAGTATTACTATCCTGGATATTAAGGACTGGATTCAAAATATGCATTATTTATTCATGTTGAAAAGGTCATATTTTTTACTAATCACAAAACAATGCAGTTTGCTTCCCGTTGGCACAATTTCATGGTGTTTTACAATAGAGTCTTTTAAGTCATCATTTATATACAATATTTAATATTAATATTTGATAAACAGATGAGATGCTTTGATTCCCCCCCCCCCGTTTTAGGTATTTGTTGTTGTTTATCAGTTGAATATTTAAAATTTATGGGGGAGGGTCATATTTGTTCACTTTTTTAAAAAAATGTAGTAAAATAAAGGATGGATTTTAAAAAAAAATCATCTAAAGTATCTACTTATATAAGAGATATAGTAGAGATTGCTTTGCTAATGCCCTCAAAATCAATTCCGTAAAATCACAGAAACATAGGGCTGGAAGGGACCTTGGCGATCTTCTAATCCAGCCCCCTGCTCAAGGGAGGAAACTTTATGCCAGTGATGGTAAACTTTTTGGGCACTGAGTACCCAAACAGAAGCACATGCCACAGCCCTGGAAACTCACGTGCACACACTGCCCACCTGGTCTTTGGGTGCACTCTGGCCATCTGGTCTTCAGATTTCCAGAGCTCCAGTATATGTGAAGATCAGCCATCGGGTGCACATGCGCGTGCCAGAAACCAAAAGAGCAGCTGGTGATGGTGTGCATGCCCACAGAAAGGGCTGTGCGTGCCAACTCTGGCACACATTGCATAGATTTGCCATCACAGCTTTATGCTATCCCAGACAAATGGCTGTCCAGTCTACTCTTGAAAACTTCCAATAATGGAGCACCTACAACTCCAGAGGTATTACTAATAGCATTTAGGCTTATCTACTATATCACCCCATAGTACTCTCTGGATTGAGCCTGTTGCACCCAACAGAGATTTATTGAGACTATAGAATTTACGTTACTTTTACATGCATATGCAGCAATTTGTGTCACTGGTGTAATAATGCCATATGCAAATGATGTCATCTGTGGCATTTGTAAAATGCTTTTTACACAAATGAAATGCCATATTTTTCAGAGTATAAGTAGCACCAAGTTTTTGAAGAGGCAAATTAAGAAAAAAAGTTTTTGCACTCTGCAAAAGAGTGCAAAACCTCCCACAAATGGCCCATTTTTTGTCAAAAAAGGGCATATATAGCCTTTAGGGGGCTTGTAGACTGCTCCTGGAGGATTGGGGGGGGACAAGCAAAAAATGGCCCATTTGTCACTCATTTCTGCCCTCCCCAGCCCCCAGAGCACTCTGGAAGCCTCCTAAAGGCTATGCACGGCCATTTTGGTAAAGTGGGGGGGGATTTGGGAGGCCAAAAATGCTGTATTTAGTGTATAAGACACACAGAGATTTTCACCCGCTTTTTTGAGGGGAAAAAGTGTGTCTTATACTCCAAAAAATACAGTAAGTACCTGTGGATGACAAATATTCAGGAAGATCCTCTCTTTTCAGGAAATTCCCGCTCTTGCATTATGCAAAATCTTTGATGGAGGTGGTCCACAAAGTCACATGCATGCATTTTAATCTTGCCTTAAAAATAAAATAATTTTATGGGAAGAGGTATTGAAGGACGAGAAAAGGCTGGTAGAGATTCAGAGAATCAAATGTTTTGCAAATCCGAGACACATCTTCACTATCTATTTATTCCGGCAAGTGGAACGGTGCATTATTTTTCATCACAGTTTCCTCATCCCCACTATGCCTTTTATTTCAAGATATTGTTTATCAAGCTGATTCTCTCCCATGCAGAAAAGCAGACTGCAGTGCAGTTCCTCCCAGGATTGGTAAGGGAACTATCATGGTAGAGAGAGAAAAAAATTAGCATGTAGCTTATGCATCTTCCGTAGCTTTCTGATAACCAGCAGGCTTTGAAAAATGATCGTTTGAATGCCATCCGTTTGAACCTTATGATGTGAAGCAAATTGCATATCTGCGATGCCAATAGAGAACAAGCCAAGTGTTGCATAAAAGTTCTAAATTTGTTTTAAGCATAGCTATCAATTACAAGACATTATGTGCTGTTATATTCTCATCTACAACATCAAGCTTAACATTCCTTCTACCAAGAGGCAGGAACTCTCCAGGGATTAGAATTTCCTAGGATTGTACTCTGGGACCTGAATACAAAGCATCTTCACTGCCACAGAGCTGTAGTCCTATGTTTAAATATTTATATTTTATGATTACATTTGATACCCCCTCTCTGTTCTGATTATGCATGCAGTCAAAATAGCTTACAGTAATTAAAAGAAGATACAAAATAAACACATCAAGAAAAATAAAATTAAAATATGCATAGATAAGATTTCCAAAGTCCTCTTCTGAAGCATATCTCATGCTGAGAACTATCTTTGACTCGCTTTGTATACATTTTTCATCCTTTCTGGAAACATCGTAAGAGATGGAAGCATTGATACATGTGCATCATGTGGTTCCCTTTTTAGAGTTCATTTCTGAAGTGCATGGAGTCTCAGTCTAGATCGGGACTACCGTGTTTTCCTGAAAATAAGACAGGGTCTTATTTTCTTTTCACCCAGCAAAAAAAATTGATTGGGACTTATTATTGGGGGGGGGGCTTATTGTTTTGGGGTTGTTGGGTGGCTGCTCTCTTGCGAGCGGGCGCCCGAAGAGCCAGGCACAGCTTCAGGGGCAAACAGCTGTGTTGCGCTGTCAAAGCAGCACAATGCGCCAGCCATGAGGTGACCACGCTCATGAGCAGCCACCCGGCAACCTCCATTTCCAGCCGGGCAGAGCACCATTCACCAACCCAGTGATATCCCAAAGGTGCTAAGCCGTGTGGTGCTCTGCCCTCCCCCCAGCTCCCATGGCTTGGTGCATTCGGGATACCCTTAGGTCAGTGCATGGCACTCTGCCCGGCTGGAAAGGGAGGTTGAGTGAGTGCCTGTTCTGCCTCCAGCTTGTGTGCCTCCCAGCCTCACCATGTTCTGGCCCAGCTCTCCCTGCAGGGCCAGGGCATTGCCACCACCATGACACTCAAAGCATAACCTATTCTCTGGCTTCCAAACTCTGGAGATCCACAGCCTAGTCTTCCAGCAGCAGCCGCTCTGGGAGTACACTCTATGGTTGTTGGCTGGCTGCTGGCAGAGTGTACTCCCAGAGCATACAACCATAGAGCGTATTCCCAGAGTGGCAACTTCTGGAAGACTCAGCATTCTACCTCCGTGCTTTGGAAGCCGCAGAAAAAGCCATGCGGCCCTGGCTCTGCAAGGAGAGTTAGGCAAGGGCATTGTGAACCTGGGACTCGCGTGAGCGGGGTAGCGGAAAAGCTGCTCGTGCAACCCCCCTCTCCAGCCATGCAGAGCCCCATTCACTGACCTAAAGGCATTCTGAAGGCACCAAGCCACAGGAGCCGGAGGGCAGCTAACAGCCCCTCATGCGGCTTGGTGATACCCCTAGGTCAGTGAATGGTGCTGTGCCCGGCTAGAAAGTGGGTTTGCCAGGTGGCTGCTTACCTGCTGCAACAGCACAACACAGCCATTCGACACTAAGGCTCTGCAGGAGCCCGCTCACAAGAGAGCAACTGCCCAGCAACCCCCCCCTCCAGTCAGGCAGAGCGCCACTCACTGACCTAGCGGTATCCTGAAGGCACCAAGCAACGCAAGCCTTTGCCTCCCACCCCATTCCTGCAGCTTGGCACCTTTGGGATACCGCTAGGTTGTTGAGTGGTGCTCTCCCTGGCTGGAGGGGGGTTGTCCAGGGAGCTTATTTTCGGGGGAGGGCTTACATTTTTGTCGACTTGAAAAATGTGGCATGACATTATCAGGACATGTTGTATTTTCGGGGAAACCCTGTAGGGAGTATAAAATGGAACATTTTAGGAATTGAAGTCCAGTATATTTCATTATTGACCAGGACAATAATAATTTAGTTGTTCAAAGGATGGTCTTGTATAGTTTCATTAAACTAGACATACCCAGTTCCTGCAACCGTTCTTTATATGTTTTAGCCTCCAGTCTCCTAATCATCTTTGTTGCCTTTCTCTGCACTCTTTCTAGAGTCTCCAGAACTTTTTTACATTGTGTCGACCAAAACTGAATGCAGTATTCCAAGTGTGGCCTTACCAAGACATTAGAAAGTGGTATTAACACTTCACGTGATCTTGATTCTATCCCTCTGTTTATGCAGCCTAGAAAAAACAGAGGGATAGAATCAAGATCATGTGAAGTGTTAATATCACTTTGTAATGCCTTGGCCACACTTGGAATACTGCATTCAGTTTTGGTGCTACATTTAGGTACAAGTGTGTATGTGTGTGTATGTGTGTGTAGGGGTGGGGGATGGGAAGAAAGAGTAGTAAATTGAGCTTGAATTTTGCAATCCATTTACTTTATGTTCCAAGCTACCACAGTAAACTTTTCTGTTGCTACAGCAAAGTTGCAAAGTATCTCTAAGATAGATTGATCAATTTATTATGTGCCATCGAGCAATTTCTCTGATTCCTAGGAATCACATACCGGTAGATAGATTTTATTCATGATGAAAAGATCTCCTATACAACAGTGATGGCAAATCTTTTTGACACCGAGTGCAGAAAAGGTCTCACAGAAATGTTGCATGCGCGCCTGCTCATCGGGACTGCGCTTCGGAAAAGCTGAACTTCTAGTTCAGCTGGCCAGAGCACATGCCCAGGCTGGTTTTTGGCACTGCCGCATGCGCTAAGGGTTTGCGCTCCGGAAAAGCCAAACTTCCGGGTTCTGGACAGTGGTGAGTTTCAATTTTTTTCCGAACCTAGTCTGTAGGTATGGCCTCCTTTGTGGGAGTGGCTTGCCGGCCATGTGACCTGGTGGGAATGGCTTGCTGGCCATGTTCTCTCTCTCTCTCTCTCTCTCCTTCTTTTTGTCTCTCTGTCCCTTTTTCCTTTTTTTCTTTCATCTCTCTCTCACTTTTTCTTTCTTTTTTTCTTTTTTCTTTATTTCTTTCTTCCTTTTTTCTCTTTCTCTTTCTCTCTCTGTGTGAGTCTGTGTGTTTGTGTGTGTGTTTGTGTGTCAGTGATGGGTTTCAAAATTTTTTGCAACCTCTTCTGTAGGTGTGGCCTGCTTTCCGGGTCCACTGATGGAACCTCTTCTAACCAGTTCGGTAGATTTGACGAACCGGTTCTACTGAATTGGTGCGAACTGGTAGAAGCCCACCTCTGGTTCTGGAGTGCATGTGTACCTGACAATCAGCTGGCCAGCGCGCATGCACACACCAGTTTTTGGCACTGCTGAGCACGCAAAGGACAGCTGATCATCGCATGCACATGCATGCCAAAAACCTGGAAGACAAACAGGCAAGGCCATGTATGCCCGGTGACATGGCTTTGTGTGCTACTTTGGGCATGCGTGCCATAGCTTCACCATCACGGCTATACAACTTTCATTTTTCCCATACTTTTACACAAATGCATTTATATAGCCATGTATTTACCTATACACCTATATATTTATCCTATACATATTTCATTGTATCCCTAACAAGAGCACTGATATTCAATGAGCTCATTTTATCCTTCAAAAATTAGATTGCTGCACCAGCTCACTTTACTTGCAACCGTAATTAGTTTCCTTGCTTCTTTTACTTATTAGGCCAAATGGAAAGTCCAAAACCGGACTCCCATTCTCGCATTCTTATTTGAAAGCTCACTTTCTTACACCCAATAAACGTTGCTTCAAAACAAGCACAAATTGTGTTTTTCATGTGTTGGATAATAAATACTTTCCCCTTCCCTTCCTTTCTGTTGAACCTATAAGTAGATCTGAAAGCATCAAGTGTGGCAGGGCTGACAGTTGGAGGTGTTCTCTTTCCTGTTTGGCTTCATGATGGCATGAAGTCGGGATACTGCTAGGTGCTAGAAATGGTGCAAACTGGAATGTTTTGAAGCTCTGAAACCTTGATCCTTCTCGCTAATAATCTTGTTACTCCCTGGGCAGAATGTAATGGTGTTTGTTTTTAAGTTCTTTATCTTATTCAGAAACAGCTTTTCTTGTTCGTTCTGGCTTTAGCATTTTCCTCCCTGTAGTGGTGCAGGCTGATAACGCCGCCATGAATCAAAAGAGGCATTGCAAACTCGGTATGTGTGGAGGGGGGCGGGAAGCTGTATGCAGTTATTCTCCCCCCGCCCTCAGCCGCTCTTGGAAGACTGAGAGCTTCCCCCAAAAGTATGAAAACCATGTCATTTCTTGTTAATGTTTTGGCCTGGCCTCGTCCAAGTCTCTGTAAACCTTAATCTAGGAACAAGAACTTTCTGTTTGCTGTGGATGTTACAAAACCCCGAGCCTCCTTTGAAAAGCATCCCTCCTTTTAAGTCCTGACTGGAATCCCTGCAACACAATAGAAGTTGCCATTTATCCCATCCCTGTCCCAACCCCTTCTATCTAGCAAAATATTATCGGTGTTCACAGATTATATTCAGCCACAGGTTCAGGTTGCTTAGCCGATGTTAAACAATGAAAAACATCAAGACGCAGCCGAACTGATTATAAGCTATGAAACTGTTTTCTTTTGACCCCCGAAATAAGTGCTTGGCCTTATTTTCAGAGAGGTCTTATTATTTTTGAGGTGCAGGAGATGGCGAGCATGGTCACCTCATGACTGCTGCTGTGTTGCACTGCAGCAGCAGTGAGGTGTGTTACTGGGCCTGCTATTCTTTTTGTGGCGGCCATTAGCATGACAGAAGGAGCACAATGGCTAGAGCTGTGAGAGCGGCTGTTAGGTAAAGGCATGTGGGGAGCATGGGGCATGTTCCCCTCTCCCTTCCCACCCTCTAGGTTCACCTCCTCACCTCATGTTGTTTGCGCAGCAAGCAACCAGAAGAAATGGTGGGGACTGGCTGCGTATGTTTTGGGGGAGGGCTTATTTTCAAGGGAGGGCTTATTTTAGTGCATGCTCAAAAGCCTGATTGGGCTTATTATCCAGGAAGGTCTTATTTTCAGGGAAACTGGGTAGGGTTGTTCAGCTTGAGGCTCCTGGACTATATGAAGCCTCCAAGTCTGTTCTTTGTCTCTCTGACTAGATTTGTGATTATTTTTGACATGGTTTCTGATTCTTTTTAAGTAGAGAGTGCACCAAGACAACCAAAAAGAAAGCTGAGAAAAAAAGGCAGAAGGGAGAACCTCAAAATTATAATTGGAAATTAAAGAAATATAAATAAAAGGGAAATTGTGTTTTCATCCAAATCTGTGGAACAACTTGCTCCAACACTGGAAGTGTTTAAGAAGAGATTGGATAACCACTTGTCTGAATTGGTATAAGTTTTTTTGCCTAAGGAGGAGGTTGAAGACTTCCAAGGTCCCTTCTAACTCTATTATTCTATTCTATTCTATTCTATTCTATTCTATTCTATTCTATTCCATTCCATTCCATTCCCATTCCCATTCCCATTCCCATTCCCATTCCCATTCAATTCTACCCTATTCCTATTCTTCTTCCTCTTCCTCTTCCTCTTCCTCTTCCTCTTCCTCTTCCTCTTCCTATTCCTATCCCATCCCATTCCCATTCCTATTCCCATTCCCATTCAATTCTATCCTATTCCTATTCCTATTCTATTCCTATTCTATTCTATTCCCATTCCCATTCCCATTCCCATTCAATTCTATCCTATTCCTATTCCTATTCCTATTCCTATTCCTATTCCTATTCCTATTCCTTTTCCTGTTCCTTTTCCTTTTCCTTTTCCTTTTCCTTTTCCTATTCCATTCCATTCCATTCTATTCTATTCTATTCCCATTCCCATTCCCATTCAATTCTATCCTATTCCTATTCCAACTCTATTGTTCCATGACCCCATCATTTTAGCAGGATTGTTCCTTTTCACTTCCCCCTGAATAGGAAGCACAGGCAGGGATGGGGTGGGGTCAAAAAAGTCAAGATGTTGCTTACAACTATGCAATCAAAACCCCATGAAGTTTCCATTGTAGATTGTAGCTGCTATATTGACCTATTTGAACTCCCCAATGGATCTCCCAGAGTACCAAAAATTCCATCAGTGTTGCACTCTTAATAGATTCATTTCTTGGTTAAAGAATATGAAATGAAGAGGGCTTACTTGAGGATGAAACCCAAATGCCATTTCATCTCCTTTCTCAATTTCCCTTCCCATTTATCCCAAATCTGGCTTCTTGTTCCCCTAGAAGCCATCACTACCCTGCAGTCCAACTCCACCTGGTCAGGAAAACATAAAGTCCTTCTCTTCTGAATTATCACCATGGTGGGTGGCGACAGGATTGGCACACCCTGGTGGCCAGTGGTGAAATTGATTTTTTCCCCTATTGATTCTGTGGGTGTGGCTATGTACTCATGTGACTGAGGGTGTGTCTCAAAAGACAGAAACTCACTTTAACATTGTCCTGCTGGAGTAGGGGATTGGAGTAGATGACCTCCAAGTCCCTTCCAGTCCTGGATTGCTCTGCTTTTTCATTCAGGTATTCTCTGAAGCTGCGTCTAGTGCCAGATTTGTGGTCCTTCCTCCCTTTCCCTCCCTCCCTTCCCTCCCTCCCTTTTTCTCCTTCCTTCCTTCCTTCCTTCCTTCCTTCCTTCCTTCCTTCCTTCCTTCCTTCCTTCCTCTCTCTCTCTCTTTCTCTCTCTCTTTCTCCCTCCCTCTCTCCTTCCCTCCCTTCCTCCTTCCTTCTTTTTGTTTCTCCAAGCTGTTAGGAGTCACCATGAGTGAGTTGGGCGACAATATAAATTCTCTTAATAAATATTTTTTTAAGAACTACCCTAGTAGAAAGTTCAATACTCAGCTGATGCTTTTGTTCAACCAGGGCTATAAATTTGGTGTTTGTGTGTGTGCGCGCGCACGTGCACATGCACACACACACACACACACACACAGATGGTCACTCTCCTCCTCCACCTTCTTCTTCTTCCTCCTCCTCCTCTTCCTCCTCCTCCTCCTCTTTCCTCTTCCCTTTCCCCATTCCTCCTCCTCCCACTCCTTCCACCATAAACAGAAGGGTAGGCGTGGAAGAGAGGAAAGCAGAGGAAGGCTGACTTCAGATAATTACCTTAATTTATCAGTTTGTGCTTTAAAGCACCTGCTATGGAGCTGGAGAGGACTGAAATAGTTTCCTTTCCCAAGTCACTTAATAGCAGAGGCTTACAAGAGAAATGAAAAGGAATGGAAATATAACCTTGCTTACTGCTGCCAATAGCTGGCTGCCTACTTAGTTAACATTTTCCAAGCCTTTGCCCAAATCGTGGAACAATATATTTTAAAACATTAAAAAAATCGACAGATGATAGGGTTCTTATTTTCACCCAGGGGGGATTGCCTCTTTTCAGATGTCACCTGCTACAACATTGATATACTTGAAAAGAGGCTGTTTCTTCAAAATGTTTGTTGAATTCATTTATGCAGCTTTAGTCAATTGATGACACGATGAATCAGGGAACTGAAACACGTTTGATTAATCAATTTAGATTTTTGTACAATCTGGCCAATAAACAATAAAAAAAGTTTCCACAAAACTTACAATGGTTGCCGACAATGAACTTAAATAATTATTTTACTGATTTCTACCCAAAATGTAGATATCTGGCTTTTCTACAATAGAGATTTCCTCTTTTATCTCTTGCTTTTTTAATGTCATATATTGCAGTTCTTAGATTCTTTTGGATTTTGAATTCTCTGTGGGTCCAGTTTATGGGGAGAGTATCAGGGAATGGGTAGTGATTCTGAAAATAAAACAAAGTTCATGGTTTTTTATGCCCAACTGCTTGCGTTGATTCAAATCTTTGTTCTTTGCCATCTTTTTGCCTAGACTGGTGCACAATCTGTCATATTCAGTAGTGTTTAATGGGCATAAATCAAATTCTATTTTCTCTTGATCTTTCCCCATACGGATTGGTTTGTATGCCAAGCGACTTCTCATTCTTGTGCAGGATGACCTAGTCACTACTCCTGACTTATTTTCTCGGTGATTAATTAACCTCATTTAATACTTGCTTCTACATAATGTGCTGTGTTTTATTCATTTATTTGCCACATTTCAGGGAAATGTATACATTTTTATAAGTCCCAGTCTCATATGAAAAGTTTAGGCAATAAAGGAAGAATATATTTGTAGTGCTATAAATCTAAAAAAGTTGCCCTATAAATCATAAGAGAACCAAAGCAAAGGAAGAAATAAATTTCCTTCCTTCCTTCCTTCCTTCCTTCCTTCCTTCCTTCCTTCCTTCCTTCCTTCCTTCCTTTTTGCTGTGCTGAGTTTTCAGGAAGATCACTCATTAGTAGCAGTAACCTGTAGATATTTTAAGATTATCATATCATCTTTTCCAACAGAATAGGATAGCGTGATGCAGAAAATGTTAAGTAAAATTATTTAACTAGCCAAATATTTCCTGAATTAAGGAGAAAGAGAAACGTAATTAAAATAAGAAAGAATTAATTAGATGTCATATTACGCCTGCCCAATCAAGACAGAGCCCAGCCAGTTTTCTTGCAGTGCAATTTCTCCTGCACATTCTACTTGTGGGCTTAACAAGACGTTGCAACGAATCAGCTTCAAAGAGAGAATGAATCAGCCAGAAGGAACATCAGGGAAAGAATATTTCTTCTGCTGCTCGTAACCTACTCTTGTTTTGATTGCAGGAAAAAGGGATGACCCAGAAAATCATAGGTTTCACTCTGGAACTGGGAAACACATTATTTGCCAAAGATTGATTATGTAGCCTCAGCTCCTGCATATGAGAACATTCGACAATGACAGGAATGGGCTGTCTAACATATGTCCATTGTGCAGAGAAGACTTGATAGAGTGTCCAGCGGATGAGGAAGGAGATACTCATGCAAAGGAGTAGACGCAGATATGATTCCCAGAACCAAGAATGGAGGTGAGGCAGCAGCAATCCCAAGGAGGGAATCCAAGCAGCAAACTCCTTCAATCCCACAGAAGACCTGCAGTTTCCTCTTAGTCAGACTTCTACCCTCAAGATGGAAATCTTGGAGAAAAAAATTCTAATGTAAATCTTAGCTCTTAGCATCCTAAAACTTTGGTTTCTGCTATTTCTCTTTGTGTCTTTGAGGTGGCTTTTTGGATAGATGGAAGTTGTTGGGGGTTTAAATATAACAGGAGCCCTAGTTAGAGGATGTGCTCTTGAGTATTGAGAATTGTCAACTCCATACTTCGAATGGCGCTTGGCTCCCTTAAAGAGTGCTAAAAGAACACTGACTAAGTAAGTAGCAACAGATCCCATTTACAAAGAAAAGTATCCATAGCATAGTTTTCTTGGATGTCAAATGTGGGATTAATTACCTCAAATATTTCTTTTATTTTTTTATCCTGATTTTTGTCAGCTTTGGAAGCCATATTAACACCAGAAGCTTCCACGCTGCCACATTCTTGTGCTTGGAAAATTAGGAGGGGGATTTAGTAGAGGGAATGTAGTTAGACATAATAGCATTCTTCTTTTCAGTCAAGGTCATGGCATTCCCGCACCTGGAGGAGGAGGAGTGGTTGAAGTGACGTCTCGAGTTGGGCCGGATTGGGATTGGACTATGTGATGGACTGATGGGTGCAGGGGCTGGGTTTGGACTTTTGACTTACTGAGGGGAAACCTGAAAATCTCAGATTTGGGTTTTTCCAGATGTGCCTCTCTAATAAAAGGGAGCTTTGAGAAAATGTCTGTCTTGGAGTTTTTCATTGGAGTTGGGTCCTTCCCTTATTATTTTGACAAATAACTCAAAGTGGTTAACACAACTAATACTCCTTCCTCCTCCTACTTTCCCTTCAACAGCAACGCTGTGAGATGAACTGGGTTGAGCAAGAGTGACTGGCCCAAAGTCATCCCATTGGTTTTCCATGCCTAAGGCAGGACCAGAATTCAGTCTCCTGGCTTCTAACCTGATACCTTAACCACAAGATCAAACTGCCAGCAAACTTTCATTATATTAGAAGTTATAGTTTTAATAAATACATAGCATAGGAAAATACTTTGCTTCTTAAGCTAGATTTTCTTGGAGAGAGAGAGGGGGGGGGGTAGAGAGAATGAATTCCCTGTGTCTCTTAAACACCAACAAAATAAAGACAGCTTTTGAAGATTTCCTTATTTAGCTCTTGTTATTTGCCTTAGTGATCAAAACAGCTCATAGCTGCAACGAGATTATGCAATCTTGAACAAAATGTAGTTTAGGACATGTCTTTGTGCTCAATGACCCAGCTATTTGTCAGTATTCATGAATAAGAACCAGTTTGGTGCAGTGGTCAAAGCATCAGGCTAGAAACCTGAAGAAAGTTCTAGTCTCATCTTAGTCGCAAAGCCAACTAGATATCCTAAGACAGTCTCTCTCTCTCTCCCTCTCTCCCCCTCTCTCTCCTTCCCTTCCTCCCTCCCCCCCTCTCTCACACACACATACTTCTGAAATAGCTTGCCAAGAAAACCGAGGAATTAATCCAGGTAGTTGTTAGGAGTCAGTCCTGGCACAGATGTATGTGCAATATTTATTACAGAGGTTTCTTGGGGTCTGTATCTTTTCACACAAATTTTCAGGATTTCAGGCCCACCCCAATCATTCTGGTACGTCTTTTGTGTTGATGTCAAGAACCTTATCTTGACATTTACTGAAAAGAACAGTTCCAAGTAGATTTTAGTAGTAGATTAAAGACAACAAAGTCCTTTCAGTTTGAAAGTGTTCCAGATGCACCCATGAACAAACCTGACAGGGGGATGGAATTTTGGATCTCATAAGCATCCTAAAATTAAAATTTAACCGAACCATGTGGTTATCTCTTTCTGTTTTACATCTGTTAAGAAGTACAGAGTGACCCAAATTTTTCTTTTTGGATTTTGTAGCTTGCACAGGTAAAATGAGGACATAACTGATTGCATCTAGAACTGCTTGAAAAATGACATTTCCAACCATTTTGCTCAATTCTGACAAGCACTTTCCTCTCTTTTAACACATGGCAGATGTTCAGAGTTTAAAATATCTACCCCAATTCCATAATAACCTCTAATAATTCTTCTCCCCCCTGTCACTCTAAATTTTTTAAAGATCAAAGTGGACATGAAGGGATGAAGGAAAATAGCTACGTTTCGGACCATATGGGGAGCAGTCATTTCATTTCTGCCTTTGAAACAACAGATGGAGCTTTTAAGACAACAGCAGGACTGAGTATACCTCAGTTTTTATAAGGATAAATAGATTTCACATGCTCCCAAATCCCAGCACATCATCTTGCTCTTCTTGATGTTCAGAGGAATAGAAAGGGTCATGTAAACATGTTAAACCATCATTTCTGCCAGCAGCTGACTAATCCACTTGCTAATAATGCATTAACTACATTTTTAGTAACAGGATATAGAAGCTGTCAGGAAAAAAAAGTGCTCAAGTGACTCTCAGACATCATAGTAATGATATGAAAAGTGGATGATTGATAAGGAAAATGCACAAGGATGGTCATTTTAATGAAACAAATCCTGGAAAATGTGCAAAAATGTCCCAAATCTCTAGTTCAAACATTATGTACTGATTAATAAAGATGGTAAAAGCAAGGTGACCTATGCAGCACAATTTTCTTCCTATTTCTAGAGAAATATGATGCTAGGGCAGAGAATGCATGGTTCTCCAGATGTTTTTGAATTGCAGCTCCCCTCAAACATAACTAGCATGGTGAAGAGTGAAACGTTGTGGTTTCAATTGTACTTGGACAGCCATATGTATTTACTTATGATCCATGTCAAGATGCACAGATAAAATCCTTCATTTGTTGACTGAGACATCAAGTGACTCCTTATAATTAGAAGAGTAGAGTAGAGTAGAACAGAGCATAGCAGAGTATAGTAGAGTAGTGTAGAATAGAATAAACAAAGCTTAGGTTATCCAATCTCATCTTAAATACTTCCAGTGTTGGAGCATTTACAACTTCTGGAGACAAGTTGTTCCACTAATTAATTGTTCTGTCAGGAAATTTCTCCTTAGTTCTAAGTTGTTTCTCTCCTTGATTAGTTTCCACCCATTGCTTCTTGTCCTGCATCCAGTTGCTTTGGAGACTAGCTTGACTCCCTCTTCTTTGTGGCAGCCCCTGAGATATTGGAAGACTGCTATCATGTCTCCCCTAGTTCTTTTCATCAGACTGGACATACCCAGCTCTTGCAGCCGTTCTTCATATGTTTTAGCCTCCAGTCCCCTAATCATCTTTGTTGCTCTTCTTTGTTCTCTTAATTTTGAATGGCCCATCATATATCTAACATCACTGTAAGAGTATTCATTACACATGCAACCTTTTCAATTAGACCAAACCTCATATACAGACTAAGAAAACTTATAAGATTCCTGGTTTATCATTTATGTTCCCACATTACTTGTAAATATTGGGTTACTTTCCCCAGTGATGGGAAAAGAGTTGACAGACCAGATTTTGGTACTTTGACAAATCATTAAGATCATTAACATACAACCATGAGAAAGAATCTTAATTGCATACCCGAGGGTTTGGAGAGTGTATATGATAAATATGCTTGGACTATTGCATGCTTTGCTCAAATTGGGTGATGATTAAGAGTGGTGTGTAATGCAAGTTAAGCATATGTGGGAATCACAGAATCATGAAATCGTAAGGAAGGGAACTTGGAAGCCTTCTAATCCAACCCCCTGGACAAGGCAGGAGTCCTTATATCATCCCCGACAAATGGTTGTCCAATCTTTTCTTGAAAACCTCCAGCAATGGAGCACCCACAACTCTGGGTGGCAAGTTGTTTGATTGCTTAATTGTTCATAATGCCAGGAAATTCCTTCTTATTTCCAGGTTGCATCTCCCTCTGACAAGCGTCCACCCATTGCTCCTTGTCCTGCCCTCAGGTGCTATGGAGAATAAATTGACACCTCTTCCCTATGACAGCCCTTCAAGAATTGGAAGACTGCTATCATGTCTCCCCCTAAGCCTTCTCTTCATTAGACTTAACATACTTACCTCTTCATCATATGATTTAGCCTTCAGACCCTTAATCATCTTTGTTGCTCTTTGGCTCTTTCTAAGGCCTCCACATCTTTTTGTGTGAATAAATGGAATGTAAATTTATTTGTGTATAAATGGAATGCTTGAGTAAGTGACTCAATACTGAACAGAGACTAAAACATATGAAGAATGGTTGCAGGAACTGGGTATGTCTAGTCTAGTGAAAAGAAGGACTAACCCTTATTTTCCAAAGCATCAAAAGGCAACACTAGAAGCAATTAATGGAAACTAATCAAGGAGAGAAGCAACCTAAAACTAAGGAGAAATTTCCTGACAGTAAGAACAATCCACCAGCGGAATGGCTTGTCTTCAGAAGTTGAAGGTGCTCCATCAGTGGAGGCTTTTAGAAAGAGACTGGACAGACTTTTCTCTTATAAGGTCTTCTGACCTTATAACTGATCTTGAGCAGGAGTTGGACAAGAAGACCTTCAAGGTCCTTTTCAACTCTGTTACTCTATTATATAAAGTGGTAAATGGATGTGGTGGAAGCAAGAATTTTTTGCAAGAATAAGAAAGGCATGAGAAATGTAATAAATTGGATAAAATACGTTTAGTTATATTTCTATTTCTTGGCTTGCTATTTCTTATTATACATTTATGCTTTGCATAATATTCCTAGCTGGCCCTGAAAGTTGAAGACGTATGTATGTATGTATGTATGTATGTATGTATGTACGTACGTACGTACGTATGTACGTACGTACTGTATTTTTTGGAGTATAAGCCACACTGGAGTATAAGACACATCAGGCAAATTAAAAAAACGCACTCTGCAAACCTCCCCAAAACAGCCTGTTTTTCATGAAAATGGGCCCATTTTTTTTTAAAGGCATGGATAGCCCTTAGGAGGCTTGTAGAGTGCTCCTGGGGGGTGGGGCCAAAACAAGCAAAAAATGGCCCTTTTTTGCAAAAATGGGTCTGTCATGAAAAAAAAGGGCATGGATAGGCTTATGGAGGCTTATACTCCTGGGGGCTGGGGGGGGCAAAATTGAGGAAAAAATGAGCCATTTTTCACTCATTTCTGCCTTCCCCAGTCCCCAGGAGCTCTCTAAAAGACTCCATAAGGCTATGCATGTCCATTTTGGTGAAGAGGGCATGGTTTCAGGAGGCAAAAAATGCTGTATTCAGTGTATAAGACGCACCCAGATTCTCACTCTCTTTTCTGAGGGGAAAAGGTGTGTCTTATACTCCGAAAAATATGGTATGTATGTATTTCAGATATTGCATCTAGAATTGGGTTTCCTAATGTTGTGGTAATTAATAACTGGTGTTATGCTATCACTGGCATGACTTGTTTCTATAGTTGTTTTGTTTACAAATTTTTCATCTGTTTTGTTTTACCATTGTTGCATTTTGATTTGAGGTGGGGGGGCTACAAATTCTCTAGTGGCAAAATAACTTCCAATACAATAAAATAGCATGGATTAAAACAAGCAATGCCTCCCTTCTATAAGTTTAACAGAAAGCATTGTACAACCATGTAAAATCAAATCCATTTCTTATTCAATGAAATCTAGAATTAATATACAAATTAATAAAGATATGTGTTATAATTTAATAATAAAGGATTGTGGTTGTGGTAACGGGCTAACCTGTCTGTATATCTTTTTTGAAAGTGATATCATGTGAAATGGACATGCAGGAAGGAAAGATAGATGGAAGGAGAGAGAAAGAAGAAACACAAATGAGATGGAGAGTCAGAAACAGAGAGCAGAAAGGAAGGAACAACTGAGCAAAAAAAAAAAATGGAAAAAGTAGGCAAGAGGGAAAGAAAGTGTGCTCACATATGCACACAAAAACAGTGTACTTTTCTCATCAGTTTGCTCTTGGTTGGTCTCCAAAGGTTTTAGTCTAAAGAGCAGCTTAAATTAAAGGATGAAAGGAAAAGGGTAATTTGCCATATTAATAATGTGTGATGCGCTCTACTAGACATATAAAGATGAAGATCTAATGAGAGGTTCTGCAAGAGAGTATGGAACTGTAATTTAATCAGGAATTGAGAGATGAGGCAGATATGATTTATTGGCAGGGGGAATGATAAAATATGGAGGAAAATGAAGCATAGGCCCTGTGACACTTTTTCTGTAGGAAAACTCACAATGATGAAATTAAGCACCATCGCTTGATTTCTAAAATTCCAGAAAATACCTTAATCTGATTCCTGGTTTAACTATCCCAACTACTCTTAGCACATTATATATCCTCTTTATATGCATTAAACTTTGATCTCTTATTTGTTTAAACAAATTATCCTCAACTTGGATAAAACCAGTTTTTTGGTCTATTTTCCACCTGGCCTGTAATTGGCCATATGGAACCATGTTTGAACTACCTTCTCCTCTTTCAATATCTCTAAAGATTTTAGTTGTAGAACCCCCCTTTCCAAAGTGAGAAGTTGTCTGTAGGTGGTTCTATCCTGTTTTTGTGCTTTATTCATATTTTCAATTGCATGTCTAGGAATTGCCCACATGGGTAACTTGAAATTTATGTTAATATTGATATTTTTTTCAAACCCGCAGTAAAGCATTTCTTAAGATATGACTTTTAAAATTCTTATCCAATTTTTTGTTGAATAACAAGTACACACACACACACACAAACACACAAAGATGTTTTCCACTTGACAAAAATGTATCCATTGAAAACATTTTTACAGAAATAATCAGTAATGGTATCAAGGGAAATGTGTTATTTCTACTGATTCAACGTTTCACCTGTTTCTGAACAGTAGAAGAAGCAGAGATGGCCAAGACTGTATTTTTTCTCCCAATAAAGAAGAAAACCTAGCAAATGTGAGTAAAAGACCAATATATCTCTCCACTAACTATCCTGCACTGGAAACACGAATTCCCATTCTATCCCAGTTAAACAATTCTTGTTATTCAACTACTCTTAGCAATAGCACTTAGACTTATATACTGCTCAGTGGTGGGTTTCAAAGTTTTTTAGAACTTCTTCTGTAGGTGTGGCCTGCTTTGTGGAGTGTCTTGCTGGCCATGTGACTGGGTGGGAGTGGCTTGCTGGCCATGTGACTGGGTGGGAGTGGCTTACCAGCCATGTGCCCGAGTGGGAGTGGCTTGCCAGTCATGTGACTGGATGGGAGTGACCAACTTGTAAAATGTGGTGAAACTCACTTAACAACGCTCTTGCTTAGCAACCAAAATGTTGGCTCAGAAACTCTGGCATTTGAAGCATGCAAGTCTTAAAACTGTCAAGTTACAAGACACTTGCACCCCTAACCCTTTAGAAAAAAAACCCCAGGGGTGTTCAAACTTGACAGCTTTAAGACTTATGGACTTCAACTCCCAGAATTCCTCCTCTCACTCTTCAACTTGATGATGTACAGACTGGCGGGGGGAGGGAGCTGGAACCGGATCTAAATGGCACTGTAGATTAGTGGAACCTCTTCTATAGAAGAGGTTAGAACTGGCAGGAACCCACCCCTGGCATGGCCAACTCAATGTCACTCACGTTGATAGGCGCTTTGCCTTAGCTGTTACAATGTAATAAGGGTTAACCGGAGAGGCAGTTTCTGTAAGCAGGGCAATAAAGATTAGGCTAGAAATAACACCAGAATGTTTCCTTCCTGCCTTCCTTACAGGATTAGATATTTAGATATTTATTTAGATATTTATTAACATTTATAGGCCGCCCTTTTCCCTGAGGGGACTCAGGGCGGCTCACATAAAATCAGGAAAGGGGGAATACAAACAATGACGTAGACACACATAAGTAAAAATAATGAGCAACATTCATTCATCATTCGGGAGGGGCGGCTATCTTTGTCCCCAGGCCTGACGGGCTAGCCAGGTCTTAAGGGCTATACGGAAGGCCTGGACGGTGGTGAGAGTATGAATCTCCACGGGGAGCTCGTTCCAAAGGGTCGGAGCTACTACTGAAAAGGCCCTCCTCCTTGTAGTTGCCAGCCGGCACTGGCTGGCAGATGGAATTCGGAGGAGGCCCAATCTATGAGATCTAATTGGTCGCAGGGAGGTAATTGGCAGAAGGCGGTCTCTCAAGTACGCAGATCCACTACCATGAAGGGCTTTATGGGTGACTAGTAGCACCTTGAAGCGCACCCGGAGATCAACAGGTAGCCAGCGCAGTTCGCGGAGGATAGGTGTTATGTGGGTGAACCGAGGTGCACCCACGATCACTCGCGCGGCCGCGTTCTGGACTAGCTGAAGTCGCCGGATGCTCTTCAAGGGCAGCCCCATGTAGAGCACATTGCAGTATTCCAGCCTAGAGGTCACAAGGGCCCGAGTGACTGTTGTGAGAGCCTCCCGATTCAGGTAGGGTCGCAACTGGCGCACCAGGCGAACCTGGGCAAATGCCCCCCTGGTCACAGCCGTCAGGTGATGGTCGAAGGACAGCTGTGGATCCAGGAGGACTTTAGCCTTGTAAAGTGGGAAAATCCAAAAGGAGATTTCTTCCAACAACCGGTTCTCCGAACTGCTTAGAAAGTTAAGAACCGGTTCTCCCGAATAGGTTCTAACTGGCTGAATCCCACCACTGATACTGCTTCATAGTGCTTTTACAGCCCTCTCAAAATGGTTTAGAGTCAGCCCATTGCCCCCAACAATCTGGGTCCTCATTTTACCCACCTCGGAAGGCAGAGTCAACCTTGAGCCTAATGAGATTTGAACTGCCAATCTGCAGCTAGCAGTCAGCTGAAGTAACCTGCAGTACTGCACTCTAACCACTGAGCCACCTTGGCTCTTATTATCTTGCTTAGCATGTACTGTTAAAAAGAGCCATTTCACACATTACCTGAAGAGGGAGCTAGTCTTACTGCAGTTTAATGAGTGGACTTTAAATTGATTTAAATTGATACATAACTAACTAATAAATGTTCAGTAGGAAGATGCAATACATTTGCTAGGGAGAGGAGCATCTGGAATCTCTTACTCACGCCTCTATCACCTGCTCTCTGGCTGAAAAGATTTTTTTAAATTACTTTCCTAAATGTTTCATCTTTTCAGTTTATGGCCAACAATATGATGAGAAACAGAATCTTAATTCCTGATTTGAGAACTTATTTTATCTAGCCACACTGAAACACCCAATCTAATAGTCAACCTTTCTGGTTCCAGATGTGACATATCAGGAATTTAGAATATTATTACTTGGGACATTTGATTGTTTGAAAAAAAAATCTCTCCCTCCAAAGGGATGTTTTAAATGTCTCCCCCTTGAGATATTTAAAGGCTTTCTGTTGTTAATTGTGAAGTCGTGTCTGACCCATCGCAACCCCGTGGACAACATTCCTCCAGGCCTTCCTGTCCTCTACCATCCTGGAGTCTATTTAAGCTCATGCCAACTGCTTTGGTGACTCCATCTAGCTACCTCATTCTCTGTCATCCCTTCTTCTTTTGCCCTCAATCTTTCCCAGCATTAGGCTCTTCTCCGGTGAGTCCTTCCTTCTCATTAGGTGGCCAAAGTATTTGAGTTTCATCTTCGGGATCTGGCCTTCTAAAGAGCAGTCAGGGTTGATCTCCTCTAGGACTTTGATGGTCTTGCAGTCCAAGGGACTCTTAGGAATCTTCTCCTAATTCAAAGGCCTCAATACTTTAGCAATACTTTAGCACTTCAGCTTTCCTTATGGTCCAACTTTCACAGCCATCCATTGCAACTGGGAAAACCATAGCCTTCACTATACACACTTTTGTTGGCAGGGTGATGTCGCTGCTTTTTAGTATGTTGCCGAGATTTGCCATAGGTTTCCTCCCCAAGAAAGGCTTTCTACAGGTCTAGAATGTTGAACTCTGATAGATACTTCCTGATTACTTCTTTAAAAAGAAGTTTGACCACTGAAATCTTTTATGTCACACCCTTAAAAGATAACACGAGCCACTGACTTAAGAATAGAAACCAGCTTCTCAATGTGGAGCAAGCTATGCAGTGGTGTGTTCTGGATCCTGTTGCAACCGGTATGGTTGAAACAGGGCCTGGCGTACTCCACATGAACGCATGTGACATGCGTGCACACATGTGCAGTGTGCGCATGCATCTTACCATCCAGCGATGTCTCCGTGAACCTCTGCGACGCTCCAGCTGCTCGGTAGAGTGTTGTGCAGGTGCTGTACATGCCATGTGTATGTGCGGAAGTGCCGAAGAGTTTAAAGACAGGTAAAGAGCATGGACGGGCGGGTGAGCCCTCCATAGCACCACACCAGAATGATACCCAGTGCTCCAGGCAGGCTCCAGTATCCCCTTACCAAGGCGTACCGCCTGCAATCCACCACTGAAGCTATGCTGTAGGTATGAGATAAAGCTAATATTGGGGTAGATGTTCACACTTCTCCCTAACACATCTAACAGTGTAGTTTGAGAGACCGCCTGCTGCCAATTACCTCCAATAGACCGATCAGATCCCACAGATTAGGCCTCCTCCGAATTCCATCCTCCGGCCAATGCCGACTGGCGACTACCCGGAGGAGAGCCTTCTCTGTGGCTGCTCCGACCCTCTGGAATGAGCTCCCCATGGAGATTCGAACCCTCACCACCCTCCAGGCCTTCCACAAAGCCCTTAAAACCTGGCTGTTCCAACAGGCCTGGGGCTAAAGAGTTTTTGCCCCCCTTCTCGAATGGTATGGTTGTTGTGTGTTTTTAAATTTTGTATTGTTATGTCTTGTCTTTTTTTATCCCCCTGTCTGTACCCCCTTCCCTGATTGAACTGTGAGCCGCCCTGAGTCCCCTTCGGGGAAAAGGGCGGCATATAAATGTAATCAATCAAGTGTACTCTGACTGGAAACTGGTTGTTCAAGGGATAAATACTTGCCATTCCCTGCTCCTGGATATATAAATATTGATGCTGGATTGAATTCTTCTGCCTTCACACCATTTTATCTTCCATTGAACAAGGTCGAACTTTTCATTAAGAGGAGTGAGTCCCATCCTTCGGATATCACTTTCTTGAAGGTGGCAGAAAATTGCCTGAGGAGAAAGTCATGCGTCATCTTAAGATAACCTGATGCCTTTTGGTTTAGCAGAGCATTGTATTTTCTCTGTACTTATAATAATGACTTGAAATCATTCATTTACTGTCCCAAAAGTGCTTTTTCAAGAGGCAACTGAACTTTCTGGTTTTTCTTTGAAGACATTTCACTTCTCATCCAAGAAGCTTCTTCAGCTCCAGCTGGATGGTGGGGAATGGAAGGATGTATATTGCTTACAGACTGCTGGTCATTTGTATTCTTTTAGAAAGTCATTGAGGCCACCTGGAAGTTTATCTGTGTCATCATTGCAAAGAGTATAAATCCTTCCATTCCCCACTATCCAGCCAGAACTGAAGAAGCTTCTTGGATGAGAAGCAAAATGTCTTCAAAGGAAAAGAAGAAAGTCCAATTGCCTCTTGAAAAAGCACCTTTGGGACAACCATGACCTGGATGACTGAGAATCTCAATTTACTGACCCTTCAAAGTTACAATGGCTTTGAAAAAAGTAACTTATGAGTGTTTTTCACACTTATAACGGTTGAGCATCCCCATGGTCATAGGATCAAAATTCAGGTGCTTGATAATGGCCATGTATTTATGTCAGCTGCATTGTCCCAGGGTCATGGGGTCACCACTTGTTACCTGTCAGCCAGCTTCTGACAAGCATAATCAATGGGGGAAGCCAGATTCACTTAACAAGTGCATGATTCAATTAACAACTGCAGTGATTCATGTAACGATGGCAACAAAAAGGTCATAAAGTGGAGCACAACTCCCTTAACAACTGGTCTTGCTTAGCCATGAAAATTTTGAGTTCCATTGTGGTCGTAAGCCGAGGACTACCTGTGTGGTCAAAAGATTATTTGATTTGAAAAGTCCTTGAATTGTAGGTAAGGAAAAAGAAGGGACACTATGATGTTGCTCCATCATGCCGCTAGAGTGCTTTGATCCATCCCTGATAATTGATTTAGGAACCTCACCCCACCGTGGAATCACTCTACCCCTTTTTGTGCCAGAAGAGATTGGAAAGGGACAGAGGATACACCCAGAAGCAATCAAAAGCAAACCTCTCTCTTTCCACGCGTAGAAGAGATTTTTTATTTGCTGTGAGACCCAAAGCTCTGTCCAGGGTAAAAGTGGAGGGAGGGGGGAAGACCAATTAAATATTCTTAATTATTAATATGAAATATGCTCTTGCAATAACTGGATACAAAAGCCCAATCCTTCCAGGAGAACATGCCTCATTCAGAATTTATTGGGTGCATTATTCATGGCGTAAAATTTAAAATGCAAATTTGGAAGGAGGTTGAAATATATGTGCAGAAGTGAGATTTCGTTTAATAGATGTCAAGAGTGAAATTGGTTTGTTGTGCGAGTTTGGGAAGACATTTTCTAGAGGCTGGTTTTCTGCTGGGCAGCACAGGTAAGCTATTTCACACCTGTCTCTGTGGATTTTTTTTCTCTTTCAAATGTGTCACACAACTGCGACTGGAGAAGCTGAAGCATCCTCCTCCTTGTCTATTTTGCTAGATGATGAGACAGACAAGGAGACTCCAATTCTCCTAAGGCAGCCATGCACAACTTCTCAAGATTGAAGCTACACTTAGCCTTGGAGAGTCATGCTATGGGTTGGGAAGTACCCAGCAGGAAATCATGCATAGGGCTGGGAGAAAAACTAGGATAGATTTAATTTACATGTAATTAAATTGAAATATAGCTATTTTTTCAGCCGTGTATTGAATATATTTTCTCTTTTCTCCCAATAGAACTGTAACTTAATAGTAATTTTTGAAAATAAAGGCTTCTCAAAGAACATGTTTAGGCTGCAGTGATAACCATTGGCTGGTAGGCTTGCAAAGAGGAATCATCTTCAGGAGGACATCTATATTCAGTAAACACTTAGGAGAAAGTGTTTTATTTATTGTATTTATTAAATTACTCCACTGCCCATCTCACCTTTTCCTTTGAATCATCTGTCTAGGACTGCAAGGCATATTTCATCAAGAAGGAAGGAAGGAAGGAAGAAAGGAAGGAGGGAGAGAGGGACAGAAGGAAGGAGAAGGGAAAGAAGAATTATGAGTGTGGAAGGGAGGAAGGCAGGGAGGGAGAGAGAAGGAAAAGTGAGAGAGGGAACAAAGGAAGAGGGAGGGAGGGAGAGAAGGAGAGAGGAAGGAAGGAAGGAAGATAACAAGTAAGCAAGCATCACTTCCTTGGTGCAATTATCATGTTTAGCAGTGAATGTGGTGGATATTGGCGCTTCAATACTACTGTACTGAGTATCAACTATTCTTCACATTTATTCCATCATAGTTCTGGGTGATGTAGTCCTGCCTGCCATTCCTATTTGGGAACACCTTTCTTAGCAGGGGAACAAGGAATCTTGCAATGTTTTTAGCCTAACCAGCCCAACCAGCTTCCATATCACATTAATTAGCACAGTTGGCAACATATAGAGAGATACGTAGTTTTCACTGTAATGTGATCTTATATAGATTTTCAGTTTTGAAAAAAGCAAACCAAAAAAGCAAACCAATAATCAGCCAAGTGGTCCAACTAATTGCAATAAATAAATTTATGTTGCTGTTTGCATAGGCAAGGCATGAAAGACAGAACAGTGAATAACAGAATCACAGAGTTGAAAGGGACCTTGGTCTTGGTTTTCTAGTATAACCCCCTGCACAAGCAGGAGACCTTATGCCATTCCAGACAAACGGCTGTCCAGTTTTTTCTTAAAAGCCTCCAGTGACGGAGCACCCACAATTTCTGAAGGCAAGCCATTCCATTGGTAATTGTTCTCACTGTTAGGAAATTTCTACTAGTTTTATGTTGCTTCTCTTCTTGGTTAGTTTCTATCCATTGCTTCTTGTCCTTCCTTCTGGTCCTTTAACAAATAGGTTGACTCCCTCTTCTTTATGACTGTCCCTCTAATATTGGAACACTGCTATCATGTCACCCTCAGTCCTTCTTTTCTGTAGACTAGACATATCCAATTCCTGCAACTGTTCTTCATATGTTTTAGCCTCCAGTCCCCCAATGATCTTTGTTGCTCTTTTCTGCACTCCTTCCAAAATCTCAACATCTTTTTTGTAATACAGTCACCAAAGTGGATGCAGCCATTCAACAGGTTTATTGTTCTCACTGTTAGAAAATTTCTCCTTAGTTCTAGGTTGGATCTCTCTTTCATACATTTCCACCCATTACTTCTTGTCTTACTCTCAGGTGGAGAAAGCGACAGCTCCTCAAATTTTGGAAGATAGCTTTTCTTACCGCTTTGGTCGCATTGACCGATGACCTCTGGAGAGCCAGGGACGGAGGCCACGCCTCCATCCTGGTTCTCCTTGACCTCTCAGCGGCTTTCGATACCATCGACCATGGTATCCTTCTGCGACGACTGCGGGTGGTGGGGATGGGAGGCACTGTTTTGCGGTGGTTCTCCTCTTACCTCTCGGACAGGTCACAGTCGGTGTTAGTCGGAGGGCAGAGATCGACCCCTAGGCCCCTAACATGTGGGGTGCCGCAGGGTTCGGTCTTGTCCCCCCTACTTTTTAACATCTACATGAAACCGCTGGGCGAGATCATTCGGCGGCACGGGATAAAATACTACCAGTATGCGGATGATACTCAGTTATATCTGTCCGCCCCGTGCCAACTCAATGAAGCGGTGGACGTGATGAACCAGGGCCTTGAAGCTGTTAGGGACTGGATGAGGGCTAACAAGCTTGTGCTCAACCCAGATAAGACCGAGTGGCTGTTGTGTTTCCCTCCCACTAATTCGGCAAGTATTCCATCTCTCAGGCTGGGGGGTCAAACACTACGCCGCTCAGACAGGGTCCGCAACTTGGGAGTCCTCCTGGACCCACAGCTGACTTTTGAACACCATTTGTCAGCTGTGACCAGGGGGGCATTTGCCCAGGTTCGCCTGGTGCACCAGTTGCGCCCCTACCTGAACCGGGAGGCTCTCACAACAGTCACTCGTTCCAGAACTTCCAGTTGGGCCGTTGGGCTGTTTTTCTCCCTCCTCAGGCTTCAGGAAAGCCTTGGAAGTATGGGGAGGGTGAAAATTCTCCCCTACATGGGGGGGGGGGTCATGCACGTATGTGCGAGGAGGGGTGTCATGCACACATGTACAGGTAAGTGGGCATGCATGAATGCATGATAGAGCATGCATGCACAATTTTTGCACACCTTTAGAAAAAGATTAGCCATCACTGTTCTATACATTCCTTCATTGTTAGGAAATGTCATCGGGCTGCTTCTCAAAAATGATTGCTACAAAACCTTTGTCTTGTGAAAGTATGGTAAATATCACTCTCTGGCAGACCCTTCTGGAACAAATGATTAAACAACAGAGATGTTGTATGTATATAAACAGAAGTTACAGTTATATGTATAAATATTCAGTTATATGGCTATGAAGCAGAAGTTAAGACAAAAGAAGCTTGAAAGTTATACATGTGCTCAGTGGCAGGATGCTTCTGGTTTAACAACTGGTTCGATGAGCACATGCTTTGTACACATGTGTACTTTGTGCGTGTGTACACCTCACTGAAAATGGAGCATTTAGAAGCTTAGTTGCTTACCTTCCAAGTCAACAAAGGTACGTAAAACAGCTAGAGGGGAAGTCAGCTTTGCCACATGATTGAGATGAGCTAGAAAGCAGGAAATAAAGGATAGGATAGAGCATGGGCCGGTGGGTGGGCTGTTTCACTCCCAGCTGATCATCAGAGCCACTGATTCACCCAAACCATTCTGAACTGGTGTAATGCTGATGTCAGCCTCTGCTTCGCTACTTGCTTTCGGCTGTCATTAAAACAGGGAGGGGGAGGCATGGTATTTGGGAGGGGAAGTCTTAAGTACAGGAGTGATTGTTAAGTACGGGAGTTTTGTTCTCACCATCTACTACGCATGTTGGAGATAGTGAATGTGACCGCCAAGGCCAACTGTCCGGCATACCAACCTGATGATGCTTTTTGAAGATGGAACCCACATGTCACCTGAGGGGTGTGCGGATTGGACTATGGGATGGGGTTACCAGGGGGAGGGAGTTGGGTCACATATTGATATGTATGATTACGTGCGCTTTTGCCTCAAACCTTGCTTTGCTTAGCTGCTATCTACTCATAACCAGTAAAAGTACTCTTAATTCTGCAAAATGGAGTTAAGTGGTTTATTTCTTGGTTGCTAAGGGAGACTGGCTTGACAGTTACTCCTGCATATGCTTCTTTGAAGCTTCTTTTGTCTTAACTTCTGCTTTGCTAAGCATTTATCTTATCTTCATTTGAATTCAGTGCAATTTGGATTCCCAATTCTACGAGTATGCTATCTTTGAATTTAAATAGAGTTAATTGTTGGCTGGATGTGCAGATTCTGGATGTGAAAATTAATCATTGTCAGATGACAGATATTGACCAGGATTGGGGTGCAAACCCAATCACAGAGGATCGTAAAGTCAGCATCAAAAGGTTAGTTCCAGGAGTTGGATAGAATAAGGACCATGGACAGCGACCAGAATGCTGGAATCTTGTTCAGGGGGAAAAAATCCTGCAATATTAGTAGAACGGGTTGGTGATTGGCAACAACAAACTGAACCAAATCCAGCAGTAGAATTGCAAGGAATTCGAGCCTCATCTCAATCTTATAAATAACATTGACCAGAAATAATGTCCAGACAAAGTCAGCATACACTTCTTCTCTGTGACAAGCTAAGACAGAGAAATAAGAGTCAACCTTTTCTCCATAGCACCTGAGGGCAAGACAAGAAATAATAATTAAAGACCTCTCCAAACTAGAACTGAGGATAAATTCCTTGACTGTGAGAACACTTTAATCAGTAGAACAACTTGCCTCCAAAGGTTGTGAATGCTCCAACACTCAAAGTTTTCAAGAAGAGAGTGGACAGCCATTTGTCTGGAATGGTGTAAGGTTTTCTGTTTGAGCAGGGGTTAGGACTAGAAAAACTCAGGCGTACTTTCCAATCCTATTACAGTGGGACCTTAGGTGCCAACTGTAATCTGTTCCAGGACTTCAGTCAGCACCCGATTTGCTCCAGAAGCAAGACAAATTGTGCATGTGTGCACACACAAAAAAATGGCAGGAAAGGGGACATCGCCGCGGCAGGGAAAATCACCACAGCTGTGTTTATTCAGCACCCGAGGATGTGTTTGTGACATAAATGAAACAATTAGCAGATTTTTTGGTCGGCACCCAAATTGTTTAAGCCATTTGGGACCCAAGGTCCTATTCTACTCTATGTTCTACAAGGCATAATAAAGGAACAGATTCTTCTAGCTAGCTTCTGAAATTTAATCTTGGTTCTCAGTGCTCCAAGATACTCAGCTGCAGGTGCACAGAGATTCTCCTTTGTGTGTTCCACTCATTAAAAAAACTTTGTCCACAAAGGATTGAGACAGCAATCAGGTTTTTTTTCACTTGCTCTTACTTGAGTCTGTATCTTCTGTCACATACACTTCTTGGAACTGAGTATGGCTCAGTTATTCATGGTTGGAGGATTCCTTGAATCTGGATCCAAGTATGTATTCTCAAAGGTGTTGGGAATGCCATTGACAGCCTCAAGATCACCAAAAGCAACCTCTTCCTTTTCTTCTTCTATTCTTCCGCTGTTAGTTGCTAAGGAGATCTTTTGTAGGCATGAGGTCCTGGGACCAAAGCCCTGCTGAATTGCAACATTGAGTTATCATTTTTAACATGTCCAAAAGGTGAAATTATTGAGTGCATGCAGACCAGTGATGGGTTCCAGCCGGTATGTCC
The DNA here is from genome assembly GCF_051295495.1 of Thamnophis sirtalis. NCBI lineage: Eukaryota > Metazoa > Chordata > Lepidosauria > Squamata > Natricidae > Thamnophis > Thamnophis sirtalis. Next base: position 157,870,685 of record NW_028261381.1, on the reverse strand, counting down.
TGCTACGGGCATACTGGTGGCTGCTGGGAGCAGCAGCCACCATACCAGAATGGTGCTTGGAGGGCCCACCCACAATTCTTACCTATATTTAAGCCAACCAGGTGATTTGCGCATGTGTGCACAGCGTATGGCACCTGTGCGATTTCCCGCTGAGCAGCTGGAGCATCACAGGGCGGTGGGTGCGCATGTGTGCACAGTGCCCATGCCCATGGTGGACGTCCAGTCCTGTTGCAGCATACTGGTTGCAACAGGATCCAGAACCCACCACTGATGGAGACCAACCCAATTAAAATTATTGTAACTGATGCAATATACTCACAAGAATACCACAATTACATTAACACAGATTAAGTTTTCTTATTTTTGTTTGCTTGTTTACCACCTACTTGTGTTCTGCCCATGCTTTCATTTTGATATATAATCCTAGCATACATTTCATAAACCAAAGACCAAGTTTCATTTGAAAATGATCATGCACCCATACACATTCAACAATAGGAATATTGCAACAATTATATGACCAATTCATCGATTTAAGGTGTTCATTCTTAACTGTCAAATTCTATATTTTGAATGGGGTGACTTTGGGCCAGTCACTCTCTGTTAACCTAAACCATTTTACAGGGTTGTTGTGGGGAAACTAGGAGGAGGAAGAAGAATTAGGTATGTTTTCCAAACTAAGTTATTTGTAAAAATAATAAATGCGGGATAAAAACAAACAAACAAATAAATGTGAATTAAACCAATCACACATTACAATCTAAAGCAAAGCAAATACATACAGTAATTCTTAGAGTACAATGAAAAGACTAACAGTGGTAAATGCAAGCATTTTGTATTGATTCATCAGTACCAAACTTCCAATAACACGGTTGAAAATCAGCATAAAATATCAGATCCAACAACAACATTCATTAAAGATGTGACATGTGCAGGGAAATATCAGATCCAACAACAACATTCATTAAGGATGTGACATGTGCATGGGAAGCATAGATTCCCATGAATTCCCATGAATTCTTAGAGTATTTTTTCTAAACAGCTAGTGGTATCTGTATATAGTTTTGTCCTAATATTTATCATTTTCTGTATCTAAGATCCTGCTAGCTATGGGGACTTGACCTGTTCAAAAGCCCTGAATCAAACTTTGAATATTGGCACATACTCTAAATTGGTTTTCTATTGTACATATTCATCTTGTCTGTATGAAAAACAACAACACATGATTGACTTTGTTATTGCTACATTAGGTGTTTTGAATAGAAAAATTAAGGCCCAGTTCTTTCTGTATTATAGAACTACAACAATTTGATATATAAGGTACTGGAAAAAGCCCATTGGTGATGGGCACAGGACATTGTTTCTCAACCTCTGCAAGTTTGATATATGTAGATTTCAACTCCTAGAAATCCCTAGCCAGCATTCTGAGAGCTGAAGCCCACACATTTCAAATTTGTTGAGGTTGAGAAACATTGGTATAAGATTAAATCAATAATACACAGATTGTGGTTTCTTCAAGTCACAGAGGAGGCAATATAAGCTAGTGGCTGCTATTAAGCTTTGTTAAAGTTCAACACCTTCTCCTCTTTATTAAATAAGTTCATGGCTTTGTCATAACCTGCATTTAGAAGGAAGTCAGAGGTCATGCCAAAGTGCAGCAGTTTGTTACTTATTGCTATATATCATCTAGATTTAAAATTATCACAGATGGGTACTGTGCCAGTAAGGTATGATTAATTGCACACTCTTCTAGTTTTCTAGGCTAAGTATAGCACTGGGGGTAGAGAATATAACTTTCAGGAAGTATGATTACATTTTTTTTTCATATGGATGTGGCATTGTATGCTGAGTGCAAATGTACACCATAGAAAAGTGCTGCTGCTGATTTTATAACAATAATCTTCTGGGCACAGGTTACATAATGTCTACCCTGGTTCCTAAAGATCTTAGAATGGCCTCAATACTTCTCTAAGCTGCTTTGGTGGTATAGTTGATATCAGTGGTGGGTTTCTATATTTTTTACTACCGGTTCGTTCGCGCATGTGACACTTCTGTGCATGCGTAGAAGTGTCCAGACATGTGGGTGGAGCCTTCCACCACAGCTACTACTGGTTCGCCCAATCAGGGCCAAACCGTGAGCAACCCACCTCTGGTTGATATGTGTTGTTTGATATGAATCTTGACAACTTTAAGACCTGTGGACTTCAACTCCCAGAATTCCCCAACCAGTCGTGCTTTAGAAACTTGAAAAGCTACTCTAGAAGAAGCAACTAGCCTGTTCTGTTGGTTGTGTATCTATATACTAATTGTTTTTAAGGCTGTTGGAAGTTATAATTGTTCTTTTTTTATAATGGATGACAAACCTCTCTTCAGTACAAAATTGGCTCAGTGCATTTGAGGGGCACCGCAAAGAAGAGGGGTGTATGTGTGTCAAATTATTCACCAAAACAACAGAGGGCAGGACAAGAAACAACGGTTAGAAACTAATGAAAGAGAGAAGCAACCTGAAACTGAGGAGAAACTTCCGAACAACGAGGACAATTAACCATTGGAACAGCTTGCCTCCAGAAATCGTGGGCGCCTCCATCACTGGATGTTTTGAGGAAGAGACTAGACAGTCACTTATCTGAAATGGTATAGCAGGGGGCTGGACTAGAAGATCTCCAAGGTCCCTTTCAGCTTTATTGTATTCACTAAGGACTCTCCTAAGATCAGTTTGAGTCAGGGAAAGAATTAGAACATCATCCCCATATTAGAAAACAGGCAGATATTTGTCCAGCTGATTCTAAGAAGTCTGAAATCTGAAACCAACCCTAACCCTAACCCTAGAGTTTCTATAGAGTGAATTCTAACAGCAAACAATTTGCTAGCTTAGGTCAGGGGTCCCAACCCCCGAGCTGTGGCCCACTACTGGGCTGTGGCCATTTGGAACCAGGCCTTGTGACCGGTGGGCTGGCGTGCACATGTGTGCACTCGCTTGACTTCCATGGGTGGGGAGCCAGAGGAAACACACACAGCTCGAATTCCCCTCTTCCACTCACCAGGCTGCCAAGCTGTAAAGTTGGGGACCGCTGGTATAAGTTTAATAATGTGGTTTAATATTGTATAGTAAGGTACAACTTGTAAAGTTCTGATTCTCATATCTGATATTGTTTTAAGCAAGACAATATTCTCAGAATCTCCTCCCACCATAAAAAGAAATCATCACAATGACTTATTTTATAGGATTGCTGCAAGACTTACAAAAGGTTTTGAACACACACACACACACACACACACAGAGATGTTTTCCACTTGACAAAAATGTATCCATTGAAAACATTTTTACAGAAATAATCAGTAATGGTATCAAGGGAAATGTTTTATTTCTACTGATTCAATGTTTCACCTGTTTCTGAACAGTAGAAGAAGCAGAGATGGCCAAGACTGCATTTTTTCTCCCAATAAAGAAGAAAATCTAGCAAGTGTGAGTAAAACACCAATATATCTCTCCACTAACTATCCTGCACTGGAAACACGAATTCCCATTCTATCCCAGTTAAGCAATTCTCTCGTGCTTCTGAAGCCAATGCTGCAGAGTTACAGAGAGCGGTAATGGTTTAATTGGTCTGCTGGAGACCTCTTCAACCCACATTAGTCTTGCTTAACGGAACTAAAGGGAATGCAAAGAGAACTGACTTCTCCAAACGTGCCTGGTTCGATTTTCCAAAAAGCCCTTCCATGAGCAATTATAAGAAGGCGGTGGATGGGCAATAAGAGGAAGAGATTTCCCTCAAGCACATACTGGGAGCAAGTGGGCCTAACAAACAGTTATTGCAGCTGGAGAAGATCCCTCTGTGGCTTAGTGCAAAAATAGATCTACAGACAACATTATGCTCTGTCACCCAGTGATTAATAAAATGGGTAGATGGGGAGAAAGGCTGGAATTACATAAGTCTATTGCATCCAATTTTTTTTTTGACTGTTGGGACCTCTTTTTAAACTGGTTTACTGTGACTTACCAGCATTGTAGCTTAAGGTCTTGTTACTGTGTTTCCCCAAAAATAAGACAGGGTCTCATTTTCTTTTGATCCCCGAAATAAGCGCTTGGCCTTATTTTCAGGGAGGACTTATTATTGTTGAGGTGGAGAGCGTGGTCACCTCATGGCTGCTGCTGTGTTGCAATATTTTCAGGGAGGACTTATTTTAGCACATGCGCTCAAAAGCCCAATTGGGCTTATTATCCAGGGAGGTCTTATTTTCAGAGAAACAGGGTACTTCCTTGGAAAACTCAAAACTATTCTCCTAATGAGGCCCCTTTAAATGTCCCAAATGTGCTTTTTTTCTAAAAGCAACTGGATTTTGTTTTTTCCTTGAAGATGTTTCACTTCTCACCTGAGTTTGGACTGAGAAGTCAGCACCAAAGAAGCTTCTTGGATGAGAAACAAAATGTCTACAAAGAAAAAAAACGAAGTCCAGTTGTCTTTTGAAAAAAAAATTACCTTTGGGATAACCATGATCTGGATGACTGAGAATTTCCATAGGCTTCTCCAGATATATGGGATTACTTTCCTCATCATCCTCAGCTGATATAGTCATCATTTGGTATCATAGACTTGAAGAATACCAGATAGGGGAAGACCGTTCTACATTTTTTAAGAGTGCAGACCAATGGTGGGTTTCAAAAATTGTTCGAACCTACTCTGTGGGTGTGGCCTCCTTTGTGGGAGTGGCTTGCTGCCCATGTGACTGGATGGGAGTGGCTTGCCGCCCATGTGACCGGATATGAAGATGCCGATGACACTTGTCAGAACCACCATAAATTACCTCACACACAGCACTGGCATCCATAAGAGTATGATGTAGAGTGTTTAGAGTGTTTATTATAATTTATAGGCCGCCCTTTTCCCTGAGGGGACTCAGGGCGGCTTACAAAACACGGGGAGGGGGGTACAAAGACAAAAGACATAAGACAATACATAATATTAAAAATAAAGCACAACATTCATTCATCATTTGGGAGGGGACAAACTAAGATTTTTATCCCCAGGCCTGACGGGATAGCCAGATCTTAAGGGCCGTGCGGAAGGCCTGGGCGGTGGTGAGGGTGCGGATCTCCACGGGGAGATTGTTCCATAGCGTCGGAGCTGCAACTGAGAAGGCTCTCCTCCGCATAGTCGCCAGTCGGCACTGACTGGCAGATGGAATTCGGAGGAGGCCTACCCTGTGCGATCTGATGGGACGCAGGGAGGTAATTGGCAGAAGGCAGTCTCTCAAATAGCCAGATCCACTACCATGGAGTGCTTTGTGAGTGGTAAGTAGGACCTTGAACCTTGAGCACCCGGAGATCAACAGGTAGCCAGCGCAGCTCACGGAGGATCGGTGTTATGTGGGCGAACCGTGGTGCGCCCACGATCACTCGCGCGGCCGCATTCTGGACTAGCTGAAGTCGCCGGATGCTCTTCAAGGGCAGCCCCATGTAGAGCACATTGCAGTATTCCAGCCTAGAGATCACAAGGGCTCGAGTGACTGTTGTGAGGGCCTCCCAGTTCAGGTAGGGCCGCAACTGGCGCATCAGGCGAACCTGAGCAAATGCCCCCCTGGTCACAGCTGACAAATGATGGTCAAAACTCAGCTGTGGGTCCAGGAGGACTCCCAAGTTGCGGACCCTGTCTGAGGGGTATAAATTTTGTCCCCCCAGCCTGATTGATGGAACATTAGCCAAATTATTGGGAGGAAAACACAACAGCCACTCGGTCTTTTCCGGGTTGAGCACCAGTTTGTTAGCTCTCATCCAGTCTTTAACAGCCTCAAGGCCCCGGTTCATCACTTCCACCGCTTCATTGAGTTGGCACGGGGCGGACAGATACAACTGTGTATCGTCCGCATATTGATGGTATTTTATCCCGTGTCTCCGAATGATCTCGCCCAGCGGTTTCATGTATATGTTAAATAGTAGGGGGGATAAGACCGAGCCCTGCGGCACCCCATAAGTAAGGGGCCTCGGGGACGATCTCTCCAGAGATCATCGGTCAATGCGACCAAAGCGGTTTCTGTGCTGTAACCGGGCCTGAAGCCAGACTGGAAGGGGTCAAGATAGTTAGCTTCCTCCAAGGTACGCTGAAGCTGGAAGGCCACCACCTTCTCAACAACCTTCCCCACAAAGGGGAGGTTGGAGACTGGACGGTAGTTATTAAGAACTGCTGGATCCAAGGACGGTTTCTTCAGGAGGGGTCTCACCACCGCCGCCTTCAGCGCGGTGGGGAGATGCCCCTCCCGAAGAGAGGCGGTAACAACCGCCTGGATCCAGCCTCGTGTCACCTCACTGCTGTTGGCAACCAGCCAGGAGGGACACGGGTCCAGTATACAGGTGGAGGCGCTCACAGCTCGCATAGCCTTGTCCACATCCCCGGAGGCAACATCCTGAAACTCAACCCAGAGATGGTCTGCAAGATCATTCCCTTGTGTCTCGGCTGGATCTGCAAGAGTGGAGTCCAGGTCCGATCAAAAGTTGTTTTTTGTAAAGTTGTTTTTTAAAAGGCATCTTTGGTTTGCGTTAAAACAACTTCAACACACGCAATGTTCTGATTGCACCACAAACACAGTAGTCATCCTTACCTTTCACAGAGGCACTGAGTTTTATAAATATGAGCATGATAGTGTAGAATAATCATATCCAAGGACCAGTGATGGGTTTCAAAAAAATTTGGAACCTCTTCTGTAGGTGTGGCCTGCTTTCCGGGTCCACTGGTGGAACCTCTTCTAACCGGTTTGGTAGATTTGACGAAGTGGTTCTACCGAATAGGTGCGAACTGGTAGGAACCCACCTCTGGTACAGACAATCATCCTCTCTAAAATGCTATGAATAGGATACCTAGATACTGAACAGTATAACTACTAAAACATCTTATAAGCAATGATATTATTGTATTAAGTGATGTGTTTGGTATACCTGCTAACAAACCTGTAGAGTAATTATTGCAGAGTAACACAAAGTGTCAATTCTCCTGCAAAAATCAATAGGTGGGTAGATAAAGTGCTATTGCTGTTGCTAGACATGTCACAGTCTCCCAGATGAAGGAGTACACTACAGCATCCAGGATAAAGGATGTTCTTTCCAATACCATATATAGTAAGAACTCTCATTTCATGGGAAAAGAAATAGACCCAAATCTATTCTCATTTACTGTGTGAGTAAGTGACCAGAATTAATAGGACTGTGGGGTCCTGGGGGAGCTTGATTGTTTTCTTGCAGATGTTTCATTACTCAACTAGATATCATCAGTGATGGAAGGGAAATGGATTGCTCTCAATTTATGTATTAGTGGCTTGCCCTGTCAGTTTTAGTGGGAGTGATTTTGCTGGTGCTTTGATTAGGCTGTTGTTTATTGTTTGATTGTTTGTCTGAGTTTGGTTGTTCCTTGATTGGAGGTATTGTTTACTGCTTGATTGATGGTCTTGTATTAACCTTGGTGTTAATTTCTGCTTCTCTGAATGTTGATAGTTGGCAAGGAAATCTTTTGGTCTTTTTGTTTTCTTTTTGGCTTTTTTGATTCTCTTTCTTGAATGGTAGGTAGATGTTGTTTATCTCTCTTGATGGCTGATTTATCTCATTTGCTCAGAGAGTATCAAGGACTTCAGAGTTCAACCCTGAGTTACAAATAGTCTCTTCTATTGGTAGAGTTATTGGAGTTTAACAACGACAGGTGAATTTCTTGAAGTTGCCCAGTATGATTTCTTCATGATGACCATGGAAAAGGAATATAAAGCAACCTGTTTTTAAGTAGCAAGCCACACTAAATAAGTGAAACCAAGAGACCTAACAGATGTTCCTCAGAGTAGCTCCTTAACAAGTCTAACTTCTAAATAGATCGTGTGTTCTTGGTTAACTTGAGAATCCAAGGAAGGAATAAGAACAAAGAATTATTGGACTGGAAGGATCTCAGAAGTCTCCTAGTTCAACCTCCTGCTCAAGACAGTAGACCTTATACTAACCCAAATGGTTGTCCAGTCTATTTTTGATAGGGTACCACAATGCCAGGATAAATTATATTGATTAATTAACAACTGTCAGAAAAGTTATCTTAACTTCTAGGTTGGATCTTTCTTTAATAAGCTCCCACCCATTACTTCTGTCCTGCCATCTCGTCCTTTGGAGAAGAAGTCAATCCCCTGTGATGGACAGTTATCATGTCCCTGCCCTCACCCAATCCTTTGCTTCCATAGGCTGGAATCAGAGTTTTTGTGTTGACTAATAGAAGAGAATGAAGGGAGAAATGGATGACTGTGACAAATGTGGCCTGAAAAACCTGTGCCATGTTTGTGTTCAAGCCTGAAAACAATTTGGTATGTATTTGCCACAGTTCATCAAGCTCATTAATTGATGTCTCCTCCTGCTCATTCACAGATGGGAAAAATAATTTAAAGCTGCAGTATTTCGAACTTCAGATTTCTAAGAAGGAAACTGAAGAAGCCAAAATATCAGGTTGTATTCTTATCTAACTTTAAAGTCTACAGACAAGAACTAGTAAAGAAAAATACTAAATAAGAATGATATGCCTCCAGAATCACTTTTTGTGAGATGGATAATTGTATAAATTAGACAAACAAGTAAATAAATGATATCTGGCTATGGAAATAAGATTGATAGGAGAAATTAATTCAATGAAATTCACATGCAATTTAATTTTGGAAACCATTGTGTTAGCGGGGTGGTAAATTGCTTGTATGTGATCGGTTGCATTTCATGACACTGTCAGAGATGGCATTCAGTCGGTTTGGATCGCTTCATCCATGGGTGGGCCTACCCACCCACCCTGGCTCTATTCTGTCCTATTTAGGCACATTTTTGAGGCTGGGTGAATGCGTGGAAGGTGTGTGCGCAAGCAAAGCACATGCACAAAGTGGGTGCAAGTGGGCGGGGCCAATCGGTGGTAACAAAATGTGAAACCCACCGCTGGACACTGTATTGCTGAAGCATGCTGCACTTGTTTAGGAAACCTTTACCTCAAATCCTGTGAGAGCTGGACAGAAAAATTAAGAACTTCACATAAGGATATTTGGATTGCTGGGAGAACGTGTGTATGAAAGGTCTAAACATTCGCATTAAATTATGATTTAAAAGAAAAAAAATAAGATGATGTACTGTTGGTGTTGAATACTGGACAAATTGTGAAGAATATATAAAGGTGCCCCCGAAAGCTGCTTTTTCAAGAGGCAACGGGACTTTCTGGTTTTTCTTTGAAGATGTTTCGCTTCTCATCCAAGAAGCTTCTTCAGCTCTGCAGCACCTTGAAAAAGCACCTTTGGGACAACCATAACTTGGATGACTGAAAATCTCCTTAGAAATAAATGTACCTCCAATAAATATTGGAAATATAAATGTAAAGAAGGAACGTTTTACCATTTATAGTGGACATGTGACAAGGAAAGCAATAGCAATAGCACTTAGACTTATATACCACTTCAAAGTGCTTTTCATCCCTCTCTAAGCGGTTTACAGAGTCAGCACATTGCCCCCAACAATCTGGGTCCTGGTTTTACCAACCTCAGAAGGATTGAAGGCTGAGTCAACCTTGAACTGGTAAGAATCGAACTGCCAAACTGCTGAACTGCTGGCAGTCAGCAGAACTAGCCTGCAATAATTGCATTCTAATCACTGCGCCACCATGACTCTTTTGGAGTAGGATTGGAGCAGGATCCACAGCTTAATACAGGAAATTCTTAAAGTGACTGTAAAGCTAAAACCAGAAACTTTTCTCTTAGGCTTAATGGATAAAGAACCTGAAGAAAAATTTGGAACTTTGATGTTATATCTGCTGACAGCACCATGAATACTTTATGCACAAAAAATGGAAGGATACTTTGATTCCCAGGATGGTCGAATGGCTGCAAAATTTGATGGCGTTAGCAGAGATGGCAAAATTGACTGCTTTGATTAAAGAAAAGAACACAGTTAATTTTCTTTCTACTTGGAAACCATTTCTGGACTTTCATTTTACATTTTGCTGATTAGATAGGTTTGTTGTTATAGAAATAGCTAGTATATATGATTATATAAAAGCAAAAGGTTGAGATTTTACGTTGCTACCTTATTCTACGGCAGGGGTTCTCAACCTTCCTAATGCCGTGACCCTTTAATACAGTTCCTCATGCTGTGGTGACCCCCAACCATACAATTATTTTCGTTGCTACTCTATAACTGTACTTTTGCTACTGTTATGAATCGTAATGTAAATATCTGATATGCAGGATGTATTTTTATTGTTATAAATTCAACATAATTAAAGCATAGTGATTAATCATAAAAACAATATGTAATTATATATTGTGAAATATTTATTTCTAATTACAAATAAATGAAATTTTGTCTTGAAGCATGGTGTAGCTTTGGTTTTTCTTGCCTAAGTGGTAAGAGTTTACTTTACTTCTACTCCCCTCTTCTTTGGGGCAGCCCCTCAGATATTGGAAGACTCCTATCATATCACCCTTAAGTCCTTCTTTTCATTCAACCAGACATACCCAGTTCCTGCAACTGTTCTTCATATGTTTGAGCTTCCAGTCCCCTAATCCTCTTGGTTGCTCTTCTTTGCACTTTTTCTAGACTAGATTCGCCACATCTTTTTTATAGAGGAAGCCAACATCTTGTCTGCTCCTAAATTTTGGGTCTGAAAAGAACACATCCTGGAGGCTGGACAACCTTGGCTGCTATACAATCATGCACACACATACACAGAGACACACCGTGGTTTTATTTCCACAGCCTCCTTAACTAAGTTGCCTGCAGCTGCATTCACAAACTTGCTTAACTGGATGGATTTTCAACCTGGTTTGGGGTTGTTTGCAGGAGTGCTCTTAACCTTGGTGGTGGTGGTAAGCGTAACCTTAATTTATTGGGCAAACGTTTTGCATTGTTTATTTTTAATTTTTATTTTTTTTAAAAAAAGTTTTTTCTTTTCTCTTTCAAGTTCATTCACAAATATACACTCTTATAATTACCATTAATTATATCATTATCATTAATCATTTATCGTTATTTCCTTACAAATATATAGAATACAGTTTGGGTGACTTTCTTGCCACCCCATTTTATTTTGCAACAACCTTGCTCCTTCTATCTTCTCTACCTCCCTTCTCTGCCTTCTTCTTTCCTCCTCTTCCTTCCTCCCTTCTTCTTCCCCTCTTTCCTCCCCTCCCCCTCTCTTCTCCTCCCTCTTACCCTCTCTCCTACTCTTAATTCCCCTCCCTTCCTTCCTTCTGCTTTTACTCTTTCTTTCTTTCCCTCCTCCTCCTTCCTCCCTTCTTCTTCCCCTCTTTCCTCCCCTCCCCCTCTCTTCTCCTCCCTCTTACCCTCTCTCCTACTCTTAATTCCCCTCCCTTCCTTCCTTCTGCTTTTACTCTTTCTTTCTTTCCCTCCTCCGCCTTCCTCCCTTCTTCTTCCCCTCTTTCCTCCCCTCCCCCTCTCTTCTCCTCCCTCTTACCCTCTCTCCTACTCTTAATTCTCCTCCCTTACTTCCTCTGCTTTACTCTTTCTTTCTTTCCCTCCTCCTCCTTCCTCCCTTCTTCTTCCCCTCTTTCCTCCCCTCCCCCTCTCTTCTCCTCCCTCTTACCCTCTCTCCTACTCTCAATTCTCTTCCCTTACTTCCTCTGCTTTACTCTTTCTTCCTTTCCCTCCTCATCTTTCCTCCTTTCCGTCGTTGCCCTTGTTTATTTACTTTCTCTGATGGGTTCTCAAAACCCAACTTTATATTTTCATACATATCATTTTCTCTGTTACATTTTATTTCTAATAATAGTTCCACGTATCATTTTTTAAACTGTTTACTTGCATTGCATTTTTTTTTTGCTCTTTTCCTTTGTGCATGGTTTATGGTACTTTTAGCAAGCAGGTTTTCATTGTGTGAATGGGGCCAATTCGGGCTCCTGAGCTTGGCTCTTGATGACAGATCTTGTTGTGGATTTAGATATCATTAAAAGTACCTGGCAGCGGCATGGAAAACATAGTGTACGCCCCGCATAATTACAGCCTGGAGTAGGACCTAAGCTCCTTCCTCCCTCTCAGGAACACTTTCCCTCCATTATGAAGTCTCCGAGGCTAATTGTATGGGGTGTGCATGCGCACCTATGTTTTTTACGGCGTGGAGTTATGGTGACGCGCTGCGCGGCCAGTGATGACTCCGGAGCCCATCCATGGGGGATTTCAAGGAACACGAGGTGGAGTCTAAAATTTAGAGTTGTGCTGGTCTCAGCGACCCCTGTGAAATGGTCGTTTGACCCCAAAAGGGGTCGCGACCCACAGGTTGAGAAGAGCTGTTCTACGGCATCAAAAGCAGTCAGAAATAAATGCTTTTGTTTTCCTATTTCTTCTGTTTTAATCTTCCCCCTTTCCTCTCCTAAATTCCCATTACTTTCATTTTCTTTGTGCTTCGGCATGTTATATTTTGATAAACTAATAAAAACATTTGAATTGGGAAAAAGGATATGTGCTTTGCAGGAGTAAAAAGGATTGCTTAGAAAATGGCCAACCAGTTAGCAGTGGGATTCAAATATTTTTACTACCGGTTCTGTGGGGTGGCTTTGTGGGTGTGGCTTTGTGGGTGTGGCAGGGGAAGGATACTGCAAAAACCCCATTCTTTCTCCACCCTCACCCCACAACCTGCTTTCCAGATCTGTTTTCCTGTTCAGGGCAACCAAAGAAGATCAGCTGGGAGGCTGGGAGGCAGTGGGGGCATGGCCAGCCTATTTTCCAGTTCTTCAATTATTCAAAATTTCTGCTATTGGTTCTCCAGAACCTGTCAGAACGGCTGAATACCATCTCTGCAATCAGTGTAGAAAGATTATTTTGCTTTGGGAAGGTGAGTTGGTTATTAACAGCAGTAAGGACAACTGGATGATTATCTTTATTAACAGCAATTTCTTTTCATGCTGGAAAAGTAATGCTGTCAGACCCATCCTTGATTTCAAAGAAAAATCCCTGGAAAGGGGTGATTCACTTGAATAGCCACTGAATGTTACTTGATAAGAGCCGAGGTGGCGCAGTGGTTAAATGCAGCACTGCAGGCTACTGCTAGATCAGCAGTTCAGCGGTTCAAATCTCACCGGTTCAGGGTTGACTCAGCCTTCCATCCTTCCGAGGTGGGTAAAATGAGGACCCAGATTGTTGGGGGCAATATGCTGACTCTCTGTAAACCGCTTAGAGAGGGCTGAAAGCCCTATGAAGCGGTATATAAGTCTACTGCTATTGCTATTGCTATTGCTATTTGCAACTTTCTGTCCTAAATTGTATCCCAGCCAGGAATAAAATATTCAAATGAACCCCCCCACCCAATCAAAGGTTGTTTAAAGCTTCCCTGACTCACCTTCCCTGACTATTAAATGTTAACAAGACAATTGCAGGTTTTAGTGGAAAGATAATTATATTAGATATGTATGGCAAATACTGACATTCTCTGATTATTCCCTTTTCATCTTCAAAAGTAAAGACATTAGCCAAACCAGGCACTGATTTCTGCACTGTATATCGCAGCATCTTATTTAATGTGAAATTTTTAGTTTTTGCATTTCTTCCTTCCTCATTACTTTCATAATTTTAGTTTATCCTAGACAACAAATGACCCGTTGGATCATGGTTTCAGTTGGGTTATTGATTTACTCTCCCCAAATCGTGCAACACTCTTGCATACCCTCACACAACCTCCCCAACCTATGCTGCATCCTCACACTTTCTCCCTGACCCATTCTGTGTCTCTCACGCATGCCATATTTCTCAAACACACCCTCTTCCCCCTCAAACAGCAGCAACTTACCTGTTCTCTGACCTTGGATTTGCAGCTTCCTGCCAGTTTTCCTACTTATGGAAAGCTGGCAAGAAGAGTCACAATTATGGTAGCTGTCAGCCTCTGCTTTGCTGCTTGCTTTTGGCTGCCATTGAAACAGGGAGGGGGGCATTGTATCTGGGTGGGGAAGTGTCAGTGCAGGAGTGCCTGTGAAAAGGGAATTGTTCTCACCATCTACTGCGCATGCTGCAGATAGAGGATTTGCTGCTAAGGCCAAGTGTCCGGCATACCAGCCTGATGATGCTTTTTGAAGATGTCTCCCACATGATGCCTGTGGGGTGAACTGATTGGACTATGGGATGGGGTTACCAGGGGGAGGGGGTTGGGTCACATATTGATATCTATGATTATGCGTGCTTTTGCCTCAGATCTTGCTTTGCTTAGTTGCTATCTACTCATAACCAGTAAAAGTACTCTTAATTCTGCAAAATAGAGTTGAGTGGTGCAATACTCAGGTTTCAAACCCAGGCTGTCAGCTTTCTGACAAGCTCAGCATCTTTATCTGTTGAGCCATCATGCCGCCATTGGAGATTCCTTGGCTCAAAAATGGTTGCTTTGTGATGCACCATTTACAGAATAACAGAGGGAAAGAGACATTGGTGGTCTTCTAGTCCAACCCACTTCCCAAGCAGGAAACCCTATACCAGTGATGGCTGATGACTCAGCCTTTTTTATTTATTCTATTTTTACACTTTTTCATCTTTCCTACCTTCGAGAGAAACTGAAAAAAATTAGGAACTACATGCTGTTTTAGGGGTATCTCTGCCAATATCATCTCTATTTGTAATTATTCCTCTTTTCTCTTCAAGCTGGAAAAGGGAAGGGAAAATCCTCTTAGTTCCCTCTGGCACTTTCCTAATTGTTCCAGTCTTGAGGTAAGAATCTAGTTTTGATTCCTTTTAATTCAACTAAATTAAGTTAAATCCCCCAAGAAAATTATTCAAATGATAAAGAGAGGAGGAGGAGATTCCTGCTCACTTGTACACAAACATTCTTGCTCATTTTCTACCCGCCCATCTAAAATATGCTAAGCCAAATAGAAAAACAACTTAGCAATGTAAAAAAAGAGAAAAACATTGTTATTATCTCTGTGGGTGTATGTGTGCATGTTTCTTTTTCTCCTAAATCAGAGTAACAAAGCTGGAAGGGACCTTGTGGTCCCTTGGTCTTCTAGTCCAACCCCCTGCATAATTAGGAGACCCTATACCATTTCAGACAAGTGGCTGTCCAGTCTCTGTTTAAAATGCTCCAGTGATGAAGCACCCACAACTTCTGAAGACAAACTGTTCCACTGGTTAATTGTTCTCACTGTCTCCTTATTGTAGTTCTAGGTTGCTTCTCTCCTTGATTAGTTTCCATCCATTGTTTCTTATCCTGCCTTCTGGTGCTTTGGAAAATAGGTTGACCCCAGAGGTGGGTTCCTACCAGTTCACCTATTCGGTGGAACCGGTTCGTCAAATCTACCGAACCGGTTAGAAGAGGTTCCACCAGTGGACCCTGAAAGCAAGCCTTTCACCTACAGAAGAGGTTCCAAAATTTTTTGAAACCCACCACTGGTTGACCCCCTCTTTTTTGTGGCAGCCCCCAAAATCTTGGACACTGCTATCATGTCACCCACTAGGCCTTCTTTTCTCTAGACATACCCAACTCCTGCAATCATTTTTCACATGTTTTAGCCTCCAGTCTCCTAATCATCTTTGTTCCTCTTCTTTACACTGTTTCCAAAATCTCTACATCTTTTTTATAATATGGTGACCAAAGCTGAATGCAGTATTTTAAGTGTGGTCTTACTAAGGCTTTATAAAGTAGTACTAATACTTCAGATGATCTTGATTCTATCCCTCTGTTGATGCAACCTAGGATCGTGTTGGCTTTTCTGGCTGCTGCTACACTCATATTTAAGTGATTGTCCACTCAGACTCTAAGAGCCCTCTCACAGTTACTACTAACTAATGAGAATATCAGAAATTAGATCAGAAATTTATCTTCCTGTTTCTTACCAGAAAAACAATTCTTTTTCATTCCCTGTTTGAGCTGTGCCTTGCAACATGCTGAAGAACTCCTCATATATGCACATGTGTGTGTGAATGTTAAATTTGGGATGTCCTTGGTGGTCTCTGAGGTTAGTTAGTTGGTTGTTGTTGTTTTTGCAGAGGTTTCATTGTGGCTTGCCCTGTCAGTTTTGATGCAAGTGTTCTTGGTGACTTCTTGATTGACCTGTTGCTTACCGTTAACTTGTTTTGAGTTGGTAGTTCCTCGAATAGGTTATTTACTTCTTGATTGTTGATCTAGTATAATATTGGCATTAATCTCTACTTATCTGGGTGCTGATTGCTGATGAGGAGGTGCTTTGATCTTTTTGTATCCTTGCTGACTTTTTGTTTGTCTCTTTTGCAGATGTTGTGTATCTCTTTATGCATGTTGATGGCTGAGCTACCAGTATAAAAAGAGAGAGTAAACCGCATTGATGATGTTACATGGTTGGATAATAATGAAACAGTCAAGTTCAGAGAGCATCAAGGACTTCATAGTTCAGCCCTGAGCTACAAATATTCTCTTCTAATGTTAAATCTCTTGCTACATTTGCTGGAACAAGAATCCTTTGGTTGTAGCCAGAGACTTTTCTTCTTCTTTGCTACAATAAAAAGCCTTAATGTTATATCTTTATTTTTCAGTTTTATTTTCCAACATTTCCCAACTGGAGCTGATTGCTAAATTCTCATAGATTATTACCTTTTTATTTGATTGCCTTAAAGGCCATTAAACTCTAATATTCATTGTGAGGGGTTCTTGGTGAGCCGAGGTGGCTCAGTGATTAGAGTGCAGCACTGCAGGCTATTTCAGCTGACTGCAGTTCTGCAGTTCGGCTGTTCAAATCTCACCGGCTCAGGGTTGACTCAGCCTTCCATCCTTCCGAGGTGGGTAAAATGAGGACCCAGATTGTTGGGGGCAATAGGCTGACTCTGTAAACCGCTTAGAGAGGGCTGAAAGCCCTTGAAGTGGTATATAAGTCTAACTGCTATTGCTATTGCTATCTCTGAGCTTGGTTGTTTTTTTAATTGTAGATACAGTATTTCATTACCCAAACAGGGTAATATCATCATTATTTGCCACTGCAAGAAACATCTGCAAGAAAACAACCAAGCTCAAAGAGGACCTCTCATTTCAACCTTGAGTTGCAAATATTCTTCTTTATTAATATTCATTGGGCTTCATACCTTATAAATTATCAAAACAGGGAGTGCCTGTTTTGATTGCCATGTATACCATAAGTCTCAAATATTACGCAATAAATTGAATTGATTGATGATTATAGTTTCATTATGCTGTGTTCCAAACTTCATAATCTTACTTAACAACCTACAATGTTAAAGTCCCAATAGAATTGGCATTATGGAGCATCCCAGTTCGTAAGAAAATGAAAATTAGCACAGCCTAGGGCTGTGTGTGTCTTTATGAATGAATAAGAGAGAGGGTAAAAAAAACCAAAGAACAATAATTCATTAAGTTTATCGCCTGCATTTTTTCTACATTATTCTTCATGGTTTGGAAACTAAACAAAATTATATTTCACAGGAAACCATATATGATTTAATAACTGAATTCTGGTGGGATATTTCTTATGATTGGAACGCAACACCTCTTGGATATATTTTTCCCCCAAAAAAACAGAAGTAATAAAAAGGGTAATCTTCCCAGTGGTGGGATTCAAATAATGTAATAACCGGTTATCTGCCCTAATGATTTCTTCCAACAACTATTCACCAAACTGTTCAGAAACTTAACAACCAGCTCTCTAAAAGTTGTGAGAACTGGCTGAATCCCACCACTGCTTCTTCCCTATTCTAATCAGTTCTTCTCTGCTGCTGAATGACACTATCAAACAACAACCCATCACACAACAACTCACTCTAAATTTGGTAACGACCTCCTCACACTCTAACAAACTTCTCATCGTCATCTTCTTTGGAAAAAAAAATGTGGCAAGGAGGCATGGATGTCGGGCTTACACCCATGACAGGACAATTAATTTATGCATAAGTTCTTATCATTGTTCCTCTATCTGCAAGCTTAGTTTGAAGAAACAAGGAAGTCACAAATCTGAATCATGCATTTATACCAGATTTCTGTTGTGAATCAGGAACTTATTAGTCATCAGCAACAGTGTGCCCAATTCATAATAATTCATGCTGCATCCATTTTTTTTTTTTTTTGCAGAAAGAATGGTTTTCATACAACTTAATTGAAGGAGTTAAAAAGAAATTGAATTTCCTTGGATTTCAACAGAGGTTAATAATGCAAATACACTCCCCTCCTTGATTGAATAATATACTGAAACACCATAATTATTTTGCTCGCAACCAAATGAAACCTGGGTGCTTCAGTTATCCATTTTTCATTTGCTTCTATTTAAGGAGCTTTCTTTTTTTTAAAAAAAAAAATCATTGTATAATAAGAAACCTCTACAGAATATTGCACCAACACCTGGAGGGAATTATAAATATTAATTTTCTTAAAGTTTTCCTTAATCTTAATTTCCTTGCTGCCACCTGTGTGCAAATGCAAGGAAATGAATATAATCTAGAAAAGGTGTGCACCCAGGAAGACGGCCAATTATAGCACAATATCCATCCATCTTTTAAAACCCTGAAGGTTAGATAAGGAATTCTGTTGATTTATGCGAAGTACATAAATAAATAAAGGTTCGATCATACCATTGTGGCTGTCATCTTGACTTTTTTGACATAACCTGTGGATAGCCAAAGACAGGCCCGTTTCTATCTGAGACCCCGGGGGCATTTTTTATTTATTTATATATTTATTTATATTCCATGTTTATTATTTTTATAGATAATTCAATGTGGCGAATATACTAAATACTCCTTCCTCTTTCTTCTTTCCCCCAACAACAACCCTATAAGCCAGTGTTTCTCAACCTTGGAGACTTGAAGTCCTGTGGACTTCAACTCCCAGAATCCCCCAGCCAGCGCAGCTGGCTGGGGGATTCTTGGAGTTGAAGTCCACAGGACTTCAAGTCTCCAAGGTTGAGAAACACTGCTATAAGCTGAGTTTGGATGAGACAGGCTGCTTCATCCAAAGGCACCAACCAAAGATGGTTTTCATGACTAAATTGGGACTAGAACTTACAGTCTCATGGTTTTTATGCCAGCATCTTAACCAGTAAGAAAATCAGGGTTGCAATCATGGGTGGGCTGCTACTGGTTTGCCAGGATTCGAGAGAACCCGTAGCTAACATTATGGCTGATTCAGAAAACCTCCAAATCTCACCCCTAGCTGGCCCCGCCCACCCTTCCCTTCTCCTCCCACCACTGGTGGGTTTCAAAAATTGTTCAAACCTATTCTGTGGCTGTGGCCTCCTTTGTGGGAGTGGCTTGCCACCCATGTGACCGGATGGGAGTGGCTTGCCGCCCATGTGACCGGATATGAAGATGCCGACGACACTTGTCAGAACCACCTTAAATTACCTCACACACAGCACTGGCATGCATAAGAATATGATGTAAACTTGTTTTTTAAAAGGCATCGTTGGTTTGCGTTAAAACAACTTCAACACATGCAATGTTCTGATTGCACCACAAACGCAGTAGTCATCCTTACCTTTCACAGAGGCACTGAGTTTTATAAATATGAGCATGATAGTGTAAGATAATCATATCCAAGGACCAGTGGTGGGTTTCAAAAAAATTTGGAACCTCTTCTGTAGGTGTGGCCTGCTTTCCGGGTCCACTGGTGGAACCTCTTCTAACCGGTTTGGTAGGTTTGACGAACCGGTTCTACCGAATAGGTGCGAACTGGTAGGAACCCACCTCTGCCTCCCACCCTTCCCCTCCCAAGAGTCTCCACACAGCCCATTTTGAATGCAAGGTAAGTCCCGCATGGAGGCTCGGGTAGGAGGCAAAACAGGCCTCCCAGAAGTTTCAGAGGGCCAGAAACGTGTCCGTTTCCAGCCTCTGGAGGGCTTTAGAGCCCAGTTGATGCAGTTTACACCCTCCCAGAGGCTCAAGGAATGCTTCCGGAGTCTGGAAAAGGCAAACATGGCTCCCATGCGGCAGTGCAGGAGGCCAACTAGCCACACCCACTATGGCCCTGCCTATCCAGTAACCAGGCAGAGAACCCATTGCTGAAACCTTTGAAGCCCACTCCTGGTTGTAATTAATGTCTAAGAAGCACCCTGAGGTTGACCTCCATATATTCTAGGACACATTAGATTGTAAACCTCTGAGACTGGATTATCAAAAATTTAATATAAGGAGCATTATGCCTTGTCCCATCTTCTGGGCAAGTTTACTTTAGAAATTTTTCTTTTTTCTTTCTTTCTTTTTTTTTGTTGGCAGATTTTTTTAAAATTATTTTTCCCTTCTACAATACTTTACAGTCATTACATCAACATTGTTATGTCATCATACCTGTATAGGTATATAATATTTCGCTTCTATATTTACACATCTTTATACACAGTTCTATATATATTTATATATATTGTTTTTTGGCTTAATTAATTTTATTCTTGTTTTGCAGCCATTTATACTAATTTTTCTGAAGGCTAAGAATAATAGGAATCAAGTTGTGATCTGAAGATTTGTGCCTCTCCATCTGCAAAAAATGGGAAGGAGGAGAATGTGAATGTGTGGCAAATAAATGAGAATGAGATGAGATAAGATCAACATGCTGAACACATTTATCTACTGGCATTTTGAAGATTAATATTGAGATGAAACCAGAACTCTTTTTATTGGGATTTATTGATAAGTGAGTTAGAGAAGACTTATGGAAGATTGATTTTATATTTGGTAATTGTAGAAAGATTAGTATATGCATAAAGCTGGAGAAATACTGAAATAACTACAATTGAGGGATAGATTGTGAAAATGGCAGAACTAACAGAGATGGCAAAACTGACTAGTTTGGCCAGGATAAAACAATAAATATTAAGTACTTGTATGAAAGACTGGAAAACATTTATCCGGGTTTTTTTTGCTGAAAGTGGGAAAAAGGGTATGTGTGTGTGTGTGTGTGTGTGTTTGTGTGTGTGTGTGTGTGTGTGTATGTATGTATGTATGTATGTATGTATGTATGTATGTATGTATGTATGTATATATATAAAAGATTTTTTTTTTACAACCCCCGGTATGCCCAAATATGGGAGGAAGATCACTACTTCCATTCTCTGTCCTTTGGCTCATCACAAGAGACCATCCAGGCAGAAACCCAATATTTTTACTGTTACCTTTTTGTTACATTTTGTTTTGTTTGTGCTGATAAATAAATAAAGGGAGACTAGTATAGATCTATTTCAAGCTATTTAGCTCTCATCAGCTAGCCATACCCTTACTGGGATTTGAACCTGGGCTATATTACATACTAGGCAGACTTCTTAGCCATTAGGCCACAGGCTCTTATCTGTTATCAGCGAAGCCAGGGTGAAAGGTATCTATTATATATATATATATAATAGACATATATATATGTCTTGGCGTATTCGGGTCTTTTCCCATGTAAGATTGAGAGTATCTTGGTGACGTTTCGATGAGGTCCCGCATGTCATCTTCAATCTGATGCCTTTGGCTTCATGCTTGTGTGAGCAAAGCATGATCGGAGCTGCAGTCTTTCTATAAATATTGGTGTGGGGGTGTGTGGAGTGCTGGCTTTGTTGCTGTAAGCAGGTTGGTTGGCTGTGTTGTTACATCTTGTTTAGTTGATGGAGTTGATGTATGCAGATTAGTCAACTGTTTTGTAACATCCTGTGTGGCTGAGGTACTAGCTGTGTGCCCATTAGTCTTTTGTGTTGTAACGACCTGGGTATTGGGCTGTGTGATGACATCCTGAGCTCTAGTGTAGTGATATCCTGAGTCCTGTGCTGCAACATCCTGGGAGGTTGGCTGATGTCAGCCTCTGTTTCGCTACTTGCTTTCAGCTGCCATTGAAATGGGGAGGGGCTAGTTTCCAAATGTCTGATAGGCAGGAGGTATCGTGACGTTTATTCATGTTGTGGGAATGTTTCTCTATTTTGATGGCTTCCATAATTATTCTCTTGCTGAAGTGTTCAATTTTGGAGATTAATTTGGTTCCTTCAAAATCAATTTCATGTCCTGTTGCTTTAAGGTGCTGGAAAAGGGAGGAAGTTTTTTCTTCTTTTCTGACTGCGTTCTTGTGTTCTGCGATGCATGCATTTATTCTCCTATTAGTTTGTCCAATGTATATGGCTGGGCACATTTTGCATGGTATTTCATAGACTCCTTGGTTTTCTAGCTGGATCTTGTCTTTGGGGTTTCTTAAGATGCTGGCTATTTTTTGGTCAGTGTCGAAGGCTGTCTTGATATTGTGTTTGTGGAGAATTTTGCTGATTTTATCTGTGGGGCCTTTGATGTAAGGGAGGAGGGCGATGCCATTGTTCTGTTCTGTGTCTCAGTTCTTGGGGGGTGTCTCCTTTTGGATTAGGTTAGTAATTGTGTTTCTTTGGAATCCGTTGGAAATTAATACATTTGTGAGAGTGTGTAATTCAGTTTTCAGGTGGTCTTTGTTGGCTAGGCATTTGGTTTTGGAGATGAGGGTCTTGACTAAGGAGTTGATCTGTGCAGGGTAGTGATGGGATTGTGCATTTAAGTAGCGGTTGGTGTGTGTGTTTTTTGCCAATAGATACTGTGTCCTAGGAGCCATTGGTTTTTTTGTAGATTAGAACGTCCAGAAAGGGAAGTTGGTTGTTATTGTCTATTTCCATAGTAAATTGTATTTTGGGGTGTAGGCTGTTGAGATGTGTGAGGAAGTTGTCCAGTTTTTCCTTCCTGTGTGGCCAAATTATGAAAGTGTCATGTGTATGTTGTGTCATGTGTATGATGTGTATGTTTTATGCTATATTTCAAGTTCAATTGTTATGCCTAGCTCTTTAAGAAGGTTAGGAAACAGTTAACTTTTTAATGATGTCACCTGGGGTAGAAGGTAGTTTTAAGATGGCTGCCACTGAATAAACTCAAGCCTCTAGTTCAAGCTCCTTGCTGTCTGCCTTTACTTTATGTCAAATCATCACAAGGTACCAGGAATGGGGTGAGAAGAGTCATGGCAGCAAACAGCCAAACAAAGAACATTCCTTCCCTGAATTTGGAGCCAGGGAACATATCTGAAAACTGGTCAAAGTGGAGGGAGCGGATAGACCTTGTGTTTGTAGGACCTGATGCAGACAAATGGACTAATCAGCAGGAAGCAGCAACACTTTCTAATATGTGTGGGACAGAAAGGACGCGATGTGTGCAGACCCTGGCAAGCAAGTGGGGAGATCACTACAGAGGACAAAAAGAAAACAGAGGTACTGTTTGCAAAGTTTGAAGCATATTGCAACCTGAGAAAAAACTCCACAGTGCAGAGAAAACTGTTTTATGAGAGAAACTAGTGTGGAGGTGAATCTGTGGATGAATGGGTGACCCAGCTGCGCTTGCTTGCCAAAGACTGTGCTTTTTATGATGCTAGAGATGTGATTCAAGACCATATTCGGATGGGCAGTAAGTTTAAGGAAGCTCAGGAAAAAACCCTGCAGGAAGAAGACTTAAATCTTGAGAAAGCTGTAAGGATTGCCAGAGCATATGAAATATCAAGAAAGGATATGCAGACACTGGAAGGAACACAGCACCAGATCAGTGCTATAGAAACTCAAAGCAGTAGATAGGGTCAAGAAAGGGCACACAAAGGAACAAAAGCCACCTATGGCACTGGAACAAGTAACAGAGAAGCAGCTTGTGGATATTGTGGAAATATGCACCAGAAAAACAGTGTCTGTCCTGCAAGGGGGCAAATATGTAACAAATGCAAGAAAAGAGGACACTTTGCCAGGGTGTGTAAACTGTCTTTGCAAACTGGAAGGCCCCAAACATGGGCTGTACATGCCATAGGGGACAATGATGACAATGCAGGCTCAGACTCGGACTGCTCCCCGATATATCTTGCAACGATACAGAAAGCACATCTGCAGATGAAGCCAATGTAACATTACAGATAGGGGCCAACAAAACTCCAGTTACATTCAAAATAGATACTGGAGCACAAGTAAATTGTGTGCCAAGCCACATACATCTGGAACATCTCAAGAATGAATCCCCCTTAGAGACTCTGGACCTACCGAAATTAATGGGATATGGTGGTGAAAGTAATGGGTCGCTGTCATGTAAAATGCACCTACAAGGGATCTGAAAGGGTTTTACAATTGTTTGTGATAGAAACACAAGCCCCAGCCATGCTAGGTCTCAAAACAAGTAAAGAGATTGGACTTGTGAAGATCATAATGACTGTGGATGGTGGGGTGGATATAGAGGTCTGACGGAAGCTGACATTAAACGTGGGTACTCTGATCTATTCAAGGGCCTGGGGTGTCTCTCAGGCATAAGCCACATACGTATAAAAGAGGGTGCACAGCCTGTCATCCATGCCCCAAGGAAAACACCTCTAACTCTTGTGGATAAAGTTAGACAGGAACTCACTAGGATGGAGAAGTTGGGAGTAGTAAAGAAGGTGACTGAACCATCAGAATGGGTCAGTTCTATGGTTGTGGTGGAGAACAAGAACACAGGTGCAATTCACATATGCATTGACCTACGTGATTTGAACAAAGTAATAATGAGAGAACACTACAAACTCCCCACCATGGAGGACATAGCACACAAGCTAGTAGGAGCAACAATGTTCAGTGTATTAGATGCCCAGTCTGGTTGCTGGCAATTGCGTCTTGATGAAGCCAGCAATTACCTCACTATTTTCAACTCCCCTGCAGGTCGATGGTGCTTCACAAGGGTGCCCTTCGGCATAGCATCGGCACAGGAGATATTTCAAAAGAAATCACATGAACTGATTGCTGGTCTACAGGGTGTTGAAGTAATAGTTGATTATTTGTTGGTCTATGGAAAGGATCAAGTAGAGCATGACAGAAACCTTACTGCTTTGCTCAATAGATGTCGTGAGAGAAATCTTAAACTCAATCCAAATAAAATGCAAATTGGGGTAGGAGAAGTGACATATTTTGTGACACCTACTAACCAAAGAGGGCTTGAAGCCTGATCCAAAGAAGATTACAGCGGTTCTTAACATGAAGGCCCCAGCCTCCAGAAAGGAACTGGAGATGTCATTGGGCATTTTCAACTATCTATCTAAGTTCTCTAAGGGCCTCGCTCAACAGACATCACCGTTACGTGCATTGCTGCAGAAGGATGCCATTTGGTGTTGGGATGCAAACATGGAAAGGACTTTTGACAAAGTGAGGAAACTGATCACTAAACATCCAGGGCCAATACTGAAATACTTCAATGCAAATGTTGACACCATGCTTCAATGGATGCATCCCAGTTTGGGTTAAGTGGTGTACTGACTCAACAAGGACATCCTGTGGCATATGCTTCACGTGCACTGACCAAGACACAAGCTAATTATGCTCAAATTGAGAAAGAGATGCTGTCCATTGTGAATGGATGTGAGAAATTTCACCAGTACATATATGGTCACCCAGTAGTTGTAGAAACTGACCACAAGCCATTGGAGTACATACTACAAAAACCGCTAGCTTCTACACCTCCATGCTTGCACCGAATGGTTATGAAATTACAGCAGTATGATCTCACAGTGAAGTATAAGCCTGGGAAGGAAATTTCAATGGCAGATTGCCTGTCAAGGGTGTTTCCAGAAGGACATGAAGCCAGGGATGAACCTGAGTTGGAAGAGCAGGTACATACAGTACTAGTGAACATGCCAATATCAGATGTACGGCTGGAGAAAATAAGACAAGATACCAAACAGGACAAAGTACTAGAGAAACTAACTCGTGTCATGTGCAATGGCTGGCCAGAAAAATGCAAGAAGCTGTGTCCTGAGCTACAGGAATTCTGGCCTGTGAAAGATGAACTATCCATTCATGAGGATATCATACTCATGAATACGGTGGCCGTATTCTTATTCCTAAGTCACAGAAGGCAGAAGTAATGGAACAAATTCACCAGGGACATTTGGGCATTACTCAGTGTAAGCGCAGAGCACAGGAGGTGGTCTACTGGCCTCATCTGGACTCTGATTTTGAAACACTTGTAAAGAAGTGTGACACCTGCCAGACATTTCAAAAAAACAATGTGAAAGAACCTCTTACACCGTGGAATGCTCCTTCACGGGTGTGGCGGAGATTGGCTACAGATATTTTTCATTTTGAAGACATCCATTGCCTGATGATAGTAGACTACTACAGCAAATACTTTGAACTAGTGCAGCTGGGATGTCTAAAAGCGTCAATAGTCATTTCAAGACAATACTTTCAAGACATGGAGTGTGTGAAGAACTTGTGTCTGACAATGGGCCACAATTCTCACGTGTTGAATTCCAGTGCTTCCTGCGTGAATGAGGAATCAAGCACAAACCCACAAGCCCTTATCACCCACAGGCCAATGGCCTAGCAGAAAAGTATGTTGGCATAGCCAAATCCATTATACAGAAAGCACAATCATCAGGGCAGGATGTGCATTTAGGTCTATTACACTATCGTGCAACACCCATTGAGGGTTTATGCTCATCGGCGCAGCTGCTAATGGGGAGAACACTGAGGACTACAGTGCCTACTGCTCCACATAAATTGCAGCCTTGTTCTATCGCACATGAGTGGGTAACAGCTCAGAGGAACATAAACACGAGAAAGCAAAAACTGTATTTTGATAAATCTACCAAGCCTCTTCGTCCACTATGTGCTGGGCAAGCTGTGAAACACAGAGTCACTGGGAGAACATGGGAACCTGCTCGAATTGTCAGAGAAGGCAATTCACCAAAATCATATGTAGTTGAAACCAAGTGTGGACAGCAATTGAGAAGAAACAGGTGTCATCTTCATCCAGACACTGCAGCTGATACTGCGTTGGAAGAAGAAAACAACAAGGAAAATGAAGCGCAAGCACATGATGGCACAGAATTCCTGAATACGGATATACAGCCTACTGAGAACACCAAGGATAATGTAAGCATATCAGCATGGAACTATGCTGGGACTGACTCACAACCTGACAGCAATTTTACTGATGATCAGACAGCAGTAACTTTCTCTCGCGATGGTCGAGCTATTAAACCAAAATATGGAAAGACTTTGTATCATATTAGATGTTTTATACTTAAGAAGGGAGATGTAATGATGTGTATGTTTTATGCTATATTTCAAGTTCAGTTGTTATGCCTAGCTCTTTAAGAAGGTTAAGAAACAGTTAACTTTTTTAATGACATCATCTGGGGCAGAAGGTAGTTTTAAGATGGCATCTGGATAATTTATCTCTGGGGATGATTCTTTGCTGGATCTCTTCACTGATGGGAGAGGCTTTTATTTTGGATTTGGTGGTTTTTTCCCCAGGTAGGTGGTGGGGTCTGTGTTTAGAGGTTTGTAAGCGGGGTCTTGGAGTAGGTTGGATAGTTTGGCTTGGTAGTCAGATGTGTTCATCATCACAGTGGCGTTACCTTTGTCTGCTGGGAGAATAATTGTGTTGTTGTCTTTCCTCAAGTTGGTGAGTGCAACAAGAAGAACAAAAAGCACTCTAGGGGCAGTACTCATCTCTGTTTCAAAGCCAAAGAGCCAGCACTGTCCGAAAACATCTCCGTGATCATTTGGCTGACATGACTAAATGCCAAAGGCACACGGAACGCTGTTACCTTCCCACCAAAAGTGGTTCCTATTTTTCTACTTGCATTTTTACATGCTTTTGAACTGCTAGGTTGGCAGAACCTGGGACAAGTAACGGGAGCTCACTCCGTTATGCAGCACCCGGGATTCGAACCAACAAACTGCCGAACTTTCTGATTGAAAAGCTCAGCGTTTTAACCACTGAGTCACCGCGTCTCAAATTCCAGTTTGGGACGTCCAATTTTCCCAATCATAGGAGCTCAGCAGTAAGTCCAATTTTCTTGAGGAATCCCACTATCATTTTCACTCACCTAGTGTGTCAGGAAAAAGCCAAAAACTTTGCTTTAGTACCTATTTTCAGTGGCACAGACAGAGAGGCTTTGACTATACTAGTGAGAACAATTACATTTACAATTTCTGGGATCCGGAAATTACTTCACTGCAGCCAACCCATCTCATGCGGTGCTCTTGAACAGGGAGTCACGAGAGGTTTGTGCAAAGCTTTCCTGCAAACTAAACACTTAAGCAATAAAATCAATGCCATCTGGCACTTTTAGTCAGTTTTGCAGACAATCTCAGTCATCATCTGTCTCAGCCCTGGGAGAGCAAATGAGAAATAAACTTTCGAAAATAAGAAGAATGAAAGAGCAGAACTTCTTTCTTACCTGGTGGATGGGAGACTTTTCTGCCTCCTATAGTAAGTCCCTACCTCCTCCAGTGTAGAAATAGTATAGAATCAATAAAGACAGAATTGACTATGGAAGTCTTCTAGCTCAACTCTTAGCTCAGCATCTCAGAGAAATGACCATCTAATCTCTGTTGGAGATTAGAACCTTTGGCAAATAGGACTTATCACTTTCATGTGTCGGTCTGACCTCTGACGAATAATTCATATAATCAAGAAATTTCTCTTGACTCTGTTTCTGTATAGTTTCTGTGCAGTAATTCTGCCTAAAAGAGAATAAATGTACTTCCTCATCTGTGGGACAGTATTTGTTCTGACCCAGCTCCCCAAACATGACAAACCCTCTGAAGTTAACTCAAAGACTTCTTAGGAGTGTCAGCAGCCCCAGCAAAACATATTCTCTTTCACCACAGGCTAACAAGTAACCGGTTGGAAGATTAATATTTGTCTTGTCTGCCACATCTATTCATCTCCACCCCCTGCCTTTTATCCCCAGAGCTAGGGTGGGGCTTCACTAGCAGCGGTGGCTTTTCCTTCCTAAGTATCGGCCCATTGATTTCCACTGCTCTCCTCTCCTCTGCCTTCTGCACATCTGCACATCAGGCACTGGACTCAGCTGTTCCTCCTCTTCCTCATCATTCACCTCCAGACATGAGGGCTGTTGACTCTCCATCTGAGGGCTGATGGATGGTCCAGGTTCCATCTCTCTCTCTCTCTCTCTCTCTCTCTCTCTCTCTCTCTCCTCCCTCCCTCCATCTCTCCCTCTCCCTCTCCCTCTCCCCCTCCCTCCCCCCTCTGCTTTATGAGGCAGGCCACAGTAATAATAGAATTCTGAAAATCTCTCTCTATGTCCCTCTCTCATTTTTATACACAAGAGAGCAAATGCAAAGTCCATTTAAGTTTTTTCTATTTTTTTTCTTGTTGAACTAGGTTTAACTAGCTCCAAATTGTCATTGTGCTTTTTGAACCATACTGACCATAACTACAATTTTCTCATATGGAATATGACTAGCCCATCATAGAGTGGAACAATTATTTCCCATGATTTATGTTTCTATTAATACATCCCAATATAGGTTTATACTACAAGCCACCCAACCAAGCAGAGGAAGTAAATGAACTTTTTGCTAGTCAACTAACTAAGGTATATAGAAAGCACACCACAATAGTAATGGGGGATTTTAACTACCCTGACATCAACTGGAAAACAAACTCTGCACCAAGTTTAAGATCCAACAGGTTCCTAACAAACCTAACAACTTTGTTTCCCAAAAAGTAGTGAAGGGAACAAGGGGATCAGCCATATTGGACTTAATTCTCACTAATAGAGAGGAAATGATAGAAGTTGTTGAAGCCACAGGAACCCTTGGGGGAAGTGACCATGCAATATTGGAATTCAACATTATGCAAACACAAGTAGTAGAAACTTGTGTCAAACTAGTTTTGGACTTTAAGAGAGCTAATTTCAATAAACTTAGAGAGAGCTTGGGAAGAATTCCATGGATGAGAATCCTCAAGGGGAAAACAACTCAAGAAGCTTGGGAAATTTTGAAAAATGAGATTATAAAAGCACAGTCTAGCACAATACCAGTGAAGAAGAAAAATAACAGCTCCAAAAAGAAACCAGCATGGCTGCATAAAGAACTCTCTGACAAATTGAAAGACAAAAAAGGTAAGTATAAAAAGTGGAAAAAGGAGAACATAACTAAGGCAGAATATCAGCAAATAGCCCAAGCCTGTAAAAATGAAGTGAGGAAAGCTAAGGCTCACAATGAAGAAAGGCTTACCACAAAAGTGAAAAATAACAAAAAAAAAAGCTTCTTCCAACATGTTAAAAACAAGAAAAAGGTTAAGGAAACAATTGGTCCATTGCTGGGAGAAAGTGGCAGGAAGGTGACAAGCAACAGGGAGAAAGCAGATCTATTTAACTCATTTTTTGCATCTGTTTTTACACAAAGGGAAAAAACAGTCTAACCTACCAAATACAGCACCATAAAAGTCAGATTAGGAAAACAAGTTGAAATAGGGAAGAAAATGGTGAGTGAGCACCTGTCTACCCTAGACAAGTTCAAATCACCAGGACCGGATGGATTTCACCCCAGGGTTCTGAAAGAACTGGCAGACGGGATCTCAGAACCACTGAACTATATCTTTCAGAGATCCTGGAGCACCAGGGAACTGCCAGAGGACTGGAAAAGAGCTGATGTGGTTCCCATCTTCAAAAAAGGAAAAAAATAGATCCAGGAAACTATAGACCTATCAGCCTGACCTCAATACCAGGAAAGATTCAGGAAAAGATAATCAAGCAACGAATTAGCGAACATCTAGAAGTAAACAAAGTAATAGCCAAAAGCCAACATGGATTTGTCAAAAACAGATCATGCCAGACTAATCTTATTGCATTCTTTGACAAAGTGACAAAATTAGTGGACCAGAGGAATGCCATCGATATAGTTTACTTGGACTTCAGTAAGGCATTTGATAAGGTAGACCATAACCTACTACTAGATAAAGTAGAAGAATGTGGGTTGGACAGCATCACCACCAGATGGATTCGTAACTGGCTGACCACCCACACTTAACATGTAGTCCTCAATGGAACTGCATCTACATGGAGAGAGGCATACAGTGGAATATCCCAAGGCTCTGTTTTAGGCCCAGTACTCTTCAACATCTTCATCAATGATCTGGATGAGGGGATAAATGGGGAACTCATCAAATTTGCAGATGGCACGAAGATGGCAGGAATAGCCAACACTCCAGAAGATAGACTTAAGTTACAAAAGGATTTTGACAAACGTGAATGTTGGGCACTATCTAACAAAATGAAATTCAATGGTGAAAAAAGCAAGGTTCTACATTTAGGCATGAAAAACAAAATGCACAGGTACAGTATAAGTGATACCTTGCTCAATAGTAGTAACTGTGAGAGGGATTTTGGAGTCCTAGTGGACAACTATTTAAGTATGACCCAGCAGTGTGCAGCAGCTGCCATAAAAGCCAACACAGTTCTAGGCTGCATAAACAGAGGGATAGAATCAAGATCATGTGAAGTGTTAATACAACTTTATAATGCCTTGGTAAGGCCACACTTGGAATATGGCAACCAGTTTTGGTCACCACAATGTAGAAAAGATGTGGAGACTCTAGAAAGAGTGCAGAGAAAAGCAACAAAGATGATTAGGAGACTGGAGACTAAAACATATGAAGAACGGTTGCAAGAACTGGGTAGGTCTAGGAGTAGGGGAGATATGATAGCAGTGTTCCAATATCTCAGGGCCTGCCCCAAAGAAGAGGGAGTCAAACTATTCTCCAAGGCACCTGAGGGTAGAGCAATCAATGGATAGAAACTAATCAAGGAAAAAAGCAATTTAGAACTGATGAGAAATTTCCTGACAGAACAATTAATCAGTGGAACAGCTTGCCTCAAGAAGTTATGAATGCCCCATCACTGGAGGTCTTTAAGAAGATAGCAATAGCAATAGCAGTAGACTTATATACCGCTTCATAGGCCTTTCAGGCCTCTCTAAGCGGTTTACAGAGAGTCAGCATATTGCCCACAACAATCTGGGTCCTCATTTTACCCACCTCGGAAGGATGGAAGGCTGAGTCAACCCTGAGCCGGTGAGATTTGAACCGCTGACCTGCTGATCTAGCAGTAGCCTGCAGTGCTGCATTTAACCACCTTGGCTCTTGGGATGTTGAATAGCCATTTGTCTGAAACGATATAGGGTTTCCTGCCTAGGCAAGGGGGTTGGACTAGAAGACCTCCAAGGTCCCTTCCAACTCTACTTATTCTACTTTTCAGTATGAGTTTGAACTAGAATTTAGATGATAGCCCAGCTTTGAGGGTGTCTTTTCTGGCAATGTTTTGCTTTTAGTTGTATTTTGGATTTGGTGCAAAGTAGCACTTGGATGAGTAGGATACTTACGTATCATTGAAGAGCTTTTTTCAAAGGAAGCCGAACGACTTCTGAATTAGATAGAAAGGTGATAGATAGTCACACACATTTTGCACTCCAATGTCCTGAAATTTGGACAAAACAAGCTTTGAAGAATATGGATTCTTAGTGGCATACATGAATATTGCAAAACAGAATAATTCATGTATAATTGTTTAAAATATAGGAACTCTTTATTCTAACTTTACATATGGGCACTTTTGTTCTTTTTGCATGCTATCTTGCAACCTTTTGGCAAACTAAGTCATTTAATTCGGAGTTCAATGGCTCTTTATGGGCCCTTAGTTGATTTATATATTACTTGATCAAGTTGTTGCATTATTTCTATTCCTTTAAATCTGCCATAGGCATAGAGCAATCTTTGTGTATGAAGCACATTTGGGGCAAAATGAACTCAACATGATTTCAAATGTTCAAGGTGGGGAAACATGAGTGGTTTTATTGTCAACATTCAGCCTTTCCAATGAGAAAATTGGCATTTAGGATTAGAAAATTGTTATTCCATGTTACATCAGGAGTGATGCATGCTAGTTCTAAGCAACCATTAGGGATACAGCATTAATGGCTTGATGGATAACCTCAATATCAGCTCTTGAAATAATTATGTTTGGTAAATGGAATGCATGAAGAACTCATCAACAATGTTGTGATGGATGCAGGCAAGCAGAAATGTTAATACGGTAGTGGCTGAAAGAGGATTGCATTATGTGTGTGTGTGTTTGTGAACCTCATAGGCTAAAACCCAACAACTTTTGCTTTTTTTCCTTACTTGACTGAATCATGCAACCATTTCCTGGGGAAAAATAGAGATAAGTAGAGATAAATATTTACCTTTCTCCATTTTTTTTATATGGTCTGCAAACACACAATGTTGCATCTAACTATACCAGGTGACCAGTTTGGAATCCTAAGAACCGAAATACTTCTTCTTGAAGTAGACCATTTAAAACCTATTCAGTTTTGTTTTCTTTATTGATTAGCCCTTGGGACATATCGAAGTGCAGAGTTCCAGACACAAATTATTACTAAAATCTGATGAAAACAATTTAAAATGGAATTGGATAAAATACAATTTAAAATGAAATTGGAATAAAATACAGTTTAAAATGAAATTAGAATAAAATACAATAATTTAGCATATTGATGAATAAAATATGATAAAATTATATTTTGATATCACCCTTACAGTCAACCCCAATCAGTCCCATATATGCTGCTATCAACTGAACCATGACTGTGCTGTGTTAAATGTTATTTTCAGATTCTGGCTGCCAATACAATACAATAATACAACACAACACAACACAACTCAACACAACACAACACAACACAACACCACACAATACAATACAATACAATACAATACAATACAATACAATACCAGAGTTGGAAGGGACCTTGGAGGTCTTTTAGTCCAATCCCCTGCCTAGGCAGGAAACCCTATACCATTTCATACAAATGGCTATCCAGCATCTTCTTAAAGACTTCCAGTGTTGGGGCATTCACAAGTTCTGGATAACATAAGTTGTTTTGATATGGGGATCCCAATGGGTCATAAAACCTATTTCTAATTTATATCACGAATTAGCATTCCGCTTCCCACAATACAAGACATACATCTCCAGGAAGAAGAATTTTAAAGCCAGGGTCGCATCTAAACCTTGGCATACCTAACTGTCAGCAGCTGCACCCAAGCTATATTGTGCCATATTGACAATAAGAAAATTGTGTCTAGTGCTTTGTATTATGTCAACACTCATTTTTTATCTGTTCTTAAACGCCTGTAATTCACTTTCATTGCATGACTCATTTGGCCCTAAAGTATGACAAGGAAAAATTCTCCTCTTTTTTGCTTCCCTCCATCTTTTTTGCATGACATTATCTTTTTATATTTATTTAGTCATCTGCTGGCATGTGTTCATTAGTCACACCGGAGAATGACAAAATGATGGCAACTGAAATAGTGAACTGTTTCAGTAAAATAGTTTTTGTTGTTGTTGTTCTAGGAAGGGTTTCAAATCTAGTTTTAAATCATTACTCAAGAAAAATTCTTAGCGCTTGTTTTCAAGAATATAGCGCTAATAAGAGCAAAACAAATGCAATTAATATTAATAATAATAAACATTGACATGCCCTTTAAAGAAGGAAAACAACAATTATTTTGCCAGACAAATCCACTGGCATTCTTCTCCTCCAACCCAATACCTGACTCTATCAGCAAGTCATGAAAAAATAATATATGTCAAAATCATCAGCCGCAAATTTGTTTTTGAATTGCACGTTATACTGCATGTCACTTCAATAGCATCTTCCTGCCAAGTGACAAGCAGAAATAAGCATCCTTCAGAATGATTTATAACCCGGATTAGGTGCTGGTTGTGAAAATATACCAAGACTAAATCACTGTCATCCTGGAAACAACAGCAAAAACAGGTGGGAACCTGCATTTGGAAAATGAGCAAAATGGTGAGGTTTGTCCAAAAATGAAATGGGAGGATGGCCCAAAGTGATAGTTATCATAGGAAGGGGTTCTTGGGTGCAATCCCAAAACCACTGGAGAACCATTTCAACAGCATCGGCATGGACAAAATCAATATCAGTCAACTGCAAAAGGCAATTTTACTTAGAACAACTTTGATCCTGTAATGATACTTTTAACACCATCCACTTATCCCAAATCCTTGGGAAGGACTTATTAGGACAGGGGTGACAAACTCAAGGACTGTGAGCCAGATCCGGCCTGTGGAGTGTTTAGCTCTTGCCTGCGGGGCTGTCCTGGAAACAGCAAAGGACCAGCCAGTGGCGCCTCTGCCAGCAAAAACAGAGCTCGGGAGGCCCTGCTCTTTTGTGGCCAAGACAGCCTCCTGAAGCCTTCTGCCAGCAAAAACAGAGCTTGGGAGGAAATGACACGGTGCCCCCGCCATAAGTAACGTCGAGCTGGCCATGCCCACACTGGTCATGCCTACCCCAGCCACATCCACCCCAGGAACACCACCCTGGCCCCCTGAGATCAAACACAACAGTGACGCGCCCTTGATGAAAGCGAGTTTGACACCGCTGCATTAGGAGGAGAAAAATGCCAAATCCAGTCTAAACATCTACATCCAACAAAAACAACAACAACAACAACAATAAATCTTAAGCATCTACATAAATACACTCTTCCAAACAAAATACATGACCCAATGGGACTCCACGAATATCATGTCTCATGGCCTGGGAGGATAGGTATATTTTAAAAAAGATTTCTAGATCATCAGAGTGAGAGCTACATAGATCTTTAAGGGGATGCCATTCTAAAGGGCAGGCACTGCAAGAGAGAAGGTGTGCTTCTTGGGAACGAATAGGTGACATTCAGAGGTGGTGTTCAGCCAGTTTTGACAGGTTCTGGAGAACCGTTAGCAAAAATTTTGAGTAGTTTGGAGAACCGGCAAATAGGCTGGCCCTGCCCGCGCTTCCTCCCAGCCTCCCGGCTGGTCTTCTTCTGTTACCCTGAACAGGAGAACAGAGCTTGAAAGCAGGTTAATGGGATGGAGAGGGAATGTGGGTTTTGCAATAAACTTCCCCTGCCATGCCTACAAAGCCACGCCCACAAAGCCTTGCCCATAGAACCGGTAGTAAAATTTTTTGAATCCCACCATTGGTGACATTAGATGATATTATTTGTAGAAGAAAGTGGTGTATGGAGAGCAGAAGAGCCAATAATTGGTTTAGTTTTTTTTCCCCAGGGAGTTGATGGCAAGATGAACAGATGTAATTATTAATTAATACAATATGATATTGGCTATGTAATAGTATACATGTGATTATATGTTATGTAAATGGAAAATAAAAAAAGTATTTTTTTAAAAAAAGATATTATTTGATTGAAGGGCCCCAAATACAACCAAAACATGAGATACATACTCTCCTTCTCTCTCTGTCTCTGTCTCTGTCTCTGTCTCTGTCTCTGTCTCTGTCTCTGTCTCTGTCTGTCTGTCTGTCTGTCTGTCTCTCTCTCATGTGTTTTTTTTTTGTGCTTGTGTAGTCATCTTAAAGGGGACTTTATTTAAATAAGTTTTGAAATTTTTTGATCATATATCACCTGGTTGTCTCAGAGAACTGTAGTCTCTCAAAACAGCCAAAGGCCACCTATTTGGAGATAGGTATTCTAATGCTGCATTCCCCCTATGATTCTCCTATCAATGGAGTGGAGATATTTTCTTGGATGACCTTTTATTATTAGTGAACATTGAATAAGTTCTCTCGATCAAAATTTGAAGCATGCAGCAGGCCAAAGGGAAGGAGGTAATTCTGAAGGTCTACTGGATGATGTTTGGCTGGTAGTAGATGGATTTCATGTTCTGTCCCTACAAACAGCACTTGCAAGTGAGAGGATAGTTACCGAATGCAGAAAATATTAATCTCACCCCCTAATGTACCACCCTCCCCCTGGCACTCTCTGAAATTATTTTAAATTAATTTTTAAAATTACTCTTCCTCCTTGTCTTTTAGTGGTTCTTGTATGGCATTAAGTCAATTTACCCTGATGGGCTAATGCGGTTATGAATATTAATGAGCAACTAATCACAAAAATACAAAATTAAACTCCTCTTCCCCCTTTACCGCCTCCAACCCATATTCCTCTCTCTCTCTCCCCCTCTCCCCGCCCCCGTTCTCTCTCTCCCCTTTAAAATGAATACCGTAGCAATCTCAACAATAGCATAGCCATGAGCAAAGGTAAGTCATGAGCATAGTTTATTGCTACCAAGAAGAGACAAATAACTGTATTACTTCATTGTCATTATGTTCAAATTTATGAATGAGTTGGTTTTGTTTCCCCAAAGTAACCTGAAACTACCAGGCATCATTTAAAGTCTTAGATTACCAATCTAACATCTTGAAAGGGTGCTAATCTGAGTTTTTTCCCTACTATAGTCATTCCCAACCTGTTTCCAACTTATTACAATTCCCAGAGTTGTGACACAACATAGATTCTAGGAATTGTAGGTCTAACGGTTTGAGAAGTCAGGTTAAAAAAGGCAGGTTAAAAAAAAGCTGTTCCACAGAGTAATAAAAAAGCAAATCCCCTGAAGATGGGCTT
The DNA here is from genome assembly GCF_051295495.1 of Thamnophis sirtalis. Classification (NCBI taxonomy): domain Eukaryota; kingdom Metazoa; phylum Chordata; class Lepidosauria; order Squamata; family Natricidae; genus Thamnophis; species Thamnophis sirtalis. Next base: position 157,833,502 of record NW_028261381.1, on the reverse strand, counting down.
TTACAAGTAATGAAGGACATTCAGCCAATGGGAGGGGAGAATTGCAGTTGATTTTTCCAGTTAGTTGAGTGAATGGGTCAATGAATAGACTTATTCTACATGCATCATCATCACCATCATCATCATCATCATCATCCCACCACAATCAGTATAGATGCTGGGTGCTTCACAAAAGCAAAAATCCACAATTCCCATACCCCATAATAAGATATTAGTAAACAATAATATAAGGTAATAGTAGTCAAAGCTTTCCCACAGCTACCTCTTATGGGTCAAAAGCTATTCCATGAAATAAATTGTTAGGGTTTCTGACATGAGAGGACATAGAGATGGGCTAAACATATCCCGCGGACACCATTATCTAAAGAATGTGAGTTAAAACTGATATAATTTGGTGCCAGGTTATGTAGAGTATTCTAAGTAATATCAGCACTTAAATTTGGTTCCATACATCTTTGTATCTTTGACATCTTTGACTTTGAGATGGCTGTAATTCTCCAGTAGCAGGTTTCCATAGCAAATGGTATGACCATTGCATTTGGCACTAGTTGCAATTCCAAGTTATCTTCAAAGGCAGCTCTACACAGAGTATGCTACAGTAGTCCAGGTAAGTAATAATGAGGTTATGAGTATATTATAGGATATTGTTGTAGGATTTCCTGAACCAGATACAGCCACAACTGGCATAGCAGCCAACCCTGATGTTCTTCTGGACATAGTTTCTGTACACTGCTTGAATGTGAGCTATGGGTCCAGGAGGGAACTATGGCTTCAGAAGGAGCATGACATATCAAGCACAGACAACAAAGACCAATGTAGTCTTTACAGATGAACAGTACGTTTAGTTTACTATAGTTTGTTCTGTGTCTCATTCATTGCGCCTAGTCTCTGATAGCTTCCAGACACCAATTCAAAACTTATACAGTCTCTCCAACTTGATCTATGATGGCAGTTTACAAATGAAGGTCATGAATATGCAGATGACACCTCATTCCAATCTGAGAGGTGACTTCTCCCAGCACATTCAAATGGATATAAAATGATACATTGGTAAGAACTGTGACACTGAAGGTCTTGACCACATCCCATAGCTATTGATGGAACAGCCCTTTCAGGGTCAAAATCATAGCAAGATGGTGTCCTTACTTACCAATTTTTGCAGATGATCCACAAGGGTTTGAATGTCATAGGAACAAGAGGAATACATCATTCCCCCATTCAGTCCCAATGAACCCCATGTTTAGACCCGAACCCTTACTGAAAGTGATTCTGGTTTTCTTAAAATGCTTTTTATTTGCTCTGCTCGCATGCGTACAGAACAATTTACATTGAACAGTGTCCACGTGCACGTGTTGTTGCGCACACGTTGTGAACTGGCAGTAGTGCTGGCAGCAACCCACCCCTGGCATATACCCACATATATTATATGACACAGAGAAACAACACAGTCTATTTCAGATGTAGTTCAGATGCTTAACCTCCTGGTCCAAATATATAAGGAAATAACCACGTCTGCAGGATCTTAAAAAAGATTAACATTGGCAGGGCCAACCACATTTCTGGGGTGATCCTGTTCCATAATTCAGGCACTGCCACAGAGAAGGCATGGATCCTGAGTCCACTAAGATGGCCATGTTTAATAGAAGGGATCTGGAGCATTCCATCTTTTCTAGATTTTCTGTGCGCCACTGAACTCAAATGTTCTCACAGATAAATTGAATGGTGGACTGTAGTCTTCACAGAACCAGAGTGGTGGGATTCCAAATCTTTTCCTACCAGTTCTATGAGTGCGTACTTTGCGCATGCGCACATGCTTAACGCACACAGCACTCAAAGACTGCCCTTGGTGTCAGTGCTGGTGGGCTGAGCTGTTTTTTTAGCTAAACTGAGGCATGACAATCCACTCTGCTGCATAAATCAGCTGAGCTAAAAAACCAAGGGAATATATGACAGGGAACGACAGGGGCAGAAGGGCGGGGCCAGCCAGAGGTGGTATTTGCCGGTTCTCCAAACCACTCAAAATTTTCTCCACTGGTTCGCCCAGTAGACTGGTCCAAACCGGCTGAATACCACCTCTGCATAGAACAAATGACTTTGTTCTTAGAAGTTGTATTACAGAGCTTCTTACAGATTGGAAAATACGGTTAATGCAAGTGCTTACGTGCAATTATTATTGAACTATAATTTTTACTATTCCTTTATCAGAAAGCCTTTCCAACTAACAAAACTATTTAACTATTTAAAAATGGTACCCCTATGCATAATGACATGCATTAGAACAGATCTGAATAGGTAAGGAAGAAATTGCAGAGCAGGACTCAATGGAGAATCTACGTATAGTTGCTAATATTTTGGCATCTCAGAAGCAAGTTATATGAGGAAGTGGAGATCTGATTCTTGACTAATATTTAATGCCTGAAGCAATTAAATATGGGATTGGCTCCTGATGCCTTCCAAATAAGATGTGAAAAGCTAGTGATAAAACATAAAATCACAATGTCCCCATCTTATAAATAAGAAACTGCTTCCTCCACTCCCTATTCATCATGACTTCTAAAATAATTCAAGAACACTATATAAATAAGTGGTGGCAATTATTTTCTATCCCAAGGGCATCACTCTAAAATATGTTGGCAGTGCAAGAAGAAAAACTGTATTTGATTTGATGTAACTTGTTTAATTAAAATTAATCAGAGTCAATATATGAGTTCTAACCGATCATGCATATAATAAGTTTCTCCTTCTGTCATGTTTAAAATTATATTTAGATAAAATCTTTTGGTGATCTGTAGGAGCTGCATCTAAGGCTTTCATGGACTGGATGGAATCTTGCAACACAGACTGATTTACTGTATTTACTGGTGTTAACTTACTGTTAAGTAAGGAAAGCTGGACCATAAGAAAGCTGAACACCAAAGAATTGAGGCCTTTGAACTATAGTGCTAGAGAAGACTCTGGTGAGTCTCTTGGACTGCAAAGTGCTCAAACCAATCAGTCCTAGAGGAGATCAACCATGAGTGCTCTTTAGAAGGCCAGGTCCTGAAGATGAAACTCAAATACTTTGGCCACCTAAGGAGAAGGAAGGACTGACTGAAGAAGAGCCTAATGCTGGGCAGGATTGAGGACAAAAGAAGAAGGGGATGATAGAGAATGAGGTGGCTGGATGGAAGCACTGAAGCAGTAGCACGAGCTTAAATAGACTCCAGAGAATGAAATGGCTGGATTGAGTTACTGAAGAAGTTGGCGTGAGATTAAATGGACTCCAGAGGATGGTAGAGGACGGGATGGTCTGGAGAAACATTGTCCATGGGGTTGCAATGGATCAGACATGACTTCTCAACTAACAACAACAAGTTTATTGTTATCCTGATGGAGGATAGCATTTAGGTCCTAAGCAAAAAATGCTGGATGATAATTCATCAAGCAATTTTAACCTGGTTTGGGCTCACTGTAGCTGATCCTGTACTTTAATTCTGCAAGGAAAAATCCATTTTCAGAGGAATTCATCAGTATGCCAATACAGGTGATTAACTAACAATAAGTAGGAACAATTAACCAAGATAGTACAGATAAGTCCCCGACATATAACCATAATGGAGACTGCCCATTGTGCTCACATGTCATGACAATTGTAAATTGGATGGGTCATTTGATCAACCTGAATCTTTGCACCATTTGTTAAATGAACAAAATAACTTCTGGTTTTTGGCAAAATACCTATAGTGGGGTCACCTGACCACAGAAGCCAGGTTAGGATTAGCAGAACTTTGGAATCAGATCATAACTACTTTGATTTAGGTAAGTCATAACTCTGACTGGTTGTAAGTCAAGCACTACTTGTATTGTTATTATGTGGTAAGGTAACTTGTATCCCAGACACCTTTCAGGAACCTGCAACAGTTTCTCAAACTGTCAAACAGTTTTTGATGCATAGAAAAAGTTTTTGCCCATGGTTGATATACATAAGAATTGCCAAAGCAGTTATGCATGAATCACTCCTACAGTGTAGTGTCACCCACTGCTCCGTGAAAGAAGAGTGATTAGCTAATTGCCATCAATTAATCTGCAAACAGAAGACTGAGTTCAAACAAGAGGCATCATAAAGAAATGTTTTTGTATCCAAAATGGTACAGGGACTTGGTGATTTCCTGACTACTAATCCTTTGTTTGCTTAGTGGATTGATTCCTGCTGATAAGGCAGCTTTACCTTTGAGTGATAAATCATCTTAATTAACTTTAATTATTTGCAGGGAGTTTTATGTAAATGGAGACATTTATGGAATGGAAGTGGAATGATTTCATGAAAGGCCTGGAGGTGCCCTGGAGAGGCATTCATTTCCAAATGCTCGGATTTCTTTAGCTGTCTTTGAATTTTTTTTCCAAATTAAGTTCATGCTATGAACTTTTATGACACCATCATAACTATGAAATGTTAAAAAAGAGCAACTTTTTTTGAGAGAAGCTGTGGGGGGGGGGAATTAACAATGCTCCAAAGCACCTGAGGATAGGACAAGAAGCAATGGGTGGAAACTAATCAAGGAGAGAAGCAATTTAGAACTAAGGAGAAATTTCCTAACAGTGAGAACAATTAGTCAGTGGAACAACTTGCCTCCAAAAGTTGTGAATGCCCCAACACTGGAAGTTTTTAAGAAGAGACTGGACAACCATTTGTCTGAAGTGGTTTGGATTTGCTGCCTAAGCAGGGGGTTGAACTAGAAGACCTCCAAGGTCCCTTCCAATTCTGTTATTCTATTCTAATGTGAATATGGACAGCACCAAACTATAAGCATGCTTACACAGAGTTATCATATTTTCTCAACTCAACAAGGACATATTTATTGCTTCTTACTCTGTGATATAATATTGCAAGGTATAAAAAGATAAAAAGGCAACATAAGCATTGCAATGTAGAAGTCTATTAAAAGCTTTTTAGCCTGATGACTAGGCAAAACCGACTCCATTCCTTCATATTGGCAACAAAAAACAGAACACTAAATACAAGCTGGGCCGATACAACCTCATAAACGACCCTCACTCTGTCAAAGACCTGTGAGTACTCATCTCAAATGATCTAAGCCCCAGAGCTCACTGTAATAGCATTGCCAAAAAGGCATTAAGAGTTGTCAACCTAATTTTGCAAAACTTCTTCTCTGGTAACATTGTACTACAAACTAGGACATACAAAACCTTTGCCAGACTAATCCTCAAACACAGCTCATCTGCCTGGAATCCACATTGTATATCAGACTTTAATACAGTTGAACAAGTCCAGAGGCATTTCACGAGGAGAGTACTCTACTCCTCTGCTCACAATAGAATACCTTATGGCACCAGGCTTGAAATTTTGGGCTTGGACAACCTAGACCTCCGCCACCTACAGTCTGAGCCAAGCATAGCAGAGAAAATTGTCTGCTACAATGTCCTACCTGTCAATGACTACTTCAGCTTCAACCTACTTAATACAAGGGCAAACAATAAATACAGACTCAAGGTAAACCGCTCCAAACTCGATTGCAGAAAATATGACTTCTGCAACAGAGTGGTCAATGCCTGGAATGCACTACCTGACTCTGTTATCCTCAAACCCCCATAACTTTAACCTTAAACTGTCTACCGAGGACCTCACACCATTCCTAAGAGGTCTGTAAGGGTGAGTGCATAAGCACACCAGGATACCTACCATCCCTGTCCCACTGTTCCAATTTATTCATACTCATTTCCTGGCAACACAGGGATGTTTATACTTATACCTGTTATCTCGTACATGTTTGACAAACTAAATAAATAAATATCTTGCACTCTATCAACTCTAGCAAGGTCAATCTATTTTATGAAGAGTGCCATCAATCATCATGAGAACCAGTGGTGTAGTGGTTAAGTCACCAGGCTAGAAACTGAGAGTTTTAGTTCCTCTTAGGCACAAAGCCAACCTTGGACTAGTTACTTTCTCTCAGACCTAGAAAGGAGGCAATGGCAAACCACATCAAAAATATTGCGAAAATACTGCAGGGGCCTATTCAGGCAATCACCAGGTGACAAAACTGACTCTAAAGGCACACATGCACACCAACAACCATTATCTTTGTTCTTGTTCTCTCTTTCTTCATTGTCTTCTTCTTTGAAGACAGATGGAATCCAGCTTTTCTTAGACTCTAAATCCCATCCTGGATAATGATAAAATTAGAAAGCCAGTAACAACTGTAGTACACACTCATATCCCTCCTCACCCTATTCTTGGATTTTTATGTGCAAAAGAGGAGAGCAGAATGCCAATGTGTGAAAAAAAATCTTGAAGTGGAAGGAATTTCAGAAAGTTTTGCTCTATTAACCTATTGACAATAAGGATCCATATGTTAGAAATAAAGGCAGACAAGCACATTATTTCCATGTACTTCTAATCACTGGTCATTTCCTCTATTGCTTAGCATTAATGGCCTTTTATTGTTACATGTGAAATTAGCTTCGGGACGGTGTAGTCAGGGATCAAAATATTAGACAAAATTAGATATTGAGAGCAAGCATGCCACATTATGGTTATCCATGTTGAGTTTTGTGGCTAATTCAGTCTGAAATCACGGTAGAGTAGCCATGAAAAAAAATGTTCAAATGCCAGGGTATAATTTTGCCTACAAAGGTCAGAATTTTTCAGATAAGTGTTTTTTTTTTCTTATGACACACTAGGACAGTGAAAATGCAACTCTGATGGACAGAAAGAATATTGATGCCTATGTAGTTCAGTTTTGAAGAAGACCCCTGAGAGTAGAGTACCATGGACAGCCTAGGAAACAAACAAAAGAACCATCCAAGAGATTAGTAGCTGTAATAGTATAACTGAGTTGGACGGAACTTTGGAATACTTCCAGCACAATCCCCTGCTCAGGCAGAAGACCCTATATCATTCCAGACAAAAAGTTATTCAATCTCTTCATAAAAACCTCCAGTTTTTTGGGAGGCAAGCTGTTCCACTGATTAATTATTCTCATTGACAGGAAATTTCTCCTTAGCTCCAGGTTGCTTCTGTTTTTGCTTAGTTTCCACCCATTGCTTCTTGTTCTGCTTTCAAGTCTCTAACCCCTCCTCTCTGCAGCAACCCCTCCAATATTGGAAGATTGCTATCAAGTCATTCCTAGTCTTTCTCTTCATTGGATTAAACATGCCCAATTCCTGCAGCTTCGTTGTATGTTTATCCTCCTGTTCTGACCCCCTCCTCCGTCCAGTAAGAAATGCCGAGACAAACTTAACTGGAATTTCACAGCAATTTAATTAACAGGAAACATAAACTTCGGTGGCTGAAAGCCCAAGCATAAACAAACAGATAAGAACCCTGGCAGCAACTCAGACTTCAACATAGACAGATAACAGCCTCTCCAGCGTTATGAATGAAGTTGAATCCTGCAAATCAGACTCCTCCCCGAGTCCCTCCTTAAATACAATCTTGAGAGGAGCCTAATTACAACCAGCTGAGTCCAATTATCTTTTGTAACTGCATAGCTGTTTTCTCTGTCGATTTGCCCGGCGTTGCCTGGCACCCAGGACTACCTCCCTTGTCTCCTTGTCACTACTCCAAGGCCTCATGAGCACACTCCCTTCGGCTCTCACTGTTGCTCCATGCCTCAGGTGCCTCCTGGTGGCCAGCCAGCCTCTGTGTGCCCTGCTCAGAGTCGGAACCCTGTCCAGGGTCCTCCACCTCTTCCAGAGCCGACTTATAAGGCCCCTCACTGTCGGAGTCTGTTTGCAACTCCAACGGCTCCTGCTGGGCCACAACACCTCCAATTCCCTAATAACATTTGTTGCTCTTCTCTGCACTCTTTCTAGAGACTCAACATCTTTTCTGTGTGTCATGGTGATCAAAACTGGACACAACATTCAACCATACTCAAGGCACAAATATCAATGATTGAATTTTATTTTGGACATAGTAAGTCCAGACCTAACTCTCTTGGAAAGTCCATAATGTTAGAAAGGGTGGAAGAAAAGAGAAGAAGAGGAAGACCAGCAGCAACGTGAAGAGACTTGGGAAAAGAAGTGAGGGGTATAGCATTAGAATTCCTAAAGGATCAGGTTGGGAATAGATCATACTGGAGAGGCTTCTATCTATTTGGTTGCTAAGAGTCAATACTGACTTGATGGCACATAATCATAATCATATTTATGATTGACTACAACAAAATTAAATTATTTTCTAAATGAGAAAGGATAGGATGCATGCAATCTAATTTAGACAATAAAAACAGCATAGAAAATAATTAAAAAGTAGCGGCAAGGGAATTTTTTTGTCCTCTGGTCTATTAACTTGAAGAGTAGGCATTCCACTAATCTTTTTTCAAATGAGCAAAAATAATTTTATCCCTCCATTTGCTGGGAAGATGGAATGAATAAAGAAAGCCCAGGCAATTGTTGATGTTGTTTAATTTCAGGTTTTCCAATTGATGAGGTCTATTAGAAAAATATAGTTATTAATGGGCCAATAACAGTAGACATCCAAATTCTGGCTTGCCAGTATCTGAAAACTTACTTTATGACTAATTTCTCTGCAAACCATGTGAACATCAGCAACAGAAGATAAGTAGTTGTTTGGACTTTACAATTTGCTGTAAACTTTGTTAATTCACAGATATAAACATGTATTTCAGAAATTTCCATGAACCAAATGATATTGCACAATTCAGAAATAAATAACACAAAGTAACACAGTCCCTGTAGCCCAACATAAGTGGGGGTTTGCGTCAGGAGTGGGTTGCTGCCGGTATTACTGCATTTGCACACAAAAAGGTCTGTGCATACGCAAAATGTTTTAAAAAATGAAATAAAATTACATTTCTGCAAAGAAAGTTGTTCTGTGCATGCACAGAGCCAAAAATCAAGATGGCGCCGCCATAGGAGAACCAGTTCAGGGGTGTGGCAGGCTTGGGTCGCTGCTGGTTCCAGAGAGACCCAGGTCACCAAGTTACTACCGGTTTGGCCAAACCAGGCCGAACTGGTAGGAACCCACCTTTGTTTTCTGTCTTTTGGCCCAAGGAATCCTGGGAACTGAATTTTTTAACCTAGTATCCTCAGCAGAAGGGGTGCGATGGCTCGGTATTTAAAGATGCTGAGTTTGTCATCTAGAAAGCTAATAGCTCGGGTTTGAGACCTGAGCACTGTGTGATGGGGTGAGCTCCCAATGCTTGCCTCAGCTCCTGCCACCCTAGCAATTTGAAAGCATGCAAATGCATGTAGATAAATAGGCCCCATTACAGTGGTCAGGTAACAGCATTCTGTGTTCCTCACTGTATAATCATGTTGGCCACAAAAGTGTCTTCAGATAACACTGGATCCCTCAACTAAGAAACGGAGATAGAACAGCCTTCCCCAACCTTTCTCATTTTGTGGACTGGCGGTGGATGGGGGAGAGGGGATGGTTCCATGTGAGCAGTAGGCAAGCTCCATTTGTGCAAGCAATGGACATGTTCACCTGCCACTGATGCAAATGGAGTGCACACACATGTGTTTGCCACTGCTCACATAAGTGGGGAATGCATATATGCACATACATTCAACCACTACTTCTGCAGCCCAATTCCGAATGGCTCAAGGCAGCCTGGGTGTTGGGGATCCTTGCCCTAGAGTGAAACACAACTGAACGTGGGAAACCCTTACACATACTTTATCCTCAGCAGAATCCGGTTTTATTACCGCATTTATAACAAGACAGAACAACTGATTTCAAAATGATCCAGGAACTATTTATTTTCTTCAGGTTCTCGCCCTTTAAGTGAGCAGCTTGTTCTCATACAGAGAGTTACAAAAACTGAACACTGGATTTTAGAGGGAAACCACTTCTCCCATTTTTGCAATGAGATTATTTCCCCCAGTAGAAATAGATTAAAAAGAATGAGTAGAATCAGGTGGGTGGGAAGAGGATATACTGTATGCTGTAGATAATGGTGCAGGGTTTTACAGCTGGTATCTGAACCCAGCACAAACCAAGAACCAATCAGGAATAAAAAAATGACCAATAGGAAGCTGGCACGAACAAAGGACCTATCAGGAAGGAACAACACCAAAAAAAAACAAGCAATCAACATCGGATACAAAGAACCAATCAGAAACCAGCCCTCACCAACCTGTACTATTCAGAAACCAGGTCATCAAAAAGGCCAATCAGGAGACAGAACATCCGGTTACAAAGACAGTAGCCTAACCACTTCACTATTTACTTCCTGTGGTTTGCATAGCACAGGGGTGTCAAACTGCAGGCCGGCTGTGTTACACGCCGGCCATCCCCAGGCCCAGTTTAGCGAAGGTGGGGGGAGTCATGAAATGTCACATGACGATGCTGTGACGATGTGAGTTTGACATCCCTGGCATAGCATATCACTTTGCCTCCGAAGGTGCCAGCAACAGTTGCTGGGGAAATGTCTGTAAATCTGCTCCCTAGACCAACGTCACCAAATCCTGAAGCCCAGCACTGCCCAAACAGCAGATAATTTACCTATTAGCCATGTTTGCATCTTTTTTCACTTGGTTCTGTTATCAATGATTTTCTGCTTTTATTTCTTAATGAAAGCTGTGCTGCCTAAAGCCAACTTAACAACTAAGGCTAGTTAAATGAAGCAACAACAGGTTTGGATGTAAGCCCCGGTTTTTCTGGAGCCTTGCCACTGCTGCCGCCAGTATTTTCACTGGCCTACTTTCTCTGAAGAATGGTTAGATGAATTGGATATCTTTAGCGCCATGAAAAGAAGGTTAAGGAGACCCACGATAGCAGTCTTTCGACACTTAAGGTCTGCCATAGTGGAGAGAGTATTAATTTATTCTCCACAGCATCTAAGGGTAGGATAGGGATCAGTGTCTGGAGGCATTTAAGAGGGAGATCCAAACTCAAAAGAAGGAAAAAATTTCTGAATGTGTGCGATATCAAACAGTAGTGGTGAGTTCCTACCGGTTTGGACCAATTCAGCCAAACCGGTAGTGGTTTGGCGGCCTGGGTTGCTGGAACTGGTTGCGACCCAGGCCTGCCACTCCCCCAAACTGGTTCTCCTATAGCAGCGCCATCTTGATTTTTGGTTCTGTGCATGCGCAGAACAATTTTCATTGCACACATTTTATTTTATTTTTTTTTCCATTTTTTGACATTTTGCGTAAATGTGCACATGCGTGGAGCAAAATTTCCTTCTGCACTGAATCGGCAGTAATGCCAGCAGTAAGCCACCCCTGAGTAAACCAGCCTGCTTACTGCAGTCATGATCCTCCTAGAGTTTTTCATACAAAAGTTGGATAATTATCTAGGATGGCATGAGGTTTCTTGCTCTGGGAAGGACACTGGACTTGAAGGTTCTTCCAGTTCTATGACTGTATGTATGTATGCATTAATGTGCATCTTTCTGCAGGTCTGCTTATTCCCTTAGGTAAAGGTTCCCCTCATACATATGTGCTAGTCGTTCCCAACTGTAAGGGGTGGTGCTCATCTCCATTTCAAAGCCAAAGAGCCAGTGCTGTTCGAAGACATCTCCGTGGTCATGTGGCCGGCATGACTAAATGCCAAAGGCACATGGAACACTGTTACCTTCCCACCAAAGATTGTTCCTATTTTTCTAATTGTATTTTTACATGCTTTCAAACTGCTAGGTTGGCAGAAGCTGAGACAAGTAACTGGAGCTCACTCCGTTATGCGGCACTAGGGATTCGAACCGCCAAACTGCCCTTAACTTTGCATCAATTGTAAAGCTAGCAGAGAATGACAAGAAATGAGAAAAGGGTGTACAAAAAATTTACAAACCACCAGTTTTTATACTTCTTTAAATATGATGTTCTAAATGGATGAACATCAATGTTTAAAACAAAAGTTGCAGGAAAATGCAATTTAGTTAAACTTGGAAGAAGAAGAAAAAATCCACCGAAGCATACATTTTTAGGACACATATTCATTCATAATGTTGATACAAAATAGTGTTTTAACATTATTTAAATGTTTGCAATGTAAATTAAAGTACATTTATGTGGACATGTTGAAATAAAGTATTCTTTCCAACGACAAATTAATGTGGCTGCTGAATGGAATGGACAATTGTGTAAAAAGAAAATGACACCCACTTGGAATTAATAGATTTGTCTATTTCTTATGCAAACTTATATAGCCATCCATCTATCAGAAGGAACTTGTGCTGTTGAATACACATTTTTTAAACTGCCACTAAAATGGCATTGTATTTTGGGAACTTGAAAAGGAAAATGATTTTGGATATAGGAAAATACATGAGAGTGTGTGTGGGTGTATACATATATTGTATATATGTGTCTGCATGCACCATGCAATTAACAGAAAACAGAACAATAGAGTTGGAAGGGATCTTGGAGGTCTTCTAATCCAACCGCCTGCTCAAGCAGGAGACCATATATCATTCCAAATAGGTGGCTGTCCAGTCTCTTCTTAAAAACCTCCAGTGATGGAGCATTTACAACTTCAGAAGGCAAGCTGTTGCACTGGTAATTGTTTTCACCCTTCAGAAATTTCTCCTTGGTTGTAGGTTGCTTCTCTCCTTGATTTGTTTCCATTCACTGCTTCTTGTCTTGGCTTTTGGTGCTTTGGAAATTAGGTTGACCTCCTCTTCTTTGTGGCAATCCCTCAAATATTGGAACACTGCTATCATGTCACCCCTAGTCCTTCTTTTCACTAGACTAGACATACCTAATTCCTGCAACCATTCTTCATATGTTTTGGCTTCCATGCTGTCTAATCATCTTTGTTGCTCTTTTCTGCATTCTTCCCAATTTATTTGAAGTTTATTTCAAGTTTATTATTTCCATTTATCGAATAACAACAGGGTAGAAGATGACTTGATCTTTCTGTCAACTGCTATTTCTTTTCAGACGGATTTGGTGGCTTCGAGAATTATTTTGTCATGTTTATCAGCATTTCTGCAAACACAAAACAGAAGGTATGAAGATATGCTGACAGGAACTCCGTTTGCCAGCTGGATTATTGCTTACAACTTGGAAACTTTCCATGAGTCATGGCCATTTAGGAAAATCAATGGGGAGTCCAGAAGATAAATGTGGCAAGAGCAGCACAGCAAGACAGACACTGAGCTAGGTGGTCACTCTTGGTTACTGCTTGAGGATACTAATGAATTCTAGTTGATGACTGCAACAAACCAATAAATATAAATGGGTCTTATAGAAGGGAAGTTATTCACATTTGGTTACATATCCACAAGAAGCATAATGGGGTAATTGAAGATGAGTTTTGTTCATTATAATTTGTCCCATAGCACAAAAAGACTACAAAGAAAGACTAAGTTATTCTTCTCAAATAAGTAATGAGATCCTATATTCGTGATAGTGAACATATGGCACACATGCCCAAAGTGCTATGCAGAGTCATGTTGCGCCTGGCACACGTGGAATCACCTGTTCCTCTTCCGGATTTCTGATGTGCATGGACATCATGCAATGATCAGTTGGCCTTTGTTTGTGCAGCAGTGCCAGAAAACCAGAAGAGCTGGTCTTCCGTTTTCCGGCATGAGCATGCGTGACAGCCAGCTGATCGGCACACGCACATGTGCGGCAGTAACCGGGAGACTTGCTGGCCTGTGCAAGCGTGCACCCCAAACCAGAAGTTCATTTTCCAGTGCTCCCTGGGTGGCTCCTTTTCCTGGTTGTGATTCAGACGAGGACACATACGAAGGGCTCCCTTTTCAGCACTCAGTGCCCACCGCGCATGCGTGCGCTCCCTTTTTGGCACGGTGCCGAAAAGGTTTGCCATTACTGTCCTAGATCACTATTTTGTTCTTTTTGTTTTAATATGGATCACAGTCACCTATGAACTGATACTGCAATGCGGATGCCAAAAAAGCAAATGCAATTTTAGGCAGGGTCAATGGAAACAGAGTTCCCAGGTCAGAGGAAACATTAGCTCCACTGTTGTCTACGCTTCACGACTCCCCTGGAGTATTGTAACCAGTATGGTTACAACACACTTTAAGGATTTACATTCATTGGAATGAAATCGTGAAATTGCTTAGAAGATATCTCTCTCTTAAACAAGGGACTTCAACTTCCTTGCTGGCTGAGGAATTCTGGAAGTTGAAGTCCACAAGTCATAAAGTTGCCAAGGCTGGAGAGCCCTGACTTAAATTATGTTGTTTTGGTGCCAAAGTTTGGCAGTGATATTTGGGATCATGGCAACTACTACACTGTATGTATTTTCCACCTTTGATTTAAATTATCCCCTGAACTCTACGATTTTACAAATTCCTTGAAGACTGCTAGTTTGTCACAGTGTGATTTAGAGAGGGTAAAGTGATAGGTCCTGCATGGGATATACCATCAACAGGTAGCAGAGGTGGCAGACATTGGGAAATCCTATCAGTGGCTATGGAAAGGGGTAGACTAAAAGACAGCATTGAAACACTGATCATAGAAGAACAAAAACAGGCCCTAAGAAGGAGATCCATAGAAGAGCAGGGATTACCACACTAGACAGGAGCTGAGGTGCAGACTCTGCAGAGAAGCCTCACATATAGTCCAACATATAGTGGCAGGCTGTAAGATGTAAGCAGGAACAGCTTACAATGAGTGGCACAACCAAGTATTTGGTGCTCTGTTCAGGAATATCTGCACGGTATATGGGCTAGACCCTCCCAAGTCCAGATGGGAGATTCCACAGAAAGTTGTGGAGAATAAGTGAGCTAAGATCCTGGAGGACTTCCAGGTCCAGACAGGCAGGCAGATACTAGCCAAACAGTCAGACATTATGGAAGCAGCCAAAACCAGAAGACAGTGGTGATGAAACATGTAATGGTGTCAAGTGATAGCAACATCAGGAAGAAGGCATATGAGAAACTGAAGAAGTACCAGGACCTGAAGGAGGAACTAGACAGGATGTCTAGTTGTAAATCCAAAGGTGGTAGGAACACTCAGGGATGTGATGCCTAAGCTGGATGAATGGCTCCAAAAGATCCCATCAAAGTTCTCTGTCCAAAATTAGAATAGTGTTAGGAACAGCTAAGATATTGCACAGAACTCTTAGACTCCCAGGTCTTTGGAAGAGGACCTGAGATTGAAGGAGAGACATACCACCCATAAGGGTGAATATTTTTTTTTAACTATAAAGACTACTAGGCTGCTTTATTTCATATCATTGCCCATGAATAACAACTGGCCAACTAGTTTCTGGGAAACTAGTTATTCCTGGAGGGATAATAATAGGTAATTACCCAGAAGACTTCCGTGACCCGTCAAAAGCGCGGACGGCAAAAGCGCGATCGACAAAATCGCGCCTTTGACGTCATCACAGCGCGACGAAAAAGATCGAAAAATTCAAATAAAAATTAATAAAAATTAAATTAAAGCAAGCCGATTCGCATAAAGGTAAGGGTTAGGGTTAGGGTTAGGGTTAGGTTAAGGGTTAGGGTTAGCTTTAGAGCGTTAGCGTTAGCGTTAGGGTTAGGATAAGGGTTAGCGTTAGGTTTTTCGTTACTTTAACGGTTAGGTTTTGGGTTAGGTTTAGGGTTAGGTTAAGAGTTAGGTTTAGGGTTAGGTTTAGGGTTAGGTTTGGGGGGCTTAGGGTAAGGTTTTCGCTTTATTTTTACAATTTTTCGATCTTTTTCGTCGCGCTGTGATGACGTCACAGCGCGCTTTTGTCGAGCGCGATTTTGTCCTCCGCGCTTTTTTGGTGGAACCAAGACTTCTATATCCTCATGAATAGGCCTTTGTCCCATTTCCAATAAATAGCTTAGTGAATCTAAAGTTTTCTTTAGTAGTGCTTCTCTATTCTGTTCTCCCAACACAGGTTGCCCCCCACCCAATGGACATGATTTAACTTCCTTCTCTGAAAATATAGTTGCTGATGCAGTAGGGAATCAGTCCAGCTCCCCCACTTTTTTGCTGCTTTTAAGCTGGTGTAAACATGCTGGCTCCCCTCTGCTAGTCTTGCCCTTCATGATCATTTTGACTTCGGCTGCAGAAATGAACAGACGCTGGGCATCTGTAGGGGCATCTGCCCATGTAATGCCTGATTGGCATTTTCTGAAAAGTTTTGAGAAAGCACTAGTCCTATGCTACGCACTAAAGCTGGTGTAACTTGTGAAATTTCTACCAGCTCTGTGTTGCTGGTTCTGTCACTACTGAATGAATTACAAGTTTTCGGCTGCTTTTGTTGTTTTTCAATGGTGACAAAGGGTTTCATACGGCCATTCATTTGCCGTATCAACTGAGAATGGATTTAGGTCTTCCTTCTGCTTCTCTTTGGACCTTGTCTCCATTCCTCTTAGTCTGATTTACAGTGTGCGGAGAAATAGGAAGAAGTAGCCCGAATAGACCTCACAACCCCATCCTTCAGGTCTGTGACCTGTCAGTAGGGCTATTTATGGAGAGAGTTCTAGCACCCTTTTGAAGTTGCAGGAAGTTTCTCCTGCTTCTTCCTACCCTAGATCTGTGTTCAGAACAAATTTAACAGATTACAGCTGTGGTGCCTTTCCATATATGAAACCTATTGTTTGGGCAACATGATAAGAGACTAAACCTGCCTACCAAGAACTTTTTTTTTCAATCATTCAGCCACATTCATCATACATTAGGAAAAACAATTAAGGTTTGTTTTTTCAGCTGGCATTTTATACTAAGTGGATAGGAATTCAGGAAATCTATCAATTGCTTTCCTTAAGTTGTCTTGCATTCAGTTCAAGTTAGAACTATAGAGCACTGCACACCAACACAACTAGATACAAGAACAGTTTTTCCCGAATGCCATCACTCTGCTAAACAAATAATTCCCTCACCACTGTCAAACTATTCACTAAGGCTGAATTACTGTTACAATTAGTCTTCTCGTTGTTCCTATCACTCATCTCCTCCCACTTATGACTGCATGACTGTAAGTTTGTTGCTTTTATCTATATGATTTATATCAATATTGATTGCTTTCTGATTGCTTATTTGTATCTGTGACTATCATTAAGTGTTATAACTTATTATATTTGACAAATGTATCTAGTCTTTTTATGTACACTGAGGGCATATGCATGTCTTGTATTTGTATGTGCCCCTTCCCGTTTGAGTTGTTCGCCGCCCTGAGTCCCTTTAGGGAATAGGGCGGCATATAAATAAAATAAATTTAAAAAATTAAAAATTAATTAAAATTAAAACAAATTCCTTGTGTGCCCAATCACACTTGGCCAATAAAGAATTCTATTCTATTTTATTTAAAGGCCCCAAAGCAAGTTACAACTGTAAACTTGGGGTTAGATAAAACAGTAAAATATTTAATAAATATTACCTAATAAAACCTAACCCCAACTCATTGATTTGTAACTAAAAGCCTTGTTTTTATAGTCATTGTTAAAAATTGGACCATTGTAAATCTTAGGATTTTCATCTGCAAGTAAAATTTTTACATTCTCAGAAATATGTCTTCCTGATCTGGATTTTAAAACTGGTTTCTGTAATTAACGTTTTGGACTTCAATGCCCTCCTAAAATATATTGCACAAGGCAGGGGCCAGTGAACATATCCTAACTCAATTTTTCCTGTAGAAATGATGAAAGAAATTTAGAATTTTCCTGAAAAGGTACCTATTTGATTATATTTTTCTGATGACTTTCGGTGGTGGAATGCCCTTAAGTCAAACCCTTCAGCATCTGATGTCAGTTCTATCATTCATGATTCAGTTCAGTGAGAAAAGCTTCAGAAATAATGCATCTCACAATGGATCTAAGAAATGAATGAATCTGTCACAAGGGGAAAAAACTATTATTGATGCTTGCTATTTGGGGGAATCTATGAAGCGGTGCCTCTTTAGAGCCTTTTTGGCATTGTTTCTTGCACATAAGGCCAAGGGTATAACTGCAGCCCAAATGCAGGACCTGCCAATTAATTGTCTCAATAGCTGCTTGTTTTCTGGGCAATACTGATAAATTGTGAGTATCTGTGAGGTTCTCTTTGGCTGTATGGAAGTGAATAAATGGTCGGAAAGTAATTTATACGTTCAGAAAATTCACTATGGGCAGAAAAATGTAAGATTCTTTCTGAAATGACTTTTTATTCTCTGTGATTGGTCTTGTCCATTTCTCCTCTTTCACTAGCTAGAAAAACCCATAAAAGAAAGAGACTCTCATTTTTGGAATAACAGAGGATCTCCCAAACCTCCAAGCAGTTGTGTTAAATATTAGTTAATAGAGAACAATGCTGAGTTATAGCCCTTCTGTTTGTGTTGCTGAGACTCTTGAAAATATCTGATTGGCCACTGTGTGATACAAAAATGCTGAGTTAGATAAGCGTTGTCTGTCTTTTTTAATAGACAAAACGTTGTGATAACTCTAATATTCCAATCAGTTCACTCATTGGATTAAGAATGTAGAACATAGAGTAAGGGATCCTGGAGGTCTTCTAGTCCAACCCCATGTTCAAGCAGGAAACCCTATGTCATTGCAGACAAATGACTGACCAATCTCTTTTTGAAAACCTCCAGTGATGGAGCATTCACAATTTCCAGAGGTCAGCTGTTCCACTGATTAATTATTTTTACTATCTGGAAATTTCTTCATAGCTCTAGATTGGATCTCCCTTTAAATATCTTCCACCGATTACTTTTTGTCCCGCCCTCAGGTGCTTTGGAGGATAGGTTGACCCCAGTGGCAGGATTCCAAATCTTTTCCTACCAGTTCTATGAGAGCATGTTTGTGTGTGCGCGTGTGTGAACAGCCCTCAAAGACCGCCCTCGGTGTCAGTGCTGGTGAGATGAGCTGTTCTTTTATTTTACCTTAGCTGAGGTATGGCAATCTGCTCTGTTGCACAAATCAGCTGAACTAAAAAACAAGGGAATATAGGACAGGAAATGACAGGGTGGGAGGGCTGTCAAGAGAAGGGCCCAACCAGAGGTGGTATTTGCCAGTTCTCTGAACTACTCAAAATTTCCGCTACTGGTTTGCCTGAACCAGTCTGAACCAGCTGAATATCACCTCTGGTTGACCCCTTCTCTTGACAGCCCCTCAATAATGGAAGACTGCTTTTATATCACCCTCTCTATTAGACTAGAAGTACCTAGTTTTCTCAACCATTCATCATACAGTTTAGCCTCCAGAATAATTGTTCATCATGTGGTTTAGCTGAGCAAAAGTATAGTGTACTGAAATCAATTAGGAGTATCTAGAGACAGTATATTTAAGGAGGTTTCATGCTCCATTGAAAGCTCACATCTCTCAGCTTTTTGTTCTCCTAGTGAGACAAAGAATCATCTCTCTCTCAGTCAGAACTTCTGGAGTGCACACTATAGGATAATGGTTGCTCTTTCTGAAGAGTTTTATATATATATATACATACATACATACATACATACATACATACATACATACATACATACATACATACATACATACATATATATATATATATATATATATATATATATATATATATATATATATATATATTCACCCAGGGGTGTCAAACTCGATTTCATTGAGGGCTGCATCAGGGTTGTGTTTGACCTTGGAGGACCGGGGTGGGTGGGGTCTGGCCAGGGACGTGGCCATAATGGGCATGACACAGAACTCATGTGAGGAGCACCTGTGGTGGACAAGTGCTAAGGCAGGACTTCCCTGAGACCTTCCCTCACTCTCATTATAATCTCCTTCCTTCCTTCCTTCCTTCCTTCCTTCCTTCCTTCCTTCCTTCCTTTCTTCCTTCCTTTATCTTCTCTTCTCTTTCCTTCCCTCTTCATTCTCCTTTCTTCTTCCTTCCCCTCTTTCCTTCTTTTCCCTTCCTTGCCTCTTCATTCTCCTTTCTTCTTCCTTCCCCTCTTTCCTTCTTTTCCCTTCCTTGCTCTCTTCCCATCTTCCCTTCTTTTTCTTTTTCTTTCCTCTTTCCCTTGCTCCTTTCCTGCCCCTTCTTCCATGCTCAAATGCCAAAAGGAAAACACTTCTCGTTTTGTTTTTAGTTTGTTTTGACAGCCCTCTGCCAGTGATAATGGAGTTTGGGGGGGTAGGCATATGTGTTTTCACTGGCAGAGGCACTGTGGGGCCGATCCGTTGCTGTTTTCAGGCCGTCCCTGTGGGCCAGATATAAGCACCGCATGGGCCGAATCTGGTCCCCGGGCACCTTGAGTTTGACACCCCTGATTTAAGACATAAACTAATTCCTGATTTTTCTTCTTTTCCTAATGGGCTGGAAGAACCTTATAAGCTTGGTTGATGAGGGAAAGTGCCTTAAAGGAAGCTGGTCTGGGAGACTGATAGAAATGTAGATAGTTCTTTCTCCCAATGATTTATGGTGTCAATCTGCAACTAAAGAAATAATAAGAATACTACACTGAAGCTTTTGTGTGTGGGAGGCATACAGCAGTAGCAGCAGCATTGCGGATAATCCACGTGAGCTATGGAGGCGTGAGAAGGGAATTATAATCTGACACTGTTCGTATAACTTTGCTGTACATCTCCGCTTGTCTCTATATGTCACCAAGCCTGACAACTTGAACAACCTTGTGCAATAGCAGTTTATATAGCATAACCCGCTCTTAAAGCCAATGCATATATTTACTGCTTGAACAGGCTAAGCGATGCCTAGAATAAAGAAATATTGTACAGCGTATTACAGAGTAATCAAATTTGATGTTGTTTTTTAAAAAAAGCACCTTATGCGTATCATGTTTTTTATCCATTTTTCTGAACTTGCTTATTTCATTTCCCACCGTGAATATGTGTCTGCTGGAGAAAAGGTGTCATACATTTCTGTGAAAGCAGTCTCTCTTTTTATTTTATTTTTTCAAAATAAGTGATTTGGAGGCAGACTTAGTTTAGTTGCTTGTCCACACCATCCCTTTTCTGAGAATGTCTACTTAGGCTATACTTTATTATACACGGGAAACTCAGTGGTTGAAAATGTTTAGGTAGCTTGCAGACAAGGAAAAACAATTTATTTATAACACTTTAATTTAGGTGTAAATCACAAAGCATATAGATTCAAGACTGGGATTATGTGCTGTTATTGTTGTATATTTCAGAATTTTGAATGGTTTTCAAATTTCAAAACTAAAAATGAAAAGGATGTGCGAGTTAAATCCCGCTCTTGCTCTTTCTTTTCATTTTTAAAATAAAAACAGATTATTTTAACCAAGATCCAGTTTTACTTATCGAGATACCAATGAAGCATCTTCATGTCCTTGGAAATATAGGGAAACTGTTAGCTAGGCTGGAGGGAAGAAGTCAAGCAAGGATCTAGCTTGGAGTCATTGTGCAGCTGCAAATGGCATAAACTTGCCTTCCCCCGGGATCCATTAAATCTACTCTTGTAATTGTGCATGATTGGATCATTGCCATCTATGATTGGTAGCACCTACTTGCCTGCTAACTTCCTTTAACAAACTTAATGCAAAGGACACCTTTGCAGAGTCTATGGAGAAGCCTACAGTTTGGGTTCCCATAAACTAGTCACACTGAATGATAAAGGTTTTTAATCTTATCTGCTTTCTCCCCCAAACATCTCTGGCCAATCTCTTCTGTATGACTGGAAGGGCTGGAGGTACTGCATCCTCCAAGTTGCTGGTTGCTGGACATTCTGAGTTTGTCGTTGAACCAAATGAAGTAGTGTGGTCCCCAAATTCTTCTTCTCTGTCCATCCCCTGTTGACATCATAGCAACACTTCCACTACCTCACAGTCATTGCCTGTGGTTCAGTAGCCACCCCGACAATTTTCTCTCTTCTCGTGAGAGATGAAGATGGTGATAAAGCCAGGTGCAAGCAACCAGAGTTAATTGTGAATAGCCTACATCAGTAATCTTATAATTTACCACCTACAGTATGTTATAAGAATCCCATCAGATTGCTTGCCTTCCTCTGGGAACAACCAGATAAGGCTTGATGGATCTTAGGGGCAATCAAGCTTATGCTGTTTGCAACTGTGCAATGACTCCAAGCTAGGTTCTCGCTGGACACCTCACTTCAATCTAACTCACGGTTTCCATACATACAATCTGTTCCAAAATGCAATTATATATTGTTCCTTAGAAAATGTATCATTTTGGCATAGACTTTGCACTTTTCAAATGAATATCTGACAAACACGGTTACATGCAAAGTGATCATAAATCTGAAAGTCCCAGAATTAAAAAGATTAAAGCTAGAAATAAAAACCCTGTGGATTACAAAACAGCAGACTTGCTTAGATGTAGCTTGGGCTGGCTCTGAAGGAGTCTAAAGCACTGGAGCAGTTTTTGCCTGATTGGACGTTTTCAACAGAAAAGACTATAAATATAAAATAGCAATAGCACTTAGACTTATATACCACTTCACAATGCTTTTACAGTCCTCTCTAAATGGTTTACAGAGTCAGCATATTGGCCCCAACAATCTGGGTCCTCATTTTACTCTCCTCAGAAGGATGGAAGGCTGAGTCAACCTTGAGCCTGGTGAGATTTGAACTGCCAAATTGTAGTCAGCCAGCAATCAGCAGAAGCAGCCTGCAGTATTGCACTCTAACCACTGCGCCACCATGACTCATAAAATGCTCATTCTTCATTATCATCTCACTGCAAGAGATTTTTGAACACTTGGGAATATGACTCTTATCTACAATGACTGCCAATCCCCATATGATACAATCTGGATAAGAATACCATCAATGTTTTCAGGGTATCTAAAATGAGAATGTTATCAGCAACAAATATCCCAACTAAATGGACTGTTGGCATTTCTTTTCTTAATCTGCATCTCTGCATGCCTATTGCTCTAGAGCATAAAGTAAAAAAAAAACATCCATGCATATCAAAACTATATAATTTATTCAACTTCTTCCTAATGCATATCCCTTTGTCCTGAGAGAAATCACAGGCAAAAAATAAATTAAATAAAGTAAATAAAATAATAAAATAAAAGACCAGAAAAGCAACCAGAAAATCCATGGCTCATTTTGTAACTATTAAATGTAGAAGGATAAATACAATATTAATTTTATGAACTTACTATGCACACTCCACTAAACAGGCATTTTCATAATTATATAGCCAGGCCTGGCTGTGTTGAAAGATAAGGGATAATTACATTCAAGGATGACAGGACAGACCTGACAGAAATGAGACATTTTTTCTTAATGTTAACAATAATTAATATTAGGGATTTCAATTGGATCGTAATTAATAACAGGAAAAGAATACTTTACAAGAAATGAATCTTGATTTGGAGATGACTCTTTTGTTGTTTCACTCATTTCCCCTGCTATACATAAATGATACAATAAAATGGGATGTTAGACATCTGACACCAAGGATCGTGCCAACCTTTCTCTCCTTCCTTTATTCCCCCCCAACAAATCTTGTGGAGGCAAACCTTGAAGATTCTAGGTTTAGTTCAGGGAAGTTTGGGTTTACACTATACATTATACAATCTATTTCAGGGGTGTCAAACTCAATTTCATTGAGGGCCACATCAGGGTTGTGTTTGACCTCGGAGGGCTGAGGGTGGGGGTAGCTGGGGCTGGGGCTGGTCATGGTGGGTGTGGCCATGGGTTGGTGGGAGTGGTCATGGTGAGCATGGGCAGAGGTGGGCGTGGTTATAGTGGGGTGTTTGACACAGGCTCAAGTCAAAAACGGGGTATGCGGAGTGTCAAGGTACTGAGGATTTAATAGCTGCCAGCTGATGAAAGGTTGTAAGCTGTAATCAGCTGATGAATGTAAGGCAAGGCTGATGCAATGAGGATGATTCAGCAGTACAGGCATAGCCTCTTTAAGACTCTGATGGGAGGTCCACACAAATCTATACATAGGTGGCTATTAGAAGCTCTCTCTATCTCCCTCTCAGCATGTATTCAGTTCTCTCCTTTGTCTGTAGTGAATGGTAAGGGAATTTAACTCCTGCATGTATATGTCTGATTATAGTTGTATATAAACCACTGTTAATTGTCTTAAGGCACTGTGTGTTGTGTTATTGCCAAGGTGGCGCAGTGGTTAAAGGCAGCACTGCAGGCTGACTGCTAGATCAGCAGTTCAGCGGTTCAAATCTCACCGGCTCAGGGTTGACTCAGCCTTCCATCCTTCCGAGGTGGGTAAAATGAGGACCCGGATTGTTGTTGGGGGCAATATGCTGACTCTGTAAACTGCTTAGAGAGGCCTGAAAGGCCTATGAAGCAGTATATAAGTCTACTGTTATTGCTATTGCTATTGCTATTGCTATTATTGCTCCTGGGTTTATCACATAATACTAGTCACATTGCCAAAACTCTCATCTTGCAGGGCCTCAGCGTGGCCCGTTTTTGGCACCTCCAGCCTCCAGAAGCAATCTGCCGGCCAAAAATGGGTTTGAGTTTGACACCCCCGATCTATTTCATGCAGAATAATCCTTGTTAACTCAGATAACTCAGTGCTTATGGCAAGCAGTTGCTAAGTGAAACCACAACTATGTTCATCAATTTACTTCAGCTTTCCTTTGCTTTAAAGATTTGCAAGTCATAAATGCAAGGACTGGTTGTAAAATTATTGGTTTTTTTTTATCCCTGTCATAAAATGTGAATGGTTGCCAAATGAGGCAGACAGTAAAGAACTACTTTTACAAAAATCATTGTCACACACTGAAAGCATAACTTTTTGAAGGCTCAAGGTCATGAGGGTGAGTAAAATATTCAAGATGGCGGCTTTGCATGTCTGTGGCTGCCATTTACCTTTTTGATTAGAGTATTTCATTCTGTGAATATCCTTACTAAGGTCCTTTAGATCATTGAGACCAGGATAAAGATTCAGTACACATATTTATTTGTGGAAGAGTTCAAAAAGAACTTTATATTTACAAAAAAGCATTACTTTGCCTCCATTTTGGGTGAAATTCAAAATGTTGGTTATTACTGAAAACTGTACAACTTGGATTTGGCTACTTGGTGGAATGAAGTTCCAGTTGATTCCCCCCCCCACAACTCACTTACATAATCCAAGGGATTTTACCTTAGATCTTAATTTTATCACATCTCTGAAGATGGAAACAGACATGGAAAAACCAGGAACGTTCTCTGAACTTAGAAGGAAGTTCAACTTCAAATTGGTATGCTAAAGGAAGCCAATGGACAGCTAATAACTGCTTCAAAGGAAATCAGAAAAAGATGAAAGGAGTCAGTTGAAGGACTATAGAGCAGAGACATTAATATCCTAGACTTTAGAAGATATTCTTTATTTACAGGATTCTCTAGTACTAGAAGCTGAAATTCTATTCTCAGGGTTCCAAATAATAAATCCATGGCAAGCAAGACTCCAAGGCAATTAATTCCTCAAAGGATACTTTCATTGGAAATATATTGGCACATATCTGCTGATAACTGACCCTGAAGACTCCTGTGATTTCCCCCTAATTAAAAGTAAATATTATCTCAAAACTATCAGTCATTTTTTTTTCCCCTAGTCATTTTATTAAGACTTATAGGCCGCCCTTCTCCCTGAGGGGACTCAGGGCGGCTTACAATCATAAGGGAAGGGTGTGCAGCAACAAGGGACAAACAATAAGTGACTAAAAATAAAATAAAATAGTAAAACCACAACATGCATTCAACAGTCAACACTCGGGCGGGTAAATTAGAACCTATCCCCAGGCCTGCTGGGAGAGCCAGGTCTTGAGGGCTGTGCGGAAGGTCTGGGTGGCGGTGAGGGTACGAATCTCAACGGGGAGATCGTTCCACAGGGTCGGAGCTGCAACAGAAAAGGCCCTCCTCCGTGTGGTCGCCAGTCGACATTGACTGGCGGATGGAATCCGGAGGAGGCCCAGCCTGTGTGATCTAATCGGTCGGAGGGAGGTAATCGGCAGAAGGCGGTCTCTCAAGTATCCAGATCCACTACCATGGAGTGCTTTAAAGGTGGTCATCAGTACCCTGAAGCGCACCCGGAGACCGACAGGTAGCCAGTGCAGCTCGCGGAGGATGGGTGTAATGTGGGCGAACCGCGGTGCGCCCACTATCACTCGCGCGGCTGCATTCTGGACTAACTGCAGTCTCCGGATGCTCTTCAAGGGCAACCCCATGTAGAGCCCATTGCAGTATTCCAGCCTAGAGATCACATGGTCCAATCACCATGCAGTCTGACAACTGGGTAGCATCACTCTGCTTTCTTCTGACCAGGTGTGAGAATGTCTTTGGTTCCCAAGAGAAGTATTTTGTTTTGGCAACAAAATCCCCTCTATCTCAAATCCTCCCCTCCCTATCCCTCAGCTCCAGTGTGGCAACACTGAAGTGGTCAAAATGGCTTCTGTCAGCCAGCTTCAGGATTGACAGCTACAGGAACTGATGGAATACCTACTGAAATATAGCAAACCACAGAAGACTCAGCCAAAGTTCTAGCCAGGCTACGCCAGCAAATCTGGAGAGAGGTCAATCTACTTTTAAATACTCCTTCTCCCAAAAGGAGACTTAACAGAGTGTGCAATCTTTTGCACAGCGAGCTTAATTTTTCATGCTACCAAAATAATGCTTAGGATCATCCAAATGCAGATTAGAAACCTACAGGGAACAAGAGATGCAGATGTTCAAGCTTGCTTTAGGAAAAGTAAGGAACATGAGACATTATTGCCGATGCATACTGAATCATTGAAAAAAAAACATCAAATACCAAAAAAAGTCAGTATATGCTTCACTGATTATAAAATAGAATAAAATAGCAGAGTTGGAAGGGACCTTGGAGGTCTTAGTCCAACCCCCTGCCTAGGTTGGAAACCCACTTCAGACAAATGGTTATCCAACATCTTCTTAAAGACTTCCAGTATTGGAGCATTCACAACTTCTGGAGGCAAGCTGTTCCACTGATTAATTGTTCTAACTGTCAGGAAATTTCTCCTCAGTCCTAAGTTGCTTCTCTCCTTGATTAGTTCCACTCTTTGCTTCTTGTTCTACCCTCAGGTGATTTGGAGAATAGCTTGACTCCCTCTTCTTTGTGGCAGCCTCTGAGATATTGGAACACTGCTATCATGTCTCCCCTAGTCCTTCTTTCTATTAAACTAGACATACCTGCAAACGTTGTTCATATGTTTTAGTCTCCAGTTCCCTAATCATCTTTGTTGCTCTTCTCTGCGCTCTTTCTAGAGTCCCCACTTCTTTTCTACATCGTGGCGACCAAAACTGGATGCAGTATTCCAAATGTGGCCTTACCAAGGCATTATAAAGTGGTATTAACACTTCACGTGATCTTGATTCTATCCCTCTGTTTATGCAGCCTAGAACTGTGTTGGCTTTTTTGGCAGCTGTTGCACACTGGCTTTGATTGTGTTGATCATGTCAAACCATGGAAAGTAAAGTGCTCAGAAAAAATAGGAATCCCAAAACAACTCACTGTCCTCATGACAAAATATTACATGTATAAGTGTATGTGTATGTATTTATGTACTGTATCTATGAGTGGTGCGGTGGCCTAGAGGTGGAGCTCTCGCCTCACAATCAGGAGGCTGTGAGTTTGATCCTAGATAAAGGCAGATATTTCTCTCTGAGCACAATGAGAATTTATCTGCTGTATAAAATTCTGCATTGGCGACAGGAAGGGCATCCAGTCAGTAAACACTCTGCTCCACTCAGTTGCGCAGACTCCACTCCGCAAGGGATTTTGGGGTCATAAAAAGGAAATGATGATGTATATGTGTGTGTATGTGTGTTAGGAAGGCACAGTACAGATAATATGAGAAAAAAAGGGGAGGGAGGATTTCTGTTATAACCTCTTTCAAAAACTATACTTCTCATCTTCCTATGGATTTGATTTTCTGATCTGATCCTATACAGCTATATAAAGAATAAATCCACACTCATGATAACTCTTCAAGTACCAGAAGTGTGTTATGATGTTTCCCCTTAGCCTTCTCTTCTGTAGGTTAAGTATACCCAGTTTTTTAACTGTTCTTCATGTGATTTAACCTCTGAGCCCCTCACTATCTTTGTTGCTCTCCTCTGCACCCTTTTTAGCAGGTCAGCATCCTTCTTGTAGTGTAGCAACTAGAATTGGACTCAATATTCAGGTCCAGTGTGACCAGTGCAGCACACAATGGAACCCCTGCATAATTTTCTCACCATCTCAATAAATCTCTCCATTGACACAGCCAAATATTGCACTGACTCTTTCGGGCACCTGCATCACGCTGCATGATTATGCTTAATCTGTGCTCCACCATCATCTTCTCCCAAGTAAGAGACCATTTTGCCCTCTCCAACATAATGGCCGTATTAAGAGCACAATCACGACTCTACCTTGTCAGAATAGTCTTCTCCAAGTTAAACATGCTAATGCTGTCTCAACCCCTGTGCTCTGCTTTAAATTCACTCTATTTCAGAAGCTAAAAGGTGGATTTAAATTAGAGCGAGGAGGGCAAAGAGGCAGGGTTGTGAGAATTTCCTACAAAAGTCATGGGGTGGCAAAGAGAGATCGCTTTGTCTTGGCTTTCTATTTTTAGTTTTAAAAAGCCTTCGTGTACTGTTGCCTTGAGTCAGAATTCTTTTCCTTTTTCTCTCTTTCTTAATATGACTATTGGACCACCCAAGATCAAGCGGTCACACAATTGTACAGCTTCTTCAGCAGAAAATACTGGGAAGGAGAAACTTTCAATCCTTGATGGGTTACTTTTTGATATGAACTTCAGTCACCAAATGAATGGTTATAAGTGGAGGATTGGTTGTAGCCAGTAGGCTGGCTCTCAATTCTTTGAAACTATGGAGGTCCCTTTCCCAAACTAGAGGGAAACACCCCCCCCCCCAAGAAATTCCAGGCTTGGGGAGAAAATCATTACCACTTGTGCCTCTTCTCCAGATTCAGCACAAAATTCTAAAATAAGGGTCTCAGTATTTACATTATTTTCAAACCAGCCGCTTATAATTTCACAGAAAGACGATACAGTCAAAGGAAAATGTTATACAGCCTTTTGCTCTTGGGAGAATGAACTGGCTAACAAGCTAGGGGTATATTTCCCAGCTTTTTCCAGACATGTGACAGTTTTGTAATCTTTCATTTACAGACTGAGGAAATTTCCCCAGGAGAAATCCCTGTGGACTGATGATGTTACCTAGTGGGGTAATTAAATGTTTTCAAGCAAGCAGTCAAGCTCAGAAAGCAGCAACCCTGAACTACACACACACACACACACACACACACACACACACACATATTTGTGTTGCAGGGAGACTAGTATAGATCTATTTCAAGCTATTTAGCTCTCATCAGCTAGCCATACCCTTACTGGGATTCGAACTTAGGCTGTTTTTGCATATTAGGCAGTTATATTAACCTCTGTATGTAAAAACAATCCAAGTTCGAATCCCAGCAAGGGTATGGTTAGCTGATGAGAGCTAAATAGCTTGAAATAGATCTATGCTAGTCTCCCTTCATTTATTTATCATCAAAAATGCTCTATCTGTCTGTCTGTCTGTCTGTCTGTCTGTCTATCTATCTATCTATCTATCTATCTATCTATCTATCTATCTATCTATCTCTATCTATCTATCTATCTATCTATCTATCTATCTATCTATCTATCTATCTATCTATCATCTATCTATCTATCTATCATCTATCTATCATCTATCTATCTATCTATCTATCTATCTATCTATCTATCTATCTATCTATCTATCTAGGTTGATCTATCTATCTATCTATATCTATCTATATCTCCCTCTCTCAACTAGCTGTTGATTAGCTTCCTCTCCTTCCTCATTCAATCTCCTTGTTACGACCTTCAACATGGAAGCTGTTCCAGACATGGTTAATAACATTTCTTCTTCTGTCCCTTTACAGTTCAAGCCCACTCTCCTTGTCCACATGTTTCCTTTCTACTCCCTCCCCTGACACTCTGAGCGAGAGCTGTTAATATGTGTGGTCCATCTCTTCCAATGGTGCTCCAAGGACTACTGATAACCAGGTTTGCATTCTTTTGTCTCCAAGGAAACTACCAATGGGCATTTCCCTTCCCTTTATGCTCTAGATCCCCCCCCCCTTTCCTGCAGATGGAAGCAGCAGAAAAAGTGAGAGAGTGAGAAAACTCCCCATTAGCACTGAGAGGTAATGTGCTCTTGTCATTCCTACTTATGGTGTCAGTCTGGTATATTTTTAATTTGTGCTCTGGGATGGTGGTGAAGGGAGGAACATAACAGAATTTGAATTAGTTCTTTGCCTATTGTTGTTATTTTTTTTAATCCTCTTTTGTTCTTGGTGAAATGTTCTCCTAAGGTGGAACGCCTGGCCTTCTTCAAATACCCCAGGACTTCTCAATCAACTGCAACTCTTGAAGGTTGCATCCCAGCTTCCACCTTACCTTTTCTCAGCTTCCTCTTAGATTCATGATTCAAGCTACCATCTGCTTCTGTTGTTCCTTTGCCTCTTTCTTCTGTTTAACAGGTCATTTCCTCCAATCTTTTATGGGCATCTAATTTCTCATGCAAGATGATTTCCAGCTATTAGGGAAGCATTTCTGCCATTAGTTCCAGTGATGAATCATCAGCTGATCCTCCTGGATGAGCTGCGGAAGCTGCCTCCCTCCAGCTGGTAATCTCTACCTAGACTTTATCTTACATGACAGAGAGTAACTGGGGATGGTATCACACAGAACCAGACGAGTGGAGAAGCCCCGTGAATTGGACAGCTTATTGGCACTTTAATTACAGGATGGTAGCATAATTCTCTCATCATGTTCTCTCCAAATTTCCTCTGTGAAGCATTGGGATTGACTCTAGCTAAAAGCTTGATGAGATTTATTCCACCTATGGGCCTGTTGTTAGCTCTTCTCTGCTCTTACTTTTGCCTTTTACTTTATGCTGCACACTCCTAGGAAGCCCCAGCCAGTCTTAGCCTGTGAAGCTAAGATGTAAAAAATGTAAAAAAGAGGTTGAGACTCTAGAAAGAGTGCAGAGAAGAGCAACAAAGATGATTAGGGGCCTGGAGACTAAAACATGAAGAACGGTTGCAGGAACTGGGTATGTCTAGTTTAATGAAAAGAAGGACTAGGGGAGACATAATAGCAGTATTCCAATATCTCAGGGGTTGGCACAAAGAAGAAGGAGTCAAACTATTCTCCAAGGCACCTGAGGGCAGGACAAGAAGCAATGGGTGGAAACTAATCAAGGAAAGAAGCAACTTAGAACTGAGGAGAAGCTTCCTGACAGTTAGAACAATTAATCAATGGAACAGCTTGCCTACAAAAGTTGTGAATGCCCCAACACTGGAAGTCTTTAATAAGATGTTGGATAGCCATTTGTCTGAAGTGGTGTAGGGTTTCCTGCTTATATAGGGGGTTGGACTAGAAGACCTCCAAGGTGCCTTCCAACTCTGTTATTCCATTCTAAGCTCCTGGCAGCCACTCTGTGCTACAGAAAGTCTTTGATGGGTCATTGCCACTTGTAGCCCATTCTACAGGATCTGTTCTGTGAACACCTCTTGGTTGATTACATGTTCCTCTACAATCATCTGCTCAAGAACTGTTTACAGTCACTGTATTACTTATAGCCATGGAGTGTTTTCAGTGGCCTATCCACTGGAAAATACATGACCTCCCATGCCAACTTTGTTAGAAGACTCTTGGTCTAAAGATCTGCTTCCATTGGGTTGTGTTAGGCCCTGATTGTTTGCCACCAGATCTTCTCCTGATCATGATGCCACCTTATCTCCATGCTCCAGTTGCTACAGACACATTCAGCTCAGCTGCTTTTTTCCTTAGATTCTCAGTGTTTTAACTCATTGCCTTACAGGGGGAAAAAAAACCCTGTCAGCTTCTTCCACAAAGAAACAACATGTCACACAGCATCTCTTCACTCCAGCCAGCTCCATTCTTCAAGAACAACAACAACAACAACAAAATCTCTCTAGGCTGTAAATTCCTGACTTTTATCTTTCTAAAGATAAAGAACATCTCCCAGCATAGGCAGGATGGATCATTGAAAATAAACATGGAAGGGGGCCTGAAGGGGATAATGCATAGCATTTCTTACTCCATCCCTTGCAACACCTATCCTTGCACAAGGAGCTGGTGGAAGTATTGAAGTGTAGGAGAATTTTCTCTGGGGATGTTTGAACTGGAGACCAAGACACAATTACACTGAAGCCCAAATTAGTTCATTGATACTGCTGGAGGCAAATACAGGCCTAAAGAGAGGAGGGGCTATTATACCTCTTGATAAATGTGTCGAATTAGAGCATAGTGTCATGGAAGATAGCAGAAAAGTACTGATGTTGACAACATCAACTATTAGGAGCTATGCTGGCACAGTGTTTGGAATGGAGCATCACAGACTAACTCTGCTCACAGCCAGGAGATTGATCATAACCAGCTCAAGGTTAGCTCAGCCTTCCATCCTTCCGAGATCAGTAAAATGACGACCCATATTTTTTATAAACTTTTTAATTTTTCCCTTTCAAATTCATTCATAGATATACATTCTTATAATTGCTATTTAACATTTTTCTGTTCATCATTAGTCTCTATAATCATTTTTACACAGATATATAAATACAGTTTGGGTCACTTTCTTGCCACCCCATGCCTCCATCTTAATTTGCAACAACCCTGCTCCTTCTATTTTCTCAACCTCCCTTCTCTGCCTTCTTATTTCCTCCTCTCCTTCCTCCTTTCTTCTTCCCCTCTCTTTCCCCTCTCCTCCTCCCTTCTCTTCTTTCTTACCCTCTCTCCTACTGTTACGTCCCCTCCCTTACTTCCTCTGTTTTATCCTTTCTTCCTTTCCCTCCTCAACCCCCGACCTATACGTTGTTGCCCTTACTTATTTATTTTCTCTTATGGATTCTCGGGGTAGCGTTTCAACAATCCCAACATTATATTTTCATACAAATAGTTTTATCTGTTTACATTTTATTTCTAATATTAGTTCCACTTACATAATTTTTCCACTTGTATATTTGCATTTTAATATTTAAATGAGGACCCATATTCTTGGGGGCAATATGCTGACTTAGAGAGGGCTGTAAAGCACTGTGAAGTAATATATAAGTCTAAGTGCAATTGCTATTTAACTGGATATGCCACACCATATACTGAAATCAGCAAGGCCATTAGGGTATAGGATGATAAAAGCCGAGTATTCTGAAAAAACAAAGAGGCAATATTTTATGAACATAGTAAAGAATGACTTTCTTTAGCTTTCTGAAAGTTCTGCTCATATCTTTTTATCTTTCTCCAGCTGACCCAGCTGGTGGTGTAGTTTCCCTGGGAGATTATATTTGGGGTAGGGGATACTCATTTAGGAGTTGTTTCTCTTGAACCCAGCACATACAAATTCTGTCTAGGCAGGTCTCCATTGCCATATCACATCTTATGAGTGGGTATCTTCAAAGTGCTACAAAGAAGTCCAGCTATTCTGGGAAATTATCTTCTCTGTTTTTTTGTGGATATATTATCTGTCAAAGGAAGAGAGAGGGGGGAGATGGGAGAGGGAGGGGGAGGGGAGAGGGGGAGAGGGGGAGAGGGGGAGAGGGAGGGAGGAAGAGGGGGAGAGGGGGAGAGGGGGAGAGGGGGAGAGGGAGAGATGGAAAGGAGAGTGGGAGGGAGAGAGGGAGGGAGAGGGAGAGAGGGAGGGAGGGAGAGGGGGAGAGGGAGAGATGGAAAGGAGAGTGGGAGGGAGAGATGAGAGAGAGATGGAGAGAGAGATGGAGAGAGAGAGGGGGGAGAGAGTGGGGAGAGAGAGGGGGGAGAGGGGGAGAGAGAGGAGAGAGGGAGAGAGAGGGGCAGAAAGGGAGGGAGAGAGGGGAGAGAGGGGGAGAGAGGGAGAGATAGGGGAGAGAGAAGGGAGAGAGAGAGGGAGAGAGAGGGGGGAGAGAGGGGGAGAGAGAAGGGAGAGAGAGAGGGGGGAGAGAGGGGGAGAGAGAGGGGGGAGAGAGAGAGCTCCTTACCTGTCTTTAAAGTCTTTGGCGCTTCCACTTCCGCGCAGTGCCTGCGCGATGCTATGCCGAGCAGCTGGAGTGTGACGGAGGCTCGCGGAGGCGTCGCTGGATTGTAAGACACATGCACATGCTGTGTGCGTGTGTGAGTACGCTGCACGTGTCCATGTAGACACCGCAGGGCCCGTTCGAACTGTACCAGTTGGAACAAGATCCGGAACCCATCACTGTATCATAGGCATCCCATTGGGCAAACATGCTGTTCATTTAGGTCTGCTTTTAGTAGTGTCCAAGGAAAACCAACATCAGTTTTCCACACCCTATTAACTTCCTCAGACAATACTTAATAGAATAACATAATTGGAAGAGGCTTTGGAGGTCTTCTAGTCGAACCCCCTCCTCAGGCAGGAAACTCTAGACCATTTCAGACAGATGGCTGTCCAATCGCTTTTTTAAAATGTCCAGTGTTGGAACATTCATAACTTCGGTGGGGACAAGATGTTCCACTAATTAATTGTTCCGCCAGGAAGTTTCTCCTTAGTTCTAGATTGCTTCTCTTCCTAATTAGTTTCCATCCATTACTTCTTTTTCTACCCTCAGGTACTTTGGAGAATAGCTTGACTCCCTCTTCTTTGTAGCAACCCCTGAGATATTGGAACCCTGCTATCATGTCTCCCCTAGTCCTTCTTTTCATTAAACTAGATCTACCCAGTTCCAGCAACAATTCTTTATATGTTTTAGCTAAATTGAATATTGTAAATCAGTTATCTAGCTGTTTCATGTTATCCTTTTCTTCTTCCTTAGATTATTTTCACAGGGATTAAACTTGGTGACATGCATGCAGAAGAAAGGGATTGAAGCTCATATGAATTTTTGTTAGCTCTTTCTGCTTCCAGCAATTTCAGGCCAAACTTCATGACCCCTGGCTCATTTGGTGCCCAATCAGCCAGCTGCTCAAATATATTTTCTCATAGTTACTGGGCATCTGTTTCTAAATGGATTCCATAATTAATATTGTCCCAATTCCACCCCCAATATTATGGCAAATTTGGTGGGAGGCATGAAGGAAGCTTTGCATTGTGTCTTTGTTAGGACTGCAAATTGTTCTTCCATAACTTAACTACATTTTCCTACTAGTTATCATCCATGTAGATGATTAAACAGCTGAACCACAACTCTCTATGCTTCAGCTTATACGGGACTGGAGAATTCTAGAGAACCAATATAGCGTAATGGTTAAAGTGTTTGATGGTCACCAAGAAGATACAGGTTGTGATCAACCTTAACCATGAAAATTCACTGAGTGACCTTTGGCCAGTCGCTCTCAGATCAACTTAGCTCATAAGAAATTTGTGGTAAACAACAACAACAACAAAAATACAAGAAAGCACTATGTACCTTCTGTACTAAAAATGTAATAAAAAAGTAAAAGTTTCTCCTGTCCAGCGATGTCTGACTCTAGGGGACAGTGCTCATCACTGTTTCCTAGTCAAAAGAACCAGAAAGATACTTCCATGATCATGTGGCTGGCATGACTATACACTGAAGTGTCATGACCCCGTCGGATCCAGGGTCCGAGGCAGAGGAGGAGTGGGAGCCTGAGCTGATGGAGAGGGATGGTGCAGTCTTTATGGCCCATGAGGAACCATCTGGGGACAAGGATGAGGCAGTCCCGAATCCCTTAGGTCTTGGAAGACTAGGCAGGGAAGAAGAGAGGGTGCAGGCTGACCAAGGAAAGGGGAAAGAGATGGAAAGGGCAAGCAGTGTGGACTAGCGGAGCTAAGCAAATTCCTTTCCCTGCTTGATCCCTGAACACGGAGAATGGAGAGGAGGCAGAGTCAGCACGGGATGAACTGATTACTCATGAGGAGAGCACCCTGCCCCTCCTCACGAGGTTCCCCTGGAGAGCAGAAGTTAAGGAAACACTGCGAGGAGTGGCTTTTGCCAGGAGCAAGTGTTTATTTTCGGACTACACTTTCCCAGCTTTGACTCAGACCAGAGGTGGGTTCCTACCAATTCGCACCTATTCGGTAGAACAGGTTCGTCAAACCTACCGAACCGGTTAGAAGAGGTTCTACCAGTGGACCCATAAAGCAGGCCACACCTACAGAAGAGGTTCCAAAATTTTTTGAAACCCACCACTGGTCCTTGGATATGATTATTCTACACTATTATGCTCATATTTATAAAACTCAGTGCTTCTGTGAAAGGTAAGGATGACTACTGAGTTTGTGGTGCAATCAGAACATTGCGTGTGTTGAAGTTGTTTTAACGCAAACCAAAGATGCCTTTTAAAAAACAAGTTTACATCATATTCTTCTGCATGCCAGTGCTGTGTGTGAGGTAATTTAAGGTGGTTCTGACAAGTGTCGTCGGCATCTTCATATCCGGTCACATGGGCGGCAAGCCACTCCCATCCGGTCACATGGGTGGCAAGCCACGCCCACAAAGGAGGCCACACCCACAGAGTAGGTTTGAACAATTTTTGAAACCCACCATTGACTCAGACCTTTTGCTTCAAGGACGTCCTTGTTTTGAGGATTGTTCTTGTCTTGAAGACTTTGCTTTTGGAAATGCTTTTACGCTGGACACCCCGTTGTTTCATGGCCTGTTGTTTGCCTTGCCCAAGCCCTGAAGACTTTGCCTTCGAAGCTTCAAGCTCCTTTTAAAAAATGTAATATAAACTATATTCCCTATAAAAGTATAATATAAACCTAAATATACATGTCTGGAAATCATAGTGTCTGACCCTGGCTCAAAAGATAACAGAAGGCTACTATTCAAGAATGGACATTAAAAGTAACAAGCTTAGCAGTGATGGCTAAAATATCAGCACACTTGAAGGACCATTCAGATCAGAAACATAAGTTGGGATGGAGAAGATGGACTGATTATATTCAAAATAAATATGGGACTAAGAAATTTCGGTTAGCTTATGAATGAATGAACAAGGAATGTTACATTTATCTAGTTTTACAAAAGGGGAGTTAAAGTATAAGTGAAGGTACGATGCTAAAGTTAGTTAGTTTATTTTAGTGTATGATTGTTAAATTGTTTATACCCTGTATTTTGCTCTGGGAGGTTGGGGGGAGGGAGGGGAGGGGATGTGGGATTGGGGTGGAGGGAGGGATGGGGAAGGGTATACAATTGTAAAATTTATTAAAACTCTTTAATAAAAAAAGATAACAGAAGGAAGAATTATCAGTTTGATATTTGCATAGGAGCTCTAAGCTATACAAGAAAGCTGGCATTTTCTGATTTCTGATCGTTTAAAGACAATATAGCTACCGTATATTTTCTCGGCCAGCTATATCTTCTCACTTTCAGCTTTTAAACAAAACCAGACAACTGTTGCCATTCTTTTCTTGTTTGGAATTTAACTCTGAATGCCTAAGTGATGCATTTTCAATTTCTTATGTGTTAAAATATATCATTGAATGTGTAAAACGGCTCTTCATTTCAGGGAGAAAGTTGAGGATGGGAGGTTGCGCTGGTGGGAGATGAAGGGAATCTGCACCACTTATCAGCTCAAGAAAGAGATGGTGGATGATTTGTCTTTCTTAATTTGGGTGTCAGAGCAAGCACTATAAATCATCATGGCCACGGGAGACAGGATTTAATTAAATGACAGCTCTAAGTTACCGTTCCTATAATTTGGAAACCAGGCTCAGCTTTGCAAGAAGCTTTGCTTTAATTTGAGATCCAGCATTTGAACTGAGGAATGCATGCATGGGACTTCTTTAACTGCTACCCGATTTTCACCTCCTGCAACTTGTCTACGTATCATAACAAGTATGCTCAGCAGCAGAAAGGTTGAAGCTGACCTCCCCGCAATTTTTTTAATCGCACCTCTGCAGTCCTTTCTTCAATTTTCTTTCTTTGTAAATTGCATGTTTATACATAGAAAAAAAACTGGACTATGATCACTTATGGGAAATATGTTTTTAAAGAAGCCAGATTAGATGATATTCTCAAAGCGGTTGATTGGATTAGTCATATCATAGACCCGTAATGGCAAACCTATGGCAAGTATCACATGGAGCCATATTGGCGGGCATGCA
Organism: Thamnophis sirtalis; assembly: GCF_051295495.1. Classification (NCBI taxonomy): domain Eukaryota; kingdom Metazoa; phylum Chordata; class Lepidosauria; order Squamata; family Natricidae; genus Thamnophis; species Thamnophis sirtalis. Next base: position 157,795,644 of record NW_028261381.1, on the reverse strand, counting down.
AGCTCAGTTCCGGCTGATTTTCGGGCCTTCTGGACTCACCAGAAGTTGGGAAACAGCTGTTTTCAGTCTCCAGTGGGCCTCTGGGGGTGGGATGATTGTAGAGGAACATTTTCACCCTCCCCAGGGTCCTAGAAAGGCTCTGGAACTTGGGGAAAGCAAAAAATGGGTCCACCGTGCCATCGCATGCCAAAAGTGAAGGGAACGCAGGAGGGTGTTGTGTGCGCATGCGCAGGGGTGGGCGTATAGAATGATGAGTGTGGCCACACATGTGCATAACCCCCTGCGTTCCCCCTGCTTTTGGCACGAGATGGAAAAAAGGTTAGTCATCACTGTCATAGATGGTCGATGATATAAGTAGTCCTTAACTTGCAACAATTCATTTAGTGACCGTTTGAAGTTACAGTGGCACTGAAAAAAGTGACTCATGACCATTTTTCACACTTACGATCGTTGTAGCATCCCCATGGTCATGTGATTTACCTTACTGACTCATATTTATGACTGTTGCAGTGTCCAAGAGTCATATGATACCCCCTTTTGCAAACTTCTGACAAGCAAAGTCAATGGGGAAACTAGATTCACTTAACAACTGTGTGTGTAACTAATTTAACAACTGCGGTGATTCACTTAACAAACATGGCAAGAAAATTCGTAAAATGGGGCAAAACTCAACAAATTTCTTACTCAGCAACATAAATTTTGGCTCAATTGTAGTCATAAGTTGAGGACAACCTGCCTTTTTAAACTCTTCCATTTGTCCAGAAAAATAATTCTGCCAAGGGACAGGTTGCCAAAATTAGAAGATGAGAGAGGAATCTTTCTTCTTCTCTCAGCCTTCGGGGAGGGTCTTTCCCTGTACTTTGTCCCAACATTTTTTATCCTTTTAGAATAGAATAACAGAGTTGGGAGGGACCTTGGAGGTCTTCTAGTCCAACCCACTGCTTAGGCAGGAAACCCTACACCACTTCAGACAAATGGTTATCTGATCTCTTCTTAAAAACTTCCAGTGTTGGAGCATTCAAAACTTCTGGAGGCAAGTTGTCCCACTGATTAATTGTTCTGTCAGGAAATTTCTCCTCAGTTCTAAGTTGCTTCTCCCCTTGATTAGTTTCCACCCGTTGCTTCTTGTCCTTGAGGACCCGCATTGTTGTTGGGGGCAATATGCTGACTCTGTAAACCGCTTAGAGAGGGCTGAAAGCCCTATGAAGCGGTATATAAGTCTAACTGCTATTGCTATTGTCCTGCCCTCAGGTGCTTTGGAGAATGGTTTGATTCCTTTGTGGCAAACCCTGAGATATTGGAAGACTGCTATCATGTCTTTTGTTTCCTTAGTGCAGTCGTTCCCAAACTTGGCAACTTTAAGACTTGTGGACTTCAACTCCCAGAATTCTCCAGCCAGCTGACTGGAGAATTCTGGGAGTTGAAGTCCACAAGTCTTAAAGTTGCCAAGTTTGGGAACCACTGCCTTAGTGACTTGTTTTCTTCCTAGCTTTGTCCACCCTGCCTATGTTCCTGTGTTGCCTTTAGATATGGTGACCTAGACCTAGTCTCACAGGTCTAAAATTTTCAGCTTCAAACATTTAATGGAAAACCACAGTCTTCACCATCTTCCTAAATGCTAAAATATGAAGACCATCTGGATCTCAGTAAGCAGATTACTCAAAGGATGCAGGTAGCTTACAATAATGAAAAAAGATGTGTGTAAACGCCCTGAACATATTAAACTAAACTACATCTAAACCTACATGTATGTATGAGAATATGAGAACTGGACACACAGACACATCCCTTTTGTTGCTGTTATACTTTTATTGTTGTTATACACCAACAAAATGAAGGCGGAAAATTCACATTTGTGAAAAACATAGAAGATTAACTTTATACTCTTTTTTCCTATATGTCAGAAATTGATTTTCTAACTAGGAACTCAAAATATTCCATCCAGTTCAAAACTGGTGAGAATGGGATAATATTTTTACTCTAGTTAATGAAGTGGCATTTATTTACACTTACGATGCCTTACATGCAATCTTGATGTATAAGATATAACCATATTGTTGGTTTTATGCTTGCTACTTGTACTGGGTGTATTTTGGTACAAAAAGGAATAAATTAGTAGAAGCATTTTGTTCTCGCAATCACATCTGTTTACAAGGCTTTACGCTTTTTTTCTCATTATAGCTTTTTTTTTTTTGCTGTAATGCCGGGAAAGTGAAAGTTTATTTGCTGCCTGCAGTTCTTGCAATTACACATGTCCTTAATAATCAGTCATTGAAGAAAATAAGCAGGAGGCCATTTTAGGCATATCCTTTGTCTTCACAATCTCTTCATCTTTTTTGTACCATTGAAATTAAAATTGCCTTATCATTTCAGTCATCCTGACATTTTGTCACTGCAGACATTTGGGCTAGAATATTAGGAGACATGAATACATAATACAATAATAATACAATAGCAGAGTTGGAAGGGACCTTGGAGGTCTTCAAGTCCAACCCCCTGCCTAGGCAGGAAACCCTATATAACCCTACATAATTGGAGAGGTACAATTACAAACGATTAACTTGGAAATCATAAAGCTAGTGGGTCTTACTCTTCACTGGAGAGGCAATTGTAGAAGAATAAACATGCTGTTGTATGTTTTGCCAAAGTAATCACCTTTTATTTACCTTTCTTACAAATGACTAAGTTTGGATTACTTTAGCACAGTGCTAAACATTTGTTCTGTCCCCAGCTACAGTTGTATTTGGTCAAGTAGGGAAATGAGTATTAAGGCATTATACAAATTGTCCTTGTTTAGTGACTGGAATTGTAACCAACATCTCTGTCCCTTAGTGAAGTGGTTGCTAAGTGGGAAATCAAATGACTGTGATTGTGCTTTCTTTCCCCTCACTTTGGAATACTCACTCTGGTGCTGAGATAGCTGGCTTGAAACTGACAAGACTAGTCAGTTTTACATTTTTGACTTTTGTTTGTTTCCTAACACTCACCTGCCATTTGGAATGCTCACCTCGAGGCTGGTATAATTGTCAAGGGGATTAATAAGCACTTAGACTTATATACCACTTTACAGCCCTCTCTAAGTGGTTTACAGAGTCAGACTATTGCCCCCAACAATCTGGCTCCTCATTTTATCCACCTTGGGAAGGATAGAAGGCTGAGTCAACCTTGAGCTGGTGAGATTTGAACTGCCGAACTGCATTTAGTCAGCTGAAGTAGCCTGCAGTACTCCACTCTAACCACTATGCCACCTCGGTTTAATGTTTGTATTTGCATTCCTTGGAGAGGAGGGGATTACAAGAGAGTAAGCAGAGCAGACCCACAATGGGGAAATACATCAGGATGTCTCTATAGCATGCTTGATATCAGCTGACATCAGCACATTGCTTTTGATGTGTATTCCCCACAGGCCTGCTTACTCTTTTGTAATCCCTTCCTCTTCAATCTCTCTGCTTTGCAAGGATGGTGAGTAAAACAACAGATCAGACACAGGACAATGTTACTGACTATAATGGCAATTACATGATTGAAGGACAGCACCATTGTAACTTTAAATGGGTACTGAAAGAGGTAGTTGGTAAGCAAGGAATAACTCTATTTGCATTGTTTCATCCAAACATCTTTGGCTTAAATTTGAGGCTTTACTTGATTCAACTGCAGTACACATGCATTGTAAGATTCTTAGTAAGTATATATAAATATAAGAGTAAGCAACATTCATTCAAAGCTCTTTGGCTTTGAAACAGATATGAGCACTGCTCCCTAGAGTTGGGAACGACTAGCACCTACTATATATGTGTGAGGGGAACTTTTACCTTTACTTTTAATGATAGAATTGCCAGCTTATATTTTTCAATTGTTAGAAAGGAAGACCAATAGCAAAGTCACCAATCTTTCCAAATGTATAACAAGGGCAAATTCTTTGAAATTTTACCTTGTTATGCATTTTACCTATCTTTGTTGAATTTTGCAGAAAATAATGTCATCCTTAGAAGCAGCAGAAGACTGCTAAGTACTAGGAATGAAAATCTGTTTCATGAATTAGACAATTATTCCTACCCTGACTTATTAATAAGCAGAAAAGTGATGTTATTTTTATCCAGTGCCTGCTAAGAAATGAACTCAGTAGAGTGGACATGTTGAAAACTTAATAAGTATGCAATTGTCATATAGGGAACGGAGAGTCAGGCATATGAATAGCTTATCTTTTATCATTTTCTGATACTGTTGTGGTTTTAAAAAATAAACCTATTATAAAAGTAGTTTTTAAGAAAAAAAGAAAAAAAAGAGAAAAGTCTTGAATCATTATAAATTTGAAAACCACTGCAAGAGTCATGGAATATGAATATATATATATTCATATAAATGAATATATAGCCAGGGTGATAAATGGCTTCGCTGATAAACGGATAAGAGCCTGTGGCCTAATGGCTAAGAACTTTGCCTAGTATGCCTAGTGTGCAATATAGCCCAGGTTCAAATCCCAGTAAGGGTATGGCTAGCTGATGAGAGCTAAATAGCTTGAAATAGATCTATACTAGTCTCCCTTTATTTATTTATCAGCACAAATAAAAAAAAACAACACAAATATAACAAAGGCAACAGTAAAAATATTGGGTTTCTGTCGTGATGGACTCTTGTGACGAGCCGAAGGACAGATGATGGAAGCAGTTAGCTTTCTCCCATAATTGGGGCTTACCAGGGGTTGTAAAAAATCATATATATATATATATATATATATATATATATATATATATATATATATATATATATATATATATATATATATATATATATATATTCGTAGATTTTCACAGATGTAGGTATGCTAGTCTTGTATTCGGGTCTTTTACTGTCTAAGATTGAGATTGTCTTGGCAATGTTTCGGGGAGGTCTCACTCGCTATATATATATGTGATGTGATGCGTGTGTGTGTGTTTGTCTGTATGTGCATATATATATCTGCGTATATATATACACACACTTACATACATTATATATATATATATATATATATATATATATATATATATATATATATATATATATATATATATATATATATATATATATATATATATATGCGTGGGTGTGTGCGTTTATGTAAGAAATGATTTTTTGAAATGACCATCAGATCATTAGTATTTCTTACATTATTTTTAACACACTCTAATGCTAAGGAGTTAGACATTCTACTCCCCCTCCCCACCTAAAAAGAACTCTGTTCCAACTTCCACTTGGGCATGGGCATGGCCAGCAGGTGACTCCTCTGGCTTGTGTTGACTAAGGGAGAGATAAGATAACATAATATAGGAGATGCCTCTCTGGGGCAAGCCTGAGGGAGAGAAGTGGAGAGGAGAGGCCAACCATAAATACTCATCCTGAAGAATTATGCCAGAGAAGGTAAGAATGACTGTGGGTCTATAAAGAATGACTATAAATTGCACTGCAGTAAATACCTGTCTTCTTGCTGTATTACTTGGATTAACTCAAACCAAGAGTCTGGGTTGAAGTTAATATTATCCTTTCTAGGGCTGAGAGAAAGTGACTGGCTGTAGGTAACCCTGATGGCTACATGCCTAAGGAGAGTCTAGAACTCACAATCTCCTGGTCTCTATACTGGTGCCCAAATCCACTACACTAAATTGACTTTTCCCCACAACAACAACCAATAGCTCATAGATGACTTTTTTTGAGGCTTCTCAAACATTAAATTTTGAGGAGGCTCCACAGTAGTCAAGACTATAACCCAATCAAATGATTGAGAAGTGATGATGCTATTTTTCTATTTTTTTCCCCAAACCCAAAATAAGGGGAGGAATCACAGCAGACTGTGTCTGGAAGATTAGGAAATCAGGAAAAAAAAATATTCCAATAGATTGGTTAACTCTAAAAAATAAAAAAAAGAAGTTTTGGAATATTTCGGGATACGGGAATTTTTCTACAAATGATTAGCGGACAGATACAGAGATTAGATGATTTACATGAAATAGACCATATGAGAAAGAAAAAATGATTAGTAAATATTTTGATGGTTATATAATTGATATCATAGTGGAGGATAGTATACTTTTCAATAATGATTGATACTATTGCATATGTGTCTATATGTACATGATTATAATGATTATGATGATGTTTATGTTTTAAAAATCTGGACACCTAGAAAACACACTTTTTAATACAGAAATGGATGGTTATATAATTGATATCATAGTGGAAGATAGTATACTTTTCAATAATGATTGATATTATTGCATATATTTTTATGATGTTTATATTTTAACACTTTGGATACCTAGAAAACACACTGTTCACTGTAGAAATAGAAATTGAATTTGTGATATAAAATAAGAAAAATATTAAAAAAAGAAAAACGATTCCAGAGTTAATACCACCAAGACCTTGAAAAATAAACCCAAATCATAGTGCCAAAACTGGACAGAAAGGTAGAAATCTCTCTCCATCCATCCATCCATCCATCCATCCATCCATCCATCCATCCATCCATCCATCTTTATCTATCATCTATTTATCTAACCTCTCTCCTATCTATTATGTTATCAGTTTGTCTGTCTGTCTAATCTCTCTGCTATTATCCATATATTCTCTCTCTCTCTCTCTCTCTCTCTCTCTCTCTCTCTCTCTCTCTCTCTCTCTCTCTCTCTCTCTCTCATTTATCCAGTGATGTGCAGTGAGGGTTACCATTGGTGAGGCAAGAGTGCAGCAGCGGCGAGAAGCCGCCGAGGAGCAGCAGAGCCAGGATCACTGCCGCTCAGGTGGCCCCCACCGCCAGCAGCTTGGGTGTCCCGGCTCTGTCCAAGCTGCTTGCCGTCATGCTCCACCGCATCACCCCCCGCCTCCTCCGTCCCTGCTGACATTCCAAAAGTATGCCACCGAGGAGCAGCAGAGCCAGGATCATTGCTGCTCAGGTGGCCCCCACCACCAGCAGCTTGGGTGTCCCGGCTCCGTCCAAGCTGCTTGCTGTTGTGCTCCACCGCCTTGCCCCCCCTGCCTCCTCTGACGAACAATCCTGCTGCCCTGGCCTGCAGCCAGCCCAGCACCGAGTGGGGAGGACGAGGAGGAGGAGGAGGAGGGGGCCACCTGAGTGGCCATGATCCCCCCTCCCCAGCCAGCCAGCCAGCCAGCCCACCCAACCCCCCGCCCGACCTGCTCCCCGCCTGGCCGCTCGGCCGGCACAAGTACTCACCGCTCTTCTCCTCCTCTTCCTCCTCCTCCTCCTCCTCCCCGCTCGGTGCTGGGCTGGCTGCAGGCCGGGGCAAGCCGCCCAGTAGAAAATGCCGGGCAGAGAAGAAATTGCTGCTGAAGAAATGGCAGCTGGCGGCCCAGAGCAACCTCTCCAGATTCAGAATCACTCTTGATTGCGCAGTCGCTCAAGTGCAAGACATGATTCGCTGCTCCCAGATCAGGAGGCGGGAGAATCAGTGCCTCCTTTGCATATGAAATTTTTTGTTTTTTAACTCTTTCTTAACTTTTAAAAGGTGAAAAATTCCTTATGCAAAGGAGGCCCCGAGTTCTCTGGCCTCCTCCTATAGTTAACACTGAGAGCAGACACCAAGCCACTGTGACTTGAAATCTGGTAGCAACTATCCTGGCTTTAATTATTTTAAAAAAATTCTTTAAAATTATTTCCTTTCCCTCAGGAGACTGGGGAGGCTCTGCCTCCCCTGCCTCTAGTGACTGCACATCCCTGCATCTATCTATCTATCATGTCTGTCTGTCTGTCTATCGCCTATTATCTACTTTGTGTATTTCTCAAAAAAAAATCCACACAATTTTAAATAAGCTGTAGATTCAGATACCAGTCAACCAGTGTCACAACCAGTCAACTGGCATCTGATGACATGGGAAGGTTGCAGAAATCTTCTATAATATGAGAAGGAGCCACCATTCAGACCTCAGGAGATGCATGTTTCATAATAAGGGACTTATCACGGAATGGCCTGTTACCTTGTCCAGGTCATTATTAAGAGGAGGGCTTCTCAGCAGGGAATTTTAGCAATATTGTTTTGTGGGTATTTTGAGTGATTGTATGTATTGGGAGTATGTTTGGGGGTAGATGTGGGATTATTTGTTTCTTTAAGGACTCCTTGATTTAATTTCCAAATGCAATAAATAAAGAAATAAAAATGGAAAGAAATAAACAAAAAAGGATCTCCCAAATAACTCCCACCAATTCTGATGATATTATTTCATCATCAGAAGGACAAAGAGTTAGCAATGGTCCTTAGCTCAAGGGAAAGAGCTGACCTGAAGCTCAGATAGAAATTTTAGAATGATTGCTGGTTTTGAGTTAGCATGTTAACTTCATGCAGGACAGAAAAAAAAAAAAGATAAAACTCACATTGACATGCGGTGAGATGGCTGAAATGAATGTTCTTTCCTTTGGCCTCTCTCATAATGATGCATTGCACTGAATCTCTTGGCTACCTGAGTTTTGCTGTTGGCTAGAGTTTTGCCGTAGAGAAAAGAACTGGATAAAACTGTTTAAATCATAGCTAAGAGATTAGACAAGGCCATGGTCATGGGGGCAAGAGCATCAGTGTCAGGTTTCCAAATAGCATCCAAAAGTAACTCAGAGTCCAAGGCAAAACTTTGCTCAAAGTTCCAATTTATTAAAAGAGCCATATTGGCACATATGGGAAAACCCGAATCTGAAAGCTTCCTGGTTTTCCCCACCAAGCTGAAAGTTCAAGATCTTGCCCCCACAACCCACAAGTCCATCACATGATCTAATCTCCCACTGCCATGCTAGCAGTTCCACCCATCCAATTCCAGTCAGATGCAGAGGTGCAGAGGCAAAGGATGACCTTGGCTTTCTAGAAAGAATTTTGTTATGGCTACATAGTATGTAACTCCTTACAACTCCCCCCCCCCATTTTCCCACAATAGAAAATGCATAGTAGAATAATAGAAAGTGCGGCAGGCTAAATATCTAAAAGAAAAGATGGCTGCAGGCCTGACAATCAGAGCATTCTGGTACATCATATAAGAAGGGTCCATGGCCTTAGAAAGTCCTAATGTCCCCGTTTTGACAAAACTACAATTTAGCCCTATGGGGTAAGTTCATTCCCCACATCAGTAAACAGTAAACGAGTTGGAAGGTACCTTAGAGGTCATTTAGTCCAACCCCCTGCTCATGCAAGAGACCTGTACTAGGGATTCGAACCGCCAAACTGCCGACCTTTCTGATCGACAAGCTCAATGTTTTAGCCACTTGTTAACCTGATGATTAATTTGATGATGTGCCCAGTTCTTGTATTGAAAATGAAGAAAGTCTTATCTGCATCAGCCGCCAAGGCAGTTGAAGACGCACCAAAATAATATTATTATAACATTTGATCCCTATCTAGTAATTGTATCCTGAAGGGTAGTTTCTGAATCATCTTCCGAGCAGTTCTATATACCAATAGTTCAAACTAGAAAGCAGCGATGGATCGTGGGCTAATGTGGGCTGACTGGACTGGTTAGGCCTAAAACAAATGAAAAGTATTTCGTGCATTTATGCAGTTGCAGTAACTGCATAATCATGCAGTTGCAGTAACAGAAATGGCTATTGTGACACGCAAGGGTTCAAATAGCTTTTTCTCTTCTGTTGGCAGATCCTTGTTTCAATTGAGAAATGTGCCCATGGGTTTTAGAGTGAGGATCCCTGCTGTTTGAAATAACCCTCCTGCCAGTCTTACTATGACAAAAATGCAGACTGGGCTTGACTAAATCAAGAGAGCCTAGTCCCGTGATCGCAAACCTAAGCCACATGTGCCACATGTGGCACGCAGAGCCCTCTCTGCGGGCACGTGAGCAGTCACCCCAGCTTAGCTCCGCCGCACATGTATTTGTGCCTCCTGCTGGCCAGCTGATTTTTGGGTCTCTGCCATGTGTGCACAGGGGGTACATGCGCAGGGTGGTGGGGTCACATGCACATGCACGGGGATGGGGGTGCTCCTCCTGTGGCTCATTTTTGGTCCCAGAAGGCTGCAGGGAGGCCTACTAAGCCCAAAACATGGCACAGGGAGGTCGCACACGCATGCACAGGGGTGCTGGGGGACACAGGGGAAACACACATGTGCAGGGGGTGCATGGGGGTGTCATCTATGCATTGCATTGTGGGTGCAGGCGCTTTCGGCATGCGACGAACAAAAAGGTTACCCATCACTGGCCTAGTCCTTTTCCAAGCAAAAGACTTCTAACAGTAAATGGCAGGGATACTCATGGTCAGATCTGTATATGGGAGAAAACAGTCCACATTCATATGTCAACTGAGTTTTCTCAATGCACAATTTTTAGTGCAAGTGGGAGGAACATAAATTGTTTTTTCTTCCCCTGTGTGAAAATAGCTGTAATCTATAATACACATTGGGAAACACCCCCTCCCCCCAATATAATATACATTTTCAAAAGCAGACACTATTTACTTCCTTTCCCCATCTTAGTGAAAAGAAGACAAGCAAAGATATCTGGTAAGCCATACCAAGTGGCCTATTCTGGAAAGACTCTTGGACCTAGGGTTCCAGTGCTGGCAAAATAATCTGTTTACTGCCAGCCTTAGTGCCAGCGTTCCAAGTATCATGCAGAATTAAATCAGAGTCCAAGGCAAAATGATCCTTTTTGTTCCAATTTAATAAGACAGACATCTTAGGCACATCTGTGTTATCCCAATACTGGAAATGACATCAGAATTCCACCCAGTTAAAAGTTCATTATCTTGTCCCCACACTCACAATCCATCCCATGGTCCAATCTTCTTCCTCCACGCTGGCATCCATGCCCAGCTTCTTCCGGTCAGGTGTGAAAGTGTGGAGACAAAAGATGACCTTGGCTTGTAGCAAAGAATGAAAACAATACATTCCACAATTCTACTCCTTCTAATCCAGCCTCCCATTGACTATACTTAAAGAAACAGCATAATTAAATAAGAGAAAGTGTGGCAGGCCAAAATTCTAAAAGGAATATAAATGCAGGCCTGACACTTAGATTGGATATTGGAGATCATCTGGAGAAGGATGACCAAAGATGGTCTCAAACCACAAGCCGGTGGTTTGGGGAACAGGCAGTTGTTCTAATACCTGGATCCTAAAAGCCATGTTGGACTTTAAAGACAAGTAATAATATTTTACATTATGCTAAACATATAGCAGAATGTTAGCAAAATATATTCTTGTACTGACACTTATGCTATGTATGTTAAGCTAAGTACATTTACTTGCATAAACTACAAAGCCAATTAGCATAGACAGTCCTTGATGTAACCAGGAGTCATGATGTGTGAATTGGATATTATCTAATAAACAAACAAACAAACAAACAAATCAGAAAGGCCTTCCTTCCTTCCTTCCTTCCTTCCTTCCTTCCTTCCTTCCTTCCTTCCTTCCTTCCTTCCTTCCTTCCTTCCTTCCGTGGGAAGTTAGGACCCACCCCCCTCCTAGAAAAATGAAATATTTTAGGAAATATTAAAAGGGCAAAATATTTCCCCTAAAAGGGAGGCAGAAACTCATCCCCCATCTTTGTCAGTGGGCCATTAAGGCCTGAACCAGTCTATTCTACATTAGAAAGATCTACCTCCTTCAGGCAGAGCTATAGTAGGAATTGCCCAAAGCGCTTTCATTAGATCATCACCCAGCAATGGCTCAACCAAGCTTGGGACTCAAAAAACAACTTACAAAGCTACCCCTGCATAGCCCCATGGGAGTCTGACAACCAATCAAAAGACAAGCTCAAATTGAAAAGCCCAAGAAGATCTTTAAGGCATGTGATCCTGTTCATCAATAAACTTTCTTTCCAAGCAACTTCCATGAATCTAGTGACTGTTTTCCCACTTGGAACTGAACCCAGATGGACATTTCTTCCAACCCTTCCTTCCTTCCTTCCTTCCTTCCTTCCTTCCTTCCTTCCTTCCTTCCTTCCTTCCTTCCTTCCTTCCTTCCTTCCTTTCTCTTTTCAGCTGCATGAAGTATGGCATATTTTTGTTGCTTTAGGGCACATCTATCTATCTGAATAAAGTTAAATAAATAACCTACCGGTATCTATTGTTGAACAGGTTTAGCCAAGTGACTAATACTTGAATAAGGAATGCCACTGTAGACATGGAACAGTTCTGGCTTCATCATACGAATCATTCCTCTGGGTTTTCACATTACAGAGGACAGTTGGAAATGTAGAAGGCACAACTTTCAGGCCCAAGTCTGACTCTTAGAATAATTTATTTTAATAACTAACTTTGGCTGCTCATGATGGGGATGATGAACTTCAAATTCCAAACTTCTGTTTTTTATAGGGAAGGGTAATATATAAATGCGCACATACTATCTGATCTCATCTAAAATGGACTAGAGCCGCTTCCCATGACAAAGGAAGTGATTTAAAGTGCTAAATTTTCTGCCCATTCCTTAGTGGGATGTTATTTATCCAAACTCAGTTATCTCATCAGGTTTGCTTTATAATTAGGTTTGGGATTTGAAGATGTAGTTCTCAAGGCTGCCATTAAAAAATACAGCTGGAAGTAGAATAGGCAGCTCAAACTCTCTTTTTGCCTCTCACCGAGGACTGCATGAAAGCCAAAAAAAAAAAAAAAATCAGCTTTCATTATTAGTATTTAGTTTTACACATTTGAAGTTTTATTTAGCCACCACAAGGCAGGGAAAATACATTGCTAAAAGCTATGCTGGCAAGAGCTCAATAGCAGAACATGCTTACATAAAAGGTTTTCCATGAACTTGGAGCAGTGAAATCTATTTTGCTTTCCTGCTTTTAATTTTGTCTGCCTGTGTTATGTTTAGAATGGGAAAATTAGACTTAAAAACTGTTGCCATTGTGCACTCAAGTAGAGCCATCACAGTTTCTGTGTGCAGTTCAAACCTAAATCAGGAGGTGAATTTCTCTGTTGTTTGCAGCAATGCCCAAGGAAGGAGATTAAAAACAGGCAAGATAGTTATTGCAGTAGCATGGAAAACTTTCCCCTTTGTATGGTGTTAATGGTCACACATATGTGAAGGGGAAGGGCTTTGAATTGTACAGCCATAATCAATATCTTTGCTTTTTTGACCGATCCTGTAGTTTTCGCTGCATGTTGGCATATAGAACTAAATTTTAATAGACCCATTAGAGTATTTCCCAATGTGATCAGCTCTGGGCTTGTTGGACTACAATTCCATAATGCTTAATCATCATGAACATTGGCTATGCTCAAAAGGGTTTCCTTGATGAGGCTGCATCTGCCTTCTTGTTTTGCCTCTGCATCTGCCTTGCATGTTTTGACTTTTCTGTGGATGCTGCTATTCATTACAGATTTTAGGAGATTCTGTTCAATAGATCTGTACAGTGGAATGGGACAACTCGCTATGGCCAACTCACCATCACCAATTTGCCATGGCTAACTCACCACAGTCAACTCACTATGGCCAACTTGCCATGGAACAATTCAACCATTCAATTTAATTATTTAAAGTAATTTAAAAATTATTGTCATTATTGTCATTCACATTTCATTTTGTCCCCCCTGGGGCATCCTTTCTTTAATGATTCTATTCCACCATTTGTTCAATATTAGTGTAACTCTTGTTCTGCTGCAAATTGTCCCGCAAAGAGTTGGCCATGGTGAGTTGTCTTGCCAGGGGTGGGTTCCTTCCAGTTCTAACCTCTTCTATAGAAGAGGTTCCACAAATCTACAGTGCTGTTTAGAACCGGTTCCAGCTCCATCCCCCCACCCGTCTGCACATCATCAAGATGAAGAGCGAGAGGAGGAATTATGGGAATTGAAATCCACAAGTCTTAAAGCTGTCAAGTTTGAACCCCCTGGGGTTTTTTTCTAAGAGGTTAGGGGTGCAAGGGTCTTGTAACTTGACAGCTTTAAGACTTGCGTGCTTCAGTGCCAGAGTTCCTGAGCCAACATGACTGGAGGAGGAATTCTGGGAGTTGAAGTCCAGAAGTCTTAAAGCTGTCAAGTTTGAATATCCCTGGGTTTTTTTTTCTAAAAGGTTAAGGTACATGGGTCTTGTACCTTGACAGCTTTAAGACTTGCGTGCTTCAAATGCCAGAGTTTCTGAGCCAACATTTTGGTTCCTAAGCAAGAGCATTGTTAAGTGAGTTTCACATTTTACAAGTTGGCCATGCCCACTCAGTCACATGCCAGCAAGCCACTCCCACAGAAGAGGTTCTAAAAAAATTTGAAACCCACCACTGTGTCTTGCGGTGAGTTGGCTGTAGTAACTTGGTTGTGTTGAGTTGTCCTAGGCTCCTGTGCAGCATCAAGTTGGAGAAGGCTGGGCTAAAAAGTGCCCTTTTATTTATTTGCATTCGGGGAAACTAAAAATGTAAGAGGAAAAAGAATGGCTGCTTCTGGCAGCCGCTGTGGCCACAATAAGGTGCAATAATTGAACAATTAGTGGTGTGGAAGGTTTACTTCCACAACATTTTAGGTCATTCGGCATGTAATTTTCCTCCAAAGAAAGGGCAGCAATTTGAGTAGCTGAGTTAAGAAAAGGTCAGAAAGAATAGGGGTTTTCTTTCCTTTATTTATTTATGTATCATGTTTAAAACTATATTTATCATTTGAGTTTTCCCTAGCGGGTTCTCACCATCTTCCAAACCAAACAAAACACAATGTCTTACTTTAAAGTTAGCACCCACCGCTCTCCTAGAACAATGAAATATACTAGGAAATATTAAAAAGGCAGAATACTATATTTCCCTGGATGTGAAAAGGGAGAAACATGTTTTTAAACACAAAGAGCTCCCTGCAGCTTCCTCTTCTCCCACCTTTGCCAATGGGCCATTGGGGCCTGGACCAGTCTATTCTACATAGCAAATGTAGGATTCGCCTTCCACACATCCCAGCACATGGCACCTGAGAGGATTGCATCAGCCAGCAGGACAAACACACTGGGGTCTCAGGACAGCCTACAGAGTTGCCCTGCATGGCCCCATGGGAGTCTGACAGCCAATCAGAGTGCCTTTCTTGCACAGGAATGGAAGGCCCCAGGGCAGGGCTCAAGAGAGGGCATAAAACCAGGAACTTTCAGCATCTCGGCCATTTTTCCTTCTTCACCCAACATCTTAAAGCATGTGGTCCTGTTCAGGAACTCAGGCCATGCGATCATGTCCACCATTAATCCATCTTTCCAAGCAGCCTCCATGTTTCCAGTGTCTTTTTCCCCATTTGGAACTGAACCCAGAAGGACAGTTCTTCCAACAAAATAACATGCTATACCCATGTAAAATACATTATGGCTTAACATGACGGTCTGTTTTGTTCTAACATAAAACCTAACAGATCCTGGGAATACAAAGGAGGGAGCAGAACAGTGGTGGGATTCAGCCAATTCGCACCTATTCGGGAGAACCGGTTGGTAACTTTCTAAGTAGTTCAGAGAACCGGTTGTTGGAAGAAATCTCCTTTTGTTTTTTTCCACTTTACAGGGCTAATCCTGTAGGGAAGGCAGGAAGGAAACATTCTGGTGTTGTTTCTAGCCTAATCTTTATTGCCCTGCTTACAGAAACTGCCTCTCTGGTTAACCCTTATTACATTGTAACAGCTAAGGTGAAGGGCCCATCAACATGAATGACATTGAGTTGGCCACACCCACCCAGTCACATGACCACTAATCCCCACCTACCTAGCTGGTCATCAGGGCAGAGAACCGGTTGTTAAATTATTTGAATCCCACCACTGGAGCAGAACCATTAGAGAAAAGATTCCTGAATCCAAAAAAACAAGAACTCTGTCTTAATTACACTAGATATAGTTGGATCTGGAGAGTTCCCTGGGCGGGCTTTCAAGATTCTGTTACAGTACCCAGTAACAATAAAAATATTTTTTACATTTTTTCCCTGGATTTGGGGCACACGAGTGGACATTGGAATGATGATAGACTGTCATCTTCAATCAAAGAACAATAGACTGATAATATAGAAGTAGATTAGATGTCTGGCAAATAAAGTAGGCATAAAGAGTGCCAATTGAATAAGATGCTAAAAGGTAAATTTGATTAAGAAGAAGGCACTTGATATTGGAAAATTATTTAATTTAGCACAGAGAGACATGAAATGAGAATAAATGTCTAGCAATAATAATAAAAAAAACCTCCCTAAAGTCTTAATGGAAAGATGCATGCTGGCTTTCTCATGTAGTCGATGAATGGGAATTTGGCACTATCTGTTGTTGTATACATTACATTATAGGAACGGAGTTTTGCTATTGGAAAAAGACAGTACCTGAAATTCTGTTGGGAATTTGATCTAGCTTGCTAATCTGCAAATAGTACTATAACTTGAAAAGATAAAGGTAAAGATTTCCCCTGTCCAGTCAGGTCCAGCTCTAGGGGTGGTACTCATTCTCCGTTTCTTAGCTGAGGGAGCCAGCATTGTTGAAGGAGACTTCCACGGTCATGTGGCCAGTATGACTATATGCCGAGGTACATGGAATATTGTGGTACCTATTGATCTACTTGCTTTTGCATGCTTTCAAACTGCTAGGTTGGCAGGAGCTGAGGGAAGTGATGGGAGCTCCCTCCATCATGCAGTGCTTGGGTCTCAAACCTTCCAGTTAACAGGCGACTATCTTAATTGCTAGGCCATACACACACACAGACACACAGACACACAGACACACAGACACACAGACACACAGACACACAGACACACAGACACACAGACACAAAGACACACAGACACAGACACAGACACACACACCATATCCTAACACCTCCCAAAAACCTTACCTAGCTTTCATTACAAGAATGCCAATTACATCAGGCAAAATGATGTAAAATATTATTTATTTGTGGAGTTCTTAGTGGTGTCTGAGCTTGCTTGTTTGTTTGTGGGCATTTCATTATCCAACTAGATAAAAGCATCAATGTGTTTAGGTGCCTGTTTATAGACAGTAGCTTGTCCTGACAATTCTGATGAGAGTATTGTTTCCTCATGAGCGAGTCCTTGAGGAAACCTGGATTAAATCTCAGGGCACCTGGCTATTCCACTCTAGAAAATTTTCCCAATAGGCCACTGTATATGAGTTACTGATGTTGTCCATGGTTCTGATGCTGACATCCTTCTTAGTTCTGACTATGCCTTAATTCCGTTGTCATGGAGATACAGGGCATCTGTGTAAAGCCATTTAACCTTTCAACCTTTCTCAGTGAAACTCACTAGGGTAAATCTTTGGCCTGCAAGATATTCTGAGTGCAGTGAACTTTATAGATCTGTTCAAGATAGAAAAAAAAGAGCAGTTTTCATCCATTCTGTTAGCTCGTCTTAGGCTTCCTCTGGATTCACTCTTACCTCACAGAAATCCTTTTCATTTGTAGTGCAAATTAAGAAGGGGACAAATGTGTTGAAATATTAACTTCTCAGATTATACTCAGAAAAGGAACATAAACCTGAAGCTATTGATTCATTGGTAAATCTACTGGTTTATGCCAGGTCCTAAAAAGGACATAGGTTTAAAACTCCTTAACCAAAACAGGAATAAACAATACACACACACACACACACACACACACACACACACACACACACACACACACATACACACACACAAACACAGGTTTAAAACTCCTTCACCAAAACAGGAACAAACAATACACACACACACACACACACACACACACACACACACACACACACAAATATACTGGGATTTGAACCTGTGCTGTATTATATAGTAGGCAGTTGTGTTAGCCACTAAGCCACAGGCTCTCCTCCTTTATCTGTTAATTATATATGTCTGTCTGTCTGTCTGTCTGTCTGTCTGTCTGTCTGTCTGTCTGTCTGTCTGTCTGTCTGTCTGTCTATCTATCTATCTATCTATCTATCTATCTATCTATCTATCTATCTATCATCTATCTATCATCTATCTATCTATCTATCTATCTATCTATCTATCTATCTATCTATCTATCTATCTATCTATCTATCTATCTATCTATCTATCTATCTATCTATCATGTCTGTTCAATGCTGTTTTTCAGCTTCTTGTATTAAAACACCCCAAATATTGCATACAGATTGATACAATAGATTATTTTATTTTTCTACATTCCCTGTGGAAATGAAATAAGGCTACTTTGAAGGAAGTAGAAGTTAATTTAATTAAAACATGTAGCCTGATCTGAAAAACTCTAGGCAGATCACAATGCATTTGGAAATGTAGAATCACTACAAACGTAGCAAAGAATCAGTCTGATGCTGTGGTTAAAGACAGCAGGCTAGAAACCGGGATATTTGAGTCTTTTAGCCAGTATTAAAGTCAGTTGGGTGACTTTGAGCTTGTCATTCTCTCTCAACTCCAGATAGTTGACAATGGCCATCTACTTCTGAGAAACATTGCCAAGATAATCATCACCCATTCTGGATTGGATTTGGGGCTTACTAATTTAAGTCTTGCCTTTTAACTAATGAATTCCCTCTCTTAAGGAAGTTCATTTAGTGGGCCCAAGAAAACGGATCTCCTCTGTGAGGATTCCCTGCTTATGGAACATCATCCCCACGGAGAAAAGATTGCTCCCACCTTGATACTCTTTTGAAGGGCCCTGAAGAGATGGTTTTGTAAGTAAGCTTAGGGACCTCAGAGTGTTACAAAGCCTAACAAGTGGCTTGTGTCATGATTCCAAGCAATTAACCCAATTGAATCAGGACTCAGAAGTTCTATTCAGGCTTGAAAGACCTTGTATTGAGTACACCGTATTAGAAAGGTGAAACTAGCTCTAAGTTATCCTCATGCTTCAGAGTAGTAAAAAGAATTGGACCTTTACACCCCCTCGCTCTCAGCAGATGTTTGTTGCCATGACTTTGGTTGACACACTGGGTTAGGTCAATGTTTTGTCTAGTGGACTCAGGCATCACATTCCAATCTTTTCTAACTTCCTCCCTCTCCCGCCAAGACTGGCAACTAAGAAACGAAGTGGAAGGAAATATGGCTTCGGCCAAAGTCATTTCAAAGTTGACAGCTTGATTGTTGTCTCTAGGAAATGGGGATCTGTTGGGTTGCGTATTTGAAGTTTTGCTTCTGTAACCTGGCCAAAAGTTACCATAAGTAAGTTGGACAACCATATAATTTTTAAAAAATAAATAATTTTTTTTTTTTTAATGATCAGATTTGTTGTCTTCATTGACTGTGTAAAAATTTATGCTGGGAAAAAAACAATTGTCCAACATATCTTAAAAGAAATGTATTTTTCCTAACACTGAATTACTTTTACTAGAGACATGGTATGGACTGAGGGTGGTTTTTTTTTTTCATTCACCCCATCCAATCACCACAATGGTTTAGATAATTTAATCCACGTTCATGGAATAACACAAAGATGGGTAAATGATGGAGAGAGAAACAGGTTGTTTCACTTGAGAAGCTTGAAGAAACTGCTTTTGCAAAACACGCTGCTTAAACCTGCTGTCTCTGCATTAATATATGGAACAGAAAATTTGTATTTTCTAGTGATTCAGTAAAAAAAATTCCTCAGATAAATGAGTAGCTTAATATATGGTGTCTATGCATGTTTATATATGTATGTACAGTATACACATGTATGTATGCTTGTCTATAATATATGCATTACCCACTCACCCACACCCACACTTGCCTCACAATCAGGAGGTTGTGAATTTGATCCTAGGTAGAGGCAGATGTAGGGTCTCCTGCTTGGATAGGGGTTGGACTAGATGACCTTCAAGGTCCCTTTCAATTCTGTTAGTCTGTTACTTTAATCTGTCACTATACATATATATATATATATAGACACAGAAACATTGCACAGATTCTAAAATTTGCATCTATATAATGTGCCTTTCCCTCTGTGCCTTGTTACAACAATAGATTGTGAAGTTGTTTCATGTGTGGATTCTGGAAGAATGGATATTGAATTATTCACCTATCCTAATTCTTCCTCATTGTATTATTTTCCCTTTTTGTGTATCTGTAAAATATACTTTCTACTTGTATCGTTTTCCCCCGCCCTCCCCCTCCAAAATGTATACACGTGACTAGTTCTATTGATCCTCCAAACAGTTGGGAAATCAATTATATCGATCAATCCCTGACCACCAAGAGGGATAGTAAAGAAACCATAGTTCCCTATATACCTTTTCATATAAAAAAAAAATCAAATAATCTCATCACAGATTTAGCAGATAAGGAAGCAAACTGCATAAAACCAACTCTCAGTTGCCTTCTTGTGGCAGAATTTCTTACTGCAGGGAATGGTTTTAATTTAACCAAACTTGTAAAGATGAAATGCTTTTTAAAATGAAAAGGCTTGTTTAAAAGACCTTAAAATTTAACAGATCTTGTCAGGCTTCCAAGTAATACACTCATAGCCATCCAAACTCTGAGGCAGTGGAATTCCTCAAAGGATAGATTTATTGGACATGTCATATTGGCACGAGCTGGTGAAAACCGACTCTAAATGTTCCCGCAGTTTTCATTTAATTAAAAGTAAAGGTTCTTTCACTTTCTCCAAACAATCAGTCACATGGTCCAATCAGGATACAGTCCAGTCGCTAGATGACTCCAGCCCCCTCCTTCTGGACACCTGGTGAGAATGTCCTTGGTTCCCAAGATAAAGTATTTTATTTTGGCTATGGCACCTCAACTACCTCTAATCCCCCCTCCCTTTCCCAGAGCTTCAATAGTGGCAGCACTAAAGCCACAGCCAGGTCAGCTGCAGAGGTGACAGATCTCTTTAAACATTTAAAATGTCTGTTTGAAATACATGTAAATATTTATTTTAAGGTAATTTACATATAAGCATACACATATGTCATTTCAGGATAGCAAGTTATGCAAAGCACAGAAAATGAATTAAAAAATAGTAAGTCAAAGGAATTTAGGATAGAAGTAGGCAATAGAGAAAATGAAATATGCTTACACCCAATACCATTCACTACATGCCTTTCTAATCTTAAAAATAAACTTTGCTTACACTACACCAATACAGTATTGTAACTCATAGCAATAACAATAGCTTTTAGACTCATATACAGCCCCATAGTGCTTTACAGCACTCTCTGGGCAATTTACAATGTCAAAGCATTGTTTCCATATTGCCCCCCAACAATCTGGGTCTTCATTTTACTGACCTCAGTAGATGGAAGGCTGAGTCAACTTTGATCCCCTTCAGGATCAAAGTCCAGGCTGTGGATAGAGTTTACCTGCAATTCATGTACTGCTTTTGTTCCTTAAATCTACCACTTACTCCCGGGAGCATTTCTTTTCAGTGATATCCTCAGATAATTTCATCACTTTTACTTTAAGTTGCAACCATTTTTATATCCATGTATTTATTCATGAATTCCATTTGAGATAAGACCAGATCTATTAATTCCTTCCCGTTCCCCCCCCCTCTCTCAAACACACACACAGACACACACACACACAGACACACAGACACACAGACACACACACAGACACAGACACACACACACAGACACACACACAAACACACAGAGGTTAATTCATTTAATTCTCTTGCATTCCAAGCTCTGATTTCCCATATGCTATGATTGTCACGAGATGAGCTCAGAAATGGTGACCTCTACCATCCAACATGACTTTGGCTAATCAAATCTTTCATGTACAGTTCTTAAATAAAGTAGAGAAGATATAAAGTAATTTAGAAGCTTTATTATATTTGTGCAATAGCCAGCATTCCCTGTTAAAGACAAAATCAGCCAGTTCCATCCACTCTACCACAAGTGCACAAAAAAGTCTAGTTTTACCCCAGGAAGGCTCTCACTATTCTATGCAAACTAGCATCTTTACTCCTAAAATTACTTCATTAATTAGTTAATTGCATATTAACATATTGGCAGGGTTCCGAGTAACACATCAGTTGAAAGCAGAACTCCGAGGCAGGTAGATTCTTCAAGGAACATGTTTATTGGATACATCATATCAGCACAGCCAGTGAAAACCAATTCTCCCAGCTCACTCCATTACGTGACACTAGGGATTCGAACTGCCAAACTGCTGACCTTTCTGATCGACAAGCTCAGCTTCTTAGCCATGGAGCCACTGCATAGGGACATATCCACATAGATGCAATCCAAATAACACTCAATAATTTAAATGCCCAGCTTGATTGATTCTTTTCATTATAAGCAGCAAAATAAGTCTGGCAGCGAACACCTACTAAGTAAAGCTTTTGGAATTCTTCCCAAATACTTAACAGCCACTCCACTCTTGATCACATAAGCAGAAGGGATATGGGCTTAAGAGTGGAATAATTGCAAGCATTCCAAATTGATGTCCAACTATCTTTGCCACAGGAATGCCTTGGGGAGATTTTTCTGGAATGTTGTTCTCTGTTGCACCAATTGCAACCCATTTTAGAATTCACACCTCTCCCTCTGACACAAAAGGGTTCATTGTTTGGAGAATTATCTGACTGAAGGATGAGCAGAGTCCGGAACCTAGGGGTGAAATCTATTTACCTTAGCTACCAGTTCGCAAATGTGAGCGTTCGTGCGTGCGCATGTGCTAGCTCTGCTCGCACGTGCTGTCACCTCCGTGCATACGTAGGACCTTCCATGCATGAGCAGAGTTTCAAAAACCGTCGTGATGATGTCTGGGCAGGTGGGTGGAGCCTGCTACCAAGTGCGCTTGCAAAGGTAAGTAGAACAGCGAGTGGGAGGGAATCCGCTCCACCAAGCGATTTAGATTAGCTAAAAAGCAGGAAATCCTGCTTTTTACTGATGGAAGAAATGTCCTTCTGGGTTCAGCTCCAAGTGGAGAAAAAGACACTGGAGACATGGAGGCTGCTTGGAAAGATCGTTTTAATGGTGGACAGGACCACATGGCTTGAATCCTGTACTGAAAAGGTGATCACATGCTTCAATGTTGGTGAAGAAGAGAAGAGAAGGGAGGAAGAGAAGCCGAGTCTCTGGTTTTATGCCCTCTCTGGCCTTTGATTCTGATTGGTTGTCAGACTCCCATGGGCCCATGAAGGGGCAACTCTCTAGGCTGCGTTTTGAATCTAGGTTTGGTTGAGTTCTCAGATGCCATGTGGTGAGTTTGGTAAAGGGCCAATATTATCATGCCTTAATCCCATCACTCTGGAGCTGAAGAGGAGAACTCTTTATTATGTAAGTGGCCTAGCTCAGGCTTTAATGGCCCATTGACAAAGTGGGGATGGGCAGGAAGCGGGAGGCAGCTATTCTGTCTTTTAAAACATGTTTCTTTCTTTTCACATCCAGAGAAATATTCTGCCTTTTCAATATTTCCTAGGATATTTCATTTTTCTGGGAGAGGGCTGGGTGATAACTTCCTACACTACCTAATATAAATCACGCATCACAGGTGATCATCGGAAATACCGGTTTGCCCAAACTGGTAGCATTTTTTTACCACTGGTTCAGGCGAACCGGTCCAAACCGGTAGCATTTCACCCCTGCCAGAACTCCTTTTTATCATAGATAAGGGAGCCGAGGTGGCGCAGTGGTTCAATGCAGCACTGCGGGCTACTTCAGCTGACTCCAGTTCTGCAGTTCGGCTGTTCAAATCTCACCGGCTCAGGGTTGACTCAGCCTTCCATCCTTCCAAGGTGGGTAAAATGAGGACCTGGATTGTTGTTGGGGGCAATATGCTGACTCTGTAAACCGCTTAGAGAGGGCTGAAAGCCCTATGAAGCGGTATATAAGTCTAACTGCTATTGCTATTGCTATATTTTGCCAACATTCCATTAGGTTGGAAAGAAGAAAAACTAAAAAAAAAAATCACGAAGAATCTTTGGAATATCCACAGCTATCTTGTTTCTGGTCTGGGGACTTTGCTGGCCAGAAACAATTAAGGAAAAAATCACTCTGACTATAAAGCACCGAGAGGGAAGCAGGAGAGCTAAAAAGCACTTAGCATGAGACTTAAAAGAATCTGGCTTGAGGCTTTTAGAATCTTAGAAAAACCTTTGAAGAGAGAGCAAGATTTCCTAATAATTTAAAGTGGACATTCTCACAAAATTAACTTCTGAAGATTCACAGCACTGCTAACAGTGCATGGAGTTATGGGCTGAGAGAAGGAGATCGGCTGGACTCAAAGGAGAAAAGAAAATTAAGTGCTTCAGGAGACCACCATCAAATTCCAAGGTGAAATCAAGAAAACAGTTCAGAGGGAAATAGTGGCAAATCGCTTCTCTGTTTCCTAGGAAAAAAAGGTAGCTTGACGGTGGAACTAATTACCATAGAAGGAATAAGTTGCCATCAGCCTACTGGAAGGATTAAAAACAGATGCTTGCATTAAGCAGGGGAGGTTGGATTCAGTGGACTAAATAGCCTATTCCACTTTATAATCGGCTGATCTTTTTTCCACCATCAGAGCTTTTTATGCTTTTTCCCAGTCTCCAAAATGCTCATGGTTTTCATTAGTATCTCCTTGTACGTCTCTTTGTCTCCATCTTTCTCCCAGTTGTTTTGGTCATGATTACTGAAACAGAAAGAGCCAGCCAGAATACTGAATAATACATAGGACCTTGGAGGTCTTCTACTCCAATCCTGCTCAAGCAGGAGACCTTCTATCACACCTTTTTTGGCTCACGTGCCAAAAGTGAGGGGAGTGCAGGGGTAGTCATGCGTGGATGTGCCACACCCATAATGCAATGCGCACAACCCCAGTGTGCATGTGTGCATGACCAGCACTCCCCCCATTTTTGGAATCCTTTTTCGCCCTCCCTGGGCTCCAGAGGCTTTATATGAGCCTGGGGAGGGCGAAAACAGCCTCCCCTGCCCTCTGGAGGCCCTCCGGAGGCTTCAGGAGCTTCCCTGAAGCCTCCGGAGTGCAGAAAACCAGAAGTTTGGGGACAGACTTTTGGTTTGCTCGTAGGGCGGATTTTAGCCCTCTGATCAGCTGAGCTTCAAACAAAGGAAATATAGGACAGACTAGTGCAGGGGCGGGCATGTAGGGTCAACTGATGGTGCAACTACCGGTTCACCTGAACTGGTCCGAACCGACTGAATCCCACCCCTGACAATACAATACATTAAATGTATGAACACTACAGAGACCATCTTATACTACAAAATATATGAAGGATACCAAATAGGGGGAATGATACTTGTTTTCTCTTGAAATAACAGACAAGAAAGGGTGACAGATCAACATTACAATTGCAGTATCCCTGATAGGGTTTATAACTGGCCAACAACAGGCTGCATTAGAGTCAGCTCTCCAAGGTAAACCAGACTAGAAACTGGATTAGATGAACTAATACTACTGTCAACGTTCCAAATATCATGCAGAATTAAATCAGAATCCAAGGCAGATCTATCCTTAAAGTTCCAATTTAATAAGACAGACATGTTGGCACATCTTTGGAAATCCCAATTCTGAAAACTTCCTTGGATTCCACCCAGTTGAAAGTTCATGATCTTATCCCCACACCCATAAATCCATCACATGGTCCAATCTTCTTCTTCCATGCTGGCATCTCCACCCAGCTGGTTCCGGTCAGGTGCAGAGGTTCGGAGACAAAAGTTGACCTTGGCTTCTAGAAAAGAATGACAACAACACATTCCACAATTCTAGTCCTTTCTATTCCCCTCTCCCAATGAAACAGCATACACTACACTCTCTCCTACACTAATGAAACAGCATAACGAAATATTAGAAAGTGTGGCAGGCCAAAGATCCTAAAAGGAACATCACTACAGGCCTGACACTTACTTTATTGTAAGACTACTTTAATAGACTCTTGCAAATTTGAAAGTACAAATTCCCCATGGCCAATTTTAAAGGCTCAATCCATTAGAATGTGTCCACCCTAAGTTTCTTTCTCTGACCATTGAGCCACTGGAGGCTCCTGCCTCCCTTATCTGATTGTTTGCTAGGTTGCATCTATTCCTCTTTTCTACCAAGGTCATCCAAACTTTCCATTACAATTATTAAAGGCTCCAGTCCTTTAATAATTGGAAAATGTTCCACCACCAACTAGGTAGGGGATGGTGGTCCTGCAGTATACCAACCTAAGAGAGAAAGAATTAAAAAAAAACATTTCCACAAAGGACTAAAGTTGAGTTTTTCAAATGTTGTCCCTCATGGAGGGCTTTTTTCCCTACTTAGTCCATTGCAGAGAGTTTTCTCTTAGTCCCTTTTGGGGAGTTTCCTTTCTCCTTAGAGACTAAATGAAAAAATAGAATACTTAGGAAAGGACTAAAGGAGAACAGTCTACAAAGGACAAAAGGGAGAAAAAGATCCTTAGTCCCTTGTGGTTTGTTTCTTTCTCCTCCATTCCCTGCAGAGAAAAAGACAATTCAGGAGTTCTGTCTCTCCATTCAGTTGTGGCTCATGTCTTTTATTTTTCACCTCACACCAGACCTATCCATTCTTATTCTTATACTTGTTCTCTCCCTAAAATTGCATTTTAAAAAACGAATCATAAGAAGAGGAATGACCTATGAGAAATGCAGCAGAGCAGAAGTTTGGTTGCTTATATATACATATACATACATATACATATGCGCGCATGCACACACACAAAGACACATATGTATATTTCTCCTGAATAAGTTGCAGAGAAAGCAGAGGTGGGTTGCTCCCGGTTCGGCCTGATTCGGTTAAACCGGTAGTGGAATTCAGGCCTGGATCACAGAACCGGCAGAAGGTCTACTTGAAGTTCTTCCTGTATCCTGTTCTTTCTGTACATGCTGTCAGATCTGGCGAGGTGGACATGCTTTGGATCCCCTCAGGGGAAAATGGCAACTTATGGTTGAAGCCAGAAGACATGCCTTGTTTCTTGTAGTTATATCATGTAGAACAGCCTTCTCTCGTGATTTCTACAGCCCTGGCCCTATTGGCCTACTGGAAGCCTATAGAAACCTACTTTTCTTACGTATATTAGGGCTGAATTGTTAGTAGAGCCCAATATTGGTGAAAGTGTTGACTGAACGTTATCTTTAAGGGCCTTTGTTTTCCATTTATGTTTACTGAATGTCTTTGAATAGCAATAGCAATAGCAGTTAGACTTATATACCCCTTCATAGGGCTTTCAGCCCTCTCTAAGCGGTTTACAGAGTCAGCATATTACCCCCAACAACAATCTGGGTCCTCATTTTACCCACCTCAGAAGGATGGAAGGCTGAGTCAACCCTGAGCCGGTGAGATTTGAACAGCTCAACTGCAGCTAACAGTCAGCTGAAGTACTGCACTCTAACCACTGCGCCACCTCTTCATGAAGAGTTGTACTTAATGCTGGTGTCTGTGTGTTTTTAAATTTTTTGGGATTGTGAGCCACCCAGAATCATTTGTGAAGATGAGTGATCATATATAGGTAGTCCTTGTCTTACAACAATTCATTTGGTGTCTGTTCAAAGTTACACCGACACTGAAAAAAGTGACTTATTTTTCATCATTATGACTGTTCCAGCATCTCCATGATAACATGACCAAAATTCTGATGCTTGGCAACTAACTCATATTTATGGTGTTTGAAGTATCCCAGGATCATGTCACCACCTTCTGCAACTTCTGATAAGTAAAGTCAGTGGGGAAGCTAGACTCACCAAACAACTGTGTTGCCAACTTAACAACTACCCTGATTCACTTAACAACTGTGGTAAGAAAGCTTGTAAAATGGGCACAGCTCACTTAACAACTTTCTTGATAAGCAACAGAGATTCTAGGCTCAATTGCGGTCGTACGTTGAGTACATTTCTTGAAAAAATAAACCAAGAATTTTATGTAAAGGAATTATTCTACACACAGAGAGAGATGGGGGAGAGGGAGTGAGAGAGAGAGGGAGGGAGAGGGAGCATGATGGAGAGACAGGTAGAGAGGGAGGGAGAGACAGAGGGAGAGAAGAGGGAGAGGGACAGAGAGAGAGAGGGAGAGGGGGAGAGGGAGTGAGATGGAGAAACAGGGAGAGAGAGAGGCAGAGAGAGAAAGGAGGGAGAGGGAGGGAGGGAGATGGAGAGATGGAGAGAGTGAGAAGGAGGTAGAAGGGGAAAGAGAGGAAGAACCTTGTGTTTATTGGAGATAAAGAACTTGTGATATTAGAGTGAATGATGCAAGGAAATAAAAGTAGGGTTTGCAACCATTTTTTGAAAAGTGATATATGATGAGGTTGGACTCTAATTGAATGCATATTGAGGGGCTAGGGGCTTTTCAGTACAAGAGAACAATGTTCTCTTCCAGAAACAAAGCAAAGCCCACCACTAACAATTCCCCGTTTCCCTCGTCATTTGGTCAATTCCTTTGAACATAAAGTTGGTGAATAATTTTGAAATGTTATTTGTCCCCAGTTTCCTTTTGGTCCTTCTAAAGAATAAAAGGGAACAAATCTCCTACGGATTATTTTTTTCTAATGTAAAACAGAATTTAAAATGTAGATGAAAATAATTTCATATATTTATATTCTTGCTTGTGCAATGTATGTAGATACTTGAGAGACCGCCTGCTGCCAATTACCTCCACTAGACCGATTAGATCCCACAGATTAGGCCTCCTCCGAATTCCATCTGCCGGCCAGTGTCAACTGGCGACTACCCGGAGGAGAGCCTTCTCTGTGGCTGCTCCGACCCTCTGGAACGAACTCCCCGTGGAGATTCGAACCCTCACCACCCTCCAGGCCTTCCGCAAAGCCCTTAAAACCTGGCTGTTCCGACAGGCCTGGGGCTAAAGAGCTGTTGCCCCCGTCTCGAATGGTATGACTGTTGTGTGTTTTAAATTTTGCATTGTTATGTTTTGTTTTTTAATTTTTTGTCTGTATCCCCCTTCCCTGGTTTGAGTTGTGAGCCGCCCTGAGTCCCCTTCGGGGGGAAAGGGCAGCATATAAATATAATAAACAAACAAACAAACCTCTGTAGATACGTAAATGTGTCTTTTATTGTACCATCATTTCTCCAGCAATCTGAACATTCTCGCTCTTCAATGAAATACCAAGGATTCAATGTTGATATTGGTAAACTTAAGAACAGCCTTCAGATGAGAATTTCAGTGCTTCAAATACCATATATTATTCACATGATCCTCAAATTATTAGTGAAATGGAGAAATCATCTAGTTTGCTTCTTGCTCCTTCAGTATAAGTTGCTCATCAACATGAAGAGTATATGTGGGTTTCACACTTTATTACCATGGTTCATCACGCCCGTGCGCACCCGCGTCGCAAGCACACAAATGCGCCTGCTCTTCCATGCATGTGCCCGGCTTCAAAAACATGCCTAAATGGGACGGCATAGAGCCAGGGTGGGAGGGTGGGTGGGTGTGCAGGCCCACCCATGATTTCTGCTACCAGTTTGGGCAAAGCAGTCTGAACCGGCTGAATACCATCTCTAATATGCTCCTAGTATAGGAAGAAAACTAAGAGAACCATCCTTCTTTCCATCGACTAAAACTAATTGTCAACTCCAGAGATGGAGATGAAAGGCCATTGTGATGTCATAACTATGATGGTAATAATCTCTAGAACCTTCCAGAACTGCCACTTGGCAGTTAGAGGGAAAAGCAGAGCCACCATTCCACAATGAAAGCAGAAGTTTAAAACATTTAACAGAAGAACCATGAAACCTTAGAAACTGTTTGGGCAATGAGTCAGGAAGAATAAGGCCAAGATTTTGGACATCTGGAACACTACAAAGGAAAACAGTAGTCCTCAAGTTTCTTAGTTTTACTTTTGTGAGTAGAGACAAACATTGGTCCACAGAGAACAAGGCAGGAGGATAGGAAAGACATTTTCATTGGCTTAAAAAGCCAATGAAGATTCACTGCAGCCACTGTCCTCTGCTGGGACCAAATCATGTGGCATAGGAGAATGGAAGAGAAAGAAAGATTAAAAGACTCTGAACCTTTATTCAACCAGATTCTCAGGTGTTTCAAGGGAAGAGAAGAAACAGTAGGTACTATGGAACATAACTATAGTGCTGAAATGGGAGTACAGACTGAGAATGAGATATACCAAGAGCAGGTATACATGGATGACCACGGTGTCCTGGAAGACAACTCCCAAGATGAAACCATTCCTAGGAAAGAACTTTCAGACCAGTATCTTCTGGTGAATAGACAGGAAGAACAAATTGGTAGAAATGCATTAAAGGATGTTTCCAACCATTCATTCAAAAAAGGGCAAGACTGTACTTGGGACACCTATGTTTTATTTTCCCCCAAAGAGGGAGTCTTAGTCAGTAATATTTCCAATGAAGTCCTATCAAGCTGTCATCCAAAGGCAAGAGAAACTGAGCTTCCAGATATCTCTCGGATGAATCCAAGAGACTGTGAAAATGTCAACAAAAGTTCACCAAATCAAACCCAATCCAGGATTATTGAAAATTATGCAGATGATCATCAACATGGAGGAAGAGAAGCCACGCTTTGTACTACTGCAGTTGAAAGCAAGATGGGTGAAGATGCTTGTTTGCTGGGTCCCAAACAGAATTTTGAAACGGAAAGATTAACCCCTTGCATGAAAAATCCATGCTGCCCCGATATTAGTGTGTATAATTCACAGGAAGAGTTCTGTCAGCAAAGAGATTCCCATGCTAGCAACAGTGATGATTATTATGAGTGTATTGAAGAATTCCTGGGTGAGGGAGCTCTGGTCAACATAGATTCTGCGCAAACATACGTGGACTTCGAAAACGGTACCATCAAAACGAGTGTCGAGGTTTCTGCAAAGGATGAAGGTGTGACTGTCAAGCACGAGGTGGAATGGGTTACTCGATTTGTACAATCCAGAAGCTCAAATAACATTTCCTGGGATATAGGAAGCCTTTTTTACCAGGTCACATAGACATTTACAATCAGGTTGGAAAAGGCAGAATAAAAATGGAGAAACATACCATTTTAGTGCTTCTGCTTCAGGCTCGGTTCAAAGAGTTACGTTTAGTCTTGGCTCAGATGAGGTCTGGCCCAAGTGTTCCTGCAAATCTCTGCTGCTTTTTTGTTGCTTGATAGCAATCTAAAGCTTTTGCATGAATCTTTATAAATCAGCCTGATAACTAGTGTAGCCTAAGACATTTGTGTGTGGGGAAAATGTATACAATAACCAGTCCACATTCCATGGGAATGTGTACAAAAACATAAGATGGCACACTTGACAATATGAACAAAGATCTGCTCCTTCATATTAAATGTTTACACAGAGAGAGGGGGGAGAGAGGGAGGGAGGGAGGGAGAGAGGGAGGGAGGGAGAGAGAGAGAGAGAGGGGGGGGTTACATTGTCCTCTGGCTTTTTTGGCCTCCTTTAAGGATGCCCAGGATCTTCTGTGTTTACGACTTCCTCTAGGAATTGAATTGGAGTTGAAAAGAACATGTGCAGCTATTACAAAAAAAGGTGTTTTATTTTATTTTTATTTATTAAATTCATAATCTGCCCATTTCACTATCCAGCAAGTCTGGGCAGTTTATACCATTATAAAATAAGAATATGAAACAATTAGATTATTAAAAAACATTTAAAAAATGAGCATTAAATGTCAGAACATTAAAATTAACAACAAATCGGCTAAAAAGGACTGATATGTAAACTGGGTATCGGTGGGATTTTTTTTTCCTAATAACCATCTTCAGAATGGGATGTGTCTATTGGGGCCCCAGGCCAATCAGCAGAGCCTTTCAGGAGACCAAAAGGGGGAAGGTGGATCTCACCTTGAAGGACACCCTATTCCAGCAGGTGAGAACCATGACTGTAAGGGGTCTTCTCCAGGATAATGCCAGCTGCAATTCCTTGGCTGATAAACATCAAAAGGACAAGGATTTCTGTATCCCTTAAAATAATAATATAAGCAGTGCAACCTTAAAAGAACAGCCTAACCAAAGGAATTCCTCCACCTCTCAAAAAACTGGGGAGAATAAAATGGAAAGCATTCTTATTAGCATGCCCCTTGTGCCAGAGAAAGTGGGGCAGGCCAATCCTATTGGCTCTTAACAGACAAGGGGCTGCACTTTATATTTTTAGAAGATGAAAGACAATTTTGACAATTATGTAATAAGTACAGTAAATAGGGCTGCATCGCACAAATAAGAATGCTTTCAGTTTTTATTCTTCCCAGTCTTTTAAGGGGTGAAATCTCTGGAAGAATTCTTGTGGTTAGGCTATGCCTTTAAGGGCACACATCTTATATTATTATTTTAAGGGCTAAAGAAATCCTTATCCTTTGATATTTATTATGTTGATGAGATGTGGTGGCCCAGTGGTCAGAATGCAGTATTTCAGGCTAAACTCTGCCCATAGCCAGGAGTTTGATCCTGACCAGCTCAAGGTTGACTCAGCTTTCCACCCTTCCAAGGTTGGTAAAATAAGGGCCCAGATTGTTGAGGGATTGTTGTTGACTCTGTGAACCACTTAGAGAGAACTGTAAGGCACTGTGGAACAGCATGTAAGTCTAAGTGCTATTGCTAGTGCTGTTTATTTCCCCCAAAGAATGGGAAACTACATTTCTAGCATCCAGCCATTCTCTTGCAATCTGCTCTTGAAGTGCTTTGGCAGGGCTAAACACAGGGGGGCGAGAGAAGCATTTGTACCCTGTGATGGCCTTCATATTTGGCCAGAAATTGTGTCATACATTTTCTGAAACTGTGTTTGGAGAAGGTCCTGTGCTTCAATTATAACATGCATTTGGAACTGCAAAAAGTCCTAGATTTCCCATTTTTAAAATGAGGTAAAGTCTTCAGGCAGGAGATTTTAAGTTTCATGAAATGGCAGCAAATTCCTGGTGATTTAAAGGTTTTGTGCTTTCTACATCCAGGTATGAGAAAAAGAAGGAGTGGATATTTTATTGGTTTTGGTTCAGTTGAAAAATGAGTTGGTTTCTTTTAAGCTCATTTTAAACTCCTTGACTTGGCTAGATAGGGGCAACATTTCTTCTCTGCCTCAGGAAATAAAATGTCACAAGGTGACCTGCGTGGGCAATTTACTATATCCACACTGTGCCCCTAAGCCGCTCTCGGCCTGTGTTAATGCTAGTGTTGAAAAATTCATTCTGGTCATCAGTGATTTCTGAAATGTTCACTCTAGATTGCTGGTTACTATAGTTCCTTCATTGGGCAGTTGCCCACTGCTGTGCCCAACCATCTTTCTATGCTGGGGAATCAATTTCTGTAAAGCATCAAAATGCATGTGTGTGCAGGCCAGAAGTGTCTTTAAAATAAATACCCCTTTCTTGCATTTTTCCAGATTTCTTTAAAATAAATACCCCTTTCTTGCATTTTTCCAGATTTCACTCACTAAGATCTGTTGCAACTTTTGTTACAGGAAATTCTTCTTAGTATAGTGGTTATAACGTTCAGATGGTCTTCAGCTTATGACCATAATTGAGACTTTCTGTCATAAGTGATTGAGTCCATAAGTCAAGTCAGACCTGATTTTACAACAATTTTTAAGATGTTTGTTAAGCAAGTCACCATGATTGTTAAGCCAATTGTCATGGTTGTTAAGAAATTTGGCTAGAAATGGGCAAAAAAAAGGTGTCAATTGTGATCACATGACCGCAGGAATGCTGTAACTAGTTGTGGTTGTGAGACAGTTGTCAAACACTTGAATTATGATACTGTGACTATAGACATGGTATGATGGACATAAGTGAAAGTACAGGTTGTAAGTCACTTTTTTTCAAGGCGGTTGTAACTTTGTACCATTGTAAAGCAAATGGTTGTAAGTCAAGGACTACCTGTATGTATGACATTCAGAAAATCACTATTTCAAAAGCCAACAGAAGTATTTTTAATTACTATTTTTCTTTCTCTGGGTCAGGGGTCAGCAATCTGCAACTTTGGAGCCGCATGTGGCTTTTTCCTCCCTCTCTGCGGCTCCTTCACCAGTCAGTGCCACAATTTGGATAGGAGCTTCCGGTGGAGGGAGGGGGGAGCAGAAGCACAGTGTGCCAGGAGAAAACTCTATGGTAAGGGGAGGGTTTTCCAGTCATCTCCACAATTGATAGGGCTTTTGTTTATGACAGGTAGAGGAAAAGGTACGCCGCGCTAGGAGGAGACTCTATGGTGAGGGAACTGAACTTCCGGTCAGCTCCAGAATTGAACAGGGGGCTTCCGGTTAGGATCTTGTGGCTCTCGGTGTTTTCTTTTCTGTGGGAAATAGGTCCAAATGGCTTTTTGGGTGTTTAAGATTGCCAACCCCTGCTCTGGGCTATTTACTTTACTTCAATATTTATTTGGATGATTTAGGAGCTTTGATAGAACCTTTCAAGGAACTTTTTCAAGTTCCTTCAAAAAATCATGAAATACTACGTTGTTGGACTTACAGCAATGCTTAAATTGGCACAATTCTGAGAGCCCTCTTCTCAACATGGAGCAGGAAAATGTAGCAAAGCTCATATTCATAGTGGCTTGCACCAAGTAGAGGATAACAAAGCCCATCCCTGTCCTTCAGGAATTGTTGGAGTAGAGTAGCTACAATGGGGAAGATGGCCACTGTATATGTGCCCTTACTATTATAGTCTGGACCAGAATTTTTCAACCTTAGCAATTCTGTGATGTATAGACTTCAACTCTCAGAATTCCCTATTCAGCATGGTTGACTGAGGAATGCTGGGATTTAAAGTCTACATATTTCAATGTTGCAAAGTTGAGAAATTCTGTGCTTGATGCAAAAGAGCTGCCCTTAACACAATTAAACTGCGACAAATGATGTGTAATGCATTTCTTTTCTACTTATGGAGACACCTAAAACACATTTAATTAGAAAAAGTTATTATTTTGAGTAGCAAAAACTATAGCACTGTAAGAGAACTGGTGTAACTTATATAACGTATAATTTACCGAGCCGAGGTGGCGCAGTGGTTAGAGTGCAGCACTGCAGGCTGGTTCAACTGACTGCTAGCTGCAGTTTTGCAGTTCGATTCTCATCAGGCTCAAGGTTGACTCAGCCTTCCATCCTTCCGAGGTGGGTAAAATGAGGACCCAGATTGTTGGAAACAATAGGCTGACTCTGTAAACCACTTAGAGCGGACTGTAAAAGCACTATGAAGCAATATATAAGTCTAAGTGCTATTGCTATAACTCTTACATGATTTTTTAAAATTAAAATGGGAGTGAGGAGGGGAGTCTAATTGTAGAAATGGATATGTAGGCAATTTAGTGGCACTATCATTGAGAGGTAAGTTATAATGACAGAACATTCTCTGTGTGTGAAAACTTCTGAGATAGAGGGATAAAATATTGTTGGTAGGGAGGTTTTGGCTGGTCTGGTCAAAGCCCAGCTTTACCATTGTGAAGCTTTGAGGGACAGACTAAGCAATGGACTGAAGTCCCTTCATAGCAAGTGATAGAATCCAGATGACCTTGAATGTTCTCTAAAGAGGAAAGCATGGATGCACATAGTTAATATCTGAATGGATGCCCACAAGCATAACGAGGTTTGTAGATTAGACTGGAAAGTGAAAAAGAAGTCTGGAAAAAGGCAGTGGCAAACAAGTTCCATGTTGCTGTCTAGAAACCTTTAGAATAGAATAACATAGTTAGAAAGGGCGTTTGAGGTCTTCTATTCCAACCCCCTGCTTAGGCAGGAAACCCTACACCACTTCAAAGAAATGGTTATCCAACATCTGCTTAAAAACATCCAATGTTGGAACATTCACAACTTCTGGAGGCAAGCTGTTCCACTGGTTAATTGTTCTAACTATCAGGAAATTTCTCCTTAATTCTAAGTTGCTTCTCTTCTTGATTAGTTTCCACCCATTGCTTCTTGTCTTGCCCTCAGGTGCTTTGGAGAATAGTTTGATTCCTTCTTCTTTGTGGCAACCCCTGAGATATTGGAACACTGCTATCATGTCTCCCCTAGTCCTTCTTTTCCTTAAACTAGACATACCCAGTTCCTGCAACCGTTCTTCATGTTTTAGTCTCCAGTCCCCTAATCATCTTTGTTACTCTTCTCTGCACTCTTTCTAGAGTCTCAACACCTTTTCTACATCGTGACGACCAAAACTGAATGCAGTATTCCAAGTGTGGCCTTACCAAGGCATTATAAAGTGGTATTAACGCTTCACGTGATCTTGTTTCTATCCCTCTGTTTATGTAGCCTAGAACTGTGTTGGCTTTTTTGGCAGCTGCTGCACACTGCTGGCTCCTATTTAAATAGTTTTCCTCTAGGATTCCACGATCCCTCTCACAGTTACTACTATTGAGCAAGGTACCATATATACTGTACCTGTGCATTTCGTTTTTCTTGCCTAAATATACAACCTTACTTTTTTCACCATTTTCACCAACCTACATGAATATGCTTGTGTAGTCAAACAGAAAGAGACAAGGATGGACAAGAAAACGTAAGTGGGATCAAACCACAGTTCTGCGGTGATTGTTTCTATTTTATGGATAGAGCCTGGCTGGATACATGCAGCATGTGAAATCCTTATGCAAGTTAAGAAAACACGGCAGCTATATTTACATACCATGCTGTGCCTAATAGCTCTGTGCAACACTGCTTGGATTTCCCTTGACAAAAGAGCATCACCCCCTGAAGACAACAGAGTTCTCTACAATGAGAGCAGAAAGCAACCTTTGTCTCCTTTGTAATGTCATGGGAGAGACTGGGTTGAGGCTGAGAGGGGAGGAAGAGAAGCAATTAACATATGGGAGAATTTGTTAAAGGTTAATCAAAGTAATGGAATTGTGGCCTGTCATGCAAAAAGTCTAGGGGAGAAAAATTCCCAAAGCTACAAAGAGATCTCACCTTATTATATTTATTAATAAAAGAGGGCTGGAAATCCCAAATTCAGTTCCTGAGATTGCATACTCTAGGTCAGGGGTGTCAAACTCAATTTCATTGAGGGCCACATCAGGGTTATGGGTTTGATCATGGGGGGAATGACCAGAGTGGACATGGCTAGCTCGGTGTCATTCGTATAGGGGTGCCTCTGGTGGCCTGAGACCTCTGCCAGTGAAAATGGGCTCCTGAGCACCATTTTTGGCTGCAACAGCTCCTACAACCCTCTGCCAGTGAAAATGGAGCTGGGGAGGGCTGCCTCCAGCCCTCCGAAGCTCTGTTTTCGCTGGCAGAGGCACCACAGTCCTTTGCTGTTTCTAGGGTGGCCCCATGGGCCAGGTCTAACCACCCCACAGGCTGGATCTGGCCCCTGGACCTTGAGTTTGACACCCCTGTCTAACTCCTAATTTTTGGCATTTAAGTGGATTGAAGAAGCCACTTTAAATCTTGATCGTGTACTGCATTTCAGAAACTTGACAGGTGTTTTGTGTCCCTTCAAAGATTATGAAGGAAGTTGGGCAAAATGAGAAATGAAGAGTATTGCCATTTTGCTTCCGTCTTAAAAGCAACTTGATCTGCACATCCCTGATGGCAAAATAATCAAATCACATGGTGCCTTAACCCAATGGCCTACTTCACACAATGCACAAAGACAATAGCTGGACTTCCACAGTGTACTGAGCTTCAAACATCCCTACTTAATTTAGTTTAATCCAGTGGATTGAATGAATTTAGCCTATGCTTCATCTGTTGCTGAAACAACAAAGGTAGGGATTTGTGTGCAAAAGGTCTCAGGCTAACTTCCTGGATTTCATTTTCTTTATTATTATAGAATCAGCAAACAGATTAACAGGAAAATCCTTTGCCGACAGGAAAATCACTGCCAAAATACATAATACTATACTGAACTAGATAAATTAACTGATGGGCCATCGGGGCAGTGTCCATACATGTCATCTCCTGGAGCCTTGCCTGATCCATCCACCCAAATTAAACATTTTGTAAATAAAAATATTGAAATATTCACAGCATTTTAATATTTTGGGTTAGTTCATACTGATATGACAAAATCTCTTGCAAAATCTCATGAGATTTGGTAATTTCCCCAAGAATCTCATGAAACCTTAAAGTGATATTTCTTAAGAAAAGGAGTGGCACAACCTGGGGGTGGAATTAAAAGAGCCATCAGTCTAGAATCCCCAGGTGGCCACAACCAAGTTCAAGTTCAACTCTCTTGAATTCTGTTAACCCTTATCTAACCCCAAGCAGTTGCTAACCATTAATTGAGAAGATTCTTGTGGATAGGCATGATTAGCAATAAATCAGTTTAATCAGACCTTCACACGTGGATCTGATTTTTCATACCTGATATATTTAGGGTTCTCATGAGTTTTCAAACGATTGGGGCGGGGGGACAGTACCACAAAATGAAATGCCTGTGTCTGTGCAATAACACGGGCTTTTTAAGTGTTAGTAAAGAGCTGTTACTAAAAAGGAACCCTTAAAATGTTTAATTTTAGAGTGAGTGGATTAATAGCTGATGCAGTTCAAATATTCAGCTCTGTTTTACTACCTGGATTGGTGGACTTTGAAAAGAGGGCTGGGGAATTTTATTTATTTTATATTGAGGTCATGGGGACCAGTTTAAATCAAAGGGGCGGGGGGAGAATAGGACACAAAGTAAGATTCGGTATTTGAAATGAGCAGCTGAATTTTTCACCCGAGACAGTTAAAACTCCACACTTAAAATGTAGCCCCAAAGTTCATATAAAGTGGAGTTGGAAACGCCATTTATAGGGGCTGTGTTGCAATGTGATTCAGAGGGAGCGTGGGCTGGTATATAGCACCCTTGGAAACATCTTAATGCAAAAATGTCTTTTTCTAGCATTGTATGCCAGCTGCTCAAGAAGAGAAGCAGTTAAAAGTGTCCCAATAAGAACTCTTATATGGATTTTGGGGAGAGTGGGAAAGCAATGAATAAGAACCCAGGCCTAATCAGTCAAAAGATAGCAGGCAAGTTCAAATGACAGTTTGTCTCATAAAGCAGCAATTCAACACAAGTACAGAGAAATCTGGGAAAACGTATTTCAAGGCATTACAAGAGACTTCACCATAATCAACTCAGTATAAAGGAGGTTGGGAAATTCCTCTTATAGCTTCCAAGATTTTGCATATCCCAGGTAGTATTAGACTCCTTAATTCACTTCACACACCCAGTCAACTTTGCTGCATCCTTGTGCAGCCTTGCCAGTGGTGGGTTTCAATTTTTTTTGGAACCTCTTCTGTAGGTGTGGCCTGCTTTCCGGGTCCACTGGTGGAGCCTCTTCTAACCTGTTCGGTAGATTTGACGAACCGGTTCTACCGAATATGTGCGAACTGGTAGGAACCCACCTCTGAGCTTTGCCCACTTTTCCTGATCTCTTGAGCATCCTTGCTGCACTCCCTCACACTGTCTCCCAACCCTTGTGCAATCTTGCTGCATCCCTATGCACACTTGCACACCCTTGTTGAAATCCCTGACTCTTGTCCACCCTCACATACTCTTCCAATCTGTGCCGCACTCCTATGCACCCTTGTTCACCTTAACTGACTCTCTCTTGCACCCTTACCTGCACTCCAATGCACCTTCATGCTCCCTCCTTGACCCTTTCACTCACCTTTGTGCACCTGCTCCCCCCATTCTCATGCTTCCTTTTTCATCCTCCTCTCTCACTTCTTCGTACCCTCCCTGGGACCCTTCCTTGATCCTCTCACAAACTCCTGTGCCCTCTCACCCAGAGTCCCTCACTCCTTTTCCACCTGGCAGCAGTCACCTACTTGCCTACTGGCCTGGGACTTAAAACTTTCTGCCAGCTTCCCACTAACTTTGGTTGTGGGAAACCGGCAGTAAGTTGCTGTGCCCCTTGACACAGTCACTCATTATAAAATGGAAATTTATTGAAATTCTGGTCTCTGGTTGCTGATTTTTAATCAAGGACTGCCTATATGCTCCAATTATTCTTTCAAATATTGGAGAATTGCCAAAAAAAAGGTCTTTCATTTGTGCTTATAAAGCTACATTGGGCAATAAAGTGACATTGTTTTGATGTAACATTTTTGAGAAGATTCAGTAAGTACCACAATTCAAGTTCACTGAATTTATTTATAGGACTAAATCTCAAGCTTAAATATATAGAACAATTTATGGCCACCCTGAAGCCATCTTGGGAGCATCTTCAGGGCTGTCACAGCAATGGGAACTATGGGAACATGAGGGGGGAGATAGAGATAGCTGGGGGATGTGTAGCCAAAATAAAATTCTTTCCCATGGGAGCCAAGGACGTTCTACCAGGTATTGAAAAGGCATGGACAAAAGCCAGCCAGAGTTGGGACTGCAACCTGATTGAACCATGTAATGGATGTGTGACCCTGGGGGCATGAACTTTGGGTTTTGATTTGGGTGGTGGTACCTCGGGTCCTTCAGAGTCAGGTATTCACCAGCTGTGCCAATATGACATGCCTAATAAATTCATACTTTGAGGAAACTCTAGGTCTCAGAGTTTTGATTGCTTTAGATCTGTTACTTGGAATCCTGATGAATTAATCGTGATCAAAGTGAGAAGCTGAAGTAGGATTCCCAGCTCCTTTCTGATAGCCTCACGACAAATGAATGTGTTTTACCATTGTTTATATTGTGAATTTGATAGATATATAACTTGCTTTTTTCCCAAGAGCATAAGGCAACCTATAGGTTCCCCTTTTTGGAATCCCCACCACAGTAACCTTGTAAAAAGTTGAACTCGGAGAGAATGAATAGGCTGTAGACATCCAGAGAGTTCCCATAGCTGAGTGAATATGGATCTGGGTCTCTCCAAACATAGTCCAACAACTTACAGTAGCTACAAACCAGAGATGTGCAGTCAGGGGAGGCAGTGGAGGCAGAGCCTCACCACTGTCATCATGAAAAGAAAAAAGAATGTAAAAGGAAAAAGGCAAGAGCTGAGGTCAGGCTGAGCTAGTTGCTGCCAGAGTCACCGTGGATGACTCTGCTTAACTGTTTAAAAAAGCCTCTTAAAAAGCACCCTCTACAGGAGGAGGAAGGAGAATGACGTGCCTCATCTAGTCTGACTTTAGGTGTTTTATGATCACTCGAGCAGAGTTAAGCAAGGGTTAAAAGCCAAAAAATTCCTGACGTAGGTGAGGCACATCATTCTCCTGCCGCCTCCTGCAGAGGGCGCTTTTTTAGAGGCTTTTTTAAACAGTTAAGCAGAGTCATCCACGGTGACTCTGACAGCAACTAGCTCAGCCTGACTTCAGCTCTTGCCTTTTTCCTTTTACATTTTTTTTCTTTTCATGATGACAGGCAAGAGCAGAGTTGAAATCCTCTCTGAAACAGCGGGAAAAGGTTCGTGTGGGTCAGAGGGAGGGGGAGGAATTCAAACTTCATCCTCAAGTGTAGATCCCTCCCCAAGTGTAGTTTGATTGCAGGCAGAGCCACGTTGCCTTTTCAAACACACACACAAACACACACACACACACACACACACACACACACAGCTGGATAAAACTATAAGCCCAGCTACACTGATTACAAGTTTGAAAAGGCAACGTGGCTCTGCCTGCAATCAAAGGCTCGGATCAGCTCCAATCCAACTTCTGTGTTTGTGTTTGTTTGAGAGAGAGTGAGTGAGAGAGGAAAGGAGATAGTCCAATCCAACTTCTCTGTGTGCATGTGTTTGTTTGAGAGAGTGGGGAGGGAGGGAGAGAGGGTGGAAGGAGGAATAGGGAGAAGAAAAAGAACGAAGGAAACTTTTTCGCAAAGGAGAAAAACAAATGCTGTCACTTTAAATCAGAACTGAGCATGCCTGGCTGTGGAATTCTGGGAGTTGAAATCCACAAGTCTAAAAAAAATTGAAATCCCCCACTGTGTCAGTGCCTCACAAGCCATAAACCTCACCGCATGTCACTGCTACAAACACTACACTAAGTGTTAACAATGCAAAGATTTTCAGAGCGTCTGGAAGTTTATCATAATCATTTCTATTACAAAATGGGGGGAAAAGTCTTGTGTTAAAAATCCACTTCTTATTCAAGTATATCAGGTTCTAGCATCAAACTAGATGCTTCTTGTATTACTCTCCCTAATAATTTAGTAGCCAAGGCAAAGTACATTTTCATAAAACAGTTGCTAAAACTATCTTGCATGTCAGAAGTTCATTCCAGAAGAGATAGAATAAAAAACAACACAATAAGGCAAACCCACTCACCCCCCCACTTTCAACAACTTTGAAGTACTTTGCAGTTTAAATCTGGGAAATTTCCCATTTCTATTTTAAAAATAAGCATACCAGATTCAAGACAGCAATGTTGATTCTAACAGACTAATATGCAATATTTCACACCTCCTACTTCCAACAGTTCCACCTTCATTGTTTATCTATGTTATTCTTTGTCAGAATAATATTTATATTTGGAATCTGCCATGGTGCGTAGCTTACATTTTTGTAGCATCTATAAAAAGAATAAGCGCTGCCTGGTCCTTGAGAACAGAAAAATAGGGGGCTGTAATAATTATCCCCATAACACAACCATAACATTGTGTCTAATGGACTGAGGGAGAAAGAATTCAGCCATGGTTTCAACCAGCTCTGGAGAAAATCCTCGGCCTTTCTTTTTCACTCCTGACTAATTATTAGAAGCAATTAATGAGATGTTTGGAAAAATCCTTTTTCAAGAACAAAAGGGAAGTGAGAGAAAGAACCCTTCAAGCCAAAACTGTAATCTACCTCAGGAGCTCAAGAAATTGTTAAGGAGCTCCTGGTAACTAACTTGGCTCCCTTAATTACAGTAACCTTTCATTCTAAGGTGTCTCTGTTCAGAAGAATGCTTTAATTATTTTGCATTCTTCCTTTCTCAGACTTAAAATAAATTCTTGATTCTTTACAGGGCATATCATATTGTGTCTATGCCTGTTGTCCCTGAATGAAAATTTCATTTGCAATAGAATGTTATTTGATGCCCAGAGTCAGTGAGATTTGGGGGAGGAGCTTATATAAATTTAATTAATAAATAAATAAAATTTGTTTATTTATTAATTTATTGACTAGTAGCTGGATAACTTTCTAAACTTATTTTTTTTATTTGTTAAAGTGTATTTCTAAATAAGGTGTTGTCGTATTTCTCTTCCAAAGATGGAAAGGAAATTTGGATTGGATATGGACACAAATAGCCTTTCAAAATTCTTTACCAACCTTATGTTCAAAGGCATTGGGGAAATCACTTTCCTTTCCCAACGTCTTGGAGGAGGAATTCTCCAACATTTTCTCATCAGTAGTAGAGATTGCTTCTGAAAATCCTTTGGGAGATGTTCCCTCATGTCTTGATGGCTTCTCTTGGTATTATGAGAAAATGGGAAATTGGGAGGGAGTAGATGAGTAAAAAGAAAAATGTACAATGAAAGACAGGACCATTATTCTCACCCGTTGGCCATATTATTACAAAATAAGATGAAGAGCACCAGACTTCCCCAATGAGAATGTCATCAAAACTCT
This sequence comes from Thamnophis sirtalis, assembly GCF_051295495.1. Taxonomy (NCBI): domain Eukaryota; kingdom Metazoa; phylum Chordata; class Lepidosauria; order Squamata; family Natricidae; genus Thamnophis; species Thamnophis sirtalis. The sequence continues at coordinate 157,752,464 of NW_028261381.1, read as the reverse complement.
ATTCTTCCTTTAAAATATTTCAAATCAAATTATCCCTTTTTCCAATTGAATTAGAACCGATGGGGGAGAACAACAGAGCATTTTTTTGGAATGGAAGAAGGAAAAAAATAAAAAGAGAGAAAGACTTCTTGTTCATGATTTTGTCTGTCTCGGGTGGCTCAGTCAAACATATGTGTAAATGGTGTTGCAAAGAGAAAGAAAAAAAATCCATAGTTGAATTATAACAAAAGAAGTGAAACAGGTTTTTAGCATACTGCTGGCATGCTGACAAATGAAGTGGCTAAATAGGGTTATCTTGAGCATTTAAGCATCTTAGAATAGAAAAATAGAGTTGGAAGGGATCTTGGAGGTCTTCTAGTCCAACCCCCTGCTTAGCCAGGAAATCATATACCATTTCAGACCAAAAAAATCATGAAGGCCAGTAAACATTTGAGAAAGCTTCATTCAATATCAGCATCTCTTAAAAATATTATGTGAAAATACTATATCTTGCCTTGATTGTATTAAATCTTGCAATAGCTGTGTATAGAAATCCATAGAGTTTTGATAGAATTGAAAAAAAACAATGGATTAGTACATCTATCTCTGATCCTAAAGGTGCTTTTGCAAGAGGCAACTGGAATAGAATAGAATAACAGAGATGGAAGGGACCTTGGAGGTCTTCTAGTCCAATCCCCTGCTTAAGCAAGAAACCCTACACCATTTCAGACAAATTATTATCCAATCCCTTCTGTAAAACTTCCAGTGTTGGAGCACTTACAACTTCTTGAGGCAAGTTGTTCCACTGATTAATTATTCTGTCAGGAAATTTCTCCTTAGTTCTGAGTTGCTTCTCTCCTTGATTTGTTTCCACCCATTGCTTCTTGTCCTACCTTCAGGTGTTTTGGAGAATAGCTTGACTTGTTGTTACACAGTGGTTAAGTTGTGTCTGATTCTTTGAGATTCCATGGACCACAGAATGCCAGTACGCCCTGTCCTCCACTGTCTAACCAAGTCTGCCTAAGCCCATGTTCATTGCATCGATAATACTATCTAATCCATCTCATCTTTCATGTCACTTTCTCCTTTTGCCTTCAATGTTTCTCAACATCAGGGCCTTTTCCAAGGGTTTCTCTCTTCTCAGTTGGTGGCCAAAGTATTTGATCTTCAACTTCAGAATCTGTCCTTCCAAAGAACAGTCAGGGTTGATTTCCTTATTTAAATATAACAAAGAGTTAAATAGTACATTCAAGGGAGGAATCCCAAAACAAAGAAGTTTGATATATTATATACAGTAGGCAACCCAAAAAATGTCTATTTAGTTGAATGAAATATTGGCTGGCTTTCCCTAAATATTTTCATCAATTTGCCTTTTCTAGATCCTTATCATTGGAATTCAAACCAGTGATAGCAATATCAACAGCACTTAGACTTATATACCACTTCATAGTGCTTTACAGCCCGCTCTAACAGGCTCTATTGCCCCAAACAGTCATTTTACCTACCTCGGAAGGATGGAAGGCTGAGTCAACCTTGAGCTGCTCAGAATCAAACTCCTGGACTAAGCAATGAGTTAGCCTGCAATACTGCATTGTAATCACTGTGCTGTCACTCACTACTAACAAGTGAGAAAGAACTTCTGGGCAAGGAAGTCCTCAGGAAGGGTTCAAAAAAGGCAATATGGCAGGGGTGACCATGCAATCAAAACCCCATCACTTTTTAAATGTATAATTAATGCATTTAAAGTATAATTAGATAGAATATATAATAGTGTATAATACTATAATAATATAGTATAGTATAATAGTATAGTACAGTGATGGCTAACCTTTTTCTCCTCACGTGCTGAAATTGTGTGTGTGCATACCCACACCCATAATGCAATGCACCCCGCCCCCTGCGCATATGTGCATGTCCCCCTGCTCCTCCCATTCCCCCATGCATGCATGCCCCCCTGCACTCCCTCCACGCATGCATATGCACCCCCCATGCACCCCATTTTGGGCCTAGCAGGTCTCCCTGAAATCTCCTAAAATCAAAAACAGGACGCAGGGGAGTGCTCCCCCCTGGTGCTCCCCCCGCCCCTGCACATGCACATACATCTCCCACATGCACAGCAGAGACCCCAATATCAGCTGGCCAGTGGGAGGCATGCACACATATGCAGTGGAGCTGAGCTGGGCGACTGCTCGCATGCCCGCAGAGAGGGCTCCCCATGCCACCTGTGGCACTCATGCCATAGGTTTGCCATCACAGGTATAGTATAATAATGTGTAATAAATGTAATGTATAATTAAATAATGTATAATTGTGTGCATGATGCCTATAAAAATGAATAGGGATTCAATTGAACAGTTGTGGCCACCATCTTGGTTTTTTAAAGCCTTATCTCCCTGATCGTTGCTGCTGTATCCTGCCTATACAAAGCATATCTAAGCTGCGCCGAGGTGGCGCAGTGGTTAAATGCAGCACTGCAGGCTACGTCAGCTGACTGCAGTTCTGCAGTTCGGCTGTTCAAATCTCACCGGCTCAGGGTTGACTCAGCCTTCCATCCTTCCGAGGTGGGTAAAATGAGGACCCGGATTGTTGTTGGGGGCAATATGCTGACTCTGTAAACTGCTTAGAGAGGGTTGAAAGCCCTATGAAGCGGTATATAAGTCTAATTGTTATTGCTATTGCTATTCTGGTCCTACCCTAACAAGTTACACTTAAGAGTTAAATTAATGGCAGAGGATCTATTGTACTTGAACACATTGAAGGCTCTTCCCTTTGAGGAATATTTTGAAATAAGTTCGTCTATTATTTATGGAAATGTAAGTTACATTTTTCTTTCTGCTCCATTGTGTTTTTACTTTGAACTGCTTGGGGTTCGTTTGTGGCTTCTCACCTCTATGTTTGGGCTGGAATTTTGGTTTCGGAAGACAATGAAGGATTTTCTAAGCAAAAGAACAGGCAAATAATAATTTATCCCAACAGGTGAGGAGACTCAGGATGAGGTTAGCATCTTGTTCTGTGGGCTTTCCCCATTGAGCAGTGCAGATTCTGCTTTTCCACCTTGAATCAGCAGAAAACTATACAGGCATGAAATTGGCTGCCCCCATTGCTGATCTCTATCCTACCGCCAATGCCTCTGCTCACAGCCACTACAGTCACTGCTTCCAAGGTGACAAGTGACAAAGCCAAATAGATTTTACACAACTGCAAGTTGCCCAAGGATAGGATTCAAAGAAGGGAGGAAATTATTACTTTAATACTATAACCGTTCAGGGATGGTGGATTTAGAAATGAGATAAATAATGTAAATAAATAACCGCTGATGCAACTAGCTAACTAATTCAGGTAATGAACACTATGTAACAATTCAGTGGAGATCTTAATATTAAGCAATTAGCTTAACACATAACTGGTACTTTTGCTGTGAATTACAGTGATTCTTTTTTATATATGTATTCAGCTTTGGATGAAAAGATCACACTTATGCTTTTAAAGCTGACTTTTAAAATGGGAATAAGTACTGATAGAATTTTTATTTTTTTTCCCCTTTCAATTCTTTAAGCTTTTTAAATAATAGAATGTTAACCATCCTTAATTATGTCAACATTGAAATCTTCATTGAACTAATATAAGGTACCATGATCTACATGAGACTTTGTACCATGTAGTATATGGCACCTTGCAATGTCAGGAAACCTTACAATGAAAGGAAAAGAAACAAAAAAAAATCAAATCCAGACTATTCCATTCAGATAAAAAAAACACTGCAACGCTGCACGTTTTCTTGCAGCTCCTGTTTAACTATATTATTAGTTTTCAGCCATTTTTAATAGGACTTTCTCTTAAATTTAATTTCAATACTATTTGGGGTGAGATGGATGTGAAGGCAAAGACCCAGATAAGGGACTTTTTATAATATGAGAAATATGAATAATATGAGAAAGAAAGAAAAAAAGAGGAAATGTCACCAGCCTAGAGTCATTCCCTTTATGGAAAACAGTCAAGCAACCAATGATAGTAGAATACTGTGTAAGAAAAGGACCTGTAAGAGGGAAGCTTTATTATTATTATTATTTATTTGTCTTGTATGCCGCCCACTCCTGGAGGACTCTGGGCGGCTTACAAAAGACAAGGGAAAGGGGGGAACAAGACAAAGACAACATATTAAAAACAAAACCAACATTCACAATTTCTATGGAGGTAGATGTTTCTCAGCTCCCCCCAGCCTGCTGGAACAGCCAGGACTTGGTGGCTTTGCGGAAGGCCGGGAGGGTAGTAAGGATCCGGATCTCAACAGGGAGCTCGTTCCAGAGGGCCAGAGCTGCAACAGAGAAGGCTCTCCCCCGGGGGGTCACCAGCCAACATTGGCTGGCAGATGGAATCCAGAGGAGACCCAACCTGTGCGATCTAATCGGTCTGAGAGAGGTAATTGGCAGGAGGCAGTCTCTCAGGTACCCAGGTCCGATGCCATGTAGGGCTCCCAAGGTGTAAGCTTAGTTGTCAGTATAAAAAGGAGAGTATAAACAAGAAGAGAAACAGCTTAGAACTAAGGAGAAATTTCCTGACAGTTAGAACAATTAATTAGTGGAATGACTTGCCTCCAGAAGTTGTGAATGCTCCAACACTGGAAGTTTTTAAGAAGATATTGGATAACCATTTGTCTGAGGTGCTGTAGGGTTTCCTGCCTAAGCAGGGGGTTGGACTAGAAGACCTCCAATGTCCCTTCCAACTCTGTTATTCTATTCTAAGACTGATGCTTTTCCTTTTATAGAAAATGTCCCATTCCTGTCACATCAATCATACAGAGATGCCTACTGATAGGTCATTTCAAGCTATAGTGAAGCTATATTCTAAAGTCTAAATGCAAACAATAGAATGAGCAAAACCACTAAAAAAAAATGCTAGCTCTTCTTTGCAGTTCGGACTGGAGAAGGTGCTGATCTCTGCCACGCCTCCTCTCTTCCAGGCTGCAGTTTGCAAGCTTCAATTGTGGGGGGTGAAACAATGAATATCCCACGTTTGTTGTCTGCAAAAAGCACTTGCATCCACAACAGACCATGCAAAAGCAGTAACCTTCATCTTTAGATTTTTTTCCATTAGGAGAAATATTTTTTGTCATGTTATGTTTTCCTCCTGATTGGTACAGTATAGATGTCTTCAAATAATGACCTCCATTCTAAAACCTTTGTTTCTACTTTTGCACCTTGTGCCAGGAGCACCATTTCCATTATTCATAATATCCTTCCTTGCATAATTTAGTGTGTTTAGAGGGCAACAGCCAACTGAATGAAAGACACCCAGGAACTCTGAAGAGGCAAGGATACGAAACAGAGGCAAACAGAGAGGCACTTGGCTGTAATCCAAGCAAGCCCACTTCAATAATTCAGGCATTTTGACATGATTCATTTAAAGGTCTAAGTCTGAATATGGACCCATTGGCAAATTGCCTCTATTTTTACATCCTTGCACACTTTGGCTCCATGATTATATATGTATGTTGCAGCAGGAGAACGTAGGATTAACACACCGATGCACACATGGATGCACTCACAAAATACAGAACACGTTTTCCATATATTCTGGCTATCAATGTACAAAAAAGATGCTAAGACCCTAGAAAGTGTGCAGAGAAAAGCAACAAAGATGACAAAGGGTATGGAGACTAAATGGTTGAGGAATCTGGGTCCTTCTAGCTATCAAAGAGAAGGACTAGGGCTGGGTGGGTCATGATAACTGTCTTCTAGTACTTGAGGGGCTATCACACAAAAAATGGGACAAAGCACCACAGTCAGGGCAAGAAGTAATGTGTGGAAACTTGTTAAAGACCTAAAAGTAAGGAGAAATTTTCTGAGTGAGAACAACCAATGAATAGCTTGCCTCCTAGAGTTGTGGGTGCCCCATCAGTAAAGGTAAAGGTTCCTTTAACACATATGTGTTAGTCATTCCCAACTCTAGGGGGCAGTGCTCATCTCCATTTCAAAGCCGAAGAGCCAGCGCTGTCCAAAGAAGTCTCCGTGGTCATGTGGCTGGTAGGACTAAATGCCAAAAGCACACAGAACATTGTTACCTTCCCACCAAAGGTGGTTCCTATTTTTTCTACTTGCATTTTTACATGCTTTCGAACTTCTAGGTTGGCAGAAGCTGGGACAAGTAATGGGAGCTCACTCCATTACTCAGCACTAGGGATTTGAACCACCAAACTGCTGATCTTTCTGATTGACAAGGTCAGCGTCTTAGCCACTAAGCCACCTATGCCCCATTGATAGAAGTATTCAAAAATACATTTGGCAACCATTTGGACAGGACAGTATAAGATCTCTGCCTTGAGCAGGGGGTTGGACTAGAAGACCTCAGAGGTCCATTCCAGCTCTATGATTCTAAGTTCTATATTCTAAATACAAACAACAGAATGTACAAAACCAGTAAAAACTATTAGGGGATGGTGGAAATCATATTTCTCAGTCCCCTAAAGTTCCACATTCTTATTTGGAATATTCAGCAATTGCTATTCAAGGTAAATGTAATGCTTGCCCATAGTATGATCCACTTATTCTATTCTTTTTTTTTTTGTGGGACAGTAGTTATATTTATAAATTGTTATTTTAGAATTCTCTTTATAGCTTGCAGACTGTTGAACCTAGTAAGCTGCTGGGTAGCAGAAAGTGTTACACAGCAGAAAGAAGCCATGGAAAAAAAGAAATGCAAAGTTAGAAGTATATCTTTTATAAGAAAACACTTCTCAAACTGGTGTTTGCATGAAAGAAAAACAAATAAAGATAGGTTTTATTTAGAAAAATAACAGGGCAATAGGAAAGCTTGAGTTGCTTAAGTGTATCTACAATTACTAAAAGTATATCAAGCACGGGGGAAATCAGAGAATTCAGGTAGTTCAAATGTGTATAAAGATTTATTGCTGGCTTAAGCTCTCTACAAGACTCTGAACTACTAATGGCCAAGGGAAATTAGCAGGAGTAAGGAAGGAATTTGAGGTGGGCTGGACTTAGATATCTTGTAGGGTTCAGGGACTCATGAATGATGAAGAGTTTGACCCCTATCTCAGGCTCAGCCTGGTAATTCCTACAAGTAGTGCACTATCTTGAATTATGAAGAGGGAGAGAGAGAGAGTTGAAGAGGTGCTTGAGCTACCCAGATCCGAGATAGAAGAAAGAGAAGATTGAATTGATGGAGGGAAGAAGGAAATGATGAAAGCTCTGACAATATTAGTCTGCACAATAAGAGGCATGTTGTAGAGATGTGTAAAGGTAGTTCTTTAGACAAGGAAAGAAGATAAAAATGTGAAGCTCCGCTGCTGATGACTATCTCTATATTGATTGCCTCTAGTAGTCAATAGGTGTTGAAATGAAGTGCTTACAAAGTTGAATTCCATCATCTTTATCCCCACCCACAAAGCACTGAGTTGTATATATTTAACAATAGTTATTCATATTGTGCCTCCTTCCACATTTGTTCTTGTCACTTCTTCTGATGTGTGGCATGCTACTCTCAATGCTCTTTCTCTTACCTGATAAGAGGCTTAACAAAATCCAATAATAAAAATCCCAGTAAATCTACTCTTGTCACACAAAACCTACTATAAAATCTAGTTCATTGGCAACTAAACCACAGACAAAAGAAAGAACGCCACCCATTAGCATAACCAGCTATTGTGGCTCATCTTCACGAAGTCGAAGAATGAACTAAGGATAAGCTATCTCTCAAAAAAAGATTGTATATTGATAGCATTTTATTAAAAAGAATAGTTTGCACCAGGGATGAAATCCACTTATCTTTGCTACTGGTTTGGTAGCAATGTGAGTGGGGTCGCAGGGCATCAAAAATGGACGTGATGACCAAACAGTGAGGGGGGGGGAATCTGCTGTGCCAAGCAATTTAGATTAGCTAGAAAGCAGGAAATCCTGATTTCTAGCTAATATAAATCATGTGTCACAGCTGATCATCGGAAAAACTGGTTCACCCAAACCAGTTTTATTTTTTTTACTACCGGTTCGGGCGAACTGATCGGTGACCGGTAGCATTTTACCCTTGCTTTGCATGCATGTCTGAGTTTCTGTGTATATTTTCATATTTTAATGATGAGTTGTATAGTTGAGAAAAAGAGACTTTGTGATATTGGTGATTTCCAGATTTATATGGTCTTAGCCAGCAGGACCAGTATCAAATTATTGTTAGAATTGATGTCAAAACATCTGAAAAGCATCAAGTTAATGTTACACTGTTGCACAAGGTCTCCACACTTGGCAACTTTAAGGCTTATGGACTTCAGCTCACAGAATTCTTCAGCCAGATCTTGAAGGAAACCAGTGGGAACTATCAGCCCTTGGACCCAAATATGTTTGAAGTTTAGGTACAAAGAGAAGGAAGCTGGAAAGAGCAAAATCCTCCTAGGATCCTGATGCTATTTTCTGGTGATCCCCGCACCCACCCTTTCTGTTCTCATGCATCATATTGTACTTATGACTACCTGTCTGGGGAAGTGAAAGGATGGGAAAATTTAAATTAAATTGTTGTTCACTTTTTCATATTGCACACGGTTGAATAATAACTTATTGAATAATAACTGCACTAGCTAACCAACTTGTCCTTGCTCTCATGGTGTATTTTATGAAAATATAATGAAGTTAATTCTTTAAAGTTCTCTCTTAGACTTTGACAAAGAAAACAAAAACAAAAAAGAACCCCCCCCCTGTATTCAGCATGGGGCAACACCGCCCACTACTGCTACAGATTTATTCTCAATTTGTCCTAAAATTTTGAAGTTACATAAACTTTACAAAAATAGATGCAAAAACTTGAACACCCTCTGGTTTCTGAATATTTTAACATGCATCAGAAAAATCCGAACTGGAGCAATTAATTCTCTTCTTGATCTAAATTGAGTTTTTTTTATTTGATGTGAACTAAAATAGGATAGGATAGGATTGAATCAAATCGAATCAAATCGAATCAATTAGAATAGAATAGAATAGAATAGAATAGAATAGAATAACAGAGTTGGAATAGACCTTGGAGGTCTTCCAATGCAACCCCCTGCTTAGACAGGAAACCCTACACCACTTCAGACAAATGGTTATCCAACATCTGCTTAAAAAACTTCCAGTGTTGGAGGATTCACAACAGGCAAGCTGTTCCACTGATTAATTTTCCTCACTGTCAAGAAATTTCTCCTTAGTTTTAAGTTGCTTCTTTCCTTGATTAGTTTCCACCCATTGCTTCTTGTGCTTTGACTCTCACTTCTTTGTGGCAACCCCTGAGATATCGGAACACTGCTATCATGTCTGCCCTAGTCCTTCTTTTCATTAAACTCGACATACCCAGTTCCTGAAACTGTTCTTCATATGTTTTAGCCTTTAGTCCCCTAATCATCTTTCTTGCTCTTCTCTGCACTCTTTCTAGAATCTCCACATCTTTTGATGTTGGATGCAGTATTCCAAGTGTGGCCTTACAAAGGCATTATAAAGTGGCATTAACACTTCATGTGATCTTGATTCACTACTTCTGGAGAAACCAGAGTCATTTCCAGAGTTTCCAGAACTGGATTTGATTGTACCCATTTCTGAGACACAGTTAGTCTTTGACTTAACAATAGTAAATAGCACTTAGACATATATACCACTTCACATGCTTTACAGCCCTCTGTAAGTGGTATAGAGAATCAGAATCTTGCCCCCAACAATCTGGGTCCTCATTTTACCAACCTCGGAAGAATGGAAAGCTGAATCAACCAGGGGTGGGTTGCTGTCAACGTTACTGACAGTTTGGCTCACTATTTTTTTTTGTTCCGCACGGGTGTGCATTTGCACCTAAAAAGATCTGCGCATGCGCACAATGTTAGAAAAAGAAAAAAAATACATTTTTGCAATGAAGATTGTTCTACGCATGTGCAGAACCGAAAATCAAGATGGTGCCACCGCCAATAGAACCAGTCCGGGGGCCTGGCATGCCGAGCTACTACTTACTCGGCTGAACCAGTAAGAATGCACCTCTGGAGTCAACCTTGAGCCAGTAACCTAGGACTACAATGGAGCCCACAATGGAGCAAGGCATTTGTTAAAGGAATTTTAAGACCTCTCTTGCCGCAGTTGCTAAATGAATCACTGCGGTTGTTAAGTTAGTTAAGTGAATGTGGCTTCCCCACTGACTTTGCTTGTCAGAAGTGCTCAAAAGATGGTCACATAACCCCGGGCCACTGCAACCGTCATAAATATGACTCAGTTACCAAACATCCAAATTTTGATCATGTGACCATGGGGACGCTGCAACGGTCATAAATGTGAAAACAGACATAAGTGACTTTTTTCAGTGCCATTGTAACATCAAATGGTCATTACATGAACTATTTTAAGTCAAGGATTACCTGTATACTGTATGTAGAATTGATTGCACAGGAAATTGAAGAGAAGCAATTATTCTCAGCTTTTATTGGAGAAGTGTATCCTTTTTTTGGGTTTTGGAAATAAGGAAAACATATTTTGTGATGGGTTGAGTTCCTAGACTGTTCTGCAAACTGATCTTTGCCCTGCAGGTTCCTTTCCAATGATGTATTGAGTAGGAAAATATCTATTTGTCACAACAATCCCCCAAATAAAAGAATGGAGACCATGAACCATCTGAAAAGATGCCTCCTCCATGTTTTTCAACAACCTTTCCTTACATGCTTTCTTTAGCTTCCTAATGAGGAAGCTGTCTTCTAAGCCTAATTTAGCTGCCAGCTTCCTTGTCACAAAAGAGCCATGGTGGCACAGTGATTAGAATGCAGTATTGCAGGCTAATTCTGCCGACTGCCAGCAGTTTGATTCTTGTCGGCTCAAGGTTGACTCAGCCTTCCATCCTTCTAAGGTTGGTAAAATGAGGGTGCAGATTGTGGGGGGGGGGGGGCAAAAAGCTAATTCTGTAAACCGATTAGAGAGGGCTGTAATGCACTGTCAAGCGGTATATAACCTAAGTGTTATTGCTCTTGTTCTTGGCTGTTAAAAAAATTCAACCAGCATGTTGAGCAACTATCTAATTAACTTACCTATGCTATCATCTTAAATCCTAACCAAACATACTTCTGCAAACATGTTTTCTACATTTTCTAACATGCTGTTTAGTTTCCCAATGAGGACGCTATCTTCCAGGCATAGTTTAGATGCAAGCTTTGTTCTTGCTAATTAAAAATCAATTAGCATGTTCAGCAATTATCTAATTAACTTACCAATGCTATTATGTTAGATCCTATCCAAACATGCTTCCGCAATAGCAATTTAGCTAGGGCTTTAGCAATAATGCAAATGGGTTGCTTCTTTATGTGTGTTTTTATTCACTGGAGACATGATGCTTTTGTTGGTGCTCCTGCTATTTCTCATTTGGCACACTTAGAACAAGTCATCAAAGAAGAAATGTTCTTCTGGCAGGAGATCTACGAAGGAATCCTGCTTTCTTACAATCCAGTTCTATGAACTCCTGTGCTGACTGACTTTATCTCTGTGTTTTATCTCTGCATTTTACTTTCTGTGAGCATGGGCCTACTGAAGTAATGTTTTTCTTTTGTAGGAAGATACCTGATTCAAACTACGGACTCCTGACATTCTTCTAACAGCAACCACTCATGCTAAAAGTCTCTATTAGCTCAATAAGCTGCCTACCATTGATCTTGTGAATGAATTCTTTCTGCTTCTAGTGTCAGAAGGATCAGAGACCTTTTTTTTCTCTATTAGGGTTCCAAGGAAAGAATTCAATCAAACACATCAGACAATCAGTGGGCATCGAAGATATTACACTTATTCACAAAGTTCTCCTGTTGCTTTGGATGGTCCTTTTCAGCCATGGCCCCTGCGCCATGGAACATCTTGACTCTGGAGGCGAGGTTGGTCCCTATTCTTTTGGCCATCCAGAAGATCATTAAAACTCTGGCTCTGCTAAATTGGGAGTTTGAGGGCACTGTCTTTTTAACTTCTCATATTTTTGTAAGGGTTTTAATGACTTTTTTATTTATAAACCACTCAACATCACTTATATAGTGAAATGGATATCCATCCATCCATCCATCCATTCATTCATTCAATCCTGAGTTTCAGAAGGCTCAGGCCTCTTCAGACTGATGCCAAATATTAAGTTTCAGACTATCTTTCATTCTCAAAGAAAAGAAAGAAAGAGGAAAGCATCAGACTTATTTTGGACTTGCTCCTATAACTTTGATTGAGATGAGAAAAAGGAAGTGCTGGTCGAAAATATCATCTGAAAGCAATAACCTGAGCTACTGTATATTGGTTGGGTGAAAGGGCCAAGTATAAACAAGTGTCTTACAGGGGTTATAAAAATATTGTACTGATGCTACATATTACCATATATGGTGGACTTGCAAAAAGGTTAAAGCATTTTGGATAAAAATATGGGTGGATTATGCAAAATATTTTTAAAAAGAGGATAATAAACCCCTAGTTATTCTTGTTAGGTATAACTACTGATTGTACTGTTATAGAGACTAATCTGATTTTGAACCTAACAACGGCAGCGAGACTGTTAGTGGTGCAATATTGGAAGAAGGAAGATTTGCCTACTATTCAAGAATGGACACTAAAAGTAACAAACTTAGCAGAGATGGCTAAAATATCAGCATATCTTAAGAATCATTCAGATGGGAAATATAAACTGGAGTGGAGAAGATGGATTGACTATATTCAAAATAAATACGGGACTAAAAAATTCCAGATAGCTTATGATTGAAAAAGCAAGGAATGATTTAATCTATTTATAGTTAGCTTAACAAAAGAGGAGTTAAAGCACAAATGAAAGATGTAGCCAAGTTATTTTTAGTTTATTTTAGAATATGATTGTTAAAGATTTATACCATGTATTTGCTCTGGGAAGTCGCGGGGGGGGGAGGTTGGGGGGGGAGAAGGGCTCGGGTGGGGAGGGTGGGGGAGGGAGATAAATATTTGTAAAATCTTTTTTTTAATTTTCAATTAAAAAAAATTCCCTGGGTAAAATGTGGAAAAGGGATAAGAATAAGAATAAGTACTACTAATCTTGAAGAAAAAGTATATTCTCATACTCAAGGCATAATTCCAAAAGCTTGTAGACTCTTTTGATGGACTCAGTAAGCATGTAACCAAGGGTTACAAGTCTAACAACCAAGACAAATCCAAAATTGCTAGAGAATTCCTGGAAGCTTGGCATTCAGACAAATCAGTCATCAACAGACACATAGAGATAAACCTCATTTACTTGACAATAAAACAAATTAGTATGGAAACAAAATATTACAACGCATCTTCTCCAGCAAGCCATATGCAAAAAAGGAAGAATCAGCATGTCAGGCCTGCAGCCATTTTTTTTGTTGTTTTTGGATCTCAGGCCTGCCACACTTTCTAATATTCTACTATGCATTTTCTATTGTGGGAAAATGGGAGGGGGGATTTTACGGAGTTAGATGATATGAAGCCATAACAAAATTATTTCTAGAAAGCCAAGGCCATCCTTTGTCTCTGCATTTCTGCACCTGACCGGAACTGGATGGGTGGAAGCTGCCAGCATGGCAGTGGAAGATTGAGCCATGTGATGGACCTGTGGCTGTGTGGGCAAGGTCTTGAACTTTCAACTGGGTGGGAAAACTGGGAAACCTCCAGATTCGGGTTTTCCCAGATGTGCACACATGGCTCTCTTAATAAATAGAAACTTTGAGGAATCTTTTGTCTCGGACTCTGATTTACTTTTGGATGCTATTTGGAATCCTGACACAGCATCAATCAGGAAGAAAACAATACTCTAATCAAGGAACCACCAAGGAGGAAACTAAACCCCCATCAAAAAATGACAGGGCAAACTCAGGTCTGCCAGACAAGGAAATGAGCTATGAGCTCATCCTTTAGGAATGAATTAAAAAACAAGAACAGAGAATAAAGAAATTGTTCTATTGGTACTCTTACATGATAGAAAATATGAGCATAGCCATGAACTGCATGGTTGAATGATGACCAAAGGAGCATCCAGATTTCAACCATGTCTTGCCAATCATGAACAATACGTCCAAAAAAAGAAGGACAAGCTTAGTTATTTGAATTATGTTTGATCCTGTTGGTCCTTTAGAAGTGAATAGGATACTTGGATTACAAGCTTGACAAGTGTGATATAGTTCTGTGGTCCTGGCTAGTTGATTAAGGAGAGAGGCTATGTTAGCAAAATGTTATCAGTTGTCCAGAGGCCCTTTAACATTACATTATTGCTAATTTTTTTAGGGCTGGAATTTCTTTATTCTCTTGGGGAAAAAAACAAAAAAACAGAGGGAGTGGTTAACTGTTTAATTGATAATGGAGGAATGTGCAAAAGAATTAAGCTATAAAATTTTGCAAAGTATCATTCACTTTCTCAAGTTTTGAGAAGCCCATACCCACTACCACTCATGCCTCCATACTGCCTTGGTTGAGTAATTCATTTTCCCAGGAATTAGTCTCTCTCTGCTTGAATTGCTGGATCTGCCATGGAGGCCTGGGGAACAGAGGATTATCCTCATCTGATAATCATAATGAGCCACAATGGTGCAGTGGTTAGAATGCAGTACTGCAGGCTACTTCTGCCGACTGCCAGCTGCCTTCAATTTGGCAGTTCAAATCCTACCAGGCTCAAGGCTGACTCAGCCGTCCATCCTTCCGAGGTGGGTAAAACGAGGACCCAAATGGTTGGGCGCAGTAGGCTGACTCTGTAAGCCACTTAGAGAGGGCTGTAAAGCACTGTAAAGCGGCATATAAGGGAGGGAGATGGACAGTACAGAAAAAAATAAAATAAAAAAATAAAATAAAATAATTACATTGAAAAGTAAAGTAATAAAATAAATAAATAAAATGAAATATATTAAAAGTTAATGGCAGTCCCTAAAATCCTATAAGTCCCTCAGTTATACCAATCATAGATTAAAACAGAACATGCAGGGGTGATTCCTGGCCTATATTGTATGACAAAGGGACATGGGATGAGATCAACTCTGTTCCTGTAAACTGCCTAGAGCAGTGATGGCGAACCTATGACACGCGTGTCAGTGCTGACACACGTAGCCATTTGGGGCGACACGCACAGGATTTCATGCGATTCATCCTCGGCTCCTGCACGGCCGCCGAGGATGAAAGAATCTGTGCTGGAGGAACGGGGGGGGCGGGACGTGTGATCTCCCACGCCCACACTCACTTACTGTATCGCCGCCGCCCCTTTCTGAGCGCAGGGGCTGCTGGTAAGGCGTGCGTGCCGTGCGCACACACATCATCAGCGCGGCGAGGGAGGACCCACAGGAGAGGAGCGTGGGAACAGTGCGCGCCTCTCTCCAGTCAGGCCGGCACAGAGAGTCTTATGTTTTTGTCGAAGTGACACACAACGCGAGGTATGCTCGATTTTTTGCCGATTTTTGACACACCACGCCAAAAAGGTTGCCCATCACTGGCCTAGAGTCATTAGGTGAGATAGGTGGTAGAGAAATGTAACAAACAAACAAACAAACAATTGTAGTTCCCTGGCTGTTACTTTCAGTCCTTCAGCAATACTGCTGAGTGAGGCTCATAATGAATGACCTTGCATGTGGATTTATTTACTTCAGGTATCATCATAGTTGCAACGGGATTCACTATCATGCACTCATGACTCTCCAAACTTCCCCAGTTCCACCTGCCATGGTTTTCCATGATCAATTACGATGTTGCCTTAGCTAGGACAAATAATGTACACTGCCTCTGAGGCCACATTCATTTATGGCACACAGCATATTCAGCATGAAGTCAATGCTCTGGCTAACAGAAGAGAAATCATCTTGTAATTGCCTGGCTGCTGGAAAATAAATTACTGTTGCTTTTTCTAAAATTCCTAGGGGAAGCTGGATTGGGTAGGTTAATGTGTATTGCCTTCAAAAGGAAAGCAAATGGAAAACTGGAGGAAACATCAAAGGGTTTGTGCGTGAGCATGCACTACTGTGATTCAGTTCATCGTCAAATGATGTAAATAGAAAAACTACCCGTACAATGTTGATTTGGTTGGCTCGACAAGCTGAGATGTGGGTTATAGTGTGAATGAACTCTGCACGCTCCTGGTTCCTATTGATTCTGAAATTGGGGATGTTTCACTATGTGCAGTGAGTTTGCCTTCCATCTTCAAAGGCACTCTGAAATTGATTCCATCACAAAGAATCAGAAGCCATCATCAGTGCAGTTAAATTACCACCCGCCTCTCAAAAAGTTTTGATGGGGGTGGCTTGCTTTAGTTAGACTGACTTTTTTTTTTGGACTTCTTGATTTTGAAAGCATTTGAAAAGCAAAACAATGACTCTGCTGTTTTGGTATGCCATGGTTCTTTTAAAATTGTTTCTTTATTGTTACACTCTATGGCTTGCATTCTCTTGTGTCTTTTTGTTTATGAAGACTTCACAATGAAGCTTAAAAAGCAAAATATACCCCTTGCCGGTTGGTTGTTACTCTTATTTGTAGGTACCACTCTGTGCATGTGCTTGGCTCCCACTGATGCAGGCTTCGTGCTTTAGCTGCAAAGAGTTCATTGTGCTCGGTTTTTCTTGTTCTTCGGGTTGATGCTTTAGCAGATCATGTGGAAAAGAAAAGTTGTTTTTTCTGAGCAAGTACACAAGACTTCATCTTTTGATGAATCATTGAAGTTTATATTTTTAGATGTAAATGCTAGGAGCCAAGGCAGAGAGGGGGGTTATTTCTTTTCCAGGGTGGGGTCTGTACCAAGCAAATTTGTTTTATTGTCAGTAGAAAGGAGACAAACAAAAGGAATCCAGCTAGCAAAACAAAGCAACCACAGTCAATCTGTGTGGAGATAAAAGGGAAAGGTAAAATTTCCCCTCACAGATATGTGCTAGTCGTTCCCAACTCTAGGAGGCGGTGCTCATTTCAAAGCCGAAGAGCCAGCGCTGTCTGGAGACGTCTCCATGATCATGTGGCCAGCATGACTAAATGCCGAAGGTGCATGGAACGCTGTTACCTTCCCATCAAAGGTGGTTCCTATTTTTCTACTTGCATTTTTATATGCTTTCAAACTGCTAGGTTGGCAGAAGCTGGGACAAGTAACAGGAGTTCACTCCATTATGCGGCGCTAGGGATTCGAACAGCTGACCTTTCTTATCGACAAACTCAGCATCTTAGCCACTGAGCCACTGTGTCCCTTTTTGTGTGCAGATAGAACATTAAAATAAAGGGATGGAGCAGGACAATCCAATTGCGGCCCTACCTGGACCGGGAGGCTCTTTGGATAGTCACTCATGCCCTTGTAACCTCAAGACTGGACTACTGTAACGCGCTCTACATGGGGCTGCCCTTGAAGAGCATTCAAAGACTTCAGCTTGTCCAGAACTCAGCCGCGCGAGCGATAGTGGGTGCACCTCAGTACACCCACGTTACACCTATCCTCCGTGAGCTGCACTGGCTGCCCATTGGTCTCCGGACACGCTTCAAGGTGCTAGTCATTACTTTTAAAGCCCTACATGGTATCGGACCTGGGTACTTGAGAGATCGCCTCCTGCCAGTCACCTCCCAAAGACTTATTAGATCCCACAGACTAGGCCTCCTCTGAATTCCATCTGCCGGCCAATGTCGGCTGGTGAATCCTTGGGGGAGGGCCTTCTCTGTGGCTGCTCCAGCCCTCTGGAACGATCTCCCCATGGAGATCCGGACTCTTACTACTCTTCCGGCCTTCCGCAAAGCAGTTAAAACCTGGCTGTTCCAGCATGCCTGTGGCTGTTGAACTATCCAGCCCCATTCGAGGTTACGGCTGTTGTAGAATTTTAAATTGTTTGTTTGTTTTTATTTTACTTTTGTATCCCCTCCCTTTTTATTGTTAGCCGCCCTGAGTCTCTCGGGAATAGGGCGGCAAACAAACTTAATAAATGATAATGAATGATGATGATATTCTTGATTGTTTGCAAAGTTTGAGTTATAACCTTGATTAGAAGACAAATAACTTTAATTTCAAAGATGCCAATTTTAGAGTATTTTTTAAAAAAACAACATAATGAATTGCTTGGAAGCAATTTAATATATTCTGCCAGGATGTCTTGTTGCTTTGGAGGAGTTAATGGATTTGAAAGGGTTATGTTTTGTATGAGAGATCAAAAACACAAGGAGACTGTAGAGATATACTATATATAGATGGCTAGCTGTACAATTTGGAAAAAGAAGCTTCTTGGATGAGAAGTGAAACATCTTCAAAGAAAAAAACAGAAAGTCCAGTTGCCTCTGGAAAAAGGACCTTTGGGACAATCGTGACTTGGATAACTGAGAATCTCTACAAGACTTTTAGCTATACAACTTGGGATGAACACCCTTTGAATGGTGTGGGAGTAGGAATGGCTTTCCAGAGGGGGGAAAAATGCAGATTACAGGAACCAGGAGCACCACTCAAGTGACCCTGAGGACACAGATAATCATCCAAGTGCTTCAATGACCCTCTAAAAGGATGCAAATGACCAGCTGTCCACAAGGAATATAAATCCTTCCATTCCCCACTATCCTGTCAGAGCTGAAGAAGCTTCTTGGATGAGAAGTGAAAGATCTTCAAGGAAAAAATAAGAAAGTCCAGTTGCCTGCTGAAAAAGCACCTTTGGGACAACCATGACCTGGATGACTGAGAATCGCTACAGACTTCTAAATTATGCTTGTTCTTCTGTTATACTACTATTGGCTTTTATCCAGTCAGAGTTTCATGTATAAATACAATACAATACAATACAATACAATACAATACAATACAACATAATACAACACAACACAACACAATACAATAAAATACAATAGCAGATTTGGAAGGGACCTTGGAGGTCTTCTAGTCCAACCACCTGTTTAGGCAGAAAACCCTACACCACTTTAAAGAAATGGTTCTCCAACATCTTAAAAATTTCCAACATTGGAGCATTCACAACTTCTGGAGGCAAGCTGTTCCACTGATTGATTGTTCTAACGGTCAGGAAATTTCTCCTCAGTTCTAAGTTGGTCCTCTCCTTGATTAGTTTCCACCCATTGCTTCTTGTTCTACCCTCAGGTGCCTTGGAGAATAGTTTGACTCCCTCTTCTTTGTGGCAACCCCTGAGATATTGGAACACTGCTATCATGTCTCCCCTAGTCCTTCTTTTCATTAAACTAGACATATCCAGTTCCTGCAACTGTTCTTCATATGTTTTAGCCTCCAGTCCCCTAATCATCTTTGTTGCTCTTCTCTGCACTCTTTCCAGAGTCTCCACATCTTTTCTACATGGTGGCGACCAAAACTGAATGCAGTATTCCAAGTGTGGCCTAAATGACTGATATATATATTGCTGACTATGTTGAGAAACCTGAGTGGCTGGTAATTTGCAGTATTTTTTCTTCTGGCCTTTCTTTAGATTGGCTATACTGCCATTCCCAAGGCTTTTGGAATATAAGCTGAATTGTCAATATAAGTAAATAGTGCTGTTGGTGTTACAGCCCACCAATCATTGCTGTTTTTGGATACGGTAATAAGGACAAGGTCATCCCCATGAGCTTTATCATTTTTGAGCTAATCTATTAGCTGCCTCATTTCCCTTACAGATATTGTTAGCCAGCTTTGAAGTTTATCTGTGTTTAAATCTAAAACCACAGAGGAATCATTGTATTCCCATGCATATATTGAGGTACGTGTTATTCAGGGTTCCTAAATGAATGATAGGTAGTTTGGCATCAAAATGTGTGGGAGTCATTAGACGTGATGGCCATAATCTGCCAATAAATTAATGCTCTTATACAAATCTATGGAGAATACCTTGAGCAAAGATTGAGTTTATTACAAACCTTACAGCTATTGACATTTATTGCTAGCTTCTGAGATTTGCAACTCCACCACCAAGTTTAAAAACCAGCCAATCCAATTGCTATTGCAAATAACCATCAATATTTAAGGATGGTTGGGAAAACAAATTTCTAAATCAATCTAAAATATTTTTGCCCACTATGGGGATTCAGGTGGCTTTCTTCAGATGGAAATAACATTTAAACCAGTGGATAGAAATACAGTACACTGTGATCTTTTCATCTCCAATTCATTTCAATAACGTCTGTGCAGGGCTGCCACTCAATTGTGTTCCGTCTCTGCAAATTGGAAACAGATGTTCTGAAGTAACCCTTGGTTTTTCTTTATTATTTTCCTTCTCCTTTTGTTTATATTTTGGGGTGGGGGGTGTTGATTTTCCCCGCAATCTATTTAATTGCCTGTTTCAAAGCAACCCATATATGCCTTCATCTGATGCTTCAGACTTTTGGAACAAGCGAATTAAGAAAAACATAAATTTGGCTTCATCATTCGTAACATTCTGACATCCATAGAACTGCCCTAAGATGGACTTCTTATGTTCCAAATATTTCACTTCTAAAATACGGCCTCTAAAATATATAAGGAGATTCTCAGTCATCCAGGTCATGGTTGTTCCAAAGGTGCTTTTTAAAAAAAATATATTTTTTTTTCCTTTATCTTTTTTTCTTACTTTTTTTTTTTTTTGCCTTGTTAAAATGTTTTTATTTTCCATTTTTCATTTTCATACAGTGCATATATACTGTGCATAACTGGGGCCATACAACATTAAACAATAATCACAGCAGTTCCTCTTGTCAACAATACCCCCAGAAATATAAATAAAATGAAACTCAAACTCAAACTCAAATAGAAACCCAATATACCTCTTCCGCTCTCCATACACCTCTTTCTTCCGCCCCCCTCCAACTTACTATCTTCCCTCCATCATTCCCCTCTACCCTACTTCCCCTCCCCCTCTCCCAGTCCTCTCTCCCAGTCCACTCCCTCCCTTCCTTCTCACCCTCCCTCCCATCCTCTCTCCCGCCCTCTCTACCCCTCTTCCTTCTATCCCACTCCTCCTCCCCTTGGTGTATTTCTACTATATGTCAATGTATTCAGCTTGTCCTATTTTTACGGAGAAATTAAAGGTGCTTTTTCATGAGGTGACTAGGCTTCCTTTGTTTTTCTTTGAAGATGTTTCCCTTCTCCTCCAAGAAGCTTCTTCTGAACTGCTGCTATGGCCTAGAGGTGGAGCTCTTGCCTCACAATCAGGAGGTTGTGAGTTTGATCCTAGGTAGAGACAGATGTAGGGTCTCCTGCTTGGATTAGATGACCTGCAAGGTCCCTTCCAACTCTGTTAATTTGTTAATAAGGATTCTGAGCTGTTTAACTCAATCAAGGTTCCTGTCTGTATGAATTCTCTGCAGGTACTTTTGAAAACAAGCAGGTGCCAGTTAAGTTGATGTGATAATATCTTATCAATGAAATTCACCATCATGAAGGTGCGTTCCATGCAACCATTCTTTCTGAGCAGCTTACAACTATGTTTGGAATTGTTGTATTTCCCCCCCCCCAAGAAATCTTTAAAGGTAGTCATATTTGTACTACCATTCATTGGACAAAGCACATCACAGAATAATATCCTTTAAAAGGATGGCTCCACACCCCAAAATAACATGAAACAAAAGCAAGGAGATGAGAAAGAAGAAGCAAAAGTAGTAAGGAATAAAATGCCAGATAACAAAGTTACCAATATTTCATTTGATGGGATTCGTTTGATGGGATTCTGATCGTTGGAAAGAAAAATAATAACACTGAAAGATCACAGTTGCTTGAATAAGGGCAAGCAAATAAAGAGCTGCCTTCTTTTAGCCAGATATTTGTTTCCATCAACACTTTTAAAAAAGGAAACACTGCACCAAGTAACTGTGTCAGCTTGTGAGAAGAGGAAACACAAAGGTACTTTATAGCTCACTCCTTTGGCAGTTGCATTTCACTTGCATCTGGTGCTTAGTCGTGTGTGTGATTTATTCAGATGAGGCACTGATGCAGCCACAAGTTATACAACAAGCCACTGACAAGTCTCCTGCCACAAGTTATTACATGCTCAGGGCTCAGGGCTCAGGGTGAGATGCGGAATATTTGCAGATCAAGTCATGCTGCATCTTCCATGCTTGGACAAACTGACATAGTAACTGAGGCATATTTCACTGTAGCTAGTAACCACACTTTGGGTGTTCCTATGGTCTTCCATCCTGGCAGAAAAAAAGCTGATAGGACATGACATAACTTGGTGGAGTTAAATGGCCACATGTCCCATGCCATTAGTTAGACCTACCATAATGAAGCTTTGATACTTGCCTAGAAGCACATATTGCAGTGATGGCAAAACGTTTCAGCATTGAGGGCCCAAACCAGAATGCACGTGTGTGTGCTGGCCAGCAGGTTTCTGGCACACACATGCATGCTGGCCAGCTGGCAATTGTGCGGTCAGGTTTCTGGCACACACATGCATGCTGGCCAGCTTGCAATTGTGCATGCCAGAGCACCAAAAACCAGAAGACCAGGTGGCTGGTACGCACATGTGCACCAGCCAGGTGGTCTTTGGATTGCCGGGACTCCTGCACGTGTGAAGATCAGCTGGCCAGCATACATGCGTGCGGCAGAAACCATAAGAGCAGCTGGCAATGGTGCATGTGCCCACAGAGAGGGCTCGGCATGCCACCCCTGGCATGCATGCTATAGGTTTGTCATCATGGACGTATTGGAAGGGTGTCCAAATTATTGATATGGAATTTATTGATATGGATACCATGGAATATAACAGATCAGGGGAGAACATGTTACTTTTTTTTTACTTTTGGCATTCAAATTGTATTTTCTCTCAAAAAATGCCTGTTAATATTGCATGTGAGTTTAAATCTCTGCAATAATCTTTTGCAAATCCTAGTGGATTGCTACCTGGCCAGTTCATATGAAATACATACAAATTATATTTCTCAGCAATTTCTGCTTCTGACCTAGCTTTCTTGCTTGGCTTAAATATGATTTTCATCTGGAGGGAAAATTTACAGAGAGGAGCATTCACAGACTCAGTTCGAATTTTACACCTGTTGAGTTCTGAATTGGTTCATTCGCCCCCACCCACCCATCCCATTTGAAAAACAGATTGTCTGACTTAGGGAATGAGGATCACCCAAATCAAAAAGGTTGTTGAAACTGGCTTTAGTTGTCTTGCTAAAATGGAGAAGAGCACTTCATGTTCAGAAATATTTTCAACCTTTATAACCACAACAGCTTCATTAAAAAAAAATCCAATGCAATTCTAGGCTGCATTAACAGAGAGATAGAATGAAGATCACATGAAGTGTTAATACCACTTTCTAATGCCTTGGTAATGCCACACTTGGAATTCTGCATCCAGTTTTGGTCGTCACGATGTAGAAAAGATGTGGAGACTCTAGAAAGAGTGCAGAGAAGAGCAACAAAGATGATTAGGGGACTGGAGGCAAGAATATATGAAGAACGATTGCAGGAACTGGGTAGGTCTAGTTTAATGAAAAGAAGGACTAGGGGAGACATGATAGCAGTGTTCCTATATCTCAGGGGCTGCCACAAAGAAGAGTCAGTCAAACTATTGTCCAAAGCACCTGAGGGTAGAAAAAGTAGCAATGGGTGGAAACTAATCAAGGAGAGAACCAATTTAGGACTGAGGAGAAATTTCCTGGCAGTTAGAACAATTAATCAGTGGAACAACTTTCCTCCAGAAGTTGTGAATGCTCCAACACTGGACATTTTTAAGAAGATGTTGGACAACCATTTGTCTGAAGTGGTGTAGGGTTTCCTGCCTCAGCGGGGGGCTAGAAGACCTCCAATGTCCCTTCCAACTCTGTTATTCTATTCTATTCTATGACAGTAAATTCTAATACCACATTACAAAGCTTTAGTAAGACCACACTTGGAATACTGTATCCAGTACAGTATTCCAAGAATGGTTGCAGGAATTGTGTATGTCTAGTCTGATGAAAAGAAGGACTAGGGAGATATGATAGCAGTGTTCCAATATTTGAGAGGCTGCTACAAAGAAGAGGGGAAAGAATCTATTTTCCAAAGCACCAGAAGGCAACACAAGAAACAATTTGATGGAAACTTATCAAAGAGAGAAGCAACCTAGAACTAAGGATAAATTTACTGATAGCAGGAGCAATAAGCCAATGAAATAGTTTGCTTCCAGAACTTGTGAGTGCTCCATCACTGGATGTTTTTTTCCCCTAAACAGACTGGACAATTATTTATCCTATACCATTTAAATGGTATAGGATTTCCTACTCAAACAGCGGGGTGTACTAGATCCCTTCCAACTCTATGTTCTAATTCCTACATACAGTAGTTATGTGGTAAGCTGGAGAAAGACAGATTGGACGTGGTTAAAAGCAAAATTTTGGACTGATATATTTCCTTTGTTTCAAATCAGCCCAAAGTATACTTTTGGCACATTGCATGTGATGAGTTATATGACAACATGCAATTCTGTCCATTCCTGAAGGGAAATAATAAATAAATTTATTTATTTGTTTTTTTTTCATCAAGTGTATATCAACAGATATACTGTATGTATAAACATGATTATGAATACATAAAATCGACACATGGGAATATTAGGACAGGGATGGTAGGCACTCTAGTGTGCTTATGCACACCCCTTAAAGACCTCTTAGGAATGGGGTCAGGTCAACAGTAGACAGTCTAAGGTAATTAATAAACAAACAAACAAACAAACAAACAAACAAATGCATTGTACTTCTTATTCTTGTTACCGCCTGCAGTGAAATAAAATATTGATGCAAAAGTTCAATGCAATACATTGTTTTCCTCTGCAAACAATGGCCCATTTCATCTTGCTATTTTTGGCATGATACATCAGAAAAGACAAGTGTCTTTTTGGAACAGCATTCCATCTTTGACGTCTTTTGTTATCCTGCTTTCAGGTGCCTGGCCCAGTAGACACTTAGTGTCTTTCAAATAGCACATTCAGCAGAAGACATTTTTTGATCTGAGAAAAGTTTACTCTTTGGGGAAGGAGTTTGATGGAACAAGTTGTCTCCAGCTGGTGTTTTCAACATACAGATTCTGTAGTCTGACTGTTAGGAATATAATCTAACGGTTGGGTTGGCAATATATAAATCATGTAACAATGCTGTACCTGTTTCTTTAAATCATTCTGTAAATGTGATTGGTTGCTGTTTCCTCAATCGGCCATAAGAGGGAGCCAGAATCACTGTTAAATGCTGATCTGATCTGAGTGTTTGGAAGCTGGCTGTTAGAAGTGCCATATAGTGATCAGCGTGAGCTATTGTAAGTTTTGCAACCGCTAGCAAACTTTGTGTACCGGACTGTTTGTATGATTATGGACTATGTTATTTGGATTATCCCTTAACTGAAAGACGTTGAAGACTCACTGTCTTAACCGTGTATGACTTGGACTGTTTGATGGACTCTGATACCTTTATTTCCACGAAAGTAAAAGCCTAGTTAAACTGCAGTGTCTCTGTATGCTGGTTTGTGTGTTCTCCAACACAACTCTCACAACGCTTCTCTGAACGCACTCACTCTCCCAATGGGGAGCTTACCTAACACTGATAATTTCAATCAGAGGTATCCAACCTTGGCAACTTTAAGTCTTCTGGACCTTCTGGCTAGGAAATTCTGAGAGTTAAAAGTTCAGAAGTCTGATTTAAAGGAACTTTCTTCAGATTTTTGCATTGCTGATATTTTTAATCATCAAAACAGCACATAAGATTTTTGTTGATTGTCCAATTAAACACTGTTTTTATTCCCCTGCCACTGTCTAAAGAAGAGTGAAGGGCCAGCAAAGAAGCTTGTTAATGAAGCTGAATCAGCAACATATTAGATTTTTGAGTTAAAAATAATGCCCTCAAAAGATTTGATTGCAGTATTATAGCAGTTGGCATTATTACATAGGGAATAAAGTAGTCATGTAGATAATATCAACAGGGGAAAAATGCAAGAAAACACACAGACAGAAAAATGATTGCAGAACACCATATGAAATAATATATACTGTAAATATACTGTCTTCTACAATTCACCCATATACTAGCAAGCTTAGAGACCAATATGTATATAATGGAATGGAATGGAATGGAATAGAATAGAATAGAATAGAATAGAATAGAATAGAATTCTTTATTGGCCAAGTGTGGACACACAAGGAATTTGTCTTTGGTGCATATGCTCTCAGTGTACATAAGGAGAATAAAAATACATTCATCAAGAATTAAAATGGTACAACACTTAATGATAGTCAAGGTTACTAATAAGCTATCAAATTGTACTAATAAACAAATAAAAACAATATAAATTGAAAAATACAAGCAACACGGTTATAGTTATAAATGGGGATAGATAGATACTAGGAAGGAAGAGAAGAATAATAGTAATGTATTCTTAGTAAATTTTTGACATTTTGTGGGAATTAATTGTTAAGCAGAATGATGGCATTCAGGAAAAAACTGCCCTTGTGTCTAGGTGTTCTGATCTGCAGTTTTTTACAACTTCACATCATTTCCAAATTATTTTTTAAGTCTCAAATTTTTCTAACATTTTCATGTAATATGTGTCAGTCCACCCTTAATATAAATTGTTTTGTAGATAACTTCCAATTATATATTTTCAAATTTAATTTCTAACTGCAAAGTATTTTTGAAACAGCTATTGTTGGTCTCCATGTATTATATACCTGCCATGTTGCTACAAATTCTATTTAATGTGTCATAATTGTGTGTGTGTGTGTGTGTGTGTGTGTGTGTGTGTGTGCGTATAAGTGAGAGAAAGACAGACAGAGACAGACAGACAGAGACAAAGGAGAGAGAGAGAAAGAGAGAGAGAAAAGAGAGAGGGGGGGAGACAGACAGACAGACAGACAGACAGACAGACAGAGAAATCTCCATGCTGGATACTTCCCACACTGATATTTAGTTCTGTATTTATTTTACTCATCAACATTTTTCTCTTAGCCAACCTCCTTCAAACATTGATCTCAGTCAAGAACATATATTGATTGAGCTACTTATGAAGCGTTTGAACTTGGTCTCTAATGAGTTTCTGGGAGGGAGAGAAAGGACAATTTTAGAGACCAGGTTCAACCTCTTCATTTGTGTAGGCCTCCTTGATTTAAAAAAAAATGTATTCAAAGATCTTGATGTTGAATATAAATTACAAGGAATGAACAGTGATTGATTGCAAATCATCAGAATTTTAGTTTACCAAAACAGATCTCCAAATGAATAGAACCCATAAGTAGCTCAATCAATATATGTTCTTGAGAAAAATTCTACTATAGTATTTCTTGTCTCCAGGAAAGACTTTACATCTAGAGTACTTGATGCCATGTATTGGAAAACTGCATCAAAGGAAAATAAAATGTAAATAAAGGGTAATTATCAATTAAAATCTATTTGTTTCATTTAAAAAACATCTAATTTATCCATCATCATTCAGACACAATGTGTAATATAAAAAAACTTAACTGAAATAAATGATTTGGCACAATCAACTGGTCTCTCAACACTCAACCATTGAATGAGCTGGAGTGTTATCGTGAAATGTTCTCCACACCTACTTGCTCCTTTAATGTGGCTTTGACACTTGATGAAACTGCTGCTCACAATGCCTTACAGCTTTTAATAATATTTGTTAGTCAAAAAATATTTGGCTGTCATAGACTAACACTGCTTTCTTTTTGCAATGTGAAAATTACATGGGTGATACAAACAAGAGGAATGGTGGAAAAATAGGTGTCTCTCCTTTCGGTATTTTGGTTACAGAAACTGGTGAAAAAAGAAAGGATGGGAAGTCAATAGAGCTGACAATGTGAACATATGTGCCAAATCCATTACTGAAACACCATCATCTGCATAGTAAAGAGACAGATATCATAAACAACAAACAAGAAGTATGTTTTGGTTAGATTAAGATAGGAGTTAGGAAATTATTCCAGATGAGGTACAATTTTAAATTATTTAGTGATATCATCTGCAAATCTGAGATTGTTGATAATAATAAGAGCTTATTTAAGCCAATCCTATTCATCATTATGAATAATGGAACCTTGGATTTTCTGAATTGAAGGGTGAATATGGAATAGAGAGGAACTACGTGATGTAATCTTAGAGAGGGAGAAGGATAATAATAAGATGCTATAAACAAGAACTGTGGTCACTTCTTTACTTATCTTTTTATTTCCTTTCTTCTTTCTTTGTACTGTTTCTCGCAGCTGCCAAAACAGCCAACACACTTCTAGGCTGCATAAACAGAGGGATAGAATCAAGATCACGTAAAGTGTTAATACCACTTTATAATGCCTTGGTAAGGCCACACTTGGAATATTGCATTCAGTTTTGGTCACCACAATGTGGAGACTCTAGAAAGAGTGCAGAGAAGAACAACAAAGATGATTAGGGGACTGGAGACTAAAACATATGAAGAATGGTTGTGGGAATTGAGTATTTCCAGGTTAATGAAATGAATGATTGGAGTGGTTCCAATATCTAAGGAGATGCCCCCCCCCAAAAAAAAAGTAGGGGTCAATGTATTCTCCAAAGGACCTAAAGACGAAGCAATGGATAGAAACTGATCAAGGAGAGAAGAAATCTAGAACTAAGAAGAAATTTCCTGACAGTTAGAACAATTAGTCAGTGGAATGAGTTGCCTCCAGAAGTTGTGGGTGCTCCAACACTGGAGGTTTTTAAGAAGAGATAGGACAACCATTTGTCTGGAATGCTATAGGGTCTCCTGCTTGAGCAGGGAGCTGGACTAGAAGATCTCCAAAGTCCCTTCCAACTCTGTGGTTCTGTATTTTGTATTTAACTCTGTATTTTTTCTTAACTCTCCTTTATATATGTTCTTATGTTTTTCTTTTATTCATTTTCAAATCTTCAATAAAAATTAAATATGAGTAGTAGACCCACATGGAGAGAGGGACTCACATTCCAGAGGAAAGACTAGCAGATAGTCCTGAAGTCTTGAAGAGTACTTGTCCAGTTCTTTGCTTGCTGATGGAAGAGTTGCAAAGAACATTTGTCAATATGATGAGATCCTTTGTTTGACTTAAAGTCTACAATCCTTTATATTAATGAAAGAACTTAGATTATGGTTGCTTTATTTGTGCTTTCACAACTTAACTTCACAAATAACACAGAAACATTTTTTCCATTTCTTTCAAGTATAAATAAAAATTTCTGATCTTGATCCCCCCACCCCGCACTTAGCTGTGTACATCACCTAAACCTAATAGTAGTTCACATATAGGAAAAAGGAACATTCCTTCCGTCCTTTATAAATTCAGATAATCCTGGGCTCATGATAGCAATAGCAGTTAGACTTATATACCGCTTCATAGGGCTTTCAGCCCTCTGTAAGCGGTTTACAGAGTCAGCATATTGCCCCCACAGTCTGGGTCCTCATTTCACCCACCTCGGAAGGATGGAAGGTTGAGTCAACCTTGAGCCGGTGAGATTAGAACTGCTGAACTGCAGATAACAGTCAGCTGAAGTGGCCTGCAGTAGTGCACCCTAACCACTGTGCCACCTCGGCTCTACTGGGACCAGAATTTCCTTTGGCTAAGCAAGATGGTTGTTAAGTGAGTCACACAACATTTTGCAGCATTTTTGCCATGGTTGTTAAGTGAATCACTGCAGTTGATAAGTGAATCATGGGATCATTAAGGGAATCTGGATTTCCTCCATTGACTTGCTTGTTGGAAACTGGCTGGGAAACTTGCAAATGATGATCATGTAACTCCAGGATATTCCAACCATTGTAAATACATGGTGTTTGCCAGGTGCCTGAATTTTGATCATGTGACCCTGGAGATCCAGCCTCGGTGATAAGTCCAAGGACTTGTTGTAAGCCATTTTTTTCAGTGCTGATCACTTCAAACAGTTGCTAAACAAATGATTGTAATCCCTTAAGTCATGCATCAAATATAAAATTACTTGAGACCTACATTCAAATGTTCAAATCAAATGTAAGATTCATTAATTCCAACTTTCCTAACTCATATATAGTAACATAATAAATCCACCAGTGGGTTTATTTGTTTATTCTTCTTATGTAAGTAAATTGAGCATGGTTACTGTCTTCTATACTGAGCAATCCATGGCTTACTGAAACTTCCTTGTTGTTGTTGTTGTTGTTAGTTGCAGACCCACAGCTACCCCATAGACAACATTCCTCCAGGCCTTCCTGTCCTCTACTATACTCTGGAGTCCATTTAAACTCACGCCGACTGCTTCAGTGGCTCAATCCAGCCACTTCATTCTCTGTCGCCCCCTTCTTCTTTTGCCCTCAATTGTTCCCAACACTAGGCTCTTCTCCAGTAAATTCTTCTTTCTCATTAGGTGGCCAAAGTATATGAGTTTCATCTTCAGGTTCCTGCCTTCTAAAGAACTGTCAGGGTTGATCTCTAGGACTGACCGGTTTGATCACCTTGCAGTCCAAGGGACTCGCAGAAGTCTTCTCCAGCACCATAGTTCAAAGGCCTCAATTCTTTGGCGTTCAGCCTTCACAGCTGTACATTGCATCTGGAAAAACCATAGCCTTGACTATACGGACTTTTGTTGGCAGGGTGATGTCTCTGCTTTTTAGTATGTTGTCTAGATTTGCCATAGCTTTCCTCCCCAGGAACAAGCATCTTTTAATTTCTTGGCTGCAGTCCCCATCTGCAGTGATCTTGGAGCCCAGGAAAATAAAATCTGTCACTACCTCCATTTCTTCCCCATTTGGGGAAACTTCCTTAGCCTTGATTAACTAGCTAAGAGTAACATGGGCAGTCAGGCTCAGCCATAGTGGGACACGGACTTCGAAAAGATCACTAAACATAGATGTTAAATGATTTTAATTGCTTCTTGCTATGTGTGCATGACTAGCTATTGTAGGACAGACAGAATTGGATTAATAAATTCTTTACCAGATAGTTCTAATAATGTTCATTATCAGCCAGTACTGATGTTCACCTGAACAGGATTTTATTTTATTTGCCATTTTATTTTATTAAATGTATTATGACCAGTCACTCTGAGTGGTTAATTAGAATTTCATTTTCATAAGAGTATCCATACTGGGGTAGACAACTTTTAAATTGTTGAAGGTCACAGCTGAACTTCTGATTTGCTGGAGAGCCACAGGAGTCAGTCCCATTAAGTGCAAATGTCATAACTGGAACTAACATTTTGGATGAAAAGGACAATAAACTATACTATCCATCTGGCCATTTTGCCATGAATGTTGGAGACAAGGATTTCAGTGGCACAGTCTTGAAGTAAAGTAGCCCATTAGGAATTGTGTGGCCATACGTGGTGACATATGGTCCACCGCCCATAGGTTGCTATCCAGATCAAATATTCAACTAGGAGTACTGCAATGAAATAGCATTCATATTTATTTGAACATGTATACAACTCTGAGAAAATAGTACGAATAACTGTGCTCATGTTTAAGGCCTCTTCAATAAATGTGTAGAGGAAGGACGAGTTTCATGAGTGTCTTGGGGCAAAATGGAAGTAGACAACACACACAGTGAAATCTAGAAATCCAGCAGAGAAGCTTGTTCTCTGCAAAACTCCATATGCCTCTTCTCATACACAACAGAATTTATTGACCAGAAAAGTGACTTTAAAAACACCCTTAGCAAAATAATGGTTGTAACTTCTAATTCAAGTTATAAGTAGACTCTGCTGAAGCCTGTATGCCAGTAATAAAGAGTCCAACATTCTTCCCTAGAAAAATTCATAAAGGCCAGTCAACATCTGAGAAAGCTGCATTAAATATCTCTTTAAAAAACATGTAAAAATACTATATCTTGCCTTCATTGTATTAAATCTTGCAATAGCTGTGTATAGAAAGCCATAGAGGTTTGATAGAATTGAATATAACCAATGGATTAGTACATCTACCTCTGATCCCAAAGGTATTTTTGCAAGAGGCAACTGGAATAGAATAGAATAGAATAGGAGTTGGAAGGGACTTTGGAGGCCTTCTAGTCCAACCCCCTGCTTAGGCAGGAAACTCTATACTACTTCAGACAAATGGTTATCCAATCTCTTCTTTAAAATTTCCAGTGTTGGAGCACTTACAACTTCTAGAGGCAAGTTGTTCTACTGATTATTGTTCTAACTGTCAGGAATTTTTTTCTTAGTTCTAATAGCAATAGCAATAGCAATAGCAATAGCAATAGCAATAGCAATAGCAATAGCAATAGCAATAGCAATAGCAGTTAGACTTATATACCGCTTCATAGGGCTTTCAGCTCTCTCTAAGCAGTTTACAGAGTCAGCATATTGCCCCCAACCACAATCCGGGTCCTCATTTTACCCACCTCGGAAGGATGGAAGGCTGAGTCAACCCTGAGCCGGTGAGATTTGAACAGCCAAACTGCAGAACTGCAGTCAGCTGAAGTAGCCTGCAGTGCTGCATTTAACCACTGTACCACCTCGGCTCTTTCTAAGTTGCTGCTCTCCTTCATTAGTTTCCACCAACTGCTTCTTGTCCTACCCTCAGGTGTTTTGGGGAATAACTTGATTCCCTCTACTTTGTGGCTGTCAGTTCTTCTTCATTCAAAAATCAGGAAAGAAAACCACAGGACTCCATTGGTAGAAATCAAGTGTACTTTTACTAATTATAAATGAATAGAAGAAGTCTGGTTATTTAGGTGCGAAAGCGAATAATATATTGTATATTTCATTCCCCTCCCCTTAGCATCCCATGCACAGTCCAATCATAAAACTCCCAAATGTCAGGTGTGAGATAACTTTGAGAGGCATCACCAGGATGGAATGCTGATCCATTGGCCTTGGTGGGAAACCTCCTCCTCCACATGCGCAGTAAGGTGGACAGTTCAAAATCCAGAATCTTCCTCCAGCACAGCAATGAATCCCCTCCCAAATACCATGCCCCCCTCCCTGTTTTAATGGCAGCCGAAGCAGCAGCAAAGCAGAGGCTGACAGTGGCAGCTACTGAACTTTCTTTGTTTTTCCTTGAAGACATTTCCCTTCTCATCCAAGAAGCTTCTTCAATTCTGATTGAATGGTGGAGGATGGAAGGATTTATATTCCTTGCAATCATCTGGTGGTTAGCACTCTTTCCGAGAGTCATTGAGGCCACTTGGAGTTTTGCAGCACTCTCTAAGCTGTTTACAGAGTCAGCATATTGTCCCCAACAATCTGGGTCCTTGTTTTACCCATCTTGGAAGGGTGGAAGGCTGAGTCAACCTTGAGCCTGGTGAACTGCCAAATTGCAGGCAGTCAGCAGTCAGCAGAAGTAGCCTGCAGTACTGCATTCTAACCACTGTGCCATCGTGGCTTAAAAAGGCTAAAATATATGTTGTTGAGACTTGCATGTTACTTTTCCATGATTGGATAACTTTAAAACCTGCTTTGAAATTTGAGGAATAAAGTATACATTTAAAAGGAGCTGCTGCCTGAAGTCATTCAGTGGCATTGGGAAATGTTTCAACAGCCAGCTGCTGATACTGAGTGGTACATCTCACCCCTGACCCTCTCAAACAGGGTTCTGGAAGTTCCATCCTGAGGTCTGGAAGCTGGAGTTGCAAGGAATGGGGAATCTGGATGGGAAGAATAGGCTTCAGCTCAAGCCCAAGAGATCTGACCTTTCTGAGATTAGATTGGCTCTAAGTGCCGTGGTGGCATAGTGGTTAGAATGCAGTATTGCAGGCTCATTCTGCTGACTGTCCGCAGTTTGATTCTCACTGGCTCAAGGTTGACTCAGCCTTCCCTTCTTCCAAGGTTGGTAAAATGAGGACTCAGATTGTTTGGGGCAATATACTGACTATAAACAACTTTAAGAGGGCTGTAAAGCCCTATGAAGTGATATATAAAATAAGCTATCTCTTCTGACGGTTCATAAGAGCTCTTTAGAGGTACCAGTAGCTGCAGGCATGGTGGATTAGGAAGTTAGCTGAGTTTGTGAGGTTTTGTTAATTATGGTTGATAAGTTTTTGTTTCTTTTTTCTTATATGTCTTGTTTGTTTTGCTACTTCTTATTTATATGGATTTTTTAAATGTATCTTTGCCACCCTGAATCAATGGGAAATGGGCAGCCAAGGTGGCGCAGTGGTTAAATGCAGCACTGCAGGCTACTGCTAGATCAGCTAGATCAGCAGGTCAGCGGTTCAAATCTCACCGGCTCAGGGTTGACTCAGCCTTCCATCCTTCCGAGGTGGGTAAAATGAGGACCCAGATTGTTGGGGGCAATATGCTGACTCTCTGTAAACCGCTTAGAGAGGCCTGAAAGGCCTATGAAGCGGTATATAAGTCTACTGCTATTGCTATATTGCTATTGCTATATCAATTAAATCTACAAAATAAATAAAACTGTATTTGAATACAGAGCACTTACACAGGGCAGATTTGTTCTGATCTGATCTGCTTTCCGTCATGCCACTTTGGACAAAGCCCTAAGGTTCCAATAGAAGATTTGTAGCTCAGAGTTAAACTGTGGAGTCCTTGATGCCCCCTGAGCTTGGTTGTTTGCTTGCAGATATTCTGTTACCCTACTACACTAGGAAAATCTTCAATGTTAGGAGATAGTGGGGTTTGCTCTCTGTTTATGTATGCTAAAGTAGTTTGCCCTTTAGTATGGTGGGGCATTGCTTTCTCCTTGGTAAACCCCACTCCATTCTAGCACTGAACATGTTACTTTGTCAGTTAGGAAAATGTCTACAGTCAAACAACCAAGCTTGGAGAGCATCAAAGACTCTATACTCTTAAGGGACCATTGGTCTTCCATTGTCCTCTTAAGGTCTTATTGGTCTTCCATTGTCCTCTTAAGGTCTTATTGATCTTCCATTGTCCTCTTAAGGGTCCATTGGTCTTCCATAGTCCTCTTAAGGTCTTATTGGTCTTCCTTTGTCATCTTAATTTGTGGTATCTGCAATGTGGATTAATAGAGCAAATGCTGAAGGCAGCATTTAATTGATGAGATGATGTTCTTCCCTTTTTGTACTTGTATTCTAATGTTACCAACCAAAAGAGGTAAGTCTTGCAGTATGTCAGTGTGGCATGCATTTGTCAATCCTGTGGATGGCTTTGATATTACCTGTTTATTCTTGCATCTCTTCCATGGGAGCATATCCTGTGCTCGTTTGAATGTCCCAGATGCACTTGGTTGACTTCCTTTGTCTCAGTGGGCCTTGGAAGACATTGAAGCAAGTGATCTCTGCGTAGTATCTTCCCTCTGTTTTCATGTTTCAAGCAACTTTAAGACAGATTACAAAATAGGAATGCTAAAGCCAGCAGATCAGTTAGGGACCCGGTTGATACATTTACATAAAATGTTAAACTAAGTGTTTTCTGGCTCAGCATATTGTGCATTCAGTTTTTGGTTGATTTATATTTCAGTGGATTGCATCAAAAATGGGTTAACTTACTGTCAAGGTGAAGCATATTCTATGAATATACTGAATAAAGTATCTTAATAGAATGACAGAATTAGATGAGATCTTGGAAGTCTTCTAGTCCAACCACCTGCTCAACTAGAAGACTTTATACCATTTCAGACAGGTGGTTGTCTCTTCTTAAAAACTTCCAATGATGGAGCACCCACAAGTTCTGAAGGCAAGCCCTTGCATTGAGTAATTGTATGAGGACATTTCTCCTTAATTCTAGGTTAAATTTCTCCTTGATCAGTTTCATTGCTTCATCCATTGTTTCTTGTCCTGTCTATAGGTGCTTTGGAGAATAGCTTGACTCCCTCTTTTTGTGGCAACCCCTGAGATATTGAAACACTGCTAGTCCTTCTTTTCATTAAACTAGACATAACAAATTCTAGCAATTGTTCTTTATGTGTTTCATTCTCCAGTCTTCCTAATAAACTCTTCTCTGCATTCTTTCTACAGCAGGGGTCTTGATTTCATTGAGAGCTGCATCAGGGTTGTGTTTGACCTCAGGGGGCCAGGGTGGGCGTGGTCAGAATGGGTATGTCCAGATTGATGTCACTCATTTTGGGGGTGCCTGTGCCTGTGAGTGCTCTGCAAGTGAAAACAGGCTCCCAAGCTCCATTTTTGGCTGCAATGGCCTGCTTCAACCCTCTGTTTTCACTGGCAGGCACATAGACCAGTCCTTTGCTGTTTCCCTGTGGGCCACATCTAAGCACCCCCTGGGCCAGTCCAGCTCCCTGGCCTTGAGTTTGACACCCCAGTTCCAGAGTCTCAACATTTTTATATCATTTTTATTTTATATTTTATCTCACTCAATGCAGTTTTTACAGGTGTCTTGCTAACATCCTCCTGTGGTCCAGGCTGTCTATTAAAGAAAATAATTTTGGAACTTTATTCTGCATAGCCACAAGATATGGACAGAGCTGCTGGGTGATAGAAGGGGGAAATTCCAAGATTTACATTGTTTTCAACTGGCTTTGCAAAGTGTTTGATGTGGGCAATTTCTGCACAGTCTCAAACAAATCTTTGTTCACTCCCATTCTGGGTTCTGGTGTTCAACCTCTTCAGGAAACATCATTGTGTCTTGTTAAGTGAAATGTCTGAGACAGAATCACATTTACATTTTAAAAGGTACTTATCGATCTGGCTTTGGTGCTGATCAAATGCCAGGAGCCGAGCCACCCCCTGATGTTTCCACATGGAAAGAAAATGGGAAGAACAGACTAGCTTTAATAAGCAGTGTGATCTTGAATGTTTAAATTTAATTTTGCATTTGAAAGGCAACGTGTATTGGCAGCATGATTTTTTTTTCTTTTTGGGCCAGGAGGACAATATAAGGTACAGTGAACAAATGTGATGTAGTGGTTAACATGTTGAATTAAGACTTAGGAGAACTCAGGTTCAGCCCAGTGGTGAGTTCTAGATCCCATTGCAACCAGCATGGTGCAACAGGGCCCGGTGGTCACCACATGAATGTGTGCAGCGCACACATACATCCTTACCTCCTACGACGCTCTGCAATGTCTCCATGATGCTCCAGCTGCTTGGTGGAGTGTTGCGCAGGCATCGTACGCTGCATGTGTGTGCACAGATGGGCCGTTTCCTTCAAATACAGGTAAGGAATGAGGGCAGGCAGGTGGGCCCTCTGGAGCACCATAGCAGAACGGTACCTGGTGCTCCTGGCAAGCACTGGTATGACCGTACCAGGACGTACCACCTGCAACCCATCACTGGTTCAGCCCATCCTCACCCATGGACATTCACTGGGTGAGTTTTGCTAGGTCACTCTCTTCAGTCCACAAGATTATTTCTGTAGGAATAAGATGGGATAGGATAGGATAATAAAGTTGGAAGGGGCCTTAGAGGTCTTCTAGTCCAATCCTTGCTCAGGCAGGAAACCCTATACCATTTCAGATAAATGATTGTCCAATCTCTTCTTTAAAACTTCCAGTGTTGGAGCTTTCTAGAATCATAGAGTTGTAGGGCTGGAAGAGACCTTAGAGGTCTACAAAAGGTTATAAAATTAGCAAAGATTTAAACAGATAATTGCTGGCACTTAAAGTAAAATGCAAAAAAAATATTTTGGAGAAGAGGACCATGTTAACTTGACATTAATGTGGGTCTTGGGTAGAGCAGTCCATAAGCAGGACCCAGAGTTGAGACAGCTCATTCCCTTGGTAGGGATTTTCAATAGATGATATCTGCAAAGGACCAATGTACAGTATTTAAGCATTATATTTGGAATAGGTATTTCTGGAGATTAACAGAATTGGAGGGGACCTTGTAAGTCATCTAGTCCAACCCCCCACCCAAGCAGGGGATCCCATACCATTTCTGACAAATAGCAGTGCAATCTCTTCTTGAAGGCCTGCAGTGATGAAGCTCCCACCACTTCCAAAGACAACTTCTGTTCCATGGGTTGATTGCTCTCCCTGTTATAAAATTTCTCCTTATTTTTAGGTTGAATCTCTCCTTGATCAGTTTCCATCCATTATTCCTTATCTGGCCTTCGGGTGCTTTGGAAAATAGCTTGACCCCTTCCACTTTGTGACAGCCCATCAAATATTGGAACGCTGCTAACATATCTCCCTAATCCTTCTCCTCATTAGACTAGCCATGCCCAGTTCCTTCAACTGTTTTTCATATGTTAGATCAGTAGTGGGATTCAATGTTTTTCTACTACTGGTTTTGTGGGCATGGCTTGGTGGGAGTGGCAGAAGGATACTGTAAAAAATCTCCATTCCCTCCCCACTCCAGGGGAAGGTTACTGCAAAATCCCCATTTCCTCCTGATCAGTTGGGACTCCGGAGGCAGAAAATAGATGGGGGCGAGGCCAGTCATAGGTGATATTTACTTGTTCTCCAAACTACTCAAAATATCTGCTGTCAGTTCTCCAGAACTGGTCAGAACCTGCTGAATACCACCTCTGTGTTAGATAAGTTAGCTGCTCTAGGTTTTAAAGATCAATGTTGATATTAGGTGAATTGCAAAAAGCATCTGCACAGGGCGGCCAGGGAAGGAGATATTGAAAAGCATTGTGATGTTTCAATGCAAACTCTGTTCCTTTGTCCTTCTGTTACAATGTCACACCATTGTGAATCAAGTAGAAAGGGGAAGTTTGCTTTCTGATGATACGGCATTATGAGGTGACATGTGTTTCAACACATTGGTGTCATTGTGTTTAGAAAAGGATGCTATGGATGATCATAATGAGATCATGAAGACCGATGGACAAGATGAAGGTGAGGCCTTCTAAGTTATTTATTTCAAGGCAGAATTGCGGTAGAACATTGGTGATATCTAATTGTAGATATCTAAAACCTGTGTCCTAAAGCTGTTCAAGAAGACAGTAAATACATCAACACACTTTTTCCATGCAAGGGCTACCTTTGGCTTTTGGATAGTATTCTGAGAGCTCCACTTTAAAAAATGAAAGGACCCCTGAAGGATTAGAGCACACACAGAGCGTAGCCTAATTCAACTTTTGTTAAATTGCTGTTGCGAGAAGCTCCATTGTAACCTAAGGTGCCAACTTCATAGATAAAACTTCTAGGTGAATTGCCAAGCTTAGCCTAGTAACTCCTGACAGAACAATTAATCAGTGGAACAGCTTGCCTCCAGAAGTTGTGAATGCTCCAACACTGGAAGTCTTTAAGAAGAGGTTGGATAGCCATTTGTCTGAAATGGTATAGGGTTTCCTGCCTAGGCAGGGGGTCAGACTAGAAGACCTCCAAGGTCCCTCCCAACTCTGCTATTGTATTGTATTGTATGATGATCTGTACAAGCTGTGCGAAGACTATAAGAAGTTTGAGAAAAAGTTTTTTTTTCATGACTGGACGGTGAGGCTCGTGCCTGTTTTTTTCTCTTTCTGTGCCTGCTCTGTTAAGGTGGGAAATGCCATCAAGTCTTTTTGCTTTCTGCAGAAAATAAAAACTGATTATTAGTAGCCTTGTGTTCAGAGTTTCATTGGAATTATCAGATTCTGAGCTGAATTCAAAAACCTTACAAAAAAGAATTGGAGGTAAAACAAAATTAGATTGATCCATTTGCAATACATGCATGCATGCATGCATGCATAGATAGATAGATACATACATACATACATACATACATACATACATACATACATACATACATACATACATACGAACGAAAGCCGAGACACAAGTGCAGTAAGAACCTGAGCATCATGAGTGTCTGGGGTCTCTCTCTCTCTCTCTCTCTCTCTCTCTCTCTCTCTCTCTCTCTCTCTCTCTCTCTCTCTCTCTCTCTCTCTCTCTCTCTCTCACCTTTCTCTCTCTCTGTTTGTGTATCTCTGTGTGTGTGTGTGTGTGTCAAAACCTGCAGGATGGCAATTTTAACTTTACACCTACCACTTTGGTCATCTTCATTGACCCACAATGTACATGTGAAAATGGGGAAGCCTGTTTAAAATACTATTTTATCATAATCTTCAGATCTGGATTATATTGTACAATTGTGCTGTATTTGGTTGGTCACAGTCGTTAACCGTAGGGTTGTTTTCAGCACAGTTGAGTTGTCTTCTCCTCTGTACAGGAAATGAAGATTGAAAGTTCCTTATGACCCCCTTGATTTTTCATGCAAGGATTTGTTCTGTTATTTGAACAAATTAATGACCCAAACTCTCTAGTCCCCAAGTATATCTGTAGTTCCAATGTCCACATGTATGTTTAGGTTGTTCCATGTGAATAATAATGGAGTGAAGAATGTCATTGTGTCATCTCCTGTTCCACCTTTTCTACGACCTTATAAACTGATATCAATTTGTTAATTAAAATGAAGGAAAGACAAGGAAAAAGACAAAGATGTTTATGTGAGAGGTTTATTCAGATTCATTCACATGTTAAGAGATTTAATCAGGTTCCTCTATGTGAGAAGATTTTTTTTTCATTTTATTTGACATTTATAGGCCGCCCTTTTCCCTGAGGGGACTCAGGGCAGCTTACAATTTGTAGGAAGGGGGTGCAAGACAAAACACAAAAAGAAAATGTGAAATATAATAAAATAAAACAATAAAACACAACATTCATTCAGCATTCGGGTGGGGCGAAATTAGGGGCTTATCCCCAGGCCTGACGGGATAGCCAGATCTTAAGGGCTGTGCGGAAGGTCTGGACGGTGGTGAGGGTACGAATATCCATGGGGAGATCGTTCCACAGGGTCGGAGCTGCTACTGAGAAGGCTCTCCTCCGCGTAGTCGCCAGTCGGCACTGACTGGCGGATGGAATTCGGAGGAGGCCAACTCTATGCGATCTGATGGGACGGAGGGAGGTAATCGGCAGAAGGCGGTCTCTCAAATAGTCAGATCCACTACCATGGAGGGCTTTATGGATAGTAAGTAGCACCTTGAAGCGCACCCGGAGATCAACAGGTAGCCAGCGCAGCTCACGGAGGATCGGTGTTATGTGGGCGAACCGTGGTGCGCCCACGATCACTCGCGCTGCCGCATTCTGGACTAGCTGAAGTCGCCGGATGCTCTTCAAGGGCAGCCCCATGTAGAGCACATTGCAGTATTCCAGCCTAGAGATCACAAGGGCTCGAGTGACTGTTGTGAGGGCCTCCCGATTCAGGTAGGGCCGCAACTGGCGTACCAGGCGAACCTGGGCAAATGCCCCCCTGGTCACAGCTGACAAATGATGGTCAAAAGTCAGCTGTGAGTCCAGGAGGACTCCCAAGTTGCGGACCCTATCTGAGGGGTATAAATTTTGACCCCCCAGCCTGAGTGATGGAACGCTGGCCAAATTGTTGGGAGGGAAACACAACAGCCACTCGGTCTTGTCTGGGTTGAGTACCAGTTTGCTAGCTCTCATCTAGTTCTTAAGATCAGAATAATAGCACATTGAGGACAGTAGATGTACCATTATCTTGCATCGTAGAGGCGCATCTGAACCACTACTAAACCTTAAGTTTAAAAAGTAC
This sequence comes from Thamnophis sirtalis, assembly GCF_051295495.1. Classification (NCBI taxonomy): domain Eukaryota; kingdom Metazoa; phylum Chordata; class Lepidosauria; order Squamata; family Natricidae; genus Thamnophis; species Thamnophis sirtalis. Next base: position 157,711,282 of record NW_028261381.1, on the reverse strand, counting down.
AAAAGAAGAAGAAAAAAGCAGGGTCAGTTCTTGGCATGGAGAAATCTCAAGATGGAAAATACATGTTGGGTGTCCCTGTATTTGATTACAACCAGTATTCTCAGTTTCTTGGAGACCTGCAATTGAACACTGTGTTTTCCTGAAATTAAGACAGGGTCTTATTTTCTTTTGACCCCCCCCCAAATAAGCGCTTGGCTTTAATTTGGGGGAGGCCTAATTATTTGTAAGGTGCAAGAGGTGGCAAGCGTAGTCACCTCATGGCAGCTGCTGTGTTTCAATATTGTTGGGGAGGGCTTATTTTTCAGGGAGGGCTTGTTTTAACACATGGGCCAAGATCTGAGTGCTGCAGGACGGCATGAGCTCATTTTACTTGCCCCATCTTCTGGCCACCTAGCAGTTCAAAGGCAAGCAAATGTGAGTAGATAAATAGGTATCACTTCAGTAGGAAATCAAGTGTTCCATGCCCCTCAGCATAGAGTCCAAATGGCCACATGACCATGGAAGTGTGTTTAGATAATGTGGGCACCCTTGGCTAAGAAATGGACATGACTGAATATGGGAAACCTTTACTTTAATCTTAATGGGTGTACACGGATGGCTGCTATCTCTAACGGCCTAAAGTCCCTCCATGATAAATTAAACAAACAAATGAATGAACAAATTCCCTTAACATTTCGGGTTTAACTTTAGAGAAATCATGTGCAAAGTCATATATCCAATTCAGATCATCCTACCTCTGGTTGCAATGCATCCCATAAATGTGGCATATGCATCTGTGGCAATTAACCCAACGTTTTGACGAATAAATTGTAATCAGTTTTTTTTGTCACACTGGAACATTGTTCTCTACATAAGGAGAAAGACTCAAATTTAACCTGCATCTTGGACAAATATTGGTGTGAAATGGTGTAGGGTCTCCTGCTTGAGCAGAGGGTTGGACTAGAAAACCCTCAAGGTCCATTCAACTCTATGAACTTTGTCATCCTGCACAGCCAAATAGCCAATCTATGCTTGTTGCAAACCATTTTATTTTAGTTATTTTCTACATTGGCAGGACCTCCTGATCAAGCCTGAAGACTTTCTGGAGGGAAGAGCTTTATTCTCCACAGCATTTAAGGACAGCATAAGAAGCTGTGGGGGGAAGCTAGTCAGAGAGGGACCCATCACGGTTGAAAGCACTCCCGAGTGTATTTCATGGGCTAAGGAGGAAAGGAAGGCTACTGATGAATTTTTTGGTATCCTGAGGCTTCAGAAACCCCTTTACAAACTTTTTGCAATAACACTAGAGTTTAGATTTCTATACTGCTCCATAATGCTTTAAGGCACTCTCTGAACAGTTTACATCAACATACTACCCCCAACAATCTGGGTCCAGTTGCCTCCTGAAAAAAGCACGTCTGGGTTATAATGGTATAATATAAGGTAATCTGAGAGCCACTTTAGTCCAGCAGTTAAGGCACCAGGCTAGAAAGATGACCATGAGTTTAAATCTTGGCTTAGCCATGAAAGCCAATTGGTTGTTCTTGAGCCAGCCACTCTTTTTCAGCCCAATTCACCTTAAATGGTTGTTGTTCTTGTGGGGAAAATAGGAGGAGGAAGATGTGTTGAGTATGTTTGTCACTTTGAGCTATTTGTAAAAATAATAGTGGGTTACAAATACATACATTCCCTCCAATGAATGTAAATACAAATATTAATTCCATTCTTGTTTACTATTCAGCACTTCAGTGAACATTTTACAGGGTGGGAGATCTGTTAGGAGGCAAACAAAAGCTAAGGTATGAACTTGGTTACTCTTTTCGGCTTTGACAGAAAGCTCAAGTCATGATCATGTGATTTCCCCACTTAGCAATTGCTTCATTTACTAACCAATATGGGAGTCCCAAATGAGGTTGCTAATCTAGGACCACATGTGTCTTACATGCACAGTCCTCTTCCTTCTTTATTCAGAATGTGCTTGGTTCAAAAATTATTTGGAAGAAATGCCTTGGAGCCTGTCAGATGCAGCACCTCTACAATACTCATTTTACTGTATGTAGCCTGTTCCCCCCCCCCCACCTTCCAGATATTTGTCAGGACAGAGTGAGGTGTCATCAGCTGTTTAAATTTACTTCAGGAAGAACAGGAGATACAAACAAAGCTTTGTCCCATTCCTCGAGAGAAACATGGTGTCAGCGTTCCAAGTATCATGTAGAATTAAATCAGAGACCAAGGCAAAACTATTCTTAAAGTTCCAATTTAATAAATCAGACATCTTGGCATTATGCTATGAAATCCCAATACTGGAAATGACATCAGAATTCCACCCAGTTAAAAGTTCATGATCTTGTCCCTACACCCACAATCCATCACATGGTCCAATCTTCTTCTTCCATGCTGGCATCCACACCCAGCTGCTTCCGGTCAGGTGTCAAAGTATGGAGACAAAGGATGACCTTGGCTTCTAGTAAAGAATGAAAACAATACATTCCACAATCCTACTCTTTCTATTCCTTCCTCCCATCGACTACTAATGAAACAGCATAATGAAATAAGAGAAAGTGTGGCAGGCCAAAATTCTAAAAGGAATATAATTGCAGGCCTGACACATGGAGAGAAATAGCTAAAATGTACAGAGAAGAAGATGATTTGCAATATTAACTAAAGAGGGAACAATGGATGGAGAAACTAAGTCATGGTAAATATTGGCAAAAAAAAATCCCTGTAGGTAGCACATGATCTGTTGTGAGGAATTAATGTTTTCCAAGGAAGTGAAAATAGCGTGACAGTGTACTTCTGTTCACTGTATTATGTTCACTTGATAGATGGGTGTGTCGGAAATTGAATGGGATGGGAGTGAGGAATTTAAGGGCAGTAAAACAAAAAGAGAGGGCTCAGAATGAAATTGTTGATGAATATAGATTGCAAGGAAAACTGAAGGATCACAACCAGAGAAGTACAGAGGTGGTGTCATCATATAGAGAGAATGATTAGGGTCAAGCATAAAATTAATGCATGAAAGAAGTGTGAATGATTGGACAAGACAGAGAAATATTTGAATGGTATTCATGAGTTTCTCCTTACCCATCAAACCCGTAAAATGGATTTTTTTTAACAAAAATAAAAGACAATGTATGAAGGTACATTGTATGCATGTATGCATGTAATGGGCTAAAAAAGAATTAGTAAGGATAGAAACATATAAAGGAAGAGTTATAAAGAAAAATGCTAAGAGAGCAACAGCGCTTCGACTTATATACTATTTCATAGTAATGTACAGCCCTGTCTAAATGATTTACAGCATCAAAATATTGTCCCCAAAAATCTGGGTCCTCATTTTACTGACCTCGGAAGGATGGAAAGCTGAGTCAACCTTAAGCTGGTCAGAATCGAACTCCTGGCAGTGAGCAGTGTATTAGCCTGCAATACTACATTTTGAACCACTGTGCCACCACTGTTAATTTGGATTTACTGTAGCTACATTTTTTTCTTAATCTATGACCAAAAACGTGCATACTAAACATTTAAAAGGTTTTATACTAATATCCTTTTTAAAAGGTCAACTTAAGTTTATAACTCTTCTTTCCTTGATTAAAATAACCCCAAATTCTTTAACAAACAATCCCCAAACAAATTAAAACCATTTACACTGCATGTGTATAAAAACAATCCTTTCAAAATGTTCATATCATATAGCCATAAAATCGCTTAAAAACCTGTAGCAAGGGGTGGGAAAATCTCTTCTTTCTCGGGTGTTGAGAACTCTTGCTGCTTTACAGTTTTTCACATGCTACTATTTGTCTCATGCTGGCAGATTTCTTAAAGATTCCAGCAATAACAGAGAAAATTGCTAATTTCTTCCCCTGCGCTAAGGCAGCTTTGCAGTAAATAAACCATAAACAAAAACAAGTGGAACAAAATACACTAGCGTTTAAGTGATCTTGGGGAAAACTGGATCAGAAAAAAAAACCAGAGTTGTAGTATCTTTATTTGTTTGTTTGTTTGTTTGTTAAGCTTTCTCCTACCTCACCTATAGGTGTGAGACACCAAAGTTTGGTGTGCACTGAAGCAGATGTGCTTCCATAGCTGCGACAAAAATTGATACTGTTTTAATGTTTAATGTCAAATCAAATCCACTTAATTCTAATTAACCTTAATGTAATTTAACATAAACCAAACTTAATTTTTTGTAAATGGGGGTAATTGCACCCATTTCTTGAACATGCCGCCTCCTGTTATCAGACCTCCAATCTAGACAAGACTAGGAAAGCAAAGCTATGAATGCTAACATTACTCTTATTATAAGATTACTGCAGGGGTGGGCTGCTACGAGTTTGCCTGGATTCGGGAGAACCTATAGCTAATGTTATGGCCAGTTTGGAGAACCTCCAAATCCCACCCTGGCTGGCCCATCCCACCTTGGCCCACCCAGGAGTCTCCATGCAGCCTGTTTTGGATGTGAGGTAAGTGCAGGGCCTTCACAGAGGCTCAGGGAGGGGGTGGGATGTGCATCCCAGAAGTTCTTGAAGGGCCCTCAGAGGGCCTCTGGAGCCTGGGGAAAGCAGTTTTTGCTCTCCCAGAGGCTCGAGGAAAGCCTCCAAAGCCTGGAGAAGGTGAAAATGCCCCACTCCGCCATTCTGCAGGAGGCCGACTAGACCACGCCTACCATGACCACGCCCACCCAGCAACCAGGCAGAGAACCTGTTGCTGAAATTTTTGAAGCCCATCCTGGATTACTGTAAGAGAATTTTGCAGGTCCCAATGCACTTTCCCTTCCTCGTATGTTCAAGAGAACTAGGGTCAAGACACTTTCTCAAACTATATTTCTGCCTTGGACCCAAACGTCTTTCATCTGGTTGTTGTCTTGATTGTGGTTTGTTCCTCTTGTTCCTCAAAGTTATTTCTACAGATCATTGCATCTATTTTGAAAGTGTTACCTGAGCAAAGACCAACTATGGCCTTGGTTCGCAAAAGGTTTGTTCATAGAGTTGTTCATATGGTAGCATATGGGTAGCAAACTACAGGAGACCATTGTTCCTGTTCAATTCAGCCTGAAATTATTCAGCCTGAACTAATCCAACTTGCTTCATAATTGAGTAGGTATGTCAACCTTCTTCTTTGAGGCCCTAGATTTAAAATCTTGCCATTAGAAGGGCTACTAAAATCCAGATGACTACTATTGACTGCAAAGCATTACAAAAAAAAATGTTACTATTATGTAATGAATGGGTTGGTGCAGTCCAAATCTGACAACCTTATTTGATAGCTTAGTACCAATACTTTTATATTGCTTGAAGAAGAATCTCTATTTTTCTATTTCTGTTTCTCTCAATGGAGGTAGAAAAATGCCAGAGATATGGGGGAATTCAAGAGCTGTAGTCCATCGGTTTTTATGGGTGTTTCATTCAAGAGCAACAGATGATTAGGGGATGGGAAGCTAAAACATACAATATAAAGAACAATTTCTAGAATTGTTATGTCTAGTTTAATGAAAAGAAGGACTAGGGATGAAATGATAGCAGTGTTCCAATATCTCAGGGGCTGCTGCAAAGAAGAGGGAGTCAAGCTATTCTCCAAAGCACTAGAGGGTATTATTTATTTATTATTTTATTTATTTATTACATTTTGTATGCCGCCCACTCTCAAAAGAGACTCAGGGCGGCTTACAGTAAAAAAAAAAAGGGGGGGGGGTATATAAAAAAATAAAACAACAGTTTAAGATTGCACAACAGTCACAAACCTAAAGTGGGGTTGGGCAGCTCAACAGCCCCAGGCCTACCGGAACAGCCAGGTCTTAGTCATTTTGCAGAAGGCCGGAAGGGTAGTAAGGGTCCGGATGTCAATGGGGAGCTCGTTCCAGAGGGCCGGAGCTGCAACAGAGAAGGAACTCCCCCGGGGTGTCGCCAGCCGACATTGGCCGGCAGATGGAATCCGGAGAAGGCCTAATCTGTGTGATCTAATCGGTCTTAGGGAGGTAATTGGCAGGAGGCGGTCTCTCAGGTAGCCAGGTCCGATGTCATGTAGGGCTTTAAAAGTAACAACTAGCACTTTGAAGCGTGTTCGGAGACCAATAGGAAGCCAGTGCAGCTCGCGGAGGATAGGTGTAACATGGGTGAACCTAGGTGCACCCACAATTGCTCGCACGGCTGCATTCTGGACTAACTAAAGTCTTCGAACACTCTTCAAGGGCAGCCCCATGTAGAACAAGAAGCAATGGGTGGAAACTAATGAAGGAGAGAAGCAACCTAGAACTAAGGAGAAAATATTTGATAGTTAGAACAATTAATCAATGGAACAACTTGCCTTCAGAAGTTGTGAATGCTCCAACGCTGGAAATTTTTAAGAAGAGATTGGATAACCATTTGACTGAAGTGGTGTAGGGTTTCCAGCCTAAGCAGGGGGTTGGACTAGAAGACTTCCAAGGTTCCTTCCAACTCTGCTATTCTATTTCTATTCCCAGTTTAGCTGCTTTCTCCAATTAATGCTAAAGATGGCAGAAGGGAAAAAAGCCCCCTTACTCACATGGTATTAGTTATATTTACACCAACAAATTAGTTACACCAACAAATTGGGACTCACCTGAGTTTAGCTTGGCTTGGATTTCAATCATTCTTGCAAATATGACAACTTACAAGCTGATAAACTTCAATGTCCATCTGAGAAATGATTTGCATTTTTAATGCATCTCATTTGATGCCATTTCGGTGATATCTGGGGATTCAATCAGATTTCTTTCAAAACCTTGTTTGCATCTTCGCAATCTCATTTTGCCTTTATTCCATCTTTTAATTACATACCAAGTCAGGTTTATCTCATATATTAAACCTCAGAAAGAGATCTTTTAAAAACAATCAATTGATATTTAATTGCAATAGACTAGCTGCTTTATTAAATCTAAATTAAATGCTCATGCAGGACTATTAAAAAGTTACTAGGCCATCAAATATTAAATGCAAATCTCACAGTTTCTCTGCTGACTTTCTCTTAGTTAAAGCTAACTCAAAATAGCATTTGCTTTTAGTACCAGATAGTTTGTTAGCTGAATACCTTCTTTTTTTAACCCCTTAAAGGAGGAGTGTTAAACTTGATTTCATTGAGGGCCACATCAGGCTTGTGTTTGACCACGGGGAACAGAGTGGGTGTGGCCAGGGTGGGCGTGGCCAGCTCAATGGCATTCCTGTTAGGGCCGCCTGTGATGTCCTGAGTGCTCTCCCAGCGAAAACAGGCTCCCGAGCTCCGCTTTCAGCTGCCAAGGCCTCCTGCAACCCTCTGCCAGTGAAAATGTAGCAGCCCTCCCGAGCTCTGTTTTCACTGGCAGAGGATTGCAGGTGGCCGGGGCAGCCAAAAACGGAGCTCGGGAGCCCATTTTGGTAGAAGCACTGCGAGCCGATCTTTCGCTGTTTCCAGCGTGGCCTCATGGGCCAGATCTAAGTACCACGTGGGTTGGACCCGGACTCTAGGCCCTGAGTTGGACACCCTTGCCTTAAAGGGAAGCAAATGAACAGATTGAATCTTTTTTCCCCCAGTTGATTATTTAAAAAATAAATCATACATCAATTGTCAAAAAGAGTAAAACTGCAAGATAGGAATTGGAATATTTTCCATATTTTTAAATAAAAACAACCCTAGAATTTTAGAGTTAGGAAGAAAAGGTATATGCAAAGAGAAAATATGGCTGAGATTTTTATAATTAAGCCTAGTGTGAAAAATGTAAGGAAAAGCTCAAATGAAAGAGATATTAACTTTTTTTAAAGTTTATTTTAGAACATTTTTGTTAAAGATTTACACTCTGTATTGGTTCTGGGAAGCTGGGGGGGGAGGTTGGGGGAGGTGGGGTTGGGGTGGGGTGGTGAGGGGGAGGGAAGTAAACATTTGTAAAAGTTTTTTTTTTCAAAATTTTCAATAAAAAATGTAAGGAAAAGTCTCTCCAATGCTAAGTACATAACATTAGAAGTTGAGTTATCTGCTTAAATTGTTTAGTGGGTAGCTTCAACTTGCCAGGTTACACTGAAAAACTGAATTCCTTAAGGCAACCTTCCCCAGCTTGAATGCTTTCCAAATTTGTGTATTTTAGTTTCTGGAACTCTTAACAATTTCCATGTTGTCCGTGGAATTCTAATAAGTGAAGTCCGCAGTTTTGGAGAGAATCCAATTGGGGTGGGTGGGGGGAGTGAATTGCCTTTGATTTCAGTTCTAAAGTTTATTCAGCCATAGAAGTCATTGTATGATTTACAATATTTTCTGTCTGTTGCCACCCCACCACTGAGGTTTCAAGATTCCTATTGATTTCCAGCAGCAATCCATTCACAAGGGGACTGGTTAAAACAATAGGTATGCTAGTTTTGGAACTTTGTATTTGTATTTGTATTTTATTATCTGTATGCCGCCCTTCTCCGGGAGGACTCAGGGCGGCGAACAATTCAAGGGGGAAAAAAAGGGGGAACATAAAAGACAAAATACAAATAATAAAAGTAGACAACAGTCACACAACCATATATGTTGAGAGGGGAGGGAACTCATCACCCCCAGGCCTGCCGGCAAAGCCAGGTTTTGACGGCTTTTCGGAAGGCCTGGAGAGAGGTGAGGGTCCGAATCCCTGCGGGGAGTTCATTCCAGAGGGCTGGAGCTGCCACAGAGAAGGCCCTCCCCCGGGTAATAGTAAATAGTAAAGTCTGTTATCAGTGTTAGATCGGGTAAAGGAGGCACAAAAGGCTTCAGCAAACAACAGCTCTTTATTGCAAGTCAAGTAAACATCTGGCTGAGGAATGGTTGGGCAGCATCCCCTTTTAAAGGGATCTGTCAGACCTCTTGGCCAATGAGATTCAATTTCTGTTCCCACCGGAACAGAGGACCTTGGTGGAAACCTCTGTCAGTCTGTCATTGGGTGGGGGGGTAGCTAACAATCAGACTCTCTGGGATGCTTCTTGTGTCTTTGCATCAAGCAGCTATTTTACGCTAATCCGGTTTAATTGGACCCAAGGTTTTCACTGCTACCACTAAGACAGACCTTTAGTTGAGCCAACTCAGTTTGAATGGTGGGACCTTTGTTGATTAGGCTTCTTCTCTTTGCAATTGTTTCAGCTGATCAGAATTCAGCTAATTAATTTATAACTACCCAATTGGATGTCATATCTCAAAAACATATCTAGATTACCCTGAAACTTTTCAAGATTTGTATATATAGAAGGATGTTATTGGGCATAATTCTTTTACATAATTCTGTTGGGGACCAGGGAACATAAACATGCATGTTTCAAAGCACTTGTCACAAGTCTTTTAACTGCAGAGGGTGTGGATACTGCTTTCACACCTGAATTATAACCTTTCAGCGGGATTCCATTACTTCTCCATTGGGGGCATCATACTCGTCTTTAAGTACATTCCCCTCCCCTTTTACTACATTAAACTTTGCTAAAGCTCATCCACCATCAACCTCAGCTAGGGGAAAAAGGCTTGAAAAGAGGACCATGACATATAAACCCAGCACACCATCCTCTCCTGGTGTAAATCCAAAATCCCTTGGATTTACCAATGGATTTACCATTACCATTGGTGGTGGGGCAGGCAGATGGTTTGGACAATGTGAGATGCAAATGAAACTGTTCCTGCAATATGTAAGATTTGTCCTGTCCCCTCTCCTCTCCTCTCCTCTCTCTCCTCTCCTCTCTTCCTGACATATACAAGCTCTCTCCTCTCCTCTTTTCCTGCAATATCCAAGCCTTCTCCTTTTCCCTCATCTCCTCTGACTGGACAGGGAAATTTTTTTACCTTTACTTTTTTTTTTACATATCAGGTTTGCCTAATGAAAATTGGTCCTCCAAAGGATACATCAAATCAAGAGAGATATGGACATCTGGGCATCATACAACAAAATTCTTATTGTGTTCCTATATACTAAATCAAAAGTCAAATGGTTCAATCCGCTGCTCATGGCTGAACACAAAAGTGATTTTAGATTATTCTGAGATACAAACTACACTAATACCTAGCAAAGCCTTTCTTCTAATAATTGTGAATTCTTTGAATTTGTCATTGTAGAACTGGAATCTAGAGGAAGAGCCTTCTAGGACAATTGGATCAATTTAACTTCAAGATCATCATGCATGATAAATTGGATCATAGTCCTTGTTTGAATCAAGGCTAAAAACAAAACAATACCCCCCTATCTATTTGACAATAAAATAAATAGACCTAATTTAGATATTTGACAAAGTGAAGATGAAAGGGAAAGGAGAAAACAAAAGCATCGTTGGTTTTCTTTTTTTTTTTTAATATAATTTTTATTAAACATTATTACCTTTAAAAAAACGGAAAAAACAATACAGCGACATAAATACAACGACATAAGCAAGACAAATCATACATAACAATATAAAGTAAAACATACAGATACAAATACCGTTTTAAACATACAACCCCCCCTCCCCCCCCTCCACGGTGACAGTCATTCACAGCCTGGTTTTTCTTTCTTTCCTCATTATTAGGTCTCTAAGCCACATCTTCTCATTGCAAGATTCAGGGATCTATTACGGTACCTATGTTAACTTTCCCCATTTTAAGTCCCTGCTGTTCTCCTAGTCGCCCACATATACCATAGGTTCCAGCTAAGATAATGTTCTGTTTCTCCTTTGTCCCTCAGCCAACCCGTCATTCTGTCCATTTCTGCACATTCGTAGATCTTTTTAATTAAAGCATCTTCCGGCGGTATAGTGGTGGATTTCCAAAGTTGTGCATAGGTTATTCTTGCGGCCACAATTATATGCAGGCTCAAATGCCATATTGAACTGCTTATGTTATGTTGGTTTTCTAAAAGTACATTACATAGAGTAAGGCTGAGGAATTCAGAAGTGTCACTAGTGAATTTCCTATAGTTCATTCAGTGCAATGTTCCATTCTGACTAATGGACACTTTCTTTCAAGAGAAAAATGTATTCAATTAACCACTCAAATATAGTATATGCCTCTTTGCAATAAGAATAAATTTGAGGAACTTATTTTGATGAGAACAGGACAGCATCTTTATTCATCAAGATTACAAAAAACCCTCCCACCTCTGAAAACTTGGCTTGATTGATATCAGTATCACCTTCAGTATCTTCATGATGCCGTAATGCTTGTAAGCAGCTTGAGAAATTGAACCAATTATCAATTCAGCTTCTGCCCCAGAAGAAACTTTGTGAAATTGCAGCAACCTGGAGCTTCCAGGTTAGATAGTTTTCCATTGACAGGAACTGCCACTGGGTACTACCTCCAGGCACTTGGACTTTCCAACTCACCTAGCCAAGAATACTTTAAGGCAGAAGCTTGTCCATCCCAAGGATAAAACAACCTAATTGAGCAATGTGATATATGCAGTAAAATGCAGTCAGACATTTGCTGATGTGTACATTGGAGAAACAAAACAATCACTTCACAAATGCATGGCACAATGTAGAAGAACAAACTTATCAAGTGCAGTTCGTCTGCATTTGAAAGACAAATATTACTCTTTTGAAGACAGCAAAGTCCACATTCTGGACAGAGAGGATCTCTCATTTGAAAGAAGGGTCTAAGAGACCATCTATATTAAAATTGAAAAACCCTCTCTCAACAGAAGGGGAGAAGGATATGACACCCCTTATCTCCTGTTTACAGCACAGTCCTCTCAGCGAACCTTCTCACCAAGAAGGTTCCACACCCATTTGCACTATTCAGATGACCCTAAGAGCACAGATAAATCTCCAAGTGGCCTCAATGACTCTCAGAAAGAGTGCTAATGACCGGATGGCTGCAAGAAATATAAATACTTCCATTTTCCACCCTTCAATCAGAGCTGGAGAAGTTTCTTGGAGGAGAAGCAAAACATCTTCAAGGAAAAACAAAGAAAACCCAATTGCCTCTTGAAAAAGCACCTTTGGGACAACCATGACCTGGATAACTGAGAATCTCCATAGACATTCCCATAGCCAGGGTACCATGGTCCTAAATGATAGTCACACCAGTGTAAATTTTGCAGAACAAAATCTGTAGTTGTGGGTTGTTTGATGATAAACTTATATTTCAGTGACCCAGCATTAATAATTATTTTAGTTTTATGCCTTTGGAGTGCTTTCACTTCTGAAGAAAACCATAGTACTCATTAAATCTGCTAGGATCTTACAAAGATATTGTGAAGATGTGTTTTCAGAATGTACATATGGTTCTATTACAGACTCCCTCTTTTCTTTTTCTTTTTCTTTTTTTCTTTATCAGGAATATTCCCTGACAGCCTAATCACTACTTTTTATTTTCTTTTATCACAATAATATGTCATTCTTTTGTGCTTTTTCGACATATACATTTAAATGACATCCTTTCTGCCCACTTTTATTTGAGAATAAAGCTTAGTTGGTATTCACTAGTCTTTTGCAATTTTTTTAAAAAAGAAATAAAATAAAAGCCTTGTTGAATTTCTAGGTTGCATTCGTTTTTGGGCTACCTGTATATCAACAGTTTTTACATTTTTTTTCCATCTGCTAAAATATATCTTACCTTAGTTATTTCATGTTGGGAGAATATTTACATCACATTACAATTATTATTGATTTAGAAAAATCTGGCAACAAAGTTCTAACAATAATTGAATAAAACTTGGGGAAACATCTAAAACTAATATATCTTGTATTAGAGTAATTAAAACAAAAAGCAAAATGTGACTCTATAATGTCATGTTTTTTTCTTGTTCATGATGTTGTTTCCTGCTTGAGTAAAGAACATGGATTATTTGAGTACCAGACGTACTAAATGCTGTTGCAAGTCTGCTATTTGACTGTCAAAATCCAGGTAAGTGCTGCAGGTCAGCAGCCATAATCAGCCAGGTGTTGATGATTATTTCAGAATCTTTTGATCTCAAATGTAAACATTGCCTATCCAATTTCCATACTCACACTTTCAAAGAATGTAAACATTTGTGGAAGATGTATTTTATATATTATTATTTTTTAAAAAATTGTTATTACAGAGGCTTTTGTTCTTAAATGTTGCATTGCCAATTTCCATGGAATACTCACACTTTCAAAGAATGTAATTATTTGTTGGAAGATCATTTTTTACAATGACAACTTTGATTTGGCTTTAAGTCTAAAGGCTTCCACTTAGCTCTTTCATTTCATTTTGATTTTCTTATCTCTTTGGGCATAACTTCTTCTCACAATAAAGGGCAAAGTAATTGTTTGGTGTGTGTGTGTGCGCGCGCGTGCGTGTGTACTGTTTGTTAAACAGCTCCTACTTAAATAAGGATATTTTTCCTCCACAAATAAAACCCATGATTTTCTGAAAACTGACCGAACAAAGAGTCGGCATTTCCCTGAGCACAAAATATATAATTTCCATTGTTATTATTGGTAGCTTTGGGCAAGATCTATGGTTTTTCTCATAGGCAATGGATATAATAACTAATGACTTTAAAGTAAAAATGTAATCCAAAATGCCAAGTTGTCAAATTTGACTGAGTAAATGACACTGAATAATTGTTTCTATAAGAGAACCATGGAGTACGTCAGCTTGTCCTTGACAATATATCCTTTGGGTTTGAAGAAGACATGCTTTTTTGCAACAAGAGTCTTGCCAAAGCAGGAAGCATTCCTGGTTCCGTAGCATATTTGTATGCATATTTGCTTTCATTTGTGAGTAAGTTCTCTGCTGAAGAAGGAAGAGAACTCCATTCATTGAGGGGATAGATCCATAACTTTCTCCCTTGGAGGATTAGGTTCTCTGCAGTTAGCCTCAAAACTTAGTCTTCTGACTTTAGAATTCCATTGTCTTCTTTTAGAAATGGCCCAGTAACTCTTTTCTAAGCAGTCACCTTCACTCTTAATTGTATTATTTTTGTATGGATCGTTAGCTGCTGGAAACAGGTAAAACCATAATGGCAAGACAGGCATTGATTCTTCTCATTATTGGTTGGATTCAGAAGACGCAATGGGTGAAAAGTAATCAAGGAGAGAAGCAACTTAGAACTAAGGAGAAATTTCCTGACAGTTAGAACAATTAATCAGTGGAACAATTTGCCTCCAGAAGTTATGAATGCTCCAACACTGGAAGTTTTCAAGAAGATGTTGGATAACCATTTGTCTGAAATGGTATAGAGTTTCCTGTCTAGGCAGGGGGTTGGACAAGAAGACCCCCAAGGTCCCTTCCAACTCCGTTATTCTATTCTATTCTATTCTATTTATTGAAATGATTGCATTTTTAATCCCCAGAGCCTGATTCCAGGTAAAAGGCATTGAGAGTTGGAAAGTGTCTTATTTCAGTTTAAGTCCAACCCTAAAAGAAACACTCTGATCTTTTCAATGCAGTTTGCGCCACCCGAGCAGACCAATCCATCCGGATTCATTGTTCTGAGACCTCTAAGAGGCCTTGACATTTGGAAGGGGTTGACTTGTATGTAAAAGAAAGTAAGGTGCTTAAATGACCCTTATAATAGCTCATTGGAGAGCGGTGCAATTTATCAGTTCAGGACCAACAGTCTGAGTGGTAAAAACTCACACTCAGAAAAGGTTACTGAGCATCCTGATGGAATGAGACATTTATTGGTAAATGTCAGCTTTATCATAATCACATGCAGGCCAACTGTGGATTTGAGGGCAGGGGAGACTCTCCCACAAGCACATTAAAATCAAATCAAATAAAAAAAACTTTTTTTGCTTCAAAAACTACCTGCTCTGATAAACAGGAGTGAAAGAGAACTCAGTGTGAAGTACAAAAACATAACATTTAGTAATTTTTCACAAATGGCGTGTCTTAAGCTACCTATTATCTTAAGGCATGGTTTGCATACCAATAGTATGGGGATTAAAACTAAACTGGCTGGCTTCATAGAACAAGCCATAAATCATGGTTTGCAAATTACAGTGCCCATTTTCACACAATGTACTGAGCCAAAGCTAATGACATTACAGGTTGGCATGATTGAAGTATGTTGTTTTTGGTTTATGTCAGTTCTGCAGAACTTCAGGAAGAAAGAGCTTCAATCTGCTGCTGACTCCAGATGGAGTCCTGGATTGGCTCAAAAGCTTTGGCGACCTTTAGCTATGATCCCAGAAAATCATTTTCACAATGCTTTTTCCCACATGCCCTAAAAATCCTCACTACAATCTCTGATATGTTAGGTGCAGGAACTGTACATAAAGTATATAGCACTGCTAGTGTGTGTGTTTGTGTGTGTGTGTGTGAATGTGTGCGTGCGTGCGTGCATGTGTGTTTCTGTCTTGCTTTTTTGCAGAGCTGCGATTCACAGCCATTCTGAGAAGTTAATTGGCAGGTAATTAATTAGGTCTGTGTAACGTTTCAAATTCCATTTGGAAAAGGTGTCTGAGGAATGCAAATGCAGCCCTCATTTGCATCACACCAGAGTGTCTGCATCAGTTTCTAGGACTGCACAGCTGTCGTAAGGAAGCTTCTATTGCAGCTGTACAATCTTAGAAAGAGACATGGCTGTTTTAATGAATTGTAGACAGATGCTGCCACTACTCTCCTGTGCTTTCCGAAGCACCTCTTCTGAATCAGATTCTAAACATGGCCCACCCCTATTAATCATACAATATATAATTAGTTTATGAAATTTGATGGACTGAATGAATTATTGCTGCTGACTTACGCTGTCATTAATCTGAGGGGTCTTTTAAAAAAGGGATGGCCACAGAAAGCAAGGCGGTTGTAGAACTGCAGAATAAATATATTGGTTTTGTGGTTTAAGATAACATGTGTGATTGTCAATTTGTGGTCATGAGAAGATTTCTTGGAGACTTTGCAGAAGCTTTTGAATAATCAGAAGAAGGAGAATTGGATGCCAAATGATATTTTCTTTGGGGATGATATAGCTGGCTTCTTTTGAAAGGCAGACCATTTCTTCCACCATAATGGATATCTATATTCTTTTTATTTTTATTTTTATTTTCTATTTGTCCTTTTTTCTTTTTTCTTTTTTTTTTATTTTTCTCCCTTCCCATCAGTGTGGGTAGGTATTGTTCAAGATTATTACTCCTACCAATATTTCTAAATAATAATTACAGTTAAATGAAAATGGATATATAATAATGCTTGAGTTAATATGAGTTATGTTGGTTGACTGTGGAGGAGATGTACCAAAACTTTTCTGTAATTGATTGATATATTAAGAAAGATGCTGTACCCGTTTTAAACTAAAATTAAAAAACATTTAATAAAAAAAAAAAAAGGACATGACTCCTGGACACTGCAACGGTCATAAATGTGAGTCAGTTATCCGACTCCAAATGTAAATCACGTGACCACGGGGATGCTACTACAGTCATAAGTGTGAAAAATGGTCATAAGTCATTTTTCCAGTGCCGTTGTAACTTTGAACACTCGCTAAAGGAACTGTTGTAAGTCGAGGACTTCCTGTATAGAATCCCAAATACTTATCGACCCCAATTCCTATTTCTATTCCTTGCATCTCTACCTCAGTCCTTTGTTGCTTTTCCTAAGGCTAAAAGTGGGTTGCAGATTTTTTTTTGAGGGGTTAGGATGAGGGGTGAAATAATATGTGATTTTAGAAGACTAAAATATTGACATTTTTTAAATTAAAATCCAAAGTATATTTATGTTGTATACTTGCACAACATGCTCCGAAGTTGTTTCTCTTCTCAGAGCAGCTTTGGCATTTGAGATAGCCAAGAGATGTCAGCTTCCATTGATTAACACTCATTTAAAAGTACATATTGAAAAGTTACAAGGCTACGTATTCAAGAATGAAGACAAACGAGAAGAAGTTAACTGTCGGGAAATGTTTCTACAGTGCGGCAATGATTTTTCATAGAGGAGGAAGAGGAACAAAATGTTCATGTAGTTAACGTCCCTTATTTATTAACCAAACTTCTATGGATACCTATCTCATGGAAAGTGATTCTGGTTTGGGTACAAAAATCCAATAAAACAATAAAATAAATAAAACAATCATTACCTAAAACTATCATATATAATTATTAAAAGAGTTTTCAAAATTATAAAAGCAGAACTGAAACAGAAAAGAGAATAAGAGATGAGGGGATAGTAATAGCAATAGCACCTAGACTTATATTCCACTTTACAGTTGTTTACAGCCCTCTCTAAGCAGTTTACAGAGTCAGCCTTTTGCCCCAAATAATCTGGGTCCTCATTTTACCCACCTCGTAAGGATGGAAGGATGAGTCAACTCTGATCTTGGTGAGATTTGAACTGCCAAATTGCAGCCAGCCAGCAGTCAGCAGAAGTAGCTTGCAGTACGGCACCCTAACCACTGTGCCACCTCACAAATGGACCAATCTTTTGTATAATCAAGTAGTAGACATGACTAGGACCTGTTGACACGTGACCTTAGGCTAAGGCCTTTCAACTCACGACTCCCACCTGCTCCTTGAGCAGGAGTCATGAATCCAGAAGGCTCCCCAAATTGCACACAGGGTCTGTTTGGGGCAGTCCAACTCCATCTAGCACCAAAGATGGTATAGCCCTAGAAGCAGAGGGCCCCCAAATATAAAACTCATTTCAATTTTGCCAGGGTCCAGTTGAAGCCTGATACTTCACTTAAGAAAATTTCTCTGAAGGTTTTCTTATCAAACTGAAGGGAGATATAAAAATGGGAAAAATAATGCAGATTTTGGTCTGATCCAACAAGACAAAGTGTATCTCTGTGTGTAAGGCCACACTACACTACACCACAGAAAGACAAACAGACAGAAAATCTAGCCTTGTAAGCGCGAGGTGCCATGTGTTGTGGTCCGCCAGAGGCCAGCTGAGCTGGTAGAAGACTCAGACAGTGAAAAGTTTGGGTAGGAACATGGGCCAGTCCTGGAGTCCGGGGAAGCCTCTGATGAGTGCTTTGCATCAGAGGCAGAGATGAGTCCAGGGCCATCCGACAGTTATCAGCTGGCTTTGGAGTCGGAGTTCAGTGAGGCAGAAGAACAGCTGGAGCCTGTTCCCATGCACAGAGTTGCCAGGAGACGGGAACAGCTAAGGAACAAGAGCTGACTCGGGAGTAAAGGCATAGGTGGTCCCTCCCTAAGGGAATAAAGAGGAGCAAAAAGGGAGGGGAGTTTGCAGGAGACAATTAGTTCCATTCATTAGGGTGAAGATCTGTTTCTGACTTCTTGCCAAGTAATTGCTGCTACAGCGTGGCATTTGGAAGATATCAGCCTTGTAACTCTCCAACCCTGAGAAAGGTCTGTAGTTGTGAAATCTCATGAAATAGTGTTTGCTGGGATTTTCCTGGAGAGGAATTCCCTTTAACCTAAATAAAAGAGGTTTTATAGGGATGAAGAGTCCTCTTCATGATCTTGGAAAGCCTAGGACCGAATATCATTGGAGCAGGGATATTTCTATTGAATGTTAGTTTTATTTTTATTTTTTTAAATGGCTTTTCTTAATACTGAACTCATTTTACAGATTTCACATGGCTGCCTTTCCTCACTGTAATATCCAGTTTTTACCCTCATCCTTTTCATTAACTTCCAGGCATCTTGAACTTATATTGCATTATTCTCATCAGCCAAAGTAATAATTTCCTTTGAAAAATGTCATGTTAGCCCTGGAAAGATGAATTCATGATCAACCCAGTCTTTTGATTGTTCTGAACACCCCTTTGACATTCTCTGACTTTTCTGTTTCATCTTCCTTTCTGGCCCCATCCCAGCTATCTAAAGAACAAAAAATGTTTCAGGCTAGAATTTTGAGACTTTACTACGTGATGAAAGAGACAACACCCTAACTGGATAGTTTCAAGAACTTGGGGATTGAAAAACCAGTCCTATTTTTTGATGATTTGTGCTTTTCAAAGATCTCCTGTAAAAGATAATGATGGGGAAGAAAATTAGACTATGCAGATTTTCAGTGTATTGAGTGAAGCTCCCTTTAAGATAGGGGCATCAAACTCATGGCACCACATTGTCATCATGTGACATATTGTGACTATTTTCCCCTTTGCTAAACCGGGGATGGGCATGGCCAGCATGTGATGCATCCGCTGGCCGCAATTTTGACACTCCTGCTCTAAGAGCTGCTTCAAGAACCAGTGCAGCTCCCTTTTGCTTCCAAGTGTAAATCAACTTGCTGCTTTCTTGTTCTGTTGCAATTGACAAATTCATGAAATTCAAACAAGTGGAGGAATCTTTCGAGCATGCAAGAAATGTCTTCTAGTCAATTGCTGGAAATGACAGAAGAGGGTCCTTCTCATGTGCAGTATATATATGCACTGAAGATTCTTCCACTTTTTTGGAACTACTGGTCAAGGTCTGGAAGGGGTGGAGCATACTTTATCATGGAGATTAACCATCAATAACATATGAAGAACTGTTACAGGAACTGGGTGTGGCTAGTCTAGTGGAGAGAAGGACCAGGGGAGACATGATAGCAGTGTTCCAATATTTGAGGGGTTGCCACAGAGAGGAGGGGGACAAGCTATTTTCCAAAGCACCTGAAGGCCAGACAAGGAATAATGGATGGAAACTGATCAAGGAGAGATTCAACCTAGAAATAAGGAGAAATTTTCTGACAGTAAGAACAATCAACCAATGGAACAGCTTGCCTTTGGAAGTGGTGGGAGCTTCATCACTGGAGGCCTTCATTGGACTGCCATTTGTCAAAAATGATGTAGGGTCTCCTGTTTGGGCTGGGGGTTGGACTAGATGATCTACAAGGTCACTTTCAACTCTGTTAATCTGTAATTAATCTGCAATTTTACATCAATGACATTTGAGATCTCTCTGCGTACTTTCAGATTTCAGATTTTAAAACTGGTTGTGACTGGAAGCTTCAGGCAGCTTTAGTCTAACTTCAAGGAACAAAGATTAAAATATAGGTTTAAATCAGAATTCGAGTAGCATGTTGGTTCAAAGCTAGACAGGATGGGCCACATTTAGAGAGAAAATACCCACTGGTCTCAAGACCTCAAGCCAGGAATATTAAAGGATTACTTGTAGGAACTAGAATGCCATTCCTTCATGGCCAAATGTGAAGGAATGAAGTTCTTCAACTATTTAATAGTTACACAATTTCTTTCTTTGTAGAGAGGGTGGAAAGCTAATATATGACAGGAGGCATTTTTTAGAGCAGGGGTTTCCAACCTTGACAACTTTAAGACTTCGGATCTTCAATTGCCAAATTTCAGGCAACAACACTGGCTGAGGAATTCTGGGAGTTGAAGTCCACAAAAGTTGTAAAATTACCAAGGTTGGAGACCCCTGCTTTAGAGGATATACAGAAAGTTACTTCAGAAACCAAATCTAAGGGAATAGGAAAAAAGAGGAAATATAATAGTTCAGGTTTTAGACTAGGACTGTAGAGATCCAGATTCAAACTCACCCGTGGCCCTGGAACTGCACTGCATGACTTTATGGTAGCAATCATTTCTGGTCAAGCTATCAGTCAGTGTTGTTGTATAGGAACAATGGAGGAGGAGGTGCAAGTATTTTGTCTTGAGCAAAAAGAACATGAGGAGGAGGTTATTCCAATGCCATTCAGAAGAGGAAAAAGAAAGAAACCAGAAATTAATAAAGGACAACGAGATTGCAGAATGAATTATTTAGGTTGGCCTTAAGTGTAACAACTGAAAGGCATTACAGTATTTGTGACTGAACTCATATTTTACAAAGAATGCCCGAAGCACAGAGGCAAATAAAGGGTGACAGAGTATGCCAATTTTATTTGAAAGAGCTCCAGTATATTACTGCTGATGCTTGAATAAAACTGTCATTGTCAAAACTCTGACAGCCAATTCCTTAGTTTAAGCATTCAACAAAAACATTTACTTTTGCTTGTCCTGCATCTGAAATCTCCCTGCATTTCATTTAAGTTCATGACCTCAAGTTGTACCATTGTGAGACAAAGAGAAAAACTTCCCTCTTTTGACATTTTCCATTCAAGAATAATTTTCTATATTTTTTATCATACCGCCCTTCAAACATGTTAAGACTAAGACGCCAAATGATAGACTTGTCTATGTAGATATGTCATATGGAGAAAGTTAATTTCTCTTCATAGAGCTTAGTTTCTAATCTCTTGATCATCTTCTTTGCCTTTTCCTGTGTCCCAATTTCTATGAATCAGCCCTAAAGAATAGTGCCAAGAACTGGATAAAATACTTGAGCTAGGGGTTTAGCAAGAGCAATATAATTACTCCATTACTTGGAAATTATAACTCTGTTGATGCAATCTAAAATTGCATTTGCCTTCTTTGCAAGCGCGTCACACAACTGGCTCATGTTCAATTGACTCATATGCAGTCAACTCCTACACCAAGATCTTTGTCATAAAAAATTATAACTAAGCTAATACCTCCCATCCTATGTCTGGCATTTCTTTTCTCTTTCCTAAGTGGAAACTACTTAGGAATATCTAAGTGGTACAGATATCTCCCTTCAATTTCAATCGGTTACTTTGGTCCCATTTTTTTTCAATCTATCAAGATCATATTTATTCCGAGTGGTTTATAGTCATTTTAAAAAATAGCAATAGCAATAGCAGTTAGACTTATATACCGCTTCATAGGGCTTTCAGCCCTCTCGAAGCAGTTTTCAGAGTCAGCATATTGCCCCCAACAACAATCCGGGTCCTCATTTTACCCACCTCGGAAGGATGGAAGGCTGAGTCAACCCTGAGCCGGTGAGATTTGAACAGCCGAACTGCAGAACTGCGGTCAGCTGAAGTAGCCTGCAGTGCTGCATTTAACCACTGCGCCACCTCGGCTCTTAAAAAATGATTTATGCATTTTAAAATGCGTAAGAAAAAACAAATACAATTAAAACAATCATTGTAAAAATCAGATGACATTAAAAAAAAGAATCTTGATTTCATGAAGCAATCAATTCCTAGTATAATCCAAGCAAGAATGATAAAATTAAAGAATAACAGTTGGAATGGACCTTGGAGGACTTTTAGACAAATCTCCTGCTCAAGCAGTAAACCCTATACCAGTGGTCTTCAAACTCGGCAACTTTAAGACTTGTGGACTTCAACGCTGGAGAATTCTGGGAGTTGAAGTCCACAAATCTTAAAGTTGCCAAGTTTGGGAATCCATGCCCTGTACCATTTCAGACAAGCGGTTGTCCAATCTCTTCTTAAAAGCCTCTGGTGTTGGAGTAAAATAAATAAATAAATTTTAAAATATTTATTTCTGTTTTCTAACTGGTTGGTCAACCCACCCAGTTTAATATCATGCAAAAGACTCTATCTCTTCATTTAAACCATTAATGAAAATATTGGCTCATTAAATGAATCACACTAATGAAACCATTGAGGAATAAATGCATAAAACGGATCTCAGTGTCACTCCATGTGATACTTCTCTCCATTTTCAAAAGAAATTTTCATGAGCACTTTCTGCGTAATTTTTTCCAACTGGCTATATGTTCATTTAATTGCCATGCCATCCAGCACACATGCATATTTCTGGAAGCAGATGTAATATGCCAATACCATTTTCTGTTGAAGGGACGTGGGAATGTGTAATATATTCATAAATTGCTTGTGTGTTTCCCATAGCACCCGATTAGCTACAAAATAAAATACATTCATCTGTTCACCAAAATGTTATTTATTTGTATTTAATTTATTGATTAAATTTGTTTGCTGCCCATCTCACCTTCTGGTGACTCTGTTGAAAAGAATAAAACAATACAAAAGCATGTACATAACAAAGATAAAAATACAAATGATCAACTATAACTAAAAGATTGGAAGGCAGGGAGTAGACTGAGCAGAGGTGGGAGGTGGGATCAGTTATTAATCTTCATCCCTCTCCAGTGTGATGCTCCTCCATTGGAATCCCAGGACAACTGGCAGAATCAGGTCTTTAAGCTCTGATGGAAGGTCAGGAGGGTGGGA
The DNA here is from genome assembly GCF_051295495.1 of Thamnophis sirtalis. Taxonomy (NCBI): domain Eukaryota; kingdom Metazoa; phylum Chordata; class Lepidosauria; order Squamata; family Natricidae; genus Thamnophis; species Thamnophis sirtalis. The sequence continues at coordinate 157,688,467 of NW_028261381.1, read as the reverse complement.
GCTGACCTCACTCTGGGGAGGAAGATATTCTAAAGAGCGGGAGTGACGGCAGAGAAGGCTCTACTCCTGGACCCTGCCAGCTGGAATTCTCAGGCTGATGGGGCCTGCATCGAGTCTCTTTGCCAGCAAGCGTTGCTGTTGTTGTTAGTTGCTACGTCATGTCCAACCCATCGTGACCCCATGGACAACGTTCCTCCAGGCTTTCCTGTAAAATCCTTTGGAGTCTATTTATGCTCACGCCAACTGCTTCGGTGACTCCATCCAGCCACCTCATTCTCTGCCATCCCATTCTTCTTTTGCCCTCAATCCTCCCCAGCATTAGGCTCTTCTCCAGTGAGTCCTTCCTTCTCATCAGGTGGCCAAAGTATTTCAGTTTCCTCTTCAGGATCTGGCCTTCTAAAGAGCAGTCAGGGTTGATCTCCTCTAGGACTGACTGGTTTGATTGCGTTGCAGTCCAAGGGACTCGCAGGAGTCTTCTCCAGCACCAGAGTTCAAAGGCATCAATTCTTTGGCGCTCCGCCTTTCTGATTCCTAAGATGTTGATGTTCAGTCTTGCCATCTCTTGTTTGACCTCATCCAGCTTGTCTTGATTCATGGATCTTACATTCCAGTTTCCTATGGAGTATAGACCTTTACAACATTGGACTTTCCTTTCACCACCAGATACATCCACAGTTGAGGGTCCTTTCGGCTTTGGTCCAGCCACTTCATTCTTTCTGGCACTAATAGTAGTAGCTCTCTGCTCTTCCCCAGTAGCATATTAGACACCTTCTGACCTGAGGGGCTTATCTTCCAGCATCATCTCTTTTTGCCTTTTGGTACTGTCCATGGGGTTTTCATGGCAAAGATGGATCACATTTTATCAGAGCTCTCTGCTATGGTATGGTGGGCCAAATCCATTGGGATGAGATGGTTCCTCTAGTAACCTGGACCCATGCCATGAAGGACTTTAATAACCAACCAACACCTTGAATCACACCCAGAAGCAAACTAGCAGCCAGTGCAGCTCGTGAAACAGGGTTGTGACATGGGCTACTCTAGGGCCCCCCAAATCTGTGCCTGTGCCGCCGCACTCTGTGATCAGTTTGTGACATGTACTTCTTTATTGAGTATTAAATGTTATACTTTCCCCTGTTTGGCGCTAAACTGTTGAATTGGGTCAGTTCTTTCTATTGTTTTATTCAGCACAATACCATTTGAGGAATTTGGCTTTCTTGTCATGGTTGCTTTGGCTGGCACAAAGTATGACTTGTTCAGTTCTTTTCAACAATTGAACAATGCAGTTTTCAGAGACCAACAACTTACAGGCTAAGCTGAGCTGTGTCATCTAGTTCAAAAGGAAACATATACCTTGGCCGTTTCAAATCCAGTGGCTTGTCAAGTACATTTGTTCTGCCTATTGTGGCTGTCATGCTTTTCTGCATCTTCATTACACAATTCAGCTTGGCCATCAGGAGTTATTGGGTGCATTTCTTTGGATAGCTGGTTGATACAATGTCTCTTTCAGCAGGGAATCCTTTTACACATCACTGAAGAACAGATCATGGTGTACTGTGAAAGTTACCACATTTGCTATCATCTAATGGTCAAACAGAGATAGAAAAGAAATCAATAATGATATCCACCAGTCCACCAAAGACATGGACTACAGCTACAAAGGGCATCCATTATTCCTGGTAAGGAAAAAGTGCAAAAATACTAATGCATATATAGAGATGCTTTATATCTCTCTTCATCCCTCTAGGTCTGTCTGTCTGTCTGTCTGTCTGTCTGTCTGTCTATCTATCTATCTATCTATCTATCTATCTATCTATCCCTCTCTTTCTATCTATCCCTCTCTTTCTATCAATCTATAATCTATCTATCTATCTGTCTGTCTGTCTGTCTGTCTGTCTGTCTGGCTGGCTGGCTGGCTGGCTGTTTATCTGTCTGCCTCTCTCTAAATCTATCTATCTGTCTGTTTGTCTGTCTATCTATCCCTCTCTCTCTCTATCTATCATCTATCTATCTATATGTCTGTCCGTCTGTCTATCTATCTATCCCCCCCTCTCTCTATCAATCTATCTAAGAGAGAGACAGAGAGAGAGAGAGAGAGAGAGAGAGAGAGAGAGAGAGAGAGAGAGAGAGAGAGACAACATAGCATGGCATGACATAGGAACTGGATATAAGCAGGACCCTGTTTCTTCCCCAGACAGTGGATCAAGATTGTATATGAGCCTGTTCTAAATACAATATATGAAATATGTGTCTGGCCCCAGGTGCCACGTAGGATATTTTTTATGCTATTCCTTTTGTAGTGTGATGTTTTTAACCTGTTTACTGCCCAGACTCACTTAATGAATGGGCTGCCATATAAATTGAACCAATGAAATAAATATTTTTTATATGTCATAATCCTCCATTTGTCAAACTAAAGCTATAGTGTCTATTTAATAGTGGAAAAATCACCTAACTAAATACTGCTTTCCAGAGAAGAGCAGAAATTATATCTAAAGAACAAACAATGTAAAGTTGCATAGAAGAATCATCATGCATGAAGCACAATTATATAGGAAAATATTACACTGTAGAAAATAACATAAGCTGCACAAAATATATGTGATACGGAAAAAAAAGAAATCTTTACAACAAAAGCAGTGGCAACATGAAGCAATGTTTGCAAAAAAAGCTACTGAGAAATTGGATGGAATTGAATAATATATGAACTAATAAAGTAGTAGAACAGATGAGAAGAAGCTTTTTTGGGGGGGGGAAAGCATCTTTGGGACAGGCTTAAATTTTCCTACTTTGAACACTTTATGCAAAATATAGTTCTATGGAAAAGTCCATAATGCTAAGAAAGAAAGGTGGGTGGAGGAAGAAGCAAGTTGGATGGATTCTATTCTAGCTCTAATGGGGCGCCATTGAAAGATCTAAAGAATCAGACTGGGCCCAGATGGTCTTGAAGAAAATGCATGTGGGTGCTAAGATCATTGACTTGATGGCACATAATCAAATTATCAATATGGTTTTAATATTAAGGTTGTTGTTGCCAATGTTATGTTCTTTATTAGCTGCTGTCTGCCTCTCAATTCTTTGAAGTAGAACAGAACTTTAATGACAGTAAAACTAAACAAATAAATGATTGAGCCCCCCACCCCGTCATGTAGGTTTCTTTTACAAATTTTATATCAGTTGATCCCCAACCTTTCCAACTTGATGTACTGGTGCGGGGGGGGGGGGGGGAGAGGGGATCGTTCTGTCCAAGTGGTAAGTGTGGGTGTGTGAGCACGTGTAACTCCATTTGTACAAGTGCACCTGCTCGCGCAAATGGAGCTGTGTGTGTGTTTGTGCATGATTCCCCCACAGCTTCCATGGCCCAATTCCAAATGGGCCGAGGCCCAGTAATGGGTCACCACCTGGGAGTTGGAACTCCTCTTCTATATGACATCAGGGCACTAACATCAAATAACTTTTGACAGACACTGAAGAACCAGATTTGGATATAGCAATAGCCATAGCAGTTAGACTTATATACCGCTTCATAGGGCTTTCAGCCCTCTCTAAGTGGTTTACAGAGTCAGCATTTTTGCCCCCACAGTCTGGGTCCTCATTTTACCCACCTCGGAAGGCTGGACGGCTGAGTCAACCTTGAGCCGGTGAGATTTGAACCGCTGAGCTGCAGATAGCAGTCAGCTGAAGTGGCCTGCAGTACTGCACTCTAACCACTGCGCCACCTCGGCTCTTGGTAATTTTCAGAGGTATTTAAGAAATGGGACAGCTGGCCTCCTTCTACGTTATGGACAGGTATATAAATGTTCCAAAATCACCTACTTTAATGGGTTCAAACACATTCCTATGCTTATGTACTTTAAATAATGCTTTTTTTATCTCTGCACTTTTCATCTTAGGCATCAGAAGCTAATTCCATGGAGATCTGATTCATCATAATGGTAATCATAGGTTATCATTTTTGCTCATACCAATCCTGGGTTGTATCTTTTGGTCTCAGACAGCTCAGAGCAAGGCTTTCCAGATGAGACACAAGTTTAACATTCACTCTATGAAACTAGTGGATCTACATTAAAATTTAAGAAAGATGGCATGGTACTTAGAATTCAGAGAGCTTGCTTCACTGGACCCGGGTGGACCTAGAGCAGTGATGGGTTTCAAATTTTTTAGAACCTCTTCTGTAGGTGTGGCCTGCTTTGTGGGAATGGCTTGCTGGCCATGTGACTGGGTGGGCATGGCCAACTTGTAAAATGTGGTGGAACTCACATAACGATGCTCTTACTTAGCAACCAAAATGTTGGCTCAGAAACTCTGGCATTTGAAGCATGCAAGCCTTAAAGCTATCAAGTTACAAGACCCTTGGACCCCTAACCCTTTAGAAAAAAACCCTAGGGGTGTTCAAACTTGACAGCTTTAAGACTTGTGGACTTCCAACTCCCAGACGTCCTCCTCTCGCTCTTCATCTTGATGATGTGTGGACGGGTGGGGGGAAGGAGCTGGAATTGGTTCTAAACGGCACTGTAGATTTGTGGAATCTCTTCTATAGAAGAGGGTAGAACTGGCAGGAACCCACCCCTGACCTAGAGGTTAGAAACATAGGCAAAGATCTGATTCAGCTACAGAGCTGGATCTTCTAAAAAAAATATAAAACCTGTTTTCAATGGTTTTTAGCCATTCCTGAAAGCATTGCACAGCTTTAGTAATTGCAGGCTTTAAAAAGGAACAATGCTGTTGGCCATTCTAATAGGCAGCCCATTTGAAAGAACAAGTTCCAATTTAGGTACCAATCCAGGCTAAAGATGGAGTTTGAACTAAAACTTGTTCTTAAGCCTGGGAACGCTTGCAACATTAGCAGAAATAGGAATTTCCTTTCTCAGCTGTCATAAGCGTAGGAGGTGAAGTAAGGGAGACGAATCATGAGATAAGCATTGAAATGGCAGAATGCAACTATGTCCCTTTGCTGTATGTCATGACATTGCGTGCAAGCTCATAGAAAAGTGACACTCATTTTATCATTTGGCCAAAACTGTTGGATCCTGTGGAGTCTTGCCTGCTATTTTTGTGATTACAGCAGGTCAAAATCTCTGCAACATAAAGACATGCACAGTTCTGTGTGTTTGATTCCAACTATACTATAGCTATAGGTAATAATAAAGTATTGTTTTGTTGTACCTAATTGATGCTTAAGATGAGGCATGAGCTATTAATTAAATATTACATTAGGAAGAATAGAATGGGAGATACAATATTGAAGCTATTTCAGGTATCCAGAGTGAAAAACTGTGTTTTATTGTTTCCTGTATCATTCAGATAGATGTGAAAAACAGGCAAGCCTTAGTGTAAAATATGTTTATTTATTTGATTTCTATTCTGCCTTTACCAATTTATATGTAACTCAAGGAAACAAACATATCTGATACTCCTTCCTTTTACTATTTCCCCCACAACAACAATCAGATGTGATTGTCTGAATGCCTTGCCATGCTAAATTAATGTGGGACGTTTCAATACCATTTTAGTTGTTTTAAGATGCAGTATATTTCTTTCTACTATAGACAGAAAATATACTTTTTGTTTCATATAATAATGAAAGATTTAAAAAAGTGTGCTTCCAAAAGAAAAGTTTAACATATTTGATATCTGCTGAGTTGAGTGGCTTAATAAAAAAAAGAAATACACATATCTTGGCTTCTCTTCAGATTGTATAAATCTTTCCCCTAAAAAAGAAATTCACAAAGGAATGTTTGAATATATAGTAGAATAATTATGCACAATGCTATTTAAAAGGGTTATGATGAAGAAGTTGATAAGGCAGATCCTTCCATGCAGTATCAAATTTGAGAAAAGGCAATATAAGAAGTCATATTCTGAGAGAATCACATAAAGCTTTATACTTGTATTCTAATGTTTAGAAATATAAGTGAGATGTTGGTTGTTGGAATAATTGGCTTGGTGACCCAACAATTTTTAAGTTATAGCCTGAGGACTTTGCAGCATGGAGCCGTTGGACTGTAAAGGTTTCAACCTGATGCATCTGTAATCATGACCAAATGTGTGATATAGCTCAGAAGACATTGGCTGATGGCTTACAAATATTTAAAGAATAACCTTCCAATCATAGCATCTGCCTGCCCCCTGGAACATTCTCCTTCTGTCCTTGCTAGCCTTTTGTAAGGCCCTAAAGACTTGGTCTTGAGTTTGGGCCTGGGGTCATGTGTGTGTCTGAAGGCACCCATCTCCTTATCTGTTGTGATTGGGTTAAGAGGCCAACATTGGCCCAAGGCTATTTAGAACAGAGATTAAACTTATATCATTGTCCATGATAACTCATTATCTGTTAAAATAAACCCAGGAAGGAAATAATAAGAACTTACTTTATGTAAACTACCCAAAGATCTCATGAGTGCTCCTCTGAAAAAATTCCCTCTAATGCTGAGAAAGATGAATGGAACGGGAAGAAGAGGACAATCAGCAGCAAAATGTATGGACTCAGTTACAGTGGCAATGGGGACATATCATAGTGGAGAAAACCTATCTGTGTGGTCACTAAGAGTCAGCACTGATTTGATGGCTAATCATCATCATTGCCATCATCATTGTTGTCATCATCCTAATACCAATTTATTAAATTTACATGCTTGGCTTTTGAAAACAAAGAAACAATACAACTCTTCCACCCACCAAGAAAACATAAAACTATATCACCATGTGTTAAGCTGTCACTCTCAAGAAACTCTACAGATTTTCAATAGAGGAAGAAGACCTTTTAAGCAAATGACAAATCAGAAGCAACCATCCCTTCAAAATTCTCTCAGTCTCCTTTCTGTTATCCAGGAGATCTTCCAGGAAGAAGAATCTGAAACTGCAGTGCAATGGACAGATTTTTTTAAAAAATGAATCATTCAACAGGGATCTGTTTCACATATCTAGAATTTTGGGGTATTGTGTAACACATGAGGCCTCCTTTTACTGGAAAGAAATGTAGCATAATAGGCTAAAAGCAGGGGTGGGATTCAGCCGGTTCGGACCAGTTTGGGGGAACCAGTAGTTCTGACGATCAGTTGAGAGTGAACCAGTTCACTCTGATGATCAGGTGGGCCTGCTTGCCTGTACTTGTGCTTTACTTACCTATATCCTCTCAGCTTATTAGCGTGGCACACCTCAGCTGTGTTACTCCCCAAGCAGTAACGTTGAAGGTAAGTTTTGGTAAAACCGTGCACAAATGCGCAGCGCGCAAAACACACAATCACTGAACTGATTGTTAAACTGACAGGATCCCATCACTGGCTAAGACCATACTTGGAATACTACATCCAGTTTTAGTCACCACACTATAAAAAATATATTGAGTACAGAGAAGAGAAACAAATACAATTAAGGGACTGGAGGCTAAAACCTATGAAAAACTGTTGCAGGAACTGGGTATGTCTAGTGTAATGAAAAGAAGGACGTGAGCTGACATAATAGAAGTGTTCCAATGCCTAAGGGGCTGTCACAAAGAAGAGGGGGACAACCAAAGCACCTAAAGGCAGGACAAGAACATTGGATGGAAATTAATCAAGGAGAGAATTAACCTAGAACTAAGGAGAAATTTCCTGACAGTTAACAATTAATCAGTGGAATGACTTGCCTCCAGAGGTTGTGAGTGCTCCAACACTGGAGGTTTTTAAAAAGAGAATGGATAACCATTTCTCTGAAGTGGTGTAGGGTTTCCTCCTTGAGCAGGGGAATGGACTAGATCAGGGGTAGTCAACCTTTTTATACCTACCGCCCACTTTTGTATCTCTGTTAGTAGTAACATTTTCTAACCACCCACCGGTTCCACAGTAATGGTGATTTATAAAGTAGGGAAGTAACTTTGCTTTATAAAATTTATAAAGCAAAGTTACAGCAAACCCCTACCGCCCACCATGAAAGCTGGAACACCCACTAGTGGGTGGTAGGGACCAGGTTGACTACCACGGGACTAGATAGAAGACCTCCAGGGTCCCTTACAATTCTATTATTCTGCAAGGCACTTCCTTCCTTAGACTATATATCATGCAATCTGAATAATCATTGTAAATTTCTTTTGGGGGAGTACTTGTGAAGTTTAATAATGTTGCAATCCTTGTTAAAGAAAGCAAAATATTTTCTTCTTTACTGTATTCGCTGTGGATGGTGCAGTTGAAGGATCAGATGATGGAATGTATGTACAGATGAGGCCCTGGGGATCAGAGGAGAAAGGATCCAGGTGTGGATGGAATGGATGTGAGAGTGAGGAATATGAATTCTGATAAAACATTTTCTCTTGTCTTCATTTCTTTGTCTTGACAATTAAGAGTTTTGCTCCTTTCCCGTCTCTCTCACTGAAGAGGGAGGGGGGAGTGGTGGGGTGGTTGCTCCCTCAGATGAAAGTTTTAAACTGCTTTTACTTTTCTCTGATAAAAACTGTTCTTTTATTCTGCTCTGCAATAGGAAGGGGGTGGGCTGCACATTAACAGCGAGACAGAAGTTAGCACCTTAAAACCACTAGCCAGGCTGTTAGGAAGAACAGGTCACTGATAAGAAAACCCCCAAAACCCACATAGAGGTGGCCCACTTTGCAAGATAGCTGTGACCTGGGATGAAAAACAGGTGATGTGACATTTAGGTATTTAACATAACAAGTATAAGGGTTTGGGGGGGGGGCTGAAATCCAAATAACCAATCAATATTATCTGTTATGCTTGCATTATTAAGGGAAAGGGCAAAGAGTTGAATGTGACCATCCTTTGACTATAAAAACTGCTGTAAGGTTCTAATCTTGGCCCTTGGTTAGCTTTTCAAACCGGGTCCTTATATCTTGATACCAAAATAAAAGTATAATTCTATATCACACCTTGTGTCTGGTGACTTATCGGCTTTGACACCAAACAAGAGCCCAGTTTTGGGGAAAACACAGTGACTCTCAGTTGGTTGTTATAAAGTTCATGAAGTTTGATTAGACTCATCATAAAGTGATAGTTCCATGACTGGGAGTGGAATCATATATATGTAATTCTGCTATATAATCTTTCTCAACCTTGGCAATTTTAAGATGAATGGACTTCAGGAATTCTGGAGTCAATGCAGGGGTGGGCCTCAAAATTTTTAGCAATGGGTTTCTGCCCGATGGCTGGGTTGGTATGGCTGGGAGGCCCATTTCCCCCTCCCCAAGCCTCTATGTGGACCCTGCACTTACCTCACATCCAAAACAGGCTACGTGGAGAATCCTAGGAGGGGCAGAGTGGGTCGGACAGGGTGGGGCCAACCAGGGTGGGGGATTTGGAGGTTCTACAAACCAACCATAACATTAGCTACAGGTTCTCCTGAACTGGGCAAACCTGTAGTAGCCCACCATGCAACCTGCCAAGGTTGAGAAATACTGCTACTATGAATTAATTTCTGACTGGATTTGGATCTGTCACAAGACGAATTCCAGCTACAAGTGATAGAAGGGCTGGAGGCCAACAGTTAAGCACAAGGGAACATAAGGTTGCCTAAACTTGAAAAATCTCTGGGACCTTTTCAGAGAAACTTCTTTGGCTGCTCAGCTATTTGAGGCTCCATAGAAATGAAGACGCTTCTTTGCCAAGACCCAGGCACTGCTGTGTGCACATTAAGCTTTTCAAATCTTAACAAGCTGAAAGAAGCCTTCAACTATCCCTTACATATTTAAAAGAAGTGCAACCTCCCTCCCTCCTTCACCCTTTGATTTTCCATAATTAAAACATTCAAAAAATGAGTAACACTGCTTTATTCTATATTTTATGGTGTTTAACAACACCTGTACCTTTCCCATCCCTTATCTTTCTTCAAAACATTGGCTTGGAAAAAAGCATATTATAAATAATTAAGTAAATAAATACTGCATACATATTAGTTCCAGGGTGCTGGTGAGGTCGAAGTTGGGGTCATACTGGGTCTGTTTGTACTCTGAAATGGGATGGAATTGTAGTTAACAGTTGCACAAATTTCTGTGTTTGTATGGCATGTTTGTATGGAAACCAACTAATAGGTTTCCATTGTATTAAATGAAGCACAATTTCTATTCTAGAGTTATGGTAAATGTTATGCAAAAGGAAATGCTTTGTTTGACTTACAAGACATTATGATTCACAACTGATTATCTTCCAATTGTTACTCCACTTTGTCCTCCTGCTAGTAGGCAGAATTGAGTTTTACAATTGCCAGCAATAATGTTTGCCGGGACTTCCACTTCTTGCCATTAACTTGAATACAGCACAATAATCTTGTGTGTTAGTTATGCACTTTTCCCCATTGCTGATCTTGATTAAAATCACTTGAATAAGAGTTGTGTTGTTGGTAGTTGTTTTATTGTTATTGCTATTGATATTGCTATTGTTCCTTTACTTTTACTTTGCAATTAAGAATGCTAAATGTTCTGCCTAAAGTCAGAGTTTTTTTCCTTATGCAAACTTCAGCCATAAATTGTAACCTGGATGTTTTAATGAATTGTTTACCTGTGCTAATATGATAAAAGATACAGTGATATCATTTATTTATTTAATTCAATTTCTATAGGCGCTGACCTCAAGCAAATGATTCTGGTCAGGGAACAATTATAAAATCAAGCATTTATTTATTTGCATCCCTCCTATTATTTTTACTCAAGACAGCAAACACAGCCAACACACCTTCCTCCGCCTATTCTTCTCAGAATAACAACCTTGTGAGGTGAGTTAGGCTGAGAGAGAGAGAGAGAGACTGGCCCATAGTTATCCAGCTGGCTTTCATGGTTAAGTTGGGACTAGAAATCAGTTTTCCACTTTCTAGGCTGGTACCACTAAACCAAACTGGCTCTTTCAATTAAAACCAGGTATACATATTAGTTCCAGTATTGGAGCATTCACAACTTCTGAAGGCAAGTTGTTCCACTCATTAATTGTTCTGTCAGGAAATTTCTCCTCTGTTCTAAGTTGCTTTTCTCCTTGATTAGTTTCCACCCATTGCTTCTTATTCCACCCTCAGGTGCTTTGGAGAACAGCTTGACTGACTCTTCTTTGTGGCAACCCCTGAGATATTGGAACACTGCTATCATATCTCCCCTAGTCCTTCTTTTCATTAAACTAGACATACCAAGTTCCTGCAACCGTTCTTCATATGTTTTTGCCTCCAATCCCCTAATCATCTTTGTTGCTCTTCTCTACACTCTTTCTAGAGTCCCCACTTCTTTTTTACACAGTGGCGACCAAAACTGAATGCAGAATTCCAAGTGTGGCCTTACCAAGGCATTATAAAGTGGTATTAACACTTCACATGATCTTGATTCTATCCCTCTGCTGCCTAGAACTGTGTTGGCTTCTTTAGCAGCTGCTGCACACTGCTGGCTCATATTTAAATGGTTATTCACTAGGACTCACATCCGTCTTACTATTATTGAGCAAGGTACCACCTATACTGTACCTGTGCATTTTGTTTTTCTTGCCTAAATGTAGAACCTTACTTTTTTCACCATTGAATTTCATTTTGTTAGAGAGTGCCCAATGTTCAAGTTTGTCAAGATCCTTCTTTAACTTAAGCCTAACATATTATATAATATAAAAGAAAAATTATAACCATAAATATCAATTAGTTTGAATTGATTACATCTCTCAGGAGAGAAATCCATTATCATCAGATCCATTATAAAATATCCCTTTGGGAAATATGAAAATTGCAACTATTTGCTTTTCAATAAAGAAACTATCATATAAAGTGACATTTTAAGAGAAAGGAATGGTTTGTTTGACCTTCTGCTGTTATCCATGCCATTTCTCTCACTGGACAGTTTCCCCGGGCAACATATACCTAATGTACTTTCAAGTCCATTTTTGCAAAGCTAAAGAATGCAGACTTTGAAACAGAAGACTGGAAAAAGTAAAGCACATACCATGTGTGTTTAAAGGCTAAATGATGCAACTATCATAATTTTCTGCAGCAATTTGGAGAGGCTTCTGAACTGTGAGGTATGGCCTCTGCTGCTTTCTTTCGTCTAATAATATGCAACATGGTGTTCTACAGATATGGTTATGTACAATTTCCATCAGCCCCAGTTGGCATGGCCAATAACAAAGGATTGTGAAAGTTTCGTCAACCAAAAATTGAGAGAAAAGAATCAGAAGGTTGCCCAATTTTATGCTAAATCCACAGTGCATAACCAATGGCTTGTGGCCCACAAGCAATTTCCAGCTCTGATGATGATGTTAGCTAGTAGGGTAATGAAACATCAGTTGACCCCAAAAGCAAGTTAAGAGACTTCCAACATGATGATTTTGAGCTGCACGTACCCACCATTTGCATTATCTAATTTATGTATTTATTTATTCAACCTATATGCTGCCCACCTGGAGATGACTCTAGGTGACAATTTCCTACAATCATTAAAACCAATGAAAAAAATAACATCAATTTAGCTTAAAACTGACAAAGATGAGAAAGAAGGGAGCAAGATACATATAGAAGGAGGTGGGATCTTATCTAGCCCATTAACAATGCTGCACTCCCTTTGGGACCCCAGGCCGCTTGGCAAAGCCAGGTCTTCAGGCCCTTTTAGAAGACCAAAAGGGTGGGGGCAAATCCCACTTTGTTGGGATTTTCCTCCACCCTTTGTTGTCTTCCAGAGCAAAAGGCTCTTCTCCTGGACCCAAGAACTGTCTCCTATTCAGTGGTGGGTTGCTGCTGGTTTTACTACCAGTTCGCAACCCATGTGCACCCTGCCTGCACGTGCATTATTCAATATAAATTGTTCTGCACACATGCGCAGAACAATTTACAGTGAACTGTGTACTCACAGTCACTAAAATCCAACATGGTGGCAACATCAACAGCAGCAAGGGAACCAGTCCAGGGGTGTGTGAGGCCTGGTTCACCTCTAGTTCTGAGACCCAGCCTGACTTCCACTAATGGGCCGAACCAGCAGCAACCCACCTCTGCTCCTATCTTATTCAAAATGAAATCTCAGAGGGCATCTCTGAGCAAAATGGTTGACAATAAGGTTAGGCCTAACAGAACTCCCAGCTTCATTTGCAAATTCCTGGTCTTTCTCCTTCCTTGCCTTTCATGTATTCTCTACAGTGCTTTGGCGTTTTCAATTAACTGTCTTGGGATAATACATAACTTTCATCAACACATTCATTTTTAACCTGAGAACCTAACAAGAACATTGATGAGGAATATTATTATTAAAAGTGCTTCTGTGTAGCTTGTTAAGGAATGATACGACCAGATATTCCTGAAAGCCTAACACAGGGGTGTCAAACTCAATTTCATTGAGGGCCACATCAATGTTGTGTTTGACCTTGAGAAGGATGGGGAGCATGGCTACTGGGTGTGGCCAGCTCAATGTCACTCGAGGCTCTGTTTTGGTCCATGACAGCCTCCTGAAGCCCTCTGCATGCAGCAGCACCCCCTGGAGCTCCATTTTTACTGGCAGAACATTGCAGGCCAAAAACTGAGCCTGGGAGGGCTGCATTCAGCCTTCCTTAGCTCCCTTTTTGCTGGCAGAGGCACCATGGGATTTTGCTGCTTCCAGGGTAGGCCAGATCTAAGCACCCCACAGGCTGGATCCGGCCCCCAGGCTTTGAGTCAACACCCCCGGCCTAACAGGTCCTTGGCCAGTATTGGTTACTAAGGGTAGTTATGCTTCTCTACTATGGTGAAATAATGAACTGATCCATATCATAATGGGAATGGAAGCTTAAGTTAAGGCTGAGGTGCATTGCCTGAAGTCTCAGAATTACAGATAGCTCTCCCCAAAACTTGAGTATCATTATTTTTCGGAAATTGTTGTGGAAATATAATTTTAATGTAAAAAAAAAATTAATTGCACCAGGAGTAATCATAGCAACTATATTTAATTAAAGCAAATTAATTGTAATTATTTTTACATTTAGATTAAGTCAACATTCATCCCCCCACACCTCACTCACTTGTTATAGAACAGCCCTCAGTCTGATTTTTAGACTGAAAATAGCATTCAGCCTGAAAATATTTATCTAGCCTGGGCATAGAAATGCATGAAACATTTGTATGGATCTGGGGGAAATGCACCAAAGGACATTAGGCTTGATAAAATAAATGATGTCACTATGAAAAAGCACATTCATGAATTTCCAATAGAAGAGAATAAATACAGCTCAGGGTTGAACTGTGGAGTTCTTAATGCTCTCAGAGTTTGGTTGTTTGCTTACAGTATAGAATTGGGTAACATCTTCATGAGCATAAGATTTGTTCCCTGCATACACAGTAGCTTCTTCTGCCAATGCTGGTAGAGATGTGGTTTTCCTCTTGATAATTCCTTGATTAAGGAATTGTTTTCTGGTTTAGCTGATGTTATCTAATTATTTATGTAGTGTTCATTCCTGATTATCTGGTGTTGGTTGCTGGAGAAGATATGTTGTGACAAACATTAGCACTGATGATATTATCCAGATCAGTGTCTCCCAATCTTTTCCATGGAGTGCGGATTTTTCCATGGATGGGGGGAGGAGGGGCATGGTTTCATGTGCTGCTTTGATGCCACGTGTGCTTGGAGAGGGCTCAGCTCACTTCCGTAGCCCAGTTCCTGGCAGGCTGCCGACCAGTATCGGTCTGCGGCTGGGGTTTTAGGGACCCCTAATCCAGAGGTGGTATTCAGCAGGTTTTGACCAGTTCTGGAGTAGTGGAAATTTTGAGTAGTTTGGAGAACCAGTAAATACCACCTCTGACTGGCCCCACCCCTATCTATTTTTCTGCCTCCCGAGTCCCAGCTGATTGGGAGGGAATGGGAATTTTGCAGTAACCTTCCCCTGCCACGCCCACCAAGCCACACCCACCAAGTCATATCCACAGAAACGGTAGTAAAAAAAAATTGAATTCCACCACTGCGCCTAATCTAGATAATGAAACACCTATAAGCAAACAACCAAGCTAGAGAACCCCAAGGACTCCACATGTATGTATCTCCTTTCATGCTAATCTTTTAAGGGAGTATATTGATTCGGGCACTCTCAACTCTGCCTTGCAGCAGCTAATTCTACACCATTCTGTTTATCTCACTCTTCTATTTAAATGATAACCCAAAGCAACTTACAGTATAAAAGCAATAGAGTCTAACAGGTAACAACTGTGACGTAGCACATCATTTAAAGAGAGCCAGCCCTGGAAAGCAAGAATAGGTGACCAGTTCTTTAGAGATAAGAATATGGATTCTATAAGGAAAAACATGCTTACAGTCTGCAAAGGGGAAATATCTCATATAAATGATTGTGCGAGACTGGGTAACTTTTAAAGAAAAGAAATATAGTAAAAGTTTTAAAATGCATTGCCACAAACTAGACAGATAAATAGAAAAACGGAGCTGCAATAAATTTTTCTTCCTTCCTATCAGTTTCTGACTTTATTTTTTTTCATTTCTCTCTGTGCCATTGATTATTGCTGTTCTCCTACTATTTCTTTCCTGCCTAGCAGTGCCCAGCATTACTTTTGGCTACAGTTTCTACCCACAGCCTAAATCAGTCACACAAATGATAGAAACCCATCAGTGAAAAAGATGACCGTAGACACCTCTGATTGATGTTGTAAGTTGCAACCGAAGGCAGTAAATGAAGGAAATAGAAACACACGTCAAGATATTTTTGCAACAAGAACTGAATTCCATTAAGGAAGAATTGGAACAAGTGTGCCAAAAAATGTTGACTCCTTTGTATGATAAATTGAAGAGCAAATAAGGTTTCTGAGTATTTTGTTAATAAGAATAGAATAGAATAGAATGGAATGGAATGGAATGGAATAGAATGGAACTTGGAGGTCTTCTAGTTCACCCCCCTGCTCAGGCAGGAAAACTATACCATTTACAGTTAATACAGTATTATTAAAATGGTATTATTAATTTATCTATCTATATAAAAGTGAACACCACTCACGTCGCGATCATGAAATCCTACAAACTTGAAATGTGGCAGGTATAGCAATAGCAGTTAGATTTATATACCGCTTCATAGGGTTTTCAGCCCTCTCTAAGCGGTTTACAAAGTCAGCATATCGCCCCCACAGTCTAGGTCCTCATTTCACCCACCTCGGAAGGGTGGAAGGCTGAGTCAACCTTTGAGCCGGTGAGATTAGAACCGCTGAATTGCAGGTAACAGTCAGCTGCACTCTACCCACTGCGCCACCTCAGCTCTCGGTATGTTCTTCTTGGCTTCTAGGTGCTCGCTTAGAAAGGATTTTTTGAAATGACCATCACATCATTAGTATTTCTTATATTATTATTAACACACTCTGATGCAAAGGAGTTCTACTCCCTCCTGAAAAGATCTCTGTTCAAACTGCCACAGCGCGTGACTCATGTAGCCTGCGGGTTGGGAGTTTGGAGAGGATCAATGGGGCAAGCCTGAGAGAGAGAAGCAGATAGGATAGGGGAGGCTTCTGTGGGAAAGCCTGAGGGAGAGGTGGGTTGCTCCAGGTTCAGCCCACATTGGGCGAATCGATTGTGGTGATGGCGGGAGGCTCCACCCACCCTCCCGGATGCTTCTGCGCACGAGCGAAGTGGTAGCACCGGGATTTGCAACCCACCTCTGGAGAAGGGGAGAGGAGAGGAGAGGCTTCTGTGGAGCAAGCCTGAGGGAGAGAAGGGGAGAGGAGAGGCCGATCGTAACCACTCATTAATTTTCAAAGTGTAAGTGTCAATTTACCAAGCCCAATCACATAGTTTTGAGGCAGAACACGGGTATTCAGCTAGTGTATAATATCATAATACAGATAGCCCTTGACTTGCAACCACAATTGAGGCCATAATTTCCATTGGTAACCAAGGCAATTGTTAAAGGAGTTACATCCATTACAACCTTTTTTGCCAGGTAGACTTTGACTTACAACCACAGCTGAGACCACAACTTCCATCGCTAATGTTTAATAAGTGAGTTGCACCCCACTTTTTGGTCAGGGTTGCTAAGAAAATCACTACAGTTGCTAATGTGGCTGTGGGAATTCTGCAGTGATCATGAGTTAGTCAATTATTTCTCGGTATGTTTGAATGATCACTAAATGAATGATTGTAAGTTGAGGACTCCCTCTACTCAACCAAGTCCCAAAATTTAGAAAAGGTAAAATATTTTAAGGTAGATTCTTGGGAAAATCCATGTATTGGCACTTAATGTTTTCCATTAACATGACAAACCTGTATATATCTTTTAGAAACTTACTGCATCACTACAGATGGGGAATCAAATGTTCTGTCCCAAATGAAGAACACAGTAGCTGAATCTTTGCAAGAAAACTTTGTACAGATTTGTTGAATCATTGACAATCTGGGATAAGTCCATGTTTGCTCATTCCTGAATTGTTTTGGACTCAATGCTGCAAAATAAAATCCTCCAAAAGGGTAGAAACCAAGAGACAACTGTCAGGTAGCGGTTTTGCAAGCACCTTGGTGGCACAGTGGTTAGAATGCAGTATTGCAGGCTAACTCTGCCCACAGTCTGGAGTTTGATCCTGATGGGCTCAAGGTTGACTCAGCCTTCCATCCTTCAGTAAAATAGAACCCAGATTGTTGGGGGGAATCTGCTGTAAATCACCCCATGAATATTGTAAAGCACGATAGGGTGGTATATAAGTCTATTGCTATTGCTTTTTGGGGTGGACAGCAGAACTGGTTAACAACTGTTTGAAGTTGTAACAGCCTTGGAAAAAGTGACATGTTCTTTACTCACACTTATGACCATTGCACCATCCCTGCAGTCACATGATCGCAACTCAGGTGCTTGGTAAATGATTTGCATTCATGATCATTTGCAGCATCCTGCAGTCATGTAATCATGATTTGCTACTTTCCTACTATGCAGAAATCAGTGGATTCTATGAAGAAAAGCATTCTTACAGTGTACAAAGGGCAAATGCTTCATATAAATACCTGGAAACAGCAAAAAAAGGACCATTGGAGAAACTGGATTTGCTTAACAATCATGTTAGTTTGCTTAAAGAGCCATGATGGTGCAGTGGTTAGAATGCAGTACTGCAGGCTACTTCAGCTGACTGCCAGCTGCCTGTAATTTGGCAGTTCAAATCTCACCAGGATCACAGTTGATTCAGCCTTCCATCCTTCCCAGGTCAGTAAAAAGAGGCCCCAATTGTTGGAGACAATATGCGGACTCTGTAAACCGCTTAGAAAATGCTATAAAGCACTGTGAAGCAGTATATAAGTCTAAGCGCTATTGCTATAGTGCTATTGCTATTAATGACATGATTCACTTAATTACCATTGTAATAATTGTTGCAAAATTGGGTTTGACTCAACTTATCACAGTCATGATTTACAATGGATATTCTGGTCCCAGCTGTAGTAAATTGAGGACTATCCATATACAGAATCCAGGAATGATATGTGTGGAATATTAGACAATAAACATCCTGGTTTTGCACAGCTCTCGCTGCTAAATGTTTTCTAACACATATTAGTGGTTCTTTGATACTCTCTTCCAATATTCGCCCATGTCACAGATAATCTAATTGACCTCTTTAAAGATTATTAGCATTTGATGAGATTCAATCTGTCTTTTTTATTAAAATTCTGGTATGCTCCTCAAACCACCCAAAAATTTAATAAATCCATATGGCGCTTAATAGAGAAGCCCAATATTTATATATGTAATAAAACATTAATTGAGTCTTCACAGTTTTTACTGAATTTATTTTCAATAGATTCCTCATCACCTTAAAGGCATCGTATTTACCATATTATATATGCTAGTAACCACAGTGTGTCTTTAACTCTCTCTGAAAGGTTCCTACTTGTCATTTTATTATATTCAGCAGCAAGAGAGGATGATACCTTTAGTCGTGCTTCGGAATTATTAAGAATTATTAATGGAGAAGAATAAGTGGCTGTCTTCAATGCTGGCTGTTGTCTTCATCCACATTAAATGTTTGGCTTTCTTTTAATAGCTGCAGTCATGCCATTCCTATCCTGTTCTACAGAAACAAAGTATTAGACCCTGCGAATTCCATACCCATGAATGTGCTTAATAGCTGCATGCTAAATAACTTTATTCAAAATTATTGGAATAAGTTGAATAAGAAAATGGCACTGTTCAGGACCAGGCAGTTTTCACTGATCAGCAGTCCACTACTATCCAATTCTTCCTCTTTCATCTTAGAAATAAACTTCCCAATTCAGACACCCCCTTTTTGCATATTTTTGTTTGTTAGAAATTGTTTCTAACAAAGCAAACAAAGAGTACAATCACCATGTGCCTTACTGCTCAACTATATAATCATAACAGGAAACACTCTTAGAACATAAAGAAACCATATATTATAACCATAGATGTGCACTGAACACTGCCATCTTCTGGCTGAATAATTCTGTAGTTGTAGCAATACAAAATACATTCTAACAATGAATTCCAACATTGTTAATTTTAAATCTGCCTCTGATTTAATACCATGGGATATTCCTCCACAGATTAAAAGTTGCTTGTTCTCATTCAGTTCCTCCATTTCAAAACCACTTTGAGATACACTTGACATGGGAGATCTCTCTGGAACGGTCACTATCCAGAGAGGATGAAAGTAGAATGTATTCTCGCTCCTCTACTTTTCAACATGATCCATCATTCAACAATCCAATCGCCCAGTCCCTCAATTCATTACCACTACCATCACCACCCGTCAGATCTCACAGGGTCGGCCTCCTCCGGGTTCTGTCCACCAGCCAATGCCATCTGGCTACTACCTGGGAGAGGGCCTTCTCTGTAGCAGCTCCGGCCCTTTGGAATGAACTCCCCACAGAGATCCGGACCCTCACCTCTCTCCAGGCCTTCCGGAAAGCCGTCAAAACCTGGCTGTGCCGGCAGGCCTGGGGTTGATGAGTTCCCCTCTCCTCTTGACTGGTATGGCTGTGTGATTTTTGTGTATTTTAATTATGTGTACTGTTGTTTATGTTCCCTTTCCCCTTTGAGTTGTTCGCCACCCTGAGTCCCTCCTGGAGAAGGGCGGCATACAAATAAACCAAATACAAATACAATACAATACAATACAATACCACCAACATCATCAAGTGGTTCTAGCTCTTTTAGTTGTAGATAATACTGTCATCATTTCTATCTCCCAGGTAGAAGTGGTTTCTTTCTGCTCAGAGGAAAAAGTAATAAATTATCAGGAAAAAACCTAGGATTTGCATGAAATTATCATAAAATTCATAATTGAC
Source organism: Thamnophis sirtalis (assembly GCF_051295495.1). Taxonomy (NCBI): domain Eukaryota; kingdom Metazoa; phylum Chordata; class Lepidosauria; order Squamata; family Natricidae; genus Thamnophis; species Thamnophis sirtalis. The sequence continues at coordinate 157,668,291 of NW_028261381.1, read as the reverse complement.
AATTAATGGAATGCTATCAAGCAGGTGCACACTTAAAAATACTTAGCAGTGCTGTTTCAGATTTCAGTATCTTAGAGAGAACCCATCATAGATCTCACCAGTATTTATCAGCATAACTCTTCAGCTAACCTGAGATTTTTTTCATTTGAAAAGTGTCTCCTTGATCCCTGAAGTTCGCAAGAGTTTTTATAATCAAGATTATCTTCCAGCTCATTTAAAAAGCTTCACCACCTTGAAAACACCCCTTCTCTTAGAGCTAGCCTTATAGTCTCAAAATTACATTGAAATTGGCTTGGTTTCCATGGATGCTGGAACTGAATAATTTTAACCTTTGACTAAAGTTATGATTTTTCCAAAGAAGAGTGACCCCACTAGTTTTTAAAGGCTACTTTAAATCAACCCGGTTAAAGTTATGAGCAAACTTCCCTTGCTAGGACTCCTATTAGAAAACTTTTACCCATTAGAGTTTGAAAATGCATATGCTCTGAGTATAAGATGCACCTAGCTTTTGGGGAGGAAAATAAGGGGGGGATCTGCCTCTGCCTCCAATTTGCCTCCTTGCAGCAAACAGCAAACAGTACAGATGATATACAATGTTTATGGTGTTATATTTCAGACTATACTTGTACAGATGCTGTTAAAATTGATATGGCTTTCTGGAAGTATATGTTATTCTCTGCTATTTTAAAAAAAGATGCAATAGCACTGGGCCTCTTCGGATCAAGCATTTATTTTAAAAAGCTTCTTCATTTTGTTAAGTTGTCTAGAACAATAATAAAGCAGTCTTTAAATATAAGTCTAATAATTTGAACATTCTATAGGTATTTATAGTTATTGACTTACCTCCTTGCAGCAAACAGCCTGTTTCAATTTAGCCCGATTAGCACAAGAAAAATAATCTGCCTCTGCCTCCCAGCAATTTGCCTCCTTGCAGCAAACAGCCTGTTTCACTTTCAATTTCAGTTTCAGCACAGGCTCCCAATGATTAGCTGTTTCAGGCTGTAGGGATTGCTATAGTCTATTGCTGCCTCTGCAAGCCCCATTTTCCCCATTTGCTGCAAAGAGGTAAATTGCTGGGAGGCAGAGGCCACACAAATTTTCATTCTCTTTATTTTTTTTTGGGGGGGGGAGTATGTCTTATACTCCAAAAAATACTCTCTCTCTGCCTGCCTGCCTGCCTGCCTGCCTGCCTGCCTGCCTGCCTGCCTGCCTGCCTGCCTGCCTGCCTGCCTGCCTGCCTGCCTGCCTGCCTGCCTGCCTGCCTATCTATCTATCTATCTATCTATCTATCTATCTATCTATCTATCTATCTATCTATCTATCTATCTATCTATCAATCTAGGACTGATTTTCAAATCAATATAAGTCTGGTTTCTACACTTGCAGTATATTATTTATTTGTTTTCCATACACTATATATCAGCCTCTTATCTCTCATCTATCACAGTCTCATAATTTGCTGACCTTTTACTTCAGCTGTGCAGGATGCATTGTCTTCTGTCAATCTGATGGTGCTACAAAAATACTCACCTATGTCAACTTCTCTGTGATCTCCCCTATATCATAGGTTTTTGTGGAAACAATTCACCAGGCTCCTTGAACAATATGCTTTTTTATTTCTTGGCAAAGTCCTTGACTTCTATCTGTGTCTTCAGTTGGATGATCATTCTTCAGATAATTTTTTTTTCTCGGTTACAGTTGGTCCTCGATCTAAGGCTATAATGGAGCCTGCCCCTTATGGTTGCAAGTAGTGACAGCCACTAAATGAGACAGAAAGCAGCAAAAAGTTTTCCAAAGCCAAAAACAGCCCAACAAGTGGGAAGAGCCCAGCTAGATTAAGATTCAGTACCGTGGTCCAATGCCAAAGAGGCTTCTGAACAAGCCTCCAGGCATGGCTGTGAGAAGCCTTGCTGCTTTTATTACACCAGGGAGGAAGTTGAGTGATGCATCCACTAGTGGCCTTTTGCAAAAGATTGAAGCAGAGTTTGTGGGCTGGGCCTCTGTCCTAATCAGCTGGCAGATGAGAGACCTCAAGTCTCTCCTGCTCTTGCTAGGCTTTGGGGAAGCCAGTATCCCATATGCAAGGACAGCAGTAACTTTAACGTATATTAAATACAGATTTTGCCACCATTTTTCCAGGCTTACAGTAACTTGAGCAAATGAGATGGTTAAAAGGAATAGAGATCGTAAAAGAAGTCCTGGAAAGTGCGCTCATTCTTTTCACAGCAGCGGTCTCTCTCCCCCACCCTCTCTCTCTCCAAAGGGCACTTGACTTTCAGTGCCACAAATTCCAAGAAAGAAATCCAATACAGTTCCAGACAGGATTCAGAAGTTTGGACTATCGGTGACTGACTGACAGGGAGACAAATAGTTATCTGCCACACCTATTCATCTCCACCCCCTGCTTTTTATCCACAGATCTAGGGTGGGACTTAGCTACCAGTAGTGGCTCTTCCATCCTGAGGGACAGCCCATAGAGTCCCACTGCTCTCCTCTCCTCTGCCTTCCATGCGTCAGGCACAGGATCCAGCTCTTCTTCCTCTTCCTCATCAGCCACCTCTGGATCTGGGGGCTGTTGACTCTCCATCTGGGGGCTAATGAACAGCCCAGGCTCCGCCTCTGTATCTCGGACAGTACCATTTCCTCTTCCCCCTCAGAGCTCTCAGATTGCCTTGATGCTGGCCCCGACTCCCATTCTGCCTCCTCATCTGATTCAGCTGCCGGAGGGGCAGGCGGCTGACAAGTCAGAACACCATGCAGTTGGATGGCTTTCTCAAAGCCTAGGAAGAGCAGGAGAGTTTGCAGTCTCCCATCTGCCAGCTGATTAGGGTAGAAAGCTCTAAAAGCCAGCTTCATTTCTGCAAGCAATTGTCGGCTCACTGAAAATGGCAGATGTTTCCAGGAGGCAGCCATGCAGCCCAAGGATGAGTGCATGGTATGATGATCATAAGAGTAAATAACCACAGGGATGCTGCAGCAACCATAACTTTGAGATGGGTCATATATAGCTTTTGGAGAAACTGTTGCAATGTTGAACAGATGTTAAGTGACTGGTCATATCTCGAGGAATACCTGTACTACAATCTGCACTTCTGAACATGCCATTCACTTTTTGAGTCTAAACACTTGTACTATTCTTTTCTTTTTAGCATTGTATATTTTCATTTTTACCTCTTTTACTTGCATCTGACTGCTGGCCTTATAGCTGTAATAAAGATTTGATTTGATTTATTCTTAGTTGTAAAATAAAACAGCTTTTGAACATCATATATTTGTACTCTAAATGAGTGGCTGGCATGCAGTTCTACTGATCTTATTGAGGGATATAAAGAATTTTGCCGGAAGCAGATTTTATGCTCACTGTAGGGCAGGACAAATACTGGTTGGAAAATGTGTTAAATAGCAATAGCACTTAGATTTATATACTGCTTCATAGCACACTCTGAACAATTTACAAATGTCAGCATATTGCCCACAACAATCAGGGTCCTCATTTGACTGACCTTAGAAAGATGGAAGGCTGAGTTAACCTTGAGCCAGTGAGGATCGAACCGCTATCAGTGGGCAGAGTCAGTCAACACTAAATAGTGTCCATCCTCCCTTAGGAAAATAAAATGACTCACTTTTGAAAATATATAAACAAGTTAAGCTGCTGTGAACCTGAGTTTGCATCGCATCTTTGAATTCTGGTATAAACATGCCATATTGTTTATGAATGTCAGTTTGGGTCTAGATAGATGATGATGATGATGATGATGATGATGATGATGATAATGATGATGATGATGATGATATCCATTTAGTTGTATCTGACGCTTGGCGATTCTATTTGGCCAGATCTTCCCACTTCTTCCAATCTTGCACTACTTATTTCATTATAATAATACTTGCAAAAATTATCCTGCAAAGTCAAAACTAAAACATATATCCTGGTTTACATGCCTAATAAAGTAGGATGCATAGTATATTACCAAGGGGACATAGATGATCATTTTGAAAAGACCCAGTTCTTAGTAAACCAATTCTAATCATAAAGCATTGATATCTAATTCTCTCTCACTACAAATTCCAAAGCTATTTTAAATTCAGGTTCATGAATATTAGAGATGAAGGCTCACC